>NC_137279.1:32270000-33520000 GCF_054371585.1 Giraffa tippelskirchi
GCTTTAAGCGCAGCCCCGGCCTCAGAGGATAAGACCTCGGGCCCCCTGCCCCCGGACAGACTCCTCCCTCCATTCCCAGGAGACCTCACAGCCCAGGGCCATCTGCCTGGTTAAATCCCTCCTCCGGGAAAGTTCCAGACTGGCACACGACGAAGGGGACCCCACGCTGCCCACCCCCATCGTCTTCTTCCGCATGGCTTCTGGTAGCCCTGAGGACCCCCAGGGCTGCCCTTCTGTGACAGTGCTCCCAGAAACCCCCATAATTCCCACCCAGCCCTGCCCCCCCTCCGTCTTCTGAGCTTCTTCCAGAACCAGACCTGAGGAGTCATAACAGAGCAACCTTTCCTGGTGCCCCTCTCAGAGCCTGGCCCTGCACCCCCTCCCCAGGGCACCCAGCCAGTGGTAACGTGGGAGTCCGCACTCCCTGAGGTGAGGGCACTGAGGAGAAGCAGCCTCAGGACTCCTCATCCTGCCGGCTCCCAGCTCTGCCTGGCTCCCAGCTCCGCCTGGCTGCCCCACACAGCCCTTCCGGGCTGCCTGGCAGTGTTCTCCCTCACCAACCCTGCCCCTCCAGGGCCTCAGGCTCCATCGATCCCAGACGGGCTATAATTAGGACCCATTTGCCCTGTTCTGTCTCCCAGGCCTGGGGAGGGGGCAGGGGAGGCTGCTTCAGAGACAAAACAGGGGGACAGGTGGGGGACCGCAAACATAGGTACCTTCTGTGGCTTTTCCTCTAGTTTATCCCCACCCCTCACCAACTCCCTGCACACACTGGCTTAGCCCTGAGGGACCTCCAGGCTGCTCAACAGGCTGCAGCCCAGGCAAGGGGGATGGACCCTTCCCAGAGAAACACCTTACAACAGTGGATCTACCCACCGCCTGCACCAGGCTCAAAGCAGGTAGCGTATGTTTGTTTATAGGACTTCATCTACTCCACACAGCAAACCGGGGAGATGGTAATATTACCCCCATTTGCAGATGAGGAAACAGGCTCCAAGGATCTCATCACTTGCCCACTTCTCAGTCTCACAGCCGGCAGGCGGCAGAGCCAGGATGTATCTCTGGCCAGTGGTCCCCACACCTGCCCCTCCCTCCAGGTGTAAGACCCCCCCAGAACTCAGCCCTTCCCTGCACTTACTTAACAAGCATTTAAACACCATTGCCCCTATGCCATGCTTGGATGTGCCCTGGGGACGCTGAGGTGACTCAGGCTGGCCCCTGGTCTGGAAGGTCATCTGGGCTCCCTTGGGGTGGGGGTGATCTGGGCTAGTCCACTCTAAGTCCCCATGCTCTGCCCACCCCCTGGCCCCTGTCCTCTGGGGAGGGGCAGCAGCAGAGCCCAGAGGGGGCCTGGGTAAGAGGGAAGCCCCCCAGGCAACTTAGCAAACACAAGGTGATCAGAGTAGAAGAAAAACATGATTGTGCAAGGAAGAGTTAGGTCATCTGATTCCAGGCGGCTGATGGATCTGGGGAGGCGGAGCCAGGAGCCGGATCAAGAGCTCCATCACGGAGGTCCAGAAGGGTGAGCAAATGTCAGTGATGGGGACCCAGCTCAACATCCATCTCCCCTCCAGAGCCTGGGGAGAGGGGCTCCTTCCGTTCCCCTAGGCAGGAAACAAGACCACCTGGTGGCCAGGAGGAGGGACAGGGGAGCACAAACAGGCTTCAAACCACTGCCCCTGCCTGGTGGGGTGGCCCCTAGTCCCTTCTCCCCTGAGCCCACATCTTCATCCTTATAATGGGCCGAGTCTGGGAATTCCCTGGTGGTCCAGTGGTTAGGATTCCACACTTCCACTGCCAAAGGCACGGGTGTGATCCCTGGTTGGGCAACTGAGATCCTCCAAGCCAAGTGACGTGGCCAAAAATAAATAAATAAATAAAAATTAAAAAACAAATGGGCCAAGCACTGCCCTTCTCATGGGATGACGAACTGGAAACTGTGAGATGCAACTGAAGTGCTTGGCAATGGCAGGTGGGGCCCAGGGCCTCAAGAAGGTTAGGATGGTGGGAACTGAAGGACTTGGGGGTTCAGGCATCACTGGGCCAGGGGTTCTCAGGGCCACTCTAGGGCCAGCCAAGGAGGGGCCATCAAGACTAAGGTTCCCATCAGTCCTTGGAGTGCCCCCACACCACGGGCCTCCACAGAAAATGGCAGGGGCAGGAGAGGCGGGGCAGTAGTTCTGCCCAGGAGAGGATTAATAATTTATTTATGACATTTAACAAAACCCAGACATCACCTCATTGGCGTCTCATCAAAGAGTCAGTCCTGAGCACCATGGGCAGGCAGCAGGAGGGGGGAACAGGGCAGGCTTTTACCCTAAGGGACTGGGCCCAGAAAGAGTGAGGAGGGAGGAGGATGAGGGCCCAGAGCACTGCCAGGGAGGAGGAGGAAAGACAGGCAGGAGGGAGGGGATGGGGAGAGAACCCTGGAGGGCCAGGGACACAAGAGGGAAAGAGAGGGACAGCCAGACAGAGAGGAGCAAAGACTCAGGGAAGACAGACTTGGAGAACAGACAAAGGGACAGACATGAGGACAAAGTGAGAAGACAAACAGGGAGAGGGAAATAAGGACACAGCCAAAGGCAGAAAGTCTCAAAAGTTCTACCTACAAAACCCCCAGAAGGTCAGACACTATATAGTATGTTCAGTACTTGGCTCAGAGAAGGCATGCAAGAAATCTGTGTTGGGTGGGTGAGTGGATGGATGGATAGACAGATGATGGATGGATGGACAGATAGATGAATAGATGAATGGATCAATGGATGGATGGATGGACTGGACAGATAAATAAATATATGAGTGGATAGATGGATGGATGGATGGATTCAGTTCAGTCCAGTCACTCAGTCATGTCGGACTCTTTGTGACCCCATGGACTGCAGCAGGAGGAGGATGGATGGATGATGGATGGATGGAGACTGGGTTGGATGGATGGATGGATGATGAGTGGGTATGATGGCTAGCCAGTGGGCAGTGGGTGTATATGGTTAGTTGGTTAGTTTTGTGTTTGGATAAGTAGATGTTCAGAGGGTACATACATGGGTGGGTAGATGAACAAGTGTGTGATGAAATAATAGATCACTTGGGAATGAGGGGAGTCTCTCATAGGCCAAGCCACTGGGCAAAGAGTGCTGTTCACTGTGCCTCCGTCCTCTCAGCAAAACGTATTAAATATTATGATCAGGCTCTCACCGTTTCCCCAATGGTGGGGGAATGGGTTAAGAAGACATAGACCTTTGAGAATCATGGCACTCTCTCCCTCCTGCCCTCTGTACCTACAGAAGCCTAGATGGGGCCCAGTCCTGTGGGCTAGGGGTGCATAGGCTGTCAAGTGCCAGAGTGGTCCCACTACGTGGCCAGGAGAGAAGCTGGGCTCATCAGCTCTAGGAAACCCACTCCCCCTGACTGTGTGGGATGGAAGAGCTGGGCCTACCAGGCAGGGACTTCTGAGGAAAAGGCCTGGAGTGCCAAGCCCTCTTCTCCCTTCCTCCCCACCTCCCTCCAGCCCCTCAAGCCCAGGCTCCCTGCCCCCAGCTTACCAGATGAGGGTGCATGTCTCAGAAGCATCTCCTCAGGGAAGGCAGGCCAACTGCCCCCCTTGGATGGTGCTAATTATAAGCCACACTTTAGGGCACCAATATGTGCTGGGCACTGTGACCTACATGTTCCACGGGCACCATCTCACCAGTCCTCATAATAACCCCTCTATGAGGTAGCTGGTGCCACAGTCCCATTCCACAAGTGGGGACACTGAGGCAGAGGGACCAGGTGTCCTGCCAAGGTCAGGCCATGAAGAAGGAGCAGAGGCGGAGCCACTGACTCTCTTGAGCCCTCTTGTGGACTAGCCCTCTGAATCCCCAAGAGACTGTGGCAGCCAGGGCCCCTGTGCCCAAGAAGCAGGCACCCTGCCCTCCTCCTCACCCACTGGGCTCAGTGCCAGAGAGCTGGCCTGGGCAAATCTGGGTGGCAAGAACACTGCTGAGGATGGTGGGAGACAGGCGGAGTGAGGAAAGTAGATGTGACAAGTACTGAGCCCACCACAGCAGATTGAAAACTTGGAGTGACAGCTTCCAACACACTGGCTCCCCCACCAGCAAACTGCCACATGCGGGACCTGCCGGCCCCCCATCCCTGCGGGCCACGGTCACCAGCTCAGGTTGAGGGTTGCAGAGAGGCTGAAGTGGAGGACAGGGGCCTGGGCGGCCAGCACTTCAGGAGAGACATGAGGCCTAGGATGAGGCTGTCATCATGTCCAGAGGTCAGGGTGACCCAGGGACCCCCCAGCCCTCAGACCCTGAGACTGTGCCCCTCTCTCCAGCACCCACAGTGCCAGGCACAGTGGGTGGTCACAGGGTCAACCTCAAGGGGGGAAGCCCACTGATACAAGTCAGCTGATGATAATATTCCAGGGAAATACTGTCAAGAAAATGAAGCATTAAAACGGGCCTGGGAATGAGAGGGGTGGGCCTACACTCAGCCAGGAGCTGGAGACCTGAGTAGCAAGAAGGAGGCGGTCTTGAGCTGGGGAACATTGGGTCTGGCAGAGGTCACGGTCAATGTTCAGGGCAGGATGGAGCCTGGGGAGTTCCAGAAGAATCTAGAAGGCTAATACATGAGCAAGGAGGTGGCAAGTGGCAATGGGGGTGGAGTAGAACAGGGGTTTTGCAATCGGTTCACACCAGTGGGCTGGGGTCTGCTTTGTGTTTACAGAGGTGACCCTGGCTGCTGAACAGAGTATGGTCAGTGAGGACTGGTTAGGAGGCTTTGCAGTGGACCAGGTAGAGGGGACAGTGGCTGCTATCAGGGACACAGAGAGGGGCTAGGAGCTCAGGAAGGCTCAGGACACTCTCTGAAGGTGTCTCCCTGGTGTCAAGCACCTAGTCCTGTGGAAGGACAAGCTGTAGTCTCTGCTTGACAGGGCTTTGAAGGGCTTCCTAGAGACCCTGGGGCCAACCCTACCCCCCACACCTTCCTGGAGCAATGGATGCAAGCAGGAGGGAGACAAGGTGGCAGGCAGGTGACTCTGGCCAAGGCCCAAGCCCTCTGGACCTAAAGGAGTGAGCTGGGTGCCCATCGGCCTGGGGGCACTTCCCTGGCCTCCTCCTCTCCCCACTCTCGGAGCCCTGACACAACCAGAGAGATTCAGAGTGTATGGGACGGGGGACAGAGGACCCCATCAGGAGGTTGGTGAAGTCCTGGAAATAAACCTGTTCATGCACTCTCAGCTGTCCACTACCCCCACCAATCAGTGCCACAAAGGGCCACGCCCCGAGTGCCATGCATCCAGGAAGCCAGTAACCAGCTTTCCCTAAGCCAGCTTCCTGGGTAGAAAACAGCCCTGGGTTTCAGTGCCTGTGCCGGGCCTCTGTGTTCCCTTCCAGGAAATGGGCCTAATTCCCTAGCCCCCAGGATGTAAGAGTCAACCATTGTCCAAGCAACTCCACCCATGTGGGGTCACCTCACCCCCAATCCCCTCACCCCAGCAGGTCCTTTGCAAACTTGGCCAAACTATCTGAAGAGCAGGGTGAGACCCCAGTCATCATATTAAAGGAAGCAAACAAGTGGGGAGGGTGAGGAGGCCCCCCCAGTGGGCGTGGCCATCTGGTGGGAATCCCCCCTAGGAAGAGGCAAAACTGCCACCTGGGTCCTCCCCTTCTCACCTCCTGCACGCAGGAGTTGAGGTGTCAATGTGCGGAATACTCTCACCCCTGGAGAAGGGGCTCCAGGGGCCAGACAGCACACTCAAGGACGAGGAAGTGCTCCCGCAGTTTCCACAAGTCCCCTGGGAGGCCAGAAAGGGCCGTGATTTGGTATGGGGACGCTGAGATGTGACAGAGTCCTCCGGAAGGGAACGAAGACGGCTGGTCCACAGTGTGAGGCCCTGCCCAGCTGTGCCGGGAGAGGAACGTCCCAAACACACGGTGAGCAGTTAAGTAAGAAATGATCCTGCAAGGTTGCCCCTGACTCACAAGCCCTGTTTTCTGCTGAATTCTGGAGAGGGATGGTAGAGGCAGGGGCGGTGGCCCTGAGAGTCAGGCCCGTTGCCAAAGCAGGGTGGGCTGGGAACGCCACTAGGCGGGCGACCGCGGGCTGGAGACGCCGGCCGGCGCTAGGGCGCGCCAGGACGACGCCGGCGGCCCGGGCAAAGTGCTGGGGAGCGGCGGTCGCGGCACTCGGCGGCCGGGAACAGGGAGCGGAGTCAGCCCGCGCGCCTCAGCCTGGAGCCTTCGTCGGCTCGGAGGGAAGTCGCCCCTGCCCAGGCGCTCGCCCGGTCCCCTAGTCCGTCCCGTCCTCCGCCCGCTCCGGGCCCCACCCAGCCCACCCAGGAGCCGAGATAGGCCGGGTCCCGGTATCTGGTCCCTCCAGCCCCCGCCGGTCTCCCCGAGGGCAAGGGTGCGCGATGCGGGGCGAGAGCGCGGGGTGCGCGGCTCCAGCAGCCGAGCGCGATTCCCGCCCCCTTCAAGGGCACGCGGGCTGACCCCCGCGGCGCCGCGCCCCCTCCCCGCTTCGGGCGCCCGGCACAGGCCCCCGGCGGTCCTCCGCCCGCGCCATGGCCAGAGTGGCCCAGATAGCACCCGCCCTTGGCGGTCCGCGCGCCGCGCCCCGGCGCTCGCCCAGCCCCGCGCCCTTGGCCGCGCGGCGCCAGCAGGGCGGGAGCGCAGCCCGCAGCCCGGCGCCCCCTCCCGCGCGCCGCCAGCGCCGCCCGCGAGGTCCGGCCCCCGGGCCCAGCCGGTCCCCGCGCCCCCCGCCGCCCCGGCCCCGAGTGCAGCCGGCGCCCCGCTCACCTGACATCTCGTCCTCGTTCTCCATCTCGTCTGCGAACAGCCGCGGCAGCTCCTCCTCGGTGCCCAGCGGGCCCCGCATGCCCGGCACGGGGGGGAGGGGAGGTGGGCGCCCCCCCTCCCTCCGGGCGCGGTGCCAGCCTTAACCCGTGCGCTGCCGGACGGGCGCGCGCGGCGGGCGAGGCGGCCTCAGCGAGAAGATGGCGGCCGCCTGCCCCCCCACCCCCCCAAACCTCCACCCCCCCGTCTCGACCCCCTTCTTCTCGGCCGCCTTCGCCCAGCTCCCCGCAAAGCCCGGGCTGCTCCGCCCACCGCGCCCCGAAGCACGAGTCCCGCAGCCGGCCGAGGTGGCGGCGGCAGAGCCGGCGGCACGGCGGCACGGCGGGGGGGCGGCACACATGCCCGGATTGTGACGTCCAGTCTGGTTGCTGTGGCAACCCCATCCCATCGTTCCGGCAGCGCGACTAGTTAACAGCAGAGAACAAGTTGGGGGGACTAGTCCGGAGCCTCTGAGTGCGGGGTGGGGGACGCGGCACTCCGGCAGGGGGAGCCGTCGAGGCGCCCGCGCGCCCGGGGACCCGACGGCCAAGCGGGCAGCTGGGACTCGGGCGGTCCGGGCCCAGTGGAGGCAGGGAAGGGCCGGCCCGCGCGTATCCGCGGCGGGGCCCGCTGCCACCGCCGCCCCTGCCCGGGATGGGTACCCAAGGACGCAGGGGCAGGGTCCCCGGAGCAGCGGGCAGCGAGCTTCCTCACTGCTCTCACGCGCCCAGTCCTGGTCGCCTCGCACCGAGCCAAACACGTTTCTATAACCCCCTTTCCGAAGAACATTCGAAGAAAAAAGCGTTCCGCACTTGGGGAAGGGCCGCTCTGGAGACAGCGGGTCTGATTCCTCCAGAAAAATCTGCAGGCTGGCTCCTCCCTCACTCCAGCGCACCCCGCTCCCACCGCCCACGTACCCCCTCCTAAAACGCCCCTCCTGGCCGGTCCGCTTTAAATACATCCAGCCCCCCGGGGGTGAGGTGGAACCGCGTTCTCTGTGCCCAAAACTCCCGCTTAGAAGCGACACCTGTCGCGGAGTGGGAAGGAACAGCGCCACCAGTCCTCGGTTGTTAAAGGTGAAGATGGAGGCCAAAGCCCTCGGGAGCAAGACCGGAATTTTAAATAAGCGCTGCGAGTCTCGGCTGCAGCGAGTCTTAAAGCTACTCTAAGAACGCAAAAGTTTTGGCGAAGGACAGGCTGGCTGGCTTTCTAATCCTGGAAGAACCCGGAACCCTCACCTCACTGCCTGGGGCCAGACACCTCTGGAGGAACCCACTGGAGACCCAGTGGTGCCAAGGACCCTCAGGAACCACCTGACTCAGGAAGCCCAAAGCAGCTATGAGATGGTCTCCTCTCTGGCATCCACCTCTCTGGTCTTGGCTGAACACCTGCTTCCACCAGGTGGACAGACACCAGTACCCATGCCACATTGGCATCACCAGGCAGGCTCTCTGTTCCTGGGGCCTTTGAGGAGCCAGGAGAGTTGTGGGTGCTTGGCGAGGGCCCCCAGCACAAGACCTCTTGAGGAGGTGGCCTGAAGATGACAGATGGCACAGGGAAGGCTGGAAAGATGTGTCCCACATTTCTCCTCTCCCTTCTCATCTAATGAATTGCCAGTAAGCCTCAAACCAAAGCTCCTCTTCATTCATTCCTGTGCAAGGACAGGTCTGTCCAGCCTCCTGGACAAAGTGCAGGGAGCTGGGAATACCATCTCCTGAATTGCTTTTAAACCACATTAGGAGAGATGTTGAATCCACCCTGGGCAGGCACCCTGCCAGGGTCAAGGGACAGGCAGCAAGGAAGCAGGCTAAGAAAACAAGGTCTCCTGAAGCTGTATTTCACCTCCTGGGCACCTAGCTGAGGGAGCCTCAATCACGGATGCCTCAGCAGGCCTGCATTTTCCCCAGCAAGGCTGCCTTCCTCTTCCCAGACCTCCTGTCTTCCTGAAAGTTAACCATCCAGGAGAAAACCCTAAAATCTGCCCACCCTTTCGTCACCAGCCCCTCCCAGATGGAGGAATTAGGTCAGGGCACTTCCACAGGTCCCCTGTCCCACTCTAGAGAAGCTGGGACCTACAGTATTTCCCGTCACCAGAAAGACCCTCACCACACAGGCACCATTAACTGTGGCTCCAGTTCCCAAGGTGAGGTTGAGAAAGATATCTTTCAACCAAGAGGAGTTCCAGCTGCTTAATTTGGCAAATCAGAGTCGAGATGTTCGTCAGTCATCCTCCTCCACCGCAACTAGAGCAGCCCTTTCTCGCTGTTACTTGAGAAACACCCGCACAGCAATGAAGATCCAGCACAACCGAAAAAAAAGAATTAATACATTGGCTCTGTCCAAGGTTACCAAGCAAAGGCCATGGTACTGCCAAACCTGTGGTTGTCTTGTCAGGGACCCACCTCCTAGGGGTGTGCCCCCTCACAGGAAAGGGTTAGCACAGGACCCTACATACAGCCTTGATAAGTTTGGGGGCAAGTCAAAAGACGAGCCAGGCAGCAAAAGGAAAACGAAAGCAGATTGCCAAAGCCAGTTTCCAGGCTCCCCTGAGCCTATCAGCAGCTGGAGGACCATTATCAACTTACGGGGGTGCTGCCCACCTTCCAAGAAACCAAGTGAGCCCTAAAAAGGCTGAGGTCTAAATGCCCCATTAATTTTGACCAATTGTCTTAAAATGTACTTGACATGATCAAACCGTCCCACTTTCCCCATGTCTGTGACACGTTTCTGAACACCTCGGTGCTAGGCACCACTGATTAGCCGAACTCATCTGTTTCAACACAAGGCTCCTCCTGAAATGCTGCAAGGATGACAGGACTCAGAAAAGCACACCTTCACCCCTGAAGGAGTCACGGGGTGTGTGTGTGGGGGGGAGGGGGGTTCACAGGGGCCTTTGAAAGGAAAACAAAGTTAAACCTTTAGGTAAGAGCTGGTATTAATCAAGCCAAGGGTGAGGTGGACTTGGAGTCAGCTGAGAACAAGACTATACCAACTTCCTACTTCACTACTTGCATGAACTTAAATCTCAGCTTCAAACTCTCCATGACCTAATCTTTTCCTGTGCCTTGATCAGGCAGGTGAGTCATGTGGTAAGACAGATCAAAAGGAAATTGGTCTAAAATGTGGCCCAGGCCCAGCTGGTATAGTGGGTGCCAGGTAATTCAAGTTCACATCACATCCATCAGAAAAAGTCATGTGTTTGCCAAGCTACTTCTCTGGCTCTGGGTCTGAAGAAATCCTACATGGAGAGTTTGGTTACAGTACTCTCCAGAACCTGAGGCACAGCAACATAACTAAGGTGAAGAAAGAGGGAATAAAAGACACATGTGTTTATCAAACTTAACGAAGTTCAAGGTCATTGCGGGTACAGCAGGACAACCAATTTTTTTGTTGCTACACAGATTAACATGCAGTCCTTAAAAAAAAAAAGCCTTGCACAATAATAGTAGCCATGAATTAGCCACTTTAGTATGTGATCAGAAGTCAAAATACAAGAGTTAAAAAAGGCACAGAAAAACCAAGAAGTTTCAATTTTATTACAAATTTTAAATCCTGGGAATGGTTTAAAAGAAAAACTTATACACTAATTTCAGCCCAGGGATAATTTTTTACAATCAAACTAAGGTTTCTATAATGGAACATCAGTGCAACAAACAAGTACAATTTGCAAACCCAAATCACAATGTTGCTAACAAAAATAATAATCATAGTAAGGGACAGTACCAAAGAGCTTCAGTTAAATTTGAAAGAAACTCTGCCTTCTCTAGAACAGAAACATGCAAATAATTCTGCTTCAAGAAATTTGCATAGAAAGAGAAAATGGCAGAGCCTTTACCACAAATGAAATTGCAAACCCTCGATGTTAAATTCAACTCAAAAAGCACCCAAATGTTAACATTTCTAGCTATGCAACTAGCAAGAATGTAAGAATTGCAGGTGTGGAAACGAACCGTAGGCAAGCTCTGGAAAACCATGAATTTGTTATGTCATCTTAAGACAATGCACTTTCCTGCAGAATGGTTTAGACTTAAGGAGGGCACCTTAAGGTATCAGGTCCTCTTCTCACTCTTGATTCTATCAGCAAGTCACATCTTTACAATCTTGTTAATGACCTGAATCTCTAGCCTCTACACACAGGGCAACAGAACCCATTGTGGGAATGGTATGGTGGGAACACTGCCTTCAGCTTAGTCTGTAGAGTGACATGAAGTCCAGCTGCGGCCTAAACAGCGTGAAGTGAGTATTCCCTGGGCATCTGGATACTTCTCTTCAGCCTGAGTTGTCTCCCAGCCTCTCTCCTTCACACCCAATCCCAAGACTCCAGAGCTCTGGGCATCGAAGAATTCCGATCCCAACCCAGGTCACGATCCCACAGATCCTCACCCCCTTCTGGAAGCTCCACTACTACTCATCTACAGCTCCCCCTGCTGGGGGTCAGAGTTACAGTTTGCTGCAAAGACTTGCAGAAACATTTATTTTACAAATTCCTGTGGTATGGACCTTTCCTTAATCCAACACCTGGGACTTTTTCCCAAAAGAAGACAACCTCAGAAGCGGGTCCCTGGTTCTGCCTGCACTGAATCAGGAGTTGCCAGGTTTGTATTCCTCAGTCTTTGAGAGGTGGAACTGGAAATGGAACTGACTCATCCTTTTTGTGTAAAATAGTAACTGACTCACCTCCAATCCCCACGCCTCCACCTGCTCAGTGTCACACAACAGTCAGTTCCCTCGAAGGAGCCTTAGCTCTGTTTCGCTATTTCTACCACAAGAATTGAAATCTTTAAGCAGAAAAAAAGTTTAATAACAAGTGAGAGGCAGCCCACATGAAGCCCTTTTACTAGATTTCCAATTTTGTTCAGTCCACACTGCAGAGATACAAGGAAAACCACCATTTCGGTTGATAAATTTTATTTAAGAACTTATACAAATACTCCAGATTGAGTTTTAATCCTCATCTTCCTCCTCTTCTTCATCTTGATTAATCTGGAAGTAACGCAATTCGTAACTTTCTTTGCTGTTAGCGACTACGCGTAACCAATCTCGTAGATTATTCTTCTTCAAATATTTTTTGGTAAGATATTTCAAATACCTGCAGAGAAAGAACACTTGAGAACTCCACTAGACACAAGACCTTCTTATATTCTGAAACACTGTAACTTTTATGAAACCTGTGCATTCAAACTCACTACAATTCAAGGTATTTCCCCATGGTTCAAAAAATGGCAGTTGGGAAATATACCTAGCCACTGTTCTGATGAGAATAAACATCAGCCACATTTCTAACTAATCTGGCCATAAAAATGAGAACAGATTAAGAAGATGTGACCGCTGTCCATGAAACAAGAGCCATCACCTATAAAATAGTTTGTAGTGACCACTGGGGAAAGAGATCAAGGTGGTCACTTGGAAGTTAAGCACACAATCTTAATACCTTTTATTGAGAAATTGCTGGGTTTCTAACAAGCTCCAAGTACTTCACCTCATTGACTAAAACCTCCTTTTGAGGTTGCTGGTTCCTGGGACCGCAGCTCAGGGCCCTGTCACATTCTCACTCCCACTTCGAGATGCCCGTCTCCCACCCCCACCTTAACTGCCCTGACTCGAGCTGTGCACTCAGAGCACCTGGCCTCCTTAGTCCACTCGCCCAGTGGCCACCTGAGCCTGCGTGAGCTAAGCCTCACCCCAAACACTGCTGTCAGGAAACGGTTCACCTAAAGGCAGCAATGGCTCTTGTGCTCAACACAAAGCCCACAATCCTGCTCTCTCATCCATCTGCTTATGAGGCCCTAGGGTTTATCTATTCTGGCATCTTCCCAGAACTGTAAAGAGGGAACAGAATGCTCAGCAAACCCATCACTGGGCAAGTTAGTCTTTCTAGACCTCAGTGTCAGTCACCCTCTATAAAACAGGACTCAAGATACTCACCATCTCTTCAGACTGGTACAAGGACTAAATGAGATGCACTGGCAAACTCTGGCACTTTAGATGGGACCAAGGGTTAACAAACCGAGAAACCCGACACCTCCAGGAAACGAACACTGTTCCACTGTGTTACTTACGCCAACCAAGCAATCTTCACAAAGATGTGAAGATCTCAGTTCAATTCTACCCACTTTTCCCTACATAAAAATAAAACAATTTGGTCGTTTCACCTACAAAGTATTCTCTTTTATTTCCACTTACTATTTCTACTATATCATATCCAGGTAAGGTGGGTTAATTCAAAAGTTTAGGTGGCTTGAGTGTTTTCATAATAGAATACGGGGGGAAGCTAGGTTAAAACACAGAAGTTCAGAGATAAGTGAGAAATGTTCCACTGGTCCCTGGTGGTCCAGTGGTTAAGACTCCGAGCTTCCACTGCAGGGGCACACGTTTGATCCCTGGTCAAGAACTAGATCCCACATGCCGCTCAGTGGGATCTAGAATGTTCTAGGTTAGAAGTCCCTTGAATGTTTCAAGAAAACATAGTTCTAACAGATCAGGTTCTTTTCCTTCCCTACTTGGCAAACAAGAGAAAATCTGTGAAAACTGAAGTGACACGTGTTAAGAGACATTCTCACACTAGGTTAGGAGATTTGGAAACAGACCATAGGACTGCAGGCTCTTCCCCAAGAGCTCAGTGGAGCCTGGTGGGGCAGGTGTTAAGTACACCTTGGAGGCCCTTTGGTTACCCCTTCTCTCACGCCATCTAACTGCCTTCTGCACACGTAAAATAACTCAGCCAGGCAGAAGGGGTGTAGTTCAGGGACTTCTCTGGCAGGCCAGTGGTTAGAACGCCATGCTTCCACTGCTGGGGGCCTAGGTTCAATTCCTGATCAGGGGACTAAGATTCCACAAGTCATACAGCCAGAAAAAAAAGGAGTAGTTCACTTAGCTTTAAAGTCATCTCTTTTTAATTTTGTTTTTTTAACACTAAAAACATTTTGTTTCGGGATAGTCAACTAACAATGTTGTGATAGTTTCAGGTGAATAGTGAAGGGACCCAGCCATTTGCTGATTGATTTAGTTAAAAACATAAGCAAAGGGGAATTCCCTGGTGGTCCAGTGGTTAGGACACAGCACTTTCACTGCCAAGGGTAAGGGTTCAATCCCTGGTCTGGGAACTAAGATCTTGCCAACCACGTGGCATGGACAAAATAAACAAATAAATGGGCCTACAGGAATTAAATGAGGTGGCTTCAGTCTAAACTGAGACTTCTGATCCCTCATCTAATTATGGTAGCATTTACAGGAAAAAAAAGCCTAGTGTTGCTGCAGTCCACAGGGTCAAAAAGAGTTGGATATGACTTAGCAACTGAACAAATGGGGGAAAAAAAAAATTAAAAATAAAAAGGAAAGCTCTTCAAAGTGATATAGAGGCAAAGGAAGTAATATGCTCACTTTTAAGAATACAGTCTAAGCAAGTCTGAGCATCTTTACTGCTGGAAATCCTTTAGCCCAGAGGTCCCCAATCCCCAGGCCGTGAGACTCGTCTGGTCCGAAGCCTGACAGGAAGTGGGCCACAGAGCAGGATGTGAGCAGCAGGCCAGACAGCAAAGCTCCCCATGGCTCGTATTACTGCCAGAACCATTCCCCCCACCATGGAAAAACTGTCTTCCAGAAAACTGGTCCCTGGTGCCAAAAAGTTTGGGGACCACTGCTTTAGGCTGCGAAAAACAAAACTGCAGAAAACTACCAAGAGGTGAATACTTTTAACTACCACAGTAACATTCGTTCATTCACCACCCCTCACACTGGACACTGCTCCAGAAGTTAACAGAGGCAACCACAAAGCAAATGACTCTGCGGGGAGCAACCTCCCTGGCTAGGGTGGGTGGGAACCTTAGCTCGAGGACACAGACAAGTAACGCCTCTCCTTCCCATACCTTTTGGAAAAGGGCACCTCGGAAGTTACAGTAATCTTGCTCTTGCTTCTTTCGATTGTTACAACACCGCCGCCCAGGTTGCCAGCTTTTCCATTCACCTTGATCCTCTCCTGAAGAAACTGCTCCTGTAGAAATCGTCAAATGGACCAGTTAGTGAGGAGACTAGTTCACCCACGTCACCAGCAAAACACTTTTTAATTTTCTTTAATTTCTCTTCTTCTGGTAAAGAATCCACCTGCAATGTGGGAGACCTGGGTTCAATCCCTGGGTTGGGAAGATCCCCTGGAGAAGGGAAAGACTACCCACTCCAGTATTCTGGCCTGGAGAATTCCATGGACTGTATAATCCATGGGGTTACAAAGAGTTGAACATGACTGAGCAACTTTCACACACTACTTTTTTTAAATTTTTTGGCCATGCCACATGGCATGTGGGATCTTAGTTCTCTGACCAGGGATCAAACCCACAACCCCTGCATTGGAAGCATAAAGCCTTAACCACTGGACCATCGGGAAAGTCCCAAAATATTTTTTTATACTCCTATCTCTAAGCATATAACTGGTTATATGTTCAGTCTTAAAAATAAAATAAAATAAAATATTTAATTGAAGGCTCTGACTCTTGGGTCAAGGGTAAACAGTAGATAGGAAACCTAGGCCCAAATTTACAACTGTAGATATAGGCAACCAAAATGGCAAGCAGCCTGCGGACCTAAGACATGTAAAGCACTGTCCTCAGTGTGATCAGAAAAAATAAATCTTCAACCAAGCAGAAGAACAAAAACATACAGCAACCAGGGCAATTACAGATCTATTTGCTGAGGGGCCATGTGCACCAGCACTGAATAGCAGGAGGGACACTGGCCCAGAAGCCCAGAGATGGGACTCTGGGAAAATCCCAGTGGAAGCCTGGGCTGGTCATTCACCTCTTAGACCAAAAAGGAGGACTTTTATGGTTTTCTTGATATTGCAATGACAGGAAGGCCCTTCAGCTCCCATCCCGACAGTCCTCTATTTAAAAACTCCAATCTGGGGGACTTTCCTGCTGGTACAGTAATTAGGACTCTGAGCTTCCATTGTAGGTAACATGGATTCAATCCCTGGTCAGGAAGCTAAGATCCCAAATGCTGCACAGCACAGACCCCACTCCCCCACCAAAAAACACCAATACACAATATGTTCACTGTTGACAGGAGAAGGTGTGATAAGGTCAGAAATCTTGATTTTTGTGTCTTAGACTCATAAACAACTCCTGTTTTCTATCCTAAGGAGGCACCTAAAAGACAGTTACATATACATATTGAGAGACGGTGGAGGGAATAATGCCAGAACAGGGCCATCAGACACAATGTGGAAGAAGCTACAAGTTAGGAGGGATAAGAGGCCATGGAGAAAAGCAAGAAGACAGAATGAACACGGAGCCACGGAGGGACCTTCTGCAGGCCAGGCCAGGGCCACAGCAGGCATCGGCAAGAGGGCAGTCAACTACAGGCTACCCAGACACCACACTTTGTAAGTTGTGGCCATAGGCCAGCTGCTAATATTTTTTATTTAAAAATTATTCTTGTTGTAAGGATATTAATCTTGGCAATAGTTGACCTCTGGAGACTGAAGAGAAAATGTCAACTTAGGGCTCTGCACAACAGTATGTCTGAACTCCCCCAAGCTTTGCTTGGCTATGGAGAGGAAAAGCATAAAAATGCCAAAACCAAGTTGCAGATTCCAAAATGTGGCAATTAGGTTAATTTTTCTAGATTTAGATGAAATAGAGGAGTATTGGGGTATGGGGCCAACATGAGGGCAAAAAAATCAGTACAGAGCAAGGTCTGAAAAAAACCAAGCTACAATTACAAATCAGCAAGCAGGATATTTTAGCATGAATACTGAAGCTCTGATGCTTAATACAACAGAAAGCTCCAGTAGATGCTGTCCTCTATCCAAGGCCCCAGAACCAAGCATCAGGCCCAGGGCACAGGCAGCCCTTGGGCCTAGGTCAGTGTCAGGGCCAAGCTTACACCTAAACACACCTAAGTGCAGAGGAGATGCTGGATCCAAGGAAGCTCACCTGTTTCCTGATAAATTTTAAGTAAAATCTTTTTGGAAACTGACAAAGAAAATGTGGCCCTCTGGCAGTGACTTGCTCCAGTGCATCTCCTTTACTCTTCACCACTGTCACACCCCCGAGAAAGCAAGGCTTAGAACCAGAACCAGACAGAGATCCAGAGTCGAACCCAACAGCAAGAACTGCAGAGCAGCCTGAGCCTGCAAACAAACAGGCTCCAGTATGTCTTCTCAGCAATATCCGAAAGCATTCGCTACTGTCCAGGGTGGCATCATGGGGGTAACTTACAAAATTGGCGGCATCCATGATTCCATCTTCTACAGGATGGGTACAGTCCAGAGTGAACTTTAGGACTTGCTTCTTTTTTTTGCCCCCTTTTGCCACAAGCTTTTTCTAAGAAAAGGATACAAATGATAACGGAGATAAAGGCATAGCCAATCAAAAACAAAAAAATTAACAGAAGTGGAAAGATCAGAGTTGTACAAGTACACACAAATGCAAAAACCATGGGATTCTGTTCCCCTGCAAGGGCGCCAAGGGTGGAGGATGGATAATACTCAAGATGCTGCTCTGGGGCCATGCCCTCTCGAAGATGAAACTCATTACAGCACTCTTTTCCTATTTACACTTTCCAGCATCCCTAGTTTCTAGGGGAATAATGGAAGGTCCGTTAGCTTAAGAACTACAATAAAAAAACGTTTCCTTTTATTCACCCTAAAATTTCCAAAATAAAGAAATACTCACTTGTTTTCTTCCAGGATTAAGGCACAGGCATGAAAATGCCTTGTATACCTAGAACAATTTTAATCTGAATTGAATACATGTCCTAACTTTTCTGACTCAGGAGCCAATCCAGTTTATCCATCTGTTTTTTCCCTTCGTCCTGTCTCATCTTTCTCAGGACAGTGACCAGAACCACACATCCTAGTAGCCCATCTAACCCCAAATGGAACAAGAGTCTAGCTAAAGGTTCTAATTACAACAAGACTGTTGACAATTTCTGGCCTTTTGACTGCTTAATTTCTGAATGAGCACTTTCAAACCACCAGCTTAGTTACACGGTTATAGCTCCTTCATTCTCACAAAGATCCTTATATAAATCTTCTCCCTCTACAAATTCCAACTCCAATTAAAAAAAAAAAAGCACTTGGACAACATACTTCCCTGTACTTGCATTTTAAAAAGCCATTCAGAATCTAAAAAGACCTTTCCAAGAACATATTTCACATCCTTTCCTGTCTCAAAGAACTTCACGTAAAACTTGTATTAACTGGATGACTTTTTCAAACACATAGGCTTCGACAAAAGTCACTCATTCTTTTCCTTCCTAACATGTCTTCCTAGTAACAATCAAAGGGGCTGCTTTAAGCCCCGGAAACACACAATCAGCAAGCAGAAGACCTGCCGGCAGGATATGGGCTCCATACCCGCCACATCATGGTTTTAAATAAAAAACATACAAACGCCTAGAAGCATTAAAGGCCCACCCAGGCAAAAAGCTGGAGATGAGCCCAAACTGTTAACAAAGGTGTCCCAACAAAGGGTAGGGAAACGTTCTCCAATAACCTGGGAGGAGATCATCTGCAGCCAGTGACATGAGGGCGCCACACGGCCCAGGCTCAGCCTGGCCAACACAGAAGCGAACTGGGCCCTCGCCGGGCACCAGAAAGGGTCTGCAGAGCTGCGCCCTGAAGATCTAACTTCCTCCGGAGACGCGAAAGAGTCCTCTAGCCCAGGCCTCCTGGTGAAAACTGGCCAGCGAGGCCTCCTTTCGTGGACCCTGCCACTGATCCCTTGAGTCCCGGAAAGGCTTTCCGGTTGCGCACGGTCCCCGAGGGTGGTAGGTCCCCTCATTCCCCTCCCTCCGCCCAGGTAACCGGGCCCAGGCCTCGGCTGCCTTAGGCCGGCTCCAAGGATCGCTGACCAGCCCAAGCTGCAGTCTCAGTCCCCCAGCTCCCTGCTGACCACAGGCAGGAGCCCAAGCCCGAGGCGCAGCTTCCGAAAGCCCCAAATCTCCCCCCTCACGCCTCGGGCCGCGGCCTCCTCCGCCCACAACGTGCGGGGATCGGCGGCCACCCTGGCTCACTCCGGCCGCCTTGCTAGCCAGGCCCCGGTAGGACGATGCTGAGCGCCCTCCGCCAAGAGCCAGGTAGAGGCCGGGCCGGTGAAGCCCACGTGCCTCCCCTAGAGCCGAGGCCTCACGCGGAGCCATACTAACCACGGGCGCCATGGCGGCAGCGGAGGCAGAAAGGGAGGTGAGCGAACTACGCAGACGCAAAGAGGCCACAGTGCGCAGAGCACGCAGGGCTCAGGCCGTACTAACCTCTCTGCCACGCCCCTCTGTAGCCACAGTCTCGCCCCGTTCTATACGCTCGGGGAGCGATTGTTTTTACCTGAATGCAAAAACCCAACGTCTCACGCCCCTCCCACCTAGGATTGTAGTGGGAGGGAGGAAGCCGAGTAGTCTGTCCCACTGCGAAGGATCGGAGGGGGGAGCCTGACTAGACGAGTCCGAAGAGAAATGAAGGGGTTCGCTCTACTTTTGACAGTCCTTTAAAAAATGAATAAGGAGATTCAATAAACCGTCAATAACCAGGTAGCGGGATGGGAATCGAACCCACTGACTTGAGGAGGTGAGGTCTAATTTGGGGTCCTAATGTCCGACAGCACTTGGCTTCTTCCTACCCAAAGTCCCAGCCAGGGAGCGGGTGCCCAGGGGCTGCCTCCCGGTGCTAGCCCTCTTGGCTGCAGTCAGGTACACTCTCCGTCACTTCAGACTCAAGCTGCCCATCCTCGGATCATCCTAGCTTTCCAGCTCATCTCTTCTGGTGCGTACTAAGCCGCTTCAGTCGTGTCCGACTCTTTGAGACCCTATGGACTGTAGCCCGGCAGGCTCCTCTGTCCGTGAGATTCTCCATGCAAGAATACTGGAGTGGGCTGCCATGTCCTTGTTCAGGGGACCTTCCCGCCCAGGGCAACCTGAGTCTCTTAGGTCTCCCTCACTGGCAGGCAGGTTCTTTATCACTAGCGCCATCTGGGAAGTCCCTCATCCCTTCTAGTTTCCCAGCTTCAAAAATTCGTCTGCTAGCGCTCCCCATACTGGCATACATACAGGAATCACCTGGGAATCTCGTTCCAGATTCCAAATCAGTGGGTCTCATTGGCCTGAGATTCTGCGTTTCATGAGAGCTCCTAGGAGATGCTGCTGCTGGTGGTCCACGGACCAAAGTTGAGTAGCAAGGGTGTCTTCATCCCCAGACCTACCGTTCCATGCACTGGACTACTTTCAGTCCCTCATGTCCTTGCTGTTAGGGGAAACACTGACTGGAACCGCCCACTTTAGCCAGGCATCATAGTAATTATTTGCGTGATTTATTTTATGAGAGGACGTCCTGGTAAAAACACAAAACTAACAAGCCACCACCAACCGGAAGAATCCACGTGTCCTACCAACCTCCCAGAATCCTCCTTGCTGGAATCCATCTTGGCTGAGTGATGCGTGTGCCACCAGGAAGGACCCTCAATCAGAGTGATTGAGTGATTGAGATCTGACTGTTTCAATCAGAAACAGCCCAGAAACTAGTCCCATCACCATAAAACCCAAGACTGCAAGCCATGTGGCGGAGCAGTCCTCCTGGGTTCCCTTACTCTGCTGCTCTCTGCCGGGGCACCCCTTCCCAATAAAGTCTCTTGCTTGTCAGCACATGTGTCTCTTCAGACAATTCATTTCTGAGTGATAGACAAGAGTCCACTCTCTGGCCCTGGAAGGAGTCCCCCTTCCTGCAACATTACCAGTTCCAGTCCAGGGTCCTACATTATAATCACTCACTTGCACACACCCTCCAGTCCCTGTACCCACCTGCCACGTAGTTACCTATCAGAAGCCCAAGCCTAGCTTACAGTGGTGTTAGGATACTCTCCATGCTGATTAGTCTAGGTGTACCTTTAGTCCTACTCTGCCAGTTGACCAAGCTCCAAACCCACCTTGCTATTCTTTTTTTTTAATATGTATTTATTCATATTTGGCTGTGCTGGGTCTTCTTTGCTTTGCAGGCTTTTTTCTCTAGTTTCAGGGAGTGGGAGCTACTCTCTAATTGGTGTGTGCGGGCTTCTCATTGTGGTGGCTTCTCTTGTAGTGGAGCAGAGGCTCTAGGGCACACGGGCTTCAGTAGTTGCAACACATGGGTTCAGCAGTTTTGGCTCTTGGATTCTAGAGCACAGGCTCAGTAGTTGTGGCACACGGGCTTAGTTGCTCCTCAGCATATGGAATCTTCCCTGATTAGGGATCGAACCCTGCATTGACAGGTGGTTTCTTCACTGTTGAGACACCAGGAAAGCCCCCACGCTGCTATTGCTGACTGCAAACCACATTTCTGCTTTGCCAGCTGGCTCTGGTCAGGTTCTTTCAATGGGGGCCTAGGAGGGAAACTGCAGGCTGGAGGAAAAAGAAGAGACTTAACTTGGTTTACTTCCTGCTTGTTCCTGTTCTGTTGGTGTCACCTCCTGCTTCTTCATCCTAGTATCAGCAGTTGGAACATTCCAGAAACCTCAGTTGAATCCAGTTGCAGTTATTCCAACACTTGTAGAACCAGCCTCATTGTCTTCTCCCCAACACCAGCTGAGCAGTGCCCCCTTCTCAGATATCAGCTTCCTGAGCCCCCTCCTTCAAGTGTCTACATTCTAATAGGATCATCCTAGGAGTGGCAGCTACTTCCTGCAGTTGCTAGAGTTCTTATTTCACCCCTCAAGTTACCTAGTTCACAAACCTTTGTACCTGATTAACAATCCTTAGCATGCTTTTTCCCGAGTGACCTGACCCTTCTCTTAGCAAGCCTTGGGGCTGCCTGCCAGTCCTCTAAGTAATTTTTTTCACACCTCTGGCCAGAATGCCAGCTCCTCACCCCAAAATATCCCTCTCAACTGATGACCTCCATTGCTCTCTTTTTGAAAACAAAGAAGCAATTCAAAAAGAATTTTCAAATACACCCACTTACACACCTACCCATCCAGCAACATCTTTACCCCACTCTGCCTTTCCTCCTGTTACTATGGAAGAAGGGTCAGAAGACCCCCATCTGAGGTCAACCCCGGCATTAGGGCACTCACCTGGCATACTTCCATCTGCTTGAGGACACCACTCCAATAGCCCTTACTCCCACCCCCACCCCATGAAATCATCAATGTATCCTTTCTTCTGGATTTTTTCCCATCGGCACTTAACCATTCTTTAAAATCTCCCATCTTAGGACTTCCCTGGTGGTCCAGTGGTTAAGAATCCACCTTCCAATGCAGGGGGGCGCAGGTTTGATCTGTGGTTGGGAAACTAGGATCTCACAATGCCTCGGGGCAACTAGGCCCACATGCTGCAACTACTGAGTCTGTGTACCACAACTCGAGAGAAGCTGGTGCACTTCTCTCAGTTGAAGGAACAAAGTTCCTCCTGCTGCAACTAAGACCCCAAGAGTTGTGTCCAACTCTTTGCGATCCCATGGACTATACAGTCCATGGAATTCTCCAGGCCAGAATACTGGAGTGGGTAGCCTTTCCCTTCTCCAGGGGATCTTCCCAACCCAGGGATCAAACCCAGGTCTCCCGCATTGCAGGCAGATTCTTTACCATCTGAGCCACAAGGGAAGCCCAAGAATACTGGAGTGGGTAGCCTATCCCTTCTCCAGTGGATCTTCCAGACCCAGGAATCAAACCGGAGTCTCCTGCATTGCAGGAGGATTCTCTACCAACTGAACTATCAGGGAAGCCCAAGACTCAATGCAGCCAAAAATAAATAAATATTTTTTAAAAGTTGACTGCTAATCTTATAAAAATATAATAATAAAAAAACAAAACCTCCCATCTTAAAACAGAAAAAGCAATCTCTCAACCCCTAACATTTCCTGTCACATACTACCCCTTTCGTCTCCTGTCTGCTATGTACTGAATGTTTGTGTCCTTCCAAATTCGTAAGTGAGACCCTAGTCCCCAAAGTGATGGTGTTTGGAGGCAAGCCCTCTGAGAAGTAATTAGATTTATAAGCGATCATGAGGGTGGGGCTTCATGATGGGATTGGCAAAGAAGACACCTGAGATCTCTCTTGCCATGAGAGCCACAGGGAGAAGAGAGCTGACAACAAGCCAGAAAGAGTGGCTGCACCAGGAACCCAATCTGTCTATACCTGATCTCAGGCTTCCAGCCTCACAACTGTGAGAAATTTCTGATAAACCACCCAGCTGGTGATATTTTTGTTACAGCCAATTTCCTTGGACGTTTCCTCCGTGCACTGTTAATTTCTCTCCTCCCATTTCCTTTGCACCCACTCTACGACAGGTGGAGTGGGGGCCTTTGCGCACACAGACACACACACACACCAGCACACACACACACACACACCAGCCACCAGGACGGGTGGGGTGGGGGGCTTTGCGCACACACACACACACACACACACACACCAGCACACACACACACACACACACACCAGCCACCAGGACGGGTGGGGTGGGGGGCTTTGCGCGCGCACACACACCAGCACACACACACACACACACACACACACACACACCAGCACGCACGTGCACACACACACACACACACACACACACACACACACACACACACACACACACACACACACACACACACACACACACACACACACACACACACACACACACACACACACACACACACACCAGCCACCAGGATAGCTCTCATCAAGGTCACTGGTGATGTCCTGTTAAGAACTGAGGTTAGGTCCTGGTTCTCTTCCTGCTTCTATTAGCATCTGATACCAGAGGTCACTCCTCCTTGGTGACCCTTCTTCCCTGGGTCCCCAGGACCTCAATCACTCCTGTTTCTCCTTTCACCTCTGGCCACTCCTTCTCCATTTACTTGCTGCTCTCTCCTTCTCCTCGCTGGACTTGAAGGGCTACAGGAAACAGAGCCCCTCTTGTCTTTATCTACACTTCACCTTTGCCATGCTCCAAACACATATCTTTTTTCTTTTTTTTTTTTGGCCATGCCACAGGGCATGCAGGATCTTAGTTCCCTGACCAGGGATCAAACCGGCATCCCCTGCAGTGGAAGTGCACAGTCTTAACCACTGTTCGACCAGGGAAGTCCAGACACATAACCTTAAATATGACTCCCCAAGTCTGTATGTACAGCCACCAACGTGGACTCCTGACCTCTCTAGTCTAGAGGGTCAAGATGACCACCTTCACCCCAAAGATGCAACCCTCAACTCTCCATGCCCTTGCCCCACTATCTATCCTCAGCCTCACCCTCATCCTGCATCCCTTCCTCTCCACCCACATTGGTCTTCCTTTCCTTCCTTCACATTTATTCCAACTTCTGGGACCTTGTACTTGCCGTTGCCTCAGCTTTGAACTCTTCCTGGCTTTTCTTGTGTCTCATTTCTTCTCACCCTCCAGGAGCTCTGCCCATCCATGGTTATCTAGTGTGTCTTCAGCTCCACCTCCTCCCAGCTGCCCTCCATCACATCCCAATTCTTTCCTTCAGAGTATTTAACATAGTCTGTCATTGTTGTGTTTGTTGATTTGTGTACTTGGTCAACTTGGTGTGTCCATTTCTATGTATAGGGCCCATGGTGGATGCTCAGTAAATATTGATACTACTCAAATAGTAAGGCTGTAAGGTGGTCAGATTGGTGACTCTGATGGTAAACAATCTGCCTGCAGTGCAGGAGACCCGGATCCCATCCCTGAGTCAAGAAGATCCCCTGGAGAAGGGAATGGCTACCCACTCCAGTATTCTTTCCTGGAGAATTCCATGGACAGAGAGGAGCCTGACTGGCTATAGCCGTGGGGTTGCAGAGTCAGGACACAACTAAGCAACTGACACTTTCACTTTTTTTAAAGATGGTCAGGATTAGTTGAGATAATACAAGTAAAAGAGCTTTGAATAGTACCTTGACCTGTAAACACTGGCCACTGTTACTATGACTTGGAGCATAAGGGCTAGAGAGGACTGTGCTAGCGTTAACTTAGGCAGGTTGATAGGGAGTCCAGGTTGATAGGGAGCCTTGGACTCCCTATCAACCTGCCTAAGTTAACGCTAGCACAGTCCTCTCTAGCCCTTGTGCTCCAAGTCATAGTAGCCTGCGCCCAAGGCTGGAGGCGGCGGCCAAAAGGAGGTAGACCGCGCCCGAGGCCGGGGGGAGGGGTGTGGGGGGGGGTGGCGGCGGCCGAGAGGAGCTACCCCAGGTCCAAGGAGCAGCGGCTGCGTGGGCACAGGAGGGCCGAGAGGAGTTACTCCACATTTAAGGTCAGGAGGGGCCGTCGTAAGTAGATACCCCTTGTCCAAGATAAGGAGCAACGGCTGTACTTTGCTGGAGCAGCCGTGAAGAGATACCTCACGTCCAAGGTAAGAGAAACCCAAGTAAGATGGTAGGTGTTGCGAGAGAGCATCAGAGGGCAGACACACTGAAACTATAATCACAGAAAACTATCTAATCTGATCACACGGACCACAGCCTTGTCTATCTCAATGAAACTAAGCCATGCCGTGTGGGGCTACCCAAGACGGATGGGTCATGGTGGAGACGTCTGACAGAATGTGGTCCACTGGAGAAGGGCATGGCAAACCACTTCAGTATTCTTGCCTTGAGAACCCCATGAACAGTATGAAAAGGCAAAGAGATAGGACACTGAAAGATGAACTCCCCAGGTCGGTAAATGCCCAATATGCTACTGGAGATCAGTGGAGAAATAACTGCAGAAAGAATGATGGGATGGAGCCAAAGCAAAAACAATACCCAGCTGTGGATGTGACTGGTGATAGAAGCAAAGTCCGATGCTGTAAAGAGCAATATTGCATAGGAACCTGGAATGTTAGGTCCATGAATCAAGGCAAATTGGAAGTGGTCAAACAGGAGATGGGAAGAGTGAACGTCAACATTGTAGGAATCGGCGAACTAAGATGGACTGGAATGGGTGAATTTAACTCAGATGACCATTATATCTACTACTGTGGGCAGGAATCCCTTAGAAGAAATGGAGTAGCCATCATGGTCAACAAAAGAGTCCGAAATGCAGTACTTGGATGCAATCTCAAAAACGACAGAATGATCTCTGTTCGTTTCCAAGGCAAACCATTCAATATCACGGTAATCCAAGTCTATGCCCTGGCCAGTAACGCTGAAGAAGCTGAACTTGAACAGTTCTATGAAGACCTACAAGACCTTTTAGAACTAACACCCAAAAAAGATGTCCTTTTCATTATAGGGGACTGGAATGCAAAAGTAGGAAGTCAGGAAACACCTGGCGTAACAGGCAAATTTGGCCTTGGAGTACAGAATGAACCAGGGCAAAGACTAATAGAGTTTTGCCAAGAGAACACACTTGTCATAGCAAACACCCTCTTCCAACAACACAAGAGAAGACTCTACACATGGACATCACCAGGTGGTCAACACCGAAATCAGATTGATTATATTCTTTGCAGCCAAAGATGAAGAAGCTCTATACAGTCAGCAAAAACAAGACCGGGAGCAGACTGCGGCTCAGATCATGAACTCCTTATTGCCAAATTCAGACTTGAATTGAAGAAAGTAGGGAAAACCACTAGACCATTCAGGTATGACCTAAATCAAATCTCTTATGATTATACAGTGGAAGTGAGAAATAGATTTAAGGGACTAGATCTGATTGACAGAGTGCCTGATGAACTATGGACAGAGGTTCGTGACATTGTACAGCAGACAGGGATTAAGACCATTCCCATGGGAAAGAAATGCAAAAAAGTGAAATGGCTGTCTGAGGAGGCCTTACAAATAGCTGGGAAAAGAATAGAAGCGAAAAGCAAAGGAGAAAAGGAAAGATACAAGCATCTGAATGCAGAGTTCCAAAGAATAGCAAGGAGAGATAAGAAAGCCTTCCTCAGCGATCAATGCAAAGAAATAGAGGAAAACAACAGAATGGGAAAGACTAGAGATCTCGTCAAGAAAATTAGAGATACCAAGGGAACATTTCATGCAAAGTTGGGCTCGATAAAGGACAAAAATGGCATGGACCTAACAGAAGCAGAAGAGATTAAGAAGAGGTAGCAAGAATACACAGAAGAACTGTACAAAAAGATCTTCATGACCCAGATAATCACGGTGGTGTGATTACTCACCTAGAGCCAGACATCCTGGAATGTGAAGTCAAGTGGGCCTTAGAAAGCATCACTACGAACAAAGCTAGTGGAGGTGATGGAATTCCAGTTGAGCTATTTCAAATCCTGAAAGATGATGCTTTGAAAGTGCTGCACTCGATATGCCAGCAAATCTGGAAAACTCAGCAGTAACCACAGGACTGGAAAAGGTCAGTTTTCATTCCAATCCCAAAGAAAGGCAATGCCAAAGAATGCTCAAACTACCGCACAGTTGCGCTCATCTCACACGCTAGTAAAGTAATGCTCAAAATTCTCCAAGCCAGGCTTCAGCAATACGTGAACCATGAACTTCCAGATGTTCAAGCTGGTTTTAGAAAAGACAGAGGAACCAGAGATCAAATTGCCAACATCCACTGGATCATCGAAAAAGCAAGAGAGTTCCAGGAAAACATCTGTTTCTGCTTTATTGACTATGCCAAAGCCTTTGACTGTGTGGATCACAATAAACTGTGGAAAATTCTGAAAGAGATGGGAATACCAGACCATCTGACCTGCCTCTTGAGAAACCTGTATTCAGGCCAGGAAGCAACAGTTAGAACTGGACATGGAACAACAGACTGGTTCCAAATAGGAAAAGGAGTACGTCAAGGCTGTAATATTGTCACCCTGCTTATTTAACTTCTATGCAGAGTACATCATGAGAAATGCTGGGCTGGAAGAAACACAAGCTGGAATCAAGATTGCTGGGAGAAATATCAATAACCTCAGATACACAGATGACACCACCCCTATGGCAGAAAGTGAAGAAGAACTAAAGAGCCTCTTCATGAAAGTGAAAGAGGAGAGTGAAAAAGTTGGCTTAAAGCTCAATGTTCAGAAAACTAAGATCATGGCATCTGGTCCCATCACTTCATGGGAAATAGATGGGGAAACAGTGGAAACAGTGTCAGACTTTATTTTGGGGGGCTCCAAAATCACTGCTGATGGTGATTGCAGCCATGAAATTAAAAGACGCTTACTCCTTGGACGGAAGGTTATGACCAACCTAGATAGCATATTTAAAAGCAGAGACATTACTTTGCCAACAAAGGTCCGTCTAGTCAAGGCTATGGTTTTTCCAGTGGTCATGTATGGATGTGAGAGTTGGACGATGAAGAAAGCTGAGCACCGAAGAATTGATGCTTTTGAACTGTGGTGTTGGAGAAGACTCTTGAGAGTCCCTTGGACTGCAAGAAGATCCAACCAGTCCATCCTAAAGGAGATCAGTCCTGGCTGTTCATTGGAAGGACTGATGTTGAAGCTGAAATTCCAATACTTTGGCCACCTGATGCGAAGAGTTGACTCATTGGAAAAGACCCTAATGCTGGGAAGGATTGGGGGCAGGAGGAGAAGGGGACGACAGAGGATGAGATGGTTGGATGGCATCACCGACTCGATGGACATGGGTTTGGGTAAACTCTGGAAGTTGGTGATGGACAGGGAGGCCTGGCGTGCTGTGATTCATGGGATTGCAAAGAGTCAGACACAACTGAGCGACTGAACTGAACTGAATATATCTTATTCATGGGTATCTGTTTCTTAGGCTCTATGTTAATGATTTTATTTGTTAGAAATATTGCCTGGGAACTTGTTTTCTCAGCAACAACATGTCTCTCCCAGAGGCATGTTGCCTGGAACCCATTCTCCCTGGCTAATCTTGTGTCAAAGTTACCTCAGGATGTATGCCTTGGGAAAGGGTCTGGTAAAACTTTCAGTCTTGAGGTATTCTTTTTATCTATTTTCAGCAGCGAGTTGAAAAGTGTATAATGCCCTGCTCAATCTAGCAAAGTGGGTACTCTTCCTACCCCCTTCTGATGTCCACGTGAGAAGCTTTCTCTGTCCTTTCATTTCAATAAAATCTTTGCTGCACAAAGCTCTGAGTGACTGAGACTGCATCTTTGGTTCTGGAGTGAAACCTTCTTCAGAGACCACAAACTCGACACCTACCACCATAAGCTATCAACCCTGAAAAGAATAGGTATCGACTTCACTTTCACTTTTCACTTACATTCTTTGGAGAAGGCAATGGCAACCCACTCCAGTGTTCTTGCCTGGAGAACACCAGGGACGGGGAAGCCTGGTGGGCTGCCGTCTATGGGGTCGCACAGAGTCGGACACGACTGAAGCGACTTAGCAGCAGCAGCAGCAGCAGCCTAGAATTCACTTCCTTTCTTCTCCCTTACAAACATCTACTCATCCTTCAAAACCCAGCTAGAATATTATCTCCTAGTTTTTTCTAACTGATTAGTAAGATTTAATTGAGCACCTTCCATGGATCAGGCTGTGGCTTGACCCTGATTTCCGGGGCCGGGGTCGGGGGGCTGCTCTCCAGGAGCTCAGGATGGCATGTGCAGAGAAAGCAGGCAATTTGGAGAAAATGACACTAGGTGAAACAAGTATACGGCAGGCCAAGAAAGGCAGGGGGGCCCAGGTGGAAAGGCTCAGCGCGTCCTCTCTCGCTCTCTCCCTCCCAAACCTACGTCTTCGTGGGGCGCTTCGCTGCTGGATGGGGCTGGGGTCTTAATTATTTGGAGGCTTAGGACGTGCGTTTCACTTCATTGAAGTCTGACCTCATCACCGGGAGGTCTCCCTGTTCTAACCCACCTCTGAGGCTCTGAGAGGTCGGAAACTTGGCCGAGGGCCCTCAACCTGCCAAACGCAGCCCTGGCATGCCAAGCCCGCTCACGTGCCTCCCAAGCCAATGGGTGGGAGGGGCAGCTGCTGCTCTCGGGCGCCCTCAACTGGCCGTTGAGGAAATAGGACCGCACAGACCAACTCCTGTACCAGCCGAGTCCGACCGGACAGAGCCAGCCTGGCCGGGGGTCCATACACCCCTGAGGAGCCCGCAGCCAGGACCCTCGGGCTCCGCTCTGTGCGGCGCTCCGGCGACTCCAGGCTCGGGGCTCTATCGTCCCGGGCGGGATCCACTCCAAGTTTCGAACGTAGCCCCACGGGGTCGTTTCCAGCCGCGCGTTCCCCCCAGACTCCTCCTCCGGACGGGGGGTACAGTGGCCGTGGCCGTGGCCGTGGCCGTGGCTGTGACCGGGGCCCTGGGTCAGAGCGGGGAGGGGGGAGCGCGGAGTTCGTTCGGTGCAGGCCCTCGCGGCGAGGTAGCAGCCGCCGGCTTGGGAAAGGTGGACCAGAGCACCGGGGGCGGTAGGGGTGCCGCCTGCGGGTCACCCAGAGGACACCAGCAGAATTCCTGAGGTGGGAGTAAGGGGAGGTTGGGTGGGGGGTAAACAGGGAGGCTGGGAGTTGGGTAGGATGCATTGACTGACCTTCCAGGGCCGCCTTGGAGAAGTGGGAGGACGCACAGGGTCTAGCCTCTCTGCGCCTCCTGCCCATCCTCCCCGCCCCGGCGCGCTAGCCCCCAGCCCCGAGCCCTAGCTGCTCCCCCGCTCCAAGATCTCTGGACGCCGCGAAGGGTCCGGGCCGGACAGGTAAGGGGGACCAGCGCAGGGGAAGGGGGCCGCGGGTGCCTGCGCGGGCTCGGTGAGAGCCCCCCACCCCCACCAAGGGCGCCCCGCCGCCCTCCTGCGCTGTCCCTGAAGATGTCGGGAGCTATCTTCACGCCTCTGGAGGCCCCGGGCACCCTGGACGGGACAAGCGGCCACCCCCTCGTGTGCCCGCTGTGCCACGCGCAGTATGAGCGCCCGTGCCTGCTAGACTGCTTTCACGAGTTCTGCGCCGGCTGCCTGCGCGGCCGCGCCGCCGATGGCCGCCTCGCCTGCCCTCTGTGCCAGTGAGTGCCTGGAAGCCCCAAAGGAGGGGAGGCTGGCTCCCTCTGGGAAGGGACCTGGGTGCTGCGAGGGCACAACTCTTCAGGAAGAAGGCTGGGAGAGACTGCACCCAGCCGGTGCCTCTCTGCCAGAGATCGTGAAGGCTCCTGCCCATTTTACAGATCAAGGTAACAGAGACCTGGGATTATGACCCAAGGCCTCTCAAGATAAATCAGGGGGCAAGGGCTGGCTCGAGTGCCTGTGCTGTGAAATTGGAAGTTGCTGGAGTAGGCGATCTCAGCTCAGCGTCTGGACACTCCCAATGACTCACTTAGGGGTCCTGAAGTCTTAGGTCAAAGTAGCAAGTTATGTTGGCTCAAGCTACCTGTGCACGTGTGCTCAGTTGCTCAGTCGTGTCTGAGTCTTTGCGACCCCATGGACAGTAGCCCGCCAGGCTCCTCCTCTGTCCAGGGGATTCTCCAGGCAAGAATACTAGAGTGGGTTGCCATTTCTAGGGGATTTTCCCGACCCAGGGATTGAACCGGAGCCTCTTTTGTCCCCTGCATTGCAAGTGGATTCTTTAATCGCTGGGCTACCAGGGAAGCTCAGGATACCTGGGGTGGCCCTGAATTTGCCTAATGCAGTGAGAGGGGCTTGAGGGGAGACTTCTGCCTTTGACACCCTGAGTCACCAACCCCCTCCCAGGATCCCTCCAGGGCTGGGAAGGGACCTGGTGGGAGTGAGCACTGGCTGATATATTTATAGATGTCAGGCCTGCAGGCACCCCACCTCCCACCCTATTTTTAGTTCCGCCTGGAATGTACGGGGGTAGGGAGCCTCGGGGAAGGGGCATCTGGAGCTTGGCTGAAGCTTCTCCACAGGCACCAGACGGTGGTGAAGGGCCCCAGCGGGCTCCCTCCAGTGGATCGGCTGTTGCAGTTCCTGGTGGACAGCTCAGGAGATGGCACCGAGGTGGTGCGCTGCGCCAACTGCGACCTGGAGTGCGGCAAGCAGGCAGGGGCACCTGGGGTGCAGTGGGGAGCGGAGGGTGCCAGGCTGCACTGTCCTGATGCCATGTCCTCAGAGGATCACCCAACAGTGGGCTCTCCAGCCCCTCTCTAAGGCACCTCATATCCAGAACAGGGGCTCCATTTTACTGGTGTGGAGACTGAAGTCCAAAACTACTCACTTGAACCAACAGTCTGTTAGGTGCAGGGGTTAAAGCCTTTTGGATTTGGGGGGAGTTTCCTGGCCCCCAACTCAGGGCAGAGTTGTGAAATGGAACAGGAAGAGCAATCCAATGCACAGACCTGGAGTCCCTCAAGGGTCCACTGCTATCTGGGTAGCCGCGAACCGCTATCTGCAGCCAGAGAGGAATGTGAGCACACTGTGTTTTGGGGGAGGGATCCCCCTGAAGGACCTGGGAGCAGAGGCCAGGCTTCAGGCTGGACTGAGACGTGCACAGGGGACTCTCTCTGGACTGTGGAAGCTGGTCTGAGGATTCCCAGGAGGATGTCCCTACAGGAGCAAAAGATCAGGGTGGGCTGGCAAGTTCTAGAATATGTGCTACCTGCAAGTACAGAGATAAGGAGCAGTAGGTGAGGAGCCGGAGGTAGGGAGAGCCTGGGGAGAAAATAGCCTTGAATGCCAAAGAAGTTGGGGGTCTGTGTTTTCATAGCCATTCCTAGGATCGATGCCTTGGACTCTCAGCCACAAGGAAGGGCACCTGCAGACTTTCACCCCTTTCCCCCTCCCAATTAAGTTCCAACTCCAAATGGCTGGGGTGAACACAGCCATGTGGCTCCTACTGAGGGTGCCAAGAGGGGCTTGACAGGTCTTGCCCAGGGGCACACATACGTTTCTGTTGTAGGTTAAATGTTTTGCAAATACAGTATCTGCCCTCCCCACAACCCTGGGGAACCCCCTCCTCAAGCCCGTTCTGGGTACCTCCCCCTTACCTACTCTCTGAGTCTCGATATTCTCTTCTGTAAACTGGGGATACAAAGCGCTGCGCGTCGAGTTTACATCAAAGGGCTGCCGGCGCCCCCGCCCCGCCGCGCAGACCCGCCCGAGACGCTCAAGGCAGGCTCCCAGTTCACCCGCGGACTGAGCCCGAGCTCTCTCCGCAGGACGCGGAGACCACGTACTTCTGCAACACGTGCGGGCAGCCGCTGTGCGCGCGTTGCCGCGACGAAACGCACCGGGCACGCATGTTCGCGCGCCACGACATCGTGGCCTTGGGCCAGCGCAGCCGCGACGTGCTCCAGAAGTGCAGTGAGTGCGGCGTGCGGGGATGGGGCCGGCGCCGGGCGGGGATGGTGGCGGGCCCTGGCCGGCGCCCTCACCGCCGCCCCCGCCGCAGCGCTGCACGCCGAGCCGTATGTCCTGTTCTCCACCGACAAGAAGTCGCTGCTGTGCATCCGCTGCTTCCGGGACATGCAGGGGTGGGTAGAGGGCGCAGGAGGTGAGGGGCTGGCGAGCGGCCCGGAGCGGGGCTCACGCGCAGGATCCCTGCAGGGAGAGCCGCGTCCACTGCGTGGACCTCGAGTCAGCTTACGTCCAGGGCTGCGAGCGGCTGCAGCAGGCGGTGCTGGTGAGCGCGGGCTGCCGGGCGCTCCGGGGCCGGGGTTGGGAACGCGCGCCCCCAGGAGGCTGAGGCCGCCCTTTCCCCAGGAAGTGAAGGCCCTGCAGACCGCCACGCGGGAGGCCATCGAGCTGCTGCAGGCGATGGTGGAGGAGGTGCGACGCAGCGCGGCCGAGGAGGAGACCGCCATCCAGGCTCTCTTCAGCAGCATGCAGGTGAGGGGTAAGGGGAACTGAACAGTCACAACCCAGCATCCTTATCAGCATGACCTGACTGGGGCCCAGGCCTGCCCCAGCCCTCGCACAGATTCCAGTGTAGCAAGCCCTGAACTACTTTCAGGAGTTAGTTAATCTCAGTAGCCTGGAAAATTCAGAGGAGGAGAAGGGCCCGCCCTAGGCTGGGGCCAGTGATGGGAGGTGGTCAGGGAAGACTTCCCGTAGGAGGTGACATTGAAGGTGAGGGTGCCGGGGCTCCCAGGCGGGGGTAGCAGGGCTCGTGGGCAGAAGAGAGAGCCAGCTTAAGCAGCTGTGTGGCTGGGGCCCAGGAGCCTGGGAGAGTGCTGGGAGGGGGCAGGGCCAAGTCTGCCCAGTCAGTTAGTGGACTGTCCCTCCCAGGACAAACTGTCAGAGAGGAAAGAGCTGCTGCTGCAGGCCGTGCAGAGGTGAGTGGTGGCAGGGCCTCCACCCTCTGCCTCTTGACCTCCAGATACCAGCTGGAGCCTAGGCCAGCCCTGTCCCACCCTAAGAGCAAGACATCCAGGTGTCCACCCTGCGGGGAAGGCAGGGTGGCTCAGGGAAGGGCAGACAGGGAAGGATGCACAAAGTGGGTGGGGAGATGGAACCACCCAGTTCTGAGACCCTGCCCAGGTGGGGGTGGGCAGCCCTCCCCTTGGAGATGAGGCTGCCTGCCCCTCCCCCAGCCAGTATGAAGAGAAGGACAAGGCCTTCAAGGAGCAGCTCTCCCATTTGGCCACTCTGCTGCCCACCCTGCAGGTATGGGGAGCTGGGGGCATGGGGTTGGGCACCCCGCCCAGGAGCTGAGCACTGTCCCTCTTGCAGGTTCACCTGGTCATCTGCTCTTCCTTCCTCAGCTTGGCCAACAAGGCCGAGTTCCTGGACCTGGGCTACGTGAGTGCCCCCAGCTCCTGGGTCCCCTTCCCCAGCAGGAACCCACTGTGCACATCTGAGACCCCTACCTCAGGGCTGGGCAGCCTGTTACCTGGAGGCTGGCCACCTCCTCCACATAGTCATCTACAAACTACTTGGGGGCCAGTGGAGCCCTTTTAAGAGGACAGCAGGGAATTCCCTGGTGGTCTCTAGTGATTAGGACTCTGCAAGGTTCAGTCCCTAGTGGGGGAACTAAGATCCCCCAAAGCCGCCAGTGCAGCCAATAAATAAATAAGAGGACAGCAGAGCCTGGAGGGAGCATAAACTTCCTACCCTAAAACTCAGAGTCTACAGAAGTCCAGACATCCCAACCTTTCCTGTCGATTTGGGGTGGGGGGAGGTTGGGGTGGACATCTGGCCAATCCCAAGGAGGATCGGAAGGCAGGTAACCGTCCTAAAGGCAGACTTGCCCTCCGGGCCCCTCCCCTCAGTGTCGCCCCCTCCCGCACCCACCCACCTGAGAGCCCTCCCCTTCCCCCCTCCCCCGGCCGCAGGAGCTGATGGAGAGATTGCAGGGCATAGTCACGAGGCCACATCGCCTGCGGCCGGCACAGAGCAGCAAGGTGCCTGGGGGCGTGGGGGGGGCGGGGGCACGGGCCGGGGACGCAGAGTAGGCCGGGGAGACCGGGTCATGGGGTGAGCCGCGGGCGGGGGCGCGGGATGGGCCGGGAGGTGGGGCGGGGACTGAGGCGCGGGGTGGACCAGCGGCGGGGGCGCGGGCCCGCAGGGTAGGGACCTACCTCAAGACCTCATCCCTCCACCCAGATCGCCAGCGACCACCGCGCCGAATTCGCGCGCTGCCTGGAGCCGCTACTGTTGCTGGGGCCACGCCGGGCGGCGGGTGCCGGGGGTGGCACTAGCACGTGAGCCGCGAGGGCGCCGGGAACGGGGAGGCGGGCACAAGATTTCCATTGGGGTGGGGGCAGACTTTCCCAGCTCACCAAGCTCCCGGCGCCGCGTCTGAGCACCTACGACCTCCACGCGGGAGCCTGCCCAGCCTGGAAGCAGCCATCCTGGTCGGAAGCCCACGGTAGACTGGGCTTGGAGCTGGGTCAGGGGTAAACAGGAGGACTTAGGGGCTGCCCCCAACCGCAGTTGTGCATCTGGATTGGGGTGCCTAAACCCTGAAAGGAAGGGTAGCTTAGAGTGGGGTCTCGGTCACCAGAAGCTGCAGGGGATCTGACTTCTGGAAATGTGGGGTAGTCTAAAGAGCTGGAGATCCCTAGGAGTTAGGAGAAATGCCTAAGCTGGGGGTGTCTGCCAAGGGTCCAAGGGCCCCAGGCACGGGAGACTGGGTATCAGGCCAAATTTGCAAGGTCAAGCGTGTGTGCGTGAACTTACAGTGTGCTGGGGACCAGCCCTGAGGACATCCTGATGGACTCTTCTGCACACTGGTATCACCCTCAGGACTTTTAAAAATACCCAGCTGATGTCACTGGTCTTGGGTGGACAAAGCCTGGCATCAGGTTTATTCAGGGCCCCTGCGTGGTTCTGGTGTGCCGCCTGGGGTGAGAGGCTGGGGGAAAGGAAGACCCTCTGGACCCCCATAGCCACATCCACATGAGTTCTCTCCCCAGGCTCGCAGGGAGCTCGGGCCCCAAGGTGCTGAGGGGGCCCGGCTGCCCTTCCCCAGTGGGGAAGATGTTGGGGTCACCGGTCCAAAAGCCCACACTGCACCGGTCCATCAGCACCAAGGTGCTGCTGGCGGAGGGCGACGACTCACCCTTCACGGAGCACTGCCGCCACTACGAGGACTCCTACCGGGTGAGGGGGCCGGGATGGGCCAGTGAGGAAAGGCCCCACCCCTTCGCGCCAAAGTGCAGTGGCCAAACCTCATCCGGCCACCAGGGCTGCCAGGCGCCCCTCCACCGAGGCCCCAGCAGTGCACCCATCCTGCAGGGCACACGGGCACACACCAGTCTCTCCCCTTCCCCAGCGCCTGCAGGTGGAGATGCAGAACCTGAAGGACCAGGTACAGGAGCTGCACCGGGACCTCACCAAGCACCATTCACTCATCAAAGCTGAGATCATGGGCGACATCTTACACAAGGCCCTGCAGGTGGACACCCAGATCACCTCGGAGTATGCTTCCGTGGAGGGCCTAAGAGCAGTCTTCCAGGAGGTACCCCCTCCCGAGGCACCTCCCTCCCCTGCAGCCCCACCTGTCAGCGTGTTGGTGGGCTACCCCCAGACAGAAAGTGGGGGGAACCTTGGCCTGGTGCCCCAGGAGGCCCTCACAGGCTCTGGAACCTGGGTCTCTGCTGCCTGGAACTCAGGAACTTTCTGGGAGCACCCTGGAACCATGGGAACTGCCTGGGAGCACCCTGTGGTTCTGAGCAGCTAGAGGACAGAAATGCCACCAATGGAACTTCCAACTCGGCCATGTGCAATATCCAACTTACTTTCTCTTTCAGATTTGGGAGGACTCCTACCAGCGGGTGGCTAACGAACAGGAGATATATGAAGGTCTCGGGCAGCTGCTGCTGAGTGCTCCCCCTCCACAAGCTTTCAGGGGCAGGAAGCCAGTTACCTGATGACCAGATTCTAGCTCCCAAGCTCTTCTTATTTATTTGGCTGTGTCGGGTTTTAGTTGTGGTATGGAGGATCTAGTTCCCTGACCAGGGATTGAACCTGGATCCTCTGCATTAGGAGTGTGGAGTCTTAGCCACTGGACCACCAGGAAGTCCCTCACCTAGTTCTTCACAGCTGCTAATTGACCCCAAAAAATATATCTGAGGTCAGAATTCAGTAAGTAGGATGACTTTAGGAATCTTACCTCATGATTTAATTAGAGATAATCACTCAAATAGTTGGGATATTTACGTGGATTGAGGCTGGAGAGTGAGGATTTGAAGCCAACAAGACCTAATGCTCTGGCCTGGGCCCCCACAGCCCAGCTCCATGACCTTCTCCAGCTGAAGCAGGAGAATGCCTACCTGACCACCATCACCAAGCAAATTACGCCCTACGTCCGCTCCATTGCCAAGGTGAAGGAGCGACTGGAGCCCAGGTGAGACTGGGGGTGTTCTGGGGGCACCAAGATACTTCAGAATGTGGATAGAAGGAGTACCACACCTTTGGAAGAGCCCCTTTCAGGGAAGTCAGTGGGCCAGGTCATAATCTGGGCAGGTCAGGTGCTAGACCTCTGCTAAAACACAGAATGAGTGGGCTGCTCTGAGTTTCTGCTTCTAGGCACAAATCACCCACCTCTTTACACTTTGGGGGTGAAATGAGGATCCTCAGCTGATCCAGGCAGCAGGACACAGAGGAGAGAGAACTTCCCCTGCCCATGGTTAAGCCAAGTCTAGACAGGGACCTGGACCAGGTTCTCAGCACCATCCTTGGGCACTGGAAGTGTTACAGGGGCAGAGGGTTTCTTGGTGGCAAGTCCTCAATGTGCCTGCCTCTCAAGTCACAAGCCCCAGGGTAGTTGCCCTGTAGCACTGGTACACAGTGGTCAGCCTAGGTTCTCCTTCTACCACCCTCCAGGGGCCTCCATTTGCCTTGCTCCAAAGTGAGATCTCCTGATTCCAATATGCCACTTTCACGATTGAAAGTGTCCTCTTTCATGATTTGGAGGAGCCTATCCTCCAAACAGCATCTTGAGAGGATGGTACAGACATGTTTTGAACAGCACAAATCTGCTATATCTTTCTTTCTTTCTTTTTATCTTTTTGTCATACTGTGAGACATGTGGGATCTTATTCCCAACCAGAGATTGAACCCTTGTCCCCTGCATTGGAACCCTGGAGTCTTAACTGCTGGACCTTCAGGGACGTTCCTATAGTATCTTTATTCTGCCTTCGTGCTTGACTGACTGATAGTTTTTCTGGGTATTGAATTCTAGGTGGAAATTCTAGATTGGGAATTATCTCCTTTAGAGTCATTGCTCTATTGTCTTCTAGCTTCCAATGTTGTCTTTGAGAAGTTTGAAAGCATTGCGATTCCTAATCCTTGTAATGTGACCTACTTATTCTCGTTAGAAGTTTGTGGAATCTTCTCTGCTCCCAGTGTTATAAAATTTCACATTGGTGCAGGTCTAGCTATTGTCCATGAGGTTGCAAAGAATAGGATATGACTTAGCGACTAAATAATATCAAAAGTTCTATCCATTGGGTACCAGTGGGTCCTTTCGATCTGGAAATATGTGTTCTTGTCTGGGCATATTTCTTTTTGAACTGGTTAATTGATTTTCTCCACTTTTTTCTCCACTTTCTGAAATTCTTATTGAATACTGGCCTTCTGTGGCAGGTCCTCTGATTTACCTTCCCTTTTCAGTCCTTTTTTTCCATCTCTTCATTTATCCACCATACTTTCTGAGAGATTTCTTCATTTATCTTCCAACTTGTCTATTTAGTTCATTTTTGAAGAAAATTTCCAAGAGCTCTTTTATTTTTAAAAATATATTTATTTATTTGGCTGCACTGGGTCTTAGTTGCAGCACATGGGATCTTAGATCTTCACCACTGCATGTGTGATCTTTAGTTGTGGCACTTGAACTCTTAGTTGTGGCATATGGGATCTAGTTCCCAGACCAGGGATTGAACCCATGCTCCCTGCACTGAGAGCACAGAGTCCAAGCCACTGGACCACCAGGGTAGTCCCCAAGAGCTCTTTTAAATGTTATAAATTGGCTTTCACTTCCAAAGAGGTGTTTTTGGCACCCTGACTGCTCTAGTTACATAGCATTCTGTTGTTTCATGGACACAATATCTAACCCCTTTGGGAGCTGATAGATTTTTTTTGCTTTTTTTTTTTTAAAGTTTCCTTCTCCCAGAAGGCTGTTTCCTCCAAGTTACTTTTTGTTTGTTTCAGTTTCTACCTTCCATGTTAAAGGCTTTTCTCAGATGTCAGGAAATCTTTGATTGCCTCTTCATGTTAGGAGTGAGGTTGAGGAGAGCAGGCTCAAGCTCTGAGCACATGGGTTGTGTGAGGCATATGGGTGGGTGGGGTTTTTTGTTTTGCCTTTTTTCTTTTTTTTCTACTTTTAGCTGTTCTGGGTCTTCGTGGCTGCTCAGGCTTTTCTCTGGTGGCAGAGAGCAAGGGCTGCTCTCTAGGTGCCATGAGCAGGCTTCTCACTGGGGAGGCATCCATTGTTGTGGAACATGGGCTCAGTAGTTTCAGCTCCTGGCCTCTAGAACACAAGCTCAGTAGTTGTGGAGCACAGGCTTAATTGCTCTGCAGCATGTGGAATCTTCTCAGACCAGGAATTGAACCCGTGTCTCCTGCATTGGCAGGAGGATTCTTTGCCACTGAGCCACCAAGGAAGCCCCATTATTAATTTTTTTTAATGTCCCAATGTCGGTTTTAGATCTTTGCCCAGTTTCCTTCCTGGAAGGTCACCATGTGGATCATTTGTCTGCACACCTTATTTTCTGGTTTTCAGTAGTTCTCACCTGTGTGTCATACCCTCCCAGAGACTAACCTTTCAGAATTCAGGGTTGGGGGGATGCAGTTGTTCAGAGGTAGGGATCTTAACTTTCACTGTCCTATTTCAGTCCCACCCCCTGAGTTGCAGAGGCAATAGGGCTGCCTGTCCCTGGGCCGCCTGAGGATTCTGTGGTGGGAACTGGTGGGACCTCAGCTTCTCAGGTCTGCTGAATTAGTGGACACTTGTCTACTGCTCTCCAGCTTCCAAATTTTGCTGTTATTCTTTCCTGCTGTCAACCTGGAGAGGATTTCCCCCCTCATTGTTTTGGTCCCTTTACTACTTTTAGTGAGTTTGGGGAAGAAGGAAAATTCAGAGTGTATATGCACAATTGCTGTGTTAATCCAGAACTGCCAAGCCACCTTTTATTTTTTAATTTTATTATTTTTAAAAATATTTATTTACAAATTTACTTTTGGCAGTGCTGGCTTTTCATTGCTGTGCAAGGGCTTTCTCTAGTTGCGGTGAGCTGGGGCTACTTTCTAGTTGCAGTGCTTGGGCTTCTCACTGAGTTGACTTCTCTTGTAGTGGAGCACGGGCTCTAAGAGCATGGTTCTTCATGGTTCTTCAGTAGTTGTGGCCCATGGGATTAGTTGCCCTGTGGCATGTGGGATCTTCCCAGATCAGGGATCGAACTAGTGTCCCCTGCATCGCAAGGCGGATTCTTAATCACTGAACCACCAGGGAAGCCCCAAGCCATCTTTTAAGTGACTACTTTAACAAGTCACACTGAGTGGTTGCACTCATCATAATTTTTGCAGTTTTTAAAAAATATGCACTTATTTAGCTGCACTGGGTCTTAGTTGTGGCATGCGGGGCCTTCATTGTGGCATGTTAACTCTTAATTGCAGCATGTGGGATCTAGTTCCTGGACCAGGGATCCAACCCAGACTTCCAGGAAAATCCTCCTTTTGCAGAGTCTTGATCAAATCCCTGTCCACCCAGACTAATGACAGTGTCCTCCTAGGCTAACATTCAGTGCAGTTTACTCCAGATACTATGTGATTCCGTTTATAGAACCTGAAAACCAAGCAGAACTAACCTCTGGTGTTACAGTCAGGATGAGCATAATCCTGGGGGCCTCTGAGTGGAGGTGACATCGTGGTGTCACAGACCCCATTTGTTCACACCGTGTGCCCATTGTAAGCCATGCTCTTTCTGTGTGCATCCTTTCCCTTCCATGTGCCCTGCTTTGGTGAGCAGTTGGCTCCCAGTATTGTGCTTCTGCCCGCCTGTAAGGGGCAATACCCTGGCAGTCACACCTCTGTAGGGAAGCAGCATCTGTGGTTGGTGTCAGCGAGTAGAAAGGAGCTCAGGCTGGAGCCCAGCTCCTGGGGGTTTGGGGTGAGCAGGAAGGCTGCCCCTCCCCCACTTCGTGGACCACTTTGCAGGTATCTAGAGTTGCCTTCTGCCTCTCCCCTCCCAGCGCTGGGAACCCCCTTCAACCCCACCCCCTGGATCTGCTCTTGTTCCATCATCAGCAACCTTCCAGCTACATCCTTTGACCTTGGAACAGCGATCATGAGCCTGGACTGTTGCCTTCATCTTGCTCTTCTCTTGCTTCTGAAACACCCCACCCTCCCAGCTTCCCTCCAACCCTTCCAGCTAGTCCTTCTTAGTACCTTCAGCTTGGCTCTGCCTCCTCAGCTTGATGCCCAAATGTCAGTTTTCCCCAGAGCTCAGTCTCAGGCACTCTTCTCATCCTGCACCCTCTCCTTAAGGGGCTTCACCCAGCCCACCCCCCAGCTTTAAAACCCCATGGTAGAACTTCCCTCACTGTCCACTGGTTAGGACTCTGTGCTTCCACTTCAAGGGGCATGGGTTCTATCCCTGCTCAGGGAACCAAGATCCCACATGCTGCATGGTGTGGCCCCCCAATTTTTTTTTTAATTTAAAAACTCCAAAACCCCATGGTGTTGCAGATGAACCCCAACCCACTGCCCTAGCATAGACCCACCCAAGTTCCAGACTCATCTTCAAGTACCCCTTCCTAGGAGTCTCCGCTTCAATATCTCAGGGCACCCCAAACCCTACAAGGGCCGGAGAGCTCGGTTTCCTTCTCCTGAACAAGCTACTCCCATCTCATCTCAGTGCAGGCATCACAGTCATGCAGGCATTCGAGTTAAAAGCTCAGGAGACATGATTACCCTCCTCCACTCACCTCCATTGCTAACCCCTCCCCACATCCTGTTGACTTGGCTGTCATGGTCCACCTGCTCTGTCTCCATTGGGGCCCCCAGTCCAATCCACCTTCGTCAACCCGCTCCCCACCCAGCCCCTCCAGCAGGTCACAGTCAGTGTGGCCTGGGGCCTGAGAGTCCTTTCAGGACCCTCCCTGCCCACCTCTGTCCTCTTCGGCCCCTCCCCACACCTGTTATGGTGGCCTTTTGGTTCTGCAAAGAAGCTGGACTGGCTCCCACTTCCCCACCTCCGCCTGGAATGTTGTTGCTTCAGCTTGTTCCAGGGACCACATCACCCAGGCCTCAGCTTGAGCATCAGCAGGGAGGCCTTCCCAAACCCTCCCATTGACAGCAGGTCTTGCTCACAGTCACCCCCCCTCATTCAGCCCTGCAGTGCCCCACTTTGGCATGTCTCCCGGACCAGAACAGGGCTCCCAGGAGCGCAGGGTCCAGCCTCTCTCATCCACTGTTATGGCCTTGGCGCTTGGTAAATATCTGAGGCCTGAAGCCCAAGGCGGGCCCTGAGGGTGTGCTCAGGTTAGGGTTTGTGCCGTGAACCTGAGCACATGCACCAGGCTGGCTCCGCACCTGGCCAGCTCTGCTGCATCCAGACCCGGGAACAGCTTTCTCTCTCACAGATTTCAGGTCCCTGTGGATGAACCATCAGACCATCCACAAAACACACATGATGATGGCGTGAATGCCGAGGCCCCGGCCAGGTAAAGAGGGTCTCTTCAACCTGAGCAGGCAAATGATTTAATCTCAGAGACAAACACAGATGATAACGACAGACTTTGGGTTTTCTTTTGGTCCCTGTTTGCCACTAACCAGCTCTACATCCTCGGCTGGGCCTCCATGTATAAAATCTGAGATTGGAGAGGTTCTTAATCTGGGTGGTGCCTTCAAACCAGTGATCTCGTAGATGACAGATGTGACTTGGATGGACATGACCAGAGTTTTGTAACCAGGGATGGCCATGGCTACCACCTGCCTTCCCCACACACCTCTGAGTGCCCTGGCTCTTACTTGTGTGACTCAAGAAAAAGTGACTGAGGGTTATTTCTTCCTTCATTGGAGCCACAGTGTTTGCCAAAATACTTGCCAGAGGGAGAAAAGAATGTGCAGTAACAGCATCACTGTCACAAGCGGGTCTTCTCATGTTTCACTGGAGTTGTAGAAAATTGGAGCTAAGAGAGCGTGGGTGTGGGGAGAAGTCTGCTGTGTCCAAAGCTACCGTGGGGTTGGTGACAGAGCAGAAAGCAGCCCCAACCACTCCAGGCACTACGTTTAGTGCAGCTGCTTCAGGGGAGGGTTGACTCAAAGAGCAGGGTCACAAGCCTCTGAAATGGTCTGAACTGCAGACGTTTTTGCAGCTTGAAGTCTTAGAAGCGAGATGAGTCCTTTAGGAGATGATGTGGTTCTGATTCTGCTGTAGTCACCCCCTGGTGTCCTTTGGGAAGGCTTGCTGTTCTGAAAGCCTCTGTCTGGGTGGATTTTAGTGCTGGGACACCAGGGAGATGGGGACGGGAGCGGAGAGGACACACGGTGAGATGGGGAAGTGGAGAGGGGGTCACAGTGAGATGAGGAGCGGAGAGGAGCTCACGCCTAGTGTTTCTTTAGGAGCGATCCAGTAAGTGTCTCAGAGAAGAAGGAGAAGAACTCAGAGCTGAGAAACAACCGAGCTCTGGGTGGCCTTGCAGAGGAGCCTCCACTGAAAAACAAAGACACGCACAGACTGAAATCAAAAAATGGGGGTGATGTCCCCACCCGGAAGGAGCGCCCAGCTTAGCCTGGAACCAGTTCCAGGGTCGGGCACTTTGCAACAAGCCAGTCAAGGCCAGGGCAGTTAAGAAAAGACAGTTATGATTTTTTAAAAGGTGTAATCATTTATCATCAATAAAACCCAGACACTCTGGCAGGTCCCCATTTCAGGTTCTCTGGCTTAGGCTAGACTTCTCGTGGCTTAGAGTCCTGACCGTCATCACAGTGACTCCAGGAGGCATCCCAGTTCACCCTGCCCCTCCCTGTGTACTGGGCTGTAAGGTCCTGCCAGGGTGCACCTTCTGAATTTCATGAACGAGCCTCTTGGACTAACCCACTGGGCAGCACCTACTCTGCCTCAGAGGAAATCTGTTCCTTCTGAACCACAGCCCCACTGTTAGCTGGAAAGTTCCACCCCATTGTGATCCTAGTGCTGACTCAGCCAAGGGGAAAAACCTTTGCTCCAGCTTTTCTCACTGTGGGCCCTGGGCTGAGCTCATAAAGCGAAGAGTGAGCACCTCCGTACCCACATACCCACGACTGTCCCCACCTGCTGTCACTCTCCTGTGTGCACCTCTGATGACGTTAAAGCACGATTCACCCGCAACTTTGCTCCAGTGGTTTTCTATTCTTACCCAGTAGCCTTTTTGTCAAGTGGAACTTAAACAGAACATTTAAACATGAAAATTAACCTGCTAGACCCTGATGCTGGGAAAGATTGAGAACAGAAGGGGACGACAGAAGATGAGATGGTTTAATGGCATCACCAATTCAATGAACATGAGTTTGAGTAAGCTTCCGGAGATAGTGAAGGACAGATAAGCCTGGCGTGCTGCAGTCCACAGGGTCAGAGAGTCCGACACGACTGAGCAACTGAACAATGACCTGCATGACCTAACATTCAAAGTTCTGGAGGCAAAATGATGCCATCCTAAACAAATACCAGCTTGATTTAGTGATTCGGATGGCTTTTGTGTGCCAGGTGGGCCTGCAGGTCAATATACTGGTCCACTGGTCACACCAGCACTCAAGGCCTGCACAACTGCTGTGTGTGCCCGGGTCCCATCCCAAAGCATCACAGACCTCCACGGTGGGGGAAGGAAGGGCGGACCTCCACAGTGGCGGGGTGGGGGGGTGGTAGCCGGGGAGGGGGGGGCGCCTGCGGGCAGGAGGAGCACACTGCTTAGAGGGAGGAATTCAGAACAGAACCGAGGAGGCAGACGCGTCTGGCTTTATGCTATAGGTTCTGGACGTTTCTTAACTGGAAGTAACAAGACCTTAAGAGTTTCTGAATCCCACACAGCCACACTGTTGTTCATAGCGAAATCAAGTAGTTTTATTTAAGAATTAGAAATCATCAGTATCTGTGAAAGAAAATCCAATATTTAAATAAACATTTCTGCATGTAAAAAGAAGAGCAATAACTCCGTAAGGTTACTCTTCTAGCTTAGCTATGGGACAGACCCACAGGAGCGAGCCCAGCAGGGCACAGACTGACAGCAAGTCTCCCCCCCATCACCACCCCCCAGCCACACAGGCTGGGGGTGGCCCGGCCTTGCTAAATCGCTACAAAAGCAAAACGGAGCGGAGAAAGAGCACAACTATCTAAGGCAGTTAAGAAAGTGCAGAAAAGGGCCAGCAAGTCACCATTCCCATCGCAGAGGGGCTGCTATCAAAAGGAGACCCTACTATTAACGCAACCCCTGGGTTCAGGGATGTTTCCCCATCATGATAACCAACCAGAGTTAGATAGTTTAAAGGGATTAATAGAGTTTACTTTTTAGGTGTACAAAACGGCTCATGACCATGAAAAGGTGGTGGGGTATGCTGCCTTCTGTCAGGTTCACCCCACAACTTCTTTTCCATAAACCAGCATTCTTGGCCCTAGCCTGCAAACTCTCATAAAGTGTTTCGTTTTACACTGCTTGGAAACAACTTTGTTCTGTGCAGCGCTTCTCTTCCATTTCGGAGTCTCCGCTTTGAAACGGGTGACGGAAAAAGAAGTCTCCTGACGGTTCCTTAATTGGAGGGAACTGGCGATGCGGCCCTTACCCAAAGAAAAGCTTTCGAGAATACCCAAAAAGCCTGTACCTCATTAACCTGATTTTCCTCCCTGCATGCTGGCACTGCTAAATTTATGAAGTTAAAAATAACCTGAAGATCTCAGTGCTAGATGAACGCTGATCACTTGCCAAAGGCTGTCCCAAAGCGGTTCATCTCTGATCCCTAAGTAATTGCTGATTTCCGCCCTGGGGGACAAAGCAGGGCAGAACATCCTGTCAAGCCCAGGTGGGTGGTGTGACAGCATCTCCTCCCTGGGACACCAGGACTGGCCTCCTGAGCCCTGGGCCTGGCAGGCAGGCGGAGGAGGGACAGACTGTCAGAGGCCAACGCCTTCAGTCTTAAGGTCCATCAAGCCAGGGGCGTTATTAGTGGCTCTACATGTGCTAAAGACAGTCTTACGGCCCCCAGTGTTGAGGAAAGGTGGGTCCCATTGGCTAAATGCAGCAAGAACTTTGCCTTGGAGAGTGGGGGCCGCTGCCAAAGCCACAGCCACAGCCACCTCCGTCCTGCAGTCCTACTAAGTGGGTTGACTTTGCTGAGCGTGGCCTGGGGAACAAGTTCAGGACTGCTTCAATCCCCACACACACTAAATGCATTTGACGTCCTGCCAGGCAGCGTTCCCGCCAGAGGAACCTACCGCCTTGAGGCTGCTGCCTGGGCTGTCGGCGGGCAAGATCGCAGGAGGCCGAGGCTGGAGTCGGTTGGGTCCTCCCTCCAGCAAGTGTCACACCTCTCGCCAACGAACCCGTACACCTCTTTGGTATATATAATCATGAAAGAACTAATCAGGCCAGGAAATCTAGAAATAAATAGCATTTTGAGTTGGTAAGATGCTTTTTTGAACACACGTATCCAGTATCTGGTAGAGTGAATCCAATGTCCAGTTTTGTGTAACTCATGTGGTAGTGGTTTTGTTTGTCATCTCTCTCACCAAAGTGTTAAAAACATTTGACATCATTCTTCTTAGTCTTCACAACACCCCTGTGAGGTAGGTGGTACGGACCCATTCTACAGATGGGGAGGTCTAGGCACGGAAAGGTTTAGTGACTCCTTGAAAGCCAGGTGGCGTGGCAAAGCAGTGCTCCAGCCAGGTGCTGACGCTGCCTTCGATCCACTCCATGGGCGCCACCGCAGGGCTCCACGGACAGAAGTCACACAGAGACCAAGTTCCTCTCTCAAATCCAGAATTCAACAAGCGCCTCAGAGCTCTTATGTCTGACTCCTAAAGCCAACCACTCTCCCCAAACTTGAAAAACAAAAGTAGTGACTAAATCTCAGCGGGGATCATTTGCTCTATTTTTCTCATGAGTCGACTTGCTGGAATTTTATAGTTGCTTATGCTCAAACCCCTTCGGAAAAGACAGTCTGAAATGGCATTAGGGGTGACAGAAGTTTGAGAAGAGACCATAGGAATCAATGGTTAATAGATTTAAGTCAAAACACAAAAATATGAGCTATGGTAAAATGAGAATAAACCCCAAATAAATGGAGAGCAGTATTTCTCAATGTTTAACAATGCCTTGCACAGAGCAGGTGTCCAGGAAGCATTTCTTGGATAAAGGACGAATGACATCTTTGACAAGCCTGTCACCAGTAACGCCAGGCCCTTTTGGAAGGAGAGAAGGTGCCAGGACCCTAGAAAAGCCACAGGGGCCCACCGTCTCCCTGGCACAGGGAGCCTTGGTAACCTGAAGCCTCAGCCAGGTCACTGGGGGTATCCATGCTGCCTTTCTGCCGAACAAAGGGTGAGACTCATACACCGTGTTAAGTCCCCTTTGAGTTTATACTGCTATTTTAAAAAAATAGGTAAGTAAATAGGATGAGATATGTGAGGAACCAAAGGAAGCATCTTAAATTGTAAAAAAGCTCACGCATGTAAAGACAGAAATAAAGAGGTTAAAGCTGTGCTGTGTTTTTCTGTTAAAGTGAGGATTCTGAATGTCTCTAACACTAATAAGCACTGATGCCCATGCGCCCCTTCCTGCAGCAGGCACCTCACTCATATGAGGGGGGAGCTCACCTCTCTCCCCAGGGGTCTTAGATATAACTCAACAACCCCGGCCTCGTAGGGGGCTGAAGTGTGGCCTAGGCACTCCCCAGGCACGTCTGGGGGGCGCTGCTGGGTATTGCTATTATTTGCTTCTTGTCCACCTTTAATCTACGTCCTACCTTGATTCAGCCCAAGAGCAGGCTGCTCCAGGGCGGTGGGGAGTAGGGGGGTCGGGGGGTGGGATGGGTTCCTTTGGTCCTACGGCCTTCTGACCATTTGATTTTGAGTGATATTCCAGAAGAGTAATTGGTGACATAGAAAATGATTAAGAAAATCCATTCCGCAGAGTGGTCGACAGGAGGCAGTTCTGTCCCCAGGCTGCAAGGAGTAGGAGGCCCCCCAGCCTGGCCTGGGCCACCCTGGGCCTGTCATAGCTCCACCTTGACCCCTTTTATGAAAGGCAGGCCTGTGGGCACCCGCTTCTTATACTCCAGGTACTCCTCTCCGAAAAAGTGGATCAGCGAGATTTCTTCCTCCTCTGTCCGGTCGCGGAAGAATCGCCACACTGTCAGAGCATAGCTCACCCCACAGATGGGGTTACACAGCATCACCTGACAGAGAGAACACAGCGTTAGTGGGCCAGGGTCAGTGTGATTCCACACTGTGAACCTGAAGGGCATCAGCCGCTCTCCAACACCCACAGAGGACTTCCTGTCAAGGGCCCCGAGAGACCCTCGAGATATGTGACTAGGGTCTTGGAGACCCTGAGCCCAGGGCTAGAGCACCATGAACTGAAATTACACCATCACTTTCATAACAGAACTGAACACTCATCGCTGTAGCTTTGGCTGGTCTGCTTTACTCTGGTTCCTCTTACCTGACAGGTACCTAAAAATTACAAGGGCGACCCCACGTGTGAATTCCCGTTGTAAGCACCACTCCCTTCCCGCGTGGTTCCCAGCTTGTCCACTTTCTGTCCCGGCCCAACACCTACGGACCTGCTCCTTCCCACCCCACAGCTCCCTGGTCCTCTGCCGCCAGCCCAGCCTCCCCATGCACACTGTACACTGTCCTCCCTCGAAACCACTCCCCCTGCTCAGAAAGTACTGAGCCCTCAATCGTACCTCCTTTGCACAGCTTTCAAAGTCCAGAAAAGTAGTTTCTTGGCCCACTTCTGTGCAGATCAGGGAGCCTGCTGACCTCCCCTCCCCAACCCTGCCCGGGATGTGTTTCCCCCAGTGGGTGACCAGACCTCACTTCTTATTCTCACCACTGTTTACTGAGTGTCTCCTATATTCTCAGCACGGGCCAAGCCCTTTACCACCGACCAGTAAGCCATTCAACCTCCGGAGCAAGCCTCTGAGGTGGTGCTGCCACCCTACTTAAGGGAGGCCAAGGAGTGGACGTCAGAGTTGGGAACCAGCCGGCCGGCAGGCATGTGAGGCCTCTCAGCACACCCTACAGTGGGTCTTCCCACTCTTAGGCCACAGACCGCCATGGAGCCGAAATCAATCCCGTGCATCAGAAACAGTGTCACAGACACTAACAAGCTAGAACACAGCGTGTTTTGTACACAGGCAGGGTAAGGGCTGTTTCAGAAAAAATTTATTCTGTATTCACATACACCTGTGTGCTGGGTCACAGTGTAAAAAGTGTATACAGCTGTAAAAGTGTATACAAGTGTAAAGAGATATATAGTTAAAGAGGTGTGAAAACCTCTTGAGGGACTTCCCTGGTGGTCTACTAGTTAAGAATCTGCTTTCCAATGCAGGGGATGTGGGTTCGATCCCAACAGGAAACCACAAGGCAACTGCTGAGCCTACAACTAGCGGTCAGTGTGCACTGCAACGGAGATTCCCCAGGACACAGCAAAGAGCCGGCATGCCACACCTGAGACCTGGCACGTGCGTGCTCAGTCGCTCAGTCCTGTCTGACTCTGCAACCCCATGGACTGTGGCCCACCAGGCTACTCTGTCCACGGGATTTCCCAGGCAAGAATACTGGAGTGGGTTGCCATTTCCTTCTCCAGGGGATCTTCCCGACTCAGGGATCAAATCTGGGTTTCCTGCGTTGCAGGTAGATTCTTTACTGACTGAGCCACCAGGGAAGACTCAACACAGCCAAATAAACTTTAAAAGGAAAACAAAACCTTGAGTCCTAGAGCACTTAGGTTTACTAGTCAGCATTTATGGCAAATTACATGATTCCTCTACAATCAGTTTGTATCCAGAGAATGTGATTACTAACACAGGACGTTAGAGAAATGCAAGTTTTAAAATGATTGCCGCACAAGAACCTGCCCCTTCTATACCACTGGGGGTCACCAGAGGGTCCCCAGGTACCAGCCTGCAATGGGATGCCTGGGGCCCAGACTGGATGTTCCCAAAGAGGTGATGAATCGTCTTAAGTTCTACCCACATACTCTGGCCAAGTCCTTCTTGGTCTAAGAGAATAGATTCAAGAGACAACTGTCCAGAAACAAGGCTCAGTTTGCAGCCCAAGACCCAGCAAACCTCCATCACTCACATTAAACCTGACACACGACTCTGGGCTCACTAATGTGCTGTGTGTGTGCTGTGCTGTGTGCTAAGTCACTTCAGTCATGTCTGACTCTTTGTGACCCTATGGACTGTAGCCCGCCAGGCTCCTCTGTCCATAGGGATTCTCCAGGTGAGAATACTGGAGGGGGTTGCCATGCCCTCCTCCAAGGGAACTTCCCCACCTAGGGATCAAACCTGCATCTCTTATGTCTCCTGCATTGGCAGGCAGGTTCTTTACCACCAGCGCCATCAGGGCTCATTAATAGCAGCTTCTAATGAAAATCAGCTAAGCTGCCCCTCGAGTGGCAGAGGGCTCTCCCCACATCCACATCTCTGTCCTTACCCCACTGGGTGAGGCTCCAAATCTAAGTTAAAGAGGTAGAAAAGGGGTACAAAAGATGGGGCAACAGCACCCAGAATCGCCAAGAGTTTACAAGTTTGGGACACCTGGGTTTTAAGTATACAGCAAAAAATGTTAAAGACTACATCAGTTCTTTTGACTTTTATTCAATTATTACTTGAAACACAGCAGGGAACATGTGTACCTATATAAAAAGGACCAGGACTTCCCTGGTGGCCCAGTGGTTAAGAATCTGCCTGCTGACACAGATAGGGTTCTATCCCTGTTCTGGGAAGACTCCACATGCCTCAAGCAACTAAGCCCGTGCGCCACAACTACTGTGCTCTAGAGCAGACAGAGCTCCACAAGAGAAGCCACCTCTGTGAGAAGCCCGAGCACCACAAGGAAGGGCAGCCCCTGCTCCCCGCAGCTAGAGAAAGCCCACGAGCAGCAAAGGGTATCCAGAGCAGCCAAAAACAAATAAATTCATAAAAATTAAAAAAAGGACCAACAGGTAATTCTCTGGTGGTCCAGCGGTTAGGACTCTGCTTTTATTGTCTAGGGCCCAGGTTCGACCTTGGTCAAGGAACCCCTGGTCCCACAAGCCACGCGACACCACCAAAAAAATAAATAAATAAATAAACACAACATTTTAAAAAGAAAACGGGGGGGGAGAACCAACAACTTTGTAAATACACTGAAATCCACTGAATCGTACACTCTGAAATGGTGAATTTCACGGTATTTGAATTATCTGTCGATTTAAGATATTATTTTTAAAAACTTTAAAGGGAACTGGCATTAATTCTGACATCATACCTGGGTTCCAATACTCCAGTAAAACCACCCGACATAGGACGGATGCCGGAACCAAGCATATACCCCACTGGTCACCAGAGTGTGGGTTTCTGACTTTTCATTCTGCACCACGTGATTGAAATTGGAACCAGCTGTAAACATTGCCGCTTTCCTCAGACATTCTCCAAACACCACCATCAGCAGCCCCGTGGCGCTGATCCACGTGATCTGCTTCAGTTCTGCAGGACAGAGATGGTGACAAAGAGGGAGTGAAGACCCTGGATCACTGAGCTCTCCCTCTGCAGGCTTAAAATTAACCTGTTTCCAAAGATTGGGACACTAGAAAACATGCTGGGGGTGGGGGTGGATCAGCATCGGTCATCACACTGAAGCTTAATTGTAAGTAAAACACATCCCCCGAAGTTGTGCTGTTCATCCAGTTACTCTGAAGCACCAACAGTTCAGTTAGAGCATCGTGGCAAAGAGCTGATGGGCTCCCATCCTTCCTCTGGGGACAAGAACAGCTAAGTGAAGCAAAGAAGGCTCAGCATTTCCCACCTTGGCCCTCTACTGAATCTGAGAAATTACATACGTGTTATTTAACTTGTTGCACAAAGTTCAATGTCAGAGTAGCTAGCAGATGCAGTGGTTTTTGCTAATAAAAATCTTCATATGAAATTTCTCAAGTCACAGAAAATGAACAGATCCAGACCTCCTGACTGTAAAACGGGTTACAGCTACCAGAGGCTGGGACTTCATGTTAGATGTTGCAAACTCTGTCTCACAGGGCTTGAAGTGAAAGGTCAACACGTCCCCCATTCAAAATCCAGAGGTGGAATTCACAAGCGAAGCTCGCCCTTTATAAAGAGCTTAGTGAGGATAGAGATCTGGGGAAAATCACTCGAGGAGATTAGACCTCGGAGGTGAAGCCAGGTCACTGTCCTCAGGCCCCCATGGAGGCCACCCATCTCCCTTGGAGAGGGAAGAGCAGGGCACACTGACCTGGCCAGAAGATATTCTCAAGTGTGAACTCTATCCAAGAAGAAAGAGCTGCAACTGTGTACTCCAGACTGTGATTCAGGAGAAAGGAATCCAAGGACAGGCTCTTGGGGTTATTGACTGCTGTGACTAAATATTCAGAATAGTGGAACAATGACAGGGAGCACATATACCTATTTAAAAAAAAAAGAACATGAGGTAAGTTGAGGCAAGAGAATTAAGTTAGCCATAAGTCCAAGTGCCGATTTGTTCTGAACTGTCCCTGAATTCTCTGACAAGATTCTGTTGTCACCTGAGAGTAGACATCAGGCACAGGCACCCACATTACTCCCTGAGGTTTGCATAAAGTGGGGTTGTAAAGGGACTATATCTTTGAATATCACAGGAGGAGGGGAAAAAAAAGAAAAACACAGGTTAGGAAGGCATTATGGGCCTTCTGCCTTTAAAAAAAAAATGACATTACACACAGTAAAACATGAAAGGGGGAAGTATCAAAATAAAGTAGTGATGTATGTCTAATACAAAAATCCAAAAAACCGAAATAATTCCAGCAAAGGAGGATTAGATGGCTCAGAGTATCGACAACAGGAGATAAAGCTTTTTACCTGGAAGCCACTGGTTCATATCCAGGTCAGGGACTAGAAGGCTCAAGGGACTGAAATCATAGTGTAGGGAAAATCCTACACAGGCCGTGGGGGAAGCATTAGATGTGACCTAATAGAAATTAGAGACGGAAAAGGCCTGTGAAGACGAGCCAGAGCCTTGCCCCTTCCCGTCACTGAGGACCAAGACCCTCTTTCTGGGACGGGCTGGTCACATTACTGAAGGTGCAGTGGATGAGGACACCTACGGGGAGGATGCCACGAGAGACCTGCGAGGTCTGGGATGCAGGAATCTAGGAAGCTAGAGGCCTCAATCCCTCAGAACCCTCACTAGCCTTCAGCCAGCCAGGGACGCGGGACCATCATTACTGACCCTCTGATCCACCCACCCTCGACTCACATCTATGGTTCCCAAAGCACTTCTTACCAGCCAAAGTGATTCCAGGAAGACTGGCTAAAACTTAGCAGCACTCCACAGCCAAACACAAAGCCAAGGAAACAGGCTCGGATGGCTATCTGAAACGGACCCAAAAGAGACTCAGTCACCTGGCTGTTCAGAGCATATGTCCTACTTCCTGGCCTAAGTAGGCCACCACCAAGTCCATTGAGTCGACTTGCTCATAAGTTAAAGGGGTGAAGCAGGGCTGCCTGGACTCTATTCCCAAACCCACCTCTCTCTGTGGCCTTAGGCAAGTTACTTAACCTCTCTGGACCTGGGCTTCTCCATCTACAAATGGGGATGACCACAGTACCTACCTCTGAGGACTGCTGTGAGAATGACCCATGTAAAGTACTTAAGAGGAAGTGCTATACAAGTTTTTAGCTGCCATTACTATTAGGATTGTTGTTATTATTCAGGGCTGTGGGAAAACAGCGTAAACCTAGCGTATTGGCCGGATTCTCCCAAGTCCACGCAGCGAATCCAGTCGGGACAGCCGGGACCCGCGCCCAGCCCCCTCCACGTAACTGCGGGGGCCTCTGACCTCAGACTTGACAGTAGGTAGTTAGTTCTCCACACTTCAAATTACATAAAAGAACTCGTGGGCCCGCTCACTCCCCACCCCAAGCGCTCATCTGCCGCAGCTGCTGAACCGCACCAACTGCAATTTTCCACCCACTCCGCCGGGCGGAGGGGGCCCGCGCCACACGCCCCCCAGGAATGGAGGGGAGGGCGCCCTCCCGCCGCCTGAACTCGCAGCTGCTTAAGAACACGGCCGGGGGAGGCAGCCCCTCTCGCGGGCCGCGCTGTTGGCCGACTTGGACCTCGACCCCGGTGGGGGGACGGCGCCCACGCGCGACGCCCAGCCCGCCCGGCCCCCATCCCCGCCCCGGCCCGCACCTGGTAGCGCGGCGGCCGGTAGAGCAGCAGCAGCAGCGCGTTGAGCCCGGCCACGTAGAGTGCCAGCCCGGTGCGGCCCTGCAGGCCGGCGCGCGTGAGCAGCGGCAGCGCGAGCACCGAGGCGCCCAGCAGGAAGGTGGCGAGGCTGAGGCGCGCCTCGGAGCCCGGCGGAGCCCGCGCCGCGCAGCCTGCCATGGCGCAGGGAGGCGGACAAACGGGCGGCGGCGCCGGCTGTAGCCCTGGGAAACCTGCCCGCCGCGCCTGCGCACTGCGCCGTCGACGCCGGCCGCGAAGGGCAGACGCCCGGACCTACACGCTGCCGGCAAGCTCTCGCGATACCGCCGCGCGGCGCAGCTGGGGCCTGAATTTGGCGGGAGCGCCCCGCCCCGCGGCCCCGCCCCGCCCCGCCCCGCGGCCCCGCCCCACTGTGCCCCTAACCTGGACCGCCTGACCCAGGCGGAGCGGAGGGGGCGCCGCGGGGAGCCTGGGTCCTGAACCGAGAAGTCACCGCCGGTGTCTGCCAGGAGTCGGCCCCAAACTCCAGGATGTCCCTTGTCCGGAGAAATCACATGAAATCTATAGCTGCCCCCCTCCCCGGCTGCGTAGTCCCGGGCGAAACAGACACTTGGGCGTGCAGGCGCGAGCCGGCGGTCCGCCTCCACCCAACCCTGCCCGGCCGGCCCCGCAAGGTCCGCGCGCCGGGACCGCCTTGCCCTCGGCAGGGTCTCCGAGCGCCCCGCCGGGGGCCCTTGCTGCGGGGACACTGCCCTTGCGGCATTCACGCAGCGGGATGACTGCCCACTTCACTTCGTGTTGGGGGAGAATGTTGGCCAACAGTGGAAATCCTCAGGAAGTTATTTTATAGGACAGAATGAAAAACTTTTCAGTGTGATCCTGACTTCACTTGGGAAAAACAAAAGTATACGGATGAACCTGGGAAAATGATTCATTAGCCAATGAATTTTGGCTAATGATTCTATTAGGCAAAATTATTTCACAGCAGTAATCTTCTGGTGGTAGGGGAACTCTGGGAGACTTTAGCTATCTTTTTTATATGTTTTGTGTATTTCCCATATGGCCCAAATCAATATATATTATTTTATAATTAGAAATTGCTCCTTTTTTGGACTTTCCTGGCTGGTGGTCCACACTTCCAATGCAGGGGGCCAATGTGCCATCCCTGATCAGGGAACTAAGATCCCGCATGTCAAGTCACAGCAAAAAATAAATAAAGAAAGAAAAATTGTTCCTTTTTGAAAGGGTAAATTCCTCCACTTCGGGTGATGAACAGATAATTGAGGAGAAAGGCAAGTAAGCAAATGACTAGAATAAATTACTGTGGGATGAGAGTGAGGCAGGAACCAAGTGAGGATAGAGTAGGAATGAGAGGGACCCCAGGGAGAGACCCATGGGAAGGGTAGGAGTCTGCCTGGGAGAGTTGGTACTGGCAGCCTGCAGCTGGAAATGAGAGCAAGGGCAGCTACAGGAGAGAGAGAGGGAGGGAGGGGACAGAGTCTGCAAACACAGAGGCAGGAGGAAGCCTGCCTGAAGCAGGATAGGGGACAGGCCCCAGGGGAGGCTGGAACCCAGAGCAGTGGGTCAGACAGCGATATGCCCAGCCCACCTAGTGGTCAGCCCAACCTGCATCTGAGGCTCTGGCCACCCTACCCTTCTCTGTCTTTGTGGGACCTGGCAGGAGGCTTCATATCTGGACAGCTGGGTTCGGGGGAGGATGGAGAGCCTGGCTCAGCAGCTTTGTAACCTTGGGCAAGGCACCTCGATGAGCCTCAACTTTCTCTGAAATGCGGATCCTGACTCCAGTCTCCTGTTGATGATCTGTAAGCCCAGTATTTGTCTAAAAGGTGCTCAGAAGACATTTGCTAAACTCGGTAGATGGGGACTGAAAGAAAATTGAATGTTTTAAAAATCTAATGTCACTCAGTTGCAATGTCATGTGGGAAGGAAGCCTGGGCCTTTTCTGGGGTCTGAGAGCAGGGACTCCTGCCACTGCCCCCAGTTTCTACCAGCCTCCCCTCAAGACCTCTCCAGCATTGCCAGGACACCTCACGGCCACTAGAGGGTGGCTTATTGCATCTTCACTCCTGGGAGTGAGTTTGGTCCTGGGGTAGAGGGCTGCTCCCAGGAAGCTCCCTTTCTAGCCAGTGGCATCAGCTTTCCACGCTGACTAGTGGATCTGGTTTGCCCCAGGGACAGTTCCTGTTCTGGGGGAGGGGCACAGAATAACATGTAATCCAGACTGGAGGGCTTGAGCAACTGTCTCTTCTCTGCCCATCAGTTCCCCTTGGACCATACATCTCCATCAGTCTCATCGTGGAGAAGGCAGAAAGAACGGGGAGGTCATCCTCTCCAAGGTGGGGCCAGGCCAGGGGTGCAGGGGAATCTTTAGAAGTCACTAGAGTCCCTGAAGAAGGAAATGGCAACCCACTCCACTATTCTTGTCTTGAGAATTCCAGGGACAGAGGAGCCTGGCGGGCTACAGTCCATAGGGTCCTAAGGAGTCGGACACGACTGACACTACTAGAGTTCTGAATCTGTCAGGACCCAGGGTTCACAGGGGAGTGAGGGAAGGTAAAGGCAAATAATCAAATGTATACATGCACTGACATAGACCCAGAGAAACAGAGTCACGTGGAGATACACACAGGCACACAGAGGAAGAGTAACTCACACAGATACAGACAGAAACTCAAAACACAGAGATCTGATCAAACAGGTTTTGCCACCAGAGAGGAAAGGGAGCTGATCAGACAAGTCCATTCAGCACGCAGCTCTCCAAGTGTCCCTCTAGTTTGTCATCCCCAGGATAGAGGAGCAGAACACCTACAATAATAAAAGAAAAGAAAGAAAAACTGCTCAGCCTGAAGATGCCTTGCTTGTTTTTGATTTTTCCCCCCTCTAAATAAGCATTTGAATGTGTTTTGTTCTAGGAGCTGTAAGGCAGGTACAAAGGGACCCCTTTCTCATGCAGGAAGGTCCTTCCCTGGGGCCTCTCCTCCCTACCCCACCCCCAGCCAGCCACCCTCCCACCAGCTGAGGTGACTTTCCATCCTGGGCCCGGCAAGAGTTTTAAAGAGCCCTCAGAACCATATCGACTTTTCCAAGTTAAACTGCAGGCTGAGATGAAATTAGGCTCCCTTTTTTCAAACAGGGTTGCTTTATTGTTCAAGAGGAATTGTAGCAAGGGGGAATGCTGAAGAGCAAGTAGGAGACAGGGGCAAGGATGGTGCTAACCAGGCACCTCCACCCACACCAGCTTCCCAGGATGAAAAGCTGACTCCTGTCCAAGCGCGACACCGAGTCAGAAACAGTTCGGGAACTCTGCCTCTCCCTCCTTCCTGCTGGTGGATCTCCAGTCAGGCAGTCAGATATTGTCAGAGAGGTCTCCTGGGACTCCTTGTCACTCACAGGCCTCTGCCCCATCCACTTGTCACACGGAGGCCAGGAGGAGCCTGTCCAGTGTGGCTGCAGCTCACTCTGACCCTCCAAAAGTTTTTTTTTTTTTTCTTTCCCTTCCTCTGGCCTCTCCCTGCTCCAGGCATGAAAGCCCCCTCCCCACAGTCTGGTAAATGACTCGTAATTTATGAGCACATCAGTCCAAAGTGCATAAGTCATATGGGCACAAAGGGGCCGGGTAAATATTTAAAGATTAGAGCCAGCTGGGGAGAAGCACAAAGGCCTGGGACAATGAAGGTCTCCAAGAATTCACTCCGCATTGGGCCCCGCATTGGGCCAGCCGGGTTCAGTGTTGATGCACTCACTGGAGTCCCAGCCTTTGTGCCCCGGAGGGCCCTCCGCTGCTAGGCTATTCGGAGTCCTAACCCTGCTAAAGAGAGTTAAACAATCGCAGACTCTCCAACCCCATCTGGAGACAATTGGCTGAGTCATTTTGGCGCTTTTGCTGTGTCTCAACAGTTAATTACAAGGAGCCATCACTTCATTCCATTTTGAAATGCATTGCGGGAGGGGGAGGGGGACGCACTTTTCTCCCTCCAGTGACCACACTAGGGGCAGCGTCTCCACAGCACCGCCAGTTAGGGTAGTTTTACATGACTAGGGACTGCAGGAAGGAAGGGGTTCCCACCCAGGGCCCTCGAGAGGCTGCATCGTTCTGTGATGTTCTTTCTTTTGCCAAAGTCATAAAACCAAATGGAAGAAGGGAGGACAAAGGCACAGGTCACTTGTGGCCTTAAATTCCCCAGCCTGAGGAAGCAACTGGCACTGAGTAGCCCTGGAAGCCCCCCCAACGCTTCCCTGGGCTGTAGAAGGAATTTTTCCTGAATGAGCAACTGAGGCCTGTGTCCTCCGCCCCCCTTCACAATCCCCGAAGCGCTCTGCCTGGACTTGTGCTCTTTTCCAAGCCCCCTGGGAACCCCAGAGGCTAAAGATGGAAAGGGAGTCAGTGGCCTACATCCCGGCTTGCATAAGTCCGGTTTCTAAGTTGGTCTATGCCCTTGTCGGCAGCCCGAGGGCCCTTCGTTCTGCTTGCTCTCAGGGAACGAAGTGACGAAGTGAACTAGCTGCCTCTCCCTCTACCTGGAAAAAAAAGCTTCCCCCGCCTCTGCGCGCCCTCGGAGCCTGGCCTGCCGAGGGTGTCTAGGATGCCTAGACGCAAAACTTGCAAACACACCTGCGGGTCCCTAGCCTGGGTCTCCAAGCAGCATCTCTGTGGAGACTTCTGTCTTTCCCAGTGACCTTGCCAAATGCAAAAATCTGCCTTTAATTTAGTGGGGGAACCTGCTGTCAGAAGACAGAGTCTGAATTAGGGGTAAAGGGTGGCTAGGGTAAGGGTGGGTGGAAACACTCTGAAGACAGGGGGGAAAGGTATGATAGAATTTGCACGGAGATCTCCTTTCAGTCTTGAGTCCTGCGCGATCCTCAACCAGCTTAGAGCGTGCAAGGAGTCAAGGTTGGTGGCAAGGATGGTGGCAAGGAAGCCGCGCGAGGACCGAGGCCAGCCCAGAAAGCGAGGGAGGGGAGTCAGCCTAGGTGTGGAGATGCCGGCCTGAGGACCTGCTGCGGGGGAGGGGACGCAGCGGGCAGTGCTGGGGTAGGGGTGGGGAATGAAGGTGAGGCTAGGGGGCAGCCGAGGTGGAGGCCCGTTAAGCCGGCAGAGGTGGAGCTTGACCGCTCGAATTCCGCCTGGGCTGCCCCGGCCGGCTTTGCCTCCCGCAGCCAGAGCAGAACATTGCGAATTAGCGCATTTTGCGGTCAATTTTCCACTGCTTAAGAAACACTAAGCCACCCACGTGAGCGGCCCCACCCAGCGCGGCCGGGATCTTAAGGCACCGGCTCTAGAGGAGTGTTAGCTCTAGAAACTGCGGATGCCTGGGTGCAGGCGGGGGCGTCTCGCGGGCCCCTTTATTGCGGCCCTAGCTCTGGAGAGGGGGCGGGCCCGGCTCCCCCGCTGCGGGCCGCGATTGCTGCGCCGAGGGCCATTGGTTTGCTAATACCACCGGCGCTGAAAGGCGCGGGCGGCGGTTTATAGGGAGGGCTAGTAATTAGAGGACAAATTGCCAGGCTGCCCGCGCTCCTTGAAAGCTGGGCGGGGGTGAGGGGACCGCCGGAGCGAGGCGCGCGCCCACTTCCGTGCAGGGAGCGGGGGTGAGGGAGACCGCCGGAGCGAGGCGCGCGCCCTTCTATGTGCAGATGTGCCGCAGCTGGAAGCCCGCGCGCAGCGGGGCGCCAGGAGTTTGGTCCCGAGGAGGCGGGCGCGGGCGCGGCTTTGTGGGGCCAGCACAATGCCCTTAACACTCGGCTGCCCCCTTTGTGCCCAGCCGCGCCTCCCGCCCTGAGGCGCCTTTGTATCGCGCCGCCACCCCCCAAGCCCGAGCGAGCGCGCGGAAGCCACTCGGACCCGGCCGGACCCGGCACTTCAAAGCTTCCCGGCGCGTGCCAGCCCCCGCAGTCCAGCCGCGGCCCCGCGGACCGCCCGGGGCCCGGCCTGGTCCCGATCTGGACTAAGACCCCGGTGGCCGGGGCGGAAGAACACTTCGGAGCCACGGTCACCAAGCTTCTGACTGAAAGGAGGGAGGGGAGCGATTCTCCACGCTGCTTGGAGCCTAGGAACGCCGCTGCCGGGCAGCGCCGGTCAACACCCCAAGCTGGGGTGGATGGCGAAGAGGATGCCCCGGCTCTAGGGAGTTGGGAGCCCACCAAGGACCCAGCAATTTCCCCTCCCCCTCACTGCAAAGGCCAGGTTGTAAAGTCATCGGCAGCAGGGCTCCTGTGCTGAACTTTTGGGACCTTATGACTTCCCCATCGCCCTCACAAGCAGCAGTAGAGGGTTGCATGTTCGTGAACTGAGGCCAAGAGAACTCAGTCAAGGGAGAAGTGTAGGTTTGAACCCAGGGACTCCCGTGAATAGCCAATTCCCGTCCCTCGTAGCTAGTGTAGTCCAGTTCCTGAAGCCCAAGCAGGGACTGCCCAGGAGTCTTGCTGGAGCACCTAGCCACTGCTGGCACGGGGCCTCCTCCTCTGAGCTCCTTGGATCTTCAGCCTGAATAATGAAGAGGGAGTTGGCATCTTGGGCCTCCAGTGACGCACTCCCTGGAGGCTTAGTGGTCTTCCCCACCCCCACCTCCCACTTGTTGGGACCCTGAGAAGGCTAAGGGGCAGAGGTAGGGGAAATAAATTCCCAGGCCTTCCCTGTAGGGGAACAGAGCCTGAGTTGTCCAGCCTGCAGACTCAAGACTGGGGGTAGGAGAAGCCATTCTGACCACCTTGGCTTGAGGCTGCCTGCAGCTTGCCCTTCCCCAGCTTGAAGAGAGTGGTTTAGGTCCTAACAGGGCCAGAGGGCCCCTGAGCCCAGACTGCACCCCAGCACAGTACCTCTCCCAGTCCTAAGGTCCCAGCAAAGAGGAGGCTGGCTGTGGCCCCAAGGGTGGGCTGCACGCTTTAATGGGACACATGTTGCTGCGTGGCCCCCGCGGGCCTGGCTTTCAGTGGCCACAGGCAGAAAATCGCTGTATTGTCCCAATATTAGGAAGACTAATGCGGCGTCGCCAGTGGCCAGAGCGTGAAGCCGGCAGAAAAGCCTCACTGGCAGGCGCTCCCAGCCTCCGTATCTTCATCAGGCCAGAGGAGGCCCGGTGCTCAGTCACCATCATTAGCAGGGTCTGCAGCCAGCTGGGCCCATGGACCTCTCCCAGTGGGCTTGGTGGTGAGGCCCAGAACCTAGGGAGACTGGGACGGTACAGGGTTTGGAGAGCATGGGCATGGGAAGGAATCTCAGACTCAGAAAGAGGTGAGGATGAGAGGGATAAAGGAAAGACTGGAGGTGAGGCCTGGGCTAAGGGGAGAAAACAGGCAGAGGGAGGTGGGGAACTTGCCTGTTTGTTCCCCTCTCACCCCTCCCCCTCGGGGTTCCACTTGTCCAGGAGCGCCTCATTGACATGTAAACGAGGGTTCCCTATAAAGGTGGTGCTGCCTCCAGAGGGCTCTGCTAGGACAACATGGGCACTCAGCTCGAGACCCAGGGCAGCTCTGGCGGCCCCACTGGCAACTTCCGCAAGGTCTGGGGTTCTGAGGGTTGCGGGGGTGAGGGGTAGGACAGAGGGTGCCAAGAGGGCCAAGTCTCTGCAGGTCATGTAACTACTGCTTACCCACAGGTCTCCAAGCCACTGATGGAGAAGAAGCGAAGGGCACGCATTAATGTGTCGCTGGAGCAGCTCAAATCGTTGCTAGAGAAACACTACTCACACCAGGTGAGACCGGGGACACGGTGGGGGGTGGGGGGCGGTGATACGCTCCCCGGCCTCATTTGCTTGGACCCAGGCTGCGGTCCTAAGAGCCCTTTCCGTGGATCTGCAGATCCGGAAACGCAAGTTGGAGAAGGCGGACATACTAGAGCTGAGCGTCAAGTACATGAAAAGCCTTCAGAACTCGGTGCAAGGTAGAGGGAGGACCTGGGAGGGTGGGGCAAGGGGCTGGAGAGGGAGGCTTGTGGGGTCAGACCCATGGATTCTACAAGGCCAGATAAAGAAGAGATGAAGAGAAAAGAACTGCTCAGGGCAGCTGAGTGAGGAAGTATTGCTGTAAGTGGGGAGGCAGGAAAAGCCTGGCTGGCTGCAAACTTGTAATCCGAGTGAGTGAAGGTGTGGACCCATGGGAGGGAGTGAGTTTCGGCCTCCTTCCCCTCCCTCCCTAATCGTCCCTGTCTCCCCTCCCTCCTCTTCCATTCCTCCTTTCCCTCTTCGCCTCCCTCCTCTTCCCTCCCTCCACACTTCTCCCTCCCTTTCTCTCTCCTCTTCTACTCCTCCTCCTCCCTTATTCTTCCCTCCTTTCCACATTTCTCTCGTCCGCTGCCCTCCCCCCAGGGCTCCGGCCGGTCCCCAGCGGAGCTGAGTACCCGTCGGGCTTCCGCGGCTGTCTACCCGGCGTTAGCCAGCTTCTGCGGCGCGGAGAGGAAGGCGGCGCCGGCCTGCACGGCCCGCTGGTGCACGAGCGCGCGGGCGGCAGCACCATGGACAGCGCCAGTCCCGGCCCTGAGGCGCCCACGCGGCGAGGCCCCTGCGCACCCCCAGTTTGGGCCCCTGCTCCGGCCGCCGGCGGATCGCGGTCCCCGCCACCCCGGCGCCTCCTCTCTGGCGGCCTCCCCGGCGCCCCCACCAGCATCCCGGCGCCGCAGTCGACTTCTCGCCGCTTCGCGGAGAGCCCGGAGCCGAGGCTGCGCTTGTGGCGACCCTGGTGAGGCTCAGATGCGGCCTCGGACTCAAGGGGACCCTCGTCTGGCCTGAGGACGCAGAGATTGTTTTGAAAAGCCGGGACCCCAGTCGTCGGTTCTGGTCCCAGGAGGGGGTGACCGGGAGGGGGCCGCGTCTCTGCTAACTCGGGGAAATACACGAAGCTATCATCGGACCGGGTTCTGAGCGTCTAGGCATAACCCCATCCCCGCCCCAGTCCTACCCACTCAGGCTGGACCCGCTTTCTGCTCCTCCTACCCTCTAGTGGAGCTGGGAGGGGGTGTCCCGGGCTGCGCCCCTTTCCCAGGGCCCTTGGCGTGCAGCCCGCCCTCTCCCCCGCCCCGCGGCCGCGCGGCGGTGGGAAGGTCGCCGTCCGCAGCGGCCCAGAGCGGACCCCTCGCAGCGAGGAAAATCGCTGCCCCGCCCCGGCCCATTCAGCTGGCCGGGGACGCCGGGTTCCCACCGGCACAAAGCGCACCAGGCCCCGCCCCGCTAGCGAGGGGCCCCCAGCCCACCCCCACCCTAGACCCACCCGGCTTCCACGGATTCCCACCCCCTCCGCCCACGGCACGGCCCACCCGCTGGCGCGCGCTCCGAAGTCATTTCTCTCGGAAGCCCCCTCCTTAGAGGCCCCGCCCGGTGAGGTGCTCCGCCTACCGCCCCGGCCACCCGACTCCCGGCTCCGCGAGGCTTCTGGTAGGGACCCCGCGCACCATCCTGCCAACTGGAGACATGCTAGGGCAGACCCCGGCTCCTCCCAAGGGACAGTTCACTTATCCTCACTCGGAAAAGACCTCGGCCTCCCAGAATCTCGGCCTCGGACCGCTGCCTCCAGGGAGCCCACTATCCTTGACAACCCTCGGAGCGCTGTAAGACGGTTAACGCGTCCGAAAATGAAGTCGTTGCTATGCCCGAACTCTGGCCCGGGAGTCCCGGCCCTCGAAGGGCAGGCCGGGGGCGTGGAGAACAGGGATCCTGCGCTGAGATCAGGAGAAGATCGCGGCACCTCCTCCCACCATCTTGAGATTCAGAATAAAGACAGTGCGAACCGGTGGAATGGTTATGAAGAGGCCATGAAGGTTCTAATTTCTCCCATGATGCCTAGTTGGGTGAATCTGTTTGAAGTACAAACATCAACTTTGTATAAAACATTTCTTTTGGGGTTGCCCCTGCCTTGCCCTGTGCTAAACCCGTTCTGATCAGACCGCGCAGAGAGGCGGCCCTGCTCCCCTACCTGACCCAGCCGGCTCTCTGGAGCCGGGGCTGGGTCCCGCCGTGGCGGTTCTGGGGCGGCCTCTTGGGTCTCCGCTTCTCGGCACTAATCCTGAGGGCCACCAGGTGGCGCTCTTACACCGCGGACCCAGGGGCGCGTCCTCCAAATCTCATCCCCGGTTGGTGGGCGGGTCAACTCGCACAATGGGTCCGCCTCCCCAGGCACGCCTCCAATCGCTGTGGCCCTGGCTTCCCCCGTGGCTCAGACTGTACAGAATCCGCCTGCAATGCAGGAAACCCCAGTTCGATCCCTGGCTCGGGAAGATCCCCTAGAGAACGGAATGGCAACCCACTCCAATATTCTTGCCTGGAGAATTCCATGGACAGGCCATGGGGTAGCAAAGTGTTGGACATGACTGAGCAACTAACACTTTCTCGCTCTCAGAACCAGCCTCACTGGGGTTAGGGGTCCCTGAAGCCATCCCTAGGCAGGCGCTGCCACCTGCACTCACAGGGCTTTGGAGCCCACCAGGCCGCTGCTCCTGGCCCGACTCACCTGCAGGATTTGCATAGAGGAAAAAGTTAAGTCTGACCCAAAGGAAGGGCACACTGGAGGAAGAATTCAGGACCCAGAGGGAGAGACGTTTGGGAGCAGCTGGCCAACAGTGCTGTTAGATTCTAGAGAGGTGTTTACATGAAACTGGCCTGGGATTGCCCGGTGCAAATTATATAGGAAGTTTTTATTGGAGTCTGTACAGAAGAGAAATGCTCAGTTGTCAAAAAAACTACAAACGGATCCCTGGCTCTGGGCTGGGTGGTGGTATGAAGACAGAGCTCCCTCCCTGGTGAACCCAGGGTCAAGCTGCTCATCAAGGCAGCAAACAGGCCTGGAAGCTAGACAAAGTGAGACAGGGGAGCCCCAGGCCCTGGGGGCCTCCACTTGGGGTTCTCCCTCCTCTTTAATTTTGAAAAATCCAGGCCTAGAGGGACTTGAGGGGACCACACCTCCCTGCAAGTATTGCCTTTGGATATGAAATACAGAGAGTGAAAACTCAAGGTGGACAAATCAGCCAGCCTGATGGGCGGTGGGGGGGACAGCGGCTAACTGGTGACCTCTGCCCCCACATGACATGTCGATCCTTAAAGGCACAGCAGCGTTGGCGAGGCAGGCCTCCCATGGCTGAGGCTTGACTGGAACATTCTGATTTACTCACCTGTGGCTAGCTCCTCCCCCCACGTTACCCCACACCCAGAAATTGAAGGGGCCTCTGAAGCTGAGACAGAGCTGGGTAGTCCTTCCCAGGTCTCTCTGGAGCTGGGACACTGTCTGAAGGATGAGGAAGCCGGATTGGCCCCCAGAGGAGCAGCAGCAGTGCTGCAATTCCAGATTGCAGAGCAGGAGGAAAGAGGGCATAGGCCAGCTCCTCGCAGGTCCCTGGAACCCACTCCAGACCTTCACAGGTAGGGGCCACTGCATGGAGGCAGGGGATGGGATGGGACTGCCTTTGCATACACCCCAGCCCCTACAACCCAAGGTCCACAGGTATTCCTGGGTCTCTTCTTAGCCTGAGCCTAGGGTCTTCCTCCATGCAAAACCCAGCAGACACTCCCCGGGGGTCCGTGGCCAAGCCCAGGTCTGCAACAGGTGTGCCTAGCATGAACAGCAAGAGAGCCCTGACCCAGGGTGGAGGAAGACTCACCATGGACCAGACCTTACACCCAGAACCTGGGAGGACTCTAAGCCAAGATTCCTTTCTGGCCAGACATGCACGGGTTGGGGATGGGCACTGGGATAAGGAAGCCCACTCCTGCTCTGCTTCAGTTCTCTGCACCATGTACCCCGCAACCTTCACGGTGGGGGTCCCAGAGGTGGCTGATGTGGTGGGCACAGACAATGAAGGCAGAGTGATGAGGGAAAGGATGCTAATAGGGGTCAAAGTGAGTGTGGTATCACTGGTGATGGTGCGAGTGTTGTGCTTGAGCTTGGCTGGGGAGAGTGCCCAAGGGGCCAGGGACACTAAGTGTGGGAGGCCTCAGGCTTGGGGGCCACACCAGGCCACTGAAGACTGACCCCCACAGAGGACCCTAGGGGGATCCTACACTACTTTCCCTCCCTATCCACTCCGTGGCCAGGGCACAGAGACCAGGAGACCTGTCCAAACAGTCCTGAGAGTTAACATGGTCACCTGCTCATCACAGATGGGGAAAGCGAGGCAGAACAGGTCAGCAGGGAGACCTGCTCAGAGAACTTGGTTTGGGCTCCGAAGAGCCCTGTGCTTAGAGACCCTCTGTACCCCACCCCCTGAGGTGTGACAATTACAGTGCAGAGTGGAAAGCCGGATGGAGTCTGGTGGTTCCTGCAGGGCTGGGCTTGGTTCTGTCTGGCGGTGGCCCTCTCTGGGCAACCCACCACCACCATCACGCCCAGTTGCTCTGTGTGGAGCCCGCCTTTTCCCAGGCCCCAGCCTCACTCTGCCCCAGAGGTGCCGTGCCCAGAGGCTCGTCGGTACGCAGGGTGGTCGTCCAGGGCAGGCATCGTCCCACCAGGCAATGGGTGCCCCTATCCGGGCAGCTTGCCCCAAGCCCAGCCCGGGCTAGGGTGGTATCTTTGGTGCTTTGTCCCCGTAGGCTGCCCGGCCCGCCTGGAGACTTGGGGGAGGCGCCAGCGGCTCCTAGAACGCGGAACCCAGCGAGTCCGAGTGCAGTGTGACGTAGCCCGACGACTCCGAGGGCGAGCTCAAGAAGCTGCTGGTGCTGCCCGTGCCCGCCGCGCGCAGACCCCCTGGCTCACCCCACGACGCGCTCAGGTCAGTCCGCAGGGTCCCGGGATGCGCGTGTGCGGCCGGGAGCGGCCCGGGGCTCCTCTGCGCGCCGCCACCAGGGGGCGCCACGTCCCCGCCGGGCTGGGCGCGGTCAGGGGTAGGGGAGCAGGCGGGGAAGGGCCCTGGCGGGCCAGGCTGGCTGCGCAAGGCCTGCGGCTCCCGCTCGAAGGCGGTCAGCGCGAAGGCGTCGGGCAACAGCGAGGCCGAGGCGCAGCGGACTCCGGGCCCGGGGCGGCGGCGCGGGCTGCTGGGGGGCGAGCCGGGGGCGCGGCGCGGGCCGTCGTCCAGGGCCGGGGGGCGCAGCGACAGCAGGCTCTCTGCCGAGCGACGTCGCGGGCGGAAGGGGGGCGCGTCCTCTGCGAAGGCCAGCAGGCTGCTGCGACGCCGGTCGGGCCCACCTGGCATCACCAGCGCGGCCAGGTCCTCGCCGGAGCCCCAGCGCGGCAGGAACGTGGGCAGCGGGACAGCGGCCCACACGTCTGCGTCGTCGTGCGAGAAGCGTCGCGTAGGCGGGACCTGTGAGGATCGCGGGGTTAACTCCCGCTACCCTCCCGTTAAATGGGGGCCTAGCTTCCCCTCACTGGGCAGTGTGGCCTGGAGTCAGGGCTCACCAGGCCAGGGGCCCCTGGTTTGAAGCTTTGCGATTTGGGGCAACTCCAAACCTGTGTTGTCATCTGTACCTTGGGTCAACTGGGGAAAAGTCCCCTTGAGTAGGGTGCTGAGCCCCAAGGAAATAACACAGGTGCCAGGTTGAGCACCCTTCTAGTGCACAAGGGAACTGGGGCACAGGGGCTGGGGTGCCTCCCATGGGCTCTCTGACCTGGGGCCAGCCCATCTTGGGAGGCGAAAGCCAACCCTGGAAGACAGGGCAGGCATAAGATGGGCTCCTACTCAGAGAGGAAAGGCCTTGGAGAGGTCAGGGTATCCCCCACATGCATATTCTGCGTCTCCAGCCCTGCCTGTCTCTACCTGCAGGTACTGCATCTTGTCCTCCTGCAAGGGCCGCAGAGGGTAGAACTGGGGCGGGCCCCCCTCCTCCAGGGCAGAGAGCTCATACTTGGCCATCCTGTCCAGGGCCACAAAGTCGCCCCCATAGTTGTAATCCAGGGAGCGCTCCAGCACTAGGTCTGGGGGGACGCCACCTTCCAGGCTGGTATCTGCAGGGCAGGGCAGAAGTTTAGGGCCATGGAAACTTGGGGGGCTTTAGGAGTGAACCCCAGGGACCCCCAGAGACACATGCAGGGCTGGTGGGCCGGTTAGCAGAAAAGGAGAAGGGCGGGGTACTCCATTCAAATCCTGACTCTGCCCCCTTTTAGTTGAGGGGCTGGAAAAGTCACAGACCCTGAGCCGGTTTCCTCTACGGGGATGGGAACTAAATAGACACAAGGAGTTGACACTGCCTGGCAGGTGGCAGGGGCTTAGCCCAGGGTCACATTGTTACTGCTGGGGAGAGACAGGACTGGGTCCTCAGGAGCCCCTGGGGGCAGTTTGCCAGGACCTCTAAGGTCAGAGACTCCAGGAAACATTCAGGCTGGACTCCACAGCCACTCTGTTAACCAGAACATCTGATTAACTGAAACCCTGGTAGAGGGGCAAGCCAGACAGGAGAATGTTCTATGGGACACTGGATCCCTCAGGGGTTCAAGCACCTCTGGGGTAAATCAGGGGATCTGAAACCTGTCCCCCCACTGACCCGTGATCTCCCCCAGGCACCATTCTCCACGGGGCCATCCTTACCATCATCTGAATCCTCATCGTTGGCCATGAGGGCCATACACTTCTCCCAGACAGCCTTGAGATCAGCGCGGTAGCGATCACAGGCCCAGAGGAAGACAGGCAGCAGCAGGGCCTGGGTCACCGAGCACCACAGCACACACAGTGCCATCCAGGGCGCCGAGGCGTCTGCCCGCAGGCTGCTGAAGCTCACCACCTGTGGGCACAGGGCTTGGCCTGGCACCCTGCAAGACCCTCATCACCCCGCTTCCCCTCCCAGCCTCAGTTCTCCCATCTGTGGGGCAGATCTGACTGCCCACCTGCCAAAGAAGGAGGTGGAGGAGGTGACAGAACTCTGGGCTCTTGGGTAGGAAAGGGCCGGAGTGTGAAGGGAGAAGTCCATGCCTGCCCACCGACAGCTGCTTGCTGCCAAGATGGACGGTCGCAAGACTGTGTGTGCTCCGGGAAGCATTGGGTATGGCCTCCCTCGTTTCACCCATGACTGCCTGAGGATGGGGAGCCAGGATTACCATCCCATTTTTGAGAGCCAGGTCTTCAATCTCCCAGTTCAGGGCCTTTCTACCATCCTCCCTGCTCTACGGCCCGAGATCTCCTTGGCCCTGCCCCTACTCTGGGGATCGACCTGAGACCCAAGCGGGGAATCAAAGCAGTTTCTGAAGATCAGAGGGTCTAACTCAGTAGCCTTTGGGTTACTTCTCAGGGGCCCCTCATTCCTCTGCTCCCAGGGGAGTTCACTGCTCCACTCGGAGTGACACTGAACTGCTCCCCTTTCAGAGCCGAAGTCAGCACGATGCAGGCATACACTGGTTCTTCCACGCAAGCTGTGTGACTTTCAGAATGATGCTAAACCTCTCTGGGGCACAGTTTCTTCATCTGTGAAATGGGCTAAGAACATCTTGAGGCAAAGATTCCAGACACTGCACCAGGCCTGCAGCATCATGTGGGTTCTGTAAACAGTACTCCCATCTATTCCCTACTGAAGAGAAGTTGGGAGGCCCTCCCCCCACTGCTAGTCCCGTCTGGCTCTGCAATTTCACACACGTGCCTTCCCTCTGCCAGCAAAGGGCCCTACTGCACACAGGAGGACTCCACCCCAGGGGGTACCAGACCCACTAAGGGTGGGGCTACACCCTGCCTATGAGGCTGCCACCCCCTACCTGTCACCTGCTGAGGCTAGGGTCCTGCAGCGATGCCCTGTTCAGCTGCTAGGATGAAGCCTCTCTCGGGTCCTTGCCCCTCGACCCATCCCTGTCCAGCTCTAGACCCTTCAGGGGCTGAGCTGGAAACTTAAGGGTGGGAGGGCTTGGCTACTGTGTCCAGACATCATTCTTGGGCTAGGCCTGGGGCACAGCCTCATAGACAGGAGCCCAGGCAGCCTCCATGGACCTTGGACCCTACCTGGTAGGGTCTTCAGACCAGCCCTCACCTTGACCTTCCTCAGCTGCTGGTGTGTTCACGCTAAGTTGCTTCAGTTGTGTCCGACTCTTTGTGACCCCATGGACAGTAGCCCGCCAGGCTCCTCTGTCCATGGGGTTCTCCAGGCAAGAATACTGAAGTGGGTTGACATGCCCTTCTCCAGGGGATCTTTCCGATCCAGGGATCGAGCCCACATCTCTTACATCTCCCACACTGGCAGGCAGGTTCTTTACCACTAGCGCCACTTGAAAGCTTGTTTGGCCACTGGGATCAAGTCTAACTCTTGGCCCTGCCCCTACTCTGGGGGTCAACCTCAGATCCAAGCGGGGAATCAAAGCAGTTTCTGAGGATCAGAGGGTCTATCTCGGTAGCCTTTGGGTCACTTCTCAGGGGCCCCTCATTCCTCTGCTCCCAGGGGAGTTCACTGCTCCACTCGGAGTGACACTGAACTGCTCCCCTTTCAGAGCCGAAGTCGGCAAGATGCAGACATACACTGGTTCTTTCACACAAGCTGTGTGACTTTCAGAATGATGCTAAGCTTCTCTGGGGCACAGTTTCTTCATCTGTGAAATGGGACACATTCAAGGCCTGCCCTGCCTCCCAATTCAGGACCAAAGCCAGTTCTGCCACACCACGTCCCCTCTCTGTCCTCCCTGGGACCTGGGTCCAAGAGGAAGCCTGTGACCCCACCTTCCATATCCTCTGTATCAAGTGGACCTCACCCAGATCAGGGGTGGAAAGTCTCCTGCAGTGTGACAGAAAGACCCTGGTCTCTGCAGCCACCTGACATGGGTTCAGTTCCTACCACGGCTGCCCTGACTATATATTGGTCACTTGACCTCTCTGAACTTCGGTTTCCTAACTTATAAAGTAGGGGTGATGATGATGCCTCCTGAAAGGATCAGTGTGAGGAAGATTCAACTGCTAATGCCTGGAGCACACCCAGCCCCAGTCATGTCCCAGAGCCCATGTCCTCCCGCCAGGCTCCTACCACCTGCCAGGCTCACCCACCAGCACAGGGAAGCCCATGAGGCAGTCGTAGATGACCACGATGGTGGCCACCAGGCCTGTGATCTGCAGCGAGGTCCTGGCAGGCTCGGAGCCGTCGATGGAGGAGCGGCGCTTGCCCTGCGCGTCCTCCACCACGATAGTGGGCACGGTGAAGGCGCGGCGGTCTGCCCGGCGCCCCACCTGCACCACCAGTGTCTGGAAGAGGGCAATGGCTGTACAGACCGCACCCATGGCCACGCTGCCGCCCACCAGCAGCAGGAAGCAGACGCCGAAGCCCAGGCCGATCTCAGCCACGATGAAGCGGCAGCCGTGGGTGTAGAAGCGCTCACTCGTGTCGTGCCAGCCAACAGCAGGCAGGGCGGACAGGATGAAGGACACCATCCAGATGCCCATGACTGTGTGGACCGCCTGCTTCTTGGCGTTGCTCAGCCTGGCACAGGGCAGGGACAAGACAGAGAAGGACCTGGCATCACTCACAGGGTCTCTCTCCAAGCCCTGAGGGTCCTCGACTGCCCTGGTCCCCAAGTACATCATCACACATCCCTTTCCCCAAGCACTTCTCTACTGGGTACCTGCATACCCACACACACCTACACGCACACACCCCTGCAGCCCTCAGTGCGACACAGGTGCAGCACCCCGCACAGGGGCCCTGTCCCCACACTGAGGCCACTGTGCGCTCAGACACACGTCCCCCCCAGGATGTTCGTGTGCACACAGGTACCCGCCCAAGCACTCACCTGTAGTTGACAGGCCAGCGGACCATCCACATGCGGTGGTAAGAGAGGGAGGTGACGGAGAAGCAGGTGGCCAGGGTGAGGGTGTAGAAGGTGGACACGAAGACCTTGCAGAGGCCCTCGTTCCACTCATAGTCAGGGCGCTGGCGCCGCAGCTGCACCACGGCGTAGGTGGCGATGGGCACAGCCACGTTGAGCATGTGGGTGGCCGCCAGCGTGCACAGCAGGAACTCTAGGGGCTTCCACTTCTTCTGCTTGGCCCCTACGCTGAGGATGCCCCAGGCGTTGGCCAGCAGCGAGAGGCCTCCGCACGCCAGCCAGCCCACCGCACTGCCAGGCAGCCGCCTCTCATCACTCATGGTGCAGACGGGAGCTGGCCGGCGGCTGGGACATCCTCCTCAAGCTGGGCCTCAGCTCAGCACAGCAGTCCTCATACGTGACAACCCAGGGACACCAGGGACCACGAGCATCTGCGGGGAGGGCGGGGGCAACACAGGGCACTCAGTGACTCTCCCCTGGCTCCAGCAGCAGAGCTCCTGGGGCTCCTGGGAGTGGGAGACAGAGGGGTTCCCTGCTGCTCCGTTATCTGTCTGGTCCTGGCTTGGGCGGGGCTGCTTTGCCTTCCTCTCTCCTCTCTGAAGCCTCCTGGCTCCTAGGGGAGGGAGTGTATACAGTGGTGCTCAACCAATGCACATCCCCTCACTTCCACCTACGCCTGGTCAAGGTGCGGCATCTAGGCTTGCTTCCAGGCTGCATGCATCCTCAGGGAAGCTGCCAGGCCAGGCCCAGGTGGGCCCTGTGCCACAGACGTACCTGGTGTTGTCCCAGGACCAGCCCTCTCACCTTCACACTTCCCAGATCCACATGCAGCCCACATGACGCTGCCCCAGTGCATGATGGGGGCCCTCAGCTTCATCCCTCCCACTTCATTTGGCCAATGAGGAGACAAGCCTGGAGGATGAGCCCCCTGAATCTCTCCATGAGGAAAGGGTGATCTGAGGACCAGTTTCCCGCCCATTCGGGGAAAGCATGGCCTGCTTTTCCTGGGTCAGCCCCCAGCAGGCCTTCCATGGCCAGGCACACCTGGAGGGCCCTGGCAGAACCCCAGGCTGAGAGTCCCACCAAGCTCCAGCACACTAGCTGTCTGGCCCCACAAAACCTCACTCATGTCCTCTGAAATGAGGATGATGATGCTTCCTCCAGGGAGCAGCTGGATGGATAGATGCCTCATCTTTAAAGCCTGGGGCAGGCTAGGTCACAAACACAGTGGGTGCCCTGGACACCATGAATAACATGGGACTATAGCTGGCCACGGACTACAACTTGGCCCCAAGGACAGCCTGTGCATAGGATCCAGGGACACAGGACCCAGGCAGGAGGAACCTGTTGGGGGGCTCCCCCATCCTGCCAGAGAGCTAGAGGGTGATCCTGCCTTCTGGCCTGGCACCTCCCTGCACAGAACAGTAGCCGGTCCTTCGATATGAGGCCCCCCATAGCAGGCCACTCTGGCCACAGCCCGGAGCAGGCAGTGTGGGGAGAAGCACAGTGCTAACTGCAGGCCTCCTGTGTACGCTGCCTACACTTGGACCTTCTCACTCTCTAGCCTGTTTAATCTCAGTGGCTGCAATTCTCTTGTCCCCAACAGGGAAGATCCCCTGGAGAAGGGAATGGCTACCCACTCCAGTATTCTTGCCTGGAGAATCCCATGGACAGAGGAATCTGGCGGGCTACAGTTCATAGGGTGGCAGAGAGTTGGACGTGACTGAGAGACTAACACTTTTAACACTTATGGGTACCACTGAAGCAGACACAGCCACGTGATCCCCCAGGGACTGTTCCCAGCTTGGGGTGGACAGGCCATTGCAGGCCCCTGGTGCTCAGGACAGGGGAAACAACATTTCCCAGCCCACCGCTGGGCACCCCTGCTTGTGTTGTGCAGAGTGTGGCCTTGACCCCTGTGGACACCAAAGGACCTCTGAGCCCTATGAGTCTCATTCATCTCTGTGCCCCTGCTATAGGCCTTCCTGGGCCCCTGACCCAGATGAGAGTCTATTCCGGACCACACTAGTGCCCACTAATGGCCGTGAGGGGGGCTGGGGGACTTCTGGAGCCAGACGACTTCCTTTCCAAACATTAGGCTTCTACTTACACACCTGCTGTCCCTTCCTCACCTCAGACCCAGCGTGGGAGGAGAGGTGGCCCCACTGGACCCTCCAGCAGTGTTCAGGTGTCCAGCAAGCCTCCTTGACCTCAGCATACAGAAGCCACTGGTGTGGGGTAAAGAGCTGTTAAGACTCCAACTCCAGCTCCCCAGCCAGTTACATGACTTAGCTGGGCGTCAGTTTTCTCATCTATAAGCAGACATGAGGGTATCTGTCCAGAGAAGCATGTAGGTAGCCAGGAAGTTATGCCAGAGAAAGCCCTTAGAATGGAGCCAGGCACACAGAAAGTGCTCAATAAATGTTTGCCATGTAGATGTGTGTACTAAAGGCCTCCCTGCTTTCTGAGCTACGGCATCTCTTAAGGTCCAAGACATTGAACTCAGAGGTATACTTGAGCCTCAGACCTGCAGGCAGACACAAGGTAACCTCAACGGAAACCTTGGACAGTCCAGCTTGGGGGTAATGAGGCCCCAGGGCTAACCTAATGGGTACCTTCATGGGATCTGGCAGCCTACTCTGGGTCCAGAATGGGCAGAGTACACGTGCTGCTGTGGGTCAGAGGCTTATGTTATCAAACAGAAAACCAGGTTCACCATGCACCTGGAGGGCTGGCGTCTATTTCTACTTGCATTGGGCTTCTGTGGCTGTCAGACTGGGAGGTCTTTCCTCAGATGCCCAAGCAGGCCGTCTGACTCCTGGGACCCTGGGCCCAGCCCAGCTCACGCTGCCCACCTGTTGATTACTGGTGCAGAATGGTAGGGAAGATGCCACGGGCTGCCACTGGCACAACCCTTCATGGTGCCAGTTCTTCTGAGTCTAGCCTAACAGTGTCTCACTTCAGGGAAGGGTCCCAGGTGTGTGAGCAGGAGAATATGCCCTACAGGAGACATTCATCCTTCAAACAGGCGCCCTCCTCTCAGTTCACATGCCCAGTGATCTTGTCTGAAGGACTTCCATCATCCCTGGTGGTCCAGTGGCTAAGACTCTGAGCTTCAAATGCAGGGATCCCCAATCCCTGTAGATCAGGGAACTAGATCTGTAACTAAGACCTGGTACAGCCAAACAAACAAATAAATAAATGTATATTTTTTTAAAAGATGGTTAAGCAGAGGTAAAACCATTTGCCCAAGTTCTTACGTGCCTGAGCCAGGATTCAAACTCTGTCTGATACCAAAATCCTGACTTCTTAAACATTAAAATCCTTAGATACTTGGGTTTTTCTTGTTCCTTGAGCTGAAGTTGTCTTTCTGAGCCTCCTACCCAGGCAAGATGGGTCCTCCTGTCCCCACAATACAGAGGGGAACAGTGAGGCTCAGAGTCCAGGGCAACACTGGGGAGGAAGGGTGGACTCTGTGGACCCCTGAGCTGGTTGGTGGTCCTGGGATGGGGGAGGAATACCTCCGGGTTGGGCTGGGGAGTGGACAGCACGGCCTCCAAATGCAGAGTGAGAGGGGGCTGGTCTGCAGAAACAAGGAGACCCTCTTCCGCCAGATTGGCGACACTTTCTGCTCATTCACAGGGAGTAGGGGACACTAAGGGCCAGACCCCAACACCCCGCATCACACTCAGCCTCCGCAGCATTCCAGGACCGGACTTCTCCCTCCCTTGCATCCCGGAGCCGCTCCCTGCCGTCCCCTCCCCCTAGGACGTCGCTGGGCAGGCTGCAGGTGTGGCGGGCCTGGGACCCACCGAACTCCCTCTGCAGGGTCTGGGGGCGGGGCCCCGACGTGACGTCACGGCCGCGGGCCAATGAGGCCGCGTGGCCCCAGGGCTCTATTGCGCAACAAAGAGAACCCAGAACTTGAAAAGATTCCCGGGCTCTGCTGCCGCCCCCAGGCTGCTCTCCGCCCGCGCTGCTGCCCATCGGTCCCGCAGGGCCCGGCTCGGCCGCCGCCCAGGGCGGAGCTCTTGGCGCGGAGCCTTCACATCTCCAACACGCCCCCTGCCCGCCACGCCCGCCACCCCCCCGCCGCGGTCCCCGCTCCTCTGTCCTTCGATCCCCCGCCCGACCTGGCGCTCGGTCCTGCCCCAGCGGGGCCCCCGGCCCTCCCTAGCCCCGAGGGTGCGTCCGAGCAGCAGCCGGGAGCCGAACGCCGACGGGACTGCGGTCCCGGACGCCCCCCGAGCTTCGTTGGGCAGAGGTGGGCCCGGGACCCTCAGCTCGGCCATCTCCGCCCCCTGCAAGTCCCCCGGGGCGGCGCTTCCAGGCCCAGAGGAAGCGGCCGACCCCGGGGAAGTTACCCTGAAGGTCCCCAAGTTGGGGGAGGGGGGCGGGGTGCGCAGACCTAAGCGGAGCCCGCAGCCATCGGACAGGCCCTGTGACCGACAGACCGCGGACAGCCCCTCCGCGCCCGAAGTCCTCCCGCCTGGGGTCGCCTGCCCGGCCGCCTCCAGGCCAGGGCGGCGGCGCTTACCCTACATTCGGTCGCCCGAGGCTCCAGTTCGCTGCTCCCGCCTCCGGCTCCGGCTGCGGCTCCCGTGCCCCCTGGCCGAGCGCGGGCCGCCGGGGGGCGCGAGGGCGGCCGGCGGTGGAGCGGCCCGCGGGCCGGGGCATCCTGGCGGCGGCCGCCCGTGGCCGGCGCGTTCCGCTCAACTCGGCCCCGCCGCCCCTCCCTCCCTCCCCTCGCGCCGCCGCCGCCACCACCGCCACCGCCACCGCCACCGCCACCGCCACCGCCACCGCGGCCGCACTCGGATCCCGCCGCTCGGCTGGCTGCGCCCTGGCGGCCGGGGGCGGGGGGCGGAGCAGGGCGCATGCCTCCGCGGGCGCCTCCGCGCCGCCCCTCGGACCGCTCCGCCCCCGCCTCTCTGTCTGTCGGTCCGCGCGTCTGTGGGTCCTCAGTCTCGCACCGGCGGGGGCGCGCCCTCAGCATGCGCGCCTCCCGGCCGAAGCCCCCTAGGGCGGGCGGCGCCTCCCGCGAAGCATGGGCAAGCTTGGCCTCTTGCTGTCGTCTTGGGTCTGTGCACACTCTGGACGCTGGACACGGCCTGCAAGCCGCCTGGGGGCCTGGGGCAGGAATGGACAGTGGGAACCTAGGGCCAGGAGTAGAGGGCTCAGGGACGCCTTCTCAAAGAAAGCCGTTATCTGAGGTGAACTACAGGGGCGGAGCATGGAGAGTACTTGGTGGGGGGGGACCTGAGGACTAGCGGCCTCCAGAAATTAGGGAGTCGTTCATGCGGGGAGTCCGGGCAGGGAGAAGTGAGGTTGGGTCAGCTAAGGATTCAGACTAGCTTCGGGCCGGCGCGGGGGTTGGGGGGAGTGGCGGGGAGGGGGGTCCACCATGGGAATAAGGGATCGTGTGAAGGGACCACTGGGCTGCCCGTGGTTACCTCTCCTCCCATGGGCTCAGAAATGTTCTCTGTGAAGCTGAGACCAGACCACTCAGCTGAGAGGAGGCAGGACGAGCGAGTCGGAGTCCCTGGACCTCTCTTCTCCCTCCATCTGGAGCTTGCCCTCCACTTAGCTAGCTGGGGCAGAGGCTGTCACCACTAGGCTAGGTGGGGAAGCCCAGTAGTCGCCTCGATGGGGGTCTCTGGAGACCCAAGTCACAAGAGAGAGTGGCCGCTGGCATCCTGGCCTCCCATCCAGCCAGAGGATGCGGCCTGCTTCTTCTAGGAAGCCAGTGACCACATGCGTCCTGGACAAAAGCCCTCCAGAGTCACTCCCGGGCCTCATGGCATTGTCCTGCCACACATCTGAGAGGCATCCATGAGTGGGAAGCCCTGTGCCCAGAGGAAGGTAGGCCTCTGCCCAGAACCAGAGTCAAGCAAATGCAGCGAGTGCTGGCTGCGCCACCCCATAGCCTGGCTCCTGTGCTCACCTATACCAGCTCCACACCTGGAGACAGCTGGGGAGTTAGGAGCAGCTTTCAGGGGACCCAAAGGGAGCCTTAGGGTCAGTCTTGTGAGACACATTAAAGCTGTCTGAATAGCACAGCTCCACAATGAAACGAGGTTGGTGAGTGCGAGTCCTGGGCCATGTGCTCCCTGAGTGTGGCTTCTGGGTGATCAGGGCTCCTGTGAGCTCTCCGTGGACAGGCCAGCTCCCTGCTCATGTGGTCCTGGTTGTAAACAGACCAGCAGCAGCGGGAGGCTGACACAGGGTTCATGTGGTCCTGGTTGTAAACAGACCAGCAGCAGCGGGAGGCTGACACAGGGTAGCTGGTAGTCAAGTGTGGCATTTCTAAGGCCACCGAGCCGTCCAGAGCCTTGGGCCCGGCTGCTGCCCAGCTGGCAGAGGGCAGCATGCCCCATGCCTGTGGCCCCAAGTGCACCTCCACACCTCACCATGGCCACCTGGACTGGTACCCCTGCCCCAGCTTGCTCTGGGGGCACGTGGGAGATGAGCTTCCCAGGGCTGCCTTGGGGAACCCCAGGACCAGGGTACTTGGGGCCTGGCACGGCCAACTGTGGTTTCTCAGGGCAAGGTTTGGCCAGCCTGCACAGGACAGTCTTGCTCGCCTCGCCAGGCAGGCCGCCTCCTCCTCCCTCCCTGCCTCGGGCACCCAGGAAGCTGGCATGGGAGGAGGGCGTGTGGAGATGGGGAGGGTGAGGCAGCCTCCAGGGGCTGGGTTGCTATGTCCTCTTGTGGGTGTTCCCTCCCGAAGCTCCCAGGCAGGAAACAAAACCATCAGCCGGGACTGGGGCCCAGACAGATTCCGAAGGTCTTGGCAGGCGTTTCTGCACATCTGGAGCCACGTTCTCTCTCCTGGGCCCAAGGGAGCCCCGTGTGAGGCTGCGCCGTTGACTGCTGGTCTCATCTCCAGGCTTCGGGGATGAGCTTGGGTCAGGAACATTCTCACAGGCAGCGATGACCAGGAGTGCTGTTGGAGAGGACTTTCTCAGCTGTGGGTGGCTGGGTGTGGGTGTGGGTGTGGGTGGGGTGGGTGGGGGCCTGGCCCCTGAAGTAGCCTCAGCTGCTTACCTACCCTGAGGCTGCTGGACCAGACGTGCACGTGCGCGCACAGACATACGCAGCCTCCTCCCTCACATGTGCACACACGTGTTTGCAGAGACAGGGATACTGATGCAAGTGCATGCATGCACATAGGCTGACACTGCCCCTCAGACCCCCACGCCACAAGCCTTCCTAGAAACCCCACTGCCCAAGTGGCTGGGGGTTCCTCCTCAGGCACAGGGGCCCTGGCAGTAGCTGCGGAGGCTCCCTCTGGTAGAACCCCTGCCTCTTGCTCTGAGGTGTCCGAGCTGCCTCTGGTGAGGAGAGGCCGGGCCCAGGGCAGGGCAGCTGTGGTCGGTCTGGCTGAGTTCGGCTCTTTCTTTTTTTAAACGTTTATTTGTCTATACTGGGTCTTAGTTGCAACATGAGGGATCTTCAATCTTCACTGCGGCATGTGAGATCTAGTTCCCTGACCAGGGATTGAACCCTGGCCCTCTGCATTTAGGAGCGTCTTAGCCACTGAACCACCAGAAAAGTCCCTGAGTTTGGCTCTTTCTGTCAAAACTTTGAGTCCTCACAAGTGCCCCAGCCCCCATCGATGGGGAAGGCGCTGGATGGGGCCTCAGAGCCTGGAACCAAGGCCCCTGGGCTGGGGTGGGGGGTGGGAAGGGAGGGAGGGGTGATGTCTCTGACCAGCAAGTCATCAGGCAAACACAAGTGGGCGCCAGGGCAGGTCCAGGTCCAGGTCCAGGCACACAGAGGAGCTGGGGGCAGGAGGGTGGCCCCCAGGAAGGTGGGGGAGCCCACTGGGAGCCCTTGGCCCCCACATCCCACACTCAGGGAGAGCACAACCCAAGACAAACGACCATCCAGACCAAGGTCCAGCCAAACAGTAGCTTTATTAGTGAAGCTGAACTCTACATATGGTACAGTGTGCGCCCAGGTCACCCCAGGGTTTCCAGGGACTGCGTGGGCATTGGGACAATACTGTGTAGCGTTTACACTGGGGTGATATAAATAAAGCTTTGGTGTAGAGGTTTTCGGGAGAGGTTAACACAGGTTAACACTGCGAGACGAACACTTCACACAACCCCAGTTGTCAACGTGAACTGGGTTTTTGGCCGGGGGGTAACTTCTAATGATGCGGCGCTGGGGTCTGTTCCAGGCCGGAGGGGCGTCTAGGCCTGAGTCTCCGCCTGGCCCTGCCGCTTTGCCTTCATCTGCAGGTACCGCCCTTTGCCTTCCTCGAAGCGCTTCTTCTCGTCCTCAGTCTCCGGCTGTGGACATAGAGGAGCAGGCAGGTTAGAGAACCAGTGAATGTGGGCACCGCCTCGGAAGGGCACAGAGAAGCCGGGCCAGGCCCCATCTTCCTGCAGCCCATGGGGCGGAGACCCCACATTACTTTCCACAGCAGGCAGAATGCTGAGCCCAGGGCCTTCTTGAGAATGAACTTCAACTGAAAATGCAGTTGATAATGAACTCAGGAGAGGGGCCAAAGGGGAACCCTGTGTTTGAACTCCCAGGGAATGCCAGCTACTCTTGGTCTCTGCCCCAAAGGGAAGTGGGGACAAACACCGTGCTGGCTGCGTGATCTTGAGAAAACCACTTTATTCACTGGTCACTTTACCAGGAGCGAGTGACCGCTTTGTGAGCAGTCACCCCTGGCTAGAACAGAGGCCTAGGAAGTGGCACCTGGTGTCCACCTCACCTCTTCTCTGTACAACCTAAGAAGCCAGGTCCTCAAGTGACCAGAGACTTGGCCAAAGGCCATGTTTTGCCCAGGGCCATCCTGGCTCATGCCTGCTGACCAGTGTGACGGTGAATGGACCACCTTTCACTTTTGAGGGTGGCCTGACCCAGCCACTAAGTGCTGTGGCCCCAGACAGAGGTCACGGCAGCAGCAGCAGCTGGTCACTTCCAAGGTCCCATCTGTCCCACCGCAGAGTTCCTTCTCATTGCCCAAGGGTCAGGGATTCAGGCTTAAAGAGCTCTGCTAATTCCTCTGGACAACACTGCCTTGCGACACTCTGAGGGTGTCTGAAAGCCAAAGAAATGGGGCAGGTGCCCTTCATCTACAGTGACACCAAGCCCCAGCAGCTATTTTTAGGCCCAAGGGTTTTACAGGCAAATGGTATATTGACAAAAGAGAGAACAATCAGCCAGAGGACGGAATGTCAGGTTATACCCAACACTCCCTCCCTTTCAGCCTTCTCAGAAATGGTTCTCTAAATGTCACCAGGTGTGAACTATCAGAACCTCATGGCTTGGAGCCAACAGAACATCCGGGCATCTGAAGCACTAGGTTGCGCTTCTTAGAGTGGTTCCGGTCCCTGTTTGAAGACTCTCAGGGCACACCTGGAAAACGCTGACCTTTCCAAGATACCTTATTGAAGGCTGGCTCTGGTTTCATCTCTGGCTGACTTTTGAAAAAATGAAACTTGAGGCTATGCAATTTGACCTAAAACAGCCCAGGAAAAGGGACTGTTCTATCTCCATTTTAGCAGGAAGTTCTAAGTAGGAGGGGGTGGGGCACGAGACATCCTTGAGGCCCCAAGTACTTCAGCCCCTGCTGAAGGCACCCCATGAAGACAAGGCCACATCCTGGTGAGCCCAGCCCAAGGCTCCCTCGTACATCCAGGTAAAAGGTGCGAGATCAGGGGCTTCTCAAATGCGCATGTATGAGTCACTGAGGATCTTGTAAGCGCAGGTTCTATGTGTCTGCAGTGGGTCTGGGGGCTGGGACCTGTTTCTAACACATGTCAGGCGATGCAAGGCAGCTGGCCCATGGAGCGCTGTGGGTAGAAGGACCCTGGTCCCTCTCCATGTCCATCCCTGTACTAAATGAAAGAAGTGAAAGTCGTGTCTGACTCTTTGTGACTCTATGGACTGTAGCCTGCCAGGCTCCTCTGTCTGAGGGATTCTCCAGGCAAGAATACTGGAGTGAGTTGCCACGCCCTCCCCCTAAGGACCTTCCTGACCCAGGGATCAAACTCAGGGCTCCGTCATTGCAGGCACAGCCAAAGTGGCCAAGGATGCAAGGTCAAGGCCACCAGGCTAAGACAGTGGGGACTTCTTCCTCTCCCGCCTCTGTATGGGATTTGCCTGGCATGGTTGAGAGCTGTGGCTCCCATCCATGATACATAAAAGCCCACTGGATTGTACATTTACACGGGCAACCACACAGCATGTAATCATATCTCAAAAACATTGCAGAGGTGGAGTGCCGTCCTAGTTTACAGAAAGTCAAAGGGAAGGTTCAGCGTGGCGGGTCCCCACCCAAATCCGGGCACGCAAGGGAGGCAGCAGGGCAGAGGTGATGCTCACGGAACTAAATCGGGCCTGGATACACACGCTCCCACGAGCACACCAAGCACCCTCCACGGGACCCTGCCTCGGGGAGCTGACCGAATGGCTGACCACACAGCAGGAAAGAGGCGGACGGTGCTGCACTAGGGAAGTGACAGTGGCCTGGACCAAAGACCAAGTGGAGCAGAGTAAGATGGTCTCAAGGGCCAGGTGTAGTGAGGGTTCCTGGGAAGGCATGCGGACACCCCCCAGCTTGTGAGTGTCTGTGTAACCACCCAGGAGGCATCCAGGGTCATCACGCCCGCCTATGAGGACGTGGGGCAGAGGCTGAGTGACCTGCCCAAGCAACAGCCTGTAGGAGGCAAAGCCACAGTTTGAGCTGCTGCCGCCCCCCAGGCCAGCTTGTGCTGACAGGCTCTCAGGGGTGGGGCTGTTGGTGGGCAGCAGGGCACACAGTGGCCCTCCAGCATCACCCTGGTGAACATCCAGAATGAATCTGGAGCCCACCTGAGTCTGCAGGGGCCCAGCCTCTACAGCCTTCTGCACCCAGTAGGGGACAGGCTGGGGGTAGGGGCACATTCCCGTAACAGCCCTGGCACCAGGCGCCTCCTGGAGGAGGCAAAGAGGAGACGGACACTGCGCCTTCCCTTCCCACCAGGTCTCAACGCACCCTCAAGGGCGAGGGGGGCTCACGTGGCCCTGATGTGGGGCTGTGACAAGCCCGGCCCTCCGGCCCTCCATCAGGTTCCCCCAAATGACTGCCGCTACCCCACCCCCAGAAGTCTCTAGACGTGTGCACTGAAGGTTCTGGACGCTTCTCTCAGTGCATGACCCCAGGAGAGCAGAAGCCCAGGTGCAGGTATAAGGCCTGGTCAATTCCAGTGTCCGCCCAGCAGGGAGTGGGGAGGAGCCAGCGCCCGGCATCCGGCCCCAAGGTTGCTGTGCCGAGCGAATCCCTCATGTTCAAAATTCCGCAGCTAATTCATCAGCCAGGATCTGCCCTCAGACAGACCTCCTGCCGCCTGATGATGGATGTGCGGGCAGCAGGCCGGCTGCAGAGCGCAGCCAAGCCCTGTTCGGCCTGGGAACAAGGAGCTGACGAAGGGCTCACCCCTCACCTCGTCTCTGGGGACGGCAGCCTGTGCGGGGAGCTCTGGGCTCTGTGGATTCGGTGCTGCCACCCCACATGCTGATGGCCCTCTCATGCTCACCTGCCCCAGGAGGTGTTATTATAAAGACACCTCAGAGCTGGGGAGAGGTGTGTGGAGGCAGAACAAAGCCAGGAGTAAGCAACTCTGCTCTTGGTGGAGGCAGGGTCCTATCCAGCCGGCTGCTGGACACTCAGCCTCCCCAGGGGCCGCGAGCTCGGATAAACAGCTCTCCCAGCCAAGTGACTAAGAGGGGTCACCACTGCCCTGCTGGGCGTGGAGCTGGCAGAACGAGACAGATGGCTCCCTGCACGCGGCCCCACCCACGGCCCAGCTGCCGCTGCCTCCTCGCAGCCGTCTCTCTCCATCCGGCAAAGTAAATAAATACATAAGTTGTTGGCTGTTGCTGTTTTTAATGGGGGGTTGGAGGTGACGGGGAGAAGGACAAAGCTCCTCCGTGGGAATACTTCCTCTCAAGTGCCTAAAGCTGTTGGCAGGAGCTACTGACCCCTGCAGGCCACCTGTCCCCCAGCCTGGGGGGGAGGGCTTCCTGTGCATTTGAAAAAGGACAGGTGACAGCAAAGGAGCCCACTGGCAGCTCAGGGTGCGGTGACCCCTGTTTACCTGCCTGGTGGAAGAGACAGTGTGCACCAAAGGCTCTGGATGTCTCTCTCGGCGCCGGGTGGACACCAGAATTGACCAGGTCTGGTACATGCACCTGGCCCTCTGCCCTCCTCAGAGGGGTGCCAAGGACCATGGGGTCACGGACCTGCCATGTGGCCAGGCTGCCTCCAGGATGGTCCCGGGGCCAGCTGCGAACCAGGGGTCTCCAGGAGGTGATGTGGTGAAGGGTCTCCTGTGGGGCCAGTGTAGGCCGCTCTCCGTGCACAGCAATTACACTGTGTGTGTGCGTGCACGTGTGCGCTTGCCAGCACACTCATGAACTCCTGTCATCATGAACAGCCTCAGAGACGAAGTATACTCCTGTTTGCCAACGTGTAGCCAATGCCCTGGGAGGAGGGCAGCCAGCCCTTGGGGTCAACTTAAGGCAGCTGGATCTTTGGAAGGTCATACTCAGGCCCAGGGACACAGGGGTGGGAGTGGGGTCCCAGGGCCTGGGCCCCCTGTGCTGGGGGCGCTCCGCTGGCTCCTGCCTGCTGGCTCTGGGCCTCCGATGTTCATCTTTCCTTCCTCCCACCAGCACCGTCTCCCGGGCTCCTTTCCACTGGTGGGGAAGCCTGTGGCTTTCAGAGCCTCACAGTGCAAACCAAATGTTTTCCATTTTGCATTCTCTGTGCTTCAAGAACACACATTTGGAACTTGGCAGGGAGGGTGAGTGACTAAGTTCCACCCTCAGTAAAATCAAGAGCTTGTCCTTTTTGTAATTAATGAATGTCTGGTGCGAAGAGGGTTTCCAGTGGTGATAGAACAACTTCCTGTGAGCCTGAGGGACGCAGACCTTCTTAATTAGGAAGCCATGCAGCACAGCCTCTCCGGCCTTCATAACAGGAGATGAGAGGAATCTTGGGACAATCACGCAGGCAATTAAGATATCTTCTGAGGACCGGGACCACTCGGCGTGGTGTGGCCAGTGGCACTGACGAGCTGCCCATAGGCGGCTGTGCCCCCCGGCTGCAGCTGGGCCCACAGACCCTGACCTGGGGCAGGGATGGGCTGGGCACCGGGAAGCCACAATCCGCGGGCCAGGGTCTAGTTCCCAGGGGCCGCAGGCTGGACCGTGCAGCTCCTGCGCCAGGCTCAGCAGCGCAGCCCTCAGCGCACAGCGTCACAGCCTCCAATGACGTGGCCAACGTGGAGAGTCGTAAACACCCTCACCGGGGGTTCCCCTCACCCTACAGCACTGGCTCTGCCCCTCAAACAACTGCCCTCCTGTGCGACCATGAAGTTCTCCTGCGGAAGGGTCAACAGGTGGCCAGAAGAGGCAGGGAACGCAGGTGCTGCCAGGCAGGAGGGGTGCCACCCCCCGCCAGAGAGGGGTCTCGGGACCCACTTGCAGTGCTGGCCCCTGGGCCGGGGGTGTTGACATGCTGCCCCCTCCTCACTGCCTTTTGCCGAGCCCTTTCCATGGGCTGGGCCTGGGCCAGGAGCTGCGCTCTCACTGCCAGCCTTTGCCCTGCATGCACTCTGTGTCAGCATCTTTCCTACATCTGAGGCCACACGGTGCCCAGAACACAGTGGGGTCCCGGAAGCATCTGCTGAGTGAATGAACGAGCAAACCAATGAAGATCAAAGCAAGAAAGTCTGAATTCCAAACTGACGTGACTCTGTGTTAAAGATCAGAACCAACTCAATGGACATGAGTTTGAGCAAACTCTGGGAGATGGTGAAGGACAGGGAAGGCTGGAGTGCTGCAGTCCATGGGGTTGCAGAGAGTTGGACACGACCGAGTGACTGAACAATGACAACGATTCAGAACTGAGGATTCTGCTCAGAGGACACATGCAGGCATCCTCCCCCTCGAGCAGCTCCAGAAGGCTCAGACCACCGAGGGGCTCGACAGGGGCCTGCACTATGGGGTGTCCAGTACACTTGGGGATACACAACGCCCCCGATGAAGGGTCTCCGCTCCTGTGGGCAGGGCTGGCATGCTATTCTCTGATCCTGTGCATACCTACCAGTGAGTGGGGAGGCCCTTCTGCACCATTCCTACCCCTGGGGGGTTCCAGGGTCTTTTGTCCTTGTGTCTCTGAGCACCCAGGAAGGGGCCGCCTTGGCCAAGGGGCTCAAGGTCTGCTCCACGTTGACTTCACATCAAAGTCACGTCTCATTGCTGTCACCGTGGTCTGGGTGGGTGCAGATAACCCACCCCAACACCCAGTGAGGAGGTGGGTCAGCACTGTGTGAACGCTCAGCTCCCGCTGTGGGTCCAGAGCACAGCCCCTCACCAGCCCCGTCCTGGAGACAGGGAACGGCCTCAAGGGCACCCAGGCCTTGGGAGCTGGTGCTCAGGAAACCTCTATGGTGACTGGACCTGGATGGGGCCCTGAGGTTTGGCCGTGATGGAAGGAGGAAGCACCTACAGCTGAGAATGTGCAGAGCTCACGTTTCACTGCTTCTTGGTGGAGCCCCGCCAGCTACAAGCCAGCCCCTCGGAGAGAGGTAAGGCCGGTGGTCTCCCCGATTTCCTCCCTGCCTCCTGCTTTCATCCCGATTTGTCATTTCAGTGCTGGCGACAGAGGCCCCCTGGGTCCAGGCCCTGTCCTCCACCTATCAGCAGTTCCTGGTGGACCGGGAGGTGACGTCTACAAGCAGCGGCCAAGACCCCCGCATCGCAGGTTGCTCTGAGGTTTGGGTTTTCTGGGAGCCAAGCAAACCGGCTTTGAAAGACCCTGTTCCGTGACCCCAATGTGATGTGGCCATGCTGCTTGGCTCCGGGAAAAACCCTCCTTTTCCAAATGACCCACGAGGCAGTTGTGAACACACATGTCCAAAATCAGCATCATGTGGCTGCCCTGGAACAGGGTCCTGGTAGCTCCCTCATTGAGAGGAGACCTCCCCCCACGTGGCTCTCCTGGGACCTCAGGGGCTGCAGCAGCCACGTCTGAATGAGAGAACGGAAACCAGCCTTGCCCCCACTTTAACACAGGGTCCACTAGTTCTCACGTTTGTGGGGACTAAAGTCCTCCTACTCCCAGGTTGAAAAGTCACCCCAGGAGGTCCTGGGACCAGTGTGGAAGCGGGTCTCAGGGAGCGACTCCACTAACTCTGCCCTTCAGCCCGACCCTTGAGGTCAGAGGGCACGGCCGCAGGGAGGCCTTCAGAGGGAGCTGGCTGGCTCCACAGGCCACACTCGCCTCTTAACAATCAGCCTGGAAGTGCCGGCAGTTGCTAGCATGGTGCAGCGGGCCCTCCCAGCATAAAATATTCATCAAGAAAAACTCCCACAGCCACGCTGCCTTCCGTGTCAGCCAGGCCCTGGGGACGGGAGCTAAAAATAGACCGGAGGATAAGTGCTGACAATAGGGGTGGGGAGGGCTGAGCCCCCACGCGCCACACGTGGGCTCAGAGGCAGACAACACCGTGTTGGTGGTTCCCCAGTGAGCGCCGCAGAGGTCAAGCTGGAGGCTGGGGACTCTGCCCACCCTCCCCCACCAGAGGCTATTTTAATACACATCGGTGCCCCCAGGCCACCTGAGTGAAGAATCAAAGACCATCTTTAATTAGCAAGGATAGCCTGGGTCTACATGCAGCCAGCCAGCAAGAAGCGGCCATCACCAGCACTGGCCCAGAAAACCTGGGAATTCAGTCCCCGTCCCATCCCCTTCATCAAGCAGTCCCCTTGCCCGCCCATCCCCACCCCAGGTTCTGGGTTTCTGGAAAGGGCGCAGGCAGCCCCCCAGGTACAGAGACGGGCCCAGCCCCATGAGAGCATCCCAGCCCTGGAAGGCCAAGGGCTCCTCCACAAAGGGCTCCATGACCACAAGCAGCTCTCCATGGATTCTGGACCCCGGGGGAGGCACTCTTCCCAGACTGCTGTTGGCACTGGTCTCCCCAGCAGGCTGAGTTCTGGGGTACAGGCAGGGCAGAAGGGGCACCGTAGTGCCTTCAACTGAGCCTAAAGCAGCTCCTGGGTGGGCATGCCACACCACCACCAATAGCTGGACTGTAGACCTTGCCAGGACACCCTGTCCACCCACATCTACAACATAAGGAGCCTTTTCAAAATGAAGATGGTGGATATCCTTGGATATTCTCGGTCTCAGGGCCATCTGGGGGGCCCTGCAGGCCCCACCCCTTCAGCCAACAGCAAAGGAAAGGGCTGGAAGGAAGGTCCTGGGCCAGGCCTGCCCTCTAGCAGCTGGGGGTACCACAGGTGGTTGCTGCCCCTCCTCTCCTGTGACCACCCTCATCCCCAGCCCTCTCAGTTCCTGGCTCCTTTTGAGCTCCCCCTTCCACCAACTCCAGGTTATTTCCAGGCAACAGGAGTCACTGGGTGATGGGGGGAGGAGTAATAAGGCTTTATCCAGAGAGGGGAGGGAAGGTCATCAAAGGAGGAAATTATCTGGGAAACCATGGCAGGAGCTGCCATCGTGATGACTGAAGGGAAGTGACCTGGCAAAGGAACAGCCAGTGCAAAGGCCCTGAGGCAGGACTGGGTTTGGGATCTGAGGAACAGTGGCGGCCAGCTTGGCCAGACCCATCCATGCCCAGGGCACTGAGGAGCTGCTGAACCATCGAGGTGGGAGTTCTAACATTTGCTCGGACACAGTGCAGTCAGGGAGGTGGCAGCAGGAACAGGGCGGGTGAGCTGTTCGAGCTGAGGGGGGAGAGAGGAGCCAGGCCAAACACACCAGGAAAAGTGGGGTTTTGGGGGGAGATGGCTGGAAATGTTATGTTTGAGATGCCTGCTGAGACCCTGTGGAGGAATCAGAGGCGGCCTGGGGCCTGGGCCCACCCTCCAAGGAGGGCAGGGTGCAGGCGGGCTCTATCAGAGCCCGGGGTGAGGTGGCCATGGGGTGACTGTCTGGACACTGCAGAGTCTCTCACAGTGAGTCGTGCCAAAGCCGGGGAGAGGCCAGTGAGATTAAAGATGGAGAGCCTCCTTGGATGAGGCCGCCCTGCTGGAGCCTGGAGGCAAGAGAGGCAGGAGGACAGAGGTCAAGGCCTTGCTTGTGTGTGGTGCAAATTCAGTAAATAGGACAGAGATGCTGGGGTCAGCCAGGCTGACAGGTGTCCCCAAGGGATCCTGTGGCAACATGGACAGAGACGTGACAAGGGTCTGGAGAAAACAAGGGTGAGCCTGCACTTGGGGCTGAGAAGGTCAAGGTTGGACGTCAGGCCTGTGGGCAGAGGTCAAGGGGACACAGATCACTAACCAAGGGGCCAGGCAGGGTGGCAGCCATCCCGCTGCGCCATCAGGGTGGCGGGCAGGCGAGGTGAGCACCCCATTCTTGGGCTCAGGAAAGCCCATCAGGAATGCTGGGAGTGGGGGCGAGGCTTTCCCAGGGAACCCACCACGACCGATGCGAGGTGGGGGTGTTGTGGCTGAGGACCTGGGAGGGAGAGGCCGAGGCTGATGGACCCCTACCCTGACCCCCCACAGGCCTGGTCACCGGACAGCAGGGCCAGGGGGCCTGGTCACCGGACAGCAGGGCCAGGGCTGTATGAGGGGAGGTGTCACTCCAGAGCCCACCCGAGGATGGCACCCTCCCTGGCCACCCCTTCCTTCCTTCAATACAGCGGAGCCCCCATCCTTCGAGGCCAGGTTCACCAGATCCCTCTCTGCAGCCTCCTCCACCCCCTCAACCTGCTTCACCAGAGCCCCAGGAGGGGCTATGGGGGACAGGGAGGGACAGGAGAGGGCCTAGTGGGCAGCCAAGGCTGCTCTAGCCAAGTCAGGGGCCTTCATGAGACCAGATGGCTCCCCCACCAAACCGAGGTGCTGCCCCGTGGGCCTGTGAGGCCCCAGAGAGGAGGAGCGGGGTCGGGGGGGCCACGTTAGCATCTCCAAGAGGACGGACTCAGCTGCCACCAAGAAGCATCCCCCCGACGCAGGCCAGGCGGCCATCCTTAGCCAGAGAAGAAGCACGCAGGGCCTCGTGCAGTCCCATGAGGAAGTGAGCTTCAGCGCCATATGTTTACTGTGACAGAGGCTCTCGGTACACGCTCTTCTCCAGGAGGTGGGGATCTGCGTGCGGCACAGACGTGGCGGGGGCGGTGGGAGCCCTGGGAGGCGCTTCTGGAAGCAGGGCTCAGACTGGCAGGGGGCCCGAGTCGCTTGCCAGCCGCTTCCACAAAAGTACCAGGCGCTGGATACCCTAACACACCCCCACCCCTGCCCAGGCTTCTGTGCTTCGCCACCGCCCAGCCCAACCTCAGCCAGGGACTCCGGCTTCCTCCCAGCCCCCTAGTGGCAGACCCAGGGTCTGACTCAAGACCAACCAGGAGCAGCCTGAACAGAGAGGCCTTCTCCACATCCAGGCTCCCACAGGCCAGCTGTGTGAACATCTACAAGTGACTCAGCCTTGCTGGTCTGAGGGGGTTCTTGCCAGTGTAAGAGGGTAACGCGCAGGGGAGCCTGGCCCCCAGGGCCGGGCTCAGCTTGGCTGAGAGAAGCAGGCAGAGGACTCAGAGCTCCAGGCAGGGCACTTACCTGATAGGCATCACTAAGGAATGTGTGAAGTTGTAAAGCTCTCATTAGCCTCAAAGGAAATCTAGACTCGTCATTCATTCCTTCATTTGTTCACTCATTCCTTCCTCATTCGTTCAATACACAATTACCAAGTGCCTCCCAGCCAGGCTTCCTCACTACTCGCACCCCCACCCCCCAATCCTGGCTGCCTCTGCTCCCTAACTCCTGGGCTCTCCCATGGCTAGCTTGTGCCAAGTTGCTGGCATTTGAGCTCCTGGGACCTCCCAACATGGCCCTTATCCACCGGCCTTCCTGAGGGCTCCTGCTCACCCCCTGGGCACCACTTCACAGCCCTAAGGTGGAAGCCGCCGGCCCAGCGCACACCCTGCTCCTCTGAGCACCCACACTGCCTGTCTCTCGCTTCAGGCCTTGCACACAGCAGGATCCACGCACTTTCCAGAGAGCACCCCCCAAGTACTGAGACTTGTAGCCCCAGTGACCCCTAGGGAGCACATGTGTTCTAGTCATCGTGAGGCTCCGACAAGTGGGGGCAGGACAATCGGCAAGTGATCAGCATCACCAAATTGGGGGGCTAGTGCTTTAGAGCAGGGCAGGACGGAGACAAGGACAGACCATGATGAGGATGCTGGATGGGGGTCAGTGAGGCTCCTCCAAGGAGGTGACAATGGGCTCACCCTGGGGGGTGAGGACTGACCCCTGCAGGTGGCCTGAAACCTCTGTGGGGGCAGCAGGGCTCCAGGTGAGGCAGGAGCAGGCTGGGGTGGAGTGGGTGGCAGGGGCGGGGTGCACAGACCCTCAAGGCATGAGCCTTTTGACCATGGGTTTTATTCTAAATGCACCAGAACCCTGAAGTTTCAGCAGGAAATGACAAGATCTGCACAGCTGAGAACAAATCATCCCTGCGCTGGAGAATGGAGTGTGTGTGTGTGTATATACGTGGGTGAGTGTGTAAAGGAGGGAGGGACCAGGAGGAGGTGCTGTCAGTGATCCCAGACAGGAGCAGGGTGGTGCCCTAGGACCAGGCAGGGCTGGGCGTGAGGGAGGGGGAGCCTCAGAAGACTCCTGTGATTGTGGCCTTGAGCGCTGGGGGCCTACGGGTGCCAAGAGCTGAGATGGGGGCTGGGGGGGGGGGTCGCTGAAGGGGGTGGCAAGAGGGAAGGAAATCCTTACTTGCTCAGTGAATCCAACCTCTTTTCCAAATTAAGAAAATGCTTGTGACCCTCACCCCCAGCAGCCCCAACAGCAGCCTCTTGGGTTGTGGAACCCAAGACAGTTCCAAGGGAACCCTGCTAGGGGCTGAGGCCCTCTAGGATCTGTGCCTGGACTGGAGACCCAGCCTCGAGGTGCGGGGTCTGGTTTGGCCTCATCGTGCAGGACTCAGGCCAGGGGCTCCTGGAGAGCTCACCCTGGGAGGGTCCTCTCCCCCCACCCTGCTCCAGCAATCGTACACAGCATCAGGACCCCCAGGGCAGCACGCTCATCCCTCGGCAAGGAGCTTGTAAGGGGCACCACCTCTCACACTGTCTGCCCAGCCCCTCCCCCCAGCCCCCAGGGATGGGCTCTCATGTGTGACCTGCCCCTCAGCCAAGGTCGCTGGCCCCTCAGGAGTGGAGGGCGGCCCAGTGGCCCAGAATGGACTCTTGTGACTCAGTTTATCCTGGAAGCCCGGTAAGTGCCCAGCGGGCCTGCCCAGCATGGGGGTCAGTCACTCCCAAGGACACACGGGCTGGAGGGGTCACTCACCACGAGCTGGGGCACAGGCAGAGACTTGCCCTCCTGGCTCAGGGACACGTAGGTGAAGAAGGCACTGGCGGCCCGGTAGCGCTTCACAAAGTTGTTCACCACGGGGTCGGCGTCCACCAAGACCTCAATCTCCATGGACTTATTGCTGGTGAAGGTCATGCGCCCGGAGATGGTGATGACACAGCCTGTGGAGCACAGACAGCGGGTCAGGGCGGCCAGACCAAGCTGGGCAGGGAGGATGCTGCAGATGCCAGTGAGACAGCACAGACCACAGTCCTCACTGTAGGATGTCACAGCAACAGCACATGGGAGCCCCTGAGTGTTTGCTTTCTGGTTAGCAAGTGGGCCTCCTTCACCTGTGGAAACATTCAGAGCTGAAGGGATCCCGGCGGCCACCCAGGTGAGGGTCTCTATCCCCGGGGTGGCAGCATCTGGGGAAGGGTGCTGGCCCCCTACCTGCTCTCAGGTCCCTTGGCAGGTTAGGGCTGAATCTGTGCAGACCACGCTCTGGCCTTACTTGTGCCCCTGGAGCTGCATGGCTGCCCCACCACCACCCCCAGCTGCTCTAAGGTCCACCGAAGAACCTTCCTCCACCCTCCCTGGTCCCTCCCAGCTGGCTCTAACATTCCAGATGCTGGTCTGACAGCAGGGTTGCATGTATGGTCAGGCCAAGCCTTCACGCTGACCACAGTCCTAAGTCCCCTGGAGCCACCGTCTGCACTTCAGCCCATGTCTCCTTCCTACCTTCTGTCCAGGTGGGGCTGCGTCTGTCTTGCCATGCTCTCCTCCCTGCCAGTCTGGCCCATGGGACCAGCACTCTCCCCTGAGCCAAAGATCTGCCCTCCAAAGACACCCCTGCGGCCCTCTCTGTGGTCAGAGTCCCCGTGTGCCCCCATCTCCCAACTCCAGCAGTTTCCATCACAGACAGTCACATATTCCTGTGATACTGTCCCAGGGGGTCCCTTGCTCTCCCTCTGCCCTGACCCAACCTCTCTGCACTCCTCACACCCTTGGGTCCTGAACACCTACCCTAGAGCATCTCTCCCGGTCATGGGCTCCCTGCAACCTCTGACCTTGGCCTTCCCTTCCTTTGACTTAATCTCACAGAGCCCAGTTTTTCTCCTATAAAGAGACTCAAGTTGCTCCTCGGGGTAACTATGGGCTGGCATGAAACAAGCCAGCTGCTGAGGCTCCTGCCTGGTGGTGGCAGGCATGTAGTGCACTCATTACCACCACTGATGGTGCTTTGCACCCCAAGGCAGCACTGATGCTTAGGGTTTTCCTCTGATATGTGCCTAGGACCACCACCCCAAACCAGCCTGCTTCTGGGCCAGGCTCAAGGAAATTCCCGTCTAGGGCAGACCAGCGCTGGCTGCACTGACCTTCTAACACCCGAGAACCCCAACGTCCCAGCTCCAAAGAGACAGCCCCACAAGACATGTTTAGAGACCAGGAGGACAGACAAGTCGGGGCAGCAGGTGATGGTTAGGGGTCAGCGTGTGGGCAATCAGAAGCAGGAGCAGTTATTTGTGTTATAAAGTACAGATGCTCTGTGCCACACTCACCCCATATTCACGGGAGCGCTCCGTGTCACACATGGCCACTTCTGGGGAAAGGAAGGCCACTGAGTCAGCAACGTGCAAAGTGCCTAGGCCCACTCTGGGAACAGCCCCTACGTGGCCCCCACGGGCCGTCTCTAGGGGAGTAGGAAGGGGTAGTGGGCGTCCCTGAGGGTCTCCCGACATCCCTATCAGCCTACCCCAGCGCCGGCCAGCACCCTCTCACCCACAACCAGAGAGAGGGCTTCGGGGGCCACGAGCTGAGAAACAGGGTCAAGCTTCTTCCTCAAGAGGAAACTCACCAGAGCTCTTGGCCAAGGGGCAGGGATGCAGGGGCAATGAATGCAGGGTCTTTCAACAACCATTTGCTCAAAGAACAAATGAAAACACACCCATGCCTTATCTCCTGTGTAAGCCCCCCACCAACCACATGGCTGATCATTTTGTGTAGAAATGTGACGAAACTTCTCATCAAAACTGACTTCAGACAATGAAGCAGGCTGATGATGAACGTGAGACCCGTGGGGACACGGTCCTGAGAGCCACTCACGGTAGGAGACACAATGACTGCCTCCTAGAAGTCGGGAAAACTTCAGTACAGCCCCAACACCAGCCTCCACCTCTTGGAGACAGCAATACTCCTACCTCACTAGCCCCAGGCTCCACTCATCCCTGGCTGCCCCACACAGAGGTCCTTAAAAACAGGAAGCCAGACTCGGTAACTGAGGGGCAGGGACTGGATTTGAAACTAACAAGAAGAGACCCCAGTGCAGCCAAGGGCCACCCTTCCCTGACCCTTGGCTGGGAAAGTACACCCCACACAACCCTGTGGTCTGCGGTCAGTCACTGAGGTCAGGGGCACCTCAGGGCAGCTCTGGCTGCATCCATGGCTTGTCAGCTCCCAGGAGCGAGGAAGGGTCCCACCAGCCGCTGCCATGTCGCTGGTTCCCCCCAGGACCTGAGAGCATGAAGCAGTCAGCACACAGAGGTGGGGGTCACTGAGCGATGGGCCCAGCTTTGTGGAAACAGACATACCCACTCCACAGACCACCCCCAACGCTGGCCGGCCCCATCTACCCTCTGCACGGGTGCCTCTTTCTGGAACAGAGCTCTTCTCCTTCCAGGCATCTAGCCCCAGGTACCTACAGGTCTGCTCAGCTCCCTCACAGCCTGGGGGCCCCACGAGAGTGGGCACCCCTCACCCCTGAACCAACATGTGGCCCCGTGTGGACAGCGGCCATGGCAGACTCCAGCTGGATGGGGCCCCTCCTGCAGACGCTTCACCTCAGCTACCACGGTGGCCACCTCTGCCCGAGCAGCCTGACAAGGCCATACTCCCTCCCTCCTCCTTGGGACCAGGGGCAGGGCGGCTACCTCCGGGAGGCTGGGCCGGTCTCAACCTCAACCTGGGACAGTGGGGGCCTGTCTGGGTGGGGCACGACCCCAGCCTGAGTCCAGCTGGGCTCCTGTTCGCTTCGTCTCAGAAACTGCAAGGGCAGGTGTAACCTGCCACGTGCTCAAGGGTGCCCCATGGCGGGCAGTGAGACACATGTGGTCCTGGCAGAGTGGTCCAAAGGGCTGAAACACTGCCTGGGGACTGTCCCACTAGCTCACACACCCAAACCCACCTGGGCGACAGCACATTTAAGAGTGGTGGAACACGCTCAAGGGGAAAAACAGCATCTCCCACGGGCGCTGGGTACCACGTGCCAGCTTGGATGGGGTGGGATCCCGGGAAGTGAGGCCAGGAGGGGCCACCCAGTTCTCCTCCGAGTCATGGAAGCAGGGACAGATTAGCCCTGACACAGCCAGACCATCCCCACGAGGGGCAGGCTCTTCAGGTCCGGAGCTGCCCGGGGGGCCTGCCAATCCCCCAGGCTACAGTGCCTTGGGGCCCAAGGGTTCTGGGGGTCCCACAGTCCTAGGTTTGAACTTGGGCAGGGGGCAAGCCTAGAGTCTGCTGTGCCTTGATTTCCTCGTCTGCAAACAGCCGTCTCTCTGGGAGGTCACTCCCGCACAGTATGGGTGTGGACAGAAGCCCTGGACTGTCACGTCCGGGGGTCTGAGTGTCCTTCTCTTACAGCCCTTGGGGTGGGGGAAGCGTCTGAAACCCCAGGGGAGAGAGTGCCTGCGGAACGCCCTGCGGTGTCTCGAGGGCATGAGAAGAGTCTTTCCAACAAGGTAATAATAAGAAGTGACATTTAAAACAAATCGCTTCCTTCCTCTTGCTGCAGCAAGCACATTTGCATCGGGCAAGAAGCTGCTTCTGATGCTGTCGCAATGAATCAAATGGATGAGTGCACTGGGCAGGGAGCTCCAGCTCTTCAGCGGTGAAGATACGGACGAACCCCTGCGCTTCCACCTGGGTCCCAGGACACAGGCGGTTGTCCTAGATCTGAGGCTGAGGAGTGACTGCATTCATGGCTGGACCCATGGGGGCGTCCTCGGCATAGGAGCCTGTCTGAGAGGTAGGGACTCAGTTGTGCTCTCGGGGACCCCAGTTCCTGTGCAAACACTCTGTGATGAGCCAGAAAGCTTGCTGCTTTCACCCATCATCCCTAATCCCCGAACCTCAGAGGGGCCCATGCCCACTGCTGGGAGGCTGGCCACAGAGGGGGAGCACTTCCTATCCCACAAGGGTTGAGGAGCCCCTTGCTCTCCTGGGGTTTCTGCCAGCATCCTATCCCCAGGGCTAACAGGGTGAGACCAGGGTAGGGGAAAAGGCAGAGCTCAGAAGTGGGCTGCAGCCCTACCGGCCTCTCTGTGTCAGCTGGAATTTAACACAAAGGGACCTCACAGGTGGGATGAGGTTACAGATCTTGAGGTGGGTGCTCAGCCTGCATCACCCAGGTGGGCCTAAGGTCATCACAGCGGTCCTCATGAGAGGACAAGGGAGCCGTGACCACAGACGCAGGGTCAGTGAGATGCTGGGCTGTTGCTCTAAGGGTGGACGACGGGCCACAAGCCAGCGAATGCAGGCGCCTCTAGAAGCCGGAAAAGGCAGGAAGCAGATTCTCTCCTGAAGCCTCTGGAAGGATCACGGGCCTGTTGACCAGGGAGTAGCACTTTTGTTACTGACACTTTTGTTACTGACATTGAATCACAGCTGCATGTGGCTACTGACCGTTGTGGGGACGGCTCTGGGGGGCTCGTGCGGGTAAACCTGACGTAAGCAGATCACAGAGCTGCTGGGAGCAGAGACTGAACTGTCTCCCTGTAACTGTCCGAATTCAGCAGGAAAAGGGGTCCCTGGGCCGAGACTATAAGGGGACACAGACAAAGCCAGGCCTTCCTTGGGGCCAGACACCAATGACTGCAGAACCCTCAGTCCTATTTGAGTCTGGAGTCTCATATATGTGAAGAGGGAACCATCACTCCTCTGGCAGTCCAGGGTGAGCATCTACGGTGGCTAACGCTGCACCTGATCAGCATCGTCACCAAGGCTGATGCCCCTGGGCCCTGGCAGCAGATGCTGTTCAGGACTGGAGGGTGGTGGGAGGGCACCAGGCATGGGTTCAAGAGCTCCGACCTTGGAGCTGACTGTCCCCGCCAGGCTCCGCCACGGACCCGCCCTTCAGCCACGGGCAGTTTCCTTAATCCCTTGACCAGCAGTTTCCAGATCAGAAAACGGGATAAACAGGGCTCCTGTCTCATTGGGGAGGACAGTTGTACCCCTCTCCCCAAGTGAGGGGCAATTGTGTAAAGCATTCAGCACCACGCCTGGCACTTGAAAGTGAGCAACGGGCACCAGAGTTAAACAGAAGGGGCGCCCGCAGAGAGCTGAGCCACAGGTCACAGCTGATCCTTTTCTGAATCACGGTGGGGCTGCCTCGAGTGGCCACCCAGGAGGGCCGCCAGCTCCCCCTGCACACGGTGTCTCTTCCAGGGCAGGTTTCAGACTGGGATTTGGAAAAGAAAGCAGAATACTAAAACATCGCTCTTCCCAAGGCTACACTGCCAAGTACTGCAAACTTTGAGAAGAGCTCAGCGTCTAAGCTCCAAGGAGCTGGGGCAGCAAGTGTGCTTACAACAAGCGTCTTCTAGAGACTTCGCTTCCCACTCTGTTAGTCTGGGGGAATCACTTCTCCACAAGAGAAGTGTAGGTCAGCTGTAGGTTTTCCTACCCAAGGCCTCCAAAACCACTAGAGCAAAGGCAACTATTTTCCCCTTCTCACTTTTCTTAGCATTTTAGCATCTTAACAACAAAAAAGAAAGTCAGAAATGGAATAAGTGAAAGTAAGCTCAGGTCTTTGGGCTTCACCAGCTTGCCCCGACTGACGCCGGCAGCCCTGTTATCAGGCGGGCAGTTGGGGTCCCCTGTGCCCTCCCCTAGCACTGACCTCACCTCGGTACCACTTTCTGAGGGGTCTCCAGTATGTGACACTGGACTCCCCCCGAGTCCCAACTCGTGGACAAAGTGCTCCTCCTCCACCTCGATGGCCCGGCTTGAGTTTGATTCTCTGCACGACTGCCAAGACCCTCGATCCCGCCGACCCCAGTGGGAAGGGGGACAAACCCTGGAGGACTTTCAGTGCCCAGTGGAAGGGCTGGGCTGAACCCGGTGGAGTCACCAGGAGGACAGGTCAGCGGTGTTAAAGATCGTGAATGTGGGCTGGTGGGGGGGTTGATGAGGGTATAAGAGGTGGGCCCTCCACGGTCCAGGTGGCAGTGATGGCGTGCTCCAGGAATCTGGTTGCTAACAGCAAACCTGCCACAATCCTATGAGAGGGCACTGTCCCCACCCTGCAGGCTGCCCCCACTGTGTCAGAAGTGTGGGTGCCACCGAGCCCTCTCTCAGTACACACCCGTTGGGGCTGAAATTCAAAGTCGTCCTCTGACCTTCCAGGAGATGTTTTCATGTCGCAAAGCTGCACACATGGCTTCCTGACAGACACCCCCTCCCACAAGTGACCACTGAGGCCACAGCTGGGCCGGCGTTTGCTGACAGCACACCAACGCCTGCCCTCTGAGGAAGCAGCCTCCCCCGGAGGCTGGACAGAGACAGAGCAGAGCAGTTCTTGCCTGAGACCTGAGAAGCTGGTCAACCCGAAGGCCTGGCCTCCTCTCCATTCCAGCTGTTGTTCAAATGAAATATGCTGAAACAGGGGAGTCAGAGAAAGTCACACCCCCTCTGCTAAGACCCCACCTATGGTCATCAGAATAATGGCCCTCAAAGGCGCACCTGGCCTCCATATCGGGGAGGGGACACACTGCTGACACCTGGAGCCCCCAGGCTGTGGTCACTGCTGTGCCGCCTGGGAACACTCACAGGCCCTCTCGCTGCCCTGCATACCCGCCAGCAGAACTGAACACAGCCATGCAGCCCTCCCCGCCGCAGTGGCATCAGCTCCGGCCCTCTCAGCCGAGACCAAGGACTGGCAGCACCTCACGGTCCACACCCCGAGGGCCCCACGGGCTCACAGCCATCTCAGCAGATTTGCATCAGAAAATCGAAGCAGAACCATGGTGAATGTCAACACCACCTCTTCACCAAGTGTCTGACACTCTTCTGATGCCTGGCGCCAGGAACCCTGAGCCCGCGGGGTCATCCAGGCACGGCCGACCTCGCCCTGCGCATCCCCAGAAAGGAGCGGACAGTGAGAGAGGGCGAGGGGCCGGGGAGCGGCAGTTCCCCTGGCGCCTCTGCTCCTCCGTGTTGGACACGACATGTGACAACTGTCTGAAGCGGCCAGGACTGAGACTTCACCAGGGCAGTGACCGGCCAGTCTCCTCCTCCTCGAGCCACGGCGAAGAGGGGAGTGAAGAAATCGACACCTTCACACGGGGACCTTCCTCGGGAAAACAACAAATAAGGTGTGACATTATCTAATGGCCCCGGGGACACTGCACTGAAACGGGCCAGACTCCATAACTGTGACTTCAGTTTGGCCCACATTCCTTTATACACAAAACAAGATGTGATCCAAGAAAAGAGAAACCGTTTCTCTGCTCCCTGGGGCTCCCCAGGCGAGGAGGCCCAGCTCCGGGGCCCCAGGCTGCACAGGCTCAAGGCCAAGGCTCTGATGCTGCAAGGGGTGTGGGGGGGTGGGGTGCAGAGGGCTCAATGTCGTGGGAGGCAGCCCACAGCCCAGCCCTCACTCTCACTCCACCCAGTGGAATGTTCCACTGGAAAAGCACAGCTTGTGAAAATGAAGATCCCTTTCACTGTGTTTGGGGTTTTTTTTCTGGCTACGCCCTGAGGAATGTGGGATCTCAGTTCCCCAAGGAGGGATTGAACCTATGCCCCTGCAGTGGAAGTGCAGTCTTAACCACCAGGGAAGTCCTCTTTTCTCTGTGTTTTGGAATAAGACTAACTTTTCAGAAACAAAGTCTTTTCTGCACTCATATTGCCCTGACATCTCCCAGGTTTCAATGCACCCCGGGAAAAGTGCTGTCTTCCAGCCAGGGTTCACAGTGTTCCCTCAAAACGAACTGACTGAGCATCTCCTTGCCCAACAAGCATCTCCTTGGTCTCCCCCTCCTCCCTGTTGAAAGGTGATTCTGGTCACACGAGGGATGGAGGGTGAAGAGCCAGGGGTGGAGGAGCGGTGGGCTCCCTGTTTCTAACAAAGGCAGACTTCACTCTCTGGGGCCTTCCCCTCAGCAGTAAAGCACCTGGCTGACAGGCTGACCTGGAGGAACTGGCCGCCTCTGGAGGACACCGCTGCGCTTCTCAGCTGGCGGTTCTCAGAGGGCACTGGGGATGCACTGAACGAGCACGGTGTCCACTGTGGGTTCTGACGTTGTGTTTAACAGGGACGCTGTGATCACAGTGATTTACCCAGGGAGCTGTCAGTTCCAGAAAGGGAGGGGCCAGGACTCGTGGTCGGAGAGGACCCTTCCTCTCCCGAACGTGCATAGCACCCCATATACAGCATCAAGGCCCTGGGAGGACCCGCCAAGATGGACAAGACCCACTCATTTTGGGCAAGTTCTAAAAGGACACTGTGGTCCGCATCTGAAGCAAACACCTACTAGTTGGGAAGGGGTTCTAAAAGCAGGGAGCCACAGACCACCCCTTCCCTCCCCTAAAGCACCTCAGTCCAGCATGGGTCAGATGATGCACTCTCAACCAGGCCAGGAGGGGAGGCACGCCCAGCCCCGCTTCAGGCTGCTCTGTCCCCAGCGGGCAGCACTTAATTTGTCAAGCATGTGTGCAGGCGCGCGTGTGCGCCTGGGCTGGACTCCAGCTGGATGGGGCCTCGGAGGCCTGGACCGCTGGCACTGCTCTGCCCGGCACTACTCCCCGAGGCCAGGAGCGAGGAGTCAGCCCCCACCTTCCCTCTGTCATCCCCACCTTCTCTCTGTCCCTCTCACTGCCTGGACCCCTGACCCCAGAGTGAAGGAAGGGCTGCTCTCCAGGGGCACACAACCTTATCTCAGAAGACACAGTGGACTGAGGGGACAGTCACTGTATGTCTTCAGACGAGCACGGACCCATTTCTGGGTGGGGCTGGGACTGGATCTCTGCTGGGACAACCACCGGCTATGTGCTGGGTGGTGCAGATGGGCTGAGGGCTGGGGCCTTCCTGCTCTGACCCAGCCACTGTGACGACACAGGAGATCCATCTCCCCTCCCCCAGGGGTTACACGCCACCACTGTGCGGCAGCAGCAACTGTACACATGGGGTCTTCACAGGGCTCGGTGTCCCGGGCCCCTCAAGAGGGTAAGTTTCTGCTGTTCTTTAGCAGGAAAGAGTGACAAGTGTTAGTCGCTAAGTCTTATTCGACTCTTTGCAATCCCATGGATTGGAGCCCGTCAGCATCCTCTGTCCGTGAAATTCTTCAGGCAAGAATACTGGCATGGGTGGCCATGTCCTTCTCCAGGGGAACCTTTCCAAACCAGGGACCAAACTGGCATCTCCTGCATTGCAGGCAGATTCTTTACTGTCTGAGCCATCAAGGACACCCCTTAATGAGATGGTTAGATAGCATCACCAACTCAATGGACATGAATTTGAGCAAACTCCAGGAAACAGGAAAGGACAGGAAAGCCTGGCGTGCTGCAGTCCATGGGGTCGCAAAGAGTCAGATACAATTTAGAGACTGAACAACATCACAGTGGGATAAAGGCCTCTGGCTTCTGTTTCTCTGGTAAATGGGCAGAGACCAGGGCCCGGGGGAGCCAGGGTGAACCGAAAGCAAACGGTATACAGACCCAAGCAGCCAAGGCGGCTCCTCTCTGTTGGCAGAGTTCTGTTACCTTTTCGGATCTTGTCATGGAAGTTAATGGCATCCACGGAGGCCGTGACTATGTTGGTCTTGCAGTGACGTGCGGCCACGATCCCAGCCACCTCGTCCATGAGCTTCATGGTGACCCCTGCAGAGGAGGGCAGGCAGCAGGTTAGATGTGAGGGAGAGGAGCCCACTGCGCATCCTGGAAACAAGTCATGGGAACCGATGCCCCTGCTTCCACCAGCAGGGCTGAAGCCGACTGAAGTTCAAGCTGAAAACCTGGCTTCCTGGAAGCTTTGGAAGATGACCTCGGCTGAGGGTCTAGGCCACTGAAAAAGTGATGACCCTGCTCCCAATCTCCATAGGTGTCCTATCCTTCCAGGAAAGCTTCGTCATGCCCTCTTCTGGGGTGGCCACCATCAGAAAGCCAGATGACAAGAGCTGGAGGGAAGGTGGAGAATCATTACCCTCTACACGGCTGGTGGGGATGGAAATCATGCAGCCGTTTTGGAAACAACTGGGAGGTTCTCAAAAAGCTGGACACAGAGTTGGCACACGGCCCAGCAATTCTACTCCTAGGTGTGCACCCAAGAGAAAGAAAAACATCCATTCACACAAAAAACTTGTACGCTTATCTCATGAGGGCCTTACTCATAATACACCAGAGTAGAGAAACACAAATGTGTATCAGCAGCTAAAAGGACAAAGAAAATGTGGCATATCTGCACAGTGGAATATTGTTGCTGTTTAGTTGCTAAGTCGGGTCCAACTCTTTTGTGACACCATGAACAACAGGTTCCTCCTCTGTCCATGGGATTTCACAGGCAAGAATACTGGAGCAGGTTGCCATTTCCTTCTCCAGTGGATCTTCCCAGACCAGGGATCGAACTCAAGTATTCTGCATTGGCAGGCAGATTCTTTACCACTGCGCCACGTGGGAAGCCCCACAATGGAATATTACTTAGTAATAAAAAGAAATAAAGTACTGACGACAGGCTATAACATGGATGAAACTTGACATTATGCTGAGTAAAAGAAGTCAAATACAAAAGACCACGTATTAGAGGATTCCATTTATATGAAATATTCAGAATATGAAAGTCCATAGAGACAGAAAGCAGATTAAAGGTTGCCTGGGCACAGAGAATTCAGGAGAAGTGGGGAATGGCTCCTAATGTGGGCAGATCTCTCCTTGGGGTGATGGAAGTGTTCTACAATTGATAGTGGTGATGGCTGTGTGACACTGTGAATACACCACAGAAAAATCAATGACCTGTAACGGGTAAGCTGTATGGTACATGAATTACATCTCAATAAAGCTATTATGTAAGAAAAAAGGGAGATCACACCAGGCAATCCTAAAGGAGATCAACCCTGAATATTCATTGGAAGGGCTGATGCTGAAACTCCAATACTTTGTCCACCTGATGTGAAGAGATGACTTACTGGAAAAGACCCTGATGCTGGGAAAGACTGAAGGCAGGAGGAGAAGGGGACGATAGAGGATGAGATGGTTAGATGGCATCACCAACTCAATGGACATGAGTTTGAGTAAGCTCCAGGAGATGGTGAAGAACAGGGAAGCCTGGAGTGCTGCAGTCCATAGGGTCACAGAGTTGGACACGACTTAAGAGAATGAACAACAATATGCTTTTCCCTTGAGACTAAGACAAGACTGTGGAAAAGAGAGTTCAAGGTCATGATGAGAGGCGGGGGTGACATTAGTGTGTGCAAGGTAGGGGGCCCTGCACCCAGAGTTCCCAGGTTATCTGGTAGTATCACCAGGAGAGGGGAGACTTGGAAGCTGGACAAAAAGAATTTATGTTGGAATTAATGCTTAGAACATAGAAAGTACCTACAATTAATCCCTTACTTGTTCATCCTGAAAAGCAGAAGCTGTTAAGAGCAGACTGTATGGGACAAGCAACAATTAGCTCCTTCAACCAGCGTTTTTGCCCCATTTATCCAAAATGTGGGTAGAGGTTCCACAAGGGATTTCACTGTTACTAAAAATACTACAGGATCTAGTGTGTGTGGCTGGGATGGGCCCCGAGCCCAGGGCACACAAGCTGAGTGGGAGACGGGGAACGTAAGCAGCTGGCTGAGCTCTGGATGCCAGAATCCCCACCAGCCCAGACCACGGCATCACGCGACCCAGAAGCTGGCATAGGGTGGGCACACGCCTTGTCATCCCCATGTCCTGACCAATTCCGAACCTGACACACAGAACTCAGAAAGGACTGCCAACTGAGTGATCAAGGACCAAAGGAACTCTGATTGACCCAAGGAGGCAGCTCTGACAGAGTCCCTGGGCCCACGCCTGTGTAACGACCACAGTCAGCCCAGGTGAGGCCGTGGAGAGCGTGCTCATCTCATCCACAGAAAGCCAGGCAAGCTGCTCAGGGGTGTGTCTGATAATAAACTCCACACTCAAAACTAGCGTACCGTCTCACAACTGAAAGACAGCCTTCTGCTCACCCCAGCAGCCGGCACACAAATCTGAGCTGGAAGACCTGGGAGAGAACTGGGACTGGCCGCAGCCCTGACAAGAAACAATGGTGTTTACAGCACCGACCCCTGAACTGAGCCCATGGCCTCCTGTGCCCAGGTCAGGAGCAAGTATGACCTCACCATGCAAGTCTATTATCAGATGATGCCCCAATTTGGGGTTTATCCTGGGTCCTGGGACAGTGATACACAGGCAGCTGGTGACCAGGAAGAGGAGGAACCCCAGCCCGGAGGGACGGGAGGTCTGCTCCACATGGCCTCCCCCGGACCATCCCTGTCCACCTCCGTTACCTCTGCCTCCTGGGACCACGGTGGGGTCATCGAGAAGTGACAGCAGGTAGATTTTAGCATTCAGGACACAGAAAAACTTTTGGGGAAGAACTTGGACATGTGCAGAGCTCAGTGTTTGGCCTTATACAGGCAGGACTCCCAGCCCCCACAGTGTGTGTGGGGAAAATGCAAGGTCAGAGCTGGAAGCAAAAACCTGTGCCAGTGGCTCCCACAGCCCCGAGTCTGTTCTCATAAGTGCAATGGAAAAGCGTGAAGCATAACCAGGCCCTCAGGGGTCCTGTGTGCAAAGTGGACTCTGGGGGCCACTCAGAGAGAAGGGGATTGATCTCATAAAACTGAGATTACAGGTACCTCGGGGATACTGCAAGCTCGGTTCCAGACCCCTGCAATAAAGAGAATTTAGAAACAGCTGGGTCAAACAAATTTTTTGGTTCCCCAGTGCATATAAAAGCTATGTTTCTACTGCACTGTAGTCAATATTGAGAGTACAATAGCATTATGTCTAAAAAAGCAATGTACACATCTTAACTGAGAAGAATCTATTGCTAAAAGATGCCGTTGGGTCCTTCAGCGAGTCATCATCTCTTTGTGACAACAATGTCGGAGATCACCGATCATGGATCCCTGTTACAAACATGATAATGACCAAGTCTGAAATACTGGGAGAATTACCAAAACACAATACAGAGACATGAAGGGAGCAGATGCTGTTGCAAAAATGGCACCAACGGACTTGCTCCATGCAGAGCTGCCATGAGCCTTCAATTGGTTTAAAAAAAAAACCTCTGAAGTGCAATCAAGTGATACTCAGTAAAAGGAGGTCTGCCTGTATAATAATAAACACTGAATACGAGCCGTCTTCCCTCTTCTGGGTGAGCCCTGGACCGGTCGCTGTGTGGGTCTGGTCTGAGACATTCTTGTTCTCCCTGCTAAGAGAAAACGGCCCTTGCAGAAATAAGACAATAAAACCCACCTAATCTCACTCCTTTATGACGTTTGCAAAGAAGGACTGTCACCACAAAACACCTTTATCGATGACTGCAGACAAGATATATTACAATCAATGTGTCCACTGAGAAAAGTAAATTCTGTTTAAAAACAAAAACAGGGACTTCCCTGGTGGTCCAGGGGCTAAGACTGCGAGCTCCCAAAGCAGGGGGCCACATGCTGCAGCTAAGACACAGCACAGCCAAATTAATTAATTAATCTTAAAATAAAAAAAAAATAAAAACAACCCAGAAACCCAGTCGCCTGGTTTGTAACTGTCCTTCCTCCCACTGCTGTCCTGTCAGGGGAAGCCACCATCTCCCCTTCACTTTTTTTAATACTTCAATTAAAAATATCAAGCATCTGAGTTTTCTCAAAACTGCCTCTTTCTAAGTTCCTCCTGAAAAACTTCACCAACTGCTTCCCAGTTAGGTACAACAGGTGCCGCTGACGATGGGAGGAGGAATTGGCAAGTCACAGTCTGTTGTGAGTTGTCCTGACTGCCCGAGATGCGTCATTTAAAAGATGACAACAAAACTGTAAGATTGGGTTCTGCATTCATTTCGGGAAATATGGGAAGGGAAAAAAATAAGATCTGCTTGGCCACTAACATACAGATAAACATCGGGTACCAGAGATATTTTTGAATCTAACATTTAACCACTTACAGGTTGTTTTTTCCTTTTCCTTTTTCTTTTTTTAAAAAAGTATTGACAACACGTTGACTAGCTTAAAAATAGAGGCTTAATTTTCTTTTCCTGGACCCACCGGGCTGACTGGGTCATGCCTGCTGCAAACCCAAAGAAGCCATTAGCAGCTCTCAGCTCGGTGCCACTGCCTCTGCCCGCACTGTGGGTGGCGATTTGCAATGCCCCCATTTCTATATTTAATCCTGGCTGACAGAGTGTGGGTGCCGGCTTCCTATATTAAGAAAACGATAGTAAGTTCATCTTATTTTAACTAGCCCATCCTTTGGAAATTATAAGGGGAGTTATTTTAAGAGCCAGCTGAGCGACAGCCTTCTGAGACCGTCTGGCTTCTCCCTGCCAGGTTTATTTTTTATTTTTAATTTATTTTTTAAATTAATCAATTTATTTTTTCAGCCACACTGCAACATTTGTGGGATCTTAGTTCCTCGACCAGGGATTGAAGCGGTACCCCCAACAGTGGAAACACAGAGTCCTAACCACTGGACAACCAGGGAAGTCCTCCCCACACTCCCCTGCCCCACACTCCCCACTCCTAATTTCAAATGTACCTGCAGGTTTCTGACACCAAGGACAGACGAGTATTAACGAAGGTAGCTAATAAAGACTATGTTGGGGGGTTAAGGCACAGTGTAGTGAAGACGACTAGTTTCTAATGACAAAATGTCAAAGGGGGCATCTGGCTCCCACTTGACCCGAGCATTGCAGACCCGGGGCCGGGAAGAAGGGCTGCCTGGCCACGAGGCCAGGTCTCACTGCTCACATTCTGTATCAGGGAGCTGGAGAAGGTCACAGTCAAGTGTGCTCACTGCTGTTTGAGAATGCCTTCCCTGTTCTAATCAGGCAACAGGAGAAGCAGGGCAGGCAGATTCCTGTTCCAAATGCCACGGAGAGCAGGGAACGGGGGCAGTGGTTATACACAAGCCCCCCTCCCCGCTGACCCCTCCCCGAGGGAGGTGGCCACTTTGTCGAAGTTCACACAAGACCCAGAATCATTCCCATGGGTGTCAGTTTCCCCTCGGGTATCTGGGCTGTGGTCTCAGGATGAGGACCAACAGTGGAGAACTCACATTCCTGATGTGGAACAGGAAGGACACTGACAGGGGTGTGCCCCCAATGATCACGGTCAAAGAGAAAGCAAAAGCTGGTTAACAGGCGACCAAAACCAAAAGTCCATTCACAGAGAAGGATACACTCAGGCCATACGGCTGACCAGGTTTCTCAAGCTAGATGCTCTGCATTTTGGTAAGAGGAGGGACCGGAGCCACCCCATGTCCAAGGCATGGGAGCAGCCTGCAGGCAGGTGTGGGCAGGAGGAAAGCTGTCCTGGGTAGGCGTCACTGCGTCCTTTGACCTGCGAGCAGGAGCCTCCTGGCCAGCCCAGGAGAGGCTGGTTCACAGCAGCTGGGGCATCAGGGTTGTGACCAGACCCCAGCTCCCACCCCGTCGTCCAATGAACAGGGAGCCTTAGCAGCAGAGGATGGTGTTTTCAGAAACAGAGATTCTTAGAAAGTGAGAACCGGAAGGGCAAGAGGCAATCGTCAGCCACATGATGGAGTATCGGGGGCCCAAAGCGGCCTTTGCCCCCTCATCTCTTGACCCCAGAAGACCAGAAGTTCTTCAAAAGGAGGAAACACGCCTTCTCACCTCCTTGCTTCCTCCTCAGCCATGGATCTGATGCCCTGTCCACGAGGGAGGAGCTCCAGTGAAATGACATCACGGAACTGGAGAGGAGCATCTGGGCTGCATCCTATACTCTTCAGTGAAATCCAGTCCTCCCCCTAGTGCACAGTCTTCCTCCAGGTGCACAGGACGCCTTTTCACAACCACCCAGCAACACTCAGCAGATGCCGTCTATGCAGGAGCCTCCCCCATGGGCCCCACACCTCGTCTCCCAGGCCTCCTTCACCTGATCCCCTCTCTGCTGTGCACCCCACCTCCCCAGGGGTGGCGTGGCAGGTCTACATGGCAGGAAAGTGGGCTCAGCAAGTGGGCAGGTCATGGTATGGGCTCTTACACGAGGTGGACAGGAAAGGCCTATTCTCTTATTCTCCTATTCTCTGAAGACAAAGACAGGCCTCCAGACAGCTGTCAATGGGGCCTGAGCAGGCCCAGCTCAATATGCCTTTGGCTCTGAGTAGACTGGTCAGGGAACTCAAACCAGATGTGAGGCCACTTCCAAGGGAACATGCAGACCCGGAGGTGACAGTGGAAGCAGTGAGCTCTCAGAGTCTGATGTTTGAAGCTGCAGCCCAAAGGACTGGCTGACAGGTGCGACAGAGAGCCTTTGAGACAGGCTGAGTCACAGAGGCCATAGGAATCCTGGCTCCACAACCAGAAGGACGGTCTGGTCACCACCACAGGGGTAAGGCCGGGAGGAACCCAGAACTCGTGTCTGACACTCCGTGCCAACCGTCCCAGGCCTGAAGTGGCAGCTGGAGTCAGAGGTGAGCTGGGGGCTGTGTGGCTGGAGCCACTGGCCTAGGCTGGGATGGGACCCGGGTCCCCGAGGCCGGCAGGAAAGGAAGACAGGCAGGAGGGTGGGACAGCACAGGGACTGCAGGCGTGGCGGTGGCAGAGGAAGCAGGGGAGGGCGACCCTGGGCCTTGGGCAGGGGAAGCCAGATGAACGTGAGGGCCAGACCTGCCCACCAGCTTTGGCAGGAGGCTCCAGGGAGGATAAGAGGGGGACCGGGCCAGAGGGATGGAGAGCAGACGCTCCAAGGAGCAGAGCAGGAAGTGCCAGCGCCTGCTGGGTCGGGCAGATGTGGGGGGGTTCCCTGCAGGAGGAGGCCACCACAGGGTGGAGCCTGTCCTCCAAGTGGGCCCAACCCGGCAGTTCTGAGGGTGTGGAGTTATCGCCCATGATTCTAACAGAGAAAAGCTGCTAATTGCTCAGGACACGGCCACCTGGCACGGTCAACTCAAACCGTCTTTCCAAAAGATGTCTTCCATTCACTCAGAGGACATTCACTGAGTTCCTTCTCCACAGAGCACCGCGGAAGAGAGGCCAGGCAGGGTAGGAAAACGGGATGCCAAAAGGTGAGTGCCTGAGAAAACCAGTCAGCACAGGAGGCAGGAAGAGGGGAGCTGTCCAACCAGGACGAGAGAGGGTTTGGGGGAGAATGGACACAGGTATGTGTATGGCTGGCTGCTCTGCTGCTCACCTGAAACTGTCACAGCACTGTTAATTGGCTATATCCAATATAAACCATTAAAAAGAGAGGAGGCATCAAGGTCGTGGCGGGTGAAGCTGCAAGGGTGCGTCCACCTGCGGGGCAGGGGCTCAGGACACTCCAGGAAGACACAGGTGTGGGCCCGGGCAGGTGAATGGGGCCAGGTGGGAAGGCCAGGCTGGACATGAAGGCAGGAGAACAACGGGCACATCAAGGGGAAGAGAGTCAGAGGTGAGCGCATGGAGCCGAGCCTCAGGGCCCAGGCTGAGGGCCCCCACAGCCAGACAGGTCTTAGAAAAGCCCAGCGATCCCAGCTCCCAGCTTCCTTTCACATCGGGCCAGTTGTGGTGGCAACGCCCCTCTCAGGCTGGGAGACCCACATGGAAAACAGCTGACAAAGGGCCAGGCAAGGCGAGTCCCCAAGAGAGAAATCACAGCAAAGGACATTCAGAAACCAACACCGGAAAAGGAGCGAGACCTTTAAGAAGGTGAATCAGAGACAAAGGCATAAAACTACCCCCGATTTTCATCACATGTGAAAAAGTCATGTGTCATGATGGAGTTAAAAAACCACTGACACAAAGCACGCGCAGAAAACAAACAGATCTGCAAACCAAAACAAAGAAAAGCAGTTTTTCTATTTCAGGCCAGCTTTTCTGTAATTATTATTATTATTCATTTTGTATGCTGCTACCTTCCTGAATTGTTAATTATTTGAGTTATTTTTATCACCGAATCTCCTGGGCTCTCCAGGTATGTTACTGTGCCATCTGCAAAGCCAGAGAGCTCTGCTTCTTTTCTTCCAGTTCCTGTGACTTTGCTTTCTTTCCTGTTTTACTGTGGTGCCTAAAATCTCCAAAACAATGTTAACCTGCCTGACTCCTGACCTCAGGGGAAGATCCTCCAGGCTCTCCTCTGAATAAGATCTTGCATTAAGGCTTTTACCATGTTGGGGAAGTAAAATCAATTCCTACCCCGAGTGTTTTTATCAAGGATGGGGGTTTGGGTGAGTTTATAAAAAGGTCTTGAGTGTTGCAAGAACCTAAACACCCCAGAGACAGCTGCCAGGTCACCCCTTTCAGCCAACCACGGGAGAGGGGAGGGTGGAGGGGGAACAGCCTCTCCTGGGCTGAGATCCCGGAACTTCCAAGGGGAGGACTCAGAAGGCAGAAGCCCAAAGCCTGGCGGGCACTGCCGCACAGAGACCCTGAAAGTCAGCATCAGGAGAAGCAGTCAGGCTGCTTTCCCTGGCAGCAAATAAGTGTTCTCCGCACCCTCCAGTTCACTTCCCCACATCTTTTCTAGTCCCTCGACTGGTTATCAGAGGCCCCGTCCCTACAGCCCCTATCCGACGGGAGTCCTGGATCCCATTGGTGATCTCCAGCCCTCCCCACTATATCTCATACCAGCTCGGCACTGCCCAAGTCTGTACTGTGTGTGTTTTCTAAGTGGTGGGGTAGGAGTCAGTCCTCAAGATGAAGACTACTCAATGTGTGCAAACCAAAGAAAATAGGGCAGGAGAGGAGTTTCTCTAAGACACATGTGCAGCATGGAAATACTGAAAAAAAGCAAAATTAGCAGCCATCTCACTTCGTTATTTTCTCCTGTGATTGGCATCCACTGAATTACATGTAGTTGATGAAAGACTTTCATTTAAATGACTTAGACACCATCCTTGGTGACGGCATTCTCTCTATAGGAAAATACAGTAAGATCATCATGCTCAGTATTTTCTGCATGATGTTTATTTTATTACTTCACTCCTGGTGAGTTACGAGGCATCGGAAGAGAAGACTAGGTTTGGTAGAATTATGAGGCATGATTTTTAAATCGTGAGCACAAAATCCCTACTAAAATAGGCACTAAATATTATAAAGCCATTGCAAACACTTCTTTAACATGTATTAAAAAAAATGACTGTTTTAAATGCAGCCACAGAGGCTCCATAAATGAGAACAAAATGCCATATATTTCTAGAAGATTCCAAAAATTCCCTTGCTGCCTGCATTTCATGGATGCCTCAAGCATGTGAGAAAAGATAGGACTTAAGATTATAAACTTACTGCCAAGGAGACAGTGATGGTAGAAATACCATATTCACTAAACTTCCAAAATCTGGACGAAATAAGCAAAAATTCTAGCACAGAGTTTCGCAAACTTCAGGTAGAACAGAGCTCTATAAGGCTTCCCTGATGGCTCAGTGGTAAAGAATCTGCCTACAGTGCAGAAGACTAAAGAGATGTGGGTTCAGTTCTTGGGTTGGGAAGATCCTCTGGAGAAGGGAATGGCTACCCACTCCAGTATTCTTGCTTGGAGAATCCCACGGACAGAGGAGCCTGGCAGGCTACAGTCTGTGGGGTTGCAAAAGAGTTGGACACAACTGAGCGACTGAGCACACTATATACTACGAGTCTCAAAGACAGTTCTCAGCCGTTTCAAAAGCCTGGCTGTTGGATATAGGGGCTAGTGAAGAATAGAAAGCTGCTGAGGCCACGGCAGCTCTCTAAGTAGAAAGACACCCCGATTGTCACAACACTCACGGGCCTAGAATGTACCCTTTGCTGTGAAGTGTAGCTCTCCTTAGCTAGGACTAAGTTCATCAGATCTAAGGGCACTGTGGCCAGTGCTTAGTTCAAAGAGGAAAATTATCATGAAATTGGAAAAAGAAATACACAAAAAGAGGATTAGTTAAAAAAAAGAAACAAACTTGAAAAACACATCTCAAATCAGGGCCCATTCCCTGATTCTGACAGGCCCAGGGCCTATCACCCCAAGCCTTCCAACCCGAGCCCGACCTGTGTCTCTTGTTTCCGGAACAAGCTTGTGCAAAGCATCTCTCTGACTCTGTGTGAAACCCCAGAGCCTACACAAAGAGTAAGACTGAGCCCTGCTCCAGAGGCATCCCCTGGTAGAAGTATCAATGTAATCCTGCATGGAGTGGCACTATTGGAATGGGGTTTTGAAGGATGAATAGGAGTTTTCACAGTGGAGAAGAAAGGAAAGCTTGGCATTCAAGGCAATTGGAAATGAAGAGTGCAAATGAATAGCATGTGCAAGTGCCCATCACACCTGGGGGATGAGGAATTACTTGTATGCCAAGAGGAGTACTGCCCAGACTCCCACCACCCACACAACTTCTGCTAACTGCCATACTGCTTCCCGACTTTCTCCCTTATGTTTTTTCTTTACATCAACCTTTTTTTTTTTTTAGGGTTTACTCTAATGTCATCTGAGATGATTATCTCCATTAAACTATGGATTATGATGTACCATTTATATTTTCCTTAAATCACACAGAAAATAATCATACACTGTTAAAGTAGAAAGCATCCCTCTGTGAGGCTGGACCTAAGTCCTCTATTGTGTCAGCCATGGTCCCCAAGCGGGGAACTCCAAGGCTTGTGCTATCCGAGGTGGAGTCTGATTAAAGGAAGAAACACATGCAAACACCAGAGGCAAGACCATGCTGAATTAGCCCTTCTCTCTTGGTGGGTCACATTGTCACTCCCTGGTGACCTCACTGTTCCCCCAAAGGCCCTGCCCTGACCCACGGGCAGCCATTAGACGTCTCATGGCCGTAAGCTCCTAGGGTTGTGTGTGACACTCTGTTAGGACAGTTACCCATCTGACTTTCATTAACCAGTTTTAAAAACAGGTGCTGACAGTATTTCGGTAATTTATTATGCAACTTCTTCAAAGTTGAAATTCATACTTCATTAAACACAAGAGCCTAACCTGGGTCAGATGGCAGCATGGCCTCCTGGGGGGGATTAACGAGGATCCAGTGAGCAGGAAGGGACAGCGAGGGTCACTTGTCCTTACCTCCGTGCACGAAGCCGTGCAGGGTGCAGTCGGAAGGCCCCACCAGGTGGATCAAGCTGGACTGGCTGTAGCTGACCGTGTTTGGCTCTGGAATCATGAGGGAGAGAGATTAGGTCACGAGACTGACTGGTTTCTACAGCTGAAGGGCCCTGCAGTGCGACACTGTCCTGAAGTTCACATGGTCACTGTCACCACCCTGGGTGGGGTTTCTCTAAGGAACACTGGTCTCAAAACGCTCCAGTCCGTGGGGGGAAGGTTTGAGGATTAATTAGCCACTTGGCCAGTGGGTCGTGACATCATTTCCTGGGGACAGCACTGTCCCCAGTGAGGCCCTGCCCTGCCCCATGGGCAGCCACTGACCACCTCCGGGCTATAAGCCCCCAGGATGGGTGTGGCCATCTGTTAGAACACAGTCACCCATCTGACTTTCATGCCCCATTCCGTAAACATTTTAGCAATTTATTACATAGCCTTTCGAAGTTGCGATTTTGTTAAACACAACGGTAGGTGGAGATTCCAGACCAGACAGAGATGCCGCAGGTGTGGGACCCCAGACCCCACCCTGGACTCCGGCTGGTCCTCGGTGCCGACCCGGCCCAAGAGACGCAGCACCGGAAGAGGTGCTGGCTTTTCCTCCTGAGTCCCCCATGCATCTTCCCAGAGCACCAAGCCACCACCCCTGACCCATGTGGCACAGCTGCTGCTGAAAATCTCTAAGAGGCTGCACTTAAAAAAAAAAGAAAGATGAAATAAAGCCCCATCTCCAGAAAGTGACACCATCCCTCAAAACACTGACTCTTCTGACAGGTGTAATTCAACATAGGGGCTTCTGGGCAGACCCCCTGCCGTGCCTGCTTCCGCCTTCCCAGACCCTTCTGGGAAGGATGGCTGACGCCCATCTGTTTCCTGCCCGGACAGCTGGTGCTCAGAGAGGGTGGCCCCTTCCTGTCCTAGCAAGACGGAGCTGTCGAGGAAGCTAGCCTGCTGGGCCCCTGAATGGCTGAGATACCCTGCAGGTGAAGAAAGGTCCTTCCTGTGTTTGGACATAGACAGAAAAGCCTGTGCAGGAAGTAATGGTGTTCAGGACCCAGGTCGGGTCACCCAGCGTCGACAGTTGCCTCTGAGACTCTGCCTGGTGCTCCTTCACGTGGGATCCCAGGAGGTGTGGTTGTCTGCAGGGTCTTGAAGCAGGAAGATCTGCGTTCCTGTGAGCCGGGGTTTTGAGGACTGACTTTCAAACTCAAGATATTTGCTATTTGTTCTCAAGCCTCCCAGCTTAGAGAGATTTAGACTCAAGTTTCAAGCTCGTATGTGAAGTGCCATCTGCTCCGAGAGGGCCCCGCGGGAGGGCGTCAACCATCCTGACGTGCTCCTGGCTGGGAGGGCCCTCGGCTGCAGCAGAGGCCATGAAGGAGGGCATAAAGCGGCTCCAGCTCGGGAGGTGGGGAGGGTGCAGAGCTCTCATTGTTACCAGCAGTCGGTTTCTGTCTCTGGGGGTTCTGGCGACTGGCCTGCTCCCCGCTGCCTGCTCTTTAGGCTCCCTGTGTGACCAGCAGAGGCAGGAGCCAGCTGACATGGGAGGTCCTGGTGCCAGCCTCAGATGGACTCTCCACCTGGGACGTGTCTGAAGCCACAGCCTGTCGCAGTGTCAGGAGCTGGTGGAGAATGCCCTACCTAGAGTCCAGCTCTGAGAACTCCACCCTCCTGCCCACCCACCTGGATGTGGACTCCTTGGGAGCAGGTGTGCAAGGATGCTGTCTAAAACCAGACAACAGATGGCACACATAGCTCCATGGCTCAGGGAGGGGGCTCCAGGGCCCCCAGGGCCCCCGGGGACTGTGGTCAGTGCAGACAACCCCCAGGAGAAGATGCTTCCTCTCCCAGCTGCCTCCCAGGCCCGGGGTCATCCAGAACAGTCCAGATCATCGAGGAACCACACTGGGTCTCAAGGAAACATCGCTGGACACACTACACTGGATGAGAAGGGAGGCCCTGAGAAGGCATCCAGGATGCTGCCCTGCCCAGTTCGTAATTTCATTCCAAATGAAGAAGAGCACCCAAAATCCTCTTTCTGCTCAGGAGGAGCAGCAAATGGCCCCTGCTGGTCAGGTGCACCCATGGCCACGCCTACTGCGGCCTGGGGCTTCAGACACCCGCCCTGGCCTGGGGAGACTGGGTGGAGGGGCACAGCCTGAGGGCCACAGAGGACACCAGCTAAGTCCCTCTGCCACCACAGCCATCAGAGAAACACTCCAGGGCCGCACTAGCAGCCCACGACACCCCCGATCTTCAAGGACTGTCTCCCTTGGGCCTCTCTCTGCAAAGAACAAAAAGGCACCGAGAGCCACGCAGTACCCTATGGCGCTTTCTCTGCTTTGTGTCCTGCTCATAAAAAACATCAAAGTAGCTATTTTACAGCATGAATGGAAATGAAAAGCCTCAAATTTGGCCCGCTCTCAGGAACTGCTCTGACCAGTTAAGAGGTCTGAGGGTGGACAATGACAAAAGATTTTTTTTTTAATTTCAAACAATGGAAATAGCACACAAAAATCTTTGTCATGTCAACTATCTACTTATTCAAATGACAAGCCATTTGAAATAACTATAACCACACAGTCACAGAGATGCCCCCCAGTGTTCTGTAGTAATGTTTAAAATATCAATTAAGCCGTGCCTACTAATTCAGTGTTCTTGGAATCTGCGTTGACGTGCTTTTAACAAGTGAAAGCATCAAACTTCTGATGGGAAAGAAAAATGCACCCACACCCTCAAGTGCTCCTTCCCTGGGCCATGAGCTGTAACTCTGGGGGTTCAGGGGGCTCCAGAGGCTGGGACTGTGCCAGGGGGATCCACAGTCACCTCCTGTCCCTGGTCATCCTTAGTGGCCCTTCCCCTGTTCTTTACGCCCTGTCTTTTAGGGGAACCAGAGAGAAATGTGAGATGGGTCTTCAAAGCTCGAGGGCAAGGCACAGACATACAGGGGTCATCTGTGATTGTGACCAGTGCTGCCCATACAAACAGACGTGGGGCTGGACAGGATGGTGGTCACTGTCCTTGAGGGTGGTGTGTATACATGGGACCAGGAGGGAGAACTGGGCAGGCCTGTCTCCTCGCCTGCTTCCTGGCTGGACCATACTTCCCAGCCCCGACAGGAGAGTGAGCAGAAGTGCCCCGACCCAGGGCCAATCCATCGAGCCGCTGATGGGGAGCCTCCCTGCTCCTTCCCGTCCCGAGGTGCCAGGAGCTACCTGACACAGAGGCGGAGCTATGAGACCAAGGTCCCCACCTCCTGGAGGAGATTCCCTGGATTAGGACTTTACAGGGAACAAACCTCTAGCATTAGGAACTAGGATTTTAGAGTATACGCAGCTACCACAACCTTGACTGATGCACCTCATCTTTGAACCTGCAATTTCAGAATGATGTCTGGAAACTGAGTGAGGTCCCCAGGGCAGCCAGAGATAAGCACAGACCCCCCTTCTTTGTGCCCATAGCAGGAACCTGAGGCGCAGACAGGCTAAGTCCCCACGGAGCAGAGCTGGGGTCCAAGTTCAGAGGTTCCTTCTCCCGCTCCCTCCTCCTCCCTAGGACAAGTGCTGCTGGGAGCTGGAGTGACAGGGCCTGGCCAGACCCCAGAGAGAAGTCTCTCCCATCCAGGGACAGCCCCCAATGGGCAGGCACCAAGCACTCTTGTGGGTGGCTCAGAGTGGATTGGCCAGCAGGGGTGATCAGGTACTGGCTGACCTCAGGGAGACAGGGTTTAGGCCCAGCCCAAGAATGAGCGGATGGTCTGACTCATCAAGACCCCAGCTGTTGGACTTCCCTGGTGGTCCAGTGGATAAGAATCCGCCTGCCAATGCAGGGGACATGGGTTCAATCCCCAGTTCGGGAAGATTCCACATGCCACGGAATAACAAAGCCCAAGAGCCACAACTACTGAGCCTGCATGTGGCAACTACTGAGCCTAGGCACCCTAGAGCCCGTGCTCCACAAGGGAAGCTATGCAGTGAGAAGCCCAAGCACTGCAAGGAAGAGTAGCCCCTGCTCACCTCAACTAGAGAAAGCCCGTGCACAGCAACAAAGACCCAGTACAACCAAAAAATAAACAAATAAAAAAAGACCCCGGCTGTCCTAGCAGTGGGGACACTGGGGACAGTGGGGATCAGACTTCGAGGTGAACACTGCTTCAAACCCAAAGGCCAGGGAAGAGGCAGAGCTAATCCCGTCATAAACCCGAGAGCCCCCAGTATGGACGGTGGGTCACAGGACCAGACAGTCCCTACACAGTTAAGGCTGGACAACTAATGGTCATGAACTGAAGAGTTCAAGGTAACTGTATTTTGTCTTGTCAGATGGAGGAAACACGGTAAGAAAAACTGGGCTTCTAAAAAAACTCCCAGACTCTCTGAAAAGACACCTGAAAGATGAACTTGGCCCCTCGCAGGGGTTGCTAGGCAACCGCCACAGAGATGAAATCTGATTCTGACTGCAAAAGTAACGGAGAGCTGCAGATCCAGGGGGACTTGCGGGTGGTGGGGTGGCAAGTCCAGGGTCAAGCCTGCCTCCCCATGGCGGGGCGGGGGTCCTCCCACAGGGAGGGGCACAAGTGTTAGGAGACCCCAGTGCCAAGTGCACACGGCAGTGCTCAAAAACCTTGCAGAGAATGGATATGCGACTTCCTTAAGAAGTGGTTAAAAGTCAGTCCCTATTGCCGAGAAAGATGCATTTTTATTAGGGCCAGAAAAGGCGAAACTAAAGCTTATAAAAATCTATCACAAAAGCTTGAGATTCAGAATGCCATCTTACAGTAATATCACTGGAGAGTAAGAGATCCTAAAAAATATTATGTATCAGATTTACAATCAAAGGATGGCAAACAGAAAATAATCTGAGTGAAGGAGTTTAAACTGATTGAAAACCCTGAGTAATTTTAGTTTCCAAGACAGTCAAAGGAGTAAGCCAGGATTAACCCCATGGCCCTCAAAGCCCGAGACTGCCTTCAGCCCCAGCTTCTGTCCCAGCACTGGCCAGCAATCACCCCAGGAGGGGTGGATTCAGCCCTCAGAGGCCAGCCAGCACCTCTTCCCAGCCCCTTCTTTTCTGCTTTCGGGCTGACACTGCTGCTCCCCTTCTATCTCTGACAAGAACACTGGTCACTGGATTTGGGGCATCTCAAGATCCTTAACTTGATTCCATCTGCAGAGGCCCCCCTCCATGAATCAGGTTGCAGTCACAGGGCCCAGGGACTTGGTGTGATCTGTGTCCTGGGGGGAGGGAGTTGCCATTCAACCTGCTCCAGCTTCTCTCCCACGAACTCCCCCAACACCAAGTCTGTGTCTTTCTTTAGTCATCACAACTCCCCCGTGTCCCTCTGTGCCTTTCCTGACCTGCCTGCTCACCCGCCCTCCTGAAAGCAGAGCCTGGGACTGAGGTTGCTGACCGCCTGTGGCACATGCCCAGGGCCTGGACACACTGGAGTCATCCTGAGAGCCTCAATCTCTCCAGCCTCGGCCTTGGAGCTCACCGTGCTCATTAGCGGGAGAGGGGCAGAGCCCAGGGCTCATGGAGCAGTGGCATCAAGTGAGGAAAGGGTGACCCAGGGCCGGTCCTCAGACAGCAGGCAAGGGCCGGATCAGAAGCCACACCACCTGCACACAGGGCCCGTGAGGTGCTGCTCTGGGATCCAGCATGGAACACGGACACTCACCCCGGGAGCCCGGCAAACACGGAGAGGAGAGGACACACAGCCCGCACTCCACACAGGAAGATGTGGTCAGGTGTGCGCAGAGGAGGGTGACATGCGACACCAGGCCGAGGCCCCAAGGCCTGGCCCTGAAGCTGTTCCATCAGGGACTCGGGGGACAGCCTCCCTTACCTATCAGGACTATGGACGGAGGTTTTGTTACAGTGGCAGCCCTCCAGGGACTACGAGGAAGACTGGAGGAAGCAGCCCTGAGGAGCCGGGCCTGGCAGAGTTCTCTGCACCCCAAGCTGTCTGGGCGCTCAGGGTCCGTCTATGAAACCACGTCTGGGCAGTGGGCCCGGGAAGAACAATGTGGGAAATGCTGCTGCCATTCTGTTTTCTTTTTTTTTGTGGCTGTGTTGGGTCTTCATTGCTTTCTGTGTCTGCTTTTCTCTAATCGCGGTGTGCACGCTTCTCATTACAGTGGCTTCTCTTGTTCTGGAGCACAGGCTGTAGGTGCGTAGACTCAGCAGCTGCAGTGCACAGAGGTGCACTGGGTGCTCAGGGGTATCAGTAGTTGTGATTCCTGGGCTTTAGAGACAGGCTCAATAGTTATGGGTCACAGGCTTTTAGTTGCTCCTCAGTATGTGGGATCTTCCCAGACCAGGGATTGAATCTGTGTCCCCTGCATTGGCAGGCAGATTCCTATGCACTGCATCACCAAGGAAGTCAGCCATTCTGTCTTTTTGTGAGCTGGAAATCCCATCAATAATGCACTCCAGGTAAACTAGAGGGATAAACTCTTCGTGGCCAGATATGCATCCCTCTGCCCAGGCAGCAGGGCCCCTCCCCTTGGGGGGCCTCCTGGTCAGCGCTCCATGGCAGCAGATACACCGAGGCCTTCAGGCTTGTCCCCCAGCCCCACAGTCAGCTGCGCCACTTGGACAGGGCTTGCAAGTTGCAGGGTCAAAGGGATGGTGCCCCACAAGACAGCACCTGGGGATGCCTGGCCCCAGCAAGACAATGCTCATCAGCAGGCCTCACCGCCTCGGCCCCCAGACTGCAGCCCGGCTCCTACCTGGGTTCAGGACGGGCTGGATGATGTCCCCGTTGCGCCACTTGGTCTCCATGCGCTCCAGCTTCTGGGCCTCGTAGCGCTTGCGGCCCTCCTCCTCCTGCTCCTGCCGGGAGTACTGTGGGGCAGGGCGGGGTGGGGTGGGGGAACGGGAGAGGGTCAGGCCTGGCCCCCAGGTCGCCTCCTCCCATGTGCCCCGCCTTCCTGCAACTGGAACTATCTCTTCTTTCTCTGACAATACACACTCAATATAAATAGTAAAGACACAGAGGAGGGGGAAATACCACGGAGACCTCCCTGAGCAAGAGAGACTGGGTCAGCCGTTTGAGTGACATCCTCCCTGGAATTGTTTTTCTGCCCATGCATCTAAAAGGTTCTCCTGTGCTGTACGTGAAGCTCAAAAGTCACAGCCTTCCTTCCTCTCATGTTATCATCCTACCATAATTTAAGTGATGGATCTATAATATCTGGACATTTAGTCTGCTCCCAGTTTTTCACCATTAAAACATCACATTGACAATCTCAGCCACTTTCCATGATATATATAGCTGCCCCAGTCCTTCCTAGACACAGAACTAGAGAGTCAGGGAGCCCCAGAAAGGCTGCCCCCAAGACCGGGAGAGGAGAGGGCACGTCCCCGTGTGCGCCAGACACTGGGCAGCCTCACTCCATTGACTCCCAGCCACTCGAGCAGACTGCTGGTATATAAGGAACACCCACCAAAGCTCTCCTGATGGATCATGGGTATTCTGATCCAAGAAGGTAAATATAAACATGACAATAAAACGTGGCATAATGGAGAATATTGGGTCCTCTGATGTCCACTGCCTAGGGCCCAGTGCAGGCAACACCCTCTGTCCCGGGATCCATCGAGGAGGTCTGGAGTCCTCAGGGCCTCCCTGCTGACCCCTGCCTGGCCACTCTCCTGACGGGCTCTGACCTCTGCCCTTCCACTCCTTCCACCTTCATCTCCCGCTCAGCCTGTGGAGAAGCTGCTGGGCTCGGGGCTCCGCGTGCTCCTCTCTGACCCTACAATTTCAGACCTTCTTTCAAAAGCTGGTTTTAAATATCTTGCTTTTCTTGCAAGTGGCTCAGCTCCAAAACCACCCAAGTCTGAACAGATTCAGTGGCTTCATTACCATCATCTCGGGCTTGAGAGCCCGTCTCTGAAGGAGGCTTTGAAGGGAGTAGGGTGGTATGTCCAGAAGAAACAAAGCATGGTGGGTGTTGAGGGCGCCATGGAACCCCTAGCCTCTCCCTCCATAAACAGATGATCCCTCACGTCCCACCACACAGAGCAAGGCCTCCAAGAGCAGAGACTGTGCTGTGCCTTTCTAGGAAAGCTGAAGGACGACTTACGTGTCCTCAAGAAATGCCTTTAAAGAGATTTTTTTAAAAAGAGTCAACCTCCCCAGTCTAATAAATCCTCATGTCCAGAACGGTCATGAGACCTCTGCACTCACATCGGGGCTGACAGGGGCCCCGGCTCTGACACCAGCCATGAGGACCAAGAAAACATAGCCTCTTCACAAACAAATGCCTCCTGCTGACTTAAAATCTGGGGACATCATCATGAGAGCATGCTCTCAATGAGCTGACACCCAACTCATCCCCAAGGGCTCATCAGACTCCGCTGACTCGAAGCAGAAGACTGCCCAAACATCCAAGGCGACAGTCTGAGTGAGCCTTTTAACTCAAGCTCACGTTGACACACCAATAAAAACCAGAGTCCACTCTCCAGTGCTCCCCCAGGCTCTCGGGGGCCACAGCTGTCCCCAAACCACCAGAGGTCTCTTGATTCATCACAGGGTCACCGAGGTCCCAGGTTGCTGGGAGACGAGGTGGAGCATACTGACAAAGTCCTTGCCGAGTGACACCCCAGGGGACAGCTGGGCTTCCCCAGGAAGAGGCACTCATGTGGTCGATCCACACACACACATGTATGTATGACAGCAGTGTGTGTGCACGTGTGCGATGTATGCTCTGGGAGATATCTATGTATATGTACGTGTGGGATGTATGTGTGATCAATGAAACATACCTGCATATGTGAGACATGTAAGATACACACACAGAGGCAGAGAGACGTATGTGCTCAGTAAATAACCACTATCAGTGTGGGGTCAGCCAGAGGAGGCTAGCAGGACCTAAGGAAGCCTGACGGTCAAGCTCCCAGCACCTGAGCATCCATGCTCCTGGGAGTCAGAGCCGGGCTTTCCAGGACTCAGATGGGCTGTGCCCTGGAAAACAGCAGACCTATATGTGGAGTCAAACGAGGGCTTGTACGTGGGCCTAGCATGTGTAGGGGGGAGAAAACGCAAATAAATATTAGCAATGGCTGCAGCTGTAAGCCACACAGCTTCTCCCATCTGGAGCTCTCTCTGCACCCAGTGGAATGCTTCCAACACCCCCTGCAACATGGGCAGAGTTGATATTTATGTCTCATCAAACCCGGCTAAACAAAGGGAATGGGAAAGTGACTGCGGGCCCCTGCCAGGATGTGGGAGGGAGAGCAGGGGACGAGAGGGGTGATGCGCAGAGCTGCCCTGTCCCCGTGGGGAGGAGGACAGGAGTCAGCAGAGCCCGACGCTGCCTGCCCCTCCCCTGCTGCCTAAAAACCCACCAGCTCTCAGCACCCAGGCCCACCCCACTCCCTGCCTCCAGGAGCCAGAAGGAAGCAAAAGCTGATGTGCCTGGCCCAGGAATCTTCCTTCAGCAACAACCCCTGAAGACGTATCACGTGGCTGCTGAAGCCAGAGATATGGCCTGCTGGAGACTTCTAAAGCTGTATAACGTGTGAAAATTAAATCTGAAAGTTAAATAATTGTGTTTGAGTGTTTACATGAGATGTGGCTAATTTAACATCAAGTGCTTAGTGGGAAAGATGAAAGCGAGGATAAGCACACTTGTACTTTCTAAACAGACAGTCACTGAGCCCCAGACTCACATCTGCTTCTTGGGTCTTAAAACCCCTCGGTCAGTGCTGCTTGAAAATGACAAAATGGCCAGCAGCAGAGAGAGCAGCTCCAGGAAGAACGCGGTGGGTGGTGAGGAGGGTAGGTGGTGCGGACAGGGAGGGAGGGAGAGATGGAGAGAGAGAGGTGGGCTGGACTGAAGGCCAGTGTTCTGGCTTCAACAGCGGCCTGTCAGAATTCCTGTCCACCTGAGACTTAGCATGTGACCTTTCTGGGAACTAGGGTCTGTGCAGGAATAATTAGTTAAGACAGGTACACTCGTGCGCGCGCGCACACACACACATGGAAAGGCAGCCAGGTGACCACAGAGGCAGAGGCTGGAGGGATGCGACCACAGGTAAAGGAACGTCTGGAGCGCCTGGAGTTAGATGACACGGGAAGGATTACCCCCGGCTTAGAGCCTCTGGCAGGAGCACAACCCAGCCCAGCCCGCACTGATTCTGCACTTGTGGCCTCAGAACTGGGAGAATGAACTGCGGTTCAAGCCCCCAGGCTGTCACAGGTGCTCCCGGGAAACTTAAACAGGTGGGACATGTGGGAATCTGGCGCCCCCAGCACCTGCCCTCTCCTTGCATGTGGAGGGACAGGCGGCCCAGAGCTGCGGACAGCACCACCCTGCCTTCACGGTACCAAACCCAGGACCACCAACTGGATGCAGACCAAGGTCTGAGCACCCTTCCCGGTCCATGTGGAGAGAAGTCCTGTCACCAGGAATGCTGTTCATAAGTCTAGACTTAAGGGCAGCTGGAGCCCAGAAGCTTAGTGGCCCTCCCCCGGCTCCCCAGGACCTTGACCGTCTCCACGGGGGCAGGCAGCATGGTGGTCAGACATGAGCCACAGCTGGGAGCGCCCCGCCCAGGTGCCAGGGGGCAAGCCCCCATAGCCCCAGACACAACAGAGAGTGGGAAGGGCCTGTGGTCGGGGGCGGGGTGGGGAGGCAAGGAGGAGGAGACCAGGGAGTGCGATACAGTCCCTAACTGCCTGGGGCCCCACTTCACTGTTTCTTAGAAGTTTCTTCCCTGGACATCTCAGCCACAGAAGAATGCTCCCTGCAGGGGCAGACACGGCTAAGCCAGGCACAGGCCTCTCTGAGAACAGCCCGTCCTTGCAGGGGTGAGAGCAGAGCACCAGCCTCCAGGGAGAGCGGGTCACAGGTGTCCTTGGAACATCCAGGGATGGGGGAACCACCGGAGGAGGGGTGGGGTGCCGTGAGGGGAGGAGTTCAACCCCTCTACCAGCCTAATCTCCCCCTCGCAACACCTGCCCCCCGAGCCTGCCTGCAGCGGGGCACCTGGGCATGAACACGACGAAGTCTCCTCATGTACTGACGTGTCTGTCCAGAGAAAAACCCAAACGAGAGAAACCAAGGAAGGAAGTGGACATGGCGGGAGAGAGAGTGGGGCTGAAACAGAGATGTCTCAGCCTGTCTCCTCAGGACTGGCCACCCCAGGACTGTGTTCTCCCCTAGACTGGTCACCTGCACAGCCCTGTTGCCCATCTTGCCTCTGACCAGGGCCCTCCAAGGGGGGTCTGGTATCCGCAGGGCCCAGGCCAGCCTCTCTGGCCTTCTCTGCATGAAGGGACATCCCGCCCCCTATGCCTCCCACTCTCCTAAGACTTGGCCCCCCCCTGCCCCCTGTCTGGGAAAAGTGGGAAGGGTCTCCTTACCACAACCGGAGGCACCTCCAGGACCTTGTCCACATTCTTCAGCGACAGGGGCACATACCACAGGGTGGCCTTATTGGTCAGCTTTTTGGTACCTTCAAAGAAAACAGACATGTGAGGAACGGCCTGGGAGCCGGCAGGGTAGCAAGCAGGGCCAACACCCCCTATGGCCCCCACCCCCAGGCTTCCTTCAGCCTCGAGGTACAAGTGTGGGCACAGACTAGGGGGAAGTGTGGGCCCCAGCCGGGGAGCCCCCGCCCCAGCATGCTGCCCCACACTGAGGCTGCTGGGAAGACTTCAGATCTTCTGGTCTAAAGCTGGGGGGCCTGCCAACTTTCTAGGACTTTCTAACTCAGAAGGCCCACATCCGGAGGGGGCCGACTCCAGGCAGGCCTCCAAGGAGCCGCCAGAGGGAGGGGGAGGGAAGGGCTGGGGTGCGGGCAGACTAGCCTCGGCCTCCTCCCAAGGAAAAGCAGGACAAAGCCAGGCTGGGCCCCATCTTCACCAAGAGATCCCGGCTGACAGATCTCGTGGGAGAAGGCCCCTGAGGAACTGGACGTCACAACACACAGGACAGGAACATCCTCTGAGAGACCCATCCACTGGCCTAAAGGCCACCGAGAAGAGCTCTGGGTGGGCAGGAGGCAGCTCGTGGACGTGAGGCCGAGAGTCGTGGAGGCGGGGCCGAGGGGCACAGCCGGAGTACAGCCCGCCCCCCACCAGGCCCCACTTCCCAGTGGGGGGGGCCACAGCAGGCACAGTTGGGGGGACTCAGCCTCTCTCCAGATGCTCCCAACTCAGGGCTGAGAGACAGCTGTGAGCTGCTGGCTTCGGCTCTGGGCTGCACGGCAAGAAACAGAACGCTCTCTGGGCACGGAGCCTGGCCTCAGGGCAGAGTGGGGCTCCCAGGGCAGAGGCCTGTCCGGGCTGAACATCACAGGCCAAAAGAGCCCAGAGGTCCCTGGGTCCACACCCCTCACTCGTGCGGGAGGAGACTGAAGCCCAGAGAAGTCAGGGAGCTTGCCTAGGCTCACACAGCAGCTCGATGCCTCCCAGACCCCATCATTTCAGGGAAGTATTAATGTTTGTAAGGATGCCTGTTAGAAGTTGCCTCTTTGACGTGGAAGATTCCATGTAGCAAGGAACAGAACTTCAGGACAGAGAGAAAGTAGAGTAGAGAGAGCAGCCTGGGGGCCTGGCCCTAAATGCCTCCTACCAGTTCCTCTGACCTGCCCTCCCAAGGCAATCCTGGGGCCTCCGTTTTCTCCCTTAAACTAGACCAAAGGTCCAGGCCGAGCCCTGGCCGGTCGGTAAGAAAGAGGGTGAGGCCTGCCAGGATGTTTCCACAGCACCACCAGGACCACAGGCAAACAACATGGAAAAGTATCTTCACTGCTCTGTGATGGAGAATGATTCTGACAATTTGCTCTGGGGAGTAAAGATTTCCTGTCCGACTCAGCTAGAGCCAGCCTGATGGCCCGTTTCCATGGAAACACCAAGTGGCCCTCCTCCAAACCCAAACGAACACCATGGAGCAAATGAGGCAAAACACTCGAACTGTGCTTTCTCTATCATTCAACAAAACCACCAAAAGACAACGGCAGCACTGAAAACATCTATTCTGAAATTCTGAGGCTCCCAGCCATTTTCTGGAGCGCTTAGCGGCAATCACATCCCAGTGAGCTTAATATTTTGACAGTTGCCAGAGATGAATGAGCAAAGGTTTGCTGGTTGTCTGCCTGGGTGCATGCTCGCCCGGCAGCCTCTTGAAGGCGGCGCGGCCTCGAGTGAGGGGGACGCACAGAATGGGGGCCCTGCCTCCAGGGATTATGAACTACGGAGACGACACACAAGCAGCCTCCTGGCTCAGCCTCGTCGCCTGTTTGTCCGCCCAGCCTGGTCTCCCCACCTGGCAGTGTTCAAAGCCCCTCCGGGCAGCCCCGTTCTGGACCAGGCAGCCACACGGCCTGCCCTCACATCCCAGTGGACACGCAGGCAGAGACACATCAAGGCAGGAAGACCTTGAGACACAGGGTCCCAAGATAAGAGAGACTCATACAGACCCAAACACGGAAAGGCAGAGAGAGAATGACAGAGATACAGACATGGTGCCAAGACTCAGCAGGGACCCGGATGTGAGATCAAGGGGGAGGAGGGTGCCCAGACCTGCAGGAGGGGCTCCAGGGCAAGGAGGGCAAGGCGACCAAGCCGTGGAGAGAAGACACAGCCCCAGGGCTCCAAGCATCCACACTCACTCCATGATCCAGCCTCGGGTTTCTCCCTCGGTCTCCGCCCTCCCCCGTGTCAAAAGGCTGGGCAGTGCTGGCTGGACCCTCCTCCTCTGGGTCTCTGTCCTCTTCACATGCCCATAGCCTGCCCGCTGCCCCAGGAGGCTGTGTTCCTCATGGCCGCTTCTATCCTCGGGGCAGCTTAGATTCTGTGTGCCTGCCCTTCAGGGCCAGGGCAGCTGGGGACAGTGTGTGTGTGTGTGCGTGTGTGCGTGTGTGTGTTGGCGAGGGGAGGGTGGAGAGCATCCTGACCACGAAGCAGGGGGTTTCATGTCGCTAGCTCGGGCACTGGGTGAGCACTGCCCACTCCTGCCCACAGAGGGTCCTGCGAAGAAAGCAGGCTGGAGCATTTCCTTCTAGACAGCGCCCCCTGCTGGCTTCCTCTCAGCACAGGAGCGACTCATCCACTCCTTCCTTCCTTCATTCATTCATCAGTGACTGAGTCCCTGTCCATCATGAGCCAAAGGAAGCTGCAGGGGAAGTGGACATGCCCATTCCCCTCAGACATCGGCAGTCCAGCGCCAGCCTCCTCAGTCTCCCTCTGCAGACACCCGGGCTGGTTGCCAGGCAACTGGCAGCATCACCCCGATTGTGACAACCAAGTGTGTCCCCTTGAGAACCACCTCTGGTGGGAGGAGCCAAGATCCCAGGATCCCTGCCACACGGCAGAGGTGAGCTCCAGTCTGAAAGCCCAAGATTCCCCTGTCCCCTGCCTCTTGTCCCCACTCAGTGTGATGCCATTCTGTTCACGGGCTTCCTCCCTGGCTGAAGCCTCTGATGTGCAGAAAGGGGGCCTGGATGACAGGAATCTGTAAAGCAGGCCCCTAACCTATTTTGAGACACCAGAAAATTACAATGAAAAACCAGCACTGCTGAAAACACTATCGACTAAGTGTGAATTTCAAGAGAAGCAGAGAGTGCAGCCAGCCATTTCCTCCCTTGGGTCCTGAGTGGGGAGGCTCCACCCCCATCTCAGGCCAGGAGAGCAGGGCTGGGTCACTGTGGTGGGAGTGGGCGTGGGGGAGGCAGGAGGTGGGGGGATGGGAGGCGCCTTCTCCAGAATGGTAGGCTGCCAGCCCATGTGGGAAGTCAGGGCCGGAGGACCCCTTTCTGTACCATAGCCTGAGACCAGCATCCAAGGTCTCTTTGATGCTGGAGCTGCCCCGAACACAGAGCTCAGGCCACAGATCAGGACATGGGGCACAAGCCAGCCGACTGCTCCCCTGCCCCAGGCTCTGCCTCAGCTGCACCATTCACTATGCGGCGGCTGGGCCTGCTGCGGTCATCAGAATGTTCTAGATGGATAACTGAGCGCCTGGTCTGTGTAGGGGAGAAGCCTGGAGCCCCATGAAGATCTCTTAAGCACAGCACTCCGCAGGCAGCCATGGCTGAGGACAGGGTGTTGGAGGAGGGGCAAAGACCCAGGCAGCTCCCTCCTCTAGAGCCAGCAGGGACTCTCCTCTGTGCAGGACACCGGGTGGGCTGGGATGACGAGCAGGGCAGCGAGGGCACCAAGGTGGCTGCCTGCCTCTTGAGCATCTTGGTTATAAAAAGCAGTGGCTGAACGGGAGCCACACTCCCCTGCAGCGCCCAGTGGGGGGAAGAAAAGGGGTTTCCATGGTTACCACTCTGAGGAAGAGAATATTCAGATCAAACTGGTTCACCCAGTGAGCACCAGGCAGCGGCCTGGCTTGTGGGGCCCCCAGGGAGCAGAGCAAGGGCCCGGCCAGCATGCTCCAAGGAGCAGTGAGGGGCTGGGGGGGGGGCACTGGGGGCACATTAGCAGGGCTGGAGGGCGGCTGGTGCCCTCCTAGCCTGCTGCCACCCCTCTGCCCAGACCAGCTGGCTGCCAGCCCCTACTCTAGGAAGGCAGAGGGAGGGGGGCCGCACACCCGGCTCGTTGCCTAACTACGCCCGTGCCCTGGTTTCCCATCTGCAGAGCGAGGACGCAGACTTCGCTGGCCACAGGTGGAGGTGGGGATGCAGGGAGGTCATCACAGACAGTGTCAGGATGAGCCAGGAGCCACGGCTGCTGCGCCTGCCCCAAGGCCACCATCACCGCACGCGGACGTTACCTGTGAGGATGTTTTCGGACATCACGTGCACCTGGACCTCGACCGAGTGCTTGGAGGTGTAGGTGATCTCCGCGCTGACATGCGCCACCTCGCCAATGCACATGGGCGACAGGAAGTCCGTGCGCTCCACCCGGGCCAGCGCAGCCACGCAGCGCTCCTGCAAAACCAGAGGCGGGTCAGTCACCCCAAGGCCCCACCCTGGACCATGGTCCCCTAAAATGACCCTTGGTTTTTCCCCCCATGGTTGCAGTAAAGCAAGTCATGGGACTTCCCTGGCAGTCCAGGGGTTAGGACTCCACACTTCCACGGCAGGGGGCATGGGTTCAATCCCCTGGTCAGGGAACTAAGACCTCACATGCATGGCATGACCAAAGAAACAGAAGTTTTTTTAAATAAAGAATAAAGTAGAGCAAGTTACTGTCAGCACACACTCCTAAATGCAAAACCAGGAGATGAAGCACCGCCTGGGGGGCACAGGGCAAAGCTGCTGATACAGGTGATCCTGGGTGGTGGGGCTCCAAGCACCTTCTCTTTCCTGACTTTTCTACAAAGGATACGTATTACTCACATAATGGAAAGTGAAAAAAGACATACATACTCATTATGGAAAACTTGGAAAGTACAGAAAAGTAGACAGAGCAGGGAAAATGCACCCCTCCCATCAAGAGACAACCACGCCTTCTTTGGATCTTTGGGATCTTTCTTTCCAGGCTTTTTGTCCCAAGAATACGGGTTTTACTGGTTCACTTGTCTGCCTGGCTCCTCATTTTACAGTTTAAGTCATATAGTTGACACTCATAGTCACGTATAATTGTCATTTTTACTCACCTATAGTTGTCATATGTAATCTCACCTAATTGTGTATATGCTAAATATCCACTTTCACAATCTGCTTTTTTCACGCAACAGGAAGAAAAATAACCTGCCCATGTTATGACAAGCTCTTAGCAATCACATCTCTTTTTAAAAAATGTTATTTATCCTTTAAATACACAACCCATTTTCATGACTCAAAACTCAAAAGGGATAAGGCGGCTTATGTCCCCAGCCAGCCATGAGGGGAACCCTTGGGAGCTCATGCTTCATGAAAATGAGGGACTCACTTCCTCCTTCCTTTTCTCAACACTTTCTACGGCTGCCATTTCACAATACTCCACTGCAAGGACACTTTCTTAATGGCCAAACAGAATATTCTTCTGTTGTTAGATTTGGGTCAACCTCAATCGTTTCTTATTATGAATAACCCTGTGAGGAGCTTCCTTTTATTTAAATCATTTTCGGTCCTGGGCATGCTTTACTGGGCAGAAGCAAACAAACAACTCACCAAGTGTTCCCACAGTGTTTCTCAACAGGGCAGAGTGCTTGCCTGGCCCCAGCACCTCTCCACACCAGCACTGAAAATCAGGTGTTTTTTTGGCCTCACCATTCAGTGTACAGTTTGTGGGATCTTAGTTCCTCAACGCCCTTGGCAATGAAAACAAGGAGTCTTAGGACTTCCCTGGTGGTCTTGTGGTTAAGACTCCAAGCTCCCATCACAGAGGGCCTGAGTTTGATCCCTGGTCAGGCAACTAGATTTCGCATGTTGCAACTAAGAGTTCATACACCCCAGCTAAAAAGATCCTGAGCGCCACAACTAAGACCTGGAGCAGTCAAATATATATATGTATACATACATACATACATGTATATACAAAAGAAAGCGTGTTGGAAAGAGTTTTAACCACTGGACATCAGAGGACTCCTGAAAATCAAGTTTTTTTAGGTTCAGTTTTTATTGAGGTAGCATTGGTTTATAAGGCTTCCCAGGTGGTGAAGTGGTAAAGAATCCACCTGCCAATGCAGGAGAGGCAAGTGACATGGGTTCAATCCCTGGGTCAGGAAGATCCCCTGGAGGACGTGGCAGTCAACTCCAGCACTCTTGCCTGGAGAATCCCATGGACAGAGGCACCTGGCAGGCTGCAGTCCATAGGGTCACAAAGAGTCGGACATGACAGCGTGCACACAAGCACTGATTTATAACATTGCATGGGTTTCACTTGTACAACGTTCTGTTTCTACTTCTCCACACCCTACAGCGAGCTCACCACCAAGAATACAGCTTCCACCCGTCACTGAGCAGGGAGCCCTTCACCCACCTCGCTCCTGGCCCCCTCTGCTTCGCCCCTTCCTCTCTCTAGTAACCAGTTCTCTGTCCTCTGTATCTACATGCTTGTGTTTGGTTTGTTCATGTATTTTTTGTTTCTTTCTTTTTTGTATTCCACCTCTGGGTGAATCACAAGGTATCTGTCTTTCTCCATCTGACTTATTTCACTTAGCTAACACCCTCATGGTCCATTCATGTTGGAGCAAATGACAAGATTCCATCTTTCTTTACGTCTAATATTCCACAGTGTACATATATATACACCACCACTTCTTTCTTTTTTTTCCAGCTGGGCTGTGCAGCTTACAGGATCTTAGTTGCCCAACTAGGGATCAAACCTGGGCCCTTGGCAGTGAAACTGCAGAGTCTTAACCGCTGGACTACCACAGAATTCCCCACAATTTCTTTACCTATTCATCCATCAGTGGACACTTAGGTTGTCTCAGGTTTCAGCTACTGCAAATAATGCTGCCATGAACAAGGGGGTGCAGATACCACTTCCAATTAGTGTTTTCATTTTCTTTGGATAAATACTCAGAAGTGGAATAGCTGGATCATACGTGTGTGCATGCTAAGTCGCTTCAGTCTTGTCTGACTCTTTAAGACCCCATAGACGGTAGCCCACCAAGCTGCTCTGTCCATGGGATTCTCCAGGCAAGGATGTAGGAGTTGCCATTCCCTTCTCCAGAGGATCTTCCCGATTCAGGGATCAAACCCACATCTCTCACATCTCCTGCATTGACAGACAGGTTCTTTACCACTAGCACCACCTGGGAAGCCCATCAGTTTTAACCTCTATGCTCTTTGCCACAGGGGCTGCACCAGTTTACATTCCTACCAACAGTATGCAAGGATCCCTTTACCTCCATCTTCACCAAGACTTCCTATCTGTTGTCTTTTTGATGACAGCCATTCAGGCAGGCATGAGCTTACATCTCGTGGTTCTGATCTGCATTTCCCTGACAATTACTGATGGTGAGCATCTCTTCACATGCCTGCTGGCCATCTGCACGTCTTTGCTGGAAAAATGTCTATTCAGTTCCTCTGCCCATTTTTTAAATGGTTGTTTATTTTTTGCTGTTGAGTTGTAATAGTTCTTCATATATCATAGAATCAGCTTCCTTTTCAATCCACATTAACCAAATGACACTAAAAATAGTCTTATGTTTGATCTTCACTGCCAATCACAGCACCCAGCACTTTTACAACTTTCTACCAGAATCAAAAAAGCAGCTGGCTTTTTGAGGACACTGGGCAGCATGGGTACCCCTGGGCTGGGTGGGCAGCTCCTGAGGGTCTATGGGTCCCGTGCCAGCTCTGGGCTTCAATTTGGCCGCTGGTCCTCACAGCACCCTCCTGCGGGGGCTGGAGACATCAGGCTTGCAGCTGATAGTCAGTTCGAGCCTTGATGTGTCTGCACCCTTTCTGCTGGCCACCTGCCACCACCTACGGCAGCAAAGTACAGCTCTCCTACCTGTGCGAGAACTCACCTGACACCTGGCAAACAGGCCAATTTCCCAGCCCGCCCCAAACCCACAGAATGAGCCTCTCGGGAGGGACGCCGGGGACCTCCATGTCCACCCCTTCCCAGGAGAGCCTCAGGCAGGCAGGAGTCTGTTCCTATAAAGGTCCTGGAGTCAGGCCCCAGAGAGGCAATGCAGCAGGGGCTGTGCAGGCAAGCACAGCATGTGGGTTCACCCTCTGATTCAAGAGGGGCCTGTCCCTTCCACCCCCACCCCACCCCCCCTCACCTGCCCACAGTCATATCACCCCTGAGGCTGAAACAACCTGAAGGAATTGCTGGGCTTGCAGTCCTGAGCACATTTGTGGGGCTACAGCACCACTCGCTGGCACAAAGTGGGAAAGGCAAGTGCTGAGAGAGCCAGACAAGAATGAGGGCACAGCCTCAGGGGCCCTTCTGGAATTCTCCAAGCTCTGCCTGCAAGAGGCTGCTATGAAGACCTACAAAATCTTCTAGAACTAACACCAAAAAAAAAATGTTCTTTTCATTATAGGGAACTGGAATGTAAAAGCAGGAAGTCAAGAGATACCCAAGTAACAGGCAAGTTTGGCCTTGGAGTACAAAATGAAGCAGGGCAAAGGCTAACAAAGTTTTGCCAAGAGAATGCACTGGTCATAGCAAACACCCTCTTCCAACAACACAAGAGACGACTCTACACTTGGACATCAACAGATGGTCAATACCGAAATCAGACTGATTATATTCTTCGCAGTTGAAGATGGAAATGCTCTATACAGTCAGCCAAAAAAAGACTGGGAGCTGACTGTGACTCAGATCATGACCTCCTTATTGCAAAATTCGACTTAAATTGAAGAAAGCCGGGAAATCCACTAGACCATTCAGGAATGACCTAAATCAAATCCCTTACAATTATACAGTGGAAGTGACAAATAGATTCAAGGGATTAGATCTGATAGAGTACCTGAAGAACTATGGACAGAGGTTCATAAGAGGTTGTACAGGAGGTGGTGACCAAAACCATCTCCAAGAAAAAGAAACGCAAAAAGGCAGAATGGTTGTCTGAGGAGGCCTTACAAATAGCTGAGAAAAGAAGAGAAGCAAAAGACAAATGAAAAAGGGAAAGATATATCCATGTGAATGCAGAGTTTCAAAGAATAGCAAGGAGAAATAAGAAAGCCTTCTTACGTGAACAATGCAGAGAAAGAGAGGAAAACAATAGAATGGGAAAGACCAGATGTCTCTTCAAGAAAATTAGAGATATCAAGGGAATATTTCATGCAAGGATGGGCACAATAAAAGACAGAAACAGTAAGGACCTAACAGAAGCAGACAAGATTAAGAAAAGGTGGCAAGAATACAAAGAACAGTACAAAAAAGGCCTTACTGACCCGGATAACCATGATGGTGTGGTCACTCACCTAGAGCCAGTTATCTTGGAGTATGAAGTCAAAGTGGGCCTTATGAAACATTACTATGAACAAAGGTAGGGGAGATGATCAAATTCCAGCTGAGCTATTTCAAATCCTAAAAGATGATGCTGTGAAAGTGCTGCACTCAATATGCCAGCAAATTTGGAAAACTCAGCAGTAGCCACAGAACTGGAGAAGGTAAGTATTCATCCCAATCCCAAAGAAGGACAACGCCTAAAAATATTCAAGCTACTGCACAATTGCATTCATTTTACATGCTAGCAAGGTAATGCTCAAAATCCTTCAACCTAGGCTTCAACAGTATGTGAACTGAGAACTTCCAGGTGTATAAGCTTGATTTAGAAAAGGCAGAGGAATCAGAGATCAAATTGCCAACATCCATTGGATCACAGAAAAAGCAAGAGAGTTCCAGAAAAACATCTACTTCTGCTTCATGGACTATGCTAAAGCCTCTGACTGTGTAGACCACAACAAACTCGGGAAAATTCTTAAAGAGAAGAGAATACCAGACCACCTCCTGAGAAACCCTGTATGCAGGTCAAGAAGCAACAGTTAGAACAGAACATGGAACAATGGACTGGTTCCAAACTGGGAAAGGAGTACGTCAAGGCTGTATACTGTCACCCTGCTTATTTAACTTATATGCAGAGTACATCATGCAAAATGCTGGACTGGATGAAGCACAAGCTGCAATCAAGATTGCCAGGAAAAATATCAATAACCTCAGATATGCAGATGACACCACCTTAATGACAGAAAGCCAAAGAGGATCTAAAGAGCCTCTTGATAAAGGTGAAAAAGGAGAGTGAAAAAGCTGACTTAAAACTCAACATTTGAAAGATGAGGATCATGGCATCTGATCCCATCACTTCATGGCAAACAGATGGGGAAACAATGGAAATAATGACAGACTTTATTTTCTTGGGCTCCAAAATCACTGCGGACAGTGACTGCAGCCATGAAATTAAAAGGCGCTTGCTCCTTGGAAGAAAAGCTATGACAAACCTAGACAGCATATTAAAAAGCAGAGACATCACTTTGCTGACAAAGGTCCATGTAGTCAAAGCTATGGTTTTTCCAATAGTCATGTACAGATGTGAGAGTTGGACCATAAAAAAGGCTGCGCACTGAAGAACTGATGCTTTTGAACTCTGGTGCTGGAGAAGACTCTTGAGAATCCCTTGGACAGCAAGGAGATCAAACCAGTCAATTCTAAAGGAAATCAACCCTGAATATTCACTGGAAGGACTGATGTTGAAGCTGAAGCTCCAATACTCTGGCCACTCGATGAGAAGAGCCAAGTCATTGGAAAAGACCCTTATACTGGAAAAGATTGATGGCAGGAGGAGAAGGGGCGACAGAGGACGAGATGGTTGGATGGCATCACCAACTCAATGGACACGAGTTTGAGTAAGCTTTGGGAGATGGTGAAGGACAGGGAAGCCTGGCGTGGTGTGGTCCATGGGGTCGCAAAGAATCGGACACAACTGAGCAACTGAACAACACACAGCCTCCCGAGCCCCTACTCCCTCACTCCCAGTCCTGGGGCTTTTCCTTTTTTACATCCAGCCTCTTCTGCCAGGCCTGGCTTGGACCCTCACCCTCTCTCTCAGGGGCTCGGCCCCCACCTCAGCCCTAGACCTTCAGGCCCAGGCCTGTCCCCTAATGGCCACCAGAGGGCGCTCTCTGAATGTGATGGGTTAGCCCCAGAACTTCAACTGCGCTGAATCAATCTGAACTCTTAGCAGGCAGGAGACCCCCTCCCTCACAGCAGGGTCCTATGCAACCCGCCCCACTCCTCCCCACACTGAGGCCCCCAGGCCCAGGTCCACCCTCTACCCTTACCCCAGCCTGGTTCATTCTGCACTCGTGCACCCTTACAGTGGTGTACACCCATGCACACATGCACACAGTCCACACGAGTGTGGAATCGGAGGACAGCGACATGGCAGGTGGCTGGCCAAGGCCCACAGGATCCCGAGGGCAGGCTTCAGAGAACGTCAGGATCCCACAGGGCTCGGGGCCAAGCATGACCTGATAGGCTGCATGCCCAGCAGCTGCCCTGAAGCCCTAAAGCTGCAAGTCTGGCTCTGTCTGGGCAGCAGGTGGAGAGCAGGCACCATGGCAGGAGCTGGTGCAGGCCTGTGGGCCCTGCAGCCCAGGAGCCACCAAGGGAAGAGCCCCAGACTTGCCGGTGGACCCAGGGTGGGTCGAGCAGGGGACAGATCTGGGTGTAGGCAATGTGACACCCAGGATTAACTGCCGCCCACACAGGCTCTGAGGGGCTGAGACTTCTCAGACTCAGGAAGCCACGACTCTCCCCACATGCAGGGTGAGGGCTGAAAAGGTGTCTCTCAGCTTAGTTTCTGGGGGTCCCCAGCCTCCCTTTAATGAGCCCCAAACCAAGTGCCAATCCAAAGGGTACCTGGTCCAGGGCCAGGGCTTCCGGAAGCCCCCAAGGCCCAGGGAAGAGAGAGGGGCTGGCTCCAGGCCTAGGCTCCACCCAGACTCCCACTCTCACCCCACAAAGTACAGCACGGCCGGAGGGGACGGCCTGGATCTCCCAGAGACCTAGCCGGGCTGACGGAGGGTCCCCAGACGCCTACCCCATTCTGGCTGTTGCAGTGCCGGGTGCTGATGATGGCTCCTGCTTCCTCAATCATCTTCAGGACGGTCCCTCCATGCACATTGCCAGCCACATTGGCGTCATCTGGCCGCATGATCCTGGGGGGAGAAGAGGCATGATAAGCCTCTGGCAGGATGGCACTCATGAACGGCAGCGACCCCAGGGAGAAGGCCCTCCAAAGGCCTGATGGCTCCCAGAGAAGGAAAAGGACTCCCCGCGTGTCTGCTCACCGTGGGGTGCTGATCTGACCTGATGGCCAAACAAGGGGCTGCAGGGCCGTGTCTCCACCAGGAGGGAAGGGCAGAGGGGAACCTTCCTGCCCTGGGGCCCAGGCACCCAGCCTGCCAGTGGGAGAAGCCCCCTGCCCTGGCAAGAAGGGATGGCAAGGACCTTCCCCAAAGGCCATGACCGTGACATCGAGGTAGCCCGGCCATGGGGTGCCTAGTGCGCATGCCCCTCCTGACTTCCAGGACCCGCAATGACCTGCAGAGCTGAATGAGCAAGGAAATAGGCTATGACCCCTTGGAGAAAGGACACTTTCCCAGGACCACCATCTCTGTCAGGAGTCCCAGAGGAGCTGGCCTCGTGTGGTCACAGATATTCTGAGAACTGGAAACAAATTACAGCATCCAGACCTTCGCCAGCAAGACAATACCTGATTGCTGCCTGCCCCCAGGGCTCCAAGAGAGCGCCTGAGGGGTGGGTTCTTTGGAGTTGAGCGCTGGGAACTCCCCAAGGTCAGGAGGCACTGAAATCATTGCATTTCCCCAAAAGGAAAAGCCACGTCTTTGCAGAGGGCAGCAGCAGGGAAGCCCTGTGAAATCCCTGGAGTCCCAGAGAGCCAGCCTGGTGCTCCTACCTTGGGCAGCCCCATGGAGCTTGGCCCTCTCCCAGACACCTGTCTGTCTGGCTGATGAACTATGTCTCCACTAGCATCAGGCCCAGAGGCGGGTAGCAGGCACTGAACGAGTGTGCAGTTTCCGGGTGCCCGGCATTACCTGGGCCCACCGACCCTGCTCCAGTCTGCTGGCCAGCGTGGCCCTAGAGGCCGGACCCCCCACTCTGGGCCATGGAGCTCCACTGCCCTCCCGGTCCGTCTCCTTCCAGACTTGGAGGCTAAGCCAGGCAGTCTCAGAGATGGTTCCCGACTCCCAGTCTTACTGGCTGGGTGACCTGAGCAAGCTGCCAAAACCTCCACATTCTCATCCGTAAAAGAGGAACAACAGCACCACCGCATTTGATCATGGGAAAGACTGAACTACGAGATGGCACAGATAAGGAGCCTGGGACACCGGCAGCGACACAAACACTCACCGCACTTCCTCCTCCGTCTCTAAGCACCAGCCAGAAACCGCAGGAGGGCTGCAGCCTCCAGCATATAGTCACCAATGCCATTTTCTGGGGAGACCAAAGGCTGTCTGGACCTGTCACCCACCCCCAAAGTCACCCCTTCAGCCTGGGGGGCATTCACGTACTTCTCCCCTGCATCACTGGCTCAAGGGCAGCAGCCACGGTTGTCCAGGCAGTGGCCAGGGGAACCCCGAGAGCACAGGAAAGGAGCCTCATTTGGCTTCTCAAATGCTCATTTTAAAAGATTTTTGAATCAACTCTAAGTAGATTAAAAACTTGAACATAAGACCCAAAGCCAGAAAACTCCTAAGAGAAGACGTAGGCCATAGCGATGATTTTTTCGATTTGACATCAAAAACAAAGGCTAAAGAAGGAAAAAATACACAAGTGAGACTACACCAAACTAAAAGATTCCTGCACAGCAAAGGAAGTCATCAGTCAAATGAAAAGATAACCTGTGGGATGTGAGAAGGTATTTCCAAATCATGTATCCGGTAAAGCATAAATATCCAAAATACACAAAGAACTCATAAAACTCAAGAGCGAAACAAACAATCCAATTAAAAAATGGGCAGAGGACTGGAATGGACATTTTCTCAAACAAGACATACTGATGGCCAACAGGTCCATGAAAAGATACTCAACAACACTAACCATCTGCTGCTAAGTCACTCAGCTGTGTCCAACTCTGTGCAACCCCATGGACTGTAGCCCACTAGGCTCCTGTGTCCATGGGATTCTTCAGGCAAGAATACTGGGAGAGAGTTGCCATACCCTTCTCCAGGGGATCTTGCTGACCCACGGATCAAACCCATGTCTCTTATGTCTCCTGCATTTGCAGCCAGGTTCTTTACCACTAGTGCCACTTGGGAAGTCCCATTAACCATCAGGGGAATGCAAACCAAAACCACAATAAGATACCACCTCACATCTGTCAGAATGGGTGTTATCAAAAAGACAAGAAACATGTGTTGGCAAGGATGTGGAGAAAAGAGAACCCTTGTGCACTGCTGATGGGAATGTAAATTGGTACAGTCCCTGTGGAAAACAGCATGGAGATGCCTCAAAAAATTCAGAATCCAACTACCATATTAACTAGCAATCCCATTTCTGGGTACTCATCAGAAGGAAATGAAATCACTATCTCAAAGAGATATCTACAGGACTTCCTTGGCAGTCCAGTGGTTAAGAATCTGCCTTTCAATGCATACGTGGGCTCAATCCCTGGTCGGGGAACTTAGAACCCATATGCCAAAGCACAACTAAGCCCACGCGCCATAACTAGAGAGCACAAGCACCAGAACAAGCCTGAGCACTGCAACAAAGGACCCAAGGCAGCTAAAAAGGTGTTTTAAAGAAGGTAGCTTCACCCTCACATTTACTGTGGCATTATTTACAGTAGCCAAGACATGAAACAATCTACTTGCCCACTCACTGATGGATGAAGCGGATGAAGTAGATTGGTATGTGTGTGTCTCTTGATGACGGTGAAAGAAGAGAGTGAAAAAGCTGGCTTAAAACTCAACATTCAAAAAACTAAAATCATGGCATCCAGTCCCATCACTTCCTGGCAAATAGATGGGAGGGAAATGGAAACAATAACAGACTTTATTTTCTTGGGTTCCAAGATCACTGCAGATGGCAAAATTAAAAGACACTTGGTCCTTGGAAGAAAAGTTATGACAAACCTAGACAGCTTATTAAAAAGCAGAGACATTACTTTGCCAACAAAGGTCCATCTAGTCAAAGCTATGGTTTTTCCAGTAGTCATGTATGGAGGTAAGAACTGGACTATAAAGAAAGCTGAGCGCCGAAGAATTGATGCCTTTGAACTGTGGAGTTGGAGAAAACTCGAGAGTCCCTTGGACTGCAAGGAGACACAACCAGTTGATCCTAAAGGAAATCAGTCCTGAATATTCATTGGAAGGACTGATGTTGAAGCTGAGGTTCTAATACTTTGGCCACCTGATGTGAAGAGCTGACTCATTTGAAAAGACCCTGTTGCTGGGAAAGATTGAAGGCGGGAGGAGAAGGGGACGACAGAGGATGAGATGGTTGGATGGCATCACCGACTCAATGGACATGAGTTTGAGTAAACTCTGGGAGCTGGTGATGGACAGGGAGGCCTGGCGTGCTGCAGTCCATGGGGTCCCAGACAGTCAGACACGACTGAACGACTGAACTGAACTGAACTAAACTGACCTAAACTGTGTATTAATGATTATATAACAGCAATGTATCTTGCTCAAGGACTTGTTTCTTCTTAACAGGAACCCATTCCTTCTGGCTAATCTTGTTAAGATGTATGTTGTGTGAGTGGGTCTTGTAAGACCTTTACAACCTTGAGACATTCTTCTGATCTATTGTTAGTAACCAATTGATAAAGTATATAAGGTCTTGCTAAGACTGGTAGGGGGCACTCTTCTACCCCCTTCTGGTGTCTGTGTCGGAAGCTTTCTCTGTCCCTTTTTACTTGAATAATAATACTTTTGCCGCATGAAGCTCTGAGTGACTGAAGCCGCGTCTTTGGTCCCGAAGCTAAATTTTCTCCTTCAGAGATCACGAATCCGACACCATTCACCATAAGCTACCACTAGAAAAGGCAAAACTATGGAGACAATAAAAAAAAGTCAATGTTTGGACTTGCCTGGTGGTCTAGTGGTTAAATTCATGGGCCAATGCAGGGGTGTGCGCTCAGTCGCTCAGCCATGATTGACTCTTTACGACCCCATGGGCTGTAGCCCACCAGGCTTCTCTGTCCATGAGGATTCTCCAGGCAAGAATACTGGAGTGGGTTGCCATGCCCACCTCCAGGGGATCTTCTCAACCCAAGTCTCCCACACTGCAGGTAGACTCTTTAACATCTGAGCCACTGGGGAAGCCCAAGAATACTGGAGTGGGTAGCCATTCCCTTCTCCCTGGGATCTTCCTGACCCAGGAATCAAACTGGGGTCCCCTGCATCGCAGGCCGATTCTTTACCAGCTGAGCTACCAGGAAAGCCCCCAATGCAGAGGAGGTGGGTTCGATCCTTGGCCTGGGAAGATTCCACACGCCATCAGGGCAACTAAGCCCCTGTGCCACAACTACTGAAGCCTGAGAGCCCTAGAGCCTGTGCCCCATGACAAGAGAAGTCACCGCAGTGAGAAGCCTGTGCACTCTGCAACTAGAGAAAGCCTGCCACAGGACTAAAGACCCAGTGCAGCCAAAAGAAAAAATATTTTTTTTTAAAAAAAAAGGTCAGTGTTGGGATTTCCCTGGTAGTCCAGGGGCTAAGACTCCTGAGTTACCAATGCAGGGGACCTGAGTTCTATCCCACATGCCACAACTAAAAGATTCCACATGTTGTAACTAACGCCTGGCAAATAAATAAATACTAAAAAAAAAACCAAAAAAAACAACAAGGTCAGTGTTTGCCAGAGGTTGGGATGGGGGTGGGATAAGAAGACAGAGCAGAGGATTTTTAGGGCAGTGAAAATACTCTGTATGATTCGGGAACGGTAGACACATCACTACCCATTTGTCCATAGCATGTACAACTCCTAGAGTGAACCCAGTGTAAACTGTGGACTGTGGTGTGACACTGAGGTATCACTGTGGGTTCATCGACTGAGACAGATGTACCTCTCTGTTGGGGGCTGCTGATAAAGGCCGAGGCTGTGCATATGGGGCAGAGGGTATGTGGGGAACCTCTGCACTTTCCTCTCCGTTTTGCTGTGAAACTAACGCTGCTCTGAGGACTTCCCTGGCGTCCAGGGGTTCGGACTGCTTCCACTGTGGGGAACTAGGATCCGGCAAAAACAAAAACCGCTCAAAAAGTAATCTCTAATAAAAAATGTTGTAAAAAATATTTTTAATGTTTTCAGTTTTAAAAATTCCCACTTATACTACTAAGCTCTTTTTTTTTTTTTTTTTTTTAAGTTTAAGAGGTAGCCAATTCAAATAACAAAACGACCATATCAAACTCTTTCCTTTGCATTTGTTTTCAACTTAGTAAAGACCGGATGGTCCACCTCTACCCACAGGCCCAAGGGCCAGGCGGGGCTCCAGACAGGGGAGGACTGAAACAATTCTACACCACGCAGCCTTCCCCAGGAGCACCAGAGATTGCATCTGGGGAGCCTGACTTATTTCTGCTTGTTTGTAAAGTGGGACTGTGCACACCAGGCTGGCGCAGGGCCAGGAAGAGCAAACAGAGGGCCCCAGGGCTGAGGAGGAAGTGCTCACATCCGGGAGGGCCTGAGGAGGGAGGGGCTGGGGAGGAGGCACCTCTGAGACAGGAGGACACAGGACAGAGCCTGGAGCCACCCCGCGACACTGGGGGTCCAGACAGACCCCACAGCACCAACATCCCACCAACTCCAGAGGGGCCCCTGGGTACTTAGCTCCAGGCCCACCCCCACCCCCTCGTCCTGGTCACCCCAGGTTCTGCCCAAGGACTGTCCTAGTGCCCCCCAGGCCAGCTCGCACCCACACGGTGCAGACACAAACCTTCCCCAGGGACCTGATCCTGCTTCTGCTCTGCATTTCTGCAAACAAGGAGGCCCAGAGCCCAGATCCGGCAGCCCCTCCCTGGAGTCCCAAATCAGACGCCTCCCCCAGGGCGTCACCAGGATTCCATCCCTGCCTCCACCCCAACGCCAGGGCTGTGATCCTGCACCTGCCCGCCCTCCCTCCCTCCCCTCCTTCTTCCAAAGACCTCTGGAGCTGCTCGGCAGGGTCTTCCTCAACTCACTTCCCCCTGAACTCCTGCAATGCGTGTCACCTCCAGGAAGGCAGGAGTGTGAGCAACCAGGGCAGCGAGGTGAACATGTGGCCCCTCAGTGGAGCTCTTGCTTTCCCATTTTTAGTAAAGACACGGATATGGAAAGTGTTTCGCTTTCCTCTTCTCTATTAAAAAAGAAGCAAAGACAGCCCAGCGGAGCACACATGATGCCACACGGTCTACCCACTGGTCTCTGGTCAGGGAGGTGAAGGGGCAGTCCTGGGTGGTACTGGCCCTCAGCTGGCCAACTGCGGCCTTGCAGGGGTTTGAGCTGAGGATACCAAAGCTCTGAGTTTTCTAGAGAAGCCGGCAATCCAGAATTTAATGTGAAATCTCCTTGAATTTGACTGGCAGCACCCGACTGAAATGGCCTCCACGCAGGCCAGCTCAGGAGGGCAGAGAAGGTGGTGGGCCTGACCCCATCCTGGGGGGACTCTGTGTACCCCATTCTTTCGCTCCTCTCTCTGCCCCTCTGCCCATGCCAATCTGCAACTCCCTCACTCCTTGAACCCCAGAAGCTCCAGGGAAAAGTGGACAGTTGGCCCAGGGAGCCCCTCCTGTGACCTCATCCCCCACGTCCTCTCAGCTGGCCAGTGGCAGGGACACTGCCTCCTGTGACCAGGCCCATGCACCCCAAGATCCTCTCCACCATATTCCTCTCTCCCTGCCCTCCCAGCAGTGGCATCTGGAATGTCACCCTGTCACTCACCACCCCTCCCCCTCCATTCCAGCCACTACTGCCCCAAACCACAGGATGAGCTGGCAAGGGCTGGGCCCACGGCTAAGCAGAGCAGACACTGCCCCCTCCCTGCTAATCTCTGCTGCTGCTGCTGCTGCTAAGTCGCTTCAGTCGTGTCCGACTCTGTGCGACCCCATAGACGGCAGCCCATCAGGCTCCGCCGTCCCTGGGATTCTCCAGGCAAGAATACTGGAGTGGGTTGTCATTTCCTTCTCCAGTGCATGAAAGGGAAAAGTGAAAGTGAAGTCGCTCTGAAGCAGACACTAAGCTGATGACAAGAGCAGGAAGGAAGCAGCACAAACCTGAGTCATAGAGTCACTTTCAAATGGTGCAGCCACCCACCTGGGCGCTGGGAAAACTTCAGAGGAAGTGACACCTGGGCCAAGTCCTGGAGAGGGAGCAGGTCAGCCAGGGACAGAGGGTGGGGTACAAGGGATGCTCCAAGGAGAGGTGGCATCTCAGAAAAGACCCCAGAGACAGGAGAGCTTGGCGGGTACAGAAACAGACAGTGGTCCCCCAAAGCTGGCCAGTGACCACTGAGGGGAGAGAATGGGGATGAAGGGCGAGCTGGAGGATGGAGCCAGGAGCTTGTCACACGGGCCTGAGACTGGGACAGAGCCTGGACTTGTCCTGGGGGCAAGGCAGCCTTGGGAGACGGAGTCAGGGCTGGTGTGCGGGGAGTCACCTGGAGGCTGCGGGTGGAGGGTCTTCTCCGCCTGCATCTTGCCTCCCAGCCCGAGCCCACAGCTCACCCCGCTGCCCTAAGAGTCACTTTCTTAAGCAGAAGTCCACGGCCCTGCCAGATCCTCCGGGGCCCCTCCTACGGGAGAAAGATTAAACTCCTGGGACTTCCCTGGCAGTCCAGTGGTTGAGACTCCGCACTTCCACTGCAGGGGGCATGGGTTCGACCCCTGGTCAGGGGACTAAGATCCCGCATGGCACGTGGGGCAACCAGAAAAAAAAAAAAAGATTCAACTCCCTAGCGAGGCCTCTGAAGCCCTCAGGGATCTGGAACTTTCCTCACCTATCTCCCACTGCCTCTCGGAGCTCTAGGCTGCACCTGCCCAGGCCAGTGCTGCTGGCTGGGCCCACCTGGACCTTCCCTCCACCTCGCCTGCACCAGCCTGTCCCAGCAACATGCCACCTCTGCCCCGTGAAGAAAAGGTGACTCACGGACGAATGGGGAGCGTAAGTGGACACAAAATTTCGGAGGGCAACCCAGCTTTAACGTCATCCACCCAAACTCCAGATACATGGGCTGCTCTAAGCCAGACATCCCACCGAGAGAAATTCACCCTACAGATGTGTCTACACACAACCAAACCAAGCGTGTTCAAGGTTACTCACTGAAAAGCTGTTTTACGTGCAAAAGCTGGCCGTGCCCTAAATCCGCCAATAAGGGGCTCGTTAGATTAAGTTACACCCACATGACACAGAGTGTACAGCCTCGAGCAAGAGGTAGGAAGGGTCTCAGAGAAGCCCTGTTTGATGAGAAAAGGCTCAGAATGATGGGAGATGGGTGACCATACCTGCAGGCCCGGTGGAGACCACCCTTGGGGGGGAGGCCCGGGAAACCAGAAGCTTCCACTGCCCCTGAGAGGGGAACCAGTGTCTGCAGGAAGGTCACAGTGACGCCTCTGTGCCTTCTGAATTTAAAACCATGTCAAAGGACTTCTCTGGTAGTCCAGTGGTTAGAACTCTGCTCCCAATGCAGGGAGCATGGGTTCAATCCTAGGTCGGGGAGCAAAGATCCCGTAAGCCCCATGAAACCATGTCAATCATGTCAAATATTAATAAATCCACAGTCTTTAAAATTGATTCAAAGCACAGCTCAAACACAGGTGCTCAGCAAAGCCTTCTCTGAACTCACCATAGCAAGGCTACCATCTCTGCTGGTTCCTGTGGGCGGGAGAGAGGCAGGGGAACAGAGTGGGAGAGGCCATTCCAGGAGCAGACTGCAGGCAAGGGACAATGGGGAGGCCGGAGGAGCCACCCTGCTCCCCACGCGTTCTGTGTGTACTGAGGGCCGACCCTGTCCCTCTGCTCCTCCGGGTCCCCCGAGGCCGGGCCAGGCCCCACTCCACCCGGAGCCCTCTGGACAGGGTTGAACTGTGTCCTCTGACACAATTCAGATCAGCTGAAGCCCTGATCCCGGAATCTGTAACCATGACCTGATCTGGAACCAAGGTGTTTGCAAATGTGGTAAAGTTAAGAAGAGATTATTATCAGGGCCATGTTCCCATGACTGGAGTCCTTAGAAGAAGACAGAAATCTGGACACACCAGGGGAAAAGGCCACGTGACACGGAGGCAGAGACTAGAGTGACAAACTTCGACAAGACAAGACACGACACACAGGCACTGCCTGCAGCCCGGATGCTGGACGGACAAGGAAAGAAAGGCCCTCCCCCTAGAGCCTTCAGAGGGAGCATGGCCCTGCCGACCACTGGTAAGGGGCTTGCAGGCTCCAGATGTGAAAACATATGTATTTCTGTGTTTTAAGCCACCCAGATGTGGTCATGTGTTACAGTGGCACCAAGAAACCCAGATAGCATGTGGCCTGAGGCCCCTGCCTGGGTGACCTGAGCGCCACCCCCAGAAGGCAGCAGTGAGCGGCCAGGCTGAGGCCCCGTGGCCTGCAGCCAGCTCAGGCTCTGTTCCCCAGTCTAGCCAGCCCAGGCCAGGCCCCCCAGCAGCCTTGGCGGCAGCTCCATTAATGACTGCCCCCTGCCCACCCTGCACACAGCCCCCCCAGCATGATGCCAACATCTCCGACTCTGATAGAAAAATGTCAGTGTTCAAACTGAACACTTCCACGTGAGTTCCATGGGTACTGGGGGAGGCGGGGCAAGAGGGCTGTTTCCTTTACCCAATGGTGAAAGCAGAACTGTCTGAAGGAGAAGGTGAGAGTGCCAAGTCCAGCCAATTTCCAGGACACGTGAAGTCCTCTGTGGGGTTTCCACCAGCACCCAACACGGGCAGAACCACTGGGCTTGCTGCTAGGGTCCAGGCGGGTTCCCACAGGGCAGCCAGCTCTAACCATGCCTCACGGATTGTGCCAGAAGCTCTCCAGACCTGTCCCTTCTGAATGAGGCTCAACCCAGAGAGGCAATGGCGGGTCAGGGCAGGGACTTTTGGACAGAGTGCCACCCCTGCCTTGGAGCTGCAGGTGGCAGTCGAGAAGGTGCCCGTGGCGGGGGCATCCATAAAGCAGGATCAGAACAGGAGTCTGAAGGCAGGCCAGGGAGGAGACTGGCGGGGCGGGGGCTGCCACTACTGGTGAGAAAGGAGCTCCAGGCTCATCCGGGGGCACGCACCTGCCAGGAGGACCACATGGGCTGGGGGCACTTGGATTGGTTCATACCCGGCAGCCTCCACCATGGGGCCCTGAAGGCCAGAGTCAGGCACATATGAACACCCCATCTTCCCATGTTGGGGGGACTCTGCCCAACCGAAGGCTGTGTGGCACTGCTTGTCCCCTCCAATTTGCTGCCTAAGAAGGTTGCAACAAAGCTCCTTCAACCCCCAAAGACCCCACAGGAGGCAAGGGGAGAGAAACAGCTGGGCTGCCAAAGAGGCCCTGGGACCCTCCCAGGCCCCAAAGCAGGACACGAGAATGAACCGGGGCAGGTGGCTCACCCAGCCCCACTGATCCCAAAAATCCAGAGTACCCTGAGCTGAGCAGACAGGAAGCTGAGCAGCGCCTGGCCGAACAGCAGAAATCTGCTGGCAGGAGAAAGGGAAGCACCAGGCGGAAAAGAAGGCAAAGAGGAACAAGTGCCCCCAACTTGGGCACTGGAGCCAAGTAGGTGAGCACTTACCCAAGTAGGTGGGTAAGTGCCAGGCCTCGCTGCCAACTTCCCCAGGCACCCATGATATGACCCTGCCAGGAACCCATGTGGATACCCAGAGGCCAGAGTCCCCGTCCCGGCTTCAGTTAACCACCTAAACTTCAAGGTCAGCAAGACCTGGGCCAGGCCTGGGTGCCTCTGGCTGCATGAAGCCAGCCACTCTGTTGTACACAGGGGCTAAGTCCCCCTACCACCTGACCCCATCTGCCGCAGGGGTCCCCACATGGGGGAGTCCCACAACCGGTGGTTGGTACCTGCTCAGCTGGGAAGCCATGTGGGCTGCGACATCCCAGGTCCAGAGAGAGGCGAGGGGGGCAGCTGCAGCCGACTCACCCGCCTGCAAGGACGGCCCCAACCCCTTGGCCTGGTGGGAAGCACCCTGGCTTCCTGGGCTGCCCAATCTAACCAGGAAGGGAAGCCTAGTCTCACCAGTCTGAGAAGCCTACCAAAAGCCAGTTGTCACAGAAACCTCATCTTGTATATAACAACAATGGAGAAGGAAATCTAGCCCTCTTGCTCCTGTTGCCCTGAGATCTAGAAGCCACAGGGGCCCTCCTCAGTCAGCGCCGGGGACAAAGGCCAAGCCCCAGGCCTGGACCCAAAGCTTCCTGACACTCAGACAGAAGTGGTGGGGGGGTGTCACGAGCCAGAGTAAGTGAGACAGAGGGAGAGGTCCCGTCAGATGCAGAGGAGCTGGCATCTGTAACCTGTCCCCCAAGCCCAGCCTGAGTGGTAGGGGCTGTTGAACCCTGGCAGGGAGGCAGATGGCTGTTCAGCCCTCTCCTGGCCGACCCCCTGCCCCCACCACACAGACCTTCCTACCTACCGCTCAGGTGCACTGACTTCTACTGGGGGAAAAGGACCGGCTGGCAGAGAGGTCTTGGTGCTGAGGCGAGGTGGCAGCCAGGGGAGAGGGGGCTAGATGTGTCCTGAGTGTCACCCAGACCCAATGCCACCCCCACAGAGCCACGGTCACCCAGGCACCATGATGGGCAGCATGAATGAATGAACCCACCCACTCGAGGGCATCCTTCCTAAAAACTGTCATCCTGGCTCGGCTCCCAGGCACCTGTCTAGCTAGCCTGTGCAGCCTTTGTTGTTAAGAGGTCAAGTCAGGACACGGCCCTGATAGGGCTTGGCAAAGGCAGCTTGCCACTCGGGCCCACAGAGACCCCCTGTCAGAGGCCAGGTGCCCTCGCCTCCTTCCCGGGGGCCCTCCTAATATACGGATGGATTCTCACTAAAGGCACTAGTGGCCCCACCTTTATGCAAAAGAGAGAAAGAACATTCCAGACTGACTAGGAACATCCCAGCCTGACCAGCACCACAGCCCCTGGTTCCACAGGGAGGCAGGCACCCAGCCCAGGAGGAAGTGGCAAGGCTACCCTCAGCTGGGCCATCAGGATGCCTGGAGCCTGGAGCCGGGCAGGCAGGTGAGGGGCCCGCCCACCACACCCACAACGTCCACCTGGAGGGGAGTCAAGGCTGAGTCTGGGACGAAAACTCTCCCACAAGCCTCGCCACCCACACAGCCTGACAGGTCCCGGCCAAGACGGCAGACCTCCCCCAGCCGCTCAGCTGCTACAACAGCACATTATTTGCCGGCAGCCCCTGGAACAGGTCCTGTCAGGCAGGGCCGGGCCAACCTTCTCACCGCTGGGTCCCACACTGGTCACGTGTGTTAGATGCTGAGCTGACCCCCGGGGGATGCAGAGTGGACCGACGTCATTCCCACCCCACCGGCCCAGGGCCCTGGTCTCCTCAGGTCAGCTGGGACCCCCTCCTCCGGCCCTCCTCGCTTCCCCTCCCCTGGACCACAGGCCGCTCAGGACGCGAACCACCTCAGAGGTTCTGGGCACCCCACATGCTCAGTCTGTTCTAGTCCCTCTCTCAACCTCAGGTTGGAAAGAAGGCCCCAAGGCCCCAGATGCCCACTCCAGCCCTGGCCTCCAGAGTCACATGCCAAGACCTGTTGGTCCCTGCCGCCCTGGTGCTCGGGCCAGGGTCCCTCAAACACCCCCACCCTGGCTGCCCCAGAGTTTCCCCATGACTCCCAACTCACAGCCTGGCCTTCTCCCTGAGTCGGGCCTGGTTGGTGCCCCTCCGGAAGGCTGAGAGGGCCACAGCTCGCTGGAGCAAGAGCATGGTGTCTGCAGCCTCCACGGTCCCTCCCAAAGCCATGACCAGATGGGGCTTAGAGAGGGCTCCCTGGCCAGGAGCAGTGCCCTTTGGACTCTGCCGGTCCCGCACAGGGGCATCGCTGCCTCCCTAAGCAACCGTGGCTTCCCTCTCCACAAGCTGGGCTGGGCATCCCCTCCCCAGATAAGGGGCAATGCTCAGAAGCCCATCTCAATACTCCAAATACTGCAGGTTCCCTGACCTTTTTTTGTTAAAATTTTTGTTTTTTATTTTTAAGTTTTTTGGTTGCATCATTAGACTTGCAGAATCTTAGTTCCCCAACCAGGGATTGAACCCAGGCCGTGAAAGTGCTGGGTCCTAACCACTGGGCAGCCAGGGAACTTCCTCCATGACCTTTGAAAGTCCCGTAAAATCATAAGAAATTGGAGTAGAAAGAGATGTTGGAAGTTAGCCGGTTCAAGCCCCAGCTTCCACCCGGGAGGAAGGCAGGAAGGGCGGCAGGCCCCCAAGAGTCAGAACCAGAAGACACCAGGAGTGCCAATTCAGGAAGGAAGGCCGGGTAGGGGGAGGCAGCCTGCGGGGCTCTGTGAAGGTCAAAAACTGCCCTCCCCACCTCCTCTATGCACCAACCAGGTGATGCAGGGAACTTGACAGTAATGACCCCACACCAACAAGAGAAGCAGGCCCCATTTGCCCCACCAGGTTCTAAGTTCATTACAACACTACAAAACTGGCTTAAGGACGCAACATTCCTCAATGGAGTAAACGGAGAATCCTGACATCAATCTGTACCTGAAGAAGAACTTTCTGAATGATACAACCACGAACAGCATGGTGAGGATTCACATGGCATGCGATGCCGAGCACAGGACCATAAGACACGGGAAAATGGACTGAAATCCACAACTGAGACAAGGCTATCTAGAGAAGTGCTTTTAGACAAACCACAGAAGTTAAGACTGAAATGAAGCGTCGTTGGAGGGAAGATATGTTTCACGTTTGGAGAATGAGCCACTAAATGATATGTAGCATCAACTACTTAAAACCTGGAGAAAGAGATACAAGCTAAACCCAGTGAAACTTAGATTTTTTTTTTTTTTAATTAGAGAAAAACAGAATTCAAGGAAGGGAGAAAATCTTCAAGAAATGACACAAAATTAACTGTCTAAAACCCCTCCTGCAGCTCAGTCCTGTCAGGGAGGCTGGACCAGGCCTCCTCCACCACTGGACTCCAGCCATGAGCAGACCTTTCCACAAAGAGAACCATCTGATGACCGTTTAGCTATATGAGTAAACAATTTTGAAGCTGAACAACCATAAGGTGCTATTTCCTTTCTATTAAATTAACCAAGAAACATTTTATTTTATTTTTTTTATTTTTTTATTTTTTCTTTCCTACTACCCAAACTTTATGCCAGCCACTGTGTAATGGGATATAAAAATGAGTATAAAGCAATTTTAACCATCATGACACTTGCAATTGCATTAAGCCAGGGACACAGGTCTGTAATCAGTCAGTTCAGTTCAGTTGCTCAGTTGTGTCTGACTCTTTGTGACCCCATGGACTGCAGCATGCCAGACTTCCCTGTCCATCACCAGCTATCGGAGCTTGCTCAAACCCATGCCCATTGCATCAGTGATGCCATCTAACCATCTCATCCTCTGTTGTCCCCTTCTCCTTCTACTTTCAAAGACCCAGCATCAGAGTCTTTTCAAATGAGTCAGTTCTTTGCATCAGGTGGCCGAAGTATTGGAGTTGCAGCTTAAACATCAGTCCTTCCAATGAATAGTCAGGACTGATCTCCTTTAGGATGGACTGGTTGGATCTCCTTGCAGTCCAAGTGACTCTCAAGAGTCTTCTGCAACACCACAGTTCAAAAGCACCAATTCTTCAGCACTCAGCTTTCTTTATAGTCCAACTCCCACATCCATGCATGACTAGTTGACTAGATGGACCTTTGTTGGCAAAGTAATCTCTCTGCTTTTTAATATGCTGTCTAGGTTGGTCATAACTTTTCTTCCAAGGAGCAAGCATTTTTTAATTTCATGGCTGCAGTCACCATCTGCAGTGATTTTTGTAGCCCCCCAAAATAAAGTCTGTCACTATTTCCATTGTTTCCCCACCTATTTGCCATGAAGTGATGGGACCGGATGCCATGATCTTAGTTTCTTGAATGTTGAGTTTTAAGACAACTTTTTCACTTTGCCCTTTCACTTTCATCAAGAAGCTCTTTAGTTCCTCTTCACCTTCTGCCACATGGGTGGTATAATCTGTGTATCTGAGTGGCAATCTTGATTCCAGCTTGTGCTTCATCCAGCCTGGCATTTCACATGATGTACTCTGCATATAAGTTAAATAAGCAGGGTGACAATATACAGCCATGACGTACTCTTCTCCCAGTTTGGAACCAGTCCAATGTTCCATGTCCGGTTCTAACTGTTGCTTCTTGACAGGCATACAGATTTCTCAAGAGGCAGGTCAGGTGGTCTGGTATTCCCATCTCTTTCAGAATTTTCCACAGTTTGTTGTGATTTTGTCCTGAAGAATCCCAGATGAGCCCCCAAGATGAAAGGTCGTTTGCTGAATCACGAAAAGACGGCCGGGATTCTTGGCCTCCAGAGGAGAAGAATTCAATCCGGGGCCAGAAAGGAAGCTTGATTGCTCAGAGCTTTTGTGTAATGAAGTTTTATTAAAGTATAAAGGAGACAGAGAAAGCTTCTGACATAGGCATCAGAAGGAGGCAGAAAGAGTACCCCAAGAAACATTTTAAATGACAAAACCAGATGTCTGGAAAGGTTCATAGCAACATGATTCATTAATAGCCGAAAGGTGGAAACCCAGGATCCATCATCGGATAAATAACATATGGTCCATCAACACAATGGACCATTATTTGACCATAAAAAGGAATGCAGTACTGATACACACTGATAAAAGGAATGTTCACATGTTGAGGTCTGGGGAAGTCATTCTGGCTTATACATGAGTTACCTTGAATTCAATGCTGACTAGAATAGCCTGTTTGTGGTCTAGCAGACAAACACTGTGTACCTGCTTTAATTACTAAAGGAAAGAGTGCACTGACCAGAAGTAAAAAGTGTTCATGTTAAAAATAAAGCCTGGAGACTTCTCCGGTGGGGAAGACTAAGTGGCTAAGACTCTGAGCTCTCAATTCCAGGGGCCTGGGTTTGATCCCTGGTTGGGGAACTAGATGCCACATGTTGCAAGAAATAGTTTCAGTGCTGCGGCTGAAGATGGAAGATCCCGCTGGTTGCAGCTGAGACCTGGAGAAGCCAGATAAATAAAGAAAAAATAAGGATTAAACACTTCCTCCCTGGGACACCAATGCTCATTACTCCTTCAACAGTCAGACTCCCTTCCCAGGTGCCAAGGCCACACTGACGGCTTGGGTACATGGGGATCTGGTTTTCTGAAACCGGAGGGAAGATCTCCTTGACTTGATGTTCTCTGTTCTGACAAGACAAAACTGTGCTGAAAGCCCTGCTTCTCCGGAGCAGATTCTCAGAGCAATCTGAGAGGCTGGCTTCTGGGCTACAGTCCTCAGTTGGGCTCAAATCAAACTCTTTCCTATTCCTGTTATACATTGTTTATTAGTTACTTTCCTCAACACTAAAACGTGGATGAACTCTGAAAATATTATGCTGAGTGAAAGAAGCCAGTCATGCAAAAGACCATCTAGTATATAAGTCCATTGATATAGAATACCCAGAAAAGGCAAATCCTAGAGACACACAGACGGTAGACTGGCGGTTGCCAGGGGCTGGGGAAGGGAGGTAGGGAGTGAAAACACCCACGAGATTGTGTCTGGGGTGCAGTTCATGGGGAAACAACCACCATGACCTTCAGTTCTCAAGGTCATCTGGAAACCGAAGAAGGCAGAGAAGGCAGCATGCTGCCTTCCACCTGCCCCACACCTGCCCAGGGAGCAGGGGCTACACCCGAGTCACCAAGGAGAAAGGCAAGAGGTGAGAGACAAGGTCCTGGAGCTCAGAGGATCAACTGGCCCAACTGATGAGAGGCACCCAGGAGAGAAGGTGAGCAGAGAGCTGAATGGCTTTTCCTAGAACTGGAGGCCAGTTTCCTCCCACGGCTTCCCTGGTGGCTCAGATGGTAGAATCTGCCTGCGGTATGAGAGACCCAGGTTCGATCCCTCGGTCGGGAAGATCCCCTGGAGAAGGGAATGGCAACCCACTTCAGTATTCTTACCTGGAAAACCCCATTGAAAGAGGAATCTGGAGGGCTACAGTCCATGGGGTCGCACAGAGTCAGAAACGACGGAGCGACTAACACTTTCACTTTCCTCCCACAGAACCCCACCTCCAAGGGCAGAGAAAGCTGGGAGGGGCAGAGATATACTCTGGGGTCATAAAGAACTCCCAACAGTGAGAAAACCAAAGCTGCAATATTTTTAAATAGGCAAAAGACCTGAGCAGGCACTTGGCCAAACAAGATACGTAGGTGACAAACACAAATATGAAATGATGCTCAACGCTGTTCGACATTAGGAAACTGCAGATTAACACCACCGTGAGAGCCTCTCACACCTCAGCATGGCTAAAATTGAAAAGCCCGACTGCACCAAGTACTGGTAAGGCTGTGGAGGAACCAGGACTCCCAGGCGCTGCTGGAAACGAGCAGGAAACAAACATGAAATGCACAACCACCTGGGGAGACAGTCAGGTAGTTTCTTAAACAGTTAAACCTACACCTACCATCCCATCCAAGTGTTTACACACATCCAAATGGATCAAGCCACTCACTTTAAATGTGTACAGTTACATAAATTGTATGTCAATAATGAAATAAATAAATACCCCACCCACCCATCCCGACAGCTGCCGTGTGAAGAATCACATGCTGGTGGCAAACACCTGGGAGTTCTAGCCAGTCACTGAATCTAAGCGAGTTTACTGGCACTCGGTCCATTTCCAAGAGTGTCTCAGCCACCAGCTCCAGGACCACAAGCAGGAAGGAGGCAGCCAGGCTGCCCTGGAGCTCCAGGTACGGCCTCACTAAGAGCCCTACCAGGCCAGCACGCCAGGCACCACCAGGCACCAATCACAGCCCTCTCAGCCCATGGGATCCACAGTGAAGCCCCTAGGAGCAGCCCAGAAGGCTCTGAGGACTTCCCCAGAGTCAGGCAGAGTACGGTCAGTGGTCCATATGGTGACACCCAGTCTCACTGTGGAAGGGGCTCCCGGACATCCTTGAGAATTAAGGAGGATGCCCTCCAAAGACACTCTCCTAGAGGTCTGGGGGGTGCAGAAGCTGGAGTAGGCCATGAAGGGGCTGAGGACAGAACAAGGGCAACCCTCTCAGCCTCTAGAACCCCAGTCCTGCCCGATATCCTGGGCATCAAACAGCCCATCCTGCCGGACATCACCTGCAGACCACGTCAGCAGATGGCCCCCCCAGAAAGCCAGTGTGGAAATGCCAAGGGCAAGCTGTCAGCGACACAGAGACGTGTCCAAGAGACGCAGTCAGGGTTCAAGCTGTGGCTCTACCACACCAGCCACGTGCCCCTAAGTCAGCCACTGCCCCTCTGGGCTCTGTTTCCTCACCTGTAACCTGGAGGGTCCATGGAGATCTGAGAGTTCCTTGAAGCTGTGACACCCTACAAGGACTTCCGGGACCTAGGAGAAGCCGGGTACACTGAGCTCCTGGGCTGGCCAGAGGACACAACCAACAGAGGCACTGTTAGCAGAACAGTGAGGAGCCACCAACTTGGAGAAAATATTTATAAATCACGTCTCTGATAAAGGACTTGTATCCAATAACCAACAATCCAGCATGAAAACGAGCAGAAGATCTGAAAGGACACCTCAAAAATGAAGACACACAAATAGCAAATAAGTACATGAGAAAGATGCGTGTCACAGGTCACCAGGGAATCGCAAACTCAAACGACAACAAGCTACCACCCACACTCACCCTACCAGCCAAGATCCCGATGTGACAACGCCAGACACTGGCGAGGATGCAGAGTGGCAGGAACTCCCGCTAAACCCTGAGGGGACACAACGTGGCGTGGGCACGGTAGAAGAATGTAGACACTTTCTATAAAACTAGGAATTCAATGCACTCTCTTTCATATCAACTATCTAAAAACAAAAGTAAAAAGAAGGTGGAGCACCAAAGATACTTTCAAACGGTGGTGCTGGAGAAGACTCTTGAGAGTCCCTTGCACAGCAAGGAGCTCAAACCAGTCAATCCAAAAGGAAATCAACCCTGAATATTCATTGGAAGAACTGATGCTGAAGCTGAAGCTCCAATATTTTGGCCACCTGATGCAAAGAGCTGACTCATTAGACAAGACCCTGATGCTTCGAAAGATTGAAGGTAGGAGGAGAAGGGAGTGACAGAGAATGAAATGGTTGGATGGCATCATCAACTCAATGAACATGAATATGAGCAAACTTCGAGAGATGGTGAAGGACAAGGAAGCCTAGTGTGCTGCAGTCCATGGGGTCGCAAAGAGTCGATTATGACTGAGCAACTGAATAACAACAACAACAAAAAACTTAGTAGGTACATGGGAACAATTACAAGCAAAATCAAGTCCACAAAATTATCACTGCTATAGCTGAGATAAGACTATTCCCACTAGGAATTCCCTGGCAGTCCAGCTATTATGACTCGGGCAGCTCAGATGGTAAAAACTCTGCCTGCAATGCAGGAATCTCAGGGTCTCCTGGGTAAGGAAGATCCCCTGGAGAAGGGAATGGCAACCCACTACAGTATTCTTGCCTGGAGAATTCCATGGACAGAGGAGCCTGGCGGGCTACAGTCCATGGCGGGCTAAACCCAAAGAGTTGGACACAACTGAGTGACTAACACACTCACTTTTTCACTCTCACTGCCAAGGGCAAAGGTTCAATCCTTGGTCAGGGAACTAAGATCCCACAAGTCGAGAGGTAAGACTGTTCCTACTACTTCTTAGATGACACAGGCCACTTAGACCAATTCCACGCTGGCCAAAAGCCCCACTGTTATGACAAGATGGGACCAGCCTGTCATTATAGGAAGCACAGAATGACAATCAAATAGGATCCAGTCTCCTGAGACACCACAGAGCACCAAAAGCCATTTAGCTGTTAGAGTTCCAACGTCCACGCACCTGTCCCCCTGCTTCAGGGGTCAGTGTCCACAGAGTGATGCCCGAGCAGCAACACTGTCATGGTGGTAAGTGTGGCTCCTGAGCTGGACCATGAACATCCATATGCTCAAGGTCACCAGGGCCAGAGGCACCAAGAAGCAAGTGCAGGAGTTCTGAAGCTGGACCCCTGCCACTCCCCCAAACAAAATTATTTTCCCAGCCAAACAAAAAAGCAAAAAAAGTATGAGTGCCAAACACAAGCCTGAAGTTCTGGTCACTGATTAGGAAATGGGGATAGGGTTGGAGTGGGGGGTGTTATGCCCACCTCCAAGCAGTTCTCTGACCCCAGCTGGGTGTCCTGCAAGTCAACTTGATTCTGACTCTCTGCCTGGACACAGGCCAGAAACCAGTATGCAGGTCAAGAAGCAACAGTTGGAAGGGGACATGGAACAATGGAGTGGTTCCAAATTGAGAAAGGAGTACGTCAAGGCTGTATATTGTTTATTTAACTTCTATGCAGAGTATAACATGTGAAATGCCAGGCTGGATGAATCACAAACTGGAATTAAGATTGCAGGAAGAATAACAACCTCAGATATGCAGACAACATCACTTTAATGGCAGAAAACGAAGAGGAACTAAGGAGCCTCTTGATGAGGATGAAAGAGGAGAGTGAAAACACTGACTTAAAAGTCAACATTCAAAAAATGAAGATCATGGCATCCAATCCCATCAGTTCAGTTCAGTTCAGTTGCTCAGTCGTGTCTGACTCTTTGCAACCCCATGAATTGCAGTACGCCAGGCCTCTCTGTCCATCACCAACTCCCGGAGTCTACCCAAACCCATGTCCATTGAGTCAGTGATGCCATCCAACCATCTCATCCTCTATCGTCCCCTTTTCCTCCTGCCCCCAATCACTTCATGGCAAATAGATGGGGAAACAATGGAAACAGTGGCAGATTTTCTTTTCTTGGGCTCCAAAATCACTGTGGACGGGGACTGCAGCCATGAAATTCAAAGATGCTTGGTCATTGGAAGAAAAGCTATGACAAACCTACACAGCATATTAAAAAGCAGAGATAACATTTTGCTGACAAAAGTCCATCTAGTCAAAGTTATGGCTTTTCCAGTAGTCATGTATGGATGTGAGAGTTGAACAATAAAGAAAGCTGAGCACCAAAGAATTGATGCTTTCGAACTGTGGTGTTGGAGAAAACTCTTGAGAGTCCCCCTGGACTGCAAGGAGATAAAATCAGTCAATCCTAAAGAAAATCAATCCTGAATAGTCATTGGAAGGACTGATGCTGAAGCTGAAGCTCCAAAACTCTGGCCACCAGATGAGAAGAACTGACTCATTGGAAAAGACCCTGATGCTGGGAAAGATTGAGGGTAGGAAGAAAAAGGAGCAACAGAGGATGAGATGGTTGGATGGCATCACTGACTCAATGGACATGAGTTTGAGCAAACTCCAGGAGATAGTGCAGGACAGGGAAGCCTGGAGTGCTGTAGTCCATGGGGTTGCAAAGAGTCGGACACAACTTAACGACTGAAAAACAACAACCTGGAGACAGCATCAGACCCCACCCCCCACCTTCGCATACCAATCCCAAGTCCAGGATGTCATTTGTGTTACTGACCAACCAGTTACAGACAGAGTTTCCACCAAACTCCTCCTTGAGTTTGATTAATTTGCTACAGAGGCTCACAGAACTCAGGAGACCCATTCACTCATGAGATCACCATCTTATTACAAAGGACATTAAAGGATATGAGTCATCAGCCAGATGAAGAGACAGGCAGGGCAGAAGCATGTAGGAGGCACAGAGCATCCACCTGTTCTCCAGACGAACCTGAATCTCTACAGGTTCTCCAGCCCAGCTCCCTGAACCCCATCCTTTTGGGCTTTTATGGGGACTCCACAACAAAAGCCTGATTGATCCCATCACTGGTCACTGATTCAATCACCGATTCACCCAGCAGCCCCTCTCCCCTCCCTGGAGGTCAGGGGGCTGGGATTGAAGTTCCAAGCCTACAGTCACATGGCTGGCTTCCACTCTTAGGTACTTTCTGAAAGTCACCTCATTAACATAAGCTCGGGTGTGGTTGAAAGGGGTTTGTTACCAATATTAAGACACCTTTATCACTCCCATCATTTAGGAAATGCCAAGGGTTTTAGACTCTGCCAGAAACAGGGATGTAGACCAAATATGTATTTCTTACTATAAATCACAATATCACAAAGCCAGACCTGAATGAACACAGCACCAGAATAGCAAAGAAACACAAACAAAAAAAGTGTGGTGTTTACTGCAAAGGATGTTCCCCACCCCTGCTTGTCCTGATCAGTTACAAGGCTAAGGTTTCCACTGGCTAAGTCCCCAGAAGGTAATGGAATATGTAGTTGGCTCCAGAAGAGGCTGAAACCTGAAGCCCGGACTTTGAATAGGTGGAGAGGCATGGCCCATCTCCCCATCCCATACACGCACCACCCCCAACCCTCCCCCCAACCCTCCCCTCACCCCTGCCATCCAGTGGCCCGAACGAGCCAGGACAGGCCAGAACTGGTGGGGGGACCAGATCCCCACCCTCAGGTGTTCCCCAGCCCCCATTCCTGGGTGTCAGACAGGCACACACGCCAAGAGCCTTTCGGGTACCCACCATATTCTATAGGGGGGAAACTTAGGCTCCCCAGACCCTAGGGCAGTCTTACAAGCACTTGGTCAGCGAGCATAACAGCCTGGCCTTTGGCGCACCGGAAGTGCACTTTTCTCTAGCCACCTGAGGTGCAGAGAAGCTCTCAGCCTTATGCTAAGTATGGGAGATAAATCACACCTGAGCCTTTTAATGCTAAAGTATATCAGTCCTGAATACTCATACGAAGGACTGATGCTGAAGCTGAAGGTCCAATACTCTGGATACCTGATGCGAAGAACTGACTCATTGGAAAAGACCCTGATGCTGGGAAAGATCGAAGGGGGCGACAGAGGATGAGATGGTCGGATGGCATCACCGACTCAGTGGATGTGAACTTTGGCAAACTCCAGGAGATGGTGATGGACATGGAAGCCGGCTGTGCTGCAATCCATGGGGTTGCAAACAGCTGGACATGACTTGGCAACTGAACAACAACAAGCCTTTTAATCCCACCCACTCATAAACCAAAAGTAAGCAACAGCCATTTCCAGGACAGCTGGCAGGTCAGGGCTGTCTCCATTGACCTGTTCCATGATTTAGCAGCATTTGGAGAAGGCAATGGCAACCCACTCCAGTACACTTGCCTGGAAAATCCCATGGATGGAGGAGCCTGGTAGGCTACAGTCCATGGGGTCTCAAAGAGTCGGACACAACTGAGCGACTTCACTTTCACTTTTCACTTTCATGCATTGGAGAAGGAAACGGCAACCCACTCCAGGGTTCTTGCCTGGAGAATCCCAGGGACGGGGGAGCCTGATGGGCTGCTGTCTATGGGGTCGCACAGAGTCGGACACGACTGAATCGACTTAGCAGCAGCCTGGTCAGGGCAGGGCAGGGCAGGGCAGGCGATGAGGCATCCGGTGCCCATTGTGCTGACTTTGAATGGGAAATTCAAGGTCATTCAAGGTCATTCCTGCCCTCAGTTTCCCCATCGGTAAAGCAAGGGTGATTCCTAAGTCCGCTGGGACTGAGAGCTAAGCAAGTAAGCACGTAAGACACAGGGAGCAGATGGGAACAAAGTGTCAGCTCAGGACGTGAGTGCTGCCTCTAGGGCATAGGGCTGCAACCCCAAAGCTGGTGGAATGCTCTGCTCCTAGCACAGCCAGAAGGCGGGACAGTTAGTCTCTGAAGGAAGTTCTCTCTCCTGGACATGTCCACTCCCAGTCTGACAGCTGCCTCTCATCTTCCCGACTTCTCTGACACTCCACCACCTGCAGCTTCCCAACTCTCAAGGTTTCTTTTTTGGTTTGCTTGTTTTGTTTTTTCCATCTTATTTTCTATTTTTTATCATATTTTTAACTGGAGGAAAACTGCTTTACAATACTGTGTTCGTTTCTGCCTTCCATCAACATGAATCAGCAGCCATAGGTTATACATATGTCCCTTCCCTCTTGAACCTCCCTGGCACCTCCAACCCCACTGTACCCCTCTCAGGTTGTCACAGCACCAAGTTTGAACTCCCTGCATCACACAGCAAACTCCCACTGGCTAGATATTTTAAATATGGTAATGTACATGTACATGTTTCAATTCGTCCCACCCTCTCCTTCCCACACTGGGTCCACGAGTGTGTTCTCTATGTCCGCATCTCCACTGCTGCCCTGCAAATAGGTTCATCAGTACCATCTTTCTAGGTTCCATGTATGTGTGTTAAGACACAATATTTGTTTTTCTCTTTCTGACTTATTTCACCCTGTATAAAAGGCTCTAGGTTCATCCACCTCATTAGCACTGGCTTAAATGTGTTCCTTTTTATGGCTGAGTAATATTCCACTGTATATATGTACCACAGCTTCTTTATCCATTCATCTGTCAATGGACATTTAGGTTGCTTCCATGTCCCAGCTATTATAAGTAGTGCTGCAATGAACTTTGGGGTCAAGTCAGTTCAGTTCAGTCACTAAGTTGTGTTCGACTCTCTGTGACCCCATGAATCGCAGCACACCAGGCCTCCCTGTCCATCACCAACTCCCGGAGCTTACCCAAACTCATGTCTATCGAGTCGGTGATAGCTATCCAGCCATCTCAACCTCTGTCGTCCCCTTCTCCTCCTGCCCCCAATCCTTCCCAGCATCAGAGTCAACTCTTCGCATGAGGTGGCCAAAGTACTGGAGTTTCAGCTTCAACATCAGTCCTTCCAATGAACAGCCAGGACTGATCTCCTTTAGGATGGACTGGTTGGATCTCCTTGCAGTCCAAGGGACTCTCAAGAGTCTTCTCCAACACCACAGTTCAAAAGCATCAATTCTTCGGCGCTCAGCTTTCTTTACAGTCCAACTCTCACATCCATACACGACTACTGGAAAAACCAAAGCTTTGACTAGATGGACCTTTGTTGGCAAAGTAATATCTCTGCTTTTTAATATGCTATCTAGGTTGGTCATAACTTTCCTTCCAAGGAATAAGCGTCTTTTAATTTCATGGCTGCAATCACCATCTGCGGTGATTTTGGAGCCCAAAATAATAAAGTCTGACACTGTTTCCACTGTTTCCCCATCTATTTCCCATGAAGTGATGGGACCAGATGCCATGATCTTAGTTTTCTGAATGTTGAGCTTTAAGCCAACTTTTTCACTCTCCTCTTTCACTTTCATCAAGAAGCTTTTTAGTTCCTCTTCACTTTCTGCCATAAGGGTGGTGTCATCTGGATATCTGAGGTTACTGATATTTCTCCCAGCAATCTTGATTCCAGCTTGTGCTTCTTCCATGTGTCTTTTTCAATTATGGTATTCTCAGGGTTTATGCCCAGTAGTCAGATTGCTGGGTCATACAGTAGTTCTATTCCTAGTTTTTTAAGCACTCTCCATACAGTCTTCCACGGTGACTGTATCAATTTACATTCCCACCAACAGTGCAAGAGGGTTCCCTTTTCTCCACATTCTCTCCAGCATTTATTGTTTGTAGATTTTTTTGATGATGGCCATTATGACAGGTGTGAGGTGATATCTCACTGTAATTTTGATCTGCATTTCTCCAATAATGAATGATGCTAAGCATCTTTTCATACGTTTATTAGCCATTTGTATATCTTCTTTGGAGAAATGTTTGTTTAGATCTTACGTCCAATTTTTGATTGGGCTATTGGTTTTTCTGGTATTGAGCTGTATGAACTGCTTGTATATTTTGGAGATTAATCCTTTGTCAGTGGTTTCATCTGCTATTATTTCCTCCCATTCTGAGGCTTGTCTTTTCACCTTCCAACTCTCAATGTTTGAAACATGGCTTAGATGGCCAGTCATGCCAGCTGGCCCTTGACCTGCCACAAACCTGAACCTCTGTGTCCTGAGGTCTGAAGGGGTCAGATTCTGGGCACCAAGGGGTCTGGGTTGTGTGGCCTGGCCCTGGGAAGGTTCCCAGTGGAGACCTACCCCTTGGGAGGCCTGGACAGCAAGAGCCAGCCCCTGCCACGGGACAGGCTGAACTCACAGAACAACCCCCCAGGGGAGGGGAAGGGGAGTACCTGGAGGAAGGGGGGCAGGGGTAGTGGGGGCAGGGGTAGTGCTCAGGGAGGCGAGTGGGAACAGAGAGACACAGACCTCAGAGACCTCATACACAGATCACACACAGACTGTCCTCTTCTCAAGGAAGTGATGCATGATAATGTGTACACCATGCCCCACAGGGCATGCCCTATACTGTGGCTCATGGATTTTTGGGTTCTGTCCTCAGGGTGAGGGATCAACAAACCTGGGAAACAGTTCAAAGCAAGCTGGGAGAAGCTGGAAGACGCCAAAGGCGAACAGTCAGGAGGTTTGTGGTTTCAGCACACCACTAATTAGCCTGTGACCTTGACCAGTAACTCGGCCACTCAGCACCTATCTCTCAGTCTATGAGAAGGGATGTCCACAGGCAGAAGAATTAAACTGGACCCTTACCTCACACCATCTCTGAGGAAGAACAGGAAAAAGGTTCAAGCCCTAATGTAAGAGCCGAAACCATAAAACGCTTCAGAGAAAGCACAGGGAAACTCTGGGACTTAGGTTTGGCAATGCCCTCTTAGAGAGGACAACCGCAGCACAAGCAGCAACAGCAACAACAAAGAGAAACATCAAAGCCGTAAAGCTTTTGTGCTTCAAGAGATAATAAAAGTGAAAAGACAACCCAGTGAATGAAGAAAACCTCTGCAACCCGTGTACTTGAGAAGGGATCTGTATCTAGAGCACAGAAGGAGGGACTTCCCTCTGTGCTTTCACTGCCCAGGGCCCGGGTTCAATTCCTGGTCAGGGAAGGAACTAAGATCCTGCCAGACAATGCAGCATAGCCAAAAAAAAGAATACAGAAGGAACACCTACAACTCAATAATAAAAACACAAGCCAACTGAAAAAATAGGCAACAGACCTGAATAGACAATTCTCCAAAAGTACAAATGGCTGAGAAGCGCATGAAAAAGTGTGTGTGAGTGCTCAGTCATGTCCGACTCTTTGCCACACCATGGACTGTAGCCTGCCAGGCTCCTCTGTCCATAGGATCTCCCGGGCAAGAATATTGGAGTGGGTTGCCATCCCCTTCTCCTGGCGATCTTCCAATCCGGGGATCAAAGCCCAGTCTCCTGCATTGGCAGACGGGTTCCTTACCACTGAGCCCAAGGGAGTATCACTAATCATCAGGGAGATCTCCAGTGAAACCTCAATGAACCACCACTGTACAACTGCCAGGGTGGCTGCAGGCTGAAAGCACAGTGAACCACCACTATACCACCGCCAGGGTGGCTACATATAACAAGTATTGGCAAGGATGTGGAGCCTGTGAGTGTGAGAAGGAGGCAGCTGTTTTGGAAAACATTCTGGTAGCACCTTCAAAGATTAAACAGAGTAATCGTATGACCCAAGAATGGAACTGCTGAGCTGTTTTCACTCATACCACCTCTGACATCAATTGGGTGGGGTTTTTCCTCACACTAGCCATTCCTCCAACTCTTAGCCATTAGCCAGGCGCAATACAATTGGATTCATTCCTGACCCCTCCTAGGGCTTCCCCAAAGGCTCAGTGGTAAAGAATCTGCCTGCCAATGCAGGAGACACAGGAGACCTGAGTTCAATCCCTGGATCAGGAAGATTTCCTGGAGGAGGAAATGGCAACCCACTCAAGTATTCTTGTCTGGAAAATCCCAGGGACAGAGGAGCCTGGCGGGCTACAGTCCATGGGGTCGTAAAGAGTTGGACACTACTGAGCACGTGACCCCTCCTCAGGCTGGAAAGTTCTCTGGAGCACCTCACAAGACTCAGGACTCAGGGTTATGTTTGTTGTTGTTGTTCAGTTGCTAAGTCACATCTGACCCTTTGCAACCCCATGGACTGCAGCACACCAGGCTCTTCTGTCCTCTACTATCTCCTGGAGTTTGCTCAAATTCATGTCCATTGAGTCCATTCATGTCCATTAGATAGTGATGCTATATAACCATCTCATCCTCTGCTGTCCCTTTCTCCTTTTGCCTTCAATCTTTCCCAGCATCAGGAACTTTTCCAATGACCTGCCTCTTCACATCCGGTGGCCAAAGTATTAGAGCTTCAGCATCAGTCCTTCCAATGAATATTCAGGGTTGATTTCCTTTAGGATTGAATCTGCCTGCAATGCCAGAGACTGAGGTTCCATCCCTGGGTCAGGAACATCCCCTGGAGAAGAGAAAGGCAACCCACTCCAATTCTTGCTTGGACAATCCCATGGACAGAGGAGCCTGGCAGGCTACAGTCCATGGGGTCGCAAAGAGTCAGACACAACTGAGCTATTAACACTATACTATGCTCTCAATAAAGGACAGAAATAGTATCGACCTAACAGAAGCAGAAGATATTAAGAAGACGAGGAAAGAATACACAGAACTGCACAAAAAGATCTTAATGACCCAGATAGCCACAATGCTGTGATTACTCACCTAGAGTCAGACATCCTGGAATGCAAAGTCAGGCAGGCCTTCAGAAGCATCACTACAAACAAAGCTAGTGGAAGTGACGGAATTCCAGCTGAGCTATTTCAAATCCTAAAAGATGATGCTGTGATAGTGCTACACTCAATATGCCAGCAAATTTGGAAAACTCAGCAGTGGCCACGGGACTGGAAAAGGTGAGTCGTCATTCCAGTCCCAAAGAAAGGCAATGACAAAGAATGTTCAAACTCCCCCACGATTGCACTCATCTCACAAGCTAGCAAATTAATGCTCAAAATTTTCCAAGCTAGGCTTCAACAGTACATGAACCGAGAACTTCCAGATGTTCAAGCTGCATTTAGAAAAGGCAGAGGAACCAGAGATCAAATTGCCAACATCTGTTGGATCATAGAAAAAGCAAGAGAATTCCAAAAAAAATCTACTTCTGCTTCATTGACTATGCTAAAGCCTTTGAATCTGTGGATCACAACAAACTGTGGAAAATTCTTCAAGATATGGGAATATCAGACCACCTGACTTGCCTCTGGAGAAATCTGTATATAGGTCAAGAAGCAACAGTTAGAACCAGACATGGAACAATGGACTGGTTCAAAATTGGGAAAGGAGTACGTCAAGACTGTATATTGTTACCCTGCTTATTTAACTTATATGCAGAGTACATCACGCAAAATGCTGGGCTGGAGGCAGCACAAGCTGGAATCAAGACTTCGAGAGTAATATCAATAATCTCAGATATGCAGATGACATCACCCTTATGGCAGAAAGCAAAGTGGAATTAAAGAGCCCTTGATGAGGGTGAAAGAGGACAGTGAAAAAGTGGCTTAAAACAACATTCAAAAAATGAAGATCATGGCATCCAGTCCCATCACTTTATGGCAAATAGATGGGGAAACAATGAAAACAGTGACAGATTTTACTTTCTTGAGCTCCAAAATCACTGCTGATGGCGACTACAGCCATGAAATTAAAAGATAGCTTGGTCCTTGGAAAAAGAGCTATGACAAACGTAGAGAGCATATTAAAAAGCAGAGACATTACTTTGCCGACAAAGGTCTGTCTAGTCAAAGCTATGGTTTTTCCAGTAGTCATGTATGGGTGTAAGAGTTGGACCACAAAGAAAGCTGAGTGACAAAGAATTGATGCTTTTCAACTGTGGTGTTGGAGAAGATTCTTGAGAGTCCCTTGGACTGCAAGGAGAGCCAACCAGTCAATCCTAAAGGAAATCAGTCCTGAATATGCATTGGAAGGACTGATGCTGAAGCTAAAGCTCCAGTACTTGGCCACCTGATGAAAAGAACTGACTCACTGGAAAAGACCCTGATGCTGGCAAAGATTGAAGGCAGGAGGAGAAGGGGATGACAGAGGATGAGATGGCTGAATGGCATCACCAACTTGATGATGGACATGAGTTTGAGCAAGCTCTGGAAGTTGGTGAAAGACAGGGAAGCCTGGCATGCTGCAGTCCATGGGGTTGCAAAGAGTCGGACATGACTACACGACTGAATTGAACTGATATACTCTCTAGTGACTAACTTAACCCCCAAAGCCCTCTCCTCCAACCCCCAGGTCTTGGGTGGGGCTGAAAGTCCCACCCCTCCAATACTGCCAAAGTCTTTCCAAAGACCAGCGCCTTCCTAAAACTGCTATCTCTGGGTCACAAAGCACTAGTCATCTCCTTAGCATACAAAAGATGCTCTATCCAAGGTTTTCCAACATTTTCCCAAGGGTTTTAGGAACTTGCCAGGAGGATAAAAGATATTCCCTTCCACCCTACCACCCAGGGAATGTTAAGGGTTTTAGGAGCTCTGTGCCAAGACCTAGGAACAAAAACCAAATACACATTTCTTATTGAGAGAGTTATTTCCTAGGCAGGTTGATAAGAAGTCCAGAGGTCCCCAAGGAGAGAGGGGTCTGGAATTCTCAAGGAGGAAGAAAGGACAAACTTTTTTTTCCCCTCTACATTCCTTAGGATTATATAATAATGTATCCTGCTTGAGGACAGTCTCTGGAAAAAACCTTCTGGCTAATCCTGTTATCTTAAAATGTAAATTATGGGAGTAGGTCTAGTGAGGTTTTTACAACATCCAGACATTCTTTTGATTCAGTGTAATAACTAATTGGAGAGTATATAACTCCACTGCTAACACTAGCAAGGGGGTACTCTTTCTGCCCACTTCTGGCGTCTGTGTCAGAAGCTTTCTGTATCCCTTTTATACTTTAATAAAACTCTATTGCACAAAAGCTCTGAGCGATCAAGCCTGGTCTCTGGCCCCGGATTGAATTCTTCTCCTCCAGAGGCCAAGAATCCCGGCATCTTTTCGTAGTTCAGCAACAACCTTTCATTATGATGCCACCTAAGAGAAATAAAAACATACATCCACACAAAAATGTCCGCAGGAGTGTTCACAGGAACATTTATGCATAAAGGTCAAAAAGCTGGAGACACTGATATGCATCAGCTGATGAATGGATAAACAAGGTGGTACATATCCATAAGTGGAGTATTATGAAGGGATAATACTGACATGTGTGACAACATGGATGAACATTGAAAACATGGTGCTGAGTGAAAGAAACCAGACACAAAGACCACATCACTTGACTCCAGTGACATGAAATGTCAAGAACAAGGAGATCTATAGAGATGGAAAATAGACTAGGGGGAATGGAGAGAGATGGGTTTTCTCAAAGAGGTCACAGAAATGTTCTAAATTGGTGGCGGTAATGACTGCCCAACTCTGGATGTTCAAAAAACCACTGAACTGCATACTTCAATGGATGATGCATTAATGGGATGCGAAATACAACTCAATAAAGCTGGTACAAAGGACCAGAATCCACCCACTGGAGGAGGTTTCTCCCAAGTTCACTACATCGCCAGAGGATTAGCCAATCACATGAGGACAGCTCCTCCTGCCTCCCTCAGCAAGTCCAAAAAAAAAAAAAAAAAAAATCCCAGCTCAATGTGGGGAGAGTAGGGGGCGAGGAGAGCAGACACCTGCAGCCCCCTGCTCCTTGGCAGCCCCCTTTGGCAGCCTGAGCACAGGCAGAGACCTGCCAGCCCAGCAGCCTGCTCCGATCTCATTCTCAGGGTGCTCTGAGCTCCATGCTCACCCCAAGCTCTCAAAGCCCACCTCCTCCAACAAAGCTGAGTGGGGTCCCTGAGGAAAAACATGCCAGGTCTCCACTGAAGATGCACACACAGAGAGGCATGCTCAATCCCACAAAACATGCAGTTCACAACACCCAGCACCCACTGTCCACTCCAAACCCTTACCAAGAAATCCTGAGTCACATGGTCTGGGCTGGACGCCGAAGGCCTAGCATGGGTCAGGGCACACAGTGTCCCTGTCATCCTACCTTGTAATGAAAACAAGTTTAGACGACAGAGCAGATCTGGTTCCAACGGTCTGGATGGAAGTCCAGCATCTCGGCTCAGGCCTCTTGGAGCTCCTGGGCCCGACACTCTTGGGCAGTAACTGGCCTCCTGGAGGCGGCCTGCCTGCCCAGCTCACAGAGGCAGAGAGCCCGGGTGAGCAGCCTCATCCTGCGGAGAGCAGCCCAGACTGCTCACCCTGAGAAAGCATCGGGTTTAGCTACCGCCTCTCTGCCTTCAAGGGACCGCCCCTACGCTCAGGAATGCTGCAACTTTCGCACTCCCGGAGGACCTACTCCCGGGATCGCCCCTCCTCCCAGCAGCTGGCAGCTGCCGTGGCTCTCACAGGCTGCAGGGCCCAAGATACAAAGAATCTGTGACCCAGCATGAAGTCACTGAGCCGGGCTGTCTGATGAGCAAACGAAGGATGAAGGTATCCACAGGACCACAGCCGGTGCGTGGAACTGGAGGAAATGGGTGGGGCTGTAAACCACGCCCACCAAGGTTCCATCTCCAGGACCATCAATCAGGCAGGCAGGCAGGTGCAGCACCGCTCCCCCTCCTCCGCCAGCTGGAAGGGCCTGGAAGGGCACAGCAGGTGGACAGGAAGGCTGGGCAACTGCCAGCTAGCGCAAGGGTCCCGAGACGGCTCAAGTGAGCAAGACGCCGCCACCGCAGGGCGGAAGTTCGCGGTCACCACGTGAGGCTCCAGCGGAGATCCAAGGAAGACTCAGGCTCCCCGCCCCGGACTCCCAAAAAACAGAAGCAATAGGTCTGGAGCCGTGACTACTTTTTACTTCTTTTTCTTTGGCTGTGCCGGGTCTTAGTTGTGGCATGTGGGATCTTCCTGGACAGGGATGGAACCCGTGTCCCCTGCATTGGCAGGCGAATTCTTAACCACTGGACCACCAGGAAAGTCCCTCCTTCTTATTCTTTAATGTGGAAAACATTAAGAGGCTTTCTCGAGTAGAGAGAAGGCAGTAGGTTCCAAGGTTCCTAGCAAACAGCTTCAAATGGTGGGCTGTGGCTCCCCTCCTGCTTCCAGGTGTGACTGATGCAGGGAAGAAGCCTCTTTTGACTCCACATTGGCAACTGTTTCTTTGACTTGCTTTCCATTGCTTTTGTTATTATAATCATACTTAATGGCGTGCCTGGAAGACCCTGCCCCTCTGCTTGACTGTAAACTAAAGAGCCTTTGTTCAGCTCCTGGAGAGATAGTTTGTCCCAGACCAAACCAGTCAATCCTAAAGGAAATCAATCCTGAATATTCATTAGAAGGACTGATGCTGAAGCTGAAGCTCCAATACTTTGGCCACCTGATGTGAAGAGCCAATGCTTTATAAAAGACCCTGATGCTGGGAAAGATTGAAGGTAGGAGAAGGGGACAACAGAGGATGAGATGGTTGGATGGCATCATCAACTCAATGGACATGAGTTTGAGCAAGCTTTGGGAGTTGGTGATGGACAGGGAGGCCTGGCATGCTACAGTCCATGGGGTCACAAAGAGTCTACACAACTGAAAGGCTGAACAATAACAAGCTGTGAATAGAAGAGATTAACACATCCCTTCTAAGGCTGCCCATTCCCTTGGAGATGTTTCGCAAGACTGAAGACCCTTTCACTTTACTTCCCCACTGCCTCTCCCTCTCTATTCTGCCTTTGACTTTAGTTCCTCATTGTTTCTTTCTCTCTGATGTGTAAAAGAACCTGCCATCCAGACCTCAAAAAGATGGTTATTTTGAGGCGCTAGCCTGACGTCTTCTCAGTCAGCTGGCTTTCGGAATAAAGTCGTTTTCCTTGCCTCAACACCTCATCTCTCGAATTCACTGGCCTGTTGTGTGATGAGCAGAGCGAGCTTGGACTTGGTAACAAGACTGAAGGAAATCTCAGAGGGCACAGCTTGGCATTCGTAAATATTTCAGCATTCCTTCCAAGAGATGAAGACTCTGTTTAAAAACCGGACCACAGGAATTCCCTGGCAGTTCAATGGTTAGGACTTGGCACTTTCACTGCCAAGGCCCCAGGTTCAATCCCTGGTCAGGGAATTAAGATCCCACAAGCCATGCCGCAGGGCCAAAGAATAAAAATAAAAACAGAACCACAAAACAATTACCCACCTAAAACATAATACAAATTCATTGATATAACTTTTTCTGATTGGCTTTACTCAACAGCTTGTGAATCAGGCAGCATCCCATTTACCAACCAGAAAGGAAATCCTCTCAATAGCACTAAATATCAAGTAAGTGCTCGTTTCCTCAGCTATGTTCGAAACGTTTTGAAATCTGCAATTGTGAACACTTTTCTTTTTGACTGCACCTCACAGAATGTAGAACCTCACCACTGGACTGCCAGAGAATTCCTCTTTTTTTTCTTAAGGTAAGGTAACTGCATTGTAGTTATGGCTTTTTAAAAAATAATAATAACCTTTACTGAGGTACAATGTGTGTACCGTAAAATCACCTACTTTCAACGTACAGTTCACTTTTGACAAGATGTATACACCTGTTATGGAAAGCACACTCTGAAACCGCCCACCCTGGCCAGACAACCATAGTCACCATTTGTGTGAGTTATTTTATGACAGGAGGGCCTTGTAAGGAACACGGAACTAATAAGTCATCACCAACCAGAAGAGCTCGGAAAAGGTCAAAAGGAGACACCACATGTCTGACCACCTCCCAGAATCCTCTCTGGCATCCATCTTGCCTGAGCAACCTGTGTGCCACTAGGAGGGTTTGATTGGCCAAGGACCCCCCAGAAACTAACCCCATCACCATAAAACCCAAGACTGTGAGCCACGGGGCAGAGCAGTCCTCCTAGGTTCCCTTACCCTACTTCTCTCCACCCAGGCGCCCCTTCCCAATAACATCTCTTGCTTTGTGTCAGCTCGTGTGTCTCCTCGGACAGTTCATTTCCAAGTGTTAGACAAGAGTCCTGTTCTCGGGCTCTGGCCTTAAGGGGTCCCCCTTCCCACCACACACCTGTGTAAGGGACCACAGCTGTGATGGAACATTTCCAACACGGCACAAAGTGCCCTCCTGCCCCTCTGCACTTGGTTTCCCCCCAGCTCTGGCCCCTGGCACAAAGGTCTGCTTTCTATCACTATAGTTCTGCCTTTTTTAAAATTTCTCATCAATGGAGTCAGATACTCAGTGTAGTTCTTTGAGTTTTGTGTACGTGTATGTGTATCAGTGATTCTTGCTGCTGTTGCCTAGTAGTTTTCATTATCTCTTTATCCGACAATGAAGATCTGAGTTCTTTTCAGCTTTGGGTAGTTATGAAAAAGTTCAGAGGGACTTCCCTGGTGGTCCAGGGGTTGACTCCATACTTCCACTGCAGGGGGTGTGGGTTCGATCCCTGGTCTGGGAACTAGGGTCCCACAGGCCTCCTGGCGTGGACAATGAAAAACCCAGAAATTCCTTAGTATCTTCAACTATCAAGGGACTAGTCAAGTTTCCCCAAGTATCTCATAAATGCTCTAAAATCAGATTTTGTTGATTTTCTACTGAAGCATCATTTGCATGCAGAAAATCAAGATTTATAACAAGCTTCCTCTGTTGGTCAGATGTAGGTAGCCCGTGAGTGCGTGACCATAGAGTTTACCCTCCTCCTCAGGATACCTCTGAGAGTTAAAGGAAGTGGACCAGGAGGTATACAACATAGTCACCACCCCAGGTTGGGACCCCCTCCCCAGAGAAGGCCCACCCACAGGGGAACACAACTCCTGGCCTGACTGAAACCAGGGAGCTGATCAGTGGTGGTGCTGAGCCAAGGGTGAGGCCGGGCCGCCTGGCCAGCTTACAGGCAAAAGTGGGATGGTGGGTGAGCACAGCCTCACCCACCACAGGCTCCCTGGGCTGCAAAGACTGCATCTTCACCCACAGCGCCCACATCTCCACAGGAAGGGAGCCAGCACTGGGCATCATCTTATGGAATGTCCCAGAACACTACCTTCAAGTGTGGTTTCTGTAACTCAGATTCTGTGTTTTCATTAACTCTGCTGTGAGCCCAAAGACAAAGCCCCGAGGAGAAAAAATTCCAAACAGGCCTACTTCGAAAATATTGTGAATTCAGTTCTAGTAAAATGCATATCGCAATAAAGCAAGTCACATGACTATTTTGGTTTCCAGTGCATACAAAAGTTACACTATTAAATGTGCAATAGGATTATTCCTAAAAAAACAGTGTACACCTTAACTTAAATACATTTTATTTTATACCTACGGCATGGGGAATATAGCCAATATTTATAACTATAAATGGAGTATGGACTTCCCAGCTGGTGTTAGTGGTAAAGAATCCACCTGCCAATGCAGGAGACACAGGTTCCATCCCTGGGTCAGGAAGATCTCCTGGAGGAAGATAGGGCAACACAGTCCAGTATTCTTGTCTGGACAATTCCATGGACAGAGAAGCCTGGCAGGCTACAGTCCATGGAGCCGCAGAGAGTTGGACACGACTGAGCACTGACTACACTGCATAAATGGAGTATAACCTTTAAAAATTGCATATCTATATTGTATATGCATGCATGCTAAGTCAGTCGTGTCTGACTCTTTGCGACACAATGAACTGTAGCCTGCCAAACTCCTCTGTCCCTGGGATTCTCCAGGCAAGAATACCAGAGTGGGTTGCCATGCCCTCCTTCAGGGGATCTTCCCAACCCAGGGATCAAAACTGCGTCTCCTGCAGCTCCTATACTGCAGGTGGATTCCTTACTGCTGAGCCACCAGGGAAGCCCACCTATATTGTATACCTGTAACTTGTATAATATTATACAACAACTATGCTTCAATTAAAAAAATTTTTAATTATAAAGAATCTATCACCAAAATTGCTAACCCTCAGGAATTCCCTGGTGGTCCACTGGTTAAGAATTTGCTTTGCAATGCGGGGGACATGGGTTTGATCCCTGGTTGGGGAACTAAGATCTCACATGCCTTGGGGTAACTAAGCCTGTGGACCACAACTACTGAGCCCATGCTCTGAAACAAGAGAGGCCTAGGTGCCACAAAAAAGAGCCCGCATGCCGCAACCAAGATGCAATGTAGCCACATAAATGAATAAATGTTTTTAAAAAATGCTAATGTGGCAAAAAAAATGAATAAATGTTTTAAAAAAAATTGCTAACCATCACCTGACAATGCAAAGTGGCCACAAAACCTTCAATTTGCAACAACAACAAAAATGCAGTACCTTCATACTGCAATTAAGTGAGACACAATAAGATGAGGTGTACCTGTACTAAAATTCAGGTGCATCCATTCATCTTTATTGGCATATCTACCAGCTGTACCTATCACCAATGCAATGGATGTGAACTTGGACAAACTCTGGCAGATGGTGAGGGAAAGAGAGGCCTGGCATGCTGCAGTCCATGGGGGTCAAAAAGAGTCAGACACAATTAGGCAACTGAACAACACCACCAGCCATATATTGTCACCCTGCTTATTTAACTTATATGCAGGGTACATTATGCAAAATGCCATGCTGGATAAATCACAAGCTGGAATCAAGATTGCCAGGAAAAATATCAACAACCTCAGATATGCGGATGACACCACCCTTACGGCAGAAAGCAAAGAGGAATTAAAGAGCCTATTGATGAAGGTGAAAGAGGAGAGTGAAAAAGCTGGCTTAAAACTCAACCTTCAAAAAACGAAGATCGTGGTATCTGGTCCCATCGCTTCATGGCAAATAGATGGTGAAAAAATGGAAACAGAGACAGATTTTCTTTTCTTGGGCTCCCAAATCACTGGGGACGGTAACTGCAGCCATGAAATTAAAAGGCGGTTGCTGCTTGGAAGAAAAGCTATGACAAACCTAGACAGCATATTAAAAAGCAGACAAGTCACTTTATCGACAAAGGTCTGTATAGTCAAAGATGTGGCTTTTCCAATAGTCACATATGGATATGAGAGTTAGACCATAAAGAAGGTATAGCACAGAAGAATTGATGCTTTTGAACTGTGGTGTTGGAGAAGACTTGAGAGTCCCTTGGACTGCAAGATCAGACCAGTCAATCCTAAAGGAAATCAGTCCTGAATATTCATTGGAAACACTGATGCTGAAGCTAAAGCTCCAATACTTTGGCCACCTGATGTGAAGAACTGACTCATTGGAAAAGACCCTGATGCTGGGAAAGATTGAAGGCAGGAGGAAAAGGGGGCAACAGAAGATGAGATGCTTGGATGGCATCACCGACTCAACGGACATGAATTTGAGCAAACTCCAGGAGATAGTGAAGGACAGGGAAGCCTGGCATGCTGCAGCCCATGGGGTCCCAAAGAGTCGGACACAACTTAGCTACTAAACAATGAACAACAACCTTCAAAACGCAATAAAGTGAGACGCAATAAAATGAGGTGTAATTGTACTAAAATTCAGGTCCATTCCATTCATCTTTATTGGCATCAGGTGCTTTGCTGGGCATTCCTGGCACAAGAGAAAACAAGCAGTCCCTGAGCTGAAGACAGTTGGGAGCGGATTTACATGGAAAAGCAAGGCAAGCAAAAGAAAACCTTGCAGACTTGACACATCTACCTACAAACACAGGATTCCAGGTTACCTGCCTGGGAGGCTATGTCCCTGGCAAGGTCTCCCTCCATTGGCTCTGTTGCTGGAGAGCTAACTACAGTCCCCACAAAGTTTCCCCAAGCTTCCCTTAGGAAACCCTGCCATCAGAGACATACCAGGAATTCTGGTTTTTAAATTCCTCTCCTTACTGCACTGTCCCATAAGGTAGCCACCAGCCACAGGAAGCCAGACTGTTTAAACAAATTTAAATGCGGGACTTCCCTGGTGGCTCGGTGGTAAAGAACCTGCCTGCCAGTGCAGGAGACACAGGTTCAATCCTTGGGTTGGGAAGATTCCCCTGGAGAAGGAAATGGTAACCCACTCCAGTATTCTTGCCTGGGAAATCCCATGGACAGAGAAGCCTGGTGTACTACAGTTCATGGAGTCGCAAGAGTCCGACACAACTTACTCACCAAATGACAGCAACAAACGAATGCAATTAAACATTCAGTTCCTCCACATCCAACCGCATTTCAGGCACTCAGTGGTCAATTGTGGCTATTGCCCAGCACGCTGCAGACACAGAGCATCTCCATCACTCTCTAACAGCCTGGTATGGGACATGACCTTCAACTTCATTTGGACCAACACCTAGGGGCTCCTACTAGGGGCCCATGCTGATGCCACGATTGAGCCTCACAACTAGATGTGAATGAGAGCTTAAGCAGTAGACAAACCATGACAGTGGGGGACTTCCCTCGTGTCCAGTGGCTAAGACTGTGGTTCCCCTGCAGGGGATGCAGGTCCAGTTCATGCTCCGGGAAGTCCCACGAGCCATAAGGTGTGGCAAAACAAAAACCACAATGGAACACCCGACAGGGAACAACCCACCAGTTGCCTTCGCTCTCTTGGCTGTCTGGGTCCAAGGCCACCCTGGTCGAAATCTGTAATCTCCGAGAGCCTCATTTTCCCCTATCTGTAAAATGATAAGAGTTGGGCTGGGAGTTTCTAGGGGTCATTCCCATCTGACATTCTAGAACTCTGCGTCAAGCAAGGGAAAAAGCAATTTGTTAACAAAATGTGAATTAGCATCTCTAAGAATAAAACCAAAGAAAATGCTCTTCTGAGACTTTAAATACTGTTGCAGAGTTTTCATGTGGGGCTTGATCAAAATGAGGGTACAGGGACTTCCCTGGCAGTCCAGCTGTTAAGATACCTTGCTTCCAATGCAGGGGGCACAGGTTTGATCCCTGGTTGCATCCAAAAAAGAAAAGAAGAAGGAGACAGCACACCGCAGTGGCTTGCTGTCCAAAGTTCAGGCTCTGAGGTAAATTGCTCCTTTTGTTTACAACTGCCCAGCACTGTGTCAAAGGTTTCACATCTCACAGCAACAATGGGCACAAGACAAGAATACTGAGGTCTGAAGCCCACACCGGCAAGAGGCAGAACTGGGATTCCAACCAGGCCCTCAGCTTCCTGAGTCTGGGTCCTGCTTCTCAGACAAAAAGAGCTTCCGTTTACTTACAAGGTGGCAGCCATTCTGCCAGGCCCTGGATAATACTTTGTTTAGCACCTGGAGCACACATGATAAAATGAGGATCAAAAAGTTAGGCAGCTTCCAAGAGGCAGAGGCCATATTCACAGCTAGGCCTGGCACTGCCTTCCCCAGCCTTTAGAGCCCCTCTCCCTTCAACACCTCCTTCTGAAGCAAGAGCATAGGACAACTCTTAATTGTCTAGGATGGTGGGGGTTGTGGGATCTTCTCCTGCTAGACTGTGAACTCCCTAAGCTGGGGACCCTCCCTTGGGGCATTTCACTCCTTGGAGGCAACCAGGGACACTTAATTAAATTCATGGCTGGGCTGCTCTAGGCCAGAAGGCTCCTCTTTCAACATGAGGCGTCTGCTCTGATGTCCTGAAAGGGCTCTCCCCTGCTGCTACCTCCACTACAGTGTCCTGGGGTTTCTCTGGGCCAAGCCCTTGTGACCAGGGACCTCATCACAACCCCCTCCCACTCTCTTTGACAGCTGTGTTGGCCACCTGAGGCTCACCTCTGCCAGGGATCCCACCCCTGTGTCCCCAATGCAAGACAATGTGCCATTGTGAATACCGGAGAGGCAGCCAGGTAAGCACGCACTATATGAGCAAGAAGTGTGAGCCCACGTGTAAGTGCCTAAGGCTGTTTATTGACTATTTATTAACTATTTAACTGTTTATTAACTAGAAACTGGTTTTCAAAAAGGTACTATGTATAGATGGGATATTCACCATCCTGATGAAGTATTAATAAATAAAAGCCCAGCCTTCCATGAGTAGACTGAAATCAGTATCTGCTTTTGCAGGGAGCAGGTGGAAAACAGGTGGGTCTGGAGACAGGAGACCTGTCAGGAGCTGCACTCCCTCCCTCCTCCTGTGGCTGGATGACCTTAAGACTCTCCTGGGATCCCTGTCATCCACCCTCCTGGAAATGCCGGGCACACCAAACCAGACGCAAATAATGAACAAACCCTTTGCAAATGATGAGCTCCAAGGTCACCTGGCCATTATGAGGTAGAGACTGACCCCAAGGACCTGATTCCAGGCCTGTCTGTCTCCTAGGATCAGTTACTTCAATTACTATCCCCCTAACCTGGAGTAGGTGGGGCCAGGACAGTCACACAGCCAATAACAAATCAATGCCACAAGGCTCCCTCAAAGATTTCCTCTCCCTAGAAAAGTAAAAACTGACCTTGAGGTCGGTACAGGCCTCCGACTGAGTCAGAAGTAGGGCTGGGTTCAGGGGACCCCATGGATCCAGCACCGCGCGCCTAGCCTTTGTCTCTTCCGAGGAGATGTCAATGTCCTCAGGAAATTAACTTGGCTTGAACCCAAAGTTAATGTGACGCCCAACCTCAGAATCTGAGGAGCCGAGCCCAAACAGGAAGGTGCTGTCAACTGTCAGTGGTGCAGGAAGCACAGGCCCTGCCTGCAGGCCCAGTGCCTGCTGAGCCTTCCAGACTCCTCGCCCTTCCTCAGCTCAGGCTCAATACCCGCTTCCGTTCTGTCCGAGGGAATGGAAGGTAACCTTGAGGTTACCCTGCTCCGGTCGGAAATGAACCGGCTCGAGGTCTCGGGCATCCTCGGGCCCTCTACCCACCAGCACCTGAGGAGGAAGGCTGGGGTGGGCCCCTGACAAGAACCCTTTACCCTTATTCTGTAAGATGCTTCTGGGCTCAATGGATCATCCTCTGTTCTTAGCTCTGAGCTGTCAGAAGGGAAAGGTATTTCCTCTTCTTCCTGTTAACAGCCGCCTCCCCCACACCAAAACCTCGGCAGGGTACTGCAAGGACTGCGTAACTGCAGCCCTCGCCCACTCGGGCGCCCACTCCAGGGCTCAAAGAGTTCTGGCCGCCGCCTAGCCGAGTGGGTTACCTGCGTCGCACATGTCTGGGGATCCGGATGGCTTTGCACCACCGCCCAGATAACGACCTCGAATTAGGGGTCTCAGTGGGATCTGGGGTGAGGCCCCTGCATGCTCAGGCACCCGGCGGGGCGGAGCTGGGCGGGGCGCGGGGTGCCGCGCTCCGACCCCCGCCCTGGGAAGGGCGCCGCGCCGCTTCCTCGCGCAAACGGCCTGCGTGACCGCGGCGCCGCCCAAGAGATGGGCCGGAGGCCGGTGCAGCGGCGCGCGGGGAGGCTGCCGTTTCTGTGGCATCTAAGGAGCATACCGGCCGCGGCGGGCGGGCGGGCGGGGTCCGGAGGTGACTGGCTCGGCGGAGGCGGGGACTAGGGAGAGGAGGGCGCGGGGCCGGTGGGGGTCCGCCAGGCCCCCTGGCCGCCCGCCCGCCCGCCGCGCGCCCCTCTTACCGGCAGATCTGGATGGCGGACGGGGTCTCGGCGGCGGGGCCCGACATGGTGGCGGCGGCGGGTGGCTGAGGGAGCGCGCAGGTGTCTGGCAGGGCGGGCGCGGAATGAATGAGCCCGGGCGGCGCCATGGAGGGGGAGGGGGGAGGCGGAGCCATGGCGCCGGAGAGGCGGGGCCTGCTCGCCGAAGGCGAATCGAACGCGGCCTCCCTCGAAGCTCCGCCCCGCATACCCGCCCTCGCCCCGCCCCCGGGCCGGCGTCCGCTCCCCCGGCGTCGGGTTCTGGCGGCGGCGGGGCAGCGGTGGGGCGCCGCTTCCAGAAGGTTCGGCAGCGGTTGGGCGGCGCCGACACGGGACTGGGCGACCGCGAGAGTGAGCCTCAGCTGGCGCGGAGCGTGTTCATATGGGGCTTTCCCCCGCGCGTGCCCGACAGTTCGCGGGCCTGGGGGCGTGCCCACCGCGCGGCGAGGCCGTACGCGGAGGCCTTGCCTTCCGCGTGGGCTGAAAGGCCGGCGGGAGGCCGCGGCCGGCACGCGCCTTCTCAGATCATCCCTGAGAGGAAATTGGGGGCGGTTTACCGTAAAGGAGCCTTCATGGCCGAGCTGGGAGGCACGTGAGTGCACCAACCCGGGAGCCCAGAACCATCAGGCCTCAGCGAGTGCCTCTGCTGCAGGGACACGCAGCTGCTGGGGAGAGGCCGGGAGCTGGGATCCGTTCACACCGCCCGCTGGAAACCACCTCCGGGTCATTTCTAAAAGACTTGCCTAGAGAGCCGAGCCTTTGGTTAACGATGCCTGTCCTGCAGAGAGGAGGCCTAAAGGTCTGTTATGTTGCACAACGCGTGCCCTGTAGGGCAGTTCACGACCAAGTCTGTGTTACAAAATCCTTGAAAGAAATAAGGGAGAAGTGATCACTCTGCCTGCGGAATTTTGGAGAGCTTTTTACTTTGTATGAGACTTGACTCTTTCCAAGCTTTTTACTAGGAACACAAATTGTCTCTGTAGTCAGGTTTTTAAAAATCAAAACCCACAGAAATCGAGCTCCCCTATTTATTGTTGGCTGTTGAGTGGCTAAATTGTGTCGGACTCTCCTGCAACCCCATGGACTGTAGCCCTCTCACCTCCCCTTCCCCATCAGGCTTATCTGTCCTTGGGACTTCCAAGCAAGAATACTAAAGTGTGTTGCCATTTCCTTTTCCTCCCCCATTTATACTAATTAAATCACTGGAAGCATCTAGGGTCACCAAGCCTGTTTAACTTCTTCCAATTTGGGTCCTAAAATAGATTTCTTGTGATGGAACCCAGGAACACTAACAGGCTCTGCAGTCTTAGGCAAGGCAGATTCCTTATCTATAAAATGGTGTAATAATAGTCACCTTCCAGACCTGTGGGGAGATGAAATGAGTTCATCAGGGAAAGCAGGTGAAGAAGTTAGAGCCTTTCTTACTCTCTCTACTCACCTTCCCCGCTCATTCCCGGTCTCTAAATAGCCATTCCAGGACAGTCAGTACAAAGGAATAAGGATTTCCTGAAGCCCTGCCCTACCTGTGTAGGTGGGTGCAGGACTGTGAGACTTGGACACATTCCTTTCTTCAAAAAGCTCAAAATCTGATTGGGAGACAAAGCCAGGACACAAAAAACCTGACTCCTACCACCTGCTGAGGAAATTCCTAGACTGGGGACTGGGCTGAGTGGTTCAGGATTAAATAGCCAGGTCCCTCCCAGGGTGAGGCCAAAAAAAAAAAAACAACCTGGAGCAAAATCAGCACCTTTGGAAAAGGATGTGGCTACCCTTTGGCCCAAGACAGCATCTGTCAGCAGTTTGGTGTGATAGGGCCCCCCAGGCCAGAGGAAGCCAGAGAAGATAACAGCTCAACCCGCTTCGTATTGTGTCCTGGATTCTGTAGGGAGAAAAACCATAGTCCGAGGTGATCCACTTGTGTGTGATTGCCAATGGTTTATGATGTTGCTCTGCTTTAAAGGAGAGCAGTGGGGGACCCAATCCCTTAGCAAAAACGTCATGGGATTTACTGATCTCAAAGAGTTTGTCACCTCCCCATTTTAGGGGTTTTATTTCCCTACTTTCTTCTCAAGCTAGTGAGGCTATTTCCATCCCTCTCTTTTCAGCGAAATTTCTCAAAAGAGCTGTTTATAAACACGGCCACTCTCCTCTTCCCCGGCTTCCATTCTCTGGAACCTACTCCACTCTAGCTTTTGTCTCTTCCGCTCAATTTATCGAGGTCACTAATTCCTTGCAAGTTGCTAAATCCAATAATCCTTTGTCAGAAGTCATTTTACTTGACTTCTCAACAGTATGGAGCTGGCATGATCCTTCTCTTCTTGAAATGCTTATTCCTTGCCACGTACTCCTACTCTTCTGGACTCTCTGTACAGCTTGCTGTGCTGGTCCGTCTCCATTCCTTCCTCTCAGGACTTTGGAGAACCCCCAAGCAGTGTTTAGACTCTTGAAGGCTCATCCTATTTTATGGCTTTGAATCCTATTGATTGAACAACTACCTACCAGATGTCTCCAGCCTAGACCGCTCCCCTAAATCCCAGATTCGTGTGTCCCTGGCCGAGGCCACACCTCACTGTGGTTGTATAATAGACATCTCCCACTGCCCCAGACTTGGTCCTCTTGCAGTGTTTCCCATCTTGGTAAATTACAGTTCCTTCCTTCCAGTTGCTCAAGCTAACAATTCTCACACCCTTTATCCAGCCCATGGGTGAATCCTGCCAGCTCTATGTTCAAAATAAGTCTGGGACTTCCCTGGTGGCTCAGTGGATAAGAATCTGACTGCCAGTGCAGGGGATGACTGTGCATCCCTGGTCCGGGAAGATTCCACATCCCGCGGAGCAACTAAGGTGTTCGCCACAACTGCTGAGCCCTAGTGCTGAGACTACTGAAAAACCACGCCCCCTAGAGCCTGTGAAAAGAGAGAAGCCACCACAATGAGAAGGCAGCCTACCACAACAAAGAGTAGCCCCTGCCTCACCACAGTTGGACTTCCCTGGTGGCTCAGATGGTAAAGTATCTGCCTACAATGGGGGAGACCCGGGTTCAATCCTTGATTCAGGAAAATCTCCTGGAGAATGAAACATTAACCCACTCCTGTGTTCTTGCCTGGAAAATCCCATGAACAGAGGAGCCTGGTAGGCTACAGTCCATGGGGTCTCAAAGAGTCAGACTCAACTGAGGGACTTCACTTTCACTTTTCACCACAGTTAGAGAAAGCCTGTGCAAAGCCACAAAGACCCATCTCAGCCAAAAATTAATCAAATTTTTTAAATGGCTAGAATGTGATGACGTTTCCCTATGATTCCAGAATCTGCCCATTCCTTCCTCTGTACGTGTGGCCTCTGATCCTGCTCTCCCCCTTGCTCATCCCCAGCCATTTGACCCCTCCCATAGTCTCCAGATACACCCAGGCCACCCTTTCCTTAGGCACCCATGGGGCTCACCATCTCACATCCTCAAGTCTTTGATATCACGTTCTAAACGAGGCCTTCCCCCGCTATCCTATCTAAGTTACAAGCCCTCCATGTTCCCTATCCTCTTTTCTGGCTGATTTTCCTCCTTTGCACTTAATACCATTTAATATTTATTTTATTCCTTGATTTAGTTTTTTTCAACTAGAATGAATGTGCCATGAGGGCAGGAATTTCTTACTATCTTGTTCATGATGCTATTCCAAGCTCCTAGAAGAGCACATAATAAGCAATAATATTATAAGAATGAATCAAGAGAGGTTTGCTAACAGCATCATATTTAACAGCAGCAGTTACTTAATTTGCACATACTTTCTTTGGACCAGAAATATTGTCCACAAATTGTAATAAAAAGCGTCATGTAAAAATTTATTCAAAATTTTTTGGAAAGACATAAACTTGACACTTGTAAACTTTGAGGGAAAGGACTAAGGGGTAAGGCCTAAAGAGAGGCCTCATCTGTTTTTATTATTTTTTCTTGTCACTATAGACTAATGAATATGAAGCAACAGGAATTCACATACACCAATGGTGGAGTATAAATTGGTATAATCTCTTTGAAAATTAACTGAAAATAATTACTTAGGTTGAAAATAAGGGAGAATTCCCCGGTGGCCTAGTGGTAAGGTAAAGAATCCACCTACAATGCTGGAGACGTAAGAGACATGGATTCCATCCCTGAGTTGGGAAGATCCCCTGGAGAAGGACGTGGCAAACCACTCCAGTATTCCTGCCTGGAGAATCCCGTGGACAGTGGACCTTGGTGGGCTACAGTCCATGGAGTCACAAACACAACTGAAGCGACTTAGCGCACACGAGCACCAATGGTTAGGATTCTGGGCTTTCACTGCAGTTGTCCAGGTTCAGTCTCTGGTTAATGTGGTGACCCAAGGACAAAAGAGCAGATAAAACCAAGGAGTGTGTTGGAATGCAGGAACAGAAAAACCAGATCCTTATTGTCCTTCCCTCCCCCATGTTGCAACTATTAATGGAACAATATAATCTGTCTCCCCTCCTACCCCATAGGGAGAAGGTATTTGCCCTACTCTTCCCCCACCCAGTATACATGCCTCATCCAATCAGCAAATGACCCACAAGACCCCTATCCCACTCCTTATACCCTGAGTATAAAAGTGGACTAAGGACCCGTGTTCAACGTCGGTTCTCCCTTGAGCTGGCCCGCTGTTCTAACAGCGTCTCCCACTCTAATGAACTTTATTTCCCTCTCATTCTGGAAATCAGTCCTGAATATTCCTTGGAAGGACTGATGCTGAAACTGAAACTCCAATACTTGGGCCACATGAAGCAAAGAACTGACTCATTGGAAAAGACCCTGATGCTGGGAAAGATCGAAGGCAGGCAGAGAAGGGAATGACAGAGAATGAGATGGTTGTGTTAGGTAGTTAGGATAGGAAACAGGAGTCCAAAATGGCGATGGCTAAAAGACAAGGGAAGAGCCCACAAAAATAGAACAAAGGAAGGTCAAAGGAAGGTCCGAGGACCGGAGTGAGGACCTCAGGTAGAACAAACAGCACTCCTGGCTAGCCCAATTTACATAGGGCAGGCCCAGGGGAGGTAAAAAAACATATAAAAAGAGGAGCCAAAGGGCTCTCTCTACCACGTAGTGGCACGCTCCCCCACTCTTCTCTTCGCGTCTTTGGGTCGGCATGCCCTCATGCCTCGAGGATGGATTCTCCTGCTATTTTCTAAATAAAATAGACCTGTAACACGGAGCTGTAACACTGACTTGTCTAAGAGCTATAACACCGTCTATTTGAGACCTGAGAGCTATAACACGGTCTGTCCAAGACCCGAGAGCTGTTATGCGCTGAGGGCTTTAATGTCCGTCACTCCAAATCTTTGTTGTGACAAGACGAAACCGAGGAGCATACACTCGCCTGACATCTAGATGGCACCACTAACTCAATGGACGTGAGTTTGAGCAAGCTCCGAGAGTTGGTGATGGTCAGGGAAGACTGGCATGCTGCAGTCCATGGGGTTGCAAAGAGTCAGACATGACGTAGCAACTGAATAACAACAAAGAAACCTAAATATTATTTTTTAAATTGACTAGGGACTTCCCTGGTGATCCAGTAGTTAAGAATTCGCTGCCAATGCAGGGGACACAGGTTCTATCCCTGGTCCAGGAAGATTCCACATGCCCTGGGGCCACTAAGCCTGAATGCCACAACTACTGAAGCCTGCTTGCCCTAGGGGGGGTACTCAGCAACTAGGGAATCCACTGCAATGAGGAGCCTGAGCACCACAACTAGAGAAAGCCCCTCACATGGCAATGAAAACCCAATGCAGCCAAAAAAATTATAAAGATTGTGGGGGGGTATTCGGTCACTCAGTTGTGTCCGACTTTTTGAGACCAAAAAAGAAAAACAGATAAACTGAAGATGTGGTTTTCTGGTGTAGGCTTGAGTTTATAGCTCAGAGAAGAGGCCTAATGAACACGGGACAGGTGTCCCCAGGTGCATGTAGATGAGCAGTGTCTGCCTAACCTGGGCCTGGGCAGGGGTGAGGCAGAGGCAGGTGAGCAGGCCAGCCCCAGGGGATGACTCCCATTACATACACTCAAAGCCCTGGGTTTCACTGCTGGTTGTTCATGTGGGAGAAGCAGGACCCCTGAGTACACAGGGGAACTTCCAGCCAGCCTGTGTCCCCATGGCACATTAAGGCCACCCTGTGGGGAGCCTCAACAGATTGGGCAAAGTCAAGGTCTGCTGAGAGAGAGATGGAGGTGATCCACCAAAGACTTCCCTGGCCGTCGAGTGGTTAAGAATCCACCTGCCAATGCAGGGGACATAGGTTCAATCCCTGGTCCGGAAAGATTCCATATGCTGTGGGGCAACTAAGCCTGTGGGCTACAACTATCAAAGCCCATGCACCTAGAGGCTGTGCTCCGCAACAAGAGGAGGCCAAGCACTGCAACAGCTAGACAAAGCCCGAGCACAGCAACAAAGACCCAGTGCAACCAAAAATTAAATTGATTAACTTAAAAAAAAAAAAAAAAAGCACTTGGAAGAGCACCTGGCACAGAGAAGGGGCAGCACACTAGTGCTGGGAACCAGCCCAGGGACCAGGCTGTCCTGAATGCCTGGGCCCGGGGTCATTTGACCAGACAGATTCAGATCCCGGCCTTGGAACAGAGCCCTCTCACTGGGGTCCCCCTCATTCAAGCTGGGCTTCATACTAGAGAAGGACACTGCAGGATTCTCCAGGCACTGCTTGTCATTCTGGGCACTGGGCAGAGGATGCTGCTGAGAGAGGGGGGCCTGCCCCCCCACCAACTCACACAGCTTGTCTATTCCTTTTATATTTATTTATTTGGCTGTGCCTTGCATCTTGTGGGATATTAGTTCCCAGACCAGGGATCAAACTCAGGCCCCCTGCAGTGGAAGCACAGAGCCCTAACCACTGGACCACTAGGGAAGTCCTTTTTCTGTTTCTTTTAATGTTGGTAGTATTCAGCTGTTTTACTAAAAATTTGGGTTTCTTGGAGATTTCTCTGGTAGTCCAGTGGTTAAGACTCTGCACTTCCACTGCAGGGGGTCCAGGGTTCAGTTCCTGGTTGGGGAGTTACTATCCCACATGCCACATGGCACAGTCAAAAAAAAAAAAAAGACTTGTGTTTCTTAAGAGATGCTGGACGCTTCGTGACTGTGCTCTTGTCCACTGAAGTGAGTGGACACAACCCTCCTGTTGCCAGAAGGAAACGTGTAAACAGGGAAGCGCAACCCCCCTATCCCCACACCCCTACAGCCCTGGTTCACAAAGGGAGGATTGACTCTCAAAGGGAACTGCAGAGGCTATCTAGAGAACAGACCCCACGACCTCATGTGCACCACATTCCTAACACCTTTAAAATCGAACATGGAGCCCTGGGACTCTGACCCCAGAATGAACTCTCCAAAGAAACCTAACACTAATAAAGTGAAAGTCGCTCAGTTGTGTCCAACTCTTTACGACCCCATCCATGGAATTCTCCAGGCCAGAATACTGGAGTGGGTAGCCATTCTCTTCTCCAGGGGACCTTCCCAACCAAGGGATTGAACCCAGGTCTCCTGAATTGCAGGCAGATTCTTTACCAGCTGAGCCACCAGGGAAGCCCAAGAATACTGGAAAGGGTAGCCTATCCCTTCTCCAGAGCATCTTCACTATCCAGGAATCAAACAGAGATCTGCATTGCAGGCGGATTCTTTACCAGCTGAGTTACCAGTGAATCCTAAAACTAATAGGAAGCATTTGAATGCAGGACCCCTAATCTGAGAAGTCAAGCCAAGAAGACAAGTCATTACATGGAAAAGAAAAACACAGAGGAAAAAAAAGTTTAAATAAAAAGGAAAAACACCATGAGTTAAGGATAGAGGTAAACTCATTTTCCAAATGAAGCATTTAGACATCATCGCTTGGACCTTAAGTAGGGCAAGCTTTAAATCTAGCATTATAGCCGTGCCCTTGTGCCTGCATGTTAATAGGTTAGAGAGAGACCTTCAGACGTCTTTGGCCTGGCAGGCCAGCCGGGCGCCTTGTCTCTGAGTTAGGGGCTCTGTAGCGCCACCTGGGGGCTGAGTGAGTTCCCACATGCTTCATCCTTATATTGTCAGGCTTCAGCCCACAGCTAGAGTGCTTGCTAAAAATCAGAATAAACTTTACCGTGTTCAAATTTTTATGGGGAACCCCATGATTACAACAAAAGCCACCCAAAGTCAGAGTCACTCTGCTAGTCTCACACATATGATAGCAAAAAAGAAAAAACAAAAAACTAGGGTATCCTTACTTGTTTCTGAAGGGACCTGGAGAAAAATGTTGGTTTCATACATCAAGTAATTGCTGATTCAGACTTCTCGGGTGGTCCAGTGGTTAAGAAAGTACCCTGCAAAGTGCCCTGCAAAGTACGGGAGGCAGGTTCAATCCCTGGTCTGGGAACTAAGATCCCACATGCCATGGAGCAATTAAGCCCACTTGTTTTGGAGCCCACTTGCCACAGCTAGAGCCCATGCCCCACAAGGAAAGATCCCACATGACTCAGTGAAGATCCTGTGTGCAGCACCAAAAGACCTGACACAGCAAAAAAAAAAAATCAATTGCTATTTGAAGAGCCAAAGGGCCCTTATTTTTCAAGAGATGCTTAAATTGAGTTTCCTGTGACTGTGGCATTGTGAAGAGGGGTGCTGCTGCCCGTCAGCCAGCCCCACCCGGCTGTTGCCAAAACCAGGGGCGTGTGTCTAAAATGACCCCGTTCTCTGCAGGCTCCCCAGGGAAAGACCGATTTCTAACCAAGCTGCTGCCTGATCTGGGGGAAGCTTCACGTCAAAGTGTCCAGGTCACTCAGGGACCTGGGCTGCTCTTTTCCTCAACAGTACAGTAACACAGACGGATTCGATGTCGGGGGATGCCCTTGGGGGGGGGTCATAACTGATAGTGGGGCGGCTGCCTTGTTTGGTAAAGAGATTAAGATGAAGGGGTGTGAGGCCCCAGGGCATGAACTCACCTCCTGACACCTCCTTGCTCTGTTGTTGTTGTTCCATCCTAAGTCGTCCTAAGTCGTATCTGACTCGGTGACCCCATGGACTGCAGCACAGCAGGCTCCCTTGTCCCTGTCTTCTGGAGTTTCTTCAGATTCATATCCATTGAGTCAGTGATGCCGACCAACCATCTCATCCTCTGCCACCCCTTTCTCCTTTTACCTTTCATCTTTCCCAGCATCAGGGTCTTTTCCAATGAGTCGGTTCTTCGCATCATGTGAAGTATTAGAGCTGCAGCTTCAGCATCAGTCCTTCCAATGAATATTCAGGGTTGATTTCCTTTAGGATTGACTGGTTTCGTCTACTTGCAGTCCAAAGGAGTCTCCTTGCTTTGTGGCCTCGGGCAAGTTTCTTGACCTCTCTGTGCTTGAGTTTCCTCATCCACAAAATGAGGATAATAGTATATACATAGAAATGAAATAGATATGGATATAGATATAGATAGCCTAATAGAGTTTTTATAAGGATTAAGTGAGTTACATGTAAATCATTGAGGAGGGCAAGACTTCTCTACTGCTGGACTTCTCTACTGGTGGTGATCCGTCTTGCAATGCAGGGTACGCAAGTTCAATCCCTGGTCGGGGAAATAAGATCCCACAAGCTGCAGAGCAACCAAGCCCACGTGCTGCAACTAGTGAGCCCAAGCGCTCAGGCGCCCCTGCACTAGAGAGAAGTGCACATGCCACAAGGAAGATCTCATGTGACACAAACTAAGACCTGACATTGCCAAAAGCAAATAAATAAATATTTAAAAATAAAGCAATTAATCATTGAGGGAAGTGCCTAGTCCACAGGAAGAGCTCAGTCAATGGTGGTTGACATTATAACTAATTAACTATCATTATTCTCATGCACCCAGCAGATACTTACTGAGCATCTCGTATGTACCTGGCTGTGTGCCAGGCTTTTTACCATCATACCTGACACCGCACAGTACCATCTGGATATTTATAAGCAATGTATACAAGCAGACAAATGCATAAATTCTAATTGCACAGCTTGATTCATGGTAATAAAATACATACACTCATGGAAGCCACTCCCCAGATCTAGACAGACAGCATCACCAGCCCTCTGGAAGTCTCCTCCTGCTCTTCCCCAGGCATAGGCACCCCTCCTCCAGGCATAGGTGATCACTGGCTGCGGCATCAGTGTTTCCCAAAGCAGCAGTCTGCCCATATTTGGCGCTATATAATATTCCCTTGTGTGAATAGGAGGATTCTTGACATTTGTAATTCAGAATTTCTCAAATGTTGTGTCCTTTCTCATCAGTGCTTCCAGATCATTTTCTTTGAACTTTAATGTCTTCAGAATATGCACTCCCTTACCTTTCCTGGTTGCAGTCTTCTGATCACAAAGCTGTCATAGCCTCTCATTCCTCCAGGAATGCCATCACTCTCTCTAAGCCCACTCCCTATGTTGTGCAGGTGATTGCTAATCCATGGTGACAACCCTACCCCACTGCCTGACTTCCTTCCACATTGCCTCAGCTCTGCATTCTCAAGATCTCACCCTGACCTTAGCTTTACCAGTGAGGACAACTTCTCTGAAATCTTAGTCTCAGACATCATTCTCTCTGACTCCACCACCGTCTTCCTTCTAAGCCCGCCACTCCAAGCTCCAGTAATCCTTGGCTCCTCCAGGCCTTCAATCCTCCAGCCCAACCACCTCCTCCCTAGCCTCAACTCCTGCATCTTCTCTCTTCCCTTCTTGACACAGGATAGGACGCTATGGTCCTTGCCCCCCCATGTCCTCTGTCTGACTTTTGTCTGGGGACAAATTTTAGCCAAAGGGTAAGTGTAATCAGAGAAGTGAAAAAATGCAGAAAGAAAGGAAAACAGTCCAATAGGACTAAATAATAATAGTTTAGTCATTAAACATAATCAAGGACCTTTAGTTCCTTCTCAAGGGCTCCAGATAATATTCTGAGCCATATCCTGTGAGCTGTCTTGTAGAGACTGAAACCCTCAACAGGTAGAAGACGTTAACTACATAATGGCCAGAGTGTAGCCGTGACATAAGCTGCCACAGTTCCGAGAATTGGTCTCAAAGAAATGGTGACAAATTGACCCCATTTGGAACTGAAGGTAAACTGTGCTTGAAACAATCAAGATGACACTGATCAGACCACTGGTGACTGATTTCAAGGTGACTATTAAAAAAATGACTATCAGAGCTGACTGTGCTGATTCTGCATGTAGCCCCCTCTAGCCTATAAAAGCTCTTACACACTGATTGTCAGTGGGAGGGGAGTCAGCCTTTGGACTAGAGAACCCTCCCCCAACACACACTGTTTTCAGGCATCCAAAATAAAGCAAACTTTTCTTTCCACCAATCTGGCCTCTTTATTGGCGCTTGAGTGGCGAACAGCCAGTCCCCACTTTTGGTTACATTCTCACCTGCTCCTGTTACAACACCAGTCATTCTAGCCTTCTTGTGAATCCACCCTCAGCCCCTTTGTCCCTCTCTGGCTTTTTTGTACTTCTTGCTTGATAAAAGGAGAAGGCAATGGCACCCCACTCCAGTACTCTTGCCTGGGAAATCCCATGGACGAAGGAGCCTGATAGGCTACAGTCCATGGGGTCGCAAAGAGTTGGACATGACTAAGCGACTTCACTTTCACTTTTTACTTTGATGCACTGGAGAAGGAAATGACAACCCACTCCAGTATTCTTGCCTGGAGAATCCCATGGACAGAGGAGCCTGTTGGGCTACAGTCAGACATGAATGAATGACTAAGCACACACACACATATATTCAGATTATTTTTCATTATAGATTATTACAAGATATTAAAACAGTTCTCTATGCTATATAATAGGTCCTTGTTGTTTATTTTATATATAGTAGTGTGTATTTCTTAGAGGCTTCCCTAGTGGCTCAGATGGTAAAGAATTTGCCTGCAATGCAGGAAACCTGGATTTGATCCCTGGATTGGGAAGATCTCCTGGAGAAGGGCATGGCAACCCACTCCAGTATTCTTGCCTGGAGGATTCCATGGACAGAGGAGCCTGGCGGGCTACAGTCCATGGGGTTACAAAGAGTAGTACCCAACTGAGCCACTGAGCACACACACACACAACTGGAAAGGCATATCAAGTATATTGTTTCCTGGGGCTGCCATAACAAAGTACCATAAACTAGATGGCTTAAAACAATAGAAATGTTTTCTCTCACAATTCTGAGGCCAGAAGCACTAAATCAAGGTTTCAGCAGGGTTGTGCCCTCTGAAGGCTCTAGGGAGGAATCCTTCCTTTCTTCTTCCACCTTCTGGTGACCCCAGATGTTCCTTGGCTTGTGGCCACATCCCTCCAATCCCTGCCTCCATCTTCACATGGCCATCTTCTCTCTGTGTCACTATGTTCCGCTCCTCTTATAAGGACATCAGTCACTGAATTTGGGCTGCACCTAATTCAGTATAGTACACATTGGATTGTTGGATAGCATAACTGATTCAATGGACATGAACTTGGGTGAACTCTGGGAGTTGGTGAGGGACACAGATGCCTGGTATGCTGCAGTCCATGGGGTCTCAAAGAGTTGGACATGACTTAGCAACTGAACAACAACAACAACAATCCAATGTGACCTCATCTTCACTTAATTACATCAGCAAAAACCCTATTTCCAAATAAGGTCACACTCTGAGTTGTCAGGTAGATGTGAATTTTTAGAGGGGCTACTATTCAACCCACTATTATACTATTCAATCCAGTGAATATTCAGGAAATCAACCCAGAACATTCACTGGAAGAACTGATGCTGAAGCTGAAGCTCCAATACTTTGGCCACCTGTCACGAAGAGCCAGCTCATTGGAAAAGACGCTGATGCTGGGAAAGATGGAGGGCAGGAGGAGAAGGGAACAACAGAGCATGAGATGGTTAGATGGCATCACCAACTCAGTGGACATGAGTTTGAGCAAACTCCGGGAGATGGTGAAGGACAGGGAAGCTTGGCTTGCTACTGTCTATAGGGTCGCAAAGAGTTGGACACGACTTAGTGACTGAACGACAACAACAAAATTCAATCCACTATATCTAGTATATTAGTGGAAAGAGATGCCCTAAACAGTTTGATACATCAGAAAGTAAAGAATTTTGAGTGAGAGAGAAACTGGATGGAAATTGACATTGATCTCACACTGCAGGACAACATGAACCCTCAGGATTTCCATCTCCCCTCCTGGACACTAGGCTAATAGCTACAGTTAAGCACTTACATATCTCAGATGGGGAATGCTGGACCTGTTAACAGGACAGGGACCCAACCCAAAGGAGCTGGACAGAACACATGGGACTAGATTCAAAAGGAGCTAAGTCGAGAGAGCAGAAAAGAGAGTTGCTTAAGAGGGAGTACACGGCTCTGGGAACTCCCTCCTAGGATAAGGATTAATCGCCCTGGTGTTGAGACGGTGTGAACATGCTGCTAGGATGGCTCCTCGTGGCAAGAAGGAGATGATGGCCCAGCCTAAGGGAGGTAACTGTGCTGGAAAGGCTCAGAGAAGGGGACTTGCTAGCTTGGAGGTGTGTATAAGCTGGAAAGAACCCTAATGAATAGATTTCTTGGGAGAAACTGAAGGATCAACCATTTACCAAGTTAGTAAGAAAGAAATGGTGAAGGGACTTCCCTGGTGGTCCAGTGACTGGGCTCAGAGCTCCCAATCCAGGGGGCCTAAGTTCGATCCCTGGTCAGGGAACTAGACCCCACATGCCACAACTAAAGTTCCTGCATGCCACAACTAAGACCTGGCTCAACCAAATAAATAAGTAAATTTTTTTTTTTAAAAAAAGGAGATGGTGAAGGTGCACCAGCATCGTTAAGAAGCAGGGTGGAGGCCGAGTCTGAGATGCCATTACAGGACAAGGATCCTTGTCATCCGGGATGAAGGATTGCAAAGCAGCAGAGGCCTGGTGGCAGGGCTTAACTGCCAAGAGGTCAGAACTATTGCGATGATTGGCCAAGACAGGGTGGCAGCCAAAGAGCCCTGACCCACAGAGAGTTAAGGAGACAGTGAAGAGAACCAGCATCCTGGGGGCCAAAATAAATGGGCAGCCAGCAAGGGTACTGCTCTGTCTGCACAATTAAAGGAAACAATCAGTTAAAGAATGGATATCAAAGGATGCCACAAAGGATGCCAAAAGAGTGGCAATGACTCCAATGAAAAGCAATGATTTCTGTAATCATTTTGTAAAATCTAGATGCATATCAGAATTATCCCGGAATTCTTTGAAAAACACAAATGTCCAGGTATTGCTTTTTCTCTTCAAAGCTTCAGATGTGTTTCTAATGAGCAACCATCTTTAAAAACAACTGGACTATATGATGATTTTTTACTCTTATCTAGTTTGTTTCACTTTTTCTATTTCATATTCCATGCTCCCACTTCATTGTAATTTATGTTTTCCAATTTCCTTGTCTCTTCTTTTTTTTTAAATGTTCTTTTTCAAGCCTTTATCAAGCATAGTCCAAAAACCTTTGTATACGTACACATATGGACTTCCCTGGTGATTCAGATGGTAAAGAATCTGCCTGCAATGCGGGAGACCTGGGTTTGATCCCTAGGTTGGGAAGATTCCCTGTAGAAGGAAATGGCAACCCACTCCAGTATTCTTGCCTGGAGAATCCCCATGGACAGAGGAGCCTGGCAAAGCTCCTACAATCCATAGCTCCATACAATCCATAGATTGTAGGCTCCTACCCTACAATCCATAAGGTCACAAAGAGTTGGACGTGACTGAGCAACTAGCACATAGTACAATATATATATATTTTTAAACTTATAAATTTTTGCCTAACTAAAAAAATTGACATTTTGATTCTACTTGTTAGGCTTACTATGAATAGAATGCTAGATTTCTAATTTTAAAAAATAGATACACAACAAACAACAAAGGTTACTGTATAGCACAGAGAACTATAGTCAATGTCAATATCTTATAATAACTTACAATGGAAGATAATCTGAAAACTAATATATGTGTTTATGAATAACTAAATCACCTGTGCACATAACTGAACTTGCCCAAATATAAATGAATTTATATTTATGTGCACAAATATGTATTACGTGCACAAATATAATTGAATTTGCTGCGCACGTAAAACATTATAAGTCAACTCTACTTCAATAAAATATATATTAAGGGGAAAAGTAATGATTTCATTAAAATATGGCAGAAAAGAGCTTATCTATGAAACAGAAACAGACTCACAGACATAGAGAAGAGACTGGGGGTTGCCAAGGAGGAGGGGGTGGGAGAGGGGTGGATTGGAAATTTGGGATTAGCAGATGCACACTAGTATATATAAAATGGATAGAAAACTAGGACCTACTGTACAGCACAAGGAACTGTATTCAATATCCTGTAATAAATCATAATGGAAAAGAACATATATGTGTGTGTGTGGGTGTGTGTGCAACTGAATCACTCTGCTATACAGCAGAAACTGACACAACATTGTACATCAACTATACGTCAAAAAAAAATTTTTTTTGAAGTAATGATTCCTTGTGGGTCTTCCATCCCTGAGACAATTTTTGAACCCAGAACCTACTGGTTGAAGGAAGCCTGGGTTTCCAGGATCTTGTGACTGAAAGCAGGCCTACATATAGAGTAATGATTCCCCCAGCCTTCCTCATAGGAGTGTATGACACTTATTTAGATAACTGTACCCCAGGGGTGAGTGTGCAAACATTTCCAGGACCATTGGACACAGAGTCTGAGTTCACACTGATCCTTGGAGCTCTCAAGTGTTGTCACATGTCCCCCTGAGAGTGGAGACATGGTGAAGGCCATGTAACAAATGGACTCCTGGTCCTGTGTGGCTCACAATGGATCCACTGAGTGTGTGGACATTGTGGTCACTTCTCTGGTCCCCAAAAGTAAGATTGGAATATAGAGACTTGATATCTGGCACAGCCTCCACATGAATTCCAAGACCTATCCTACACAGTGGGGAAAGTGAAGTGTAAACCTCTAAGTCAGCAATTTCCTAGAGTTTAGATAATTGCATCTGACCTACACTGAGCGCTGAAGAATTGATGCCTTCAAACTGTGGTGCTGGAGAAGACTCTTGAGAGTCCCTTGGACTGCAAGGAATTCAAACCAGTCAATCCCAAAGGAAATCAATCCTAAATATTCACTGGAAGGACTGATGCTGAAGCTGAAGCTCCAATACTTTGGCCACCTGATGTGAAGAGCTGACTCACTGGAAAAAAACCTGATGCTGGGAAAGACTGAAGACAAAAGGAGAAGGAGATGACAGAGGATGAGACGGTTAGGTTAGGTACTATCACTGACTCAGTGGATGTGAACCTGAGCAAAGTCTGGGAGACACTGAAGAACAGAGGAGCCTGGCGTGTTGCAGTCCATGGAATCCCAAAGAGTCAGACATGACTTAGCAACTGAAAAACAATGACAACCACCACCTGACCTGTAGGGAAACAGTATTATACCATGTGAATTATAAGAATATGGAATGGTGAACCTTCTATGTGAGTTTTATTCTCATTGTTCCATCCATATTATAAGATCCTACAGCTTTCTATATCTGAATTAGACGTAGAAAAGTCATATTAACGAGCTGCAGGATTTCCCTGGTGGTCCAGTGGTTAAGAACCCACCTACCAAAACAGGGGACAAGGGTTTGATTTCTGGCCCAGGAATATCCCACAAGCTGCAGAGCAACTAAGTCTATGTGACACAACTACTGAGCCCGCACTCTAGAGCCCAAGCTCTGCAACAAGAGAAACCACCGCAGTGAGAAGCCGGTGAACCAAAATGAAAAGTAGCCCCTGCTTGCTGCAATTAGGTAAAGCCCATACAGCAATGGAGACCCACCACAGACAAAAATTAATTAAAAAAAAAAGGTTGGGAAAATAAAGAACTGAATAGAAAAAGAAAAATAAACTCAGTAGGATATGCTTTTCAGTTCAGTTCAGTTCAGTCACTTAGTCGTGTCCAACACTTTGCAACACCATGGACTGCACCACGCCAGGTTTTCCTGTCCATCACCAACTCCCAAAGCTTGCTCAAACTCATGTCCATCAAGTCAGTGATGCCATCCAACCATCACATCCTCTGTCGTCCCCTTTCTCCTACTGCCTTCAATCTTTCCCAGCATAAGGGTCTTTTCCAGTGAGTCGGCTGTTTCCATCAGGTGGCCAAAGTATTGGAGCTTCAGCTTCAGCATCAGTCCTCCTAATGAATATTGAGGACTGATTCCCTTTAGGATTGACTGGTTGGATCTCCTTACAGTCCAAGGGACTCTCAAAAGTCTTCTCCAACACCATAGTTGAAAAGCACCAGTTCTTTGGTGGTCAACTTTCTTTATGGTCCAGCTCTCACATCCATACATGACTACTGGAAAAACCATGGCTTTGACTAGACAGACCTTTGCTGGTAAAGTAATGTCTCTGCCTTTTAATATGCTGTCTATGTTGGTCATAGTTTTACTTCCAAGGAGCAAGCGTCTTTTAATTTCATGGCCACAGTCACTGTCTGCAGTGATTTTGGAGCCCAAGAAAATAAAGTCTCTCACTATTTCCATTGTTTCCCCATCTATTTCCCATGAAGTGATGGGACCAGATGTCATGATCTTCGTTTTTTGAATGTTGAACTTTAAGCCAGATTTTTCACTCTCCTCTTTCACTTTCATCAAGAGGCTCTTGAGTTCCTCTTCCTTTCTGCCATAAGGGTGATGTCATCTGCATATCTGAGGTTATTGATATTTCTCCCAGCTTCTTGATTCCAGCTTGTGCTTCATTCAGTCCAGCATTTTGCATGATGTACTCAGCATACAAGTTAAATAAGCAAGGTGACAATATACAGCCTTGATGTACTCCTTTTTCAATTTGGAACCAGTCCGTTGTTCCATGTCCAGTTCTGTTGCTTCTTGATCTGCATACAGATTTCTCAGGAGGCAGGTTAGGTGGTCTGGTATTCCTATCTCTTGAAGAATTTTCCACATTTTGTTGTGACCCACACAGTCAAAGGCTTTAGCATAGTCAATGAAGCAGAAGTAGATGTTTTTCTGGAATTATCTTGCTTTTTCTATGATCCAACAGCTGTTGGCAATTTGATCTCTGATTCCCCTGCCTTTTCTAAATGCAGCTTGAACATCTGGAAGTTCTTGGTTCACGTACTGTTGACGCCTGGCTTGGAGAATTTTGAGCATTACTTTGCTAGTGTGTGAGATGAGTGCAATTGTGCAGCAGTTTGAACATCCTTTGGCTTTGCCTTTCTTTGGTATTGGAATGAAAAACTCACATTTTCCAGTCCTGTGGCCACTGATGAGTTTTCCAAATTTGTTGGCATATTGAGTGCAGCACTTTAACAGCATCATCTTTTAGATTTTGAAATAGCTCAGCTGGAATTTAATCACCTCCATAGCTTTGTTCATTGTGATGCTTCCTAAGGCTCACTTGACTTCACACTCCAGGATGTCTGGCTCTAAGTGACTGATCACCCCATTGTGGTTATTGGGGTCATTAAGATCTTTTTTGTGTAGTTCTTCTGTGTATTCTTGCCACCTCTTCTTAATATCTTCCACTTCTGTTAGGTCCATACCATTTCTAGTGCTTTATTGTGCTTTATTATTTATTTTATTTTAAAGATAGGTCCTTTATTGTGCCTATCTTTGCCTGAAATGTTCCCTTGGTATCTCTAATTTTCTTGAAGAGATCTCTAGCCTTTCCTATTCTATTGTTTTCCTCTATTTCTTTGCACTGATCACTGAGGAGGGCTTTCTTATCTCTCCTTGCTATTTTTTGGAACTCTGCATTCAGATGAATATATCTTTCCTTTTCTCCATTGCCTTTTGCTTCTCTTCTTTTCTCAGCTATTTGTAAGGCCTCTTCAGACAACCATTTTGCCTTTTTGCATTTCTTCTTCTTGGGGATGGTTTTTAACACTGCCTCCTGTACAATGTCACGAACCCCCATCAGAGCAAGATCCAGATTCCCCCACACCCAGTCTCTCCCATCAGGTAGCTTCCATAAGCCCCTTATCCTTATCCGTCAGAGGGCAGACAGAATGGAAACCACAGAAAACTAACCAGACTGATCACTTGGATCACAGGGTTGCCTAACTCTATGAAACTATGAGCCATGTTGTGTAGGGCCACCCCAGATGGATGGGTCATGGTGGAGAGTTCTGACAAAACGTGATCCACTGGAGAAGGGAATGGCAAACCACTTCAGTATTTTTGCCTTGAGAACTCCAAGAAAAGTATGAAAAGGCAAAAAGATATGACACTGAAAGATGAACTCCCCAGGTCAGTTGGTGCCCAATATGCTACTGCAGAAGAGTGGAGAAAAAGCTCCAGAAAGAATGAAGAGGCTGAGCCAAAGCAAAACAATGCCCAGTTGTAGATGTGACTGGTGATGGAAGTAAAGTCTGATGATGTAAACAGCAATATTGCATAGGAACCTGGAATGTTAGATCCATGAATGAAGATAAATTGGAAGTGGTCAAACAGGAGATGGCAAGAGTGAACATCAACATTTTAGGAATCAGTGAATTAAAATGGACAGAAATGGGTGAATTTAATTCAGATGGCCATACCATTATATCTACTACTATGGGCAAGAATTCCTTAGAAGAAATGAGGTAGCCCTCATCGTCAACAAGAGTCCACAATGCAGTACTTGGGTGCAATCTCAAAAATGACAGAATAATCTCTGTTCATTTCCAAGGCAAAGCATTCAATATCACAGTAACCAAGTCTATGCCCCAATCACTAATGCCAAAGAAGCTGAAGTTGAATGGTTCTTTGAAAACCTACAAGACCTTCTAGAACTAACACCCAAAAAAGATGTCCTTTTCATCATAGGGGACTGGAATGCAAAAGTAGGAAGTCAAGAGATACCTGGAGTAACAGACAAGTTTGGCTTTGGAGTACAGAATTAAGCAGGGCAAAAGCTAACATTTTTAACAAGAGAACGCACTGGTCATAGCACACACCCTCTTCCAACAACACAAGAGATAACTCTACACATGGACATCACCAGATGGTCAATACAGAAATCGGATTGATTATGTTATTTGCAGCTGAAGATGGAAAAACTCTATACAGTCAGCAAAAACAAGACCAGGAGCTGACTGTGACTCAGATCATGAACTCCTTATTGCCAAATTCAGACTTAAACTAAAGTAAGTAGGAAAAACCACTAGACCATTCAGGTATGACCTAAATTAAATTTCTTAGAATATGCTTTTAGCTGGAATCAAAGAGAAAACAAAGGTAGAGAAAACACATATGATAGAAATGAATGAAAGCATAGTGGGAAAATAGATGTCTATTAATTTAATCCTTTTTATGTCATTCTTTGTTTAGAAGTAAATCACTATCACATACGTCTATCATTAGGTATCATTTTTTTTTAAAGCCAGCTCATTTTGGAATGGATGGATAATTATTAATAGCATATATCAAATCAACAGTACACATATTCATAAGTTGCTAAAGTTGTCACTGGATTACTAACACAGTGTTTGAAAAAAAAGTGCAAACTTCCAAACAGCCCACAACCAAGATAGTAAATCAAAACAACCTAGATTCCCAGAGTGGCAAGAATTATTGCCACACTTAAAAACTTAAGAGATGCGTCACAGCTTCATTTAATTGACCAGACTGGTCACTGTGAAAACCAGATGGAGCCTGAAGGACTCAGTTGAGTAGCTTCCCCAATTCCAAATGTGGTATCTTTTTTTAAAAAAAAAATTTGGCCGAACCCCACAGCATGTAGAACCTTTATTCCCCAGCTAGGCATCAAACTTGCACCCCCTGCATTGGAAGGCAGAGCCTTAACTGCTGGACCACAGAGGACGTTTCAGATATGGTATCTTTCAATGTATTCCTTGGTGGTAAAATCCACATAAGATTTAGTGTCTCAACCATTTTTCTGTATGCAGTTCAGTGGTATTAAGTCCATTCACACTATTGGGCAACCATCACTGCTGTCCATCTCCAGAACTCTTATCTTGCAGGAGGGGAACTCTGTGCCCATTGAATGCTAACTTCCCATTCCCCCCAGACCAGCCCCCAGCATCCCCGGTACTAGGGTGTGACCTCTTTGCTCAAGCAGGAAGGAGAATTTTGGAGGGCTGCTGATGTTGTGTGTCTTGATCTAAGGAGTGGTTTCCATGAATATGGGCTTCCCTGGTGGCTCAAATTGAGACCCGGGTTCACTTCCTGGGTTGGGAGGATCCCTTGCGGGAATGGCTACCCACTCCAGTATTCTTGCCTCTGAAATCCCATGGACAGAGGAGCCTGGTGGGCTACAGTCCATGGGGTCACAAAGAGTAGGACATGACTGAGTGACCAACACTTTTACTTTTTCACTTTCCATGAGTATATCTATTTTATCATAATGAATCAGGTTGTACAACTATAATTTGTCCATTTTTCTTCATGTACACTTTACTTATAAATATCTAGATGGTTCTGCTCTGTTTCTGATTTTAGTTCCCTGACCAGGGATGGAACCCCGGGCCCCAGCACTGAAAGTGCTGAATTCTAACCACTGGACTGCCAGGGAATTCCCACTCAGTCAAATTAACCCTGTCTCAAGTGAAAGAACACAGAAAATCAGAACCCCTGGAGGTGGGACCCAGGAATCTGCATTTCACAAGCTTCCCAGGTGGTGCAAAGGGGAGGAAAAATAGCCATGAATGATGTAAATGTTTTTGTGAATTTATACCTTGTAAAGAATCCATCAGCAATGCAGGAAACCAGGGTTCAGTCTGTGGGTTGGGAAGATCCCCTGGAGAAGGGAATGGCTACCCACTCCAGTATTCTTGCCTGGAGAATTCCATGGACAGAGGAGCCTGGCAGTTCATGGGGTTGCAAAGAGTTGGATGCTACAGAGTGACTAACACTCCCACTTTATACCTTGTAATTTATAGCCTAAAACAAATGGAGGAAGCAAAGAGGAGGTATTTATCTTATTACTGTCATTGCAGGAGACCCAGGATACATTCTGAGCAGAAATGGAATTACCACGTGGCTGATGAGGCTTAAGCTTGGGTCTGCCCACAAGCAAGGACAGGTAACAGAATGTTTTAGGAGCGGGGGGGGGGGGGGGGTGTCACCAGGAAGCATTTCTATGGAAGCAGGTTGGTAAATTGCTTAAAGAGAAACAGAAAGGGACAGGACAGGAGTCTGCAGGCAGCGCTAGCTTGATGCAACTGATTTTTCATTCTGAATAAATATTCATTTCCATCCTAAATCTATATTCATAATTTTACATGTTTTCTTACAGAGGGCCTCAAAATGTAGTCCTCATAAACCTGGATTTGTCTCTGATTCCTGGAGTCCAGAATGGTTCTTATTTCTTTAAGCACTTTGTCCTATCCTCCCCGAGGTTTTTGGTTTGGTTTTTGTTTGGGGATTTTTTGGGTGGGGGGGAGCTGCTCCAGGCCTTAGTTGAGTCATGTGGGATCTAGTTCCCCTACTAGGGACTGAACCCAGGCCCCTGTGCTGGGAGCATGGAGTCTTAACCACTGGCCAAGAGGGGAGTCCCTTCCCAGACATTTTTAATGTACTGAGCACCAAGACATAGGGCTCTCCTGCCCATCCTCCAAACAGAACCAGCAGTGGGCACATAATCAGCTGAAACTCTCCTTCCTTAGCCCCCAGACCAGGGACCCTGGGCTCACAAAGCATTGTCCCGTGACCAGCCACCAGCCCTTGCTCCCTACTGCCCTCCAATGGACCTTCTGTAACAAGACACCACATGTGCATCTAGGGCGTGCCCTCTAGTGCATTTCTCACGCTCCTGAAACCATTCTGAGTTTTATTATAGCTGCTTGAAGAGCCTGGGGCTTTGCCAGGGCCTCTCAAAACCCAAAGTGAAACCAGTTGCTCACCGGGAACCCTCGGTAGGTGGCTGCCTTCTCCCCTTCCTCGCATGCCCAGGCAGCTCTCTGCGGGGCGGCCACCTGGCTGCAGAGGGACACACACACACACACACAGGCACACGCACCCCAGAGACACAGCCACACTGGCAGGGGGCCAGACAAGAAGTAAAACCAAAGGGAATAACACCACTGGGTGAGTTAGTTCACTGGGCCGGCTGTAGCAACCTGGTGTGTTTTTAAAAAGTAAGTATTTCCCTGGTGGTCCAGTGGCTAAAACTCCTTGCTCACAATGCAGGGGTCCCAGGTTTGATCCCTGGTCAGGGAACTAGATCTCCCATCCCACAACTAAAGATCCTGAATGCCACAATGGAGACTGAAGATCCCGAATGCCACAAGACCAAGCACAACCAAATAAATAAATATTAAAAATAAAAAAGTAAATATGACTTCTTATCGATGTATGAGGTGGCTGCCTGCACACGGTGGGGACAGGGACAGCCCCCTCTGTGCTACCCTGTCTCCAGAGTGGTCTCCCCAAAGCACGCTGGGGAGGACTCCTCAAAGGCGCAGATTTTTCCAGACGTTCCCCACAGGCTATGTTCATTCCGATCCTATTCCAGATAAACCCGTGGAAGACTCAGCCTCGGAATCTGGGCTTCCCAGGCAGAGCAGAGCAATTTGTAAATGTTTATTAGAGGAGTCCTCCTTAGTAACCTGCTCTTTTCTCTCACTCATGGAAACCACACCTGCCTTCTCCAAAGTAACTGGTGCCAGCGGGCAGGGTGTGACCTGGCCCCAGCCTGAGTCTCCACGACAGCTCAGTGCTGCCACTGTCATTAGGTCATTGGACCATTTCACCCACTGGTTTTGAAGACGTGGGAGCCTTTTCTCCAACCAAGCATGATAACCAGACGCAGCTAGTCTCAGTCACAGGACCAGAGCAGAGAGAACTTCACAAGAGCTGTCTGCTGGGCACCCTGTGAGCCTTGTAAGGGTCATTCAATGCTCCTGAGCGAGGCCACCTCCCTCCCACACCTTAGGAGTCCGCCCTGCCCACACTCACCTTTGACCATGAGACAGGGCCCTGGGAATACCTGGGGAGTTGCCTGAGGGAGGAGCCAGCAGGTGCCTTGCCGAGGAGGGCTGTTGGTGTCCCTATTTCACAAGCCCAGCTTGGAGAACCAGCTGAGACCTTCTAGGCAGCTCCTGCATGTCCCTGCTGGGAAACCAGCTTCTCACCTCAGGCGAGGAACCTCACCCGCCTGGGCATGCCTCATCTCCTTGCCAGGGTTTGACAGGCCTCAGAACCCCGGAATGCCTGACCCTGTGAGTCACTGGCCTAAACACACCCGCCCCCTGACTGCCTGTCTTATGGCTTGATTGGGGCCAGGTCAACGAGAGTCACCGAGTTGGGGACCTAGATGGGCTCAGAAGAAAGCAGTGGCCTCTAGTGGGTCAGTTTTTACCAAGTTTAAACCCCTATTGAAAGTTCCTATTTAAAGTGACAAGGAGCCTGCCTGGGATGTGCCCAAGGGATGGAAGTCCTTGACTCAAGGAGGAAACTTGAACTCATGAAGTGGATGTGGGCTTGTGGATTACCTGCTCCCCTCCACTTGTTCCTGGGCGCTCAGGCACACAGGCTTGTGTTCCCAGGGACTGCCCTTCCCCCTCTCCACACCCTCCCCCACATTTGTCCTAGGGAGTACGGGCTCTAGTGCAGCAGCTTTTCAAAGGGATGTTAGGGATCCGGAGGGTGGGAGTCGAGCCAAAAACCAGGCTGTCGGGGTTCCATAGAGCATGGACCAGTCACATCGCCTGTTTATTAGCTCACGATGTTTACTGAGCACCCGCCACGTGCCAAGTTCCCTGGGGACAAAGAGGTACACTCGGCCCTGGCCCTGCCCTCCAGGAACATACAGTCCAGCCAGCTGGCCCAGACAGGTGGTAGGATGGCCCACCTTGCCAGGAGCTCACCCTCCTGTCTTAACATTGACTTCTTCATTGATGCCCGCAGCCTCCCCAAAACCTGCCACTAGAGTCAGTGCCTAGGTCATCATGGATTTATGTGGCATATAGCTCAATTTAATGACCCTCACCGTCAGCTCTATCTTCTTGCCCCCAGTCCCCCAATCCCTCACACAGGCTTGTTGGACTGCGGACTGGGGATGGGGAGGGAGGACTCCCCATCTCCCATAAATGCTCCGTGAAGCCCCAGAAGATGCTGGGAACATGACTGAGTGGGGGGGAAACAGGTGATTACCTAGCACCCACTGCTGGGATCCACAGCACCCCCTCCCCTCTGGACCTTCAAAGTCTCTCTGGCTTCCATGGAGAAGCAAGAAAAGTCTTAAGAACAAGTTGTTTCCACTTATCTGTCCTGACAGTAGCAGAGAGCAGTTCAAAAGAGAAAATGAGAAAAGTGGACTCCTGTTCCTCAATCTGCCATGTCATCCTCTGAGTTTCTGCTGCCCCAGGCTAACCTCATAAGCACTGGCTCTGTGCTGGGCCCCAGGCCCGGCCCTTCAAGGCAGCAAGCTTCCTCCAGGCCACAGGGCATCCTCATCCTTGTAGTATCCCTCTTCACACCCCAAGACCACCGGACTTGGTGTGCGGTACACAGGTGCTAACTTAGTGCTTGAGGGAATAAATCCTTCCCAAGCCTACCCAAGGAAGCCCCCACCTCTAGGCACACAGCCCTGGCGGCTTCCTATCCCTATAATTAACTGGAAGCTTTAGGCAGGAAGGCAGGAGTGGAGGTCAAGGCTCCCCCACCTGCAGAGCCCTTCAGGCCACTGCTGCCGCCTGCCCAGAGGTTCCCAGGATGAGTTGGCGAGGAGGCAGACTCATGCGGGGCCGGGAGAGCAGTGACTAGTCAGAGCACATGGCTGCACCTGGCTCAGGTGAGCTCCTGACCCAGCCCCTAGGCTGCTGCCAGCACTGTGGCAGGTGTGTGGGCTTCCGGGGCAGCTGTGACTGGCCCAGCTCCAGAGTCCTTCCACCTGCTAAGGCAGGAGGCTTTTTCCAGCCCAGATATCCCAAGGTGGGGCTGAACCTGGGCCTCTCCCCTTATTTTCTGAGTCCCGGTCGACTTCAGTCTGCCAGCACAGATCACAGACATCCGGATCTGCCCCGGTTGTAAGTACCAGGCTGGTCCCTCGTGGTGGGAACAGGAGCCGCCTACAAGAGCTTCCTGAGTCAGTCCAGTGCTCCTGGTCCCGCGCAGTCAACAGGGTCCGTAGAACGGCCCTGGGGGCTACCAGGGCCTCCAGAGACCAGGGTTCCGGGGAGGTTCGGGTGGTGAGGGCGCGGGGGCGGGAGGCGGGGAGGGCGCTGGCGGGCCGCAGGGGTCCCCAGAGCGCCCGCCGTCGGGGGTGGCGCTGGCCGCCCTCCGGCGCAGGTGTTCCAGCAGGCGAGCGCTCACGGCAGGTTCCAGGACGCGGCAGGTGGGTAGCACGCGAGCCAGGCGCGCCAGGCAGGCTCGGTAGCCCTCGCGGTAGCTGTCGGAGGGTGCTGCGGACCGAGAGCGGCGTCATGCGCGGGCTGGAACGCTGGGTGCAGAACGCGGGGCCGGGCGGGGGCGGGGTGGGGTCACTCACTGGGCGCCACCGTCGGGCCGGAGGAGGCAGGCAGTTCCTGCAGGAAGCGCACGGTCATTTCCAGGATGTCCGCTTTCTCCAGCTTAGAGTAGAGGGAGCTCTGCGCCGGGCCACGAAGGAAGGAGACAGAGAAAGGCACAAACAAGACAGACCTCCCGCAGGCTGCCGTGAGCACCGCGCTCCCAGGAGCTGGGTGCTCCGAGTGCCGTGGCCCGCGGTGGGTGGCCTCCCCTAGCCTTGCAGGCCGTGCGTTGGCCCCTTATCGGCTCCTGGGGCAAGAGGATCTCCGCCCGCCCGGCCTTCTCGCCCCGCGCCCAGGGACCCCCTACACCCAGACCCAGTGCGCCCGGCGGGGCCCCGAGGCCCCAGCACTCACCTCCCTGCCAAGCAGCGGCAGGATGAGCCCCTTGAGCTGGCTCAGGCTCTCGTTGATGCGCGCGCGGCGCCGCTTCTCCAGCAGAGGCTTCAGGCTCTGCAGGCGGGCGTGTAGGCCGCGGTTACGTCCAGGCCCCCGCCCCCGCCGCTCTGCCCCGAGTCGCCAGTCCCCTGTCTCCTACCTTGCGCAGCTCCGCCGGGTCCCCTGCCCTCCGAGGCAGCCCCATGCTCGGCGGGAAAGCGGCGCCGCTGCGGGGCCGGCCCGTGGAGACCTGCGCGCGAGCGCGCGCACACCGAACAGAGACTGAGGCCCGCAGGGAGGTCCGGTGCGCGACCCGAGCGGGAGCCAGTGGTGCGCGCGCCACGCCCGCAGCCCGGCTTTAAGGAGGCAGCGGGCCCACCCCGCCCCGCCCCGCCCCGCCCCGCCCCGCCCCGCGGAGTCAGGCCGCCTGTGGGTCCCACCTCCGCCTTTGTTCCTGCGCGGGGTGGGGGCAGGAGGGGGGACGGCGGAGCCCCCGGGATCCCGTTCCAGGCCTAGGCGTCCCATCTGCGGTGGGGTCGCGGGCCTGGGGCCGGACCTGGGGCGCCTTCCTCCCAGAGCACCTGCGGGGTTGCGTGTGGGCTGGAGGGAAGAGGTTGGGACCAGGCCTTTGCCCTTCCTTGTCCAGCGCCGCCCTTCTTCCCTCGTTCGGGATCAGCGGCTACTCTGAGCCCCCCCCAGGGCCTGGGCAGGGGACCCAGTGGCGGCGTGACCCCCAAGTCCCCGGCGTCAGGGAGTTACTACTCAGCTCAGGTTTCTGCTATGGGGAGGGACTCGCCCCACCAGTTGGCCTGCAGGGCTGGAAGGGGAGATAGAAGCCCGGAAAGAGATCTCAACTTGCTCCGGCTCCAACGGCTGGAAATTGGCCAGGCCGGACTAAGCCCGCTGCGGCTCCGTAGAGTCCTCAGGCCCTCACCGACTTAAGGACCACCTGCCCCCACACCCCCGTCCTCGGTTTTGCATAGGGAAACTGAGGCCCAGAGAAGACGAGGCAACCCAGGAGCGCTCGGAGCTCATTTTCATTTCACTGGCTCCAGCTCCGGGCTCCCACCCGCGGGACAGTCGGAGCTCACGGGCGAGCCGGGGCGGTCCTGGTCGCCGGCTCTCCCTGCCCGCCCTGGCCCCAGCGGCCCCGGGGCCCGCCTCCGCGCCGCGTGGCCGTTGCTGCTGCAAACTGGCTGGGCGTCCCCCGCCCATCTGCTCGAGGCTGCCCGCCCTCAACCGGCTGGCCGGGCAACGGCCAGCACGACGGACCGCCGGGCCGACCCACGGGAGGAGGGCGGGCTGGACCCGCGGACCCCGGCCGAAAGGAGGAACCACAGGGTGGAGCCGACCGGCGCTGTCCCGGGTGCTGGAGGGGGCCCATCCCCTCCACCGCCCAAACACCCATCTCCGAGCCCCACCTTCGACGTTTGGCCGAAGTCCCCAGGCCGCGTGCTCCCCCCGCAGGGCTTGAGAGGACCAGCACGCCATTCAGGAAAAGGACGAGCAACCGGGCCAGTGGGGGAGCTCGTGCCGCCCAGATCTGACTGACTACCGTGTGTGTAATACATGCTGTACACTAAGGGTCGTTTGGCTCTCACCTCCTTTAACCCCCGTGACTGTCCTAGCTATTAGAATAAATCAGCATATTTAGCGGAGTAGGGCCTGGGGATTCCTAAGCCACTGTCTCCTCCAGTCGTTGAGCTCAGGGTTCCTATGAGCGGATCTCCTCCGAGGTCATTAATGATTCTTTAGGGGCTCAAAAAAAGAACCTCATGGATCCCTCACTGATCCCCACCTACCCACCTGGGCCACAGACACTGGCTCACTCGGCTTTGTACCAACAGCACCCACCCACCCCCCACCCACAGCACCAACATCTGCATCCTCCCTGAGAGAACCTGAACCTGACTCCTGGGGAGGAAGGTTCTTCCTAGAACAGCCCACCGTTTGAAGCCTAAAGAACAGGGGAGAAAACTCCCTTTTCAGTTACCCCAAATTTTATTTATTTATTTGGGCTTCTCTTTGGCTCAGCTGGTGAAGAATCCACCTGCAGTGCTGGAGACCTGGTTTTAATCCCGGGGTTGAGAAGATCCCTTGGAGAAGGGAAAGGCTACCCATTCCAGTATTCTGGCCTGGAGAATTCCATGGACTGTATAGCCCTTGGGATCACAAATATTCGTACACGACTGAGTGACTTTCACTTTCACTATTTATTTATTTATGTCCTGCAGCATGCGGGATCTTAGATCCCCAACCCGGGATCGAATCCATGCTTCCTGAAGTGGAAGCACAGAGCCCTAATCACTGGACTGCCAGGAAATTCCAGTTACCCTAGTTTTTTTTTTAACCTTTTCTTTTTAATTGTGTGTGTTTATTTATTTTTGGCTGCACTGAATCTTCATTGCTGTGTGGGCCTTCTCTAGTTGTGGCAAATGGAGGCTACTCTCTAGTTGAGGTACATGGGCTTCTCATTACTATGGCTCCTCTCATAGTGGAGCACAGGCTCTAGAGTCTGCGGGCTTCAGTAATTGTGGCATGTGGGCTCTGCAGTTTCAACCCCGGGGCTCCAGACCACAGGCTCAGTAATTGTGGCACATGGGCTTAGTTGCTATGTAGCCTGTGGGATCTTCCCGGACTAGGGATCAAACCTGTGTCCCCTACATTGGCAGGAAGATTCTTAACCACTGGACCATCAGGGAAGTCCCTACCCCAGATTTTAAAGTCCCTTCTCTAGTCCCCCATGGCTGTTCCCTTCATCAGAAGAGTTCTGGGGGTTTTGCTGGTTTATCTGGGGGAAAGAGTCATTTATAAGCAAGGGAACTTAGGTAAGACAACCCAGTAGACAGGATGCAGGGGTGTAGGCTTTAAGGAAGCTGGGACCACTTAGGGTACAGTGGGGACACAATTCACCTGGGTCCCTGCCCTTGAGTAGGGAGAGGGGTCTGAACAGCTGTTTTCCACATAACTGGGATGGTCGGATGCCTGATCCCAGCAGAAGGATCTCCAGGTGGGGGAGGGAGCCCCTAAACTGATATCTTGAGGGTGGGGGACATTAGAGGTGCTCTAGGCAGAGGGAACTTCAGGGGCAGAGGGAAGAAGGGCACAGCAGCATTTGCCTCTGAGCTTTGCCCCTTTCTATTTGTGTCACCTCAGGCAAGATAAAATAAAAACAAAACCAGGACTTCCCTGGTGGTCCAGTGGATAAGAATCTGTCTGCCAATGTAGGGGATATGGGTTCGATCCCTGGTCCAGGAAGATCCTGCATGCCATGGAGCAAGTAACCCTGTGTGTCACATCTACTGAAGCCCATGCTCCTAGTGCCTGTGTTCTGCAACAAGAGAAGCCACGGCAATGAAAAGTCAGTGCACCACAACTAGAGAAAGTCTATGTGCTGCAGCAAAGACCCACTGCAGTCAAATATAAATTTTAAAAATTATAATTAAGTTAAAAACCAAACAATAAGCCAAACAAAAAGAACCTCCATGTGCCTTAGTTTTCTCAGCTGTAAAATTGGTGTAGTGTTGTGCCTCTCTCATAGCATCCCCGTGGGATTAAATATGCAGACAAAACTTGACATGATGCCTGGTAAGTGTTAGGTCATCCAAAAATGTGTTCTTGCTGGCTATGGGCTCTCTAGAGTTGCTAAGGAGGATCCAGTGGACACAGTGCAGCCCAGAAAGGACAGAGAAGGCCTATATCTCAGCCTGACTCTGAGTGGCATCCTCAGAAAGGAGCCTGAGAAGATGGTCAGGAAGGATGGGTCCTCACAGGTGACTCCTATGGAGATGTCCTCATGGGCAGTGGGAAGGACATCTCTTCTGCCTTGCCCAGTGCCATAACAGCAGCATACAACTGTGATCTGATCCCCAGAATGACAAAACCATGTGATAGATGACAGTGTCCAGGAACAGGGGGGCCACTTGGGAGGAAGGACAAGAACTGCAGAAATTTCTTTTTCTTTTTTAAATGGAGGAAGCACTGGGAGGATTCTTCAAGATAAGCTATTTTATGGGCTTCACTGGTGGTCTAGTGGTCTAGACTCTGTTCCTAATGCAGGGGGCATGAGTTCGTTCCCTGGTTGGGGAAGATCCTGCACGCTGTGTGGTGCACCACCCCCCAGAAAAGAGAAGCCACTTTAGCTTTGTCCTCAAAGTATCCCTAACACTCAGGGTACACTTGCCACTGTGTAGGCTATAGGAGGGCTGCTCTAGCAGGCACCAAGTGCCAGCTGAATCACTGAAGCTGCCAGGCTAACACTCCTCCCTCCCCTGGTCTGAAAACCACTGGTTAAGGGTCCTAGACCCCAGCAGTCACAGGTCCCATGGGGGAGTGAGGTGGGTCTGGTGTGGTGGTAGTGGCTAGAAACCCATATGGCCACTGAGGCCCAGAAGATCCAGTTCAGGAGGGTACCATGTGCCTCAGATGGTAAAGAATCCGCCTGCAAGGCAGGAGACCTGGATTCGATCCCTGGATTGGGAAGATCCCCTGGAGGAGGGCATGTCAACCTACTCCAGTATTCTTGCCTGGAGAATCCTCATAGACAGAGGAGCCTGGTGGGCTACGGCCCATGGAAGCCCAAAGAGCTGGACGCAACTGAGCAACTTAAGCTCATGACACTCAGAAGGCCTCTGCTCGTGGCGCCACCTGGTGGTGACCCCAGGTAATTGGACTGTTCTATTAAAAAGCAGACATTACTTTGCCAATAAAGGTCCGTATAGTCAAAGCTATGGTTTTTCCAGTAGTCATGTATGGAGGTGAGAAGTGGACCATAAAGAAACCTGAGCACCGAAGAACGGATGCTTTTGAACTGTGGTGTTGGAGAAGACTCTTGAGAGTACCTCGGACTGCAAGGCAATCAAACAAGTCAATCCTAAAGGAAATCAGTCCTGAATATTCATTAGGAGGACTGATGCTGAAGCTGAAGCTCCAATACTTTGGCCACCTGATGTGAAGAACTGACTCATTGGAAAAGACCCTGATGCTGGGAAAGATTGAAGGCAGTAGGAGAAAGGGATGACAGAGGATGAGATGTTTGGATGGCATCATCAACTCAATGGACATGAGTTTGAGCAAGCTTTGGGAGTTGGTGATGGACAGGGAAGCCTGGCGTGGTGCAGTCCATGGGGTCGCAAAGAGTTGGACACAACCGAGTGACTAAAACACACACACACACACACACACACACCTCTTCCTGGAGGCCCCTTCACTCTAGGCATTTCCAGCACCATCCTGTGCCCGTCCCACTAGCCATTGGGTAAAACAGCCCCTGGCAGAGCACTCGCAGGGCTCCAGTGGGGAGGTGGTGAGGAAGGACCACTCCCATCGGGAGGAAGGACTTTGGATGTTTCAACGTTGCAGCAGGGTGTGCTGACTGAGTTCTCACAGCTACACAGCCCCGTCTTCCAGTAGTTCTTCCTCCTACCCAGCCCGCAGGGCCTCCCTCCAGCTCCCACGAAGGGCTTCTGGCCAGGCAGGCGGGCAGTTTGGTGCACGTGTGCTCTCCTGGCCCCCTGCTCTCCGAGGGCCATCCTGCACCCTTGCGGAAGGGTCCCAGGCCTGCTCCCCAGGTGACTGCTCTAGCGTGCCTCCCCTGGCCCGCCCCCTCCCCCTCCCCAGACCTTGCAGCCTGCTTCTCCGTCTCTCTCTATTTGGCAGCCTCAGGGCCCCAAGCTCACAGTTGACTCCCCCACTCCAGAGGGTAGCTCTGGGAGCTCTCTGAGCCCAGGGTCTCTAAAACTGGAAACCAGAGCACACCAGACCTTCCTGTCTTTTCCCCCTTCTCTCACCCTCCCTCGGGGAATCTGAAATCTGAGGACAGTTATTGGGGTCTGGGGGGACCCACAAAGGCTGAGGGCCCAGCACCCATCCCACCCTCCAAGGCATAGACTCAGAACCCCTTAAGGACTTGTTAGGCCCATTCCAGGTACATGGCCTTTGCTCCCCAAGTCTCTCAGGTTTGGGGCTTTCCTCTGTGCGCCTTCGAATAAAGCCCAGCCCACCGCCCCTCCCCAGATGGCCCTTCCTCGGCTGCCCACGTAGCCTCTACAACTCACTCCCTAGCTCCCCGTTTTCCTATTCTGATCACACTTGCCACTCTCTGAAATTTCGGTCACTGTTTGCTGGCTTGTGTCCGCCGCGACTCCAACTGGCACAGGATTGATGAATGAGTTCGTCTGGGCGCTCTGGACGGCTCTCGGATTCGAACCGAATCTGATCACCCTCTGGGGTCTCCGTTCTGACCGGAGATATAATAAATTAGGAGAGAAATCCCTGGGCGCACCGCCCCTGTGGCTGCAGTCCGGCGCTCGGGGCGGAGGCGGGGTCGGGGGCGGGGCGGGGCGGGGTCTGGGGCAGGCCCGAGCCTTAAGCCGGGCGCCGCGGGTGGCCCCTACCCCAGAGCGGGGCGGAGGCCGAGCTGAGCCGGCTAGGCAACGCGGGACAGAGGCCGCTCCGCCTCCCGACCCGCAGGCCCCGACGGCCCTGCCGCCGGCTCTCCCTGTGGCCGAGGAAGGGCGTATGGCACCTCAGAGGACGCACTGAGCCCGGGTCGCGGCGCCGCAGGCGGCACCATGGCCCTGGAGCAGGCGCTGCAGGCGGCGCGCCAGGGCGACCTGGACGTGCTGCGGTCCCTGCACGCCGCCCGCCTGCTGGGGCCCTCGCTGCGCGACCCGCTGGACGCGATGCCGGTGCACCACGCGGCCCGCGCCGGCAAGCTGCACTGTCTGCGCTTCCTGGTGGAGGAGGCTGGTCTGCCCGCTGCGGCCCGCGCGCGCAACGGGGCCACGCCGGCCCACGACGCCGCCGCCACCGGCCACCTCGCCTGCCTACAGTGGCTGCTCTCGCAGGGCGGCTGCGGAGTGCACGTGAGTTTGCGCCGCTCACTGGGCCCCCGAGGGGGCTTCCTCCCCAGGAGGGAGCTCTGGCCTGGAGCCCTCGTGGCTCAAGGGTGGATGGTTTGGGGGACCGCGGAGCCAAGCCTGCTTCGGAGTTCCCTCCAAAGGACTTGGGGCAGGGTGGGCTCCTGAGTTGAGAGTACCCGGGCAGATGCTCTGGCAAGCGCTGGCCACCACCTAGAAGAGCACCGGGTGATGAGAAACCAGAATAGAGTTGGGCTCAACCGGGGTAGCATTTAAGGTGGGGATGTGGAGAACTCACTGATCCAGGCAGGGAGTCCTGGAGAGTGGGCGGGAGGAACAAAGCGCCGGGAGTCAGAAGCCCATGTCTTTCAGGATCAGGTCTGGGAAGGGTAGCGCACAAAATTCTGCAGCCCACCCCAGGCTGAGTTGCATGTGTCCCTAAGGAGTGGGGGGGAGTTGGTAAATGGGGTCCTTCCCAGGATCTGAGCTGATCCCAGGACATCAGCACCTTCCCACCTCCCAGCTTCTTCAGCTTAGCCTGAGTCTTCCTGCCCTGAGACCACACCTGGTCTCACTCAGTGGCCACGGGGCTGGTATCAGCCAGTCTGGCCTCTCCTGAGTGGGATGAAGAGGAGACAGCTCAGGTCTGGTGTGTAGCTTTCCTGCTCAGTCCTGCCGGAAACAGAGCATCCAGCAGGGTCTAGGCCCGGCGTCCAGGTGTGCTCCTGATCCCCCGGAACTGCCAGTCCATCAGGACACTGAATGGCAAACACACAGGTTAGAGAGTAAGCCAGGTACCACCAGGTACTGCTAGGCCATGTGAGAGGAGCATCAGGGAGCTGCTTGGGCAAGGTGGCCAGAGAAGGCCCCTCCGAGGAGGGACCTCTGAAGGAAGTTTTGGCTGATGGGGAAGAAGTGGCCAGGTGATGACCAGAGAATTCTGAGCACAAGGAGCAGGAAGTACAAAGCCCTGAGGGGGACACATTCTGTCCTGTGACGGGGACAGCAAAGAGGCAAACATGTCTAAAGTAGGATGAGGCAAGGAGAAGCCAGCAGGGCCAGGTCCTGTAGGATCGTAGGCTGGGTTCGGAATTTGCAGGATCCTGTGGTTGTAGGGAAAAGCCAGGGATGGAGGAACAGAACTGATTTGCCACTTAACAAGAGACCACTGTGTTAACTGGATGTAGTAGAGGAGGCAGGGGCGACTCTGAGCTGACTGGTTGTGCCTTAGGGATGGCCAGGCCCCCATTCCCCCCACCTTTTAGCCTCAGGATGACAAAGCCCCCCATCCCACCCTTCCTGGGAGATGGCCAGGTCCCTTATCTCTGGGCCAGCTCTGTTATCAGGAGCTCCTGGCATGTGGTGCCTGCCTACTCTTTTGGGAGGTGGCATGCCTCCCAGATTCCAGTGTCCAGCTTTGGCTGGAAGCTTCCCCAGCCACTGGAGAGGAGGTAGAGGAGCAGGTGGCCTTGTGCCCAGCTTATCAAGTCCCCCGCCCTCTAGCCCCAGCCAGCTTGGGTGCTGGGGGCGGAAGTGTGTATGTGGGGGAGGATGACCTCGATCCTGGGCCCTGCTCAGCCTGGGGAGATAAGCAGCTTTAGGGTGCAGGCCATAGCACGTGAGGCTTCTGGGGCCTCTGGAGCTGTTGAGACCTTGGGGACAGGTCACAGGCCTGTGATTCTCTCCTTCCTGGGGCCTCCCTCTCCACCCCCACCCAGGGGCCCAGAGCCATCAGGACCCCCTGGAGCCAGTGGGAAGGAGGGTTTTTCTCAAGGGCTGGGGTGCAGGGCATATTTCACTGTGGGCCTGTCCAGGTCACTTCTAGCCAGTTTTGTCCCCTGGGCTCAGGAAGTGTGTTAGTCATTCAGTCGTGTCCGACTCTTTGCAACTGCATGGTTACAGGCACTGTAGTCCTCCAGGCTCCTCTGTCCATGGGATTCTCCAGGCAACAATACTAGAGTGGGTTGCCATTTCCTTCTCTAGAGGATCTTCCCAGCCCAGGGATCAAACCTGGGTCTCTTGCATTGCAGGCAGTCTTAGTACTCTTTGAGCCACGAGGGAAGCTGCTGGGCTCAGAAGGATAGACTAAACCAGTCTTCTGGTCCTCCGCAGGCATTCTGCACACAGAGGCCTCTCAGTGTCGTCCTCTGCCTCCTATGGGCTGTTTCTCTGTCTCCCCTTCCTCTTCTGCCTGTGTTCTAGCCCATCGGACAGTCTGTTTGTCCCTCACCCCACAGTCTGACCATGACCTTCCCTCCGTGCCCCTGGGCCCTGTTCCCTTGGCCCCCTCACTTCCTACATTTCTTAGAGGCTTCCCTGATGGCTCTGATAGTAAAAAATTCTGCCTGCAGTACAGGAGACCTGGGTTCGATCCCTGGGTCAGGAACATTCCCTGGAGAAGAGAATAGCAACCCACTCCAGTATTCTTGCCTGGATAATCCCATGGACAGAGGGGCCTGGCGAGCTATAGTCCATGGGGTTGCAAAGAGTTGGACACGACTGAAGCAACTAACACTTCTTCACTTAGAGGAGCCTCAGCAGTTCTCCCATGACTGAGATGCACCTTCTTTAAGCTCAGGGTCCCTCCAGTTCCCGAAGCCTCAGCCACACCTGTTCCCATGGTGCCCGCCTCCACCACTACCCCACCCTCCTCCCTGTGCCCCTGCCCGGCTCCCTGCCTACCTCTCCAGCATCCCACGTGCTTGGTGCTGGGAGCTCATTCTGTTCCAGACCCGGTGCCCACTCTCCCAAACTCCCAGCCTCTGAGTCCAGACTTCTGGGTTCTCGGTATCTCCCAGCCTTGGCCTGCAGGTCACATACCCCCTCCCACAACAGACACACACACCTGGATGTTCACAGAAGGTGCTATCAGCACTTCTGGGCCCAAAGCATTGGCCTGTCTCCTTTGGAGTGCCTGGGAGGGGATCTTGCTCAAGCTCTTCCCCTGGGCTGCCTCTAGCCTACACCTACCACCACTGGCTAACTGCCCGGGTCCTGCTCACCAGTAGCCAGAGGCTTCCTCCTCCACAGGGACACAGCCTGTTCCCTGGGGGCTGGGAGCAGGGTGTCTGCTCGGGTGGGTGGCTCTCTGCACTGAGGTTGGGTTGTTGGAGGTACATCAACCCGGAGGCCTCTTTTTATGGGATACTTGGGGAGGGGGAGGAGTGAGGGAGGGGGCAGGGAGTACCTCCCCACCCTGAGAGCAGGCCCAATAGCCACCCTTCCTGGCCCAGTGACTCCTTCAGGTATTCCCTGAGCACCTGGGTGACAGACAGGTGCTCCTGCTGGGACAATGACAGATGCCATGTCCTGAGAGCCCAGCATGCAAGGCATGGTGCTGCCGCTAAGGACTGAGATTCAGAGGGAGCCAGTCAGGTGCTGGAGGACAGAACGGCCCTGGTGGCTGGTGGGATGCAAGAAGTGGTCTGAGCAAGGGATGCGGGCAGAACCAGGCTCAGGACTAACAAGATCTCCTCTAACAGGACAGAGACAATTCTGGTGCCACAGTTCTGCATCTGGCTGCCCGCTTTGGCCACCCCAAGGTGGTGAACTGGCTGCTGCATCACAGCGATGGGAACCCCACCATGGCCACAGACACAGGTGCCCTGCCTGTTCACTATGCCGCCGCCAAAGGAGACTTCCCCTCCCTGAGGCTGCTCGTCAGGTCCCACCCTGAGTAAGGACCCTCCTCTCCAGGGGGCTCTGGGTGGGCCGGTGGGGGTTCCAGGGGATACCTGAGGTTGTCTCCCTCTCCAGCATGCTGGGGGAATGACCTCTTCTGGGCCATCCCATGGCCAGGGGCCTGGCCAGAGACCGTGCCTACACAAGCTGACAATTCTCCCCTCCTGGTGGGTTGCCCAACAGCCACAAGCCTCCAGCCCTGCAGGCAGACCCTCCCCAGCCCGCCCCAGCTCTGGAGACACAGACCACTTCCACTCCCCAGGATCCTTACCAGCCTGCACCAGGCGGCCCTCTAGCTCTGGCCTGGGTTAATTTGCAAGACTGTTCTAAATGGGGTGTAGGGATGAGGAGCAGCTCCTAGATAGACTCTAGTCAACAAGGAAGAGCCCCAGCTGTTATCCAGAGTGAAGGGATGTGGCCCCTTGCCCAGACCCCCGCCCTGTCTCCTGGCCTGTCACAGAGCAGCTTGTCCTCCCCTGTGGCCGGCAGCTCATTCCCACTAACCAGGGGGATAGGACTTCCAAACCCTCCTGGGGCCCTGGGCAAGCGGCTGGTCAGAGAAAGCAGCTGAGTCCTAGGCTGGGTGCACCCCAGGGTGGGGTAGGGTTGCAGAAGAATGGGGTTCAGCATAGATCCTGGGAGTCATGAAGTTCCTGGGGAGGAGGGAGCCAGGTCTTAGGTGTACCTGGAGGGAAGCAGGGAACCCGGGGAGGATACCACCCAGACCCTGAGGGAGGGACACCAGTGACCCTGGGACCTGAGGTGAGGGCTCTGACTGGTGACATTTGTCAGTTCAAGGGGGTACCTGGGAAATAAGTGGAGACAGAGGACCCAGCCTCAGGTTGAGAGCTACAAGGTGGGATGGCCTGTCCTCACCTGAGGGTGCCTGCCCAGCCACTGGCCACCAGGGAGCAGGCAGGAGGCCAGGCTGGCCCCACAGCCGGGTGGCAGGGCAGCTCCAGTGGGCAGCCCCTTGGGCAGAAGCACATGGTGTGCATTTGGAGCAGCTGAAGCCCCCAGGCTGGGCCCAGGTTGGCTGGGCCTGGCTTGTTCTTGCTAAACAAGGGCCCCTGGTTTGGTTAATGGGAGACCAGCAGGTGCACCTTGCGGGGCAAAGGTCTCCTCACAGCCGTCCCCATCAGAAGCCACTGGGTACCACTTTGGAGTGAACCCTCCACCTCCAGACAAGCCAGGGTCTCCGTTCAGTTCAGTCGCTTAGTCATGTCCGACTCTTTGCGACCCCATGAACCGCAGCACACCAGGCCTCCCTGTCCATCACCAACTCCCGGAGTTTACCCAAACCCATGTCCATCGAGTCTGTGATGCCATCCAGCCATCTCATCCTCTGTCGTCCCCTTCTCCTCCTGCCCCCAATCCTTCCCTGGGTCACATCAAAATCAGTGGGATTTCAAGGAGGAGTGCCCCAGGCACCCTCGAGTGTCGGCTCCTACCCTGCAGCCATCAGCACCCCTGGGGGCTGGTCCCAGACTCCCTGATAGACTCCCAGGTAAGGACTGGGGCACTGCACCTGTGTGTGTCCCTACCTCGGTGGTTCTCACCCCACCCCCTCACCCAACACGGAGGTCCTGAGAGGGGAGAGACAGGCTATAGTCATCCTCTCACACCTGGCAGCCTCTCCCATCGCACAGGGTGGGTCCCAGGAAGCCAGTCTGATGGCAGTGCCAACTTAGCTCCAGTGGTGTGAACTGAGGGCCTCTGTCCCCCCTACCCCGGAAGTGCTGATGGGGGTGAGGGTGAAGCCCTAGGCTGGCCCCCGAGCCCATCCTCATGGAGAAATCTAGGGCCTAGGACAAGCCTCCACGGGCTGGGCTTCCAGCCTTAGGAAGGCTCTGGCTGTGCTGGGGGCACCCTGGCAGACTCAGGGCCTGGGGGACCCTGAGCCCTCCCAGGCCATGCAGTGGAGCTGGCTGTGATTGGGTCCTGGCACCCTCTCTCTGGCCAGATGGCCTGGACCAACGAGCCACCAGCCTCCCATGAATCTCAGGGAAGTGGACAGAGGCCTGGGGCTCTGTTCCCACCACGATGTGTGGCTTGGCTGATAAGGAGGTACTTTTGTGTGACTGTCAGGCTGGGCTCAGGTAGGGGGAGGGGGCGGGGAGTTGAGGTGGGGCCTGCTGGCTGGAGGACTTGGGGGCCAGCGCCCACTCCCTACCTCAGAGGTAGAGACTCCTGCTCCCCAAGGCCGGGGACCCCAGGGTGGGGGTTTGGGGGGCTGGGGAGGGGCAGAGGCTCAGGCTGCCCCAGGCCACAGGGTGCAGTCAGGGGACCCAGGGAGCCTGGCTCTGGGGGAGGCCACCTGGGCTCTGCTCTCATGAGCCTACTGTGAAACACTGTGAATTATTCACGAGGGCTCAGCTCTCCCTGGCGGCAGGTGAGGGAGGAAGAGCTGCTACTGAGTGGGAAACTTGATCCTGCCCAGGAGGCTGTGGGCAGCCATGAGCCATGGCTGCACTGACAAGCTGCAGAGGAGCAGGAGGGCTGGAAGGTCTCAGGGGAGGGCCTGGCCAAGGATGGGCCACACCTGGGGGCACTAGGAAGGACTGGAGAGTGCAGGAACGGCCCGTATCCACCCACCCCTCCTCCAGTCTGTCCCAGTCCACAGGGCAAGTCCTCCCAGAGGCAGAGGAATTGTCACCATGACCTCAGTGGCCGCTGCCCTGTGGGACCCTCCCTCTAAGCCCCCTGGGGAAAGAGTCCTTAAGCTGCCGGCATGGGGGTTGGCTAGAACTGGGCTGGAGCTGTCCCAGGCCCTGGGTCTGAGGGAGACAGTCAGGAGGGTCAGCACTTCTGGCCAGGGGCACTAGTGGCTGGTGGAGGGGGACCACAGAGGGGATGAGGAGCAGGTAGCCCTCAGAGCTCTTGACCATCCTGGCGGCAGCGTCTTGGGGCCCAGGAACAGTCTCATGCTCACTCTGCCTCAACTGTGTGCTCGCCAGGGGCTTGAGTAACCAGAGGAGAGCCCTGAGCTCTGCTGGGATGCTTAGGCCTGAGAATTGAAGCTGGAGAGAGTGGGGAGGGCAGGGCTCCAGGCCTTGTCTTCCCCCTGGGGCCCCACCATGGTCTACCAGTCAGGGAGAGCCAGAAAACCAGTCTGCCCAAAGATTTCTGACCAGCTCCCTCCTGCTGAGTACCGGCAGGGGTCTGACACCAAGCAGCCATCTGAGCCTCACCCTGGGCAGTAGCTCTATAATCAGCCCATTTTACAGACAGACTCGTGTAACTAGTGGCTTATATTTTTTATTTAATTTTGATTTTTTTAAACACCAAAAGCATTTTGTATTGGGGTGTAGCCGATTAACAATGTTGTGGTAGTTCCAGGTGAACAGCGAAAGGAGTCAGCCATACATATACATCTATCCATTCTCCCCCAAACCCCGCCGCTCCTATCCAGGCTGGCAGGTAACATTGAGCAGAGTTCCATGTGCTATAGGTTTTTGCTGGTTATCCATTTTAAATACAGCAGTGTGTACATGATCTTCCCGAAGTCCCTAAGTATCTCTTTAAAAAATATTTATTTTTACTTACGTATGTATCTGGCTGTGCCAGGTCTTAGTTGCCGTATGCATAATGTTTTAGTTGTGGCATGTGAGCCCTTAGTTGTGACACGTGGGATCTAGTTCCCCTACCAGGGCTCGAACCCAGGCCACCTGCATTAGGACTGTGTTCAGTCCTAGCCAATGAACGACCAAGAAAGTCCCCTCATCCAACTCATGTTTATTGAGCATCTGCTCTGGGCCAAGTGCCCAGGGCACTTCAGTGAACCAAACAAAAAAAAATGCCCTTGCCTCATGGGGCTGCTGATACAGAAATGGTGTCTCTGAGGGGCTAACTGACCGGCCGGGGTCCCGCTGGCTCCCTGTGTGGCCTTGACCAAGCTGCACCTCCTCTCTGGGTCTGTCTCCCACTCCTGTTGTTGTTGTTCAGTTGCTCAGTCTTGCCTAACTCTTTGCAATCCCATGAACTGCAGCACACCAGGCTTCCCCATCCTTCACTATCTCCTTGTCCAAACTCATGTCCACTGAGTTGGTGATGCCATCCAACCATCTCATCCTCTGCTGCTCCCTTCTCCTTTTGTTTTCAATCTTTCCCAGCATCAGGAAAATGAGTCAGCTCTTCACATCAGGTGGCCAAAGCACTGGAGCTTGAGTTTCCCACTCCTGGCCCGGGCGCTAATCTCTTAGGGTTTTTCATGTTCACCTGGGATCCCTGTTTTCCTTCCGTAGTGCTGAGTTTCATGGAAGCTGGCTGCTCCTGGAGCCCTGTCCAGCTGGAAGGTTCAGGCAGCCCTGGCCTCAAGCAAGAAGCCTCAGCTGCTCACCTACTAGGGAGCCCCAGACCTATGGCTCAGCTCCCCCTTAGAAGGCTGGGGGCCTCTGCCTAGGACTGGGGCTGCCGTTCCCTGCCAGGCATCTGTTTCTACCAGTCAGTGGGGTGCGTTCACTCTCAATTACCACTCCCTGGTCTGCCCTTGTATGTACTGAGATCTGCTGGGCAACAGAGCTTGGGGGAGCCCACACTGGGGACCCTGACCCAAATGGGGAGGCTCTGAGAAAGGAGGGACCTGATGGAATCATGACCCACAGGTAACTCCTGATCCAAGCCTGTCATGGCACCCAGGCCCAAATTGGCCTCTCTGCCCTCTTCCTGTCTACCTGTACCCACCTTTGAGACCACAGATCAGATCCCTGGTCAGGCCACAGGGTTTTCCATCACTGACAGGGAAGGCCACTTCCTTGTAGCAGCCCAGAAGCCCTCCTCACTCTGGACTCCCCACGCCTCACCTCCAGCTGCTCCCTAATCACCAACTCTGCTCTGTCTCTCGGGTTTCTTTATACTCCTGCAACAGACTGGTGCCCTCTGACCTCTGGCCTTTGCTCAGTTCAACCCACTTCAAGAATACTGAAGTGGGTTGCCATTTCCTTCTCCAGTGGATCAATGGACGCGAATTTGAACAGACTCCGGGAGATAGTGGAGGACAGAGGAGCCTGGTGGGCTACAGTCCATGGGGACACAAAGAGTTGGACATGACTTAGTGACTGAACAACAGCAACAGGTCATTCCCACGGCCTCGCTCCCTTCCCCCTCCAAGTCTTTGCTTCCTGCACCTTCCTCAGACTCTCATGCCCCCAGGACACAGACACATGCCTTCCCTCCTGGTCTTCCTCACTGTCCCCACTACTTGGCATTACTCTCTGTGCATCTTAGCGCATCCTCTTACCATCTGTCTCTCCATGTAATGAGAGTATCTCTTCCTCTCCATCTTGCATCCCGAGGGCCTGACCCTTCATAAATACTCACTGAAGGAGGGAGGAGTCTGGAATCCACCGGGTCTTGTCCAGCCCTGCCTGCAGCTCACTGCCTGTGACTTCAGACGGAACTCCCTCCAGGCCTCCTGGGGCCCGTGGGCAAATGGACCAGCTGAGGCCACATACGAGGAGGCATCGCAGAACTCCAGGCCCAGCTGCCCGTCTCAGTCACCCAACAACTAGCACCCAAATGTAGCCCAAGTGCCCACCCTGCTAGTACTGGGGATGTAGTGAGTCCTCACAGCTTCATGGAGCCAACTTGGGGCACTCCCAGGGGCAAAGAAGGGGCCAGACCAAGAGCGTGTATACACACAGAGACATTCCTGCTCATGTGCCAGTGCGTCGGGCACCCTGGTGGACTCAGGTTTGAGAGGGCAGAGCTCTGCTGTCTTCACGGCTTGCCCCATCCTGGCCTGTGGCAACCTCCTGATGGGTGTCCCTGAGATGAATAAAAAAAGTGCCAGGACAACTCAAGTTACAAATGCTGTGAAGTGGACCGTGGTAGTTTGAAGGCAGTGGTTGAGGGATTTCTTTAAAATGAGGGGGTCCAGGAAGGCTTCTCTCTCTCTCTCTTTTTTTTAAATTTATTTGGCTGTGCTGGGTCTTAAGTCAGGGCACACAGGATCTTTAGTTGCAGCATGCAAACTCTTAGTTGTAGCATGCAGGGACTAATTCCCTGACTAGGGATCGAACCCAGGGCCCCTGCATTGAGAGCGAAGAGTCTTAGCTACTGGACTTCCAGAGGAGTCCCAGGAAGGCCTCTTTGGGGAGGTGAGAGCTGAGTGGGAGAGGGCCTGCCCTGTCAAGACCTGGCATGGGAGCATCGCAGGTAGAACTGGCCGGGGCCATGGCCCTGGGGATCACACTTGTCCTCATGGTGAGCCAGGAGGGCCTGGAAGGCTGAGAGAATTACAGACCATTGAAGGCTTATTCCAGGCTTGCTGATGGGTTGGGTGTAAAGCTGTTTGTTCTAGAATCTTTCTCAAATCAGGGCTGCATTTCTTCACCAGGGCCAGTCCTGATTGTGCATCATTTCAAATAAGTGCAGAGGTGTGATCAGAGAATAAGAGACCTAGACCCGCCAAAGGCTCCGAGACTTTCTGTTCCAGCGGCCTTACCCCACACCCAGATCTAATCCTGGTGGAGATCAGCCCCTGTCAGACCTCCCTGGGGGCAGAAATTATTGCCAGTGGGGCAGACTCTGAAGATGCTGTTCTGTGACCTGTGTCTGCCTCTATGGGCAGCTCAGTCCTTGTTCCTCGTGGCAACAGTTGCAGTAAGCTGCCACCAGTCTTGGATGGAGATTTTCAGCAAACCCTTCCAAGCATTCCATGTTTCTTTTGTGTTATCCAGGATGACTTAATAGTTACAATCTGTCCATATCATCTTTGTTCCCAAGAGGAAGAAAAGTATACATCTTGATTTATGTGATGGTTGCTAGGGAAACTCAGACTTATAAAAGAAGTCAAGGGTTTCCAAAGACTCCTAGAGCTTGGACTCAAGGGAGGGTGGCCTGGTGTCCTTTACTGAAATGGGGACGAAAAGGGTGGGGTGACGGAGTGTGGAGAGATTTGCTCCACGTGAAAGCATGTAAAGGGTGAATTTCCAGTGGTCAGGACTCTGTGCTTTCATGGCTAAGGGGGTGGGTTTGATCCCTGGTTGGAGAACTAAGATTCCACAGTGCATAGGGAACAGCCAAAATTTTTTTAAAAATTAAAAAGAAAAAAAAAGCATGTGAATTTCAAGAAACTGCTCAATGCCCAGACGGTTGAATGGGCTGAAGTGGGAGCCACATGTACTCCAGGTCCAAGCTAGACAGATGAGTGGCATTAGGTACAGGTGGCCTTTGACCCCAGGAAATAGATGCCCTCACCAGGAGCAGAGTTTGTTTAGAAAGGAGGTTTTGGGGCACCCCAACATTTGGAGGTCAGGTGGCCATCCAGGGCCTACCCAGCCAAGAGGAGCAGGTGTTCAGGAGCGGGGAGGGGACAGCAGATGAGGCTGGTAGTGTGGAGGTGATAGTGTTGAGGCCTGGGGGGCCTGAGGGGATTGTTAGGTCAGACTGGGGCAGCAGTACCAGGAAGCCAAGACCTGCCTCCCTGGGAGAAAACTTGCTATTTTCCAAAGCTTTCCCCTTTGTCTCTCACAAGAGGCACGAAGAGACCACAACTGTGACACCCATTTGTCCTATGTGGAAACTGAGGCCCGGGAAGGTAAAGAACACACCCAGCCCTGCAAAGTCAGAGTGGAGGCCAGGGCAAAGGACAGGGGCTGGGACTGAACCGGTCACCCGTGGCATCACTATGGCCAGAACTCGATGGGCTGGAGCCATGTGGAGTCCCCCAAGACCCCACCTCTATGTTCCAGTGACTCCCCATGGTCAAAATACTGCCCGGCCTGACCCATGCTTGGTGGAGCCTGGATACCCCAGGCCCGCAGTGCCCCCCTAGAGGCACAGGGAGGAGGGATCCTAAAACACACAGAAGGTGCTAGGCCTTGCCGAGGGCTCTCCAAGCATGTCTCGGGGTCGATTATTGTCCTTAGTTCATGGACAGCTTTGTGAACAGAGACGAGATGCAAGACACTGCTTGCAAGCAGCCCACAGGCAGGGCCCTTCTCACACTGTGGCCCCCTCTCCCTCTGGAGTGAGCCTAGCTCTTAGTCTCCTCTGTAGAAGGGAAATGATGCCAACACTTCCCCTATAAGGGCATTAGGTCGACAAGATGGGGGACGCATGTACTGTGCTCCCTTCCACACTCAGCACAGAGCTATTGTTCAATGGATGGTACTTGCTATCCCTGTTATGTGTTAATCCTTATACATATACTACATAACATATACTAGTTATATATACGTATACTACCATATAATAACATATACATACACATAACCTTATATATGTACTACTACATAAATTCACTTCTCTCTCCATCTAAACTCATTATTTCATTCCTTGTGCTCATCCATACTTTTAAAAATATTTATTTATATATTTATTTGGCTGCTCTGGGTCTTAGTGGCAGCATGCGGGCTCTAGTTCCCTGACCAGGGTGACCAGGGATCGAACCTGAGCCCCCTGCATTGGGAGCTTGGAGTTTCAGCCCCACGACCACCAGGGAAGTCTCTCATTCACGTTTTTATAGTTTTCCCCAGTGAGAGTGAGGGTGCCCATTCTTTTTGCCTCTAGGCTGATGTAGAAGAGGAGAATAAGGCTGGGACCCCTTTCCTACCCCAGCTCATCAGCGAACCTGCTCCATGTTCTGGGGTCTCCCAGGCTGGGGACTGTGACTCTAGAATGGGTTACTGAGCATTTACTTTGTAGCAGAGCCTCCAGATGGGGTGTCAACCAGTGGCCTGGTGGGAGGCTATGGGCTGGACTGCCCCCTCCTGCTCAGGTCCTGCTCTGTGCCAGCTTCTGAGACCTTCTGAGATCTCCAGCTGGCTGGACACCCGTGGGTCATGAGTTACCTGCCAAGCAGGAAGGACTGGGAGAACAAGGCTCCGGGCAGATCTAGCACCCTGAGCTGTGTGCATTGTCTCAGACCTCCCTCGAGAGCCCAGGGGGTCCTGGGCAGTGGCCCCTCCAGTCCCCAGTCTCCAGGACCCCAGCACTTGCTGTGCCTTGGTTGTTATTGCTGTTGTCCGGTCCCTACTAAGTTATTTCTCTTTGTGACCTCATGGACTGTAGGGTCACCAGGCTCCTCTATCCTTCACTATCTCCCGGAGCTTGCTCAAGCTCATGTCCATCAAGTCAGTGATGCCATCCATCCAGCTCATCCTCTGTCATCCCCTTCTTCTCCTGCCTTCAATCTTTCCCAGCATCAGGGTCTTTTCCAATGAGTTGACTCTTCACATAAGGTGGCCAAAGGATTGGAGCTTCAGCTTCAGCATCAGTCCTTCTAATGAATATTCAGGGTTGATTTCCTTTAGGATTGACTGATTTGATCTCCTTGCAGTCCAGGGGACTCTCAAGAGTCTTCGCCAGCACCACAATTCGTGTCTTGGTTACGCGGTGAATAATTCAGGGCATGGAGTGTCAGTCATGAAATATTAAACAGGCTCCACCTGAAGCACCAGCATGTGAATGGCAAGGGGAGGGGGGTGCGGGGGACGCTGGCACCGAGGTGTGGAGGCTGGTGGCCGAGAGCCAGCACCTTCTCCAGGTACGGCGTGTGGGTGGGACTCATCACCCCACTCCACTGTGACACGGGTGGGGTAATGGAGGGCAGCCAGGCAGGGTCCCAGGCTGAGTGTCAGCCCTGGCCAGTGACAGTTCTGTGCCTGAGGAGGAGGTTCCCACATCAGAAGGATGGAGAGAGCTGGGGCTGGGTGCCTGGTGGGGGCCACGGGCAGCCTGTGCAGGGGCAGGGGTCAGGAAAGTGGACGGGGATGGTGTCTTAGGGACAGGGGGAAGTCAGCTGAGGGTCCGAGGGGTATGTGAGAGGGAGGGGCCAAGTCATGGGGGTGGTGACAAGAGGGTGGATGATGGAGTGGGGGCCCAGGTCGAGGAGGACTGGGTGGCCTGGTGCCCTCATTAATGGACACACGGCTGGCAGTTGGATGAGGGAGGGAGGGCGATGGTGGGGGTGGAGTGTGTGATTGCCATTGTTAGCAAATAGATGGGAGAGGCATACGGGTGGGAGGGTATGACGTCCAATGAAAAATTGCAGTTCCTGAGGCCCAGAGTCCTGATCCAGCCCAGAAGGTCTTAGCTCCTATTCTCTTCCACCCTCCATCCCGACCCACTGGGAGCTCCTGGGTCTGGGTCTAGATTGTGGCTCCACCTTGTGCTCATATCCGGTAACTACACCCTGGTGTCCACACCATTGTGTCGTCAGAAAAACTGAGGCTCAGCCAGCGGGCCAGGCCAGGGTCCCTATTCCCCAGCAGCACTCCACTTCGTGAGAGTGGCTCTCCAGTTAAGACCGTTCTGTGGGAGTTGGGAGCAGGGATGAGGGGCAGTGACAGCTGCAAGCTAGGCCCCACGGAAGCCTGAGGGAGTGAAGACAGGAAACGGCCCCTCCCCCACTCCCTTGGTTCTTGCTGTGCACCTGGGCCTGCATCACACAGACAGATGTGTGCTCAAATACCACTTACCAGCTGTGTGACCTTTGGCAAGCCACAGCCCCTGAGCTTCAGTTGCCCCTCTGCAAAATGGAAATGACAGTAGGACTTAAGGTAGGGTGTTCACTGAGAATCTGCCTGCTACTGTCACGGCACGTGGGACATGCTCAGTGGATGGCATTCACCTGTAGGGTGGCCAGACTGACAACAACCACCACAAGACAATTTTAATTTTTAATAAACAACAATTAACAGTTTAGAATATGTATGTCCACATGCCCATTGGGCATATACTTATACTAGAAAATTATTTGTTGTCTCTGGTGGCTCAGTGGTAAAGAATCCACCTGCCGATGCAGGAGACACGGATTCAATCCCTGGGTCAGGAAGATCACCTGGAGAAGGAAATAGCAGCCCACTCCAGTATTCTGGCCTGGAAAATTCCATGGACAGAGGAGCCTGGCAGGATACAGTTCATGGCATCGCAAAGCATTGCACACGACTGAGCGACTAAGCACATCCAAAGTTCAGATTTTTTGTGTGTTTTATCTGGCGACATTATCACTCTGCCCTCTGGGAGTTCAGTCTTCTGGGGGCGGCAGAGGCCAAAACAAGTTCTGATCCACTGGGCATGACAGGTGGCCCATGGAGTGAACTCAGGGCAGTATGGAGCACAGAGGCTGGAAAAGCCTGTTGTTGTAGTGGAACAAGCCTTGTGAAGGAGGGATCTGTACTGAGTCTTTTTTTAAATATGTATTTATTTATTTATTTGGCTGCACCAGGTCTTAGTTTCAGCATAAGGGATCTAGTTCCCTGACCAAGGATGGAACCCCAGGCCCCCTGCCTTGGGATCGTGTAGTCTTAGTCACTGGACTGCCAGGGAAGTCCCTGTACTGAGTCTTCAACAGAGATGGGAAGAGCATCCCCATTCAGACGGGGGACGTAAGCAAAGACACAGAGGGCAGACAGCAGGTGTGAGGACTCACAGTGACAGTGGATCCATGTGGCTGAAAAGGTAGGGGGAGACCAGATCACAGCATCCTTGTAGACCTTGGTGAAAAGGCAAGTTGTTTACTGAGGGCAGAGACTAGCTCAGTCACTAGACATGCACTGTAGAAAGGAGGCTGCGAGGGGTAGGTGGGGAGCAAGTCAGAGGGCCCCCACCCAGGAAGGCTGGCATAGGACTGTGTCCAGAGGGAATCGGGCGGCCGGGCCCAGCGACTAGGTCTTCTCCAGTTACCCTCCAGAGCTCCCCGGAAGTGGTCAAGGGGCGAAGGAGGCTTTGGAGGGGGGCGGGCGCTGAGAGCCCAGGTGGGTGCTGCGTCTTCCGCAGGGGAGTGAATGCCCAAACCAAGACCGGTGCCACGCCCCTGTACCTGGCGTGCCAGGAGGGCCACCTAGAGGTGACGCAGTACCTGGTGCAGGAGTGCGACGCGGACCCGCACCTGAGCGCGCGCGACGGCATGACCCCGCTGCACGCCGCAGCGCAGATGGGCCACAGCTCGGTCATCGTGTGGCTGGTGAGCTCGGGGACACGTCGGGGCGGGGCCCGGGGGAGCCGGGGCCTGGACGGGACGGGGGCGGGAATAGGAGGGGGCTGGAACCCAGTCCCCGCCCCTCTCTGCCCCGCCCCCTCTCTCCCAGGTGAGCTGCGCCGACGTGAGCTTGTCGGAGAAGGACAAGGACGGCGCCACGGCCATGCATTTCGCGGCCAGCCGCGGCCACGCCAAAGTGCTCAGCTGGCTCCTGTTGCACGGCGGCGAGATCGCGGCCGACCTGTGGGGCGGGACCCCGCTCCATGACGCCGCCGAGAACGGGGAGCTGGAGGTGAGGGCGGGGCGGGGCGGGGCGGGGGCGGGCCCGGGGCGTGGCCCGGAGGGCAGGCGCGAGCGGGAGGGGCGGGCGCCCTCTGCTGGCGCCGCGCTCGCAACACAGCTCTGCCCCCGCGCCGAGGTCCCGGCTACGGGCCAGGGGTCCTCACTGCGCACCCCTGCAGTGCTGCCAGATCCTGGTAGTGAACGGCGCGGAGCTGGACGTCCGCGACCGCGACGGGTACACGGCCGCCGACCTCGCGGACTACAACGGCCACAGCCACTGCACCCGTTACCTGCGCACCGTGGAGAACCTGGTACGCCCAGGGCGCTGTGCCCCGACCTCACCGTGTCATTGCACCCCCTACCCTGCCCCCACCTCCCCTAAGGGGTACGTGTTGTTACCTGCTTCGCCACAGAAGAAGCTGAGGTTCAGGAAAGAGAAGCCCCTTGCCTGAGGTCGCAGGAATAAGTGTCCTAGATCACTACCCCACATGACCTCTCAGCCCAGGACCACCAACCACTGGGGAGTGAGGGGATGGAGGCAAAAATATCGAGGGAAAGAGGACCAGCCTCATCCTGATGAGAGAGCCAAGGCTCGGATAAACGATACTTACACACAGCGGGAACAGGAAAGTGCATTCGCCTGTCCCCAGGTATTAATTAGCTCATTTAACTCTCAGGCTTCCCAGGTGGCGCTAGTGGTAAAGAATCCGCCTGCCAATGCAGGAGAAGAGTCGCGGGCTCGATCCCTGGGTCAGGAAGATCCCCTGGAGAAGGGCATAGCAACCCACTCCCATATTCTTGCCTGGAGAATCCCACGGACAGAGAAGCCTGGGGGGCTACAGTCCATGGGGTCGCAAAGAGTCAGACATGACCGAAGCGACTTAGCATGCACATACATCCATTTAACTCTCACCACCCCACCCCCCAGGGACTTCCCTGGTGGCTCAGAGGTAAAGAATCCGCCTACCAATTGCAGGAGGCACGGGTTTGATCCCTAAGTGGCGAAGATCCCCTGGAGAAGGAAATGGTAACCCACTCCAGTATCCTTGCCTGGGAAATCTCATGAACAGAGGAGCCTGGTGGGCTACAGTCCACCAGGGGTTGCAATGGACTCTTTGCAGTCCATGGAGTTGCAAAGAGTTGAACACAACTGAGTGCATACACACATACGTACCATCCTCTGAGGTAGGAAGTGCTAATGTCCCCATTTCACAGGTGGGTAAACTGAGTTTTGGGGAGACCCGGTCATAATTATTAAATGGTGGAGCCCCAGTGGCCTAACCTGGAGATCCCGCTCTTCACCATTACTCTGCATGTTTGTTCACTGTATGGCTACTTCATAATTGCAAAGCTGTGTTACTCCTTTTAAATGATTTTATTATGGTTACAAAGCCATGAAGTAACCCACTGGGACTTGAGCTCAGGTGTGGGTGGCTCCCAGACCAGGGCTCTGCCTCATCTGGTGCAGGAGGGGAGGAAAGAGGGCTGGTTTCACAGGCATCTTCAGAGGGGGTAGCTTGGCCATGAGAGGAGCTGCGAAATGAGGCTAGGGGAGAGAGGGCCAATGGCCTCTTGCCCAGAGCACTGCATGCCCTGCCTTTGACCACATGGGGACACTCTGGTTCTGGGGACCTCAGAGCACAGCAAGGCCCAGGGGTCAGAGACTGCTCTGGTCCCAAGGAAGAACTCACCCCACACCAAGAAAGGGCCACCCAGAGAAAGTAGTGATGCTTCAGGTAGTGAGCAACCTGTCACTGGGGTATACAAGCAGAAGTGGACATTGTGAAGGGCATTTCTGCACCTGCACCGGGGTGAGCTCCTTTCCACTGAGAATATCTGAAATTGTTTGGGGGTGGGGGGAACAGTGCCTCGTAATGGAAGCTTTGGCTGCAGGCAATGAGCAAACAAGAACCTCTCCTTGAATTCTGACTGCGGTAGGTACCCTGCCTAGTGCTTTATGGTGTAACTGCAGTTAATACACACTGTATATTAATATTGTCAGTTGACACATGGCATTTACTGGCTACCATGCACTGGCACTTCACTAACTTTTAAAATATTTGTTGCAACATTAATGAGGCAGGAAGTACTGTTATTCCCACTTACAGATGAAGAGTTTTAGGTGCAGACAGAAAGGACAAGGGACAGAAAGGTCATGCATAGAGCTAGTAAGTGGGGGAGATGAAATTTGAAACCATCACCCCAGGCTGCAAAGCCTTTGCCCCTAACCTCTGTTATCCCCAGGTCAGGGCTGGGCACCCCTGGTGCCCACTGCTGCCAGCCAAGGAAGGCTTGGCAGCTTTAGGCTGCCGCCCCAGCCCAGCTCCTATGGTTCCCCATGGCTCATGGCTTAAGCAGCAGGGCCTGGCCCCGCTGAAACGGGTGGGGTGGGGAGGCGCTGGTCCCCTCACTAGGCGGGCCCAGCTGCGGTGTGACAGATCCAAGCCATGGAGGATACTGGCCCAGAAAAGGCAAACACTCCTGCAGAGCCCCTAATTACGGGGCCAATGAGCGTGGCCGCTGAGCTGTTACCTGGTGCCAGGCCTGCCTCCCATTCCCAGGGGACCTGTGACACTTCTCAGGCAGGGAGGGGGCTCAGGGCAGGGAGGAGCAGGCCTCGGCAGGAGGCAGCGAGAGAACAAGCAGCAGTCTTGCCGGCAGCAGGGCCAGCATGGGCAACGTAAGCAGAGCCCCCACCCTAGCCTGCTCCCAGGCGGGAGGGTCAGGCTGTGGGCAGGGGCAGAGGCAGTGGTGGGGGATGGCTGAGCTCAGGCTGACTTCCCCCACCTCATCTGGGTCACCCCAGGCCCCACCCTTTCCCCAAAGGCTCCATCAGGAGACTGGGGCTGGGCTGGTGATGGGAGAGATGGAGGTTGCTGGCCCCATCCTGGGGGATCAGTCTTTCCTGCAATTTGTGGGCGCTGTGCACCCCTCCCCTCTCTCCAGCTGCTCAGATGTTCTTACCCACTCAGCGCTTGTGCCCCCTCGCTGCACTGGAGCCTGGGCCCTCTGCCCTCTGATGGGTGTCCTTGCTTGGGGTCCAGCCCAGCACCCTCTCTTCTGTCAGTCCCCAACCCCCGAGCTGAGACCAACCAGGGCTGGGAATTTCCCAGGAACCCACGGTCCTGCTGTTGGGAGGCTGGGTTTGAATCTCAGCCTGGAAAGAACCTGAGAAGAGACCGTATCATGACGGGGAAGGGAGCCCAGAAAGGCAAGTGGCTTGACCGAGGTCACACGGCAGGACCCTGGCCCAGAGTGTGCTGGTCTTTGGGGTGGGATTGCCCTTACAGCCTCCTCTCCTGCTCAGAGTGTGGAGCACCGCGTGCTGTCCCGAGATCCATCCGCTGACCTGGAGACCAAGCAGCCTGACTCGGGCATGTCCTCGCCCAATACCACCATGTCAGTCCAGCCGCCGAACTTTGACCTCAGCTCGCCCACCAGTACCCTCTCCAACTACGACTCCTGCTCCTCCGGCCACTCCAGCGTCAAGGGCCAGCACTCCGTGCATGGTGAGTGGGCCTGGAGGAGGCGGGAGGGGGAGCAGATGAGAGCCAGCCCAGTGGGCCCTCAGGGCCATCCCTGGACCTACTGTGCCCGTGGCTGGCACTGGAGACTGCCCAGGTCACCAAGAAGGGACGCTGCTTCTGGTGAGGACAGGTGACACTCATGCTTGTGTGTGTCCATCACAAACATGCCTGTACATCCACAGGTACCCTCCCACCCACAGAAGCCACATGCACCCCACTTACAGTTCATCCTTGGTGACACATGTTTCCCAGACATTACACACGACTACCCACACTCAAGAGTGCACACTTATACAGGTGTACACACAATCTATAAATATAAATACACAGACATGTGCACATACCTATACTACCTGCACACACTCATAGACCCCAGGTATAATGCAAACACATTCATAAGTACAAAGAAGCACGTACACACATTCATGAACACACATGAATGCACACTCAGGCAGAAGCCAGGCACATATGTCCACACATGCTGACCATGTCCTAGCTTAGGTGTGATGCCGGATTCAGGCCACCAGGTGGTAGCCTGCAGAGCTGGGGTGTGGCCGTCCATACTCCTGCCACCTGCCCTGCCAGATCTGCCCTGAGGAGCCACCCCTCTGCCCTCCAGGTGGCTCCGCCCCATAAGCCCATCCTGGAGCCCAAACCCTCTGCCAGCTCCCCTCCAACCTGCACACAGTGCGGGGCTGCGGGTGGGCAGGGCCAGGGTGATGGTGGACCCACAGTGGAGCCATGCATGCCAAGCTCCCCTGGAGCCAGCCTCCTTCAGTGGCAGATCATTTCCAGGCAGAAGAGGGGTCTCCAGCTGGGGATCAGCCTTTCCGAAAACTCCCCAACCCATTTTTCCCTCCCTCTCAGGGGCTCCCAACCCAAGAGCAGCAGACATACAGAGTTACATGAACATGCTGAGCCCAGAGCCGGACCTGCCCCACGGCAAGGTGGAGAAAACCAAAGCACCACCACCCAGCTTCCCTCCACCACCCCCACCCCCAGACACCCAGCTGCCCCCACCCCCACCAGGCTTCCCAGCTCCCAAGCCCCCCGAGGGGCTACAAGCAGCTGACATCTACCTGCAGACGAAGAACAAACTCCGACACGTGGAGACCGAGGCCTTCAAGAAGGAGGTAGTGAAATCCGCCCCCCACAGCCTGCCTCCCTCCAGATCCGGGAGTGGGCTGATGGGGGATGGTGGAGGCCAACAGCTAGCCTGGCTTGTGGGTACAGGGTGAGGGATGGGGGTCCCTGATCCAATGGCCTGTTCAGGAGTCAAAACTTCTGCTCAGTTCCATGGTGACTCAGGGCTGGATGCTGGAGACAGGGAGACAAGGAAGACAAAGCTACCACCCTTTGGGGAGATGGGGAGCAGGAGCGGCATGAAGGAATGTATACCCTGAGAGCCATGCCTCTAGGGAGCTGGATCCTCACCCCATCTTGCCCAGAGGAGCAAGGTGCTCATGGAGATGGCAGAGAATACGTGTAAACTGCCTCTCCACAGACCTACATGTACCCAGCTCTGGGCACAGGGGGAGAATGGCTCCCAAAGGAGTGTCTTCCAGATGAGAGATGTAGGCAGTAGTGAAGGTGAGGGTCGGAGGAGGGTGGAAGGGAGCACCAGGAGGGAGCACCAGCAAGGCTCAGCACCCTCAGCAGTGGGGGCTGGAGGCAGGGGGTAATATAGAGGCTGGCTCCCCAGTTTGGGGCTTCACCTCCCAGGTGAATAGACAAGCGGGTCCTAAGATGGGTTCTCTCCCTGGGGAGAAGCAAGCTCGTGAGAAGGGGCTGAATCCAAGGGAGCGCTCTAAGTGTGAGGGACCCATGATACAGGGCCTGTAGGATCCTGGCCAAGGCTTTGGAGCAGGGGAAGGTACAGAGGGCTGGTGTGAACAGCTCTGAGAGTCCTGGGCAGCCCGGAGGCCCAGAGGGAGCCCTGGAGTTCTGGCCAAGAGAAGAGAACCAGGCTGGTCTGAGAGGGGAGGGACCCTGAGACCCCAGGTGACCAAGTCTGGGGTAAAGAATACAGCCCCCCTAAGGTCCTGTGGGAGCCTTGACCTTGTAGTTCTCTCTCAAGCCCAAGGCAAGCCTACTCCAGAGCCAAGCTCAGTAACCAGTTCCCACAGGTGACCCAGGTCACACGACCACCGGGTGGGGAAAGGGAAGGATACAATCCCTGCAAAGGCTACCCGCCTACCCCCTTCTTGCCACCTCAGACCAGGCTCTCAGTGGTTTCCCCTTTCATCTCCGGAAGGTGGAGTGGGCCCAGGAGAAGCCTGCAGGGTGCCTCTGGGGGCTCTTGGGCCAGTGGACTTTCCTGCCCGAGCTGGTGGGCTCTGCCCCCAGTCCCAGCCGCAGGACGGGCGGCCCGGCCCGCGCTCCCTCCCCTCCCCTCCCCTCCCCTGAGCCAGAGCACCAGGACTGCGCGATCCCGTGTCCCTCCCGGGTGTGTGCGTGCCCGGAGGCAGGCGCTGGGCCGCTCCACAAAGGGTTCTTTGTGTGCTCCGCGCCCCTCGCCGCGGCTTTTTTCCCCGACCGCGGGCAGGAGCAGGGTCGCGGCGTCCGCGCCTCGGGGCTGCAGGGGGCGCCCAGGGGGCAGGCCGGCCCAGAAAAGGAATCCTGCGGTGTCGCGTTTCCTTGCAACGTGAGCCTGGCCGGGTGGGGTTCGGAGGGTCCGGGGCCACCGCGGGGACGCTCGGGGCAGGGTGGGGCAGGAGACAGACCCTGCTAGGTGACTTGGCCTTTGGCCCCTCCGCCTCTTGTCTTTCTTCCCGGGCTGGGCTTTGTGGGGGTCGGCTGCGACGGGGCGGGCCGCCCGCGCTGTCACCCGATCCCGCACTGCCGCCCCTGAAATCCGAGTCTTGGGCGCGAGTGTCGGTGTCCCTTACGCAGACCGCGATGGTTTCCAGATGCGGGAGGGGAAGAGCGGGGGCGTGACCCGGAACCCCGGGGAGCCACACGTGAGGGGGCCCACGGTGAGGCCCGAATTGTCTCTGGCGGATGGAGGCTGGAGTGCTCAACGCGGAGCGGTGGGAGAGGGGTGCAGGGGGAGCAAGACCACATTTGGCCCGCAGGGTAGGCGGGGCGGCCAGGTTTGGCCCAGCAGTTGGCAACCCTCCTCCCCCGTGGCATTCCCGACTGTTTGGGGGGTTCGGCCGGGGATTGGCAAGCTCTGGGTGATGTCAGGCCGACACAGCTCTTCGGCGCTCGAGGGCGCGGTCGGGAGGACGGGCTGGAGATGTAACCTGAGAGGAGGGATCAGGTAGCGCAGGTGTCGAGTCTATGCCGCCCCCGCCGCCAGGTGCATAGCGGGGGGCCACCGGCACGGTCGCAGGTAGGAGCAGACGCGGCCCCGGGCCGGCCCGCCGAGGACCCTGGGCAAACAGGAGCGCAGCAGGACGCGGGCTCTCGAGTGGGCTTCCTCGGCGTGGGACCCCCGCAAGAGAGGCGCGCGGGGGACCGTCTGGGGGCCGCTGTGCGGCTCAGGCCCTGGCGCTGCCGAGGCCTGGAGCTACCCCTGCTTCGGCCCCCTCTGGCGTTCGGGCTGGGTCACCCCGCCCCCGGGCCCGCCCCTTCTAGCCTCTGTAGGGTCTCCTGCGCCCGTTGGCCCGAGCCCAGAACCCCTCCCTGTCCGGCCAAACCGTGCCTGCCCTTTCACCGAGGCCCCCCGGACCCTCGCCCCAATCCTCGCTCTGAGAACAGAAAGGTCGGGGACCGTGAGCCCGCGGAAGGTGAAGCGCCGGGAGGCGTAAGGGACAAGTGCCCCGGGCTCACTCCGCCCGCTCTCTTCCCGCAGCCCAGCTCCCACGACGGCCGCAACGGGCTGCGGAGGCAGGACTCCGGCCGCAAGCCCCGCGCCTTCAGCAAGCAGCCCAGCACGGGGGACTACTACCGCCAGCTGGGCCGCCACCCCGGGGAGCCTCTGGTCGCACGCCCGGGCATGGCGCACAGCGAGGAGGTGTGTGCCCGCCAGCCCGCGCCCGCCGGCCGCCCGGGACCCAGCCGGGCCGCCCGCGTCTCACTCGCTGGCCCCTCGGCTCCCCCGCAGGCGGCTCTGCTCCCGGGAAACCATATGCACAACGGCTGTGGCGCGGACCCCAAGGCGTCCAGGGAGCTGCCCCCGCCGCCCCCGCCGCCGCCCCTGCCCGAGGCCCTGAGCTCGCCGCCGCCTGCTCCGCCTCTGCCCATGGAGGGCTCGGGCCCCGGCTGCGGGCAGCGTCGCTCCTCTTCGTCCACCGGCAGTGAGTAGGGGCTGGTTGAGGGGTGGAGGGCGGCGCTGGCCCTGAACGGGGAGGGAAACCTAGACCACCCCTTCCCCCAGCTGCCACTGTCCTGGTGCTTCCTCTTTACATACTTGATCTTTCTGCAGCCCTTACCCCAATGAGGACTTGACCCTAAGGGAAGGCTCGGAGTTGCTCTAGGTCTTGTCAGAGCAGGACTGTGCTGCGTGACCTGGGGAAAGTCCCCTGCCCTCTTTGGTCCTGCCCACTGCCTCTGGCCCAGTAGGGAAGGCCTCCCAGTTCCAGTGGCTGCTGTTTCCTACAAGCTGGTGCTAGAGAGAAGCTCGGATAAGTAGAATTAGCTTCAAGGAGGCAGGGTTGCTGGGCAGGCTTCTTCCTGCCCCATATTCCTCTGGAGTGTCTCTTCCACTCCTGGCCACTTTCTCTTTTCTCCCAAGCTGGCTATTATACATCCCAAGCCTAGCTAAGGGGACAAGGACAGCTGTCCATCATACCCTGCCCTCCCCCTCCTGGTAACACCCCAGAGCATCATCCTTTTTAAAGAGCTAGACCAATGACCAGGATTCCCGGGCTTCTTTTCTGAAATGTGGGGCCCCCTGCATGTCAGGGCCCCCAGAAGGCCCAGGAGGTGGTATCTGGGTGCTGATGCTTCCATTCCAGCCTCAGTGGGTGGTGGAGGTGCCTTCCTCACCCAGCCACTCCGCGCCAGGATCATGGTTAATACCACCATCCAAAGCTTCATCTCCCTGACTAGGTCATGAGAGGCTGCAGTAGGGTTCCAGGTAGGGCCAGCCTGGGGTCCTTGGGTACCTATGGAGCCACAGCCCCTGCAGACTGGAGCCATGGTAGCATGTTCACCATCAGTTGTGCCTCCAGCTTTGGGGTCAGTGTCTTCCCTTGGCAACGTGGAGCAAGGCTGAAGCTAGGAACAGAAAAAAAATGGACTCTGGGATTCTCCAGACCCCCCTTCGCAGGAGAGCCTGGGCTGGGTGCCCTATCCCAACCAATGCCAAGATTAAGGCCCTGGCTAGGGGGGCCAGGGCCCATGGCAGCCCAGCCCAGCTCTCAGGGCACCAACAAAGCTGAGAACTGAGCAGACCACCCTTGCGGAGCCCCAGCGCAGCCTGAGCCAGGAGCAGATGGACCGCAAAGTTCTTCCTCTCCCCGGCCTCTCTGCGCGTCTCCCTCCCTCTCCCTCTCCCGCTTTCCCTGCTGTCCTGGCCTCACCCCAGCCCCCTGCCCCCCTAACTTCGCTGTCGCTTCTCTCCTCTCCGTCCCTAGAAGTGAGAGTCCTCAGACACAGGAAGAGTGAGTAGCTGCGTGCGCGGCTCCTGGCTGAGGCGCGGGGGCGGGGCACAGGGCAGTCTTAGGAAAAGCCAGGCTGGAGGGGCTGGGGGCTCGAGGATAGGACAGGACGAGGGGCCGGCAGGCGAGGGGTACCGGACGCCACCGGCTGGATTTCCACTACTCCCACCTGCGCGTGCGCATTCTGTGCCCGGCCGACGGTGTAGCCTAAAGAAATGAGCCGGCAGCCGCGCCCATCAGGACTTTCGTCTTTTTTCCTCCTCCCACTACTGCGCTCGGGGATCCCAAGCCCCGGGGACCTAGAAGCTGTTTGTTCCCCCTTTTTCCCCCTCACCGAGTCCTGACCCCTCCTCCGGCTCTAAAGACAACCCTCTTCAAACCCCGGTCACCACCGCCGGCCTCGTCGGAAAATGCAAACTCCGCGCCACGCATTTGCATGTCATCCGCTTGGCCCTTCTTCCTAAGTGCCCCCACCCCATATCCTTAGTTAGGGCTCGGCTCTCCTGGGGCTGACAGAACTGAGCTGCGCTTTGCCATAACTGTGCTCCAAGCTTGCAACCAGTGTGTCTGCGCGGGTGTCGGTCTGTGGGCGTGTTGGGGGGGGGTGGTGGGAGGGGACCGGCCGGGTTGTGGGATCCAGGGTCCGGTGTCTAGAGCCAGGGAAGCCCCAGGTGACTCAGTCCAAGGGTCACTGGGCTTTGCTTATGCAGAGAGGGTCAGAGGGGAGACTCCACCCTGGTAGGGCTGTACCAGGGAACCCGGGACAAAGGTCAGGCGGCTGGCCCCAGGTAGTGTTTTGGAGCTGGGCAGTCAGTACGCTGGGCGGAGACATTCACTAGAGTCGCCAGGGCCGGCCCAGGAGCCATCATGAACTCCCAGGGGCCTCCGGGTGGGGGCCCCACACCCCGTAAGTAGGGCCGGGAGGATGGTGGGGCCGCACGGGCTGCTAGCCGAGAACCCGCCTCTGGGGTCCCTGAGAGCTGCCGGGATGGGGGGGCAGGACCTGGAGTGCTGCCCTCTGAGCCCATAGGAAGGCCGGGGCCCGCCCTGACTTGGGGAGGCGGCAGCAGAGGGCAGGTGGGTGGCGGTGGGGGTGCGGGGCCCACATCGGGCCAGCGTCTCCTCTCCCGCCTCCGCGCAGGCACCAAGTCTTTCAACATGATGTCCCCGACGGGCGACAACTCGGAGCTGCTGGCTGAGATCAAGGCGGGCAAGAGTCTGAAGCCCACGCCACAGAGCAAGGGGCTGACCACGGTGTTCTCCGGCAGTGGGCAGCCGGCCTCCCAGGTAGGAGACGCGACAGGGGCCCCGCCCCGGTTCCCCTCGCGCCCGTTTGCCCAGCACTCAGCCCCGCCACTTCTCCCCGCAGCCAGAATCGCCGCTGCCGCCGGCGTCGCCGGCACCGTCACGGGCCCGGAGCCCCACTCCGCCGACCGTGGGGTCCCAGCCATTGCTCAATGGCAGCGTGGCGCCGGCGCCGCCCACCGCCCCTGCGCCGGGCGTGCAGCTGGACGTGGAGGCGCTCATCCCCACGTACGACGAGCAGGGCCGGCCCATCCCCGAGTGGAAGCGCCAGGTGATGGTGCGCAAGCTGCAGCTGAAGATGCAGGAGGAGGAGGAGCAGAGGCGGAAGGTGGGCGCGGAAGGGCTTCCCAGAGCGCCCTGGGGTCTGTACCTGGGCTCGTCGCCCCTCCCCCACACCATCCCTCAACCTGCTCGGGCCCTTTCAGCCTCAGACGGCTCCCATGACCTTTGGGAAAAAAGCAAGGTTGGACCACCACCGCTCTCCTGGGACTGTTCCCAGTCTCCACCGCCAGCACCACCCCCACCACCTCCCAACAGCCTGTCCCTTAATGAGAAGGCAATGTTTATCAAGCTCTAAAGTGCCCTCAAATCGCTTGTTATCTTGTTAACATGACTATTGTGGTTCAGGTGCTCTGGGTGGGGCTGGGCTTCTTCACTTCCGACAAGCTCTCAGGTGAGGCTGACTCATCCTAGGGGCGGCAGGAGCAGCCAAGAGGCTTTTGGTGGTAGTCAGACTGCCCTGGGCTCCTTTCCTGAACTGCCTCTTCCAGCCTCAGGCTTCTCATCTGTTACCATCACTGACTGGCAGGATAGTTTGCCCTTCATCTGCTGAACAAACATCCCCTGGGTGCCGTCTTGTTTATTGCACATTGTTGGATCCACTAGGGATTTACAGTGAATATGTCAGGGCCTGCCCTCAAGGTGGCTGTGGGGGTGGGGGTGGGGTGACAACCAATAAGCAAACACAGCACCTTAGTAGCTGATAAATGCCCCCAGGGAGACAAAACAGGTCAAATGAGGAGGTGATCTGATGGGGAGGGCAGAGGACTGGGGCAGCCCAAGACCCACCATCCTATTAATATTTGGGTTTGGGGTGGGCTTAGGAGAGGAGAAAGTGATGTCTAAGGTAGCCGTGGAAGATTAGGAAGAAGGGGTCAGGGAAAAGAGTGGGGCAAAGAGCAAGCAGGAAAGACAAGGGAGGTCTGGGAATCAGAGCGGGTGTGGTGGCTCCAGGACTATACTACCCAAGGGGCGGAGCTGGAGATGTCAGTCCTGGTCAGGCCACCTAGGCCTGGCTTTGAAGAAAATGGACTTTCTCCTAGAGCAGTGGGGAGCCTGGGAGTGGGATTGAGTGGCCAAGTGGCATCATCATTTTTTTTTAACTTCTATTCAGTAAGTATCTATTGAGTGCCAAGCGAAAGCTAAGTAGTGGAGCACACATGTACATGTCACAGTATCTATCTTTAAAGCACTCACCTTCTGGCAAGGGAAGCAAGTATATAGAATTCAGGGAAATAAACTTAATAATAGAAACCAGCCAAAACATAGATTTATGTATAGATGCTTCTTTCAAAGTTGCGGCATCATCATATTTGTACGTGGGAAACATGTTCCTAAGTGGGACTGTACTGGCCAGGATGGATTGGGACGCCTGTGAGGTGATGGCAGCCCCTCCCCCCACCCCGCTGGAAAAGTGTAGAATGAGGAACAGATGAGACTCTAAGAAAATGCCCATCGAGCCTAGCTCTATCAATTGTGTTATTCTAGGAGTCAGTCTGAGAAGGCACTGGTGACCCACTCCAGTACTCTTGCCTGGAAAATCCCATGGACAGAGAAACCTGATAGGCTGCAGTCCATGGGGTCGCTAAGAGTCGGACACGACTGAGCGACTTCACTTTCACTTTTCACTTCCATGCATTGGAGAAGGAAATGGAAACCCACTCCAGTGTTCTTGCCTGGAGAATCCCAGGGACGCTGGAGCCTGGTGGGCTGCCGTCTGTGGGGTCGCGCAGAGTCGGACACGACTGACGCGACTTAGCAGCAGCAGCAGCAGCAGCAGCAGCAGGAGTCAGAGTGGGTGGGAACAGGAGTGGAAGCCACAGGCTCTTTAGCAGCCTCTCATTCAGTAGTAAAACCAATGGCATAGACAGGGAAGGCTTGGCTGCAGTGGACTTTGATTAGGGGGGTCATCTGTCTGGAGTGAGGAGCGGCCTCGCTGGGATCTGGCCTCAAATCGCAGACCTTGGATGGGGCGGAGGGAAAGTACTGCCGTCTGTCGCAGCTTCGACGCCTTTTGCATGTTCCTTCGGTGGTGTAATGAGCGACCAAACCAGGTGTGGAGACCCCATCCGCCGGCCCTACCTCTGCAACAGCGCCCAACGCCCAGTTGTGTGTCTTGCCAGCGACCAAAGCGGACACTGCCCAGCGCCTGGAGCGGCGGCCTGGGCCGAAGCCTCGTCCCAGCTTAATCGCCTGCCGGCCAGGCGCGGCCGGTCCCTGCAAACGCAGCCCCGCGGAGCCATTACACCACCCAGGACATGCAAATGGCGCCCCCCGGCGACCGTCGCGGGAGCGGAGCCAGAGGGAGACGCGCCCCCCTCCCCTCTTTTGTCTTCCCCGCCTTAGCTGACGGCCGCCAGCTTGTGCTGCTACCCCCGCGAGGGCTGGAGGTACTCCCGCGAGCACAACGCCATTCTCGGGCCCTTCGGCGAACTCATGACCGAGGCCGACATCCTTCGCATCGAGCAGCAAATTGAGAACCTGCAGGTGCTGCACAAGGCGCAGAAGCTGGAGGCGCGCCTGGAGCAGCTGGAGCTGGAGCTGGAGCAGCTGCTGCCCATCTCGGCCGCCCTGTCGGCGCCGCGCTTCACCGTCGACCCACGCCGCATGCACGGCCGCGCCGCCAGCCTGCCCGCCTGGTGCAGCAAGATCTCCGTGCTGCTCAAGGGCATGGCCTCGCTGCTGGCCGCGCTGGGCGGACGGCCGGCGCACCCGGCCGAGCTCCTGGCTGCAGACACGGGCCAGCCGCTGCCGCCGCTGACTGATGCCCCCTGGCGACCGGGCCCGCTCTGCCTGGGCCGCTCGCATTCGCTCAGCTGGTGCCGCGAGGCCGTGGCGCGCGAGATCCTCGAGTGCGGCGTCTCCGTGCGGCACCTCCGCGCCACGTACGAGCGACGCGCCCAGGGCTCGGAGCCCCCGCGCGGCCCGCGCCAGAAGCTCTCGCTGCCTGCCAGCACGCCGGACCGCGAGCCCATCCTCGAGGAGGACTACCTGGCGGCCAGCCCCAGCGAGCCGAGCGCCTCCGCAGCCGCCACCGCCAACAGCCTGCCGGCCGCGGGCGAGCCCGTGGGCGTCCTGGGTGCGCCCGAGGTGCCGGGCCGCCAGGCGGCGCTGCCAGGGCCCGAGCATCTGGCGCACAGGCCGCCGTCCTCCACAGAGCTGCGCGGCGTCCAGGACTACATCGACATGCGCAAGGAGCGCATCGTCTACCTCTTCCTGGAGCACTGGCGCAAGTGGACCTTTCGCGGCCCCGGGCACAACGCCCAGGTGCGCCTGCGCAGACTCCTGCCCCGCGTGGTGGCTGCGGGCGCCGGCGCCGCTGCTGCCTCCCGGCCGCCGGGGGGCGATGGCCCGGACAAGCGGCTGCTGCGCCTGCTGAAGCAGCGGCAGGTGGTGGGCAAGCTGCTGGGCCACTGGCGGAGCCTGCTGCGGCAGGTGCCGGCGCGCCAGCCCCACGGCCAGACCCTGGCGCACGGCTTGTACTGGCCCGAGCACTTCCTGCCGCCCCTCGACGGCGGCACGCCCCGGCGCTACGACAGCCTCACGCTTGACCTCTTCATGCTCGGCTACTTCCAGCTGCTCGAAATGGGCCTGAGCCGCGAGGAGCGCAAGTTCCGCCACCTGCTGTGCTACGAGATGTTCGACCGGTTGGGCAGCCACCCGTGGGAGCTCATCCGTCTCTTCCACCGCGTGGTGATCGAGGAGGTGGAGGCCGGCCGGCGCAGCTGGAGCGACGGCTTCGAGGACCTCAGACGCCAGTTCTTCGAAGACAGCCCGGAGGCTGAACCGGCCCGGGGAGAAGAGGCGGAGAAGGAGCAAAAGGAAGGGACAGATAAGGATGAGAGGGAACCGATGGCAGAGGCCAGTACAGCTCAGGCAGGGAACTGGCCAGAGGGGCAGCCCGAGGCGCCAGCCCATGCGCGGCTGCCCCCGCCTTCATCCCCGCCCACGCCTCCCCCGACATCGGTCCCTCCTAGTTCCGAAGACCCTCTGGAGCTGGTGTCTGAGATGGGCGAGTTCAGCAATGAGGACATCTGCCGGTACATCGACAGGAGCTTCTCCTTCTGGAAGGAGAAGGAGGCAGAGCTCTTTGATATCTGAGCCACAGGATACGGAATTTACCCTCAAGTGTCTTAACCTGGGCCTGGATGCCTGTCTGATCCCCTCCAGAAGTCAGAAGCGGCAGGAAGAAACCAGGACAGGACGAGTGGCCTTGGAAAAGCCAGAGGGTCCAGGACCAGGCTGTCTCAGCCTTTAGTGGCCGATTGTGGGGTGTTGGCAGGAATCGGCAGAGCAGAGCACGCGGTCAACCAGGTGTCCCCCTCTGGCTCTGCAGCAATGCCTGGCTCCGTCTGGAGCCAGGTGGAAACAGCAGCCCCTGTGAGTGGGGGACTGTGGGTCCCCCTTGGGGCCCTGTGGCTTTCATTTTTCACTGGAGTTCAGAGCGACCTCTTTGGCTGAGGTCAGGGGAGCCACATGTGCAGTGTTCATTTGACGTGTCCAGACTCTTTCTCCTCTGTAACATGCACGTAATAAAACTCTTTGCTGTAAGCTGCCTGTGTTGGATCCTCCCCGCACGGTGTCATTGCAGCAGCACAGTTGTTGAGCTGGTGTCCCCCCACCCCCACCCCTTTCAGAATAGGATAGGCATGGGCCAGAAGTTCCTTCTCAGTGGCACCAGGGACCAGTCTGAGCCTCTCTGAGCTGGAAGGAACTATGGGGGCCCAAGTATGAGTCTGCCCAGATTCTGGGTCACTGGCCTGGGAGCCATCTATCCACCCAACCCTGTGGGGAATCTCCTCTGCTGCTCTTCTACTTCTGCACTCAGCTCTTGACTCTCTGGCGCCCCCTCTAGGACACAGGGGCCTGAGTCTTCATCCATTTGCCCTACAGAAGGGTCTCTTCCTGCAACCGGTTGACCCTGACTCAAAGAGGTCCCCTGGGTGGGGGTGCTGGCCCCCATCTCCCAGCCCATGCTGTGCTGTGTTTCAGGAGGAGCAGGAGGAGGCCTGGCTGGCCAGCATGCCTGCCTGGAGGCGGGACATCCTGCGGAAGAAGCTAGAAGATGAGAGGTGAGCTGGGGAAGACGCAGGGCTCAGCCAGGTGTCTTGATTGTGTCCCTGAGGTGGTGGCACCAACCAATGCTATCTCTTTTTTCTTCCAGGGAGCAGAAGCGGTGAGTGTGGCGCTGGGCCCAACCTGTGTCCCTTCCCCCCACCCAGTCCCAGTCCTTTGGCCTCCTCATCCAGGCCCATTGTGAGCACTTCCCCTTGTCACTCAGCCCTGTTTGCACAGCATCTTTGCTCCCAATAATGCCACCAAACATTAGTAACTTATCCACTGCCCTCCAAAGTCTAGTTCTTATGCTGTAATAACCTGTCCCCCCAATTACCCAGCCCTCTCCCATTAACCTAGCCTCTCTGCCCTGCAGTTAACCCAGCCTCAGTATCAAAAACCTAGCGCATCTGTCCCTCAATTTTTTAACAAAATGTATGTCCCTCAATTCTGTAGTTTTTACCCCTAGTAATCTAGCCAAGTGCTGTCTGATAAGGGTATCATTTGAGCCATAAATTTTCTAGCTGCCACAGTGAAAAATAAAAAGATGAGTGAACTTAATAGTATATTTTATGTAACCCAGTAATAGTAATTATAAAAAATTGAGATGTCTTACATTCTTTTTTAAAACTAAGTCTGTGAGTTGCAATGCACATTTTGAGCCTACAGTGCATCTCAGTCCCAACATTTCAAATGCTCAACAGCCACACATGCTTAGTCTTAACGGGAGCAAAGATGCTGATGATGCTTACCCTCATCACCAGCGCAGATCTAGCCATGTTCTAATAACCTGTCCCCAGTTACCCAGCGCCTGTCTCCCAAAAATGTGGTCCTTCTGCTGCCCAGCAACCCTACCCCAGTCCCAGGAACTCAGGTCCTAGCCGCAATAATTTCATGCCCTTCCCCCACACCACCCCCTCCTCATCCTCTGCCACAGTGTCTCAGCATTTGTATCAAGTAACACCCGGTCAGCAATATCCAAGCCACAGTCTCTCACTCACCCAACTCCTGTGTGTTCCACCGCCCCACCCCCGGCCCCGTGACCCCAGTCTGCCCCTAGTCAAGCCCCTCTGTCCCCAGCAATCCCACCCACATGCCTCCTAACCCAACCCCTGTCCCCAATTCCCTTCTGTCCCTACAACCCATGAAACGAGTGCCTCTGTTCTCAGCAACCCAGCCCCTGCCCTTAGTAACCCACTCCTTGCCACTGCTGGCCCCGCGTGGGGCCTGGCCCACCCTCTCACCCTTGCCCGGGGTTCTGCCCCCACCCCATGCCTAGGAAAGAGGAGGAGAGACAGAAGCAGGAGGAGATGCAGCGGGAGAAAGAGCAGTCGGAGAAGCTGCGGACGCTGGGCTACGACGAGAGCAAGCTGGCGCCCTGGCAGCGACAGATCATTTTGAAGAAGGGGGACATAGCTAAGTACTAGACGCAGCCTCGCGAGCTCGGGGGTGCCCCCAGACCCGCCCCGGCCTGCCGGCCCGGGCGGAAGGGCTGGGAGCCTCGCCGCCCTCCCCTCCCGCGCTGAAACCCTTCCTTGACCCCAACCCCGCATCCAGTCCCGGGCGACGCTGCAGCGCGCCAGTCGCCGCCGCCGCCGCCGCCCAGAAAAAGTGCCCAAGCTGTTGACGCAAAAAAGATGCTGCTTATTTGCATGCCTACTTACATATATTTGCATGTTCGTTGAATGTCAAAGTGTGCAGAGCTCTTCCCGAGCTCCGTGGGTGACTTTGTTTTCCTGCGGGGCGCGCACCCGGCTGCCGCCCCCTCCCCCGCACCCCGGAACCCACGTCTCTGGCGCATCCTGGGCGGAGGCAGGCCCCGCGCTCGGGGAAGGGGTTTTCCTCCCTCCCTGACCCAGATCGGCGCCCGGCCCAGCCCCGGCCGCATTTCCCATCCCCACCGAGGGTTTCCTCTCAGTCATGTTTACCAGAAACGATGCAAACTGCCCGTCGTAGGAACGGAGTTGCCGCTCTGGGCGCCCCACCACCCTTAAGTCTGCGCGCCGTCCCCAGCCAGGTCCCGCACCTCCCCAGACCCTTTCACTGCCCTGGTGGAGTGAGCGGAGGACGGGGGACCCTAAAGCTGTGTCTCCCAACTGCTGCCTCTCCGATCCCCGCCATCTCGCACCCCCATTAAAGCTCTCTCAGCCGCCCGGGGCCCATGCTCACTCTCACTTGCCGACACCGCGACTTCCTCTCCTCCTCGGGGTAACTGGGCCACGGCTGAGCGGGAGGGGAAGGCTTGGGATGAGGGTCACACGGTCCTTCGCCGTGGGTGCCAAGATTTCTGGCCCTGCGGAAACCAAGTCTGGGCCACTTAACACCCCCAGCCCCGCGGAAACACCAAGCTGTAGCTTTTCTTCATAGATTTAATACCGAGGCCTCAACCAAACACAAGCCGAGAAACAGCTGAGCGGCCTCGACGTCCGCCTGATCCCTGTTGGCGCTGCCTTGCCGTAACTGGACCCTGGGGGCGCTCAGGGGTGAGGCTGGCTGGCGCTGCTACGCAGAGCCGTGCCAAGGACTTAATAAGCGACATTAAATGTCTACACGCATAAGTAACCGTACTTAGGGCTTCTGCAAGGGCCACCGAGAGCCCCGAAGTGGTGGGTGGGCGCCGGCGTCAGGGGCCACGCTGTAGGCGGCTCCGCAGGTCCTCGGCGCAGCCGTCCAGCCCCATGCGCTCCAGGGCCGCGTAGACGGCGCCCAAGCCCGCGTGCTGCTGCTGGCGCCAGCGCTTGAGCATCTCGTACTGCTGGTCGCGGAAGCGGCCGACCTCCACCTCCACCGCCTCGATCTCCGCCTCGCGCAGCCCGAGTGTGCGCACAAACTCCTTCCAGCGCCGCGCGGGCACGGCGTCCATCACGTCGTAGAGCTGCGGGCCTGGCTGGAGCGTGGCAGCCGCCGAGCCTGCAGGGGGCGCTGGCGAGGGCGGGGGCGCTGGCGAGGGCGGGGGCGGCGGGCCTGCGGGCGGGCCAGAGAAAGCCAATGCGGGGTGCGGGCAGGGGCGAGGGACAGGGGCTAAGTAGGGCAGGAAGGTCCACCTGGCCCATTAGGGGATGTGGGCAAGTGGCCACAGGAAACTACAGCTTATCGCCTCAGACTCAGAAGAGGTCAAGCTCTCAGGCCACTGAAATCCCTTACCAGAAGCTCTGCTGGGCAGCTGGTCCCAGGACCATGTGGCTTCCGGGCAGGGCGCCTCCTGGGTCTGGGGAGAGCCAGAGGTCCAGCTGTGGCCTACTAGCTGGACAGGGCACACCTTCTCACTGCTGCTGGGTGGCATCAGAAGGGCGGGGCTGCTCTCCGGGGGTGAGAGATGGGTGGTCTGGAAGCCAAGAGAGACCCCCCGGGGTCAGCCTTGCTTGCCTAGCAAGGCCCCTGCCTGTGCTGGGGTCTCTGAGCAGGAGTGGGCACCCCTGACTCAGTAGACACATCTCCCATTCCACCTCCCCTGGGCAGCTGTGCCCTCTCACTGTGACCCAGGAGAGGAGCTCTGTCCTCTGCCTGGAATGCCCTGCCCCTGGTGCCCTCTCCTTACTCCCCCAACCCTGGCAGAGGCCTCCTGTTCATCCTACGGAACTGAGCACTCCTGTTTACCTGTCTGGACCCTGTAGGCTCAGAGCTACTCAGAGATGCTCTCTTTCACTGATAACTTGGCACGTATGTTTGTTAGGTCTCTTCAGTGCCTGGGATCCAAGTGATAATAAGGCCCAACCTCTCAGCTCCAGGAGACTTGCTCACGCTCCTCCCAGAACACTAACTACTGAGGATCTCACCTGTAGGGGGGTCAGGACCTCCACACCAGTGTCATCTGCTGCGGGACACAAAGAGAGTCTAATGAGCAATCAGGCAAGGCACTTGAACCTGGGTGCTAGCCCAGCTCCTCTTGGGTTCCTCTGCACCCCACTCCCATCACTCTCTGCCTCAGTTTACCCACCATAGCCAGGCCCAATGGGCTGTGGGCTACCCATCCTGACCCCAGGCCTCTCAGAATATGTGTGTTTGTACATGCACTTACCAGGACCCATGGCCTTGCAAGGCTGGCAGCGGCGGTATGTGTAGGTCAGGGTGGCACCAAGCAGGAGTGGGACCACCAGGCCTGCCACAAGCATCTGCACCCAGAACACTGAAAGAGCAGCTGGTGGGTGGTGGGTGGTGGGTGGAAGCCATTTCCCGACCTCCCCGTGGCCCATCCCAGCTCTCCCACTGGCATTTCCAGTTCACCACATACTCTGCCTCCAGCCACAGACAGCCACACAGGGCTCAGGACAGCTCCCAAGGGTGCTCCTGCAAGGGGAGGGGGAAATGGGTGGAGGGTGAGGTACACACCAGGAAGGACTGCTCAGGACCACCCAACATCTTCTCCACCCTGGAGGCCCTGCCCTCCTGAGTCTCGCTCTACCTAAGAATGTTCCCAAAGTACTGCTGAAATGTCACCAGTGTTCATACAATAGCAACAAACATCACTTACTGGGCATCTTCTAGAATAGACAGAAGGGCACTAAAATGTCAACTCTGGGATTTGCCTGTTTCATTCCCTGTTGTTTCCCTAGTACCTGGAACAGTGTCTGGAAATAGTAGATACTCGAGAAATTTGCTGAGCAAATGAGTGACTAATCACCCCTTAACCATAGCCCCAGGGGAGCTTACTAACACCCCCCTGTTCAGATGGGGAGCCGACAGATTGAAGAGGTGAAGTAACTTGCTCAAGATACCTCAAGGAACCAGGGGGAGATCTTGAGCCTCAGCCCAAGTTTTGAAACTACATTAACGTGACTCTCTAAGTGACACATCCTATCCTTAACATAGGGCCGGAAAGATTACTAGAGGAAAGTATGACATAAAATAGAGACGTGCCCCCTTACTTATCTGACATAAAGTGAATTCAGATTTCTCTTTACCATTCAAAATTTGTCTGAAGAGGGGCCCACCTACCATGGAACTGAGTTCCCTCTTCCCTGCCCCTCGACCCCCACTCTGCTCCCAGCCTCCCTTCCCCCAGCCCCAGGCTGCCAGGAAGTTACGTGGGACAGGACACGCAGCTCTTGCCATATTCATAGAAGCCAGGCAGGCAGGTCCCACAGTGGGTGTCTCTGCTGGAACCTATGGTCCAGTAGATAATGTGAGTCAGGATGGGAGAAGAGGAGGTGGGGACGGGGTGGGGTGTGGGAGCCCAGAATAAGGGTACTCACAAGGTGTCTGCGTATGGCGGTGCAGGGCCCCGCAGTCTGTGCATGGGTGGCAGCGAAAGGGGGAACCATGCCGGCACTGGCTGACCATGCAGTCCATGAACCAGCCCGGCCTGCAGCCACAGTGGGTGTCCGCTACTGCTGAACAGTTCCTCAGGGCCATCTGGGGGGCTGGTGTGAATGGGAGTTGGGGAGACCAGGGAGAGGAGAGGCTGTCAGAGCCAGAGACCCCCACAGAGAGGCGGGACAGGTCCCCTGGAGAATGGAGATGCAGAGACCAGAGACAGGACTGCCCCAAAAGTGAGAGAAGTGTGGGGATCACCGCAGACCAGAGGCTGGGGCACAGGGACAGGGAGGTCACCGGGATGAGAGGGCACAAAGACATCCTGAGGCAGGACCAGGGTGGAAGCCCCAGCATGGCGTGGCATGCGGTGGCATGGGGTGGGGTGAGGTGCAGTGGGGTGGCATGCGGTGGGCACAGGGGCCTCCTACCCAAAGGCTGGGCTCAAGCCAGCCACTTCCTTCAGAAAGACCCTGGCTGGACGTGTCCTCAAGTGCCCCCCAACCCCCAGCACTAGGCAGCCCCTCACCCAGCTCATCGCAGGCCTGGCAGCGGGCACAGCGGGTCTCGTAGTGGTTTTCCCGGGCCAGAAAGGTGCCCTGCGGACAGGGGAGGCAGGTGGCCGCGCCACAAGGCTTTGTGCAGGGCGCCTTCAGGTAGTGCCCTGTGGAACCCAGTGTGGGGTCAGTCAAAGGGGGCTTCCACCTTCCCCTCCCCCCATCTCTGGCTCCACTTTCAGCCTCCCCTCCCCTCATCCCTAGCCTGCCCACCTCCACTCTCCAGCCCCACCTGACCCTCACCTGTCTGTGGTCAGCCCTCACTTCCTCCCATGTCCCTCCCACCCCTTCAGCCCCTCACCTGCTGGACAGCCCTTGCAGCAGCCCGGACCACTCTGCTTTGGGAAGCTGTGGCTGCAGTCACACCGGGGGCTGGGGGTGCTGGCCTGGGCACCCAGCAGCAGCAGGAAGAGGAGGGCCTGGGGGACAGGGGCTGCTGGCTCCCAGCCTGGCTGCCCAGGCGGGGGTCTCTCTCTGCCCAGTCTCTCCCACCCCAGCAGCTGCCCTCAGAGCAGCCCATTTCTCAGGTTCTTGAGCAGAGGAGGTGCCCATGGGTGGGGGGGGGTGAGACTGACTTCCTTCCCCTGGGTACAGACGGGGCTTGGGAGGAGCAGATTACAGGCTTCCTGCCAGCCCCGCATGTTGCCCTCCAGAGGGCAGGAACCAGGCAGCCCCGCCCCCACCCGTGCTTGCGGTAAGGTGGGGGACCCTGATCTTTCCCTGCCGGGGTCCCCAGACCCCTCTAGCCCCTGACATAGTGCTTCCTCTCTGCAGAAGGGCCCCGCCCCGGCTGAACCTCTATCTAGGTCGGAAGAGGGACCCAATCCCCAGGGAAACCCGATCGAAGACATGTATTCCCCTACCCTCCCATCCCCTGTCCCCTACCTCTGCCTCCCCGCGCTCCCCTCCTCCTGCGTCCCCTTCCTCCGGCGCAGGGACCCAGGCCCCGGCAAGGCTCGAGGTCATTCCACTGCGACCCTACTCACCGCCGCCGCCGCCGCAGAGGTCCCCGGCCGCGGCTGCGGCTCCATGGCCCTGGGCGCCACGCTGGGCCCTCGACCCGATCGGGCTTCCCCTGCTCCGCCCGCCGCGGGTGGGGCCCAGCCGGGCGCCCTGAGGCCCGCCCCGCCTGAAGAGCCCGCCTCGGGGGTGGGGGCCAGGGCGGGGCTGCCTGGAAGGGAGCCCCCAGCCCGCACCTGAGCTCACCTGAAGCAGCTAGTGGGCAAGGTGCACATAGCAAGGGGCCGCGTCCAGGTCCCACGCCTGGGTTCTAGCTCAACCCAGAGACCACCTCTTCCTAGAGAGGCGATCTCTCCTCTCCTGGCCTCAGAAGCACCCTCAGCCATGAGGGCTTGGGCCAGAAGAATCCAAGTGGGAGACCCACCCTCCCCACACAGGGCATGACCCTGCCCTGGAAGGCAGCCCTAGGTGGCCCTTTCAGTAGCCTGAGCCCGTGGACCACCCTGGTGCCAGCTCAGAGGGGTGGCTTGGGGTAGAGCCCTCCAGGGCCCCACGTGGGGAGGGCACCTGGTGGGGGGCTCTAGTGGTGGACTTCATGGCTGTGGCAGGGGACAGGGCTGACCTTGGGAGTACTGGTCAGGCGATCTCTGCCCCACGAAGTCGCTTCTGCTCCCAGTTTTGCCCAGCAGTGGCCCACCACAGACGGAGGGGACAGGAGCCCAGGGGGACACTGAGTGCACCTGAGTCCAGAAAGGGGGCATTCCAAAAGCAAAGGACTCTTTCCAGTGAAGTATATACAAGTCTTTATAAAAGAATCAAAAGCTCAATAAATATGCAACTTTACACAGAGCCCATTCCAAGGACTGGGAAGAGGGAAAGGGGACTAAAGGCAGGGGAACCATCGTCCCATTTGGCGCCAGATGTGGGTGGAGGAGGGAAGGGCTGCCTGGGACCCCAGCCCTGGAGTCCAGCCCAGAGAACTGGAGGTCCTGACTTCAGAGAGCATTGGGCAAAGGACCCTGCCTAGGCTGGGGGTGGGGGGGTGGGGAAATAGGCAGGTTAGTGACAGCGGTGACTGTCAGGGGGTCCTACAGTCTGGGCCTCTGCTGAGCCCTCCTCCACTTCCATCCGGTCTGGCAAAGTGCAAATTGGGCCCCCGGGGGCGATGGCGGTGTCCGGCTGGGCACTCCGGCCCGTGTGCACATTAAGGCAGCAGCTGGAGCAGGGGCCGGCACACCCCAGGAGGCATGCTGTCTGCTGTCCTTTGGTCAGTGGCACCCTTGGGGGCCTCCCTCTGCTCAGACCTCCCTGCAGTGGAGAGGAGGGGAGAGACAGTCCTTCCTTGGCTGACAGGATTCGGAGGGGCTCTGGCCACCCTCTCCTGACCGGGATCCTCAGGCTTCTTCACCGCTGCCCACCGTGCACATCCTCGCCAGATGCTGGGGCAGGTCCCAGGCTCCCTCTCCCATCCCTGTGCCCAAGTGCCATCTGTTCCCAGCCATGACAGTGCCCCCAGCACACTGGGCCACCTGTCCTCCACCCCAGGCCAGGCCACTCACGAGGCAGTGAGGGTGGAGTTAAGCAGCAGGGTAGTCCTGATTCGGTAGAGTTGGGCCAGCGTCAGCTTCCTGTGCTGGGCCGAGATCCCCGGGGGAGGCTCAGGCTGGACCCTGGTCGAGGCCCCTGAGGACAGCTCTCTGCTCCTCCTGGTGGGTCCTTCAGGCTCCCCACCTGGGCAGTGGGCTCCACCCTCTAGCTCTGCCAGCTGGGGGCCAGGGCAAGGTGCTCCCTGGCAATACCAGCTGGGCCCAGCTTCCTGACGGGAGCCCCGAGTCCTCGTGCCAGGGACGGTAGCAGCCAAACAGACTTCCGACAGGCTGCGGCTCGGGGCTGGGGGTGCTCTGCGGGTGGTGGCCCCTGACAGCAGCTGGAGGAGGCTGGCCTCGGATTTGGACTTGAGCAGGTGGGGCAGGCAGGGCAGCAGCTGGACAGGAGTGCGGCGGCGGAGGCGGGGCGAGGGTGGGGGTGACGGGGCTGGTGGTAACTCTGGGGGCCGGGGTGCTGGCTCTGCCGTGGGGGCTGGGGTCATAAACTCTTGCAGGGAGGTGGGGGAAAGGGTGCCGTAGGCAGAGTCCATGGAGCAGGAGCGGCCGTCCACAGGGCCCAGGGGCAGCAGCTCGCTGGTAGGAGTGACAGATGAGGTGGTGGTGCTGAGAGAGGTCTCGTCTGACTGGGAGCTGAAGGGGCCACCCCCGAATTCAGGAGAGGACAGCAACTCCCCAGGCTCCATCACCACCATGGCCAGGGTCTCCGTAGAGCCGTCCGAGGCGCTGTGGGGGCCAAGAGGGGAGTAAGCCCAGCTAAAGGAAGCCTAGACGGCTGGACACAGAAGTTGAGAGCCTTTGGCCTCCTGAGTCTGAGGCTCAAAGACTGCAAGCAGGCAGGCAGCATGTGAGCCCGAAACACAGATATCAGGAATGGTGTCTGTTGTGACCACAACATCCGCTGTCAGATATAGTCTAAGAATCTTCAGCTCAGCTCTGGGCAGCTACCACTAATAGATCAGAGTGGTCACTCAAGTTGAAATCCATTTGCCATCCCCGCTGGTGGGAGGCAGAGCCCCCCTCCCCTTGCCCACTGGGTTCATATCATAAAGCCATGCACAGGGACAGGGGTTCCGCTCAGTGTCGGTGGCCTTGGGGTCCCAGGCAAACGTACCAGTGCTGGGAGTCAAGGCTGTGGCTGCTTTTGCGCAGTATGGTAGGGGAGCTGGCAGCCGAAGTGCTACTCTCCCCACCTTCCTCTTCCTCCTCCTCCTCCTCTTCCTGCTCATCCTCCTCCTCTTCCAGGCTCTGCAGGTGCTGCTGGTTGCCTGGGTGCTCCTGCACACGCAGCTGCTGCAGCTGGTTCTGGAAATGGGGGTACACAGGGGCCCCACAGCCGGTGAGCAGCAGTCCCCACCAGGCTGCCCTGCCAGGCTGCCCACCACTCTGCTCTCACCTGGGCATTGTAGATGGCATCCACCCATCCACGGCACAAAGCTTGGCCACTGGCCTGGAACGTGTAGGCCCCCACAGCGCTGTGGAACTCGTTCAGGTAGATGAGGAGGAAGGAGCCTGGTTAGGAAGGGCTCGCATCAGTGCTAGCTGGGACCAAGACCCCAGCCCACCATAGGTCCCGCCCATCACAGCACCCACCCCCACCCCCCTGCCCCGCACCCATCATAGGTCCCACCCAGGGGCCGGGAGCCAGCCTCCTCACCAGGGTCCCGAAGCTCCCGGCACACGATCTTGTCCACCAGCAGTGGTGGCCTGATGACCTTGGTTCTCTCGGCCTTCTTCACTGCCTTGGTCACCAGCAGCAGGTCAGTGAAGAGAAAGCAGTACACGTCCATCTGGCAGTGGCGGGGGGCGGGGGGGCAGGTAACGTAGGAAGAGCAGGAGAGGCCAGAGGTCAGGGCCAAGGCAGGCACCCTCCACCTGTCTGCTGCAACACCCTCCCCTGGGAGCACTGGTGTCAAGCACCTCTCTTCTTCCACCCCCATTGAACTGAGAGTAACATTCAAATGAAGAACAAGATGACTTTCTCTCATCCAGCTACTTACTTGTGACTTATGCCAGTTAAAAGTTTACATTAAAGAGGGAAAGGAAGGTGGTTTTAAAATCATGATTGGCAGGAGTTCCCTGATTAAGAATCCACCTTACAATGCAAAGGACACTGGTACAATTCCTGGTCGGGGAAGATTCCACATGCCGCAGAGCAACTAAGCTTGTTTGACTAGGGCCCGCGCTCTGCAACTAAGAGAAGCCACTGCAAAGAGAAGCCCGTGCACCAAAACTAGAGAGTAGTCCTGGCTCGCTGCAACTAGAGAAAGCACTCATGCAGCAATGCAGACCCAGTGCAGCCAAATATGAATAAAATTTTTAAAAAATCATGATTTGCAGACTCTGGGTTACACAGTGCTTGAAAAATTCCTAGCTCTGTAGCAAGACTCTAGGCTATTCCCAGTCTGCTCACAGAATGGGCCCCTCACTCCCAAAAGGAACACACGTGGCACTGACAGGTGGGCTAGAATGGCACCTGATGCCCAGGATCTAGCTGCTGTATTTGTAAAAAGTAAACTGCAGGCAGAAAGTAATCCCTCAACACAATATTGTAAAGCAATTATCCTTCAATTAAAAATAATTTTAAAACAAGAAAAAAAAGTCATTCCTCACATAAAGGCACTAGTTTTTGAATTGCCACCCAAGGGATGGGGCAGCTAAAAATCACTGACTAGGGCCCAGGAGGTCCCGAGGAAGAGGTGGTCCAAACTCCACAGGGTGGGGGTGGGGGGCAAGGGCCTTGGGGAGGTTCCTGGAGTCACCTTGCTGTCCTTCCCCTCCTTCATCCTCAGGCTCCCTTCCAGCAGCAGCTGGCGTGTCTCCTCAGGGGAGGCTCCAGGGATGGGGGCTGTCAGGTCCAGATGTAGAAATTCCTTCAGGAGCTGGGGGGTGGGGTTGGGGGTGGGGGCAAGAGAGGTCAAGTTCTGACCCCTCATCTCAGCTGGGAGACCTCAGATGAGATTCCCAGTATAGCTCCCATCTGCCAGTGTGGCTCTTCCCCGCTCCCAGCAGGGCCAAGGACCCCCGCACAGACGGAGGCACCCACCTTGTCCACCTCGTCGTTGCTGCCCTCTACCACCTCGTAGGCGTCGATGCGACCCACCACGGCTGCCAGCCGCTGCCGCTCCTGGCGCTGGCGCATGCACGCGTTCACGTGGTGGATGAAGCGCTCCACCGAGCCGATCTAGGGTGGGCGGGCCAGGGCAGTTCAAGTACGGAGTCAGGAGGGGCCACCAGCCAGGGATGGACCCTGCCCGCGTCCCAGTTACCATGGTGACAACGGCCTCCTTGGCGCGCGGTTCGTCGGTCTTTCTTAGCACCGACTTGAGCAGTAGCGGGTACTTGGTAAGCCGCTGGTGGGGCTTGGCCAGCATGTCACTCAGCTTCAGCCGCTGGCACTGCTGGTGCTTCTCGGCCCACTGAGGCGGGTAGGCGGGGCGGGAATCGGGGCGGGAATCGGGGCGGGCCCCGCCCCCACCTCCAGGCCCCCCTCCCCCCCGCGCCTGCCGCCCAGGGGCGCCCATCGTGCAGTGCCTTGGCCCCCCGGCGAGCCCCACCCGCCCTCACCGTGACATAGGCTCGGAAGAGATCGTTGTCGCGCAGCAGGCCGCGCATGTATTCCATGCAGCCCTCCTCCTCCATGCAGTATCGGATGTAGGGCTTGAAGAGGGAGCCGAACTGGCGCGGGGCGGAACAGGCACAGCACTGGTTACTGCGCGCCCCTCGCGCGGGAGTTGGCCCCGCGCTCGCTCCTCCTTTACTGCCTCTCCCCGACCACCAGGTGGCGAGCTTATTATCCCAGTTTTCCACACGAGGAAACGGAGCCTCAGAGAAAACGATCGACCTCGGCTAGGTGGTAGCAAGGGCACACGGCCAGGTGGGGTTTCACACCACGGCGACCGACTCCGAATTCCACGCCTCTTGACCACCAGGGGTCATTCGAGCCACCGGTTGGGGGGAGGCTGGGGTGTTGGGCAGACGGGATTGGCGCCCCAGCCCTGCCTCTGTGTCCCTGCGTGTGTCCGACCTGGCTCGTACCATCTTAAAGCCTTTGAGGAAATCCCCGGGCTGCAACAGCGTCCGCGTGCGCCGCGCCTTCTCCAGCACCGGCGCCATCACGCTACCCCACAGCCCGCGGTGCAGCCTCGCGATCTCCGGGATGTTGCTGAACAGGCGTTCCGCCTCCACCTGCGGAGCGGGGTTGGTGGTGGAGGTGAGCTCGGCCCCGCCCCTCTTCCTGGTCTCGCCCCTGCCCATCCCCCTCCCGCCTTCATTGTCAGCCCCGCCCCCAGCCTTCTTCAGCACCATCCCATGCCCACCATTAGGGGCCGGGCCCCGTCCCTGCCCATCGCCTTCCCCGCCCCTCAGTCTACCCGTTAGGCCCGCCCCGAGCTTTCTTCAGCACCATCCCACGTCCACAGTTAGGTGCCAGGCCCCGCCCCTCACCCACTCCACCAGTCAGCCCCGCCCCTCACCCACTCCACCAGTCAGCCCCGCCCCTGCCCCGCCCATCCCTGGCTTTAGCCCCTCCCCACTCCCCGTTACTTCCTGGGACCGCCCCCACCCCAGGCCCCGCGGCACCTCACACAGCAGTCCGGACTCTTGCAGGTTCAGGAGGCAGCACAGGAACAGCTGTGGGGGCAAGGAGCACTGCATCTGGAGGCGAGGAGTTCCCCGTCCCGATGCCCCACCCAAACTCTAAGGCTCCCTTCACCCCTTCCCCATCGTGGGAGGCCCTGAGGCAGCCTGGGACAGAGAGAGTTCACCCTTTGAGAAAAGATCCAGTCCCATGGGCCCGCTGGGGGTCCCCTTACCCAGGCCCCACCTGGAGGGACGCTCTGGGAAACTGCCCTGGCCGCCACACCTGGAACTCTCTCCTCCAGCTCTGCCCTGGCTCTCTCTGGTTTCTGCCCAGAGGGTGTCTTCCTTGAACCCACAAGCCCAGGACAGATGCTCCCCAGGGTCAAGTCCCTACACCCCCTCCCCACCCCCAATGCCTACCCATCCTGTCTCCACATCTAGGGTGTGGGCTGCTGGACACCTGGCATACAGCAGGTGTTTAGAAACAGCCGTTGAGTGGATGAGTGAAAGGATGAGGTCTGTGTTACTCAGCTCAACCCAGCAGACTTACCCCAAGCTCCCTCCCCATTCCCCGGGGCCCCAGGGAATCACCTCCACGCCAGGGTGTGGTCCGCCCCCACCCTCCTACCCCTTTGTTGCTTGGCACCTGCTCCTTCTGCAAAGGTTCAAACTCTGCTCAGGGGCACCCAGAGGAGGCCATGGCGGGGGCAGGGGGTGGGTGGGGTGGCTCTGGGCCCCACACTCACATTGGTGATCACCCGCAGCTTCTTAATGTAGGAGGCCTCCGTGTGCAGGAGCTCCCAGACCGCCTCCTGCTGGTGGCACTGCCGCCGGGTCAGTTTCTGTGGGGAGAGCAGGGTATCTTCAGGAGCCCCGGGGGAGCCAGATCAGGGGAGCAGGTGGAGTGGTCCCACACGCAACCTTTTTCCCATTTGAAACACAGAGGCCCCCCAAGTTCTGGGCCAGCCAAGTGGCACACCACACTTTCACCTTGCCTGAGTTCCTCCAAAGCCAGTTAACGACGACAGCAGCCTGGCGGGGCCGTCAGGCTGTCCATGGAACATCCTGCCACCCTAGGAAGGGCCCCGTGGGGTGGGGCAGGGGCGATAATGCCCCTCTTTCCCTGAGGAGGGGGGAGCTGCAGGCAGGCGGGCGGCACCCACCTCGTGCCCGTCAATGAGCTCCCGCCAGCTGTCCTCCAGCCGCAGTCCGGCGTCGTCCTCATCCTCCTCTTCATCCCCTTCTTCCTCCCAGGAGTCGTGGTCAAAGCGCAGCCTCCGGGGCAGCCTGGGCAGCCCGAAGAGGCCATAGGCATGCAGCTTGCCCTCCAGCTGCTCCATCTTGTCCATCTCCTGAGAGGAGACCTGTGATCAGGGTCAGGGGTCAGCCAGCCGCCCTGCCCCAGGGCACCTGGGCCCACATACCCGGCCGTAGGCGCTGGTGCTGGGGCCTGAGCTGAAAAAGCCACTGAAGCGACTGGCTGCCCGGTTCTTCCAGCTGTCACTGCCACTGCTGCTGCTGCTGCTGCCGCTGCTGCTGCCGCTGGGCAGAGAGCAGCTGGAGGGTGTGGGGGGCTCCTGCCCAGGGATGCTTGCTTCCCCTAGGAACTCCGACATGTTCTTGCGTCGGCGACCAGGGGCCTGGCCGGGGAGCAGTGGTCAAGGGGCAGGTCCACCCCGACCCTCACGGCCCCATCTCATTTCCAGGACCTCAAACCTGCCTGGGATGCGGGAGGGTCTCTGCATCCCCCCACCCTATGAGGCCAGCTCTCCTGAGACCTACACATGCCCTGGGGGCTGGAAGGTCCAGACAGGCGCCCCTGGGCCATGCCTCCGCCCACCGCCAACCCCAACCAGCAGCATGAAGCACGTGGGAGAACACAGGGTCACACACACTCAGATGCTCTTAGAAGCCCACATCCAAGTGGATCCCTGACGCACACTCACAAACACAGCCAGTGACAAACAGCTTCATTTCCCACACAATGTCTGCTTGGACACACATGCTCAGACTCCTCGTGCATGAACACTCTCAGAATTCCCAGGCCCACCCGCCCTGGGGTGGGTTAGATCTACCCCGTACACCCCGAGCCAGCCCCCTTTCACAGAAGGGGGAGGAAAGCCCCCAGCAGGAGCAGTGAGGGGCCCAGGTGACCTCCCCTCTGGCCCCTCCCCACCCCCAGCCCTGACACAGCCCCTCCTCACCAGGATATCCAGGCTCTCCCGGCGGCTCTGGGGGTCCACGCGCTCCTGGGCCGGGGGTCCGGCCCCGGCTTGCCGCAGGATCGGCAGACTCAGGGACTTGGAGTCCTTCACTCCCTGCTCCACCTTCCCCTCGTCCCCTGGCTTGGCTGGGGAGTCATGCGGGGATAAGTAGAGGTCCTCAAAACCCAGGCCAGTGGAGGACAAAGCTCCAGTCCTCTCTCCCTGGAGGATCCAAACCAAGGCCTGGCTGCCCTCCCCCAAAGCCCCGCCCGGCCAGCACCCAGCACTGCCGCCCAGCAGAGACACCTGTATGGTAATGAGCCTGCTCAAGGCCATGGCCAACGGGAACCTGAGCTGGGAAAGAACACCCTCCCCAGAGGACCCAGTCATGCCCCAGCTCCCCTGCTCACCTTTGACCCGCAGGTAATGTCCCCCAAACCTGTAGGCCTCAAAGGTAAGAGACAGGGGCGTGTTGGACTGGTCCAGGTAGATGTCCACTTTGCCCAGTGCAATGCCTTTCCTTTCAAATACTGGCAGCAGCACCTCCCTGCCCCAGGACAGGAGGTGTGTGTGTTGGGGGCCATCACATGAACCCCCATCCTGCACAGAGCCATCGCATGAACCCCCACTCCACCCCCCAAAGGAAAAGGGAGACCCCAAGGGGATCACACCTAGGTTCACACATGCACACACAAATAGGAGCTTCACACGTGTATACACAAGCCAATACACCCTCGCCTTCACGTTCGTGTTGACACACCAGGGCCAGACCCTGTCACATGCCAGTCCACGCCCCAGGGGTGGGCCATGTCCATTCAAGTATGGTTCCCAGGCCCTCACTGCACATGAGTGGGGTGCCCATCAGGGAGGACACACTCGTTTGCAGGCCACCACACACACAGTCATACCTGCTGAGGCTACACCTGCCCCCCAGCTCCCTTCTGCCCTCAGCCCCATCGAGCCCTACCCCAGAGACTTCTTCTTCATGGCAGGTACAATCTCCGTCTCAATGTCCACGTTCAGGTCAAATTTCAGGGTAAAGCACTCCTTGCTTGGGTCCTGAGCGGACATGCGTCTCAGCGTGTGCACCCCTCGCACCCTCCCCTCCCCACCCCAGGGTCCTGGTGAGCACAAGGATCTCCCTGTCCTTTTCTGTCCCAGGGAGGCCCCCCCGGCAGCCCTCCTGCTGGAGGCAGGACCTCCTGGAGCATCCCCCACCTGGGCTAAGGTGGGCGGGGCTGGGCTGCAGAGCTGGGCAGAGACAGAGAGACACCTCACTCCACAACCCACCCCTGGTCCTGGAATTCAGAGCAGACAGGCCCAGCCTCGGGAATGGAAAGGGCCCAGGAGGGACAGAGGCTGGGGGGGTGGGGGGGCCGGCTCGGCCAGCCTGGGAGTGCCTTACATCTGTGTGTCTCCTCCTGGCTTTCTTCTTGGAGAGCTTCAGGCCTGTGCTCTTTCGGTCCCTGCAAGGAAGCCAGTCAGGGCAGAAGTTGGAGGCGTGGGTGGGCTCTCATCGGGGTGAGATGTGGGTAAGCCCCAGCTGGTGACCCACCCCTTGCTGACTGTAGGTGGTCAGGTAACTCAGGTTGGTTCAGGCAAGCAGGGGTGGAGGTGGGGAGGGGCTCACAAGGAGCTGTGCGCCCCTTAGTGGCCAATCCAGGAGTCATACCCAGGGTCCCTAGACAGGTGGAGTCTGCTCCCAGAAGCCCTAGAGGCTCATCCTCCAGGAATCTGGGCAGCAGCAGGGGCTAGGAGGGGTCTCTGGTCCTAGATCTGTGACCTGACACCCAGCCTTAGGAGCCCCCAGCTGTCTGCTCCTCCCACAAACCCCTCACCTACCCCTTGCCATCCATACAGCTCTCCTCCTCCTCCTCCAAGTCCACAGCAGGGCTGGTGCGTGGGGGGCATGACCGGGTGGACACGTTCCGTGCCAGGACAGAGCCTGTGGAGTAGAGTGGGAGTGGGGTTGTGCCTGCCTCCTTGTCCCCGGTCCCCTCCTTAGTCTTCCAATACGGCAGTCTCCAGAGGAACCAAAGCCTGCTAGGACCCTGGGACCCCGCCTCCCTAACAAGCCAGGGCCCCTCAGTTCTCCGAGGAGGAGTCAGTCACTGCTTATCATTTATCCATCCCCAGACTCAAAGACACAAGGGCCCTGGAATGACACCCTGGGTGATGCCCTGCACCCAGTACAAATACACCTCAGTTTGCCCATCTATGAAACAGGCATAAAGAAGCGCTGCCTCTAGGATTGTTGCAGGGAGGGACCAAACTCCATGGCACTTTCTTGCAGGTGTCCCATCCCCCCTCCCCTTTCTTGCAGGTCACCACTGTGACCACACCCAAAGTCCCAGGGGGCCCTGGGGAACAGTCCTTTTGTCCCTCTGACCAGCTGGGGAAGGAGACAAAGCCACCTCAGCACAGTCAGCTGGCAGTGGGACTGGGCCAGGTGCCTGTTCAGCAGGAGGGGTTTCTTATTTCCTGCTGCAAGTTCCTTCTGACCTGCCCACCCCACCTCCCACTGCCTCTGCTCGCTGGCTGCCTGGCTGGAGGATCTGCCCAGAAATCCCCTGCCTGGAGGAGAAGATGGAAGGGCTTTCTCCATGCTGGCCCGGGTAGGGGCAGGGGCAGGCCCATCAAGAAGGACCCAGCTCCTAGAGGAGACAGGCTGGCCCTCGAGCAGGGCCGGTCCCCAACTTTTCTTCTTGTTAAAAAACTGGCAGGGGGGAGGATGGCAGGAAGGGATAGTTAGGGAGTTTGGGATGGACATGTACACATGGCGGTATTTAAAATGCATAACCAACAAGGATCTATTGTATAGCACATGGAACTCTGCTCAGTGTTATGTGGCAGCCTGGAAGGGAGGAGGGTTTGGGGGAGAATGGATACATGTATACATATGACTGAGTCCCTTCCCTATTCATCTGAAACTATCACAACATTGTTAATCGGCTACGTGTGTGTGCATGCATGCAAAGCTGCTTCAGTCGTGTCTGACTCTTTGCATCCTCATGGACTGTAGCCCGCCAGGCTCCTCTGTCCATGGGATTCTCCAGGCAAGGATACTGGAGTGGGTTGCCATGGCCTCCTCCAGGGGATCTTCCCGACCTAGGGATCGAACCTGTGTCTATCTCCTGCATTAGCAGGTGGGTTCTTTACCACTAGCACCACCTGGGAATCCCTGTTAATCAGCTATACCTCAATACAAAAATAAAAAACAAAAAACCCACTTGTGGAACAAAAGGGGCAGCGGTGGATTTGGGTTTCATTGTTCAGAGTTGACTCGTGACCTTCTCATGGCCTTGTCATGATGCCTACAGTTACCAGGACCCTGTGCCCCCAGGCAAGGGCTCTAGGGACTGGCCCCTCCCTGTGCTCACCTTGGGGGGGCAGGTCGAAGCGGACGTGCCCATCATAATGCATGGCGCTGTGGAACTTGCTGTCACAGGCCTCACAGAGGTTGAGGGGGCCCCGGTGGTGCAGCTGCTGGCAGTCGGCGTGGTGGCATACCTGTGTGGGAAAGGATGGGGGCAGGGTGGACCCAGACCCCTGTGGTACACAGGGCCCCTGGCCCTACAGAGGCTGCTCTTCATGTCCAAACATCCACGTTCCACAGGGGCCTGGGCTTATTAATTTATCCATCAAGTGTTTCCCAAGCACCTACAAGGTGTCCATTCTGGGGGATGCAGAGAAAGCAAAGCCCTGCCCACAAGAAACACAGTGCCGAGTAAGTAACCATGAAGCAGGTGCTCCCAGGGCCTCTTCCAAAACACAGGCAGAAAGGGCCCCAAAAAGTGAAGCTGGGGCTGCCAGTCAGTTTGCCCAACTCAGTGTCTTCAAACAGAATGCCGTCCCGTCCTCCGTGCCCAGGGCCTCTGCCCTCAATTCTATGACCTGTGCAGCCCCTGAACAGCTGACCCCCCTGGATTTCTAAGTCAGGGTGTGGAGGGGCTTATGGAGGAGTCAGGGAATGATACTGGCATCTGGGTGCCTATGTGGGACCCATGGGCTGTTGCTTAGTGACGTGACATCAGATTTACCCATTCGCTCCAGTCTGCTGTCATCCCCAACCACACGGATGACCTTCCTATCTCCTCCATCCCCTAAGCATCCCAAACTCACTCCCCACTGACCCAGTGCCTACTTTTCCAGGGAAACAGAAGCCACCAGAAGGCACTCCATGAGCCCCAACCACCAGAGCCACTCACCCATCCTGGGCTGTGGAGGCTTCACCCTGCCCCAATCCCAGACCAGCCTTCCACTGAGACCCACCTCTCACCAAGACTCACCTCTCACCAAGACTCACCTCTCACCAGATCATTCCCATAGGCAAACCAAACCAATTCTCCAGCTCCAGCTCCCCCTCCACTTATAACTAAACTCTGTAAAACCAGGCATCCATAACCACCACTTCCTGTTCTCTCCTCCCATTACCCTTTATTTTCTTTTCCCTCAACTTTTTGTTTTAAAATAATTCAAACCTACAGAAAGTTGTAAGAATAGTACAACAACATCTACACACCCTTCTAGTTCTGCCATTCATTCACATTTGCCACAATGCTCATGACACCACTCCCCTGGTGAGGAAATCGACACCACCTGGGAGCACAGATGTTCTCGTGCAAAACGCCACACAACTCTATGTGTGGTCATACTCGGGGAAACTCAGTGATGATACTTTGTCCAACTTTAGTTTACCTTGGCATTTCCACAAGTGTCTAAATAATGTCCTTCACAGATTTTTTTCCCCACATGGTATCCAATCAAGGTTCATATGTATGTACATTTGGCTGTGTTTGTTCATCCCTTTAAGAATGAATGCCCTGGGACTTCCCTAGTGGTTCAGTGGCCAAGACTCCAAGCTCCCAATGCAGGAGGCCTGGGTTCGATCCCGGGTCAGGAAAGTAGACACCACATGCCGCAACTAAGAGTTTGCATGCCAAAACTAAAGATCCTGCATGCCTCAGTGAAGATCAAAGATCCTGAGGGATGCAAATAAGAACCAGTACAGCTAAATAAATAAGTAAAAAAAATATATATATATACTTAAAAAATAAAAAAAAAGAATGAATGAATGTCCCGCATTTTCCACCCTGTCTTTCAGGACATTGAAGCAGCTAGGCCAGCAGTTTTGCAGAAAGCCCCTCCTTCTGGATTTGTCTGGGGGTCTCGCATAGTTTGCTGTCATTCAGTTGCTCAGTTGTGTCTGACTCTTTGTGACCCCATGGACTGTAGCACGCCAGGCTTCCCTGTCCCTCACCATCTCCCGGGGCTTGCCCAAACTCATGTCCATTGAGTCAGTGATGCCATCCAACCATCTCATCCTCTGTCATCCCCTTCTCCTCCTGCCTTCAATCTTTCCGAGCATCAGGGTCTTTTCCAATGAGTCAGCTCTTCATGTCAAATGGCCAAAATATTGGAACTTCAGCTTTAGCATCAGTCCTTCTAAAGAATATTCATGATTGATTTCCTTTAGGATTGACTGGTTTGATCCCCTTGCAGTCCAAGGGACTCTCAAGAGTCTTCTCCAACACCATAGCTCAAAAGCATCGATTCTTCTCCCATAGTTTAAAGATGAGCATATGGGCAGGGACGACGGAGAGTGGACTATGTCTTCTTCAGAGTGCCCGACTGCCAGACCATCTGGGGATCTCACTGTACCTTGTTTGTTTGTTTGCTTTAATATTTACTTATTTGGCTGTGCCGGGTCTTAGTTGCAGCTGACAGGCTTAGCTGCCCTGCTACACGTGGGATCTTAGTTCCCTGACCAGGGATCAAACTCCTGTCCCCTGTATTGTGGATTCTTAACCACTGTTCTACCAAGGAAGTCCCCTCGCTGTACTCTGTAAAGGCATGTTCTCTCTCTGTAATGAGTAGATACAGGGCTTCTCTGGTGGCTCAGTGGTAAAGAATCCACCTGCAATGCAGGAGACTCAGGTTCAATCTCTGGGTTGGGAGATCCCCTGGAGAAGGAAATGGCAAACCACTCCAGTATTCTTGCCTGGAAAAGCCCATGGACTGGGGAGCCTGGCAGGCTATGGTCCATGGGGTCACAAAGAGTTGGACACGACTTAGCCACTAAACCACCAATGAGTAGGTAGTCCTGGGGTGACACTTTGAGATAGCCTGCTCCCCAGTGATTGCATACTCCAGGACTTTAGTCCTCACCGATGGCTTTTGCCTAAATCAAACTATTACTACGATGGTTGCAACTGGAGATTTTCTAATTCTTCCATTTTCTCGCAGACGCTCTCCCAACAATTCTGCTCCCTTCCCAACTTGCTCTTCTAAGGTCGCTGCTGACATCCACACTCCAAAGCCCTCTTGTCTGTTCTCCCAGGGCCCAGCATTTGACATGGTCTCTTGGAAACTGTTTCTTCCTCAGCCCCCAGGACCCATGCATTGCCTATTCCCTCCCCTCTCAGCCCCCTTACCTGCTTCCTGCTTTCTCCCCATCTGTGGACCCCTCCTCATTTTACCCACACCCACTGTCCTGGGGAGGGCTCCCAGGTGATCTGTCCAGTGGGGACCAGGCCCAAGACTCTGGACCCACTTTCTCCATCCTCCTCCTGGATCCCAACAAGCATCTCAAACTTAAAAGGTCCTCACATGAGCTCCTGAAATTTTCCACATGGCTCTACCCATCTTGATTACTGGCAACACCTTCTGGCTATGCTGATGTTATGAGTTGAATTATGTCCCTCAAAAAGACAGGTTCAGGGTATTCCCTGGTGGTCCAGTGGTTAGGACTTGGTGCTTTCACAGCCATGGGCCTGGATTTGATCCCTGGTTGGGGAACTTCTGCTGTTGTTGTTTACTTGCTAAGTCATGTCTGACTCTTTGTGACCCCATGGACTGTAGCCCATCAGGCTCCTCTGTCCATGGGATTCTCCAGGCAAGAATACTGGGGTGGGTTGCCAATTCCTTCTCCAGGGGATCTTCTTGACCCAGGAATGGAACTTGCATCTCATAAACTGGCAGGCAGATTCTTTACCACTGAGCTTACCTGGGAAGACCCAGTTGGGGAAGTAGAATCTCACAAGCCAGGTGGCACAGCAAATAAATAAATAGTGTTTGGTTTTTTTTTTTTTAAAAAAAGATAGGTTCAGTCCTAACCCCCAGCACCACAGAATGTGCCTTTGGTGGAAAGAGGGTCATTACAGATGTCATTAGTGAAGCTGAGGTCATAATGGGGTCTATAATCACACAGGATAGAGTATGGAGTAACCATATGACTAGTATCCTTATAAGAGAAGAGACACAGAGAGGGGACACATAGTGAGAAGCCGTGTGACAACAGAGGCAGCGACTGGAGTCATGCACCTACCAGCCAAGGAATACTGAGGAACACCAGGAGGTGCCAGAAGCTGGAGGAAGCAAGGGAGAATCCTCCCCTGGTAACTTCCAAGGGAGAACGATCTGACCACATCTTAATTTCAGACTTTTGGGCTCAGAACCGAAAGAATAAACTCCTGTTGTTCTAAAGCCACCCTGACTTGTTATGGCAGCCCCAAGAAAATAACGTATTAGGCCAAAAACCTTGGGTCACCTGCGATCCTTCTGTTACCCATCATCCAGGCAGTCTAACAGGTCTTCAGGCTCCACCCTTAATATCCATAGTTTCAAACTGGCCACACTCTCCAGACCAGCTTAGCTCCCATCACCTCTTGGTAGGATGACAAAGCCCAGAGCTGGTCACCCTACACCCATCCTTGACCCCAGTCTGTTCTCCATGAGCAGACACGGTGGACCCAGTTCAAAGAGGAGTCACATGGACCTCCTCAAAACCCTGCAAGGGCTTCCCATCTCCTGCCAAGGCAGGTAACCTCGGGGGCCTCCTGTCCTGTTCTCCTGGCTCCTTCCACTGCCCCCACCCACCGGCCTCCTGCCTTCCCTTTTATTGGGCTTCCCAGGTGGCGCTAGTGGTAAAGAACCCACCTGCCAATGCAGGAGACGCAAGAGACACAAGTTTGATCCCTGGGTCGGGAAGATCTCCTGGAATAGGAAGTGGCAACCCACTCCAGTACTCTTGCCTGGAAAATCCCATGGACAGGGGAGCCTGGCAGACTACAGTCCATGGGGCCGGAAAGAGTCGGACACGACTGAGCCACTGAGCAAGCATATATTTATTTATTTGGCTGTGCTGGGTCTTTAGTCGTAGCACTCAGGGTCTTTAGTTGTGGCATGCAGGATCTTAGTTCCCTGACCAGGGGTCGAATTCAGGCCCCCTGCACTGGGAGAGCAGAGTCTTGGCCACTGGACCACTAGGGAAGTCCCTCCTCCTGCCTTCTCGGACATGCTTCTTCAGACGTGCCCCACCTCTGAGCCTTGGCACCTGCTAATCCCTCAGCCTGAAACACTTTCCCCCAGACACTAAAATAACCAGCCACTTCCCTTCCTGCAGACCTTCACTCAAAAGTCACCATCTTCCCCTTCTAAGGTTTCATTCCTCCACATTCACTCCCTGCCCCAGCCTTCTCTCCTTAACACCTTCCACTGGCAGGCAGTCTGTGTGTCTCACTTTGTTGCCTCCATACCCTATCAGCTCTACAAGGACAGCAGTTTCAGTCTTTCAGGTTCACTGACTGATCTCGTCCTAGCCATTCAATAAGTACTGGTTTGATTATTAAGTAGCACGATAGAGGACCACTGGAGATTTGGGCTGCCTAGAGCCTGATCAGACATCTTCTTTAGTCTTTATTGAATTGGTTACAATATTGCTTCTGTTCTGTGTTTTGGTTTTTCAGCCCAAAGCATGTAGGATCTTAGCTCCCCGAACAGGGATCAAGCCCACACCCCCTGGGATGGAAGGCGAAGTCTTAACCATTGAACCACCAGGGAAGTCCCAGGGATTTTCATTTTAATATTTATTTCTTTGGTTGTGCCAGGTCTTGGTTGTGGCATACAGGATCTTTAGTTGTAGCACGCAAACTCTTAGTTGTAGCATGTGGGATCTAGTTCCCCAACCAGGAATTGAACCTGGACCCCCGGCATTGGGAGCACAGAGTCTCAGCTACCGGCTAACCAGGGAAGTCCCCCAATTAGGAATTTTGAAGATGATAGACAGGGTAAGGATGGCCTAGACGGCAGAGAAAATGGCCAAAGACAGGAAAGAAGAGGAAGCTGAAAATGTCTGATCATTTATAACGTGATTGTCATGTGCCCTGGGCTGCACTGAGGCTTTCTCATCCCAGAAGGTAAGGGCTAGGATTGTCTGTATTTTACAGAAGAAAAAAGTGAGGCTCAGAGAGGTTAAGCAACTTGTCTGAGGTCACACAGCTAGCAGAGTCTCTCAGGACTTGAACCCAGGGTATGTAGCTCCAGATCCCACATTTTCACCACACTCACACCATTTCTTGGGTAGCGGAGAAGAGAGAGAGGAGTGGGGGCCAGCTGGCCTTGGGTCAGCCTGTGGGGCTACAGAGACAAGAGGAAATCCACTACAGTTTGATGCTTGCTGCTTTGGTTCTTGTGTTCCTTCCACTCCTCAATCAGACAGAAAAAGAAATATGCACACAGAAATGACAGCTGGCAGAGGGCAAACTGAGGTCACTTGTTCCAGGGGGTCTGGGCCCTGGGCATTATGGTCCACGTTTCTGACAGCAACCTGAGAGCCAGGTACCCCCTACTGCCACTCCCTTCCTGAGTGGTCTTCAAGTGTGGTCTTCAGTCCCGAGGCAGGGCGAGGGGCACCCTTCAACCAGAACAGGGGTTTCTATCTTCACTTGGCCTGGTGGTGGTGGTTTAGCTGCTAGTTGTGTTCGACTCTTTTGCAACCCCAAGGACTGTAGCCCACCAGGCTCCAATGTCTATGGGATTTCTCAGGCAAAAATACTGGTGTAGGTTGCCAATTCCTTCTCCAGGGGGGTCTCCTGGAGGTCCAATGCATGTCTCCTGCACTGCAGGCAGATTCTTTACCAAATGAGCCACCAGGGAAGCCCTCTGATCCACTGCTAAAGAATATGTGAAAACCCCAATTCTCCTCCATGGTTCTGCACACATACACATACATACTCGGCCTCCCCAGGGCACTCCTGACAGAGGGCCTGGCTTTGCGGATGCAGGAACCCCTGCAGTGAGCATCTCTTCCTGACAACAAATCCAAGGAAGCACTTGTCCTTTCTCCCCAGGGGGCTCACAGCCTGCAAGCTCGGCAGCCCTCTCGCCCTGTGTGTCCAGCCTGGCAGTCAGTCTGGCACAGGTGCCCCATCCTGACCCCTTCCAGGCCTCTAGCGATTTCCCTGACAGCTTCATTTTTCTGATGCCAGGCTTGGCACTGGGCAGTGGGGTTGTGGACTGACCAGCTGCCCAGGCCCTGGGCTCACAGCAGTGGGTGGGGGGGAGGGTGACATGGCAGGAGCCATGCTAGGTTGTGGGTGTTCTGGGTTTGGGGGGGTGGTTCTCTGGGACTCTTCCAGCCCAAGTCCTTGGTTCTGTGCCACAATCTTGTTTTTAAACCAAACCAGTATATGTGCTCCCACTAGGCTTCTCCATCCATGGAATTTTGCAGGCAAGAATACTGGAGTGAGTTGCCATTTCCTACCTATAATGCCACTGCATAGCATACAGATTGCCACTAAGTAAATATTAACTGAATGTACTAACCAATAGGTGGGCTTCCCAGGTGGCGCAGTGGTAAAGAATCCACCTGCCAATGCAGGAGACAAGAGTTCAATTCCTGGGTTGGGAGGATCCCCTGGAGGAGGAAATTACTACTGATACTAATGCTAATTTTAACAAGAGTCCAGCTGGTGGCTGACCCCCTTCCATCCTCCCAGCAGCCCCCAGGCTCAGGGACACCAGGATGATGTGAGAGTCAGGCTAGGATCTGAAGCAGATGAGTATTCACTGGGTTGAGGATGAAGTTCTGAGAACCCCCAGGGAGGGAGGCTGAAGCAGAGGTGGGCACAGCCCACACTGTCTGTTCTTCTCACATCTCCATCCCCAAACCCCAGGGTCTCCACCACTCCCTCCAGAGTTGGGGGGTCTCCCATCACTAAAGCAGGGTAGCCCCTTCCCAAAGCCAGACTCTTGAGCCTCTTCTCTCAGACACAGGGTTTACTCCCCACCTCCTTGCTGCCCCCTCATACTACCCCCCACCACCACCCTCTGAGGGCAGCAGCACCCCTGCCAGCCAGGGAGAGACAGTAGGGTCCGGGGCCAAAAGTTCTCAGGACTCAGGCCAAAGAGGCGACAGCAGATCCCATGGTACAGCTAGGTCACACTGCATGTTCAAAGGCAGAGAATGGACAGTAACTTTACAAATAATAGAGGGGCCTGGGCCTTTTGGGGAGCACGATCAAGGCTGACTCCCCCAGGGATGGGGCGTGGAGAAATCAGTCTTCCCAGTCCCACCAGGGTGGCCTCAGAAGCAGGAGTAGGAGGGGTGTGGGCAGGGCCTGGGCAGAGGAAGGAAAGGGGAGGGTGGCAAGGCCTGGGACCCACAGGTGTGTCCGGAGTCAGCCCCAGACACAAAAGGCCAGGGTCTGGCGGTCCCCTCCGCTGCCTGGCCCCCTTGGTGCCAGGGTGGAGGACACATCTCAAGCCCCCAGCCCCTCAACGCCTCCCCAGCCCCTCCTCCCCGCCGCACTCCCGCGGTGTGCACCCCGGGCAGGGGGCTGGGCCGCCGAGTACCGGATCCGCTTAGAGACGCGCGCTGAGGAGCGACAGAGCACCCGCCCCGGCCTCCCCGCCCGGCCCCCCGCGCCTGTACCTGGCCTTCCCCGTTGCGGCCGCGACCCCCTGCCCAGCCGGGCTCGGAGTCTCGGGAGGGCAGCCCGGGGCTCGGCCTGGAGGCCGCGCGGCGCCCGGAGACGCCGGGTCCCGTCCCCATGGCGGCCGGAGGAAGCGGCGGTCTGCGCCGCCCGCCGGACAAAGCGCGGAGCCCCGCTTCCTGCCATTGTGCGGCCGCGCCCGCCCGCCGAGCGCGCCGGGACCCCGGGGGGCGGGGAACACCCTCCCGCCGGCAGCCCCGCCCTGACCCCCAGCCCCCACTCCCACGCAAAGGTCCCAGGCTCAGAGGGTTCCCCCCCGGGGACCTCCTTGGATGCTGGGGGCAGGGGGGCCCGCCGGTGACAACTCCCTTCACCTTGACTGCGGAACCCCGGCCCCGCCCAATTCCGCGGGCGCCCCACTCTGCTGTGACCGCCACCCACCCCCACCCCCCAACGCGAACGACTGGGCACAGGAGGTCCCCCTGGCCAAAGGGCATCTTAACCCCCTCCCTCCAGTCCTGGGGACCCCCGCCCCAGAGCCTCAGCCCGCAGGACTTCTCCGTCCCGTGAGGGAGCTTCCTTAATGCTGGTAGCAAAAGAGGGGGGACCTGACCAAGGACACATCACATCTCCCTAGGGGTCCTCGGACCCCGCTCCCCGTCCAGCCTCGAGGATATCTGATTCCACTTCTCAGTCCTAGCCACACAGCCGGCGCTCAGAGGCCTTCTTGAGGGTCATCTTAGTGCCGGCCCACAATCCAAGAGACCCCCGCCTCAGAGCCTGAGCCCGGGAGACCCTCGCTCCCACTGCCCAGTCCAGGCAGAGGAGCAGAGTGGGGCTGGTGACCACAGGTGCAGGCGGCGGGCGGAAGGCAGGTGAGCGGGGCGGAGAGGGTGGTCTCTGGGGTGCGCCCAGGAGTAGAGTGAGACGAGGCGTCGGGACAACCCCGCAGCCCAACTCAGCTTTCCACGAAGCCCCTGCTGCTCCAGGCTGGCACCCACCGCCCCGCACCCCTCCCCGGCTCAAGGCCACGCGGGAGCTTCCGGTGCCCTACCGCCAGAGGGCGCTCATCAGAGCCCGAGAGACGCAGACCAGGAATGGGGTGTGGTGCCAGGGTCCCCACTGTAGGTCGTCAGAGCGGTTTCACACTCATTCCCGGGAGGTGGAGGCGGGCACTGTTATCCTCGCTCATCGAGTGGGGGATAAAGTGACAAAGAAGTCCACAAGCAGGGCTGACACCCAGGCTTCTGACTCTGGGGTTCTGGAATGGCCTCCCGGGGGCACTCCTCAGTACTCATGGGGGAGGGGGACACGCTGTCACCAGCCCCATCCCCTAGACAGCTCCCCCTCAATCTGGTTCTGTAGGGGGAAGAGGGTCTCTGCAGATTTTGCAAGGAGCAGCAATTTATCCATCTACCCCGGCCAGGAGGTTTCCACAGCTGTGTCCCCTCCCACATCCTGAGCAGCCCTCTTTCCACACCATAAGCAAATCTTTTAAAACTGAAACCTGACCGTGTCACTCCCCTGCCCCCGACAAAACCCTCCTGTGACTTCCCACCTTGCTTAAAATAAAATCCCAGTTGTGGCCTGGCTCCTACCTTGCCCCCCTGGCTGGTTCCACAGGTGGGCCGCAATGCTAGCTTCCTTCATCCCTACAACTCACTGAGCTCAGAACCTGCTCCTCTGTGTTCTGGAACACCATGTGCCCTTGATCTTCCCAACAGCTGGCACCGGACCCCAATTTAAATCCTACCTCTCCAAGGAGGCCGTTACTCTCCTCTCCAAATAAACACCCCCTTACCCTGGAACTCTCAGTCCCCTTAAATTGAATCATTTTCTCCAAAGCATCTATTTATATTATGACCTGAAATTATTTTCTTTGTTCACTTCTTGATTATCACTTTCCCCTGCTAGAATGTTCTCTCCAGAGGCTAGCAGTCTTGGCTGTCTGGCCCATGCTTCATCTTTGGCACTTAGAACAGTCCTGGCCACCACAGGTACTCAGTGTAGACGAAGATGATGAATGGACGAATGAAGACAGAAGGAGGGGCTTCATGCCAAAGAAGGCCATTGGGGCCAGGAAGGTCTTGGCCAGGATGCGCCTTCCTGTGGCCAACGGTCAACAAAGCTTTCTCCATTGCCTGTCCACGGCTTCTCTCCATCCCCTCCAGCATCCATGACCTTGGCTTGCTGGCCCCAGGCAGGTCAGTTTCTACCTCAAAGCCTAGTGGTATTGCCCAGGCCCCCTGCCCCTGCTGCTGCCCCCCAGGCCAACTTCTGAGCACACCTAAGTGCCATGCCCATGCCAAACCCTGTTCACTCTTCTCAGAGACCATAAAGAGAAGATACTGTTACTATCTCCATTCAACAGACAAAGACACTGAGGTTTGGAAAGGTAAAATAACTTGTTCTAACAGCGGATGCTCACTGGAGCACTCCCTCTGAGCCTCAAGCACAGAGAAGCCGTGGTGACATGAAGACCAGCCAAGTGGTGGTTTGGGCAGCAGGGACTTGAGGTCCACCCCCTTGGGGACAGGGCAGATCCCCAAGCCCACCAGTCTGGGGTAGCCTGGTTGCATCAAGTGGAGACCATCAGGACTGGGCCAGGAAAGGTCACCAGAGGTCACTGGAGTGACCAGGTTCTGGCCACCCTGAGTCACGCTCCTGCTTGGGTTCTCAATCCAGGGCTTGGGCTGCTCCTTGGAGGGCCAGGGCCCTGCTGTCCCAGGGCCAAGAGTGCAGGGTTAAGGAAGGGGCAGGGGAGGAAAGGAGCCCTGCACAGGGAAGGGAGGAGGCCTCAGCAGGCTTCAAGGTTCCCACCTCCTCGCTAAATAGGGAGGTGAAATAGCCCGTGAGCAGGCCCAAAAGGTCCCAGCCCCTGACTCCCTGAGGAGGGAGCCCCTCCCTAGCCCAGGCCCAGCTCTAGGCTCATGAGTCAGGACTGGCTTGTTGAAACTGATACCCAGAAACCAGATGCCATGGCTGATGAATAATGCAGTCTCCAAGGCAGGAGCCCCCTACCACTCCCGCCCTGCACCACCTCCCCAGCCCCAGAAAAGCAGAGGCCTGTGGGCATCCCCTTCCCCACAGTGGGTTGGGGCCCCAGCCTGGTCTGCGTGGGAGAGGGGAGGTCACAGGTCTGGGGCCAGCTCTGTGCTCTGTCCACAGGAGACTGGCCTGGAACCAGGAGTTGGGGCTCTCTGGCCAGGGGGACACCCCTGCCCAGGGGCTCCCTACCCGAGCTAAGCTCCCCTACGAGGCTCCCAGCCCCGAGGCTCCATCTGGCACCTTGGAAATCTAGGGGTGGAGGCTGCATGCATGGGCACGTTAGCCAGGGAGGAGCCGGCTCTGCCAGGCTGCTCTCCTCTCCAGACGGCCCATCTGGCTTCTCCCTTCCCCTAGGCCTGGGCCTCACCACTTGTCCTCGGGTTCTGGGGTCCCCCTGGAGGCAGAGCCTGCTCTAAGGACCTGCCCTGTGCTAGGCAGATGGTAGGGGTGTAGAGAACCTCTCCGCAGGCCAGCTCCACGCCACCAAGTCCAGAAGCCAGTGAGCCCTCTTCTTCCCCAGGGAGCCAACCAGTGGGTACTAGGCGTTAAAGGAGAGGCTGTGTGGTCCATGAACTTTGCCCCCTGCCCAGGCCCTGCAGAAATGTGTCCTGGAGCCCCGGACCCCAGCTGGGAAGCCTGCACCTTCTCCAGGCATCTCTTGTTTCATAGCCATACAAAAGGCTCTTTGGGAGGGAATCGGGGAGAGGGAGCAGGCCTGGGCTGTACACCTGCTTCTGGGGCCCACCTACCTACCCCCTGCCCTTCCCTACTGTGCAAAGAGGGCACTGGCCACTTCTCTAGAATTCTCTATCTAGGGATGGCTGCTGGGTTCAAATATGTGTCTGGACTCTGGCAAAGGAGCAGAGGAATAGTGAAACAAATCCTCCCAGAGCCCTCCAAGCCTGGGGAAGGAACTGGAGGAATCGGTAGGGTCCGAGGCCCCTGGGCCTCCACTTCCTCAGTCTTTCATTAGAGCGGCCCAGGGTCTCTCCTGGCCTCTGGGTCTCCAGGAGACCCATGGGTCCTCTGGCTCTCTCTCTCCCCTTTTCCCCAGCGAGGACCAGGCCAGACCCAGGCGGCCCGAGGTGCAGACTCTCGCGCCCCCTGCCGGCCTCGAGAGGACTTTCCGCTCGGACCGTCACGGACGCCCAGATGCGGCGAGGTTGCCAAAACCACCTAACCGAGCCCCGCCAAATCCCCTTCGGAACCCCTCGCCCCACCATCAGACCTCACACCAGGGCTGGGGCCCTACAGAACCCTCACAGCCATTTCTCCCAGCCGACCCCACCCTAGAGTCATTGTAGAGGCGGGCGCTGGAGCCCATTCCACCCTCAAGTAAGTGGAAGCAGAGCCAGTGGCGCGCATCGATGGCCACCTGCAGGCCCAGAGCTGTGTGGGACTCTCGCCCTCCCCTACCCCCAATATCCCCCCTCCTCCCCGTCCCCCCTCCCCCGGGCTTCTGTCTATTAATTCAGGGGGAGTCTTGGCTCCCGGACCCACCCCCTCTCTGAACTTCCCCGTGAGACTCACCTAGGGACATGGGTCTCCTCCCCAGTGGCTAGGGTTCGGGTCAAGACTGCCAAAGCTCCGAAGGGCCTGTAGGGAGAGGGCCACCGGAACCGCGGGGCGGGCTCGGCCCGCTCTGCGCCGGCGGGGGCGCGGGTCGTAGGGGAATTACGGTAGGCCGGCGCGGGCGCTACCACCTGGGCGGGCCGGGACGTACCATCGGCGCGCCCCGCTGGGCCGGGGAGGGGCTGCGCTCCCGGGAAGCTCCGGGCGCCCCACCCCGCGGCCCAGGGGGTGGCTGGAGGGCCGGCCGGCGTTTGGGGGTAACCTAGGGTCCGGGCTGCAGTCAGAGGTAAGGAGGCCGTTGTCACTGTCCCCAAGGGGGCTGCCCTAACAGACCTGCAGAAAGTTCAAAACCTGCAATCTTTGACCTGGGCTTAAAGAAAAGAGCTCGCCCTCCTGCCCCCGGCGAGGGCCAGCGGCAGGACGCTGCCCCCCGGGGTCCAGAAGGAGGCACCCGCAGGCCCTGCCCGCCCCGGGAATCGCCCCAAGCCAGGCTGGCTTCCGCTGGATTCTGAACTGCGCCCTCCGCGGCGCCTGAGAAACGGGCCCGCCTAGCTCCGTGCCTCCCTCTTTTTTCCTGGCCCACGCCTAGTAGGTCCTGAAAGAGGGGCCCATCCCGCCCTTCGGTGGTTCCTGGCAGATTGAGTTCAGAATAACTCAGCGCTCAGGACTTGAGGTGGGGGGAGTGTCTGGGGATACCCCGCCCCAAGCACACCTACCCCCTTCCCTAGGGAGACTGGCATGATGGGGCTGCCACCCCCCACTCCCAGCCTCCTGGTTCAGACCCACTTGCATTTTCCCAATTCTAGACCACCTCCATCAGGCCCCCTCCAGACTACGGGAGCCCCCTCCTAATGGGAGTCACCATCCTTGGCAGCGCTGACCTCCCTGGGGCTGGTCCACACCAGGGCAGCTCATCTTGGCCAGGTCGCATGTGGTGGGTCCTCTGTCCCGGCCTCTGGGGCAGCCCAGACCTTCACCTTCTCCCCTCCAAATTACTTAGCCAAAGCCCCAAAGTTCCACTTGCATTGCTTCCCTGGTCCTACCCCATTCTCCAGTCACACACTGGACTGCCCCAGATATACAGCTGACCAGCATCTCCAAGGACCAGCTACCTCCAGAGACCCCAGAATCTGGCCATTCTCAAGGGCGCCTGGCCTTTACCTCTTACCCCCAAAGCATTGCCCAGGAGAATAAGTGACTCCTTCTTCCATTATTCACCACATCCTGCCCACTCTTTCTCCACAAGGACCTCAGACCCACCCCTTCCTCTGCCCTGTGTCCACTGGTCTTCATCTGACAAGCCTTCCCCTAGACATAGACACCACCCCTCCCGACTCATCCCTGCCACCTCACAGCCCAATGCTAAGCTGGAAGGGAAGTCTGAGGTCATCAAATCCAATCTTCACTCTCTGCTTAAATTGCCTCTAGCAATGGGGTGCTCACTACCTACGTATCAGAGAACAGCTTCAGCTGTTGGAGATTCTTACCTATACTGAACCAAAGCCCACCTCCCTGCCAGGGCCCTTGGGAGCCCTGCAGAAAAACTCACCCCGTGCTCCTTTCCTCCTGACAGTTCGTTAGAAATGGTAGGCTCTGAGGACAGACAGACCTGGTTGAGACAAACCCAGGCAAGTTATTTTCCCTCTCTGTTTCACAGTGTCCTGTCTCTGTGATGGAGATGGCATGTCCTCGCTGCACAGGGTGGGGGTGAGGACTAGATGAGGTCCCTGTGGAGAAGCACTGAAGCAGGGCCTGGCATGCAGTAGGTGCTGAGATCACAGTGGCTGTTAGAACTGATACCCTTAAGGATGATGTCCTGAGGGTCCCATCTCTAGGACAAACACCCCAAGTCTTCCATCCCCTCAAATGTGGTTCCCTAGGCCAGTGTCAGCCCTTCTCTGTGTCCCCTTGTGACCTGAGGTGCCCTGTACAGACTTCCATCAGAATGCCCAGGTCAAGGGGACTCTGCCCTGTGGTTAACTTGCAGGAGGGTGGGGACACCTACCAGGTCATCACCTGGCCCTTTGGGAGGGAGGGAGCAAACACTTCCTCTGGGTCCCCGACAGGACACCTACCCTGGGGACAGGATAGCTGTGCAGTAAACATCCATCTGGCTGGGTGGGGTTGGTCAGGTCTAGGATGGAACCTAAGGTGGTCTCAGATCTCAGGGAGAGAAAGGAGGGCATGCTGGGAGCCTAGGGGTTTCTCGCCGCCTACGCACACGATACACACATGGTCACAGCTAGCATCCTGTTGAACACCACAGTAAGCCACACTCTCTGCTAAGCACTCCACAGGTGAGCCCTCTTTTAATTCTCGTCACAACTCTAGAAGCCTCAGCTTCCAGATGAGGAAACTGAGGCTCAGAGGCAGACTGACTTTCCCAGGGTCATGCAGTTGGAAAGGGGTAGGCTGTGACCCTACAGTTCCCAGGTGTGGGTTACTCCATACTCTTTAAAAAATATATTCATTTATTTATTTGGCTGTGACAGGTCTTGGTTGCGACACACAGGATCTTCAATCTTCACTGCAGCACGTGGAATCTTTAGCTATGGCAAGCAAACTCTTAGTTGTGGCATGTGGGATCTAGTTCCCTGACCAAGGATGGAACTTGGGATCCCTGCATTGGGAGCACAGAATCTTAGCCACTGGACCACCAGGAAGGTCCCCTACTCTATACATCTTCCTCTTGGGGAAGTTTAGGGACACCACCTCCCTCCGTGGTCCCCAAGACAGGTAGTTCAGACACCTCACCTGGACCTCAGGATGCTCCCTGTTCAGTTTTGCCTACCTTTCCCCATCCTCTGAGCCCTGCTTACTCCTTCCATTCCCAATATCTGTCCCCACCCCCACTCAGCTTTCTTCCATCTTAATAAGCCCTCATTTCTCTGGACACCAGCAGCCACCTCCAGGAAGCCCATCCTGGTTATCGCCATTCCCCCAGAGTGAACTCCAGGAACAGGAGGGAGGAGTGGGGTGGCTGATGCATTTCAAAAGCCCCAGTACCCAGGAGAGGCTCAAATAAAACTTCAAGAGTGGAGACATCCGTGGCAGTCCAGGGGTTAAGGCTCCATGCTTCCAATGCAGGGTGAACCAGTTCAATCCCTGGTTGGGGAACTAAGATCCTGCATGCCACACCCAAAAATAAATAAAAACAAAGATGTACCCAAACCAACCAAGCAAACAAAAATCCTCGGACTTCCCTGGTGGTGTATTGGCTAAGAATCCGCCTGCCAATGTAGAGGACACGAGTTCAATCTCTGCTCCAGAAGAGTCCACATGTGGAGAAGCAACTAAGCCTGTGCAAATAACTACTGAGCCAGTGTGCCACAACTACTGAACCCCGAGAGCCCTAGAGCCCATGCTCTGCAACGAGAGAAGCCACTGCAATGAGAAGCCCATGCACAGCAACAAACAGTAGCCCCCTACTCTCCGCAACTAGAGAAAGCCTGTAGAAAGCAATGAAGACCCAGTGCAGCCAAAAAACAAACACATGCACAAAAAAACTCTCAAGGGTGGGCCCGGAAGCAGAAGGGTCCAGCCCGGTTGAAGGATGGCCCTTCCCCAGGGCAGCCTGGGGGGGCCAGTCTGACAAACCCAAGTCCTCACTTCCCTCCTCCTCCCTGGGGGCCTGGGATCAGCTCCAGGAGGGCAGGACCTTTGTTCCTCAGAGATCTCCAGGCCTAGAACAGAGCCTGGCATGCCAGGTGCTTCAGGCTGATTTGGTGAATGAATGAATGAAGTCATCTCCTTCAAAACGCTAGTCACATCCTGCTAGCGGTTCCTAGACTGGCTGGGGAGGACAGTAAGAACCAGGCTCTCCATCTCATTCCAGGCTATACTTGGCCAGTCATGCTGTGTGACGTGGACCAGTTCTTTCGTCTCTGAGCCTCACTTTCCTTATGTTTCACATAGGAATGATAATAATGCTTTTCTTCTAAGGTTCTCACAAAAGTTCAGTGAAACAAGCATGAGGGCCTGACAACCTGCCTGGCACGTAAACATGTTTGGTCACTGGTGGTTCTTATTAGCATCAACAATAGGATATTCTTTGCTCCTCTCTCTCACCAACCTGGGTGTCATTCACCTCCTCTGACCTGCTCCAGCCTGCTCCTACGCTTGGCAAGACCTGCCTCTTGCCCCTTGTTTTCTGCCTCTGCACTTCTGCCTGTGGCAGTTCCCCTTTCCTGGACTGCCCTTGGCTTCTGCTCTGTCTGTCCACGTTTTCGGGCTTAGTGATAAAGAACTCGCCTGTCATTGCAGGAGACGTAACAGACACGGGTTCGATCCCTGGATCAGGAAGATTCTTTGAGGGAGGAAATGGCAACCCACTCCAGTATTCTTGCCAGGAGAATCCCCGTGGATTCCTGGGGACCAGGAGCCTGGCGGGCTACAGTCCATGAGGTCACAAAGAGTCAGACACGACTGAAGCAACTTAGCATGCACGCATGTCCACATTTTCACTCCCATCAGAGGCAACCTCCTCCAAGATGTCCTCCCTGACTAGACCTTCTGCCTCTGATTGCTCAGGCATCCTTGTGGCCCAAGTCTGTATCACCTGTCCCAAAGCGGGTGCCACTAGCAATAGAACTAGGGCTCTCCCCCTGCAGGCTGGGTGACGGTCTGCTGCTGATGCCGTCAGCCATGTTGAGTTGCAGGCAGCCCACGGCTGCGCTGAAGTTGAAACCTGGAGGCTGCAGAAGGCCCTCAGGCACTCTGACACCAACTCTCACCTCATAGGCCTCACCCCTGCCCCTTCCTATAGCAGCTTGTGGGCCTGCCTGAGGAGCGGCTGCCCACAGAAGGGGCTGGGTCAGTGTAGCCTGCCCCCTTTGCCACCCCTCTGGGTCAGGCAGAGGCCCCAAGGATTCACAGGCCACTGGCAGGATGTAACTGAGGGTAACTGGGGCCAGCTTGTTGCCAGGAGCCCCCATATGGGGGAGAGACAGCCAGCCAGCCAACACCAGAGCCCTGATGCCAGGCACCATCCGTGCCAGCAGATTGCATCTGACATCACAGCCTCCCCCTTGCCGGTGACCACGGCAACTGGAAGCCTCTCCCTCCTCTCCCTACCCCCAGAACAGCCCTCCACGTTCCTTCCAGCCATGGTCTTCCTGTATAGAATGTAAGCGGCTGTGTCCGGGTGGAAGGGTGTAATGGGGCGGCATCTTTAATCTCCTGCAGCTGCAGAGCTGAGCTGCACAGTGGCTAGGAACAAGGCTCTGGCACCACACAGATCTGGGTTCTGGGTTCAAATCTCAGCTCTCCCACATCCTAGAGATGTGTTCTTAGGTGAGCTGCTACCTCTCCACTGTAAATGAGAATAATGACGGGACAGCTGTCAGAAGGCCAGAGGGAGGAGACAAAGAGTCCTCAGGGCTGGGGGTGACACGGGGAGTTGTGGCAGTTACCACTACTGTCCCTCAAATGCGTGCGGGGAGGGGCCCAACCTGGGTTCCAACCCCAGCTCAGTCTCTTCTGAGCTGTGGGGCCTCGGCCGGGTCACAGGACCTCTCTGAACCTTGGTATCTTCATCTGGAAAACAGGGCAACGACCCACACCTTCCCAGCAGAGCTGCCACAAACAGCACATGAGGCACTGGGCCCAGCACAGACCAGGCAGAAGGCCCCCCATCATTCTTATCTCTATCCCTCTTGTTTTGTCCACTCCTAGCTCCCAAGCCCTGACACTCCAGGACCAGTGGGCCCCCTCTTCCTTTCCTCATCCCCAGGCCTGCAGTCACTGTCACAAAGTCCCATAGGGTCCCTGACCCATGCCCAGGCCTGAAGAGTGACCTGGTGGCCCAGGAAGAGTGCCCATGGGGCACTGGAATGGAACCTTGGTTGCGGGGTGGGGGGTGTCCCTGCTTGCTGATTCTCAGCTTCCTCATCAGTGACATTGAGCAGCAGTGCCTGTCACCTCAGGGCTCTAAGGACCGCAGGGCAAGAAAGGGCTTTGAGACACCCCCACTCTTGCTGCCCTCACAGAAGTCCCCCCCCAACTCTGCTCTTTCTGAACCAAGGTCAGCCCCTCTGCCTCCTAAACCAGCCATCCTGTAGCCCTGCCCACCCCTGAACCCAGGCCACACTGTGGGCCAGGCCAGCTGTACCCTTGCCAGGGCCCCATGGATTTCCAGGCCTGGATAAAGGGGGTGGTTAGCACCCTGCCGCCTCTGCCCCAGCGGCCCCCAGGCCTAACAGCCTCCCTACCTTAGCAGCCCGGCCCTTGTCCATGCAGTCGGGGTTCTGACAACGCAGTCCCTTCTCTTCTTCCAGGCTCCGGTCTTCTGTAAAGGAGAGGAGAGGAGGGTTACTAGTTGGGCGCGGCCCAGGGAGGGTGCGCCCCAGGCAGGGGCACCCTGGCTCCCCGGGGCTCCAGGAGCCTCCAACCGGAGGACAGGGTGGGGCAGTCTCCTCAATGCACCCTTCAAAGGAGGGCAGTGTCCCTTTCTCTTTTAAATGCCAACTTATCTGCACAGGAATCTGTGTGCAGAGCCCTTTTCTTGTTGCAGCTCCCTAGGGAAATTATCCAGATTCCAGGGGGAGAAAACATCTTTAGAAATGAGCTGCTCCCTCTCTCTGTCCCACTGGTTGGGGGGGGGGGAAGTGGGGGTGGCTCAGTGACCTTGGGGCCCCAGGGTTCCCGGGGGATTCCTGCAAGACAGTGAGGGGAAGGGGGACTCCAGGGTTCCAAGATCCCTTCCCACTCCTGCCCTCCACATCGCTGCCTCTATGGATGGTCTCCCCCGCAAGAACGTGGGGTGGTCCACTCACCCGTTGTCCATGTTTGACCCAGAACCTGGCCCCCTCCAAGCTGCCCCTTTTCTTGGGGTGCAGCAGCAGAGGGGACAGGGAAGGGGGACAAAGAGGCTGCCCGCCCCGGCCAGCTTGCAGGGCCAGGGGAAGGGGTAACGAAGCGCACCCCGACATGGGGACTGAGTTTGGACCCCCAGAGCCCTGATTCTGAGACCGGCGTCTACCTCCCATCTCGAGCAGGCCTTCCCCAGAGGAGGGGGCGGGCTGAGCCCCCGCCTGCCGAGGGGAAGGAGCCGGTCCTGCCCTGCCCTTGATCTCCCCCCTACCCCCACCAACTCCCCGGCCGGTCCGCGATGCCCCTCGCCAACGCCCCTCCCCGAGCCGGCGCGGAGGCGGCCAGGCCAGCCGGCCTGCATGGCGGGGCCGGGCCGGGCCGGGGGCCCCGCACTCACCCATAGAGGAGGCGTGGGGCGGCTGGGAACGCGGGAGGGGCTGGGGGCGCCGCGGGTCGGCGCGGGGGGCGAGCGCGACGGAGGCTGGGGGGAGGGCGCCGGCCGGGTGCCTTGGGAGAGGCCGGAGCGCTGAGGCCGAGGGACCCTCGGCGGTGAGAGGCGGGGCGGGGCAGGTGGGCGGTGGGAGGAGCCGAGTGGCGGTCCCGCCCACGGGGCGGGACTCTTCGCCCCGCCCCCCGCGCCCCTCCTCCCGGCGCCCCGCTGGGCAGAGCCTGCACCCGGCCGCGCGGGGCATCAGCCGGGAGGACGCGACGCACCCTCCTCCTCTCTCTGAAGAGTCGTGGGTGTGACTAAACGCCATCCCTCTGCCCCCCCAACTCGCTCAGCCTCCCAGCCACCTCAAAAGAAAACACCTCTGTTTTTGATGTGATCGGGAGACATTTTCTCAATCTCCTGGAAAGTGGGAATGAAGGCATTTTAGACAGCTCTGCTATTTCTCCTCGTCCAAAAGGTACCACCTCAGTGGAAATGATGCCTTCTTGTAGATAGGCACGCAGGTCAGGACAGCTCTCGGTTTCCTTTGCCACCCACCCCAGCAGAGGCCTCTCTTCTCATTTAGAGATGCTGGCAGGGATGGGGGTAAGGGTTACATAAGTGGAGGGAACCTGGAGACTACTGTTGTTTTATCACTATGATCTTGGTGTTGTTTAGCATTTTAAAAACTTTATGAAAGTGTAAAATAAATAGGTATAGAAAAGTGCAGCTCTCATGAGTACATAGCTCAGTAAAATTTTCACAAAAAGATATTTGTGCAAAATAACTAGCACCCAGGCAAAGAAGTAGAGCGTGGGGGCTGTCAGCTTCTCCCCTCTGAGGGGATGCTGTCCTGAACTCTCTTTCAATTAGTTTTGCCTGATCAGTTTTGCCTGATCTTGTAGTTTATGTAAATAGCATCAGGAGACACTTGGACAGCATCTTAATGGTTACAAAACACTTTGAACTACAGAAATGGAGCCCCAGGGAGGTGGCGAAGACTCTCCCAAGGGACTCAGTGTGGTCCTAAGCCTGCCCAGGCCCCATCATACCTGGACGTGGGTGCTGAGGGGCCCTGGGTAGATGAGCCACAGGTATGGAAGTTTCCCCTGGGGCCCGGGTCTCTCTCCCAAAGGCTACCCTGATCCCTTCCCCAACCGGAGTAGGGTGCCTTCCTTTCTACATGTATCCCCCCTTTCATGGACTGGCCCTCGGGGACTCACGGGTGACCAGGACCCAGTCCCTTCCCTAGCAGACTCTTGGCAGAGGGAACAGTGATGGATCCCAAGTCTTCTGGGTTCTCTGAATTCACTCAGCAAACACACAGTAAGTCCTTGGAGGGCCTACCTTGTGTCCAGCCCCGAGCTGGGCCCTGGGGACTCATTGGTGACCCTGACAAGCCTCGAGGAGCTCATGTGGGGCCCAGTGGGCAGCAAGGCCCCTTGGAAAGCAGCATGGGGGGGGGGTGTCGAGAGGAGGAGGCTGTGTGCAAGAACACCTGCACAAGGGGCTCCATCAGTGTCCTGAAGCTTCCAGAGTGACAGGGAAGTGATGGCACAATGTCCCCCAAGTCTGTTCTTGGTGAGTGTGAGCCTGGGGTTCTGAGAAGGGACCCCGCTAACTCTCAGCACTCTCAGGCCAGCCCCGCCTCACTCAGTTCACAGAATCACACAGTTCTGATATCCCTCTCGGAATCCCTGATTCCTCAGCTGTCTGAAGGGCCAAGGACACCTGTCCTGACTCTAGCTTGGGGGCAAAGGTAGCTGAGGTGGGAGACAGCTAGGAGGACCCTGATGGCCCTGCCCCAGCCCTGCCTACCAGGACGTAGATGGCTTGAGGGTGGGATGGAAAGCATGGCCCTTCTCCACCACCCAGCAGCATCCCCTCTGCCACCTGGGCTTCCAGGGACCTGGAGACCTCAGCCAGTTCTGGGGGAATTTCCCATGCACCCACCTAAGTCTGGGGAACTCAGCCAGATGAGATCTGCTTGTGTAACTGAGTCCCTGGGTTCTCACAGCTAAGGGCTGGGGTTGGGTTCTAACATCCCTTGTCCCAAGACTTCTGGATTCTGGCCTTAAACTCTGCCGGCTCTGGGCTACTTCCTCCCCGACAGGGACATGGAGCTGCCTTGCCAGCTCTCTGGGTCCTGCCATGACCGCTCCAGGCCATAGCCGCTGCAAGGCCAGAATGCTCTCGACTGCCATGGGGTGCTTGTGGTTCTAGAGTTCTTTGTCCCGGTTCTTCCAGACACTGAGGTTCTACCTGGCTGACCTCTTTGGCCTACAACACCCCCCATCTGGTTTCAGCCCCCTCAAGGTGCTCAATCTGCTTTCTAGACCTTCCCCCCCTCCAACCCCCCATGAACTGCTTGGTCCCAGCCCTCTGGAATCGAATTTCCCTGCGCTTCACACTAAAGCTACAACCTCCTAAAGTCCATGCATGCTTCTCTCCCCAGAAACTCCAACCACAGGAAAACTGCTGAGGACCCTGATAGCTCTCAGGGCCCAGATAGGGGCCCCTGGGACTGGGGAGGAATCAAGCGCTGGGACAGGCTGTCCTCCACCTCCAAGACTGCCATGGGCTCCCCCTCAAGCACGTTGCCCCAGTTACAACGCTGCAGAAAAAGTGCCCGGTAAGGGGGAGACATTGTTCCAGGTGGCACATATCCTGGACATAGTTACCTGGGACAGGGAAGCCACCTGGTCCAGCCTGTTCAATTCAATCTGCTCTCTTGAGAATTTGAATTGAGACAGGCAACTGCTAGTGGGCCTGGAGCTCTGAGATCATGGAGAGTCTGAGTGGGCAGAGAGCCCCATAGTCAATGGGGAGTAAGACCAAGGGGACCCATAGGAGCAGCTGGTCAGTGGAGACAGCCCTGAAGCTGAGAGGCAGGGAGAAAGTGGCTCTGTGATCGTGGGGCAGCTCCCAGGGGCCGCCTCCACCGCCCGCTCTTGCTCCCCCCAGGGTCCTCACCCGGGAGTACCACTCTGACTTGAGTCAGCCCGTGCGGGTGTCCGGCTGCGGGCCCTTAGCCATCTCCAGGCAGACCTGGAACTTAGAACTTGCTGCCTACCCCAAGGTGCCAGAGTCTGTCTTTCTCAGTCTGAAACAGCCCAGCTGCCCTTCTGGCCTCCCTGGGCTCTGTGGCTCCCCAGCCTCCTCGGGAAAGTCAGGGCCCCTCCGCCAGGCAGACCAGCCCACATGCCAGCATCCCCCACCCTCTATCTTAGTCACACGATGCCGTTTTCCCTTCTCCTCCAACACGGTCTCCACCACAACTGGCCGACAGGGCGCCTGGGCAGAAGCCGGCCGGCAGACATGTTTTGTTTGGCCGAGCACAGTGCTTCAAAAGAATTTGACTTGGTTGCCAACTTTAAAAAGTCAGATTTCACATAAAAATCCAGATTTCTGGCTTCCATGGACAAACCAGAGGAGCCTGGCAGCTCCAGACCCATATTCCTGACGGCTCCAGCTCCCTGGTCGTGTCTGCCTGAGACGGGCACACACCCTTCCACCCTCCACAGTCCCCACCACTCCCTATTGCCTCACCTCAACCCCCTCCCTCTGTTACTCACTGGGGTTCCTGGGACGGAAATGAGCTTCTGACCCCGGCCCAGCCCTTCCTGGTTCTGTTCCTCTGCCCCTGCTGTATCCTTCTCATCGCGGTCTGCTGTCTGCTGATACCCTGCCCACTCTCGAAGGCCCAAGTCTAATACAGAGAACATCAGAAGGCCTCTGGATCTCAGAACATCCAAATTCCAAATGAATCACTCCCTCTTCGATCCCATTGTCCTGGGATGGGCCTTTGAATTGACTTTGGACCTGTCTTCCCCACTGGACCGCTCTGGAAACACCTGCTGATAGCAATAGTTCTAACCTTCCGGGCACCCACAGGGCACTGTGTACTTATCCCACACGGTCTTATTTCAGAGTCAAACCCTCTGCAGCATGGTCTAACCCTAAAAATCAGCCACTGGCCATTGCAGCTACTAAGCATGTGCAAAGGGGCTCATCCACACAGATGTGCTGTGCATGTGAAATACACCGCAGACACTGAAGCCTTAGTAAAAAAAAAAAGAATGTAAAATCTCATTGATGATTTTTTATACTGATTATATGTTGAAATGGTAATGTTTTTGGAATTTATTAGGTTAAATAAAATGTATTATTAGAATTCATTTCACTTGCTTGCTTTTGTTTTGCCTTTTTATTTATATGTTTTATTTATTTTTAGCTGTGCTGCACTGCTTGTGGGAACCCCAGCCCTCAGCAGTGAAAGCGTGGAGTCCTAACCGCTGGACCGCCAGGGAATTCCCTGTTTTGTTTTTTTAAATATGGCTAGTAAAAAAAAATGTAAATGAAAGCAACTTCCCTGGTGGTCCAGTGGTTAAGAATCTGCCTGCCAATTCAGGAATATGGGTTCAATCCCTGGTCCGGGAAGATCTCACATGCCATGGAGCAGCTAAGCCCATGCACCATAACTGCTGACCCAGTGCTCTGCAACTAGAGAAGCCAGCACACTGAAACGAAATGCATACGTGACAAAAAAAAAAGTAAATAATGAAAGTTCTAGGGGCTAGCACTTTTCTAAACAATTGAGAGAGGGAGGTTTGATGATCATGCCCATTTTACAGGTGAGGAAACTGAAGCTCAGAGTGTTGGGCAACTTGCCCAAGGTCATGCAGCTTGTGAGAGATGAGCCTGGGACTTGAGCCTAGAACCATAAGACTCCAAGTTTGTACTCCTAACTATTAGGCCACACAACCCCTATGGTGCCCCCATGGTTCCTGGCACAGATATGTGCTTAGCACGTGTGAACTGATCTCCTCATTGTCACATAAGTGTTCCCTTTCCCAGTTGGCTCTGGTCTGAGACAAGTGTACAAGAAACCACCTTTGTCATTCCTCAGGGGAACCCCTTACCTGTAAGTCTCCCCTGACACCATGAACTCTTCTGTCTCAAGGAGACAGAGCTTTCCTACCCACCAGCTCCCAATCCTGAGCCTGGCCAGGCAAAGGCTGCCCCTCCCAGGAAGCAGCTGTGGCCTTGAATGCCCCCTCCCATGCAAACCCAGCCCTCCTGGGAGCCTGTCTCTGGTTGGGCAGCTGCTGCGGGCTCAGCTAGAACTGAACCCCATCATCAGGGCAGCCTGCAGAAGGGCAAGATTTGACCCAAAGCTGCCCAAGAGCCAGAGGGGTGTGTCCTGAGCAAATGCCTGCTGATCTCAGGAACCACCTGCCTCTCTCAACCGAAGATACTGGTCAGAGCATCACAGAGGCCTGGGAAAGAATTGTCCCCCTCCTAAAGCCCCATGTAGCATCATGGGATAGGGCAGTCAGGTGGGGACCAGCTGGAGGAAGGAGCCTGGACCATGGCCTCTGATGCTGTTCCTGACTATAGCCCAGAACAAACAATGGCATCACCTCCTGAAAATAGAGACCCTCATCCTCTGCCCTGCCCACCCACATGCCTGGACTCAGTAAGAAGACACGGGAGGACACACCAGAATTCCTTTCTGGGGCCACAGAAACTGTCCACACAGTTCCTGCACACAAGCCTGGGGCCAGCCAGCCACTTCCTGTGGCCGAGTCTGCTGTGGGCACCTGCACGTTTGTCCACCACCACAGACTTCCTCCCCAAGGTCCTCGGAGGAACTGAGAGTGGTCAAGGGAGGAACAGGAGCAGGACTGTAGAAACTGGTGTGAGATTCCAGTTCAGGACAGTCACGCTCCATGCATAAGCTCCCCGCCACCCCCCATCTCGGAGCTGAGCCGGAGCTGAGGCCCACCGCCCACCCCTGATGGGCCCAGGCCAGGCGCTGGCTAGCTGCAGAGGACAGAGCCCACACAGACAGCTGTGTGTCTGGCTCTCCCACTCGCCTGCCTCAGCTCACCCGTGAGGCCTGCTCACACGCTGTGACCCACCCACCATGTGCTGGGGCCGCGAGGCAGGGGATCATGACAGTGAACAGGGCCTGGTCCTGAGGCTCCAAGGCAGAGGACAGGAGTTGTGGCATTGTGGATCTGGACACCACCACTCAGCACCCTGCTGAGCGTTGGCTACCCTTTCAGAGCAAAGGGGACTGCAGGGATCATCCCTGCCTCGAAGAAGGGGCGTGGAGATGCCAGGAGCCAAGGGAAGCCTTGGCACGGGGCATGTCCCCTCTAAATGCTAGCCGTGGGACCCCGGAGATGGCCCTGGCTGGAGAGACTGGGGGAAGGGGTGGGGGTTCACAGAAGTTGCTCCAGAGCCCTGGGGAGGGGTGAGGGCCCAACAGCAGCAAAGCTTGGTTGGCACTCCTCAGTGACTGGACCCAGAGACCCAATAAGAAGCGGGGTATCTGGCCCCTGTTGGGCCTCCCCGGCTGGTGTCTGGGACTGGCTGCATGGTCTCTGGCCAGACCTTGGCTGCCTTCCCTGCCTCTGTGGATAGGAACCTGCCAGTTGAAGCAGGACAAGGGGATAGGACTCAGACTGCAACCTGTGCCACTGCCCCCAACCCACATTCTGATTCCAGAACGGTGCCCAGCTGGGCTGGAAGAGACAGGGAACTTTCTGCCTAGCTGGCCCAAGCCTTCCCCTACAGTTCTCCCGCCTCCCCTGCTCCACACTCTGCTCAGCATCATGGGCTCCTCCCTCCCAGCCTCCTGCACTGGTGTCTGTGATCCTGGGCTCCAGGTGGGCACTCTGCCCACCCCGCCCCTCCCAGCAGCCACATCCCCCTGTCCACTTTGGCAATGGGACAGCTGGCCGAAGGGGGCTCCTCACAGACAGGACACCTGTCATTTACACCCACCAGGCATCCAGTCTCCCCGCTGGGAGCAGCACCGCCCTGCTTGCTGAAGCCGCACCCTACATAGTCTCTGTCCCTGGCGGATTCCAGGGCCACCCATCACATTCGGAGCCTTCTGGCCACAGGGATGGGTCAGGGAAGAACCACGCCAGGCTGGGGAGGTCCCAGCCTTTCCTGCTCCTAGGAAAGGTTCCCACTCCTCTGGGTCTGCAACCTGGGGAGGGGGGCAGAGCCCGGGGCCTGAGATGAGGCCAACAGAGAAAAGGGCCAAGGCTTGAGACGCCATGGCCTTCTGGCTTCTGCAGGCCAGACCTGGGCTCCCTTTGTCCTGGGCACTGAATCGTCCTGAGAGAATCGGAGATAATGGCCTGAGGCTGAACGCTCTGAAGGCTGCAATTAAACGGCATGATAACAGCTGGCAGGACCACACCCTTGCTCTGCGTCGGGCAGCATTGGAAGGGCTCCATGTGTTACCCCAGGTAGTCCTCTCAGCAACCCCACGATGCCACAGGTATCATTATCCCCATCAACTAGGCACCAAACAGGCCATCGGGCTCAGCATCCCCCACCACCTGTGCTGCCTTTTTCTTTCTTTCATGTGAAATCTTAGTTCCCTGACCAGGGAGGGAACCCGCTCCCCCTGCAGTAGAAGTGTGGAGTCTTAACCACTGGACTGCCAGGAAGGTCCCACGTGCTGCCTCTTGAGGGACTTAATCTCTCTGTGCTTCTGTTTCCTCACCCGCAACGAGGAAAATAGAAATGGCACATGTCCTGGGGTCTTGAACATGAATGTTCCAGAAAGACTCGTCCCACCACCCGGCCTGGATTGTGGAGGCAGAGTCCAGGCCTGAAGCTCAGCACCGGCCACTGCTGCCCCCAGCCCCAGCTGCCTTGCTTCCAGCCTAGCTGTGGGGCCTACGCTGCTCGCCCTGGCCTACTCTCTCTGCCTTGATGCCTCCCTGGATCCTCCAGCTCAGGCACCTCTCCTCCACCAGCAGCAGCTCTCAGGAGGGGCCTGGTCCCAGACTGTTGCTTAGTAAATAACCAGTAGCAGCACATATATGGTGAGTGGGCCATAGGCTCTGGCCAGAGGGAGGCGGCCAGGTAGACCAGGTGTCCAAGCCTCATGAGCGCCCTCCTGGGAAAGTGGGCCTGCACCTACCGCCAAGGTCCTCGATGATGTCCAGGGTGGAGCTCCAGGAGAAGCACTCCACAGCCCCCAGCTCCAGCTCGGCCAGGGCCCCAGGCAGGGCCTCCAGCTCGTAGGCACCCCGCTTCTTCCAGTAGAGAAACATCCTGAGGGCTGGGCAGGCCTCTGCCAGGCCTGTGCCCTCAGAGGCTGGGTAACCCCAGGGCCCTGGGTCCCCGAGGCCTGGACACAGTGGGTGCAGGGACCGCAGAGGGCCTGCAGAGACCCTAGGGCTGGCCTCAGGGCCGGCGAGTGCAGCCCTCCCCGGGGAGGGGAGCATGCTGGGAGTGGCTGGGGGCCTCAGAGCTGACCAATGGCCAGGGCCCCAGCCCCACACAAAGCGCCTTTCTTCCCCTCCTACAGACATTTTACAAATTTCAACTTCCCGGCCCCCTCGGAGCCCCCACCAAGGGGATGGGCTGGCCGTCTGCGGACCGCAGAGGCCCGGAAAAGAGTCCGATTGTTCCGTGATCTCTTTGCTAAGATAAGTTTTCAGAAGAGAAAAATGTGCTGCTCCAGGAACAATTCCAGCCCCCCACTCCTGACCTCTGACCCCAGCCCCCAGCCCCAGCTGGACCCCACAGGATTTCTTAATGAGGAGTGGAAGCACCCATGGGGTGCTGTGGAATGGGCCCAGAGTTGTTTTCAGCAGCCTGACTGGGCCCCCTCCCCAGGAAGCACAAGGCGTTTCCCAGATTCCCTGAGCAAAGACTGGGGGAGGCCTTCAAGGGTCAGAAGGCATGAGCTGTGGGCCAGGCCGAGGCCCAGAATCAGCCCTTTCGGCTCTCACCAAGGGCCCTTCCCTCGTTGGGCTGGCCAAGCTTCTCCAGCCTGCCCACCTGCCCATGCCTCCCGCCTCAGACCGTGTCACCTACACTGATGGCAGCGCCATGCATGGAGCCTGGGCAGGCTGAATGGGTGCAAAGGACTTCAGGCATCACCACGGAGCTTCACAGCCCCCTGTCCAGTGGGCACAAGGGGTGGAGAGTAGGGAGGATGGAAGGGGTGAGGGCCAGGGCAGATGGAAGGACTGGGGTGAAGGAGCTGGGTGGGGCAGAGCACAGATGAGGAAACTGGGACTCAGCTAACAAGGAATGGAACTTGAATTTGAACCCAGGACTATCTGGCTTCCAAGTCAGCTTGAGGGGGACTTCCCTGGTGGTCCAGTGGCTAAGACTCCCTGCTCCCAATGCAGGGGCCCAGGTTCATTCCTGGTCAGGGAACTACATCCCACAGACGGCAACTAAAAGTTCACATGCTGCAACTAAGACCTGGTGCAGCCAAGTAAATATTTTTATAAAAGCCAACTTGGGGGCCCATACAGCCACCTGGGGGAGAAGCTCGGTGGTCAGAGGCAAAGTGGTGGCCCCATGGGGATCCAGGCTGGATGGGGAAAGGCCACTGTGCTCAGCCTCCCAGCCAGCCTCCGCCAAGTTGTTGAGCCTGCTCTGTGTGACCCTGCTGTGGCTCCCCAACTTTCCAGGGTGCCCAAGGAGCTAGCCTGATTCAGGGCAGAGAAGGCTGCCCCCTACGCAACCAGATACCTGGCAACAGCGAGGCACAAGGCCCAGGCAGGGGGAGTTGACAGCAAAAGGCTCTACTTTCTGGGTGGCGGGGGGTCACCCCAGGGCTGTGGTGGGTGGGAGGGTGGTGGGGTAGCCATCCAGGGAGCCTGCATACCCCCAGCTGAGGGATAAGGTGCCAAGAGGCAGCTCAAGTAATTCAAACCATATGCCTGCCTGCCTGCCTGCCTGCCCACCCGCCTCCTCCTCCGGCCCAGGGCCAGGGCCAGACAAATGTAGCCGGGCCCTTTGGTCTGTAATCACTGGCTCCCACGAAGCCTGGGCCCACACGAGGTGGGGGGCACCCTGGCTCGTGTTTACAGGCAAGTGGCCAGCATGGGGGTGCCAGACTGAGCTTGGGGGAGTCAGATGATTCTTCCCTGGCAGCCGTGGCTGGTCTCAGGGCCCACCCGGCAGAGGCCAGAGTTGCAGAGTACAGAGTGGTCCCTGAGCAGTTACCCAGTCCAGACCCCCCTGAGTCTAGGCCCAGAGGTGCTACTACACTTGGCTGTGTTTTCAAAACAGTGAGTTCCGAGGACATTGCACCCAGGGGGCTGGGGGAGATGTCTTCTGATCCTCAGCTTTGGGGTGAACCCAAGGAACCCCCCACAACATGCACCCACCTGTGAAGGCCCAACTTGGGGGTTGCTGGTGCTCAGGCCCCGGGGCTGCAGAGATGAGGCCTGGCTGCGCCCCTACCCCTCCCTGGGGCACCTACAGCCTCCTCCTAGAGGTTCTCTCTGTCATCAAATGTACCTCCTGCTTCCCACCTCCCTGCCCTGGCTCATACAGTCCTGCTGCCTGATGTCCTCTGGTTCCCACGAGCATCACCCACACTCCTCTTGTCCAGGCTGGAGGCCCCCATCCCTGGCTTGGCCTCCATCCTTCCTGTGCAGGAGAGCAGGTGGCACCCAGGGGCTCTGGGAAGACACACCCAGGCTGATAAATGGGCCCCCACAGTGTCCCATGGGGACCCACCAGCCACCCCACCACCACCATGAGGCAGGTGTCAAAGGCAAGCATACACACCTGGGCCTTTTACTGGGTCTGGGGGAAACCAGGAAGCTAGAAAGTGAGTAACCCTGCTTACCAACGTGCAGAGGGGGCTCTTTACCACCTCTGAGAGAGCTGGGGTATGCATGTCTGTCTTTTTTTTTTCCTTTTCTTTTTGGCTGCGCTGGGTCTTCGTTGTTTTGTTCTCTAGTTGTGGCGAGCGGGGGTTATTCTTTGTTGTGGTTCTCGGGCTTCTCATTGTGGTAGCTTCTCTTGTTATGGATCACAGGCTCTAAGGGCACACGGGCTTCAGTAGTTGTGGCTCCCAGGCTCTAGAGTGCAGGCTCACTAGCTGTGATTCACAGGCTTAGTTGCATCACACACAGCATGTGGAATCTTCCTGGACCAGGAATAAAATCCGTGTCCACTGCATTGCAAGGTGGATTCTGTTTTTGTTTGTTTATATATGTATGTGTGTGTATTGGCTATATATATACATGTATATCAGAGAAGGCAATGGCATCCCACTCCAGTACTCTTGCCTGGAAAATCCCATGGACGGAGGAGCCTGGTAAGCTGCAGTCCATGGGGCTGCTAAGAGTCGGACACGACTGAAGCAACTTAGCAGCAGCAGCAGCAGCATACATGTATATATGTGTATGTATATGTATGTTTATCGGCTGTGTTGGGTCTTCGTTGCTATTCGGACTTTTCTGTAGCTGTGGCGAGCAAGGGCTACTCTCTAATTGCAGCGCGAGGGCTTCTCACAGTGGTTGCTTCTCTTGTTTCCGCGTACAGGCTGTAGGGTGCACGAGATTCCATAGTTGCAGCACGTGGGCTCAGTTAGTGCAGCTCCCAGGCTCCAGAGCACCAGCTCTATAGTTGTTGTGCAAGGGATTATTTGTTCCATTAATTGTGGGATCTGCCCAGACCAGGGATCGAAACTGTGTCTCCTGCATTGGCACGCAGATTCTTTACCATTAGACCCCCAGGGAAGTCCGTGTCTGTCTTGTACTCTGCTGTGTCCCCAAATGGGCAGAATGATGAGAGTCACCATGGGCCTGATGCCATGCTGAGCACAGTTCACACATTATCTCCTTTAAGCCTCATGTTAGCCCCATGAGGCCTGTACTATTAGCCCATGTCAGAGGTCATGGTTGAGACCAGGGGCCATCCAGAGCTGGCAGGGGACAAATGGGGGTGAACTCCAGAGCTGTGCTCTCACCGCGAAGCCGCAGTGCCAGGTCCTCAATGATGCAGTCATAGGGCCTAGAGGGGGCACCCTGTGCCCAGAGGGAGGCAAGATGGCCCCAAGCTGGAAGCCCACCATCCTACAGTCCCAGGTCCTCCTCTCTGCCTAGCTCTTCCTGGAAGCTTATGACCTCTGGACAGGGTGATCCCAGGGGACCCAGGACACCAATGGTTCATACCCTCTACTTGGCCTGCCCCTCGGGGTGGGGAGCCTTGGTCCCAAGCAGGGAGACCCCAGAGATTTCTCCCTATTGCAAAGAGCTCCCACCGGCCAGGGACCAGGGCTGTGACAGGCAGAGGATGGGGAGTTGGAAACCCAAGCCTGCTTCACTCAGTTCCTGGCAATGGCCTTGGACATGGGGAGGGGGTCAAGGCCCTGGCAAACCGCAGCTGTTTCCTTGAGAGCAGAAGTGCCACGTGAGGGCCTGAGCAGGGGGCCTGGGAGGCCCGCTGAGTAAGAGGCTGAAAGAGGAAGAGGAGCAGGTGGCCCGAGCTGTCCGTCAACCCCCATGCCTGCCACCTCCCAGCCAGCCACGGTCGACAGAGACCTTGGTCCTGAGGGGCACCTTCCCTTCCTGAATTCACAGAGCAGGGGGTCCCTGGGTCCTCTAGATGCCCCTCCCTTTTCAGCCCTGGCTGACCCCATCCCACCAGGATAGCTGAGGGCAACTCCCTGAGGAGTGGACAGGTCCAGGGGTCCTGCCTCTGCCTCATTGGCTGGGTAGCCCTGGGCATGACACTTGCTGAAGCCTCAGTTTCCACATCTGTGAAAAGGAGTGAGGTAAGAAGCCACTCCCACACACTATGGTCTTTAAAAGATCCCGCTCATGTGGGGCCAAGCAGAGAACAAGTGCTTGCCCCCTGGGGGGTGGTCCCTGCATCCTGCCATGAGGCCCTGCCCCTCCCCCTCACCAGGCAAGGTCCTCCCTGACCCTCTGCGGTCCCCTGAGTCCCCCAGGAGCAAGTGACCACATCTTTCTTCCACCTTCCGGTGTGTGGGGAGGCCTGTCTGGACCCCCAGGAGCAGCAGTTGAGGCGGTGGGGTGGGGTTGGCCGCTAATAGAGCCGACACTGCCGAACGGTGCCCAGTGCCAGCTGTGCGGCTTGCGTGAGAAGTGGCCTCACGGACTGTGCTGTGCTTAAGTGCTCCCAGGTCGGACTGCAGAGCCTGTTAGGAATTATGTCTGGCCGGCCAGCCAGAGGCCCGTTATATAACACAGCACGGGGCCGGCACTAGCCACCCCCAGCACCCCCGCTGCCCCACTCCCCAGCCTGAGAGGTGATGTGTCCCCACCCCCCACGTAACACAGCAGACCTCCAGCTCCAGGTGAAGAGAAGGGTCTGCTCCCACCTACCAGAGGCCCCTGCCAAGGGCCCTCCAGGGCCAGAGCAGCTGGGTTGGTGGCTCCTCACGGGGCTGGGAGTGGCATGGAGACCATCCCCCCAGGCAGCAGGCATGCACCTGCTGGAGGGATGAACAGTAGAGGGCTGGCATGGGTGGCACAGACAAACAGTAAACCAATCCGAAGGCTGGATACATGGGCCTGAAGCCTCAGCCACCTGTGAGTCCCTCAGTTTGGAAGGTGCTGAGCCCCAGGGCACTTGGCTGAGGGCCACCCTGGCCTTCAGCTTCCGCCAGGCCTGGCCCCAGGCCATCTCCCCAGACACCTCTTCACAGTGTGAGACTACCGCGTCCCATCCCCAGTAGAGCGGGCTGCACACACCATACCAGGAGGAGTCTGGCCCAGTGTGGGTCTCCCCCCACTCCTGCTGGGCCCACACAGCCCTTTCTCAAACTCTCAGGGGCCCCAGGGGCTGGGACAGAGACTCATGAGCTGTCAGGGTATGACGGCTCCCAGGACGGAATTTGCAGAGCCTGGGACTGAGGTGGGAAGGACCCTGCGGTGGGCTTCAGCTCCATTCCCAGGGTGGGCACCATGGGCAGCTCCCCTGCAGCATACCCCACAGATGGGCTGTCCCAACACTCAGTGCGTGGATGGTCAGCACCGCTGGGGGAGAGTCTGGCCAGCAGGAAGCCCTGGGCCAGGCAAGGAAGAGGGCCCTGTGGCCCCGGCTGGGAGCCTGTGTGTCTTTCTCCCAGTCACTCTGACACAAACCCCCAGAAGCAGAGGCTCCCAATTGGTCAGGGACCCTGGCTCAGTCCTTGTTCTCCAGCCAGCAGCTGGGCAGACAGCAAGGACACTGACACCAGCCAAACCCCTCTGTGCACCAGGCCCTGGACCCAGATCCCTGGAGATGGATCTCCTTTAAGCCGCTTAGCGATGCTGTCGTTGCATTACTATCTCCCCATCATCCAGAGCGGGAAGGGAGGCTCAAGGGGGCCTAGAGGCCTGCCCAGGTCAGCCGGGAAATGGGTGGGGGCTGCTGCCAGCGTCTCCTCACCATCACCTCCACCCTGTGCCAATGCTCCCTTTGGGGCCAAAATAGTCAAGCTCCACTTGCTACCAGGGTGCAGCCAATACATGGGCCTCCCCACCCATCGCTGCCAGCACCCTGGACTGAGACATGGGGGCTCAAGGGGCCCTTTCCAGAGTCTTTCCCCTCCCCAGATGCACCCTGCTTCAGGACTTGGGAACCCACTGATCACAGCCCTCCAAGAAAATGGGTCCCTTCCTGGGATCTCTTGAGTGTGTGGGGGAGGGTGACAGCCAGACAACAGGCCCCTCAGACCCAGGCAACTCCCCAAAGGGAAGGGGTGGGAGGTCTAGCCACTGTCCAGCATCTGGCCTGACTGTCCTCATCCACCCATCCGCCCACCACGGCCTGGGGACAAGCACAACCTCAGGCTAGCTGGCCATGGACCAGCTGCCCACACCATTCTCAGCTCTGCCTCTAGAATGCCCTGGGCAATTACCACTGTGTCTGGGCCCCCTGTCTTATTCTTGCCCCTCCAAGTCAGCCTCCAGAATGCAGCCTGGCACCTGGCTGAGATCCCAGCTCCTGCTGGCTGTGTGACTTTGGGCAACTTGCTTAGCCTCTCTGGGCTTCAGTTCCCTCATCTATCTAGTGACAGTACTCACAGGACAGCTGTGGGGATTAAAATGACTTAGTCCAGAAGAGCAGCCTCCACAGTCAGTGGACAATGACCAAAAATCACAGCAAGAATACAAAGCAAATCTGAAAATGTCCTTGCTTTGATTAAAAATTCACTCCCTACCATCTGTGGGACAAGGTCACCCTTCCTGGCATGGCCACTCACACTCTGCTGGACCTGTCCCCACCCACTTCTCTCTGGGGGAGCCATCCCCCAACCTCAGCTAGGCAACTCTTTGATCCAGCCTCTACTGCAGGTGACCATATGGAAAGGTGCAGCCTGGATCCTTCTGCACTGAGAGCCTTTTGAAGCAGCTGTGTGTGTGTGTGTTAGTCCCTTAGTCATGTCTGACTCTTTGCAACCCCATGGGCTGTAACCCACCAGGCTACTCTGTCCATGGACTTCTCCAGGCAAGAATACTGGAGTGGGTTGCCATTCTCTTCTCCAGGGGATCTTCCCAACCCAGGGATCGAACTCGGGTCTCCTGCACTGCAGGCGGATTCTTTTCTGTCTGAGCCACCTCCCCTGAACACAGAACTGAAGCCAGCCTGGAACAGAGCAGGTGCCAGGGGATTGCTCATTGACTGAATGAGTTCATAACCAACCATTGCTCACAGGGTCAACTTCCGAATACCTCAAAACTTAGTCCAGTGAAGGTGGCCAGAAGGATCCCTGTGCAGTGGGCAGCCCACAGGCCTGAATACCCAGCCTGAGGTCAGATCTGGCCACCTCGTGGGAGGAGTAGAGACCCCAGCTAGACCCAGGCCCTGTCAGCTGGTGCACCAGGGTTTTCCCAGCTGGGAGCGGGCAGCGGGGCGGGGGGAGAAGAGGAAATGGAGGCCTGCCTGTATCCTCATTGCTGTCTGTGGCTATGGCAGGGTGGCCACATTCCAGTCTCACTGCCAGCCGCTGGCCACTGCAGGCTTTCAAACCTGGCCAGACAGTCTGAGAGGCTGGGCCCTCTGGAGGGCCAAGTCTGTCCAAGGAACAAAGGCGTTTGAGCCAGGCTCCCAACCACAGAAAAGACTGGCCAGACTTCCAGGACAGCTGGGATTTCAAAACATCTAACCCATTGTTGGAACACTGATCCCAGTGGTTGGAAACTATTGTTGCCATCCCCTTGGACATCCCTGCAGAGACCCAGGTTGCCTGGGACAGGCTTTGTCTCCCTGTTGGTTCACGGAGGCCAAAGACCTCTCCTTCCCCCCAAGGCAAGGATGCAGCCCCAGCTTACAGACACAGTTTCTGGGCAGGGCAACTGCTGGCTGTAATGGCTTACAATGAATGCTGGAGCTTGAAGAGCCTCCTATTGGGCCTGGAGAGGGGCTGCCTCGGTCCCGTTCATTTGTATTACCAGAAAAATATCCGCTAATGGACAGAGAGTGACCATGAGTGTGCATGTGCATCTGTGTGTGTGAGTGCATATGCACACTATTGTAGATACTCCTCTCTGAGGAAGGTGAGTTGGAACAGATACTGGAGTGATGTGAAGGAGCTAGTCGTGCAGATATCTGAGAAAACAGCAAGTGCAAAGGCCCTGCGGAAAGGACATATAATGTGCTGAAGTTAAGGTGACCAAGGTCCACTTCACCTTGCCCAGGCTAAGAGGAGTCTCAGGACACAGGACTTTCAGGGGTTTTCTTTTTTAGTAATTTTTATTTATTTATTTGGCTGTGCTGGGTCTTAGTTGCAGCATGTGGGATCTAGTTCTGTGATCAGGGATGGAACCTGGGCCCCTTGCATTGGGAGCACAGAACCTTAGCCACTGGACCACCAGGCAGGGAGGTCTCAGGGCTTCTAGTTTTAAAACCAGGATATGTTGGTCACCCAAAGTGAAAACAGTGACAGATTTTATTTTCCGTGGATCTAAAATCACTGTGGACTGTGACTGCAGCCATGAAATTAAAAGACACTTTCTCCTTGGAAGAAAAGTTATGACAAACCTAGACAGTGTATTAAAAAGCAGAGATATCACTTTGCCAACAAAGAGCCATATAGTCAAAGCTTTGGTTTTTCCAGTAGTCATGAATGGATGTGAGAATTGGACCATAAAGAAGGCTGAGTGCCAAAGAACTGATGCTTTCAAACTGTGGTGCTGGAGAAGACTTTGAGTCCCTTGGACAGCAAGGAGGTCAAACCAGTCAATCCTAAAGGAAATCAACCCTGTATATTCATTGGAAGGACTGATGCTGAAGCTGAACCTCCAATACTTTGGCCACCTGATGCCAAGAGCCGACTCATTGGAAAAGACCTTGATGCTGGGAAAGATTGAAGGCAGGAGGAAAAGGTGGTGACAGAAGAGGAAATGGTTGGATGGCATCACTGACTCAATGGACATGAGTTTCAGAAAACTCCAATAGTGAAGGACAGGGAAGTCTGATGTGCTGCAGTCCATGGGATCACAAAGACTCGGACACAACTGAGTGGCCGAACAACAACAAAGCGAGGGAACATCTAGGAGGTATGTGTGGCTGGAGCAGGGTCAGCAAAAGGAGGAGATGAAATCAGAGACGTGACAGGGCATCAAATCCCAGAGGGGACTGTGAGGACTTTGCCTTTGATTCTGAGGGAAATGGGAACCATCAGAGTTTGTTAGTAGAGGAGGAACATGATCTGACTGAGATTTTAAGAGGCTATTATCACCGAGGTAATCATGGGTGAAATGCCAACAGCTTAGGAACATGAAGGGATTCCAGGAGGGCACAGGGAACTTCCTGAGCCTGTGCGGCTCTGTGTTGGCCACAGAAAGCCTCTGCCCTACTTCACTATGAGTCTAACAAACTTCAGTTACTTCTACTTTAAAAGCACACCATGGGGTTTCCCTGGTGACCCAGTGGTTAAGAATCCCCCTGCCAATGCAGGAGACGTGGGTTCAATCCCTGGTCTGGGAACTAAGATTGCACATACCTTGGAGAACCTAAGCCCGGCCACCACAGCTACTGAGCCACAACAAAAGAAGCTACCTCAATGAGAAGCCCACACACTGCAAGTAGAGTAACCCCTGCTCACCTCAACTAGAGAAAGTCCACACAGCAAGCAAGACCCATTGCAGCCAAAAATAAATGAATTAAATAAATTAATTAATTAAATTTTTAAAAAAAGATCCCATGTGCTGCAACAAAGATCTTGCATGCCACGACTAAGACCCCAAAATAAAATAAATATTGCCTCGTGGTTTCAGAAACAACAGGTATAAAGAGACAATCTACTAAATGCTTTGAACATTCAGATCTGTCAGTGGGGACTTTGCTTCCTACAGTGCTGGATTAGGTAAATCAGACCAGCTTTCCCACTTGGGACAACCAAAACTGCTGGATGAAAAAATTTTCTTTAATCTTAAAAACAACAGATCACACAAAACACAAAAGAGGAGGATCTAGGGAGGTAAATAGATGGTTTTGCACTCAGGGTATTCATGCATTCTGAAGAAAGAGGTGGGAGACATTTTTACTTTTAACGGCTTTGTGGAGTTAGGGGGGAAAGCTCAAAGTCCAGGGAACCTCAGACCTGAGCTTGGATCAAGGTCATCCCAGAACGATGTCCAGGCATATGACAGAAGCATGTGAACATCCTGTATCATCATAGGCCTCAAATTTTTCTTTCAAATAATTTTTAACTGTGTCTAACACACAGTCAAAGATAACTAGGCACACAAGTAACTAAAATCCTATGTCTGAAAACCAACAGAAACAGACTCGCAAAAACTTGAGGTACTGTAGTTATCAGAGGCAGATTCACACGCCTCCTCTGAACTCTGCAAAACCTTGGATGATAGACACTGCTGTTGTCTCCACTTTAAAGATCGTGAAATTAAAGTTCAGCATGCTGGACTTGCCTACAGTCATTCAGCTAGTAATTAGGAGAGCTGTGATTCAACACAGGTCAGTTGCTTCTGTAATCTATGCTGTTAAAAACTTACTACTAATAGGGTCCTTAGGAGGACCATGATGGTGTCACTGACTCAATGAACATGGGTTTGAGCAAACTCTGGGAGATAGTGAAGGACAGGGAAGCCTGGTGTGCTGGAGTCCATGAGGTTCACAAACTCAACTTAGTGGCTAAACAACAGGAGGATCATGGAGTGCCCTTGATGCCCCCCACCTGTGGAAGTTTCAGAGGCATGATGTCAGAGCCTACAGCTGTCCTTGTCCCTCAGCCAAGAGCCACAGCATTTCAGTAATGGGAGTGGACAAAGAAGAGGAGTGCCTGAGACGGTGTAAGGGGATACCCATCCAGCCACCCACCCTCATGTGTCAGGGATAGGCTCAGGACAGATGATGACCAGACATAGAAAGCACATGAAGGACTGAAATACTCTGTTCCAGGGGATAAATGGGTTTCTGGATGACAACCTGGAACTAGCCATTAAAAAGCAAAATGTCCAGCACAGCCAAAAAATAAAATTATTTTTCAAAAATGTAAAATGCTAATCGTCTTCCACCCAGTAATTCCACATCCAGAAATGTATTCTATAGATACTCTTTCACAAGTCCACAGGTATAAGGATGCTCACTACATCATCACTTACAGGAGTGAAAAACTGGAAACAACCCCAAATGTCCACTCATAGAGGGTCAGTTTAAAAATTAAGTATGTCAATACATATTAATATCATGAAGCCATTGAAAAGAATGAGGTAGACTTTTATATATTGCAGTTTTTAATGTCCAAAATATAGTATTAATCAGAAAAAGCAACTGCTGTTTTCCTCAATTTCATGTCAACATTTTTACATATATGTGCATATTTATGTATGTGCGCTGTGTATATATTCAAAGAAAAAATCTGAAATACAATTGGAAGTAACAGAAAATCAGAACTTATAGCTTCATCATTTATGTACTGTTTGAGAATTTTATAATGAAAATATATTACTTGTATAAGCAGAACAGGGTTTCCCTGTTGGCTCAGATGGTAAAGAGTCTGCCTGCAATGCAGGAGAGCTGGGTTCAATCCCTGGGTCAGGAAGATCCCCTGGAGAAGGGAATGGCAACTTATTCCAGTATTCTTAACTGGAGAAGTCCATGGACAGAGGAGCCTGGTGGGCTACACCCTATGGGGTTGCAAAGAGATGGACACGACTGAGCGACTAACACACACACAAGCAGAACAAAGTACACACACATACATACATGTGTGCATATGTGCCTGTATATACTTTTTAAATTTATATGCTAACTTAAATGGTTTAAATGACCACCTTTCACTTGCATTATTGCAAAACTGTTAGTTGCTCAGTCGTGTCCAACTCTTCGTGACCTCATGAACTGTAGAGCCTGCCAGGCTCCTCTGTTCTTGGAATTCTCCAGGCAAGACTACTGGAGTGGGTAGCCATTCCCTTCTCCAGGGGATCTTCCAGATCCAGGGATCGAACCTGGGTCTCTTGCAATGCAGGCAGATTCTTTACCATCTGAGCCACCAGGAAACCTCCTGATTGTTTGGCTCTTTATTTGTCATTCTCCTCCTCATACTCCCCCAAATCCACTCTCCAAACTGCTATCAAAAATGCAAGTCAGAAAATGCTACCTACTCTATTATCAAAATGCTTAAATGCTCATTGCCCCAAGGATGAAATCTGAATTCTGTAAGATGCTCGACCATCCTCTCTCTGGATCAAGCACCGTTTCTTTATACTCCTCCCTCCCCACAGCACCCGCAGAACCCACCCACCTCTCAGGCTTTCCAGTGTGTGTCCCAATCATGCCGCATAAAATGACATTTCTAGCTCCTGCTTTTTTCTCTTTCTGAAATCAAACTTTTCTACCCATAGTCCTTACCCAACTGATTCCACTGTATCCTTTTGGTGATGTAATTCCTTAAAAGAATCGCCCAGATGGGTATTATAAGAGGAACCTCTCTTGTGTATGAACTCATTACCCTACAGTCTCATCGCTCTGTTTAATACATATCAAACTGCTTTTCAATTTCCTGTTTTCCTGTCCTTGGCACTCAGTGGTAGGATTCTAAAAGGACAGGCGTTTATCTTGCTCCCCACCACCAGCCCAGCCCCTGGCACAATGCCCAACAATTAATACGAGTTCAGTAAATATTCTGCCAAAGCTTGTTTAACTCTCAAACTTGGAAATATGGCAAAAGCATAACTAGTGGTCCTGTGTTTTTTCCCCCCTTCTTTGGCCACATCACATGGCCTGCAGGATCTGACCTCCCCAACCAGGGATCAAACCTACACCTCCAGCAGTGAAAGTGCAGAATCTTAGTCACTGGACCGACAGGGAATTCACACCAGTTGTCCTTCAATATAAAAAACAAATCAGTTAAGGGCTTAAAGACATAATCAGGGACTTCCCTGGAGGTCCAGTGGTTATGACTCCAAGCTTCCACTGTTGGGGATCTGGTTCGATTTCTGGTTCAATCAGGAAACTAAGATCCCACTAATCTCATGATGTGGCCAAAAAAAGTATTAATTAATTTAAAAAACACAAACAAACTGAAGCAACAGGGGTGGGTCATTCTTTTGCTGTCCATGTGGCAGCCACGATTTGGGGCTGTAGCCCACATCTCACACAAGCTTGGAAACAATCTCCCCTGAAGTGAGTGAGCCATGATGGACCTTGAGTGAACTGGACATGGGTCACTGGAGGCTCGTATATTAGCGTGAGAGGCACCTGTCCATTTGACTCTCTGGCCACTCCCGGCAGAGACCCCAGCATTGCAGGTAAGTTTCGCCTGGGGGTGTGAGCCAGAGGAAGGCTATGTCAGCAGTGCAGACCCTTCCCAGGGAGGAGACGGCCCTGCAGGGAGGCTGAGTGGGTGCTCAGAGTTCTGTGTGACTCACTGTCTGCTTCCTAAATCTGTCTTGGTCCAGCCACGAGGGTGGGGGAGGGGGTGGTGAGCAGACAAAGGTCAGAATGAGGACTCTTCTGTGAGTGCTCAGAAGTCAGCGGCTAACACACCTTCAAGCCATTTTCTCTTTGGCTGGGAACAGGGTGTTTCCCAGGCCAGGGCTCTGACGGCGGGGTGCTGGAAGCCTATTTGAATCCACGCACGCCATTCCTGATCCCCCATTGCCAAAATGCGTCACGGCGTGCATCAGAAGTGAACTTACAAATATCGATGATTTCGGAGGAATGTTGTGGCCCTACAAAGCTGCAGTTGGGAACCTGCTCCTGGCCATCCTGCCAATGGGGACCCAGCTTTAATGCACAAAACTGAAGGTTTGAAAGTCTGGGGGCTGCTTTCTCACCCATCTTCTACCTCCCAGAAGAGGAAGCTGGAGAGCCTCCCCCACCGCAGGCCCTCCCAGCCCCTCTCCTTAGCAGCTGCCAGTGGAGCAGCTCTTTACACGGGACCCAGTTCTTTCTTCTTTCAGGGGTCGGATGGCTGAAACCGAAAGCCTCCTTTCCCTGCACCTAAGTCAGAGCTGATGGCCAACCCTGCCTTCCAGGCTCTCAGTTCATTAAATCACCCCTTAGGACAGAATGTGTGCCCAGCCTGCAGGAAGGGTTCTCAAATGACCCAGGTGAATTCTGCAAGTGAGGGGTCATAATCAAGCCCCTCCAAGACCCACCAAATCCCCTTTTCTCGCTCCTCTTCAACCCTCCTTTCTGAACCAGAGGAAGAAAGTATACTCACCGGTTCCCGAATGGAGGCTGAGCCAGCTGCGCGGTGGAGACCCGTGTTTTGTCAGGACAGAATTCATGTTTGACCTCGGGTGGTGGCACCTTGCCTGGCCCTTGAGCCACGTGCTAGACCCACAGTCTCCGTCCCTCTCTGCCCGGCTGCAGTCCCAACCCTGGAGGGCTTCTCCTCAACTCAGCCCCAATTTTAATTTCTCCAGCTGAGTCGTCTGCATAGAAAACCACTGAGCTCTCAGCCCTGCCAATCTGCCTCTCCTCCGACTCAGGCCCCCTGGGCGCTGGATGTTTTAACGTATCGACTCGGTGGCTGGGGTTTGCACTGTGTTTTCTTGCTGGCGGTTTCCTCCCCTTGGACTTTCCATCCCCAAGTACCCATATGCTCCCTGGAACGCACTTCTCACACTGCTGGCTGCCTCGGCGGGGGCCTTCCCTTCTTTCCAGGAAAGCAGTGCCACGAAGACCCTAACCGGCTGGACTCCTCGGCGGGAAGGAAGGCCTGCAAGTTCATGGCTTGTCCTGCCAGGCCGACATTCACAGCCCGGAGACCAGCCCAGCTCCGAAGCATTAGAAACACCCCAGGCACAGTCTGCTGAGCGCCACAGCAGCATCGGGGCCAGTCGCCATGGCAACCCTTGGCTTCCCAGCCCAACACATTGTCTGCCCAGCTCGACTCTGTTAGCTGATTCCCAAGACTGCTTACTCAGCTCCCGGGATCTCCAGATTGGACCCGCTGCCCCTCAACTCCAAGCGTGGCTCCTTTCAGACTGCTCCCTTACCCTGCGGCCCACCCTGTCCTCTTCTTTTCCTGGCAAAGCCTTGAAACTCTTTCACTCGGCCAAACCTTTCTGGAGGCCCTGCATCACGTGGCTCCCTCTACTGCACAGATGGGCCCCATATTTATCTTAGCCACTGTTCAGGCTCAGCCTGGCAGACAAGTCTCGTCGCCTCCGCCAAGCTCCACCCTGGGGCCGAGGGCAGAGGGGCCAAGTGCTCGCTCAGGGAGAGGCAGTTACAGGCACAGACCCCCAGCCTGCTGGCTGGCTTCCTTTCTATTTGTACTCTTCTGGGAACAAAATTCTTTTTCCTGCTAATAGAGCCTCAAAGATAGTCCAGGAGTGACATAACATACATCCTTGAGCCTGGTGGTTCAGATAGAAAAGAATTTGCCTGCAATGCGGGAGACTGGGTTTGATCCTGGGTCGGGAGGATCCCCCAGAGAAAGAATGGCAGAGTCACGACTGCGTGGCTAACACTTGGAGCCCAAAAAGAGAAATGAAGCTAACTCCCCTTGGAGCTTACCCCACTTGATAGTGAAACAGGAAAAAGGTGCGGGGGCCTCCCCTCTTCCCTGCCATGACACCCGGTTTCACTACCCCCTTCCAATGTTTCTGCCATTTCTTCTAAGCATTCAAACCATTTCCTGGAATAAAATGGTCTATCTATATATGGAACAAAATGACACAAATTTACATTCTCAAAAATATTTATTGATACAGAAGTTCACATGTGAGTGAAAAAAGCTAGATAGAAACCATACATACAATTGGACAAACAGGTTTGTAAAACACACAAACGCACATGTGCAGTTTAGAAAAATACCGGGTGAGACAGGGTCACAGCGTCAACAGTGACAACACGGTGGTGGACTTCAGGATCGTTTCCTACGCAGGTGAGCTGACTGTGTGATTTTAAAAGCAGTAGTGGGGCTTATGAAAAACTCCCAGGGGCAGGTGACGGGTGGGAGCCTGAGCAGGACCCACAGCAGGAAGGACGGTGCCATTGCCTGGGGGCCATGGCAACATGTTTTTAGAGGCGAACACTGAGTTTCTGCTCCGACCCAGGGTACTCTGAGGAACACAGTCTTCCTCCTGTCTGCTAGGATTTACAACCCAGCCAGAGACAGGCCACAGGCCAGGAGTTACTGCTAGGTCTGCTGTGGATGTGTCTCACGCCATCCTCATGCGGGGACCCTGAGACAAGCCCCATCCGCCCTTTTTTTTTTTTTCCACCCGCCCATCTTAAAGAAGGTCACAGGCTCAAGTGAAACACCCCTCAAAGCTACACTGCCAGCTGGTGGCCCAGTCAGGACGTGGACTCGGAGCTCCAACATCACAGCCTGCTATGGTAACAATCACATGGCCTCACCCAAATCTAAGGGAAAGAATGAGCAGACAATCTAAAAATCACCATCCCATGTCACTTGGTCCTCACGTCATCTTCCGGGCAGAGACCTGAGTGTCCCTGAGGGTGAGGACCTACCCATCACAGGGGTCCTGGTATCGGCTGGGGGAGCCCCTTGGCTCAGCTGGGGCCTCAGCACCCCCGTGTCCTCTCCATCCCTGTATCCTCTCCAGTTGGCCAATCTCAAGAGTTTGTTTTCTCAAAAGTCATAATCCCAAGGCCAGCTCGTGTACTCCTCTCCCTTTTCTCAAACTTCAGTTCTACACTGTGGTCTCCAAGGACAAACTGGTTCCTGTCCCCAAGACCTATCTGGGGACGGATGGGAACAACAGAACTACCTTTCTTCACAAAATTAAGTCAACCCTAAAACTGGAGGATTTTTTCCCCCCATTTTTCATGTTTACCTGTCCTGAAAACAGGTCTGAAGAACTGATTTTAACAAACCACAAAATCAGTGACTGAGAGTTTCCATGTTTTAAGTCACATGTTCCTTTGATTTTCTTAAAATAAGTTATGTACTGCTTTGAAAATCACACAGAAATGACTAAGAGCTGTTCGGTTTTTCACATTCCACTTGGGATGCGGGATCTTAGCTCCTCGACCAGGGATTGAACCCTTGCCCAGGAAGCACAGCGTTCTAACCAATGGACCACCAGGGAGGTCCCAGGAGTTTTTGTCAAGCGTATCTCCAACACAGAGCCCTCACTGGCCATCCTGAAGCAATACACTCTGTGGAAATGACAGAAGCCTGAACCATCAACACTGATTATCCAACGGGCCAACACCCAGGGTGTGTGCACCACTGCCAGTCTGACTGGCACACCCAGGAGCTGACCACAGTGCCGTCTCCAGCATCTCTAGATGCTGAGAAAGGCCTCCAGGAGCTCCTCCACCATCTCCAGCCACCCATGGCCAGCTGACCAATGGCTGACAGCTCCCTCTAGTGGCAACGTTGTTTTCCTTACCAATGGGGACTGATGGGCAACCTTAAAGGCCAGCAGGAAACAGGCTACCAGGGAGTCAGGATTTAATGAAAATGCAAATAACAGATCACCACTTTCATTCCTCCCAAGACTTACTGCTAAAGACCTAAGCATCATTGTAAAGATACAGGAACTTGTGAAGGAGGCAAAAAGTTGACGGATTGACTGCAAAAGTCGCTGCAAGGCCAAGATAGAAGAACATGTATGTACAAGTTAAACTTAGATATAAATAAGATGCAATTAAGAAACTAGACTTTAAATGGTCTCTAAATATCAAAGCTGATGCTGGAGGGTGACAAGGGCTCTACGAGATGAGGGATCGGCCTCCAGAACACTGAAGACAATGATGATCAACACCTTAAATGGATGTAAACGGTAAAACCCTCACATCCTAACAGTGGTCCTTCGAGCAGTCCTGCTCAGAAGCTGGAATTCAGAGCACCAGGACGAAATGCTGCTTCTGTAGGCATCTCAGGGTCCTAAACGCAGACATGATGTGATGTGAACTGGCTGGCCTATTTACCAAACCATTTCCAACCCTGGAGGTTAATGAACGCTGACTCCAGGGAGAAGATGAGGACAGGGGGCCCACCATTTCCCCCAAAGCCCCTGAGAGTCCAGCACCACCACCGGCATGGAGCTTATGCCCAGCCACCGAAACCAATAGCAGGAGCCGCTCCACTGGGCCTTGGTCCAAACAGCCTGGTTTCCAGCTCTGCTCACTGTGCATTTTCCATCTCAGATGAGAAGTCACTCAGGACAAACTGAGTTTTAAAGAGGCCCCAAGACAGGCTTCCTGGGTTTGAGAGCATTTTTTCAGGGTAAAATTTTTCAGCATCAGATTTTTAAAAGATGAAGGGTTCTTGAGGCAAACTTTTATCTATGAAACGTTGAATAAATTTAACACCAAATATAAGCATAATCCTCAACCCATGTGTACAGAAGAGGCTGGGGAGCATCCAGTGAGCAGGGCTGGGAGCACCCCTCAAGCGAGAACCACAGGGCAACTCTGTACCCTTCTATGCTCTCCATCCCACCAGATGTCCTGCTTTCCCCCTTGAGACATTTCTGTGGTCCAGTTTCTCTATATTTATCCAGATACCAGCAATCAGGTCCTTGAAAAACTTCATGAGAAATTGACCATGTTCTGTTTCAATGGTGCATGAACTCTTCCCTGCTTCTTGATTCCTTTAGAAAACGAAACAGAAGACTAGGGAAAACCTCTGTCAGGTCGATTTAAGAGTATACGTACTCAAAACACATCCATGAGCTACGTAGGAAACACTGCACCGTTTGCTACGTAAGCACGCTGTTCTGTTCGTGGTCACAGAACCCCATCGTCTGCTGATGCCAGGCTGGAGATGGTCAAGCTTTCTGGGAGGAAGGTCCTTCCTGTGTTAAGAACATCAGTATGTTTTTCGATAGAACTTAGGTTTGGGATGTCCTTTCTCTTTATACGTTGCCCTACTTTCTCTTGCTCCAATTTTCTCTGATGCTCCAGGAAGCTTAAAATTATAATCTGTCGTGACATAAGGTATGGTCCCTTCGAGCCCACGCTGAAATGGAAACACAGAGAAAACATGTGGGAACACTTAGAATCTGGCCAAGATGGAAGACAGTATTAGATTGCTCCTAAGATCCTCAGCTCCCCTTCCTTTGAAGGGCCCACTTACACTTCAACTCCCCAAACATGTCCAACAGCAAGAGATGGGGCTCTCTCTTGAACCAGCAGGTGACGAGGGAGACACTGGCTGCCTCAGCTGCCTACAGGTCCTGCCGTTTGGTTTGGGGCCACATGGATGCCCTTGGCCAATGGGACCTTCTGTAACCTTCCCACAGGAGCCTCTGAAGACTGTCTTCAGGAAGGGTCACCCTGGGGTCACCACCTCTGTCCTTTTCTCCCACACCCATGTCTGTGATGATGGCTCCACCTGGGGCTCCTGCCCGAGGTGATGGGGACTCACACCCCAGACCTTCAGGCCATGCGGACATGTCACCTGGCCTTGTCCATCTCTATGAAGGAGTCTAAATTTCCCAAACAAGAACCTGTTTGTGACTCCCATCCCAACTTCAGGTCCGCACTTTGCCATGGACATAGCCAGCGAGCCCCAGGGCTGCACACACCTGGCTCTTGAGAACACACTGTGGGATGGACACGGCTCCGACCAGCAGACAGTTCACGTGTCTCAGCTCCTCTGGGGGCACGGGAGTGAGGATGTGGTAAAGCCTCTTCTCCATGTCGATCCCCCTGCAAATCCCTTGAGGACACACAACACACATGATCATCCTCCCCACCACTCAGAACTGCAGAATGGCTTATGAGTTTTCTAACGTCCCTGGTATTACAGCGGAGAGGAATCCACCTGCCAATGCAGGGGACAAGGGTTCCATCCGTGGTCCAGGAGAATTCCATGTGCCGCGGAGCAACTAAACCCGTGCCCCACAACTGAGCCCCTGCACATGGTGAGAACAGATGCGATTGAGGAGTCTGACACTCTGAAACCAGAAGGCAACAGGCTGGTGTGTGGACTGTGATGAACGAAACGAAGGGGTGCCAAGCAGGACCCAGGGGCCTGACTCAAATACAGAGTAAATCTTTCAAGGACCGTTCACGGCCAGTGCAGGGTAGGAGGAGGAGTTGCAGGTGGAATGTCAGGGAACAGTTGATGGATTTATCAGGACTGAGGTCTTCGATGCCAGAGAGACAACTAAGCAGAAAAGTGACTGGTAACATGGGCTTGGAGCTCTGACGTTGTGCTGGAGAGCGTGTACAGAGGTCAGCCTACTATGGACGGCCTTCTGTGGGACAGCCCACAGAAAACATGTCAGATGAGAAGGAGGCCCGGCCAGGCCTTGGGACTCCTGTGTTTAGAGGAGCTGGCAGGACAAGCAAAGAAGCACTTTCTTCCTGCCCCCTACCCCCCAGGGCCCACTTCACAGAGGACCGACAAGCTCTCTGACCACTCCAGGCAAATGACAGCAACAAGGTCAAGCCCCGCCAATCTACAGCTGCTCAGGTGGGTCAATGTCAGTAGGTTTACACTCAGATTATCCTCTCAGACTCACCAAACCCCACACAATCGCAGATGGGACTCTGGGCAAGCAGGATGGGCCCGCTGGCGTATCCCCTGACATCATCCAGGATCTTGCAGAGCCCGACCCAGCTGGCGTTCACAGCGTACAGGATGTGGGTGGGCGCCACATCAGCATGGATGATCCGGAGCGCGACGGCATTGAAAGGGACCTGGAGGACACACGTGCACCCCCTCCAGTGATCTGACTCAAAAGACTACTTGTGTTAGTAGTTTCTACAAGCTGACGAGTCATCTATCTGAAGTTTTATCCGCCAAACTGCCCACCAAAACATATCTAAAAGGAATGGAAATTGTTTAGTGTTTCACTGCTTTAGACTGAGAACCCAGGAAAATTACACAAAGCTCCTACACACCAACACTTGCTAGAAATCTAAATTGAATGCCTGCAACTTTGTCTAAAGAGACACATAAGATGCGAATTCGGGGACATCCGCATGAGCTGAAGGTAGGAGGGAGACTGAAAACTCATCACCAACAGGTCTCCAGGTGGAAGAAAGTAAACACCCACAGAGTGAAGAGAAGCTCCCTAAGGGAATTACTGAATTAAGAAAAATGGACCACCTTCCTGGAGCACACAGTAAAGGACTACCTTTAACATGTAACTCTCTGGGTAACTACAAACGTTTAAAATAGAACAGCATTTTGTTAAACATTTTATTTAGGCTTCAAAAATAAATATGAATTTGTAACAAACGGCAGTTTACATTACTGCCAGGTAAGTTTCGAGTCTAGTTACAGAGCATCGCCAATGAGTATAAACTGGAGCAAATCACCCAAAAATTCCACTAAACCAACTGCCCTGGGTTCTTCAGTGGAGAGGGCTTGGAAGCCTGGGGCCAATCTCACCACTGGGCTTAAGAAACATGATGCTGCCCGCCCCCCCACCCCATACTCCCTGGTCACGGCTCCTGCCTGTGAGATCTCCGCCCGGCATCTCCACCTGCCTGCCTGCACCAAGTCTTCTGGCTGTAAGCGGGGTCTGTACCAGCACCTTCCCCACAGGCTCAACAGAGCGCCTGGCCCACTGTGTGCTCAGCACTGTGCAGGCCATACAGCGGAGGGAGGGCTCTGGGCCAGAGTCAGGCCACCTAGGCACCAGCCAGTTCCAGCCCAGACTTTTCCTATGTCCTGTGGGCAAGCTGAGTCTGCCCCTGGCCTCAGTTCCATCATCTGTAAAGTGGGGATAATAACAGGGCCTCGGTGAGTAGAGGAGGGCACAGCACAGGGTGAGCACTTAGAAATGATACCTGTTGCTATTTGATTCTTTCCTCATCTGGGACCCTAATACTATGGCGGTTTCTTCCCAAAACAATCCTTCAGAGGCTGGAATTCAAGATGCACTCACTTTAGAGCTAGAATCAACCTGTGACAATATCTGAAACACGTTACGAGTGCTCTCTGGGCACACGCGTGTTCTGCAAGGCCCGTCACCACCACTCACAGCCCAAGTCACAAACAGCCAGTCGGCAGAAGGGCGGAGCTGGGCTGCAGGGTGTGGTCCCAGGGCCACCTCTGGTGTTAGGAAGAACATTCCTGGTCAGGATGGAAACCAGGAAACCCCTCTGGAGCTGGATCCACTCCCACTGGATCCCTCAGCTCCTGTCTGTAAAATAGGCACAGTAGCCACATCAACACCTCAGGGGTGAGGATGACATGAGTGAAGGGGTCTAAAGAGGTGAGACGGGCACACAGGAAGCTGGACAATCCCCCTGAGAGCTCAGGTTACCTGATAGGGTGTCAGACCGTGTAAGGCACGCAGCGGCTTTGGCACTGGGGGCTGCAACTGGCTCAGGTAACCCAGCACTGCCAGCTCACGAAGGACTCTGTTATGTGATTCTCTGAAAAGTAAATTGGAAGAAGGTGAGAGGCCCACCTCCCGCTCAGAGATAGGGCCCACCTGTCCTGACACAGCCCACGTCCCAACCTCGGGATCTGTAGACCTTGCCTCTCCATAAACCCACTGGAGATCCTTCAGGTCAAAGCTCCTAGAGGGGCAAGCAGACTTGGAGGCCAATTCTGGGCATTTCCACTGGAAAGGAACCATTCGGAACAGAACTGACTCTTCTCTGTAAACAGGTAGCTCTGACAGTGATCTGAAAGATTTTAGGGGACTGACCCCTTTGAAGGAATCAAGGACAGAAGGCCTTGTCAGACTGAAGAAAAAGGAATTCTCCAGCCATGATAGTCTGCTTACCTATTTCTGGACGTTTTTCCAGTCACAAACTCCGACTTCACGAACATCAGCTTGTATCCCGTAGACATAACTGGACTCTCTTTGTCTTCGTCAGCAAACTCCAAACTCTCGGCAAATTCGGGCAGGTGGAAACCTCTGTTTCTGACTCTGGACTTGCGTCTTGTGTACAAGCCGTCCATGTCATCCACGAAGTCGGGGGTGAGGTCTGGCATGTATTTACTCCGGTCCGAGCTAAACTGGACAACGTGGCTGGGCGACAGCAGGCGGATCAGGTCAATGAGAAGCAGGAGACCCTGGTCTGTGAGGAAGTAAACGACAGAGTCCGATCAGTGCACCTGGGCGGTGATGTGTACCCATGAGAGGCTGAGACGAGGAGCCTCCTAAGGGCCAGGTTTCAGCGCTAACATCTGAAAGCCACGCACGTACCCGTTCCCATCACCCAACCCTTCCTGCCAGATGCGCCTCCACGGACTTACCTGCCACCCAGCCCATGGTGTTGATGATAAGAGGGGACTCTCGCTTGTAGGAGCTGAAAACATACTTTATTACCTCAATATAGTTTTCAAAGTTGTTTTTACAAGAAGTTTTCCCGTAATAGACCATTTTCTGGGGTGTCCTCTGGTGAGTGAAAGGTGGTCCTAAGAAGATAAAGGTGAGAGTCACTGATCCATGAGAACCTAAGAGGTGGCAAGGGTTGTGGTCCAGCCATGATCCCTGACAAAGCTGCTCAGGAAATCTGAGCCCATCTGACCACTGGAAATAGCTATGCTCTCACTTTTGGAAATCTAAGCTTTCAACTTCAAACACAGACGTGCTTGCATTTATACACAATTAACCCCAACTACGTCCTAATATGGCCATTCATTCAACAAACATCTACCAGACGTCTACTGCATGCTGGGCATTGCTCTAGATACTTAGGACACATCTGTGAACAGAAGAAACACCTCTACAGGGTTTACACACAATAATTAATAACAATAGTAATCACTTGCTGGAATACAGTACTTACTATGTCCTACATGTGCTACACTGAGTCTCTAGTTTTCATAAACCCCCGTGACACAGGTAGTATTTACTTTCTCGATTTTTACAGACAAGGAAATTGAGAAAGAGATTACCTTGACCAAGGTCACACAGCTAGTAGGGATCAGTGGGACTTGAACTCAAGCAGTCCAGCTTGAGAGGACACACCCTCATCACAACAGCAGTCTGTCCAGACCGAGCCACCTCCCATCCCCTCTGGTCAGGGCTGTGGCCGGGGCCAGCACACACGGCAGGCAGGTGACCAGGACCACATCGCAACACAGTCACAAGGGCCTTGGTCAGTGTGGCTGGTGCGAGGCCACCTAGGGAAGAGCTGGCTAGGCGCCCCTCAAGCTTGGAGTCAGGGGACTTGGGGCAGCCTGCAACTGAGAGGGGCCTGCATGGTCTAGGGACTGAGCAAATACAAAGGCAATGAACAAATATGTAAATACACTGAGAATAACTGCAGCCAGGGTTCTCACCATTGGAAAAGGGGCTGATAAATGTGGAAGGGGGAAGGTTAACTAGGATGAACCCTGGGTGCGAGATTAGAATCTGAATGATCACAATTCCTTGCTGGTCCAGTGGTTAGGACTCTGTGCCTCTACTGCAGGGGACCGGGTTGGATCCCTGGTCGGAGAACAAGATCCCAAAAGCCACGCAGATTGGCCAAAAAAAAAAATGATCATTGCAAATTCATGGCTCTTAATAAACAGAAACCTATACAAAGACATAAAAATATGTATGTACATATATGTGCACAAATATACACATATATCATGTATGTACATATATGACATGTATGGGTTTAAGTATATGTATATTCCCTAACAGTCCACCGAGGGGCTTTGGAAGCAATGACACCCAGAAGAAAACAAAAACACCACATCTATTTAGATCAGAAAACACTATCTTAAGCAACTGATCAAAGCTAACATCTCTGGTAAGAGGACAAACTGACAGCGTGTTGATACGACACAGAGAACACAGTGTGACTTCTAGGTCTAAATATGGGAAAACCCACAAATGTACTCTTCAAACTGTCAAGGTCATAGAAGATTAGAAAAGCCAAATAACAGTCTCCATATTAAAGAAGACTAAAGATTTTTAAGTATGCACTGGGCCTACACAGATGACTGAGACAAAATGGACAAAACCGAGTAACTACACTATAGCAATGTCACTATGCTGATTTTGGTGGTTGTATTTTATGATGATGTATCAGTGTCCTTGTTTTTAAAAATATGGTAAGAAAGGGAAAAAAAATTAAATGGAACAGAGAAAATGTAAAAAGAGGAACAATGAAACCAGCTAAAAGAGAGGAATTCCCTGGCGGTCCAACAGTTAGGACTCTGCGCTTCCACTACTGGGAGCCTGGGTTTGATCCCTGATTGGGGATCTAAGATCCCATAAGCTGCACTGCATGGCCAAAAACAACAAAAAACTGTGGAAAAAAAAAGCCCGGGGCTGGTGCACTGGGATGACCCAGAGGGATGGGATGAGGAGGGAGGTGGGAGGGGGGTTCAGGATGCAGAACATACGTATAACCGTGGCGGATCCATGTCAATTTACGGTAAAACCACTACAATATTGTAAAGTAATTAGCTTACAATTAAAATAAATAAATTTATATATTAAAAAATTGTGGAAAAAAAAAACACACCACATACACACACAAAAAAACTTCTTAAATAAGAAAAAACAAACAACAAAACTCCACAAAAACCAGTTATGTTCCTACACACCAGCAATTAACAATCTGAAAAGGAAATTAGAATAGCACTTGCATTTACAATAACCACAAGAATTAAATCCTTAGGAGTGAATCTAACCAAGGGGGTAAAATATTGCTTAAAGAAATTAAAGAAGACATAAAAATTAGAAAGACATCCTGGGTTCATGGACAGGAAAATGTTAATACTACCTCATCTACAGATTGAATGCAATCCTTGGGGACTTCCCTGGTGCCCCAGTGATTAAGACTCTGCTTCCATTGCAGGGGCGTGGGTTAAATCCAAGGTCAGGGAACTAAGATCCCGCATGCCTCGCCACCCAGCCCAGTGAAAAACAAGATTGAATACAATCCCTATCAAAATTCTAACAGCCCTTTCCCCAGAAATGAAAAACCCTATCCTAATATTCATATGGAATTGCAAAGGGTCTCAAAATGACCAGATAATCTTGAAAAAGAATAAAGCTGGAGGATTCACATTTCCCAATTTTGAACTTCTTACAAAGGTACAGTAACTAAAAGTGTGGTACTGGCCTAAGGGCTATGTGTAAACCAATGGAATAAAGAGCATGAAAAAAAAAATCCTCGCATGCATGTGCTTCCCAGGTGGTGCTAGTGGTAAAGAACCCACCTGTCAATGCAGGAGACATAGAACTGCAGGTTCCATCCTTGGGCTGGGAAGATCCCCTAGAGAAGGGCATGGCAACCCACTCCAGTATTCTTGCCTGGAGAATCCCATAGACAGAGAAGCCTGGCGGGCTACAGACCATGGGGTCACAAAAAGTCGGACATGACTGAAGCAACTCAGCATGCATAGATGTATGGATGTGTGGGCAAATGATTTTCAACATGGGTGTCAAGACCATTCAATGTGGAAAAAACAGATAATGAAAACTGGACATCCGTGTACATAAGGACGAAGTGAGACCCTTCTCTTGTGTCAAACACAAAATGTAACTCAAAACTGATCCAAGACCTAAGTGCTAGAGCTAAAACTTGCAGAATTCCTAGAAGAAACCATTACGGAAAATCTTTATGAGATTAGATTTAGTAACAACTTCATGGATGATCCAAAAAGCATAGGCGACAGGAACATAAAAATTAAGAACTTTTGTGCATCGAAGGATATTATCAAAAGCAAATAAAATGACAAAGTATCTGCAAATTGCATATCTAGCAAGGAATTAACATCCAGAATATATACATAACTCCTAAAACTCAACAAAAACAAAGAACCCAATTCAACAGTGGGCAAAGGACTAAAACAATCATTTCTCCAAAGCAGACGTACAAACAGCCAATAAACATATGGTAAGAGGCTCAACACCATTAGTCATTAGGGAGATGCAAACCAAGACCAAAAAGAGATCACTTCCATCCACGAGAAAGGCCATGATCAAAATAATAAGTATTGTTGAAGATGCAGAGAAATCAGAACCCTTGTGAATTACTGATGGGAACGTAAAACAATGCAGCTGCTACAGAACAGTCTGGCAGTTTCTCAAAAAGTTAAACATGACCACTCATGGGTGTGTACGTATGTGTGTATGTGTGTGTGTGTGTGTGTATATATATATATATCCAAAGGAATTGAAAGCGGTGGCTTGAACAGATAGTTGTAACCAATATTCATGGCAGTGTTAGTCACAACAGGCAGAAAAGTAGAAATAATACAGGGGCTTCCCTGGTAGTCCAGTGGTGGAATCCACCTGCCAATGCAGGGGACAGAGTTTGATCAGTGATGATTCCTCATGTCATGGAGCAACTAAGCCCTGGTGCCCTAGAGCCCATGCTCCACAACAAGAGAAGCCACCACAATGAGAAGCCTGCCCACCGCAACAAAGAGTAGCCCCCACTTGCTACAACTCGAGAAAGCCCATGTGTAGCAATGAAGTCCCAGTACCATCAAAAATAAATACATAAAAACATAAAAAGAAAAAGTTAAAAAGAGACAAAATGTGATATACATACATTGGAATGATTTTCAGCCACAAGAAGGAGTTAATTTTGATATATACTACAACTCAATGGACATGAGTCTGAGCAAGCTTCAGGAGATGGTGAAGGACAGGGAAGCCTGGCGTGCTGCAGTCCATGCGGTCACAGAGTCGAACATGACTGAGCAACCGAACAACAATATTAACAGATCTTGAAACCTTTATACTTAGTGAAAACAGCCTGACACAGGAGCACAAGTACTGCATGATTTCACTTAGATGAGGTGCCCAGAACAGGCAGATTCACAGGGAGGGACAGGCAGCACACCAGAGGTCCCCAGAGGCTGGAAGGGGATGCACTGTTATTTAATGGACACAGCATTTCAGTCCAGGACAAGGAAAATGTTTTGGAGGCAGACAGTGGTAACGATTATACAGTGCTTCGAATGCATTTGATGGCATGGTACTGTACACGTATCAATAGTCAAAATGATAAATAACATGTTATGTACATTTTTGTATTAAAAAAAGCAGCATGGGAATCTGATTTGGATTCTGAAACATAAAAAGGGTATTAGTAGGGTAACTAATGGATTTTGAAAAATATCTATAGATTAGTTAACAGTATTATATCAATGTCAATTTCTTAGTTACGATTATTGTGTAGTGTTACGTAAGATACTCGTATTAGAGGAAAGTGTTTCTAATTTACATAAAATAAAATGGATGGTCGTTCCATTTATTAAAATAGAACCCTAGAAAGGTATCATTGGGTTTATAGGGGTTTTTTTTGAGACCAGAGGAATACTTATGGGAAGACCATAAGTTTCATAGGGAGATGTGTTCATTTTTTAATATTTTATACTTTTGTACTCTTTGACTTTCTTGTATCACTACTTTTGTACTGTGTAAAACCAAGACATTTAAGAAATGCAGAATACATACCTAGAACTGGTTCTGTAATATTAAGCAAAGAAATGCAACCCGGAGGAGTAAATTCTGTCTGCCCCAGATCACATTCCAAATAATCAACGCAGGATATACTGAAAATTTAAAAGAAAGAAATAAATCTTAACTCGTTTTATTTACCGTGTCAAGGTAAATCAGAACATAAAGATTTTACGTGACACACAGGCATACCCCACCCCACACAGCCTTGCAGGCAGAATGCTCCAAAGATGACATCAGCACAGAGAAAATATCAGCGAAGAGAAAACGGGATGCAAGCCTGGCCACAGTGTCCATTTGCTATGTGGATACAACTCTGTCTTTCCTCAAACTTTTTTTTTTGTACAGTTATATGTCATCTCTATGGAGGAACTGAGATGCATTCCCATCTAGCTTTTCAAATCAAAAATCCTACTTCCTGCTGATAGTCTGGCAATATGTCACAACAGGATTAAAAACACTCTTACCTATTTAACAGCTGGTTAATGAGGTATCTATTAAATGTTGACTTTCCAATGTCCTGGCAGCCACAAACCAGAATGACAGGGCAGCTGTCTGCTTCTTCTGGAGGGGAAACAAACATTGACCCCTGACATGAGCCATCATCTTTAGGACTCTGATCATTAACAGCAATCCTGAGGCTCTGGCGGACAGATGCTAGACTACATCAGTTTGTATCACTCACCGCTAGAAATGCTCACTAACTCTTCCATGGCTGCAAAGGCACTCTCCGTTAAACGCAAGCCGGTTTTTTTTTTCTCTCTTCTAATACCCACAGATCTCAAGGCAAAATACTCAGAGTTAATCTGGAAAGTTCGGACCTGAAAATAACAACATAATGTGCTTCTTTTACTTTGGTTCGAAATTAAGAAGCCTCAAATAGTTGTGAGCTACAAAAGATAACTTTGGGAACTTCCTTGGTGGTCCAGTGGCTAAGACTCCACACCCCTAATGTAGAGGGCCCGGGTTTGATCCCTGGTTAGGGAACTAAATCCCACACGCCGCAACTGGGACTTCACATGCCATAACTAAACATCCTGAGAGGTGCAACTAAGACCTGGTGCGGCTAGATAAATAAATATTAAAAAGGAAAAAAAGATAACTCTGATCCCTCCTTTCGTCTCACCTCTCAGTTGATTCTCAACTATGAATCACTGAGGGCAAAATAAGAACATCTTATAAAATGAGATAATCTCAAGGTTACTCTCTGCCTTACATGAAAATGTAATTCCAGAATGTACTAACACATAGGCATGGGGGGTGGGGGAAGTTATCCAAGAAAGATCATATGGAATCTACATAGTGGTGCTTGAGTAAGTTGCAGGAAAAAAAAAAAAAATCTGAAAGTAAGTGAAAAAGGAACAGGTTTGATCACAGCACCTGAAACACTCACTGCCAGGTAGGGTCTCCATGTCCACCTCTGTGGCCCTCCCAGGCTGCTAGATTCTGCACTGGACTAAATTAACGTGACCACAGGAGCCCGTGCATCATCCTGTCCACATTTGTTAGCTTCTCCTTCCATGTCAAACCCCCAACCTCTACCCACTCCCTATGCCCCCACTCAGCGATACCCCGATCCATTTCACAGAGTAAGAGGAAACAATCAGAAGAGAGCTTCCGCTTGGTCTGTCCCTGTCCTGGGCATTTCCTCCAGCCACTCTCAAGGAACCGCCTCTGCTCCCAAGGCTAACAGACCACAGAGACACTGGAACCCCTCCCTCCATCCTCTCTCCACGGCACCATCAGTGTGCTCTCCTGTGGCTTTTTCCTACAGGTTGTATTCGAGCATGTGGTTCTTTCCATCTGAACAAAACCTAGAACTCTCTAGACGAGGCTTACTCTTCCAACCTGTTTCATCTCTTTCTTCCCTTTATAGCTAAACTCTCTAAAAGCAAAATCCCTAACCACTGAACCCTTGAGCTCCTCCTTCCCCAGCTCTTGATTCCATTCCGACCAGGCTGGCCTGCTCAGCAATGCCATGAAACCACCCTGTCCAGAAGGTGACCCTGCATGCAATTCCCTTCTCAGGCCTCATCTCACCATCAGCAGCGCTGGGCGCCCCCACTTCTTTCAGAGGCTCCCTGATTACACTCACCTGCTCTCCTTTAACATCAGCACAACCACTCCTCAGTCTCTCTGTTGCTCCTAAGGCTCAGATCTTGAACTTCTCATTTCCACCTGCATCAACTTCTCGGTGTCATTATCCCATCTCATGGGCTTTGGAACCCTCTTCTGATAAGAACAGATACTACACTTGATCTTAGCCCAAAGGCCAAGAAGCGATGGAACCCTATTCTACTGAGAGCACCCAAACTTACATTTGAAACCTCTTCTCTGGGCTTCCCGGGTGACTCAGTGGTAAAGAACCCTCCTGCCAATGCAGGAGACATAAGAGACAGGGGTTCGATCCCTGATTGAAGAAGATCCCCTGGAGGAGGGCATGGCAACCCACTCCAGTATTCTTGCCTGGAGAACCCCATGGACACAGAAGCCTGGCTGCAGTCCATAGGGCCGCAAAGAGTCAGACACAACTAATGTGACTCAACACACACGCATGCATGCAACCTCTTCTCTGAATTTGACTCACACATTCAACCGCCCAGCAAGCATCTCCAATTGGATGTCTAAGAGGCATCTTTCAGCTACAGACCTAAGTCTCCTGCTACAGCTCCATGTCTTGGTGCAGACAGTCCGGCCAAAAAACCTGCTGTTGCTCCCTGATTCCTCCTCACACCTCACATCTATCTAGTCTGTCTGATGTTCCTATAGATTTGGCTCAATTTACTGGCTCATGGGAGACAAATTTAGGGACCAATCTGACTTCAGGAAATTAATAGTAAGGGCAGTAAAAATTTGGAAACGAGGAAAGGGAAAGATGGGAGAAAGTGTAAGTATGCTGAAATTACTCAGAATCTAGAGAAAATTCATACTGCCTCAAGTTGGTGAATCAAAATATAAAGATAACCATTTAAAAAATACCAAAAGGCATTTAATAAACTATAACAGAAAATGGTGACTTTATCTGGGGAATGAAGCTAAGTGGGGTAGAAGAGACAATTTTTCCGATATATCCTTCTATTGACTTTTTTACTGTACACATGTGTTACATTCTGTATGACTTATAGCACAACATGACAGATAGATAAGACTAAGGGCATCCTACATAGTCATCAGACTGTTTTGGTGAAAGTAATGAGCAAAACTCTGAATGAAAACTGGTTCTACCTCTTGTACGAAAATGTAAGATAAACCTGGATAGCTGATTATGAAGTTCACGGTGGAGGTTTTCAGACGTTCCAGCAACACGATGGAACACAGAGGAGAAAAACTGCTCATCAAACAATATCTGTCATCTGTAAAGAGAGACATAAGCTGCCTTAGAAACACCACTCCATCAAACGCTATGCCCTGCGGGACTTTCCTCTCCTCTGCTAAAGTTCACACCTTTTGAGACTAGGAATTATGTATGAGAGACTTTTTCAGGAGCCATACTGCATGACAGAAACACACCTTAATGGAGAGGTCGATCCAGATTTGCTACCTAAACACTGTGTGGCCTTTGGTGACCTTCCTCACGTGTGAAATGGTGAAAATAGCTTCACTCTCCAGACCTTGGTGAGGGTTTAAATACATACAGTAAAGAGTGCAAGTTTGAGGCCATAGTAAACATCTAAAAATCATTCGTCTTGGGTCTTCCCTGGTGCTCCAAGCTTCCACTGTAGGGGACATGGGTTCTATCAGGGGAACTAAGACCCCACATGCTGCAGGGTGCGGACAAAAAAAAAAATGTTTTTGCCTTATTATGATACATCCTCAGTAAGTCACTCAGTTCTCTTCATTACCTTGGTTCAGATAAGGTCTGAGCAGAACTCGGGCTTCTTTCTTCATCTCCTTCTTGCTTTTCTCATGCACTGAATAATGAACAGCATTGATGGTCAGGCGAGAGTGGGTATAGGTAGAGAAGACATTTTGGGCAGGCTGGCCTTGGCTGATGGCAAAACCAAACACCTGCACCTGGCCATAGAGGCAGGTCACACGACAGACCCCACTAAAAGTAAAGCCCTAGAGGGAACGAAAAAAGAAAGGAAAAAATAAGGTTACAGATTCTGTTACCAATGACAGAAAACTTCTAAGATTTTAACTGGCTCTTCAGGTTATCACAAGGAGATGAATTAAAAAAAGAGAGATGAATTGCTAAGTAAAAGAATATCTTGTAGGTAATGATGTAGTATTTTAAACTAATAGATTAAAATGTGAATACTTTTAACCTAAGATCATATCCTGGAGCAGCCAAAGGGACAGAGTCTGATGCACACTGACCCAAGGGGGCCCCCTGAACTCAGTTCTGCTGTTCTCACGGCCTCTCTCCTCGGTTTTTCACTTCCCTCCTGTACTGCGGGGGACCTCCCAGACCAACGTCCAGGTGAAGGGTTTGGCTGCTGGCTCTGCCTCCACTTATATCTTTCCGGTAAGTTACCTAAGCTATGTTCTGTTTCTTTCTGTAAACATTACTAGCGGTAATGACTCCATAGAACATGTAGCACTAAATGAGTTCTGCTGCTGCTAAGTCGCTTCAGTCGTGTCCGACTCTGTGCGACCCCATAGACGGCAGCCCACCAGGCTCCCTTGCCCCTGGGATCCTCCAGGCAAGAACACTGGAGTGGGTTGCCATTTCCTTCTCCAATGGGTGAAAGTGAAAAGTGAAAGTGAAGTCGCTCAGTCGTGTCCGACTCTTAGCGACCCCATGGACTGCAGCCCACCAGGCTCCTCTGTCCATGGGATTCTCCAGGCAACAGTACTGGAGTGGGGTGCCATTGTCTTCTCCGAAATGAGTTCAGATACCCACAACACTTAGAGCCTGACATTTCTAAGCACTCGATAAATGCAACCTATTATTACTATTAAAGTCCCTCTGGCCCCAAAGACCTAGAATTCCCTCAGGAGGGTCCTTGTTACCCTCTGTCCAGCACCACCGCCCGAGGAATGCGCCTGACTCGCGGCCAGAGTAGCCGCAGGGGGAAAAGGGCCTCTCCCAGCCTGCAGCCCCCAAGGCTGTGTCCCCACCCTCCCGCGCTGCCCGCCCGGTTCCCCCGGCGCGACCCACCTGCCCCAGCGGCAGCAGCAGGACAGCGCGGCCCGAGCCAGCCGGCCGCACCGGCGGGATGGGGAGGATCGCGGGACCACTCGGGACCAGGTTCTCGGCCGGCTCGGGGATGGAGACCCGCCTGCGGGCCGAGGTCTTCAGCCTCTGGAGCGCCGCGGCGCCCGACACCAGACAGCTGCCCTGCAGCCAGTCCGCGCCGGCTGCCTGGGCCTGTAGCAGCCGTCGCCGAAGCCGCCTTCGGCTGCGCCAGCGCAGGTTCCGGAGCCGGCGGCGGGGCCGGCGGCTGAGGATGAGCTGAGGCCGGGCTTTGCGGGCCCGCAGCCATGTGTGGCGGGAGGGAACCCGCTTGAGCATCAGCAAGGAGTCCGCCATGCTGGCTGTCGGGGGCCGGTCGCTTGAGAATCTCGCGAGATCTCAACGCTCCGCCCCGCGGCCCGTCAAGGGTCTGGAAGGCACCGGCGCCCTCTGCCGGCGGTCTTGGCGGCGCACCCTGGCCTCCGCAGGCGCCTGTGTGGCTCAGGCCCGCTGGAGGTGGTAGAACCTAGAGACAGCCTGGGCGACACCCGGCCGGGCAGTCCCAACGAGAGCCCCATTTACATTATGCAAAAGCCTCACCCCGGCTGCGTGAAGAGGGAAAGTCAGATACCCCAAGTCCAGGGCCACCTCTCCGGAAATCCAGCTAGGATTTTTTTTTCCCTCCCGCGACTCAAAAAGCTCCAGGATTGACGTTTTAAACAAAACCGGTCTATTTGCATACCCTCTGTTTGCATGCATTTGTCTTTGAGCTGAAGGGAGCAACTGTGTATAAGGAGGCAAAATGGGGACGATTTACTCAGAATTTCATTTTCAGGAGACTGAGGATTGGGGTGGGTCACAAGTATAACTCAAAGCCTTGTCTAGTTCGGTAAACTGAGGCCCAGGTAACCGGTTCTAAAACCTGCAGCTCGCTGAGAGCAACCTTTCACACACTGTTCCTCAGCGCCCCCAGAGAAGCTGACCCCCCCTCAAATCCCTTTCTGAACCAGGTGATGCCACAGGCACCAGAGCAAGGACAGAACCCACAACCGTCCAAAGGAAGGGTCAGTGGGTGCCACCTGCTTTGCACCTGTGCCTTTACCCTGCCCAGTTCCTGAGGAGGACCACAGGCCCGGAAGGCAGAGGCAAACAGTCCTACAACTGGGCTCTAATCCTGCCCCCTTTCATAGGCGTGAAACTGGGAAGCATCTGGGCAGCTGCTGACCATTCTGTTTAAACGGCCCAACCTGGTCACAGGGTACAGCGTGGCCATGCCAGGTGCAGGGCTGTCTGGCCAGCATGTCACTCTGGGGGATGTGCCTGGTCAGCCTGCAGCTCTCTCTCTCCTGCTCTTGGGCTTTCAGCTGCCACAACACCCCGTCCTCCCCTGACTTCAGCCTCCCTGGAGACTACCTGCTTGCAGGCATGTTCCCTCTCCACAGTGCCCCTCTAGAGGCGAGAGGAAGACCCATGGTGACCTTCTGTGACAGGTGAGTGGGGGGGGTCAGCAGAACTGTCACCTGGGGGGGCCTGTGCCTACGGGTCCTCTGCCAGCCTGCCTCAGCAAGACCTGTGGGTTCTATCTCTGGAGTGACTTCCAATCCCTACCCAACCTACAGCCAAGCCACCACCTTTAAGTGCTGGCTAGCCTTTCCCTGGCACTTTTAACACATTCTTTTGTCCTGGCTGTTAAGAGTCCTTTGTATTATAATTTCAGGTCAGTTGTTTCCTGGCTTTGTAATGTAACTAGAGGGCAAAGGTTAAGCAAGGGCCGACTTTCCCTCTTCCATCTCCTTCCCCACCCCATTCCTCCCCAGTTCACACTCCTTAGTCTCTCATATGGCAAGTATGGTTCTCCAGGGGGAGGGAAGTGGGGACGTATAGCAGAAGATGCTTCAGTAGCCTGAATGACTTAGATTGGTGCCTTCCTGAAGTAGACAGTCTAGGTAGAAAAAAAAAAAAGCAACTGCTTTTCTTATAAAGGGGATAGTATTAGATTTGGTCAGCTCGAGGATGTCTCAATGGCTCAGTGGCCCGAAACATGTAGCATACCTGACAGCCAGCCTGGGAGGAAGATTCTAGAAAGCCTGGCGTGGGAGGACTGGCCCAAAGAGCTACAGATGGGAACCTGGAAAGCGGAAACTTGAGGGAGGAGGAGATACATGAAAAACCAGGTTCAGGTGACTTATGGGCTGTCGCGGGCAGGAGGTAATACACGTCCTTCCAGTGACTCAAGGACAGAAGTGGTAGGAATGATGGGGGAACCTCCCAAAAGGCAGGGAGGCTGGGAAATGGAGCAGGCTGGCACACTCCTCAAGCAGGGCTGAGTCACGGCCCTAGTGTGCCCATGTCTGTGTTTCCCAGAGAGGCCATGAGGAACACAGGCCCCCAGCACAATCATGAGTGTCCCAGTGAAAAGTACTAGTTAACCATGTATAAGCACGTACTGTGGTTAATTTCGTGTGTTAACTTGGCTAGGGCCTGTGGCCCAGGTGTTTGATTAAACACCAGTCTAGATGTTGCTGTGATGCGGTTAACGTTTTAGCCGTGGTTAACATTTAAATCAATAAAACAGATGCTTGCAATGGCAACCCACTCCAGTACTCTTGCCTGGAAAATCCCATGGACGGAGGAGACTGGTAGGCTGGAGTCCATGGGGTTGCTAAGAGTCGGACACGACTGAGCGACTTCACTTGCACTTTTCCCTTTCATGCATTGGAGAAGGAAATGGCAACCCACTCCAGTGTTCTTGCCTGGAGAATCCCAGGGGCGGGAGAGCCTGGTGGGCTGCCGTCTATGGGGTCGCACAGAGTCAGCCACGACTGAAGTGACTTAGCAGCAGCTCCATAGCGTAGTTGGGCCTCACCTAATCAGTTTAAGGTCTTAAGAGATAAGATGGAGATCCCCGGGGAAAGATAGTCCTCTCTTTTGTTTGCTCTCTCTCCCTCTCTTTCTGTGTAGGTAGATAGATAGATGGATATATGTGTCTCATCTTGGTTCTGTTTCTTTGGAGAACCCTAATATAGCAGATATCTCTGCTACAGGACTTGGGAGTCTTTTGACCCTAATATTTTTATGGAGGGTGGGGGGCATGGTATGTGTACTTTTCCAATTTGTCCCCCACCTCTCCCAAGGCCTGTCAACAGAACTGTGTGTGTGGTCCAGGGCCCATGTTGAGGTCATGGTTGTAGGGGCTGGACAGATGACCTCAGAGGTTCCTTTCTACCCCCAAGCCTGGGGTTCCAGGAGACCAGAGGTTCTTAGCTCTCAGCCTGGCTTTCCCTACAGGTCCAACAGCTTCAACGGCCATGGCTACCACCTATTCCAGGCCATGCGGTTCAGCATCGAGGAGATAAACAACTCCACCACCCTGCTACCCAATGTCACCCTGGGGTACGAGCTGTACGATGTGTGCTCAGAGTCAGCGAACATGTACGCCACGCTAAGCATACTGAGCACACTGGGGAGGCGCTATGTGAAGATCCAGGGAGACCCTGCCCACTTTTCCCCTGCGATGGTGGCGGTGATCGGGCCTGACATCACCAGCCACGCTCTCACCACTGCGGCCCTGCTGAGCCCCTTCCTGGTGCCCCTGGTAAGCTGAGGCCCTAGCAGTTCGCTCATCTCCCCTCCTGGCAAGTCCAGCGTGGGCTGGGGTGGGTGTGCAGGAGCTGCCATGCCCAGGGCGGGTCTGGACTTCAGGACCTCCTGGGCAGTCACTACTCTTGAGTCACCCGCCTGGCGTTCTTTCTTCTCCGAGTGCTGCTTCCGAGATCTCCCTGCTTCTGTGCTCACCGGAAAGTCCATTCTCTTTGGAAACCTCTGCTCATCTCTCTCCTGCCACTGCCCATCACCCCCACAGGCTTCACATCTACCCCACCCTCCTCCTCCCATCCATTCCTCCAGGCTCAGGCTCAGCTGTGTGGTGTCCCTCCCCTCCTCTGCTCATCAGCCTCTCCTGGGCCTCCTCTGCTGACACACTTGGCCTGTCCCCCTCCATCCTCCAGGCACTTCTTTCAGCCCAACTGACTCTTCCTTCCAAGGAGACTTCTCTGCAGAGTCTCCATTCCTGCTTGCTTCTCTCTCTTTGCATCTACTCCCTCCATGACCCTGGGCTCTGTCCTTTGACTAGTGCTTGAAGGTGGTGACTGTGGATTGGGTAGGGGTTGGAGATGGGACAAGTGACCACCCCAAGGCAGAACCAGCAAGGTCTTGCTGAGAAGGACTGGTGGAGGACCATTAGGTCTCCAACCCATGTGACCATTTTGACACTTTCCCCCAGTGTTTATGACCCCCTCTTTCCTTTGTGCCACTTCCTTCTTGGTTTCCTTTAGGGAATTCTGCACCCCCCTCTATCCCCCCTGAGAAGAAGGTGACTCTCTAGGACAGATCCCTCCCCTTCTCAGGCAAGCAAAAGGCCCTGGCTGAATTCCCATCTCCACCTTCCATCTCCACTCCTGAGAACCAGCTTTGTCTCCAGAGGCTCACCCAGTGCCTCCACTTCATGGAGCCACCAGGGCCCCAAATGAACTTACCTACTCCATAACAAAAGCCTCTTTTCTTCCTACATCCCCTCCCCAGCCCGTCTGGCAGAGTGACTGTCTCCAAGGAAGCCAGTGCCCGCTGCATTCCCTTCCCTGCTTCCACATCTAGCCCATCACCACGGCCTCTGCCATGGGGCCCCCTAACCATTGCCAGGTCCATCCCTTCCCTATGGCCACTGCCCCAGCTTTAACTGACTGCAGTCCTCTCCCATCTAGATGATTCCATCAGCTCCTAGGAGTTCTGACTCTGGCCTTGAGCCTTTTTAAACAGGTTCCTCATTGATTAGAGATACACTCCTACAAGTTTGATGTCACTTTGCTGCCTAAACCCTGAGGGGCTCCCTGTAGCCTTGGGGTAAAGCCCTAGCACCTCAGCTAGGCTGAGTAGGGGCTAAGTAGGGGCTAAGGCTTCCTGCCCTGATGGAATACACAGGCTCATGCTCTCCTTCCTGGATCTGCCCTCCAGCTTTTCAGCCAAGTGGAAGTCCCTGGAGGGCCCCACACATATGCCATTTCACTCCCTGCTTGCAGGTTGTGTTCACTCTGTCCACAGGCCAGAGTCTCCTTCCTCTCCCAGAATTCTCTCTGGGGACCTGCCCCCTTCTCTACGGGTAACTTAGCAGTGCTCTAATTGAGACCCCAGGCCAGGACCTCGTCTCCATCCCCCTTCTCCCTCCCCTCCCGCTCCCATGTTCCCGCGCCCAGCACAGGGCTGGCACTGGGGGGGCCCTCAGTCAAGGCTGATGCCACTGAACTTGAACCGAACTCCACAGGTCAGCTACGGAGCCAGCAGCATGGTGCTCAACGCGAGGCGGCTCTACCCCTCTTTTCTGCGCACCATCTCCAGTGATAAGCACCAGGTGAACATCTTGGTGCTGCTGCTGCAGAGGTTTGGGTGGGTCTGGATCTCCATCGTGGGTGGCGAAGGTGACTACGGGGAGGTAGGGATACAGGAGCTGGAGTACCAGGTCACCCGGCAGGGCATCTGTATTGCCTTCAGGGACATCGTGCCTTTCTCTGCCCGACCGGGCGATGAGCGGATGCAGAGCATGATACGCTGCCTGGTCCAAGCCAGGACCACCGTCGTAGTGGTTTACTCCGGCAGACAGCTGGCCAGGGTGTTCTTTGAGTCCGTGGTGCTGGCCAAACTGACTGCCAAGGTATGGATCGCCACAGAAGACTGGGCCATCTCTACTCACATCAACAGCCTGCCCGGGATCCGGGGCATCGGCACAGTGCTGGGTGTGGCCATCCCACACAGGCATGTCCCTGGCCTGAAGGAGTTTGAAGAGGCCTATGTCTGGGCGGACAAAGGAGTTCTCAGGCCTTGCCCCCAGGGCTCCTGGTGCAGCAGCAACCAGCTGTGCACAGAATGCTGGGCTTTCACGGCACAGGCGATGCCCACGCTAGAGGAGTTCTCCATGAGCTCTGCCTACAATGTGTATCAGGCTGTCTACGCTGTGGCCCACAGCCTCCATCATCTCCTGGGCTGCGCCTCCGGAGCCTGTTCGAGGGGCCGGGTCTACCCCTGGCAGGTAAGGCACTTACCGGCAGCTGGCACCCACTATCTGCCTTCCTAAGGCAGGCAGCGTAGTTACTCTTCAGCCACCCTAAATGCTGGGGGTGGGGGGCAAAGACTGACCGCTAGAGGCTGATCCCTTCTCTGAGGCTTATCTTGGTCTTCTCTGAGCTGCAGCTCCACCCACTCACCTGGCCTCGGATCCAGGGCTTGAAAGCTCTGCAAAGGGCTGCCTTGTTAGAGACTTCTCTCACTCAGGAGGCTGGTTAGGAGGGTCAAGGGGCCTCCTAGGAGGGCTGAGGAAGGGACCAAAACTTCCAGGAGGGCTGAAATGCCCCAGGTAGAAGCTCAGCAAGGCCCCATGCACTTGCTTCCTGGGCCATCTGGGTCTGGGAGGACCCAGGAGGAGCAGCCAGTGTCATCGGCACCAGCTCCGTTATCCCTGTTTGTTTCAGCTTCTGGAGCAGATCCGCAAGGTGAATTTCCTTTTACACAAAAACGCTGTGACATTTAACGATGATGGCAATACCCTCAGCAACTATGACATAATCACCTGGGACTGGAGTGGCCCCAACTGGACCTTCAGGATCATTGGCTCCTCCTCTCCATTTTCAGTGTCGCTGGACATAAATATGACCAAAATCCGGTGGCATGGAAATGACAACCAGGTAACAGGGACATGGTCACTCGCCAGGTGACTGCCTGATGGGCAACCTGGAGCTTGGGGGCAGTGCTGACACAGCTCACACAGAGCACGAGGTTGGATCCCAGGTACCAGGCTGCTATGGCTCTCCCCAGCCCTGCCAGGGAAGCTCCCAGGGCTCAGACAGTTGCCCAGTTGCTGCTGGTTCACATGACCAGGGGCTCTGCTCTGGGAGTGAGCTGTGAGGGCAGATGCCCAGAGACCCCGTTTTCCATCCTATGTGTGAGGGTCCCTTGACATGAGCATCTCCACATGGCTGCAGAACACCATGGCTTCTCGCAGGTGCCTACGTCTGTGTGTTCCAGGGACTGTCCTGAAGGCCACCAGAGAGTGATCACAGGTTTCCACCATTGCTGCTTTGAATGTGTGCCCTGTGAGGCCGGGACCTTTCTCAATAAGAGTGGTGAGTGACCAGTGATAAGTGGGTGAACCACCAGCACTCCTAGGGTCTGTAGAGCAGATGGAAGCACCTTCCTTGGGCCACACGTGTGCAGAACCAGGGCCCTGGTCACTTTGCTGCCAGTTGGGGACAGTTTGGAGGACACCTTCCACCAGATGTGAGTTCTGATCAAGCAGAAACAAACAAGCAGTTGAAGGTCTCATATCTAGCTGTGTTCTTTTTAAGAGAGGTCCAAACCCCAGCACCTACAGAGACAATTTTATCCTAAACTCAGCATCTTCATCCGAACAGATGTAAGTTTCATTCCCTTTGTACCCGCCCATATTGTCCTTTTTCTTCTTTTCTTCTTTCTTCCCATTGTATCTGTATGAAATCCCATTGATTGACCGTGCCAGTGACACCCGGTGCCTTGAACAGCTTGGCTTGAATGCAGAAACTAGCATGTCTGCGGCAGGACAAAAAGTTCTTCCATCCCGCAATGCAAGGTCAAGGTCAGAGGGCAGACAGAAGTAGCTAAGGGGCTCAGCCCAGAGCTGGACTTCAAGGGCCACATGCCTTCTTTTTACCATCTTGGTGGGCGTGGGAATGCATCTGTTCCATACTGAGGGAATCAACTCAACTCAGAGAAACCACAGAGTGGCAGCTCAAGAAGGTGGATTTGGCTAGGGAGAGAGAGCCCTGGGAGAGATGAAAATGCCCTTTCTTTGGGGCTGGCTGCTTGCACTGGATCACAGCCTCAGGGCGGTGTGAGTGGAGCTACAGGATAAGGCCCTCTCTATGATCTCTTGGCTTGCCAACTCCTTCTGGGATCAGAAGTCACACAGAACTGACCCAAGTGTCTCCGTGATCTGTAATTAACACAGGCATATTAAAGAAACACATGGCCTGGGGGCCCTCACTCAGGGCTACCCTCATCTTGCTGCACCTGGCAGAGCCCAGCTCCTGTGCTACAGCCCCACCAGCACCTTGCAGGGTTGTTGTTGTTGTTGTGCAGTCACTAAGTCGTGTCTGACTCTTCGCAACCCTGTGGACTGTAGCACGCCAAGCTTCCCTGTCCCTCCCTTCCTGTCTTTCGGAGTTGGTCAAACTCATGGATCCAAGGAGCCTGGCAGGCTGCAGTCCATGGGGTCACAAGAGCTGGACACAACTTAGCGACTGATCCACCACCACCATGTCCATTGAGTCGATGATGCCATCCAATCATCTCACCTTCTGTCACTCCCTTTTCCTCCTGCCCTCAATCCTTCCCAGCATCAGGGACTTTTCCAATGTAAGGGTTGTACAGCCTCCCTTTCCTGCTGTCCTCACCTGGCTCTCAGGAACTCTCTCCACCTTCTCTTCCAGACCCCTATAGATGCCGGCCTTGTGGGAAAGAAGAGTGGGCACCTGAGAGAAGCCAGACCTGCTTCCCACGCACCGTGGTGTTTTTGACGTGGCACGAGCCAGTCTCTTTGGTGCTGCTGGCAGCTAATACGCTGCTGCTGCTGGTGGTGGCTGGGACTGCTGGCCTGTTTGCCTGGCACCTAGACACTCCTGTGGTGAGGTCAGCTGGGGGCCGACTGTGCTTCCTCATGCTGGGCTCCCTGGCAGGGGGGACTTGGGGCCTCTATGGCTTCTTTGGGGAGCCCACACTGCCCACGTGCTTACTGCGCCAAGCCCTCTTTTCCCTCGGTTTTGCCATCTTCCTGTCCTGCCTGACGGTCCGCTCCTTCCAACTTGTCTTCATCTTCAAGTTTTCTGCCAGGTTACCCACCTTCTTCCGTGCATGGGTCCAAAACCATGGTGCTGGCCTGTTTGTGATGATCAGCTCAACAACCCAGCTGCTTATCTGCCTAATTTGGCTTGCAGTGTGGACCCCACTGCCGACCAGGGAATACAAGCACTTCCCTCAACTGGTGGTGCTTGGCTGCACAGAGGCTAACTCACTGGGATTCATGCTGGCTTTTACCTACAATGGCCTTCTCTCGGTCAGCGCCTTTGCCTGCAGCTACCTGGGCAAGGACCTGCCAGAGAACTACAATGAGGCCAAATGTGTCACCTTCAGCTTGCTCCTCAACTTCGTGTCCTGGATCGCCTTCTTCACCATGGCCACTGTCTATCAGGGCAAGTATCTGCCCGCGGTCAACGCGCTGGCCATGCTGAGCAGCGTGAGTGGTGGCTTCAGCGGTTATTTCCTCCCCAAGTGTTATGTGATTCTGTGCCGCCCGGACCTCAACAGCACCGAGCACTTCCAAGCCTCCATCCAGGACTACACCAGGCGCTGTGGTTCCAGCTGACCACTGGATCGGGCATGGTCAAGCCTGGCGGGGCGGACTCAGGGGCGAAGGTGGAACAGGGGCGTCCAGGACCCGGGGTGTCTGGGAGGCTCCTCAGCCTTGGCGTGCGAAGTGTAAGCCCACGGGAGGGCTCAGTCCGGGCTGCGCCGGCTGCCAATAAAAAGGTGAAATGTGCGTCTTCGTTGCGCTTCCTCTCTAGGACGACGATAGAGCGCTGCCTCTTCAGGCCTCAGGGCGCTGTGCAGCCTGGCTAACCGCAGACGGTACCTCCGAACTCCCAGCGGGGAAGAGACCGAATGTCCCGCTTGGCGTTGCTAGGCAACCCAGGGAGGCGGGCCCAATGTCGGGGGGCGGGGGAACTGGACTGGTCCCGCCTCCCTCTGCATCCCATTGGCTGCTGTCTATGTGGTACCGCCTCCAGGGGCCGGAGGTAAAGGCCTGTCACCCCCCACCCCCCGGGCGTCCCGCCCCGGCTGGCGCGCCCTGACGTCACGTCCGGCGGCGGCGACGGCGGCGTCTCTTCACTTTCGCCCGGCACGTACGGACTGGGCAGTTGGTCAGTGGTGTAGTGTGGGCTACCTGTCTCGAGGCTGGAGGGGTAGGCGTAGGGAGCGTGGGCCAGGATGAGGAGATCGAGGGGCAAGGGGCGAGGGAGGGGGCGCTGTGGGCCGCCGTGACTGCTGACGGAGTGTGACCGCGGCCGCCTTCCGCCCGGCTGCTCGAGACGTGTGGGCGCGGCGTGGGTTCTTCTCACCTGTCTGCAGCCGCTGTCCTCCCCTGCCTCCGGTCCTCTCGCTGTGCCAGGCTGATAAGTTCGCGCTGATGCAGCGCCTCTTTTCCCAAACTTTTGATTTCCTCCCACCAGCACCCTTTCCCAATTGTGTCCTCACCTAGTCCTCCCGCACCCCCGTCACCCACACTCTCTGCCCACCCCCGATATGGCCTGTTTGCTTGGACCCCGCCCCCAGGGAGGTTCTCAGTCCCTTCCTGCCTCAGCTTGCACCTTCTAACCTTGATCTAAGTCCTGGTTGTAATAAAGTGAATGAATAGAATCTGTCTCCCTTTACCCTGGTCTCAGCTCCAGGGGCTTTCTCTTGCGCCTCTGGGTTGGACTGGTCAGAGTGTCACTGCCGTGTTTCTTCCCTTCAGAGGGACCATGGACGGCTCCTTCGTCCAGCACAGCGTGAGGGTTCTGCAGGAGCTCAACAAGCAGCGGGAGAGGGGCCAGTACTGCGATGCCACCCTGGATGTTGGGGGCCTGGTGTTCAAGGCACACTGGAGTGTTCTTGCCTGCTGCAGCCACTTCTTCCAGAGCCTCTACGGGGATGGCTCAGGGGGCAGTGTCGTCCTCCCTGCGGGCTTTGCCGAGATCTTTGGCCTCCTGCTGGACTTTTTCTACACCGGCCACCTCGCCCTCACCTCGGGGAACCGGGATCAGGTGCTCCTGGCAGCCAGGGAGTTGCGGGTGCCAGAGGCCGTGGAGCTGTGCCAGAGCTTCAAGCCCAAAGCCTCGGTGGGACAGCCACCAAGTGGCCAGAGTGGGCTCGGGAAACCTGCCCCCCGGGATGTGAACAGCCACCTCAAGGAGTCCGTGGGTGTGGAGAAGGAGGAAGTTTCAAGGACTCTGGGTCAAATCCCCAGGGATCCGGAGCTCAGCGGTAGTCTCAGCCCCCAGAGGCCCCGGCTTGGCCTTCCTGCTCAGAGTGAGAGCCCGTCCTTTCTCCGTGGGAAACTCAAGCAGGCCCTGAAGCTCTGTCCCCCTGGGGACAAGGAGCCTGAGGATTGCAAAGTGCCCCCAAGGTCCTTCGAAGCTGAAGGTGTCCAGCTGCAGGGCGGGACTAATGAGGTACCGTGCTCAGGGTGTTGGAGATGGGGAGAAGGGATTCATACTTTTCAGGGGTAATATGTACTCAAAGGTAGAATCTGTTTTGTGGGTTTAGAACAGGCTTTCTCCAAATATAGGGCTTCCCAGGTGGCGCAGCGCTAAAGAATCTGCCTGTTAAGGCAAGAGACACGGGTTCAATCCTTGGACCAGAAAGATCCCCTGGAGAAGGAAATGGCAACCCACTCCAGTATTCTTGCCTGGGAAATCCCATGAACGGAGGAGCCTGACGGGCTACAGTCCATGGGGTTGCAGAGTCGGACGTGATATCTCCAAATGCAGGAAGCCAGCTCCATCCCACAGCCTCAGGCTGACCTTCCTGCCAGTCGTGTCTGTGGTTGGCAGCTTCTTGGGGCCGACATGGGCGGCATTAGGTGTTTGCCCAGGGAAGTGAAATCCAGGCGGACTTCCAGTTACCCATAAACAGAGCTCTTGCCCTCAAACCTGAGATTGGGATGTTGCTGCTGCCTTGGGACCTTGAAGGGAACAGGCACTGATGAAGGAACAGACGCGTCTGGGGACAGGCCTGGGTTGGGACTTGGGATGAAACTAGATGGAGCTGGCCACCCTGTAGATGCATCCCCAGAACCCCTGCTGAATCAGTTTGGTGACCTCACACCCTCCTGCTGCCTCTTCTGCTCTAGTGGGAGGTCGTGGTTCAAGTTGAGGACGACGGCGACGGCGATTACGTTTCTGAAACTGAGACTGTGCCAACCAAGAGGAAAGCAAACGTAATCAGAAAGCCCTGTGCTGCCGAGCCGGCCCGGAGCGCAGGTTCCCTGGCAGCCGAGCCTCCTGAGAACAGAAAAGGTACAGCGGTGCCAGTTGAATGCCCCACATGTCATAAAAAGTTCCTCAGCAAATATTACCTAAAAGTCCACAACAGGTAAACGTTCTGTTTTTCTATTTTCTTTTCCCATCTGCTGTTCCCGTGTTGGGGGGAGGGGGACCTGCGCTCCCCACTTGCGGCCCACGTAGGGGAGCTGGGGTGCCACCTCAGACCCACACAGTGCCTGGCATTGGTATCCTCTGACTAACGGGGATTGAGACTCTGACCTTGGATGGCTTCCTTCTTCCTCCCCCTCCTGTGAGCTCTCTGCTGGGAGTGGGTTTGGGGACACCCAGGTGGCGCTAGTGGTAAAGAACCCGCCTGCCAATGTAGGAGACATAAGAGATGGAAGATCCCCTGGAGAAGGGCATGGCAACCCACTCCAGTATTATTGCCTGGAGAATCCCATGGACAGAGGAACTTGGCTGGTTACAGTCCATGGGGTCGCAAAGAGTCTAACATGATTGAAGCAGCCTGAAGCAGCTGTTAGCATCAGGCTCCACCCACTGTGGACCTTGACCACAGTGGCTTCTCCCAAGGAGGTGAGAGCAGCCTGAGGGCCCATGCTGTGGCTGAGGCCTGACTGCAGGTGTTTCTGAAGCCTGGCAGTGTGGGCCTGGGGCCAAGATGTCAATCTTTAGGGTGAGTGCCGCCTGCGTTTCTGCAGACAGGTTAAGTCTCAGGTGTCAGCGGAGCACTGGGGACCCTTGTCTAAAGCTGCTGTGTCCAGTAAGGTGTTAACTTAAAAAATATTCACAACCTAAAAGTTGACAGTTATGTTTTATTCAGTGGGAATTTTTAGGACTTCAAGCCCAGGAGGCAGCAGCATCTCAAGTAACCCTGAGAGAACTGCTCTGAGGAAGTGAAGGGAGGAGCCAGATTATATAGACATTTTTGCAACCAAGGGTATATAATCGGAACATCAAAAGATTACTGTTAAAGAAAACCAGATATCCCAAGTTAAGGAATTTTGCACTTTTCTATGTATGGGAAGATGTAAGCGTCTGGGCTCACTGAAATCACTCCTTGGATATGCACCTCAGCTATCTGGGACAAGAATCCTGTGTTTTTCACATCTTGAGCATCCTTGGGGCTCACCTCAGGAAGTGGCTGCATTTTGATGGCTGCAGATAGCAGGTATTCTTCTCCTGAGTTCCCTTAGGGCTCACTGGCTCTCCTTGGAGGGCTACAATGACTGGTGCCTGTGACATACTTGTTTACTGATGTGGCAGGAGATACTCCATTTCTCAAAGGTAATCAGATTTCACAGGAAGCTATTTTAACTTAAAAGTAATTAAAATTAAATAAGTTCAGTTCCTAAGTTATGCTAGCTTCATTTCAAGCGCTCAGTAGCTGCTTGCGGCCCCGGCTGCTGAACGAAGGCCACAGCATGGATGTGGAATATTGGAGTATTTCCATCATCCTGCACATCCCTGTGGAAGGCACTGCTCCCGAGGCCTTGCTCTTCCTAGGGCCTGCAGGGAGGGCAGCTAAATGACGCGCCTTCCCCTCCTGCCCTTCTTCAGCCCCAGACAGCACTTGGTGCAATGTCTTGCCAAGCCAGGCTGGGCCATGCACATTTTCTCACTACGACACTCTCAGAGGCCCCTGGTGACTGAATGGAGTTGGAACTGAGGACAGAGCCTGCTTGCTCTCCCTGCTCTGGGGGCAGCTGCTGCCAGTGGAGCCTTTGGGCCAGTCACCCTGGGGTGACCTGTGTCTGCCTGCACACTCCCTAGTGTGAAGCTTGGGCGCAGGTACCAGCCCCGTCCTCATCTTATGCTGCAGGCCACTGGACTGACCTAAAAACTAGGAGGGGGTGCCAGCTAAGGTGCCAACTGAGGTCTTGCGGGCAGGGGACAGTCAGTGTATTAGCAGGGGATGAGAGAAGAGTGCCTGTGGTAGGCTGTCAGTGCTCTTCCCGCACCATTCTGGGCTCTGAGGTCAGAGTTCACTTAGTTCATTCAGTGAGTTGTCTGCCAGGTGGCTGGGTGCTTCAGATACCTTCATGAATAGAACAAAGGGGCCTTGTGGAGCTCGCCTTCCAGCAGGGCGGTGAGACCCTGAACAACCAGATAAGAGACTCTGCAGTGTGCTGAAGGGCTAGAAGTGCCATGGGAAAAAAGAAAAGGACAGGAGGGCTGGGGAGGGGGACCTGGGTAGTTCAGGGTCGGGTCAGGTTGCAATTGTAAAGACGGGAGACTACCCAGCAGGTTCAGAGGAAGTGAGGAAGCTTGCAGATGGCTAGGGAGCATGCTCTGGGCTGGAGGGGAGCTGGAGCAGAGTCTCTGGGGTGAGAGGGAGGCAGCAAGGTAAGGGGCAGCAGCAGACCTTTCTCAGGGCCAGATGCCAAGTGTTAGAGGGTTGAGAGCAAAGGTGATGAGATCTGGTTATCCTTGAGGGTCCGTCTGACTCCTAAAGTGAAAACTTGTTGGGAGGCCTGTGTGGAGCACAGAGCCAGGTAGGAGGCTCAGGCAGTGGCCTGGGGATGGCGCGGCTGCACTGGGTGGTAGCCCGGAGGCCAGGCGAGGTGGTCAGATTGTGGCCATGGTCTTGAAGGCCGAGCTCACAGAAGTCCCAGGCAGGCTGAGTAGTTTCTCCAGGGAGTTGGGGCCCAGAGGTTATTTCTGCCTTTGGAGAGACACTGCAGCTGGGCCTCCCAGTGGCCTGTGGTTCTGGGGCGTCTCCTACAGCGGGGAGCTATGCCTTCCCTTGCGGAGTCTCCGGGAGGGAGGAGGGTTTCTAGACACACCCCACAGCTTCACCAGCCATGTGGAGAGCCTCAGGCGTCAGCCTGGGCAGCTCAGCACTGTCAGCAGAGGTGCTAGAGCGGGCCCTGCATGAGGGAGGGTGGCGAGTCCACTCAGCATCCACACCCCATGGCTTCTCCCAGCAGGAAACACACTGGGGAGAAACCCTTTGAGTGTCCCAAATGCGGGAAGTGTTACTTCCGGAAGGAGAACCTCCTGGAACATGAAGCCCGAAACTGCATGAACCGCTCAGAACAGGTACCTGAGGGCCAGCTGGGGTCCTGCTGGGCAGGCGCACGCTGGCTTCTGTCTCTCTTCCACCTGGGAGGGGCCCCCAGGGGACTGGCCTGACAGGACTGTAGACTCGAGAGCCACAGGGCCCTTGGATGTCATCGGGTCCCCTTCCTGGTATGACAGTGGGGACACAGGTCCGAAGGGCAGAAGGGACAAGCCCAGGAGGGACACTGCAGGAGCTATCTTGGGTTTGCCTGCCTGGGTTCCTGGGCTTTGAAGAAGGGGGGTAGCTTCTGAGAAAGGCCACCTGGCCACCCAACCCCCTGGTGGGCTAAACCCTGCTTCCTAGAGGCTGGTCACAAGTCAGGGTGGGGGTCACAGGTGAGGCCATTCAGCCTTTGTCCCTGGTCTGACTCCCAGCCTGGCGTGGTGGGCTTGCAGCACTCAGCTATGGTCACGGTCAGGGCAAGCAGGTTATGTGTTGCCCTCTCTCACCCTAGCGCCCCCACCCCCTTGGGCAGACTCTTGCCAGCAGTGAGTGGAAGCCTGAGCAGAGGCCCTCCACCCACTGATGCCGGCCCTACTTGCCCCTCACGCTGCCAGGTCTTCACGTGCTCCGTGTGCCAGGAGACATTCCGCCGGAGGATGGAGCTGCGGGTGCACATGGTGTCCCACACGGGGGAGATGCCCTATAAGGTCAGGCTTGGCCTGTCCCCAAGGCTGGAGGCCAAGGGGCAGCCCCAGGATCTCCACTCCACCCGCCTCGTTTAGCCCTTCTTGTGGGATGGTGTCGGGGCCTCCCCTCCCTACCTGCCCAGTGCTCCTGTGTCTTTGAGCGGGATTCCCTCACTGGAGGACAGCCTCAGCCTCTGCCTGGGTGTGGCCTTCACACGTAGTCGAGGAGCCTCCAAGCATCTCAGGCTGGGCCCCACCTCTGGGTTCCTGCCCCAATATCCCTGGGGTGACCCGGCTTCCAGTGGTGTTGGTGGCTTCAGAGGTGATCGTGACCTGTCTTGCAGTGCTCTTCCTGCTCCCAGCAGTTCATGCAGAAGAAGGACCTGCAGAGCCACATGATCAAGCTGCACGGAGCTCCCAAGCCCCATGCGGTAAGTGCCAGGCCGCGCCAAGGATGGGGGCCGGGCCCGCTGCGATGCTGGGAGCCAGCCCAGGGAGGCGGTGTGGCTGGTCTAGAGCGGGCAGGCTGTGCGGTTTCCCAGGGCAGGGACTCCAGGGCGGTCCTGCTCCTCACTCTGGCCCTGCCCCCTCTGTCCCTAGTGTCCCACTTGTGCCAAGTGCTTCCTGTCCCGGACGGAGCTGCAGCTGCACGAGGCGTTCAAGCACCGTGGGGAGAAGCTGTTTGTGTGCGAGGAGTGCGGGCACCGGGCATCTAGCCGGAATGGCTTGCAGATGCACATCAAGGCCAAGCACAGGTGGGACTGTCCTCCCTGGGCCATCCTGCCTGGACTGTCCTCTCCGGGGCCATCTTGCCTGGACTGTCCTCCCCGGGGCTGTCCTCCTCAGGGCCATCCTCCCTGGACCATCCTCCCCGGGCCATCCTGCCTGGACCGTCCTCCCCGGGGCCATCCTCCTTGGACCGTCCTCCCCAGGCCTGGCCCTGCTGCCACTCACAGGGGCTAGAGTGCCCCCACCTGTGTCCAAAGCCTGCAGCCTTTCTGGAGGGGAGGACCTGAGGGATGAGGCAACTTGCCAGGCAGGGAGGCTGTGGGCGGTATTCAGGCAGGACGAGGCTCTGGGCCTCCCTGGCAGAGTTCTGGTTTCCCGTGGCTCCCAGGATGGAGCTCATGCCCTCTTTTTCCTGGGCAGCCTGCGGCAGCCTGAGTCTGTTCTCACAGCTCAGGCAGGCTGGCCTCAGCCTGGCCTGTTTCCTTGGCTCTGGGATCAGGCGTGTTCCCAGCTGCAGGGGCACCAAGGGGACTGCTTCTTTTGGTGACGCCTGTGTCCCCGCCTGGACAGGAACGAGCGGCCGTACGTCTGTGAGTTCTGCAGCCACGCCTTCACCCAGAAAGCCAATCTCAACATGCACCTGCGCACGCACACGGGCGAGAAGCCCTTCCAGTGCCACCTCTGTGGCAAGACCTTCCGCACCCAAGGTGAGGCAGGCCAGCCCCTCCCTGGCCCGGGTCTGAGGCCCGGCGGCTGAGCCCCCCTCCTTGTCCCCACAGCCAGCCTGGACAAACACAACCGCACCCACACCGGCGAGAGGCCCTTCAGCTGTGAGTTCTGTGAGCAGCGCTTCACGGAGAAGGGGCCCCTGCTGAGGCACGTGGCCAGCCGCCACCAGGAGGGCAGGCCCCACTTCTGCCAGATCTGCGGGAAGACCTTCAAAGGTACCTGGGCCTGTGGAAGGCCATCGCCCTGCCCTACCCTGGGCAGAGAGAGGGCCAGGCCCTTTCCCCCGGTCAAAGCTGGAGGGGTTCCCCGGGAGAGGTGGGGCGCAGCAGTGGCTGTCACACGCCCCTTGGCAGCAGAACCCTCTTGCCAGCAGGGAGGGGGTGGAGGCTCCCGAGGGCCCTGGGCAGTAGTGACTTCAGGGTGCCACCCGAAAGCCTGGCAGGGCCAAGCCTGCCCACTTCCTGCTTCCCCTGACCCCGGCCCTTCCCTCCTGCAGCCGTGGAGCAGCTGCGCGTGCACGTGAGGAGACACAAGGGGGTCAGGAAGTTCGAGTGCACCGAATGCGGCTACAAGTTCACCCGGCAGGTAGGCCTGGGGGTGGGTTGCCTCCTCCCGCCCCTTCGGGCCCCTGAACCCTCCTCCCTCTGCACCCAGCCTGAGCCCCCCCAACCCCTAGGCCCACCTGCGGAGGCACATGGAGATCCATGACCGGGTGGAGAACTACAACCCTAGGCAGCGCAAGCTCCGGAACTTGGTCATTGAGGACGAGAAGATGGTGGTGGTGGCGCTCCAGCCGCCCCCCGACTTGGAGGTGGGCTCAGCCGAGGTCATCGTGGAGTCACTGGCCCATGGCAGCCTGGCCTCCCAGCTCCCTGGCCAGAGACTGTGTGCGGAGGAGAGCTTCGCGGGCACAGGCGTCATGGAGCCCTCGCTCATCATCACGGCCGCCATCCCCGAAGACTGTGACACGTAGCCCCCCACCCGTGCACGGTCCACTTGGCCCCAGCCCCCAATAAACCGCAGGGCTTTGGACTCGACCAATCCAGTCCATCCAGTGGTCTGTTCCCCGGGAACCTGGGCTCCGGGAGGAGCTGCTTTCCCACCGTGTCCTCTAGAAGAAATGGGGCACTGCCTCATCTGTCCACCCCAGAGCTTGGCCAGCAGCTTCCCCAGGTTGTTGGGAGACCCCTCGGGTGAAACATGGGTTGGTAGCTTTGGGGGCCACGCCTCTGGCCTGGGGCATTCTAATTTTTCTCCCATCTGGGGTTTAGAACTGGACCAGATGGAGCAGTAGCATTCCTACAGCATAGCTTCGGTGATGCCAGCTAGCGAGGGCAGAATTCATCATTCAGCCTCTGGAGTCAAAACAGGGTGGCCAGGGTCCTGATGATGGTGGCAGGCCAAAACGGGCCCAGTGAGTGTGCAGCCGAGCGGATCTGGGGCTGGAGGACAGGTTTGTGGCTAAGCATACTCTAGATCCTGGCTGATGGAGAGACTATGGACAGGACCTTTCCCTGGGGAGTTTATTCAGGAGGCTGGCTTGAGGCACAGGCAAGGCCAGGCCTGGAATGGCCAGAGGCCCGGGTAGCACCCAGGTTCCGCAGCCTTGGAAAGAAGCGCGTGGCGTGGGCTCAGGCGGCCAGTTGCCTGCACTGAATCCTCCCCAGCTCCGTGATGTCTGTGACCTGGGGCAAGTGACTAAGGGCTTCATTTCCTTATTTTTAATGCAATTAGTGACAGTACACACTTCATAGAGGAGGATTAAATGAGGGAGCCTGCGTTCCAGTCTTACTACTGGATAACAGACCACCCAGAATTGTCCATGGGCTGGGGGGCAGGTCTGCTCTCAAGATGGCTCACTTGTGTGCCTGAGAAGGTAGCCCTGGCTGTGGGCTGGGTACCCCTCCAGGGGTTGTCTGGGCTCCACCAGAGCATGGTAGCTGAGTGCTGAGAGCACACGTCCCAGCAGGCAACAGGCCAAAGCTGCCTGTCTGTGACCCAGCCCTGCAAGTCCAGTGTCACCATGCCACATCGCGTTGGTCCAGGCAGTCACCACAACGTGATTCCTCAGGTTCAAGGCTAGGGAACGTGGACCCCACCACTCACTGCGGGTGTCGGTACCTGCACACGTTCACAGCTGCCCCACCTGGAGTGTGCCCTTCTGCTCACTGCGTAGCTTAGCACAGGGTGGGCACAGTCAGCGGCAGCGACAGTTGTGACCCACCACTCACCTCACTGGAGGATTCCTGAGGCACCTACCCCATCCTGTGCTGAACACCTCCCCAGATCTAAGGAGGGAAACTCCGTTTTAGAACCAGAACCCATCCAGCCGTCTTTCCTGTTACTCCTTGACCACCAGGTAAAGAGGTAAAGATAATATTCAAGTGCAGTGACTGCCAGCCAGGTCATGAGCTACTGCAGATGGCCAGGGGACTGAGGTGGACCTGGCCTCAAGATTCCCCCTTCCTGGCTGGGCACTGGCCGCTTCCTTGGGTTCAGTGGGCTCTGCAGACATGAGGAATGTTCCAAGCCTCTCAGCCTCTTCTGGGGGGGAAATCTTCCTCTATTTTAAGGGTCTGGGGTTTACCCACTGCAGAGATGGGGGTCTCACCACCATTTGGGACCCCACTTTCAGGAGGGGGGAGCAAGGCAGTGGGCAGAACACCCCGAAGTGGAGTCAGGAGGCTGAAACAGCTCTTGGCCTCCACCACCTGCCTTCCTCCCACCTATGGGGCTCAGCCTCCTCTTTCCACTACTTCCTGCCTTGTAATGACAGAGACGATAAAGGGCCTGAAAGGCTTTGCCCCTGAAACCACCAGCACAAGTCCTGGGCGCTCCAACCTCGACCCCCTTCCCTGTGGGCACAGGGGCGGCCGCATTAATGAGTATTAAAATGTGCTCCTCAAGTACTCCTTTGCTTCCTTGCCCCATGTGCCTGGCCTCAGCCCATAAGGCTCCAAGACCCAGCAGCAGCAGGATGGAGGCGATGACACCAAACATATAGGAAACATTTTTATTTCAAAAAGTTAATGTTTTGAAAGCATCCTAAAACCTTAAACAGGATCCCAGACATAGAAGCCTAACGAACAGACAAATAAATATGCAAACCTGCCCCACGCTCGGGGGGGCTGGCACTGGATGTCAGACCCCGGAGGGAGGGTGTGCTAGTCCAGAAGAGTCTCTGAAGTTGTATAAATATAGAATACTTTATAACAGTAGGTCAGCATTAAATACTAGTCACCGAACTCTCATAACTTAACTTGCCTCACAGACTCAAAGTCATGTACATCTAACTCGTAGACAGTCCCTCCCTGGCTGGCCCCGCCCATTGGTGTGCAGTGATGCAGTGGAGCATGGAGGGCAGGGTAGGGAGGGGACACTTTTCAAGGGTCGATCCTGCTCCTGGACCCCCAGTGGGAGCCTGCTGTTGCTGAGGCTGGTGCCTCCCCTTCCTAAGGCAGGGTCATGGGGGTGGAGACCTGGGGAGTTTCTAGGAAGTGAACATCACTGCCGCCCCCCCACCAAACCATCATCTGAGTTAACACTGGCGAGTGGGATGGCTGGTCACACGGTGAAGTACCAAAAACAGCAAAGACCAGACAAAGGCCCAGGCTCTGGCCTTCAGCACTGATGAGAATGCCGTGGCGGGTGACAAATGCTGATTTAGGAGGAAATCATGAGTGTCTGCAGTCCCAGCAAAAGGCCTCCCCATAAGCCACTGCCTGTGGAGATTCCTGCCCTTGACACAGAGAACAGCCCTGCCTGCCTGGGGGGTGGTAGGGGGAGTTCCAGTGACTATGGCACACGGCTGCCCTCCACTCCCATCCTGCCTTCGTGGGCTGCCCAGGCCCTCCACAGAGACAGCCCTGGAAAGGGCACCTGGAGTCTCTCCCATGAAACTGAGTCCCCACCCCACCCCCATGACCTGTCACATGTCACCACATCTCTCTGCGTGACATCACACCCCCTGAGAGGGCACAGACTGGCACTGAGCTGGTGACTGGAACAGAATCAGGGCTCCATGGATCCCAAGCACCCTGGTCTTGCTGTCCCCCTGCCACCCACAGGAGACGAGCCATCACATTGGGCAGCCTCACCTGCCTGGGAACCCAAATCGGCCACCCCATGGAGCCAGACCACCTCTGGGTGGGCTCAGCCAACCAGGCAGGCACCTGGGCTGGAAGAAAGGTCACAATAACCCTTGGGGAGTGAAGTGAGGGCAGTGGAGGGGGAGCATCTAGGGTTGCAACCACCCTGAGGGAAGGGGGCAAGCCAGCCCCAGTTCACAAGAGGGCACTCAGACCAGGAGGGGTGACCTGGGAGGGGGGGCCCCCAAGGGAGCAGAGGGCTAAGCACCTATCCTGGCCAAGGCCCAAGGCAGGAAACGCCAACTCCCCATCCCCCGCCTTCCCACTGTGCCAGCTACACGGGGTGGGGTGGGGAGTGGGGGCTGGGAGTGGTCCCTGAGTCAGGGCCCAGGGGGATCTGAAGGGCCAGCTCTGGGCTGTGGCTGCTTCAGTGGGGTTTCCAGAGCAAGACAGTCGACCTGACAGCGATGGCTCCCCCAGGGCTCCTCACAGGCGGGAAGGCAGGGCCCCCCCACAGCTTCTGCCCAATAAAAGGATTGTTAAGAGCCACTTGGGAAGTGATGGTGAGAAAACTTTTTTCTTGGTGAGAACACGGATGAATATCCACCCAACGAGGAAAACAAACACCCTCCCCTTTGGAAGGGAAAAGGACAAATTCAAGCAAAGGCTGCTTTGGGGACCTGGAGGGCCAAGACCAGCATCCACTGGAACACTCACACTCCTCAGAACCAGGGACACCAGCTCCGGGGTTCCCCGGGGCTCCTCCAGGCACCCACCTGGAGAAGCCCTGGCTTCTGCAGGGCTCACAGCACATGCCAGCCCCCCAAACCCCTGCAGAAAACTTCAGCAGTGGCCCTGGAAGAGTAAAGATCAAACCACCCAGACCCTGCTTCTAGCTGCCCTCTCTCTTCCTTTAAGGAAAGGCCAACTGCGTTTGAAACCTTGTGACCAACCACCGAGTCTGCCCCGCCCTGGATTCCTTGAGAAACAACCCGTTCCTCCGCTCAGGTTGCCAGGGCAAGGGCGTCCACAGCTGTTTGCCTGGCAGGGCTTCAGCGACAAAGTCCCAGGGCCTCCCGGAGAGAAGCTACGACCTTGCAGCCTTTAGTCCTCTCCAGCACTAGCCTGGGACGAAGGTCCTGGAGGCCCCCAAGTCATGTGAGGCCACATTAGCAGGTGGGCTGGACAGGAACCCCAGCACCTGCCCTGGCCCAGGTCCACTGGAGACAGACAACCCCCAGCAGGTCCCGCTGGGCCCCTTTCAAGGCCACGCTCCTGTCCACTCCCTGCCCTGTGTCGCCAGGTCTGAGCTTACTTCCAGCAGGGCCACCCATAGCAGATGTCTCGGTGCGAGGGCCCAGCAGGGTTGAGGAGCTGGGCAGGCAGACCCCTCCACTGCAGAGCTGGCCTGCCAGCTGTTCATCCCTGACCATGGAGTGTGGAACCTCCATGGGGCCATCGTCGGCCTGATTCTCCATGTTCTGGATAGCAGGATCTGCGAAGAGGCTGTTCTCAGACTCCCCTCCGCTTGTACCCAGAAGTGCTGGGGTTCTGCTCTCCCGGAGTGGGGGCAGGCAGGGGGGCAAGTAGGCACAGGTGGTGACTGCAGGAGGGGTATGCCTGCATTGGTGAGGTGGGGTCCTGGGGTGGGGGGGATTCACTGGAGCCTGAGATGTGCTGACAGGGAGGCAGCTCTTCCTGGACCAAGGAGCGGGGGCATGCACACCAGCCTTGGTCCCAGCAGGCCTGCTGACAGGGAGGCAGCTCTTCCTGTACCGAGGAGCAGGAGCGTGCACACCGGCCTGGCCCCAGGAGGCCCTGAACACACAGCAGCTCCCCAGGTATCACATCCTGAGCCTCGCTCGCTTGGCTGCCCCTGAGCTCATGCTCTGCCCGGTGGGCCCCACCTGTCCTGTGCACAAGGAAGGGGGTGCTGTCCCCCGAGGTGCCAGGTTACCTGCACCGAGGCCCTCCCCGGGCCGGGCCGGGGCTAGTGCAGCTCAGCGGGGTTCTGCGGTGGCCGGGGCTGGCCCACATCCATGTCACTGCTGCCACCGTCTAGCTCAAAGCCGCGCCCGCCCAGGGGTGTCTGGGGCATGAACTGGCGGAAGATGCTGACGCTCCCGTGCCAGAAGGTGGGCTCTGGGAGCCGGCCCACCACGCTCCACGCCCGAGTCTCTGGGTCATAGGCCTCCACCACGTCGGAGAGTTCGAAGGTGTTATCGTAGCCCCCAGAGACATAGAGCTTACCTCCAAGGACGGCCAGGCTGCCCCCAACGTGCACCTGTGGGCCAAGGCGGGCAGTGAGGGGAGGCTGGCAGCCAGGGCAGGGGAGAGCCCCCACAGCTCCCCCTCTGTGGGGAAGGTGCCCGGGGCCCTTGGCAGGGGTGGCCTTGGCACTTCCTATACCCCACCTAGGAAACAGGGGCTCTATGCCCAGGGGTCACATGCCATGGCTGGTCCCAATGGTGGTCAAGGGGCCTCCAAGCAGCAGCATCCCTGTTAGACAGGCAGGACTGTTCTCCCCATCTTACAAATGGGAAAACTGAGCCACACGTGGCTGACAGTGGCAAAGCTGGGACTTGATCCAAAGTCTGGGCTCTGAACCACAAGACTAGACTATCCCACCTTTCCCAAAATTGCTATAATGAATACGTGTAGCTCATTATGGGCTTCCCAGGTGGCACAGTGGTAAAGAACCTGCCTGTAGTGCAGGAGATAAAAGAGACATGAGTTCAATCCCTGGGTCAGGAAGATCCCCTGGAGAAGGAAATGGCAACCCACTTCAGTATTCTTGCCTGAAGAATCCCATGGACAGAGGAGCCTGGCGGCCTACAGTCCACAGGATTGCAAAGAGTTGGACACAACTGAGCATGCATGCCCGGTAGCTCATTACGAGGACAACCAAAGTTAGATTTGGCAACAGTAAAGATGTTAAATAAACTCTGATTTTGTAAACTATGACACTGGTCATAGGTATCAAGAGAGAAGGTTTGGAAAATTCTTTTTTTGCTGTGGGGAGACTGTGCCATGCAGCATGTGGGATCTTAGTTCCCCGACCAGGAATTGAACCCATGCCCCTCACAGTGGAAGTGCAGAGTCCTAACCACTGGATCACCAGGGAAGTCCCAGGTTGGGAAGTATTAAGGAAGACAGAAAATAGAGATGGAGGTGGGTATAGATGTGTGTCTGGGAATAAGGAAAGTGCCCATGTGGTCAAATGCTACCAAACCTTCCTGGCTTCATCTTACTGTGAAACTCAACAAGCAAAGAGAGTAACACCCCATTAGGCAGCAGAAGTGTGGGTACACAGCAGGTGCTCAATAAATGTACTCCCAAGGTCAATCCCCAGAGACCTCCTTGTCTGACCTCATCCCTCTGTTGCCCCTGTGTTCACTCTGCTCCAGCCATGCCAGGCTGAGGGCTTGTTCCATGAACATATCAGGCATGGCCCGCCCCAGGCCCTTTGTCCTTGCAGTCCCTCTGTGGAACACTCATTCCAAGCCTGGTCTCTGGCTCACAGCAGGCATTCAGTGAACTCTGGTCTGAACGAATGAACTAAGCTGTGTGATTCTGGCAGTTTATTTAAGGTCTCTCTTTTGGTGACCTCCAAACACAAGTTGAGGACAGCAGCACCCTGCTGTACAGTGAGACAACACTGGGGAAATGCCCAGTACAGACCCCTGCCTGCTGGGACTGAACCCCCAAACACCTATGCTGACACTGGTTGGAAACCAGGACCAGCCCGAGCTCCCAATGTTGGCGAGTCTGCAAACTCACCTGATTCATTGACGGGATCTTATCCCATTCATTCTTGGTGGGGTTATACACGTCCACCTCAGCGGAGTCGTCCCTGGGGAGGAGATGAGGAGGAAGAGCAGGTCAGAGTGAGTAGGAAGCCCCTGGGTGTGAGGGCTGGAGAGAGGGTCCTCCAGGCCCACCTCCTTTGGGGACCCCTGTGATGCTGTTTGGCTGCCCACTGGCCAGTGGGACCCCGTCCCTGGCTCAGAGGGGCGGACTTCAGGTCCCCACACCTCGGCTCTGAGGTCGGAACCCAGCCTTGCTCCACAAACCCAACAATCACACTTAAACCCTTTCCTGTAGCCCAGCACCAATGCAGCCGCCCCCTGTCCCCCCACCATGGTCACACAGTCTAGCCTCAGCTCCCAACTGACCATGGCCCTTCCGTCCAATCTCCACTTATTCTGATTTGGACTTCCGCCTCCTCTTCAGGACAGCCTTCCAGGGCTGACCAGTCTTGGCCAGGCCTCCTGCCCCACTGCCCACGCCCCTGTGCCCTGTACTGCTCCTTGGCCACTGCCCTCCCACCGCCGTCAGCCCCCATCACACCTTGTTCACTGCTAGGTCCTAGGTGCCCAGCAGGGTGACCAGAATCGCAGGAGCGAGGACATCAGCACTGCCCCCACACTTTGGGCTCAGGCTCCTTCAATCCTGTTTGACTCCTCCTGATGCTTTCACTCAAATGTTCAAAGGCACAGCCTCAAAAAACAAAGACACTATCTCCCAAATAGTAGCATTGATGATGATTATGGTCACAGGTCAGGGGTTAGCAGAATGGCCCGAGAGTAAACCTGAAGGTTAGCTGAAGGGCCTGAAATGCCTTGTGGAGCAGACGGCCTCTGCGGCAGGTCCCCAGCACTGCCGCTGAGAACAAATGCAGCCATCAGACATATAAACAAAGAGGCTGGTTGCCTTCCCATAAAACCTTATTTATGGACGCAGCTTTGAATTTCACATAACTTTCCACACGTCAGGAAGTATGACTCTCGCTTTGATTTTTTTTTTCCTCCAAACACTTCAGAATGTAAAAACCATTCTTAGGTTGTGGCCCATGAGATGACGATAATTAATATGGGAACCCGCTGGGCTGCCCTCCCCAGCTGCAGAAACACAGAAGCCACAGCCAGAAGGTGCCAGGCTGGACAAGGCTCATGCCTCCTGCCTCTGCGGGATTGGGACACCCCAGTCCAGGAGCCGTGTGAAACTGGGACCAAAGTGGAGCATGGCTAAGGGGAGGGGGCTGCTGGTCGCTGCTCATAGCCAACGGCAGCTGCAGCGGACAGTGTGGGACACCTCCCTGTCACAGCCTCTTCTAGACGGGAGCTACCACAACAGGGGGCCTTGTGAGCAGGGGTGATGTGGCCAAGGTGCTCAAGGGAGTAGACAGGGTGCATGAATGCTCAAATGCACGAGACCCAGGCCCCTGGGCTCGTCCACACACTCAGGTGAGGCCAGGTCCCCACTGTTTGCTTAGAGGACAAACAGGCTGCCTTTCTAGACCACTCAAACTCTTGCCAAGTTTGGTGGGAACTGTGGTGGGGTGTGGGTGTGATAAGCAGAGTCAAGCCCACCTACCCGGCCCTCCATGGGCTGGGTGACCATATACGAAGGCTAACAGTGGGCCTGGGGGGGCATCCTAAGGTTCGCACATGGGGCGGTTTAGCAGCTGACCAGTGACCCTGACCAGGAGGACCAAGGCACTGGGGCCTTCCTCCCACACACTGGTCCTTGGGCATATCTTGTTCTAGGACCGTGGGGTGGAGGTAGGAGGGAGTTCTCAAAGGCACGCAGCCTGGAACTGCCATGAGGGGCTGAGGCCAAGTTCCTGGCACTCTGAAAAAGGTTCTGGCACCCTCGTAAGGTGTATTTATAGCCATCCCCACCCCCACTTTGAAGAGGTTTTCACGACTCAGGGAGGAGAGCTGGATGAAGGGTCAGACGATATGATGTTTTATAACAGGGCCAGGAGCCGGCTGGGTCTCTGGGGCTTCCTCGGAGCCGACCTGACCTTTCTGGGAATCAGGGAGGCCTGGCCACCATGAGACAAGCAACACCACCAGGTTCCAACTGTGTTCTCCCAGGAAGCCTGGGAAAGAGCCTCGGGTCTGGGGGAGGGGAGGCTCAGCTGGTGAGAGGGGAGTGGCCCAAGAAGCACAGGGTCCCTGTCCTGGAAACTCCCAATTCAAAGTCCCAGATGGAATGGGGAGAGGGGGGATGGTCATTCACACCTTCCCCTTCCCTCCGGGTCAAAGCTTCAGGTAGGCTCTAAGCCAGGGAGAGGAGCGGCAGATACACAGGCCTACAAGCATGTAGGGCTCCCTGGTGGCTCAGATGGCAAAGAACCCGCCTTCCAATGCAAGAGAACCAGGTTCAATTCCTGGGTTGGGAAGATCCCCTAGAGGAGGGCATGGCTACCTACTCCAGTATTCTTGCTTGAAGAATCTCATGGACAGAGAAGCCTGGCGGGCTATAGTCCATAGGGTCACAAAGAGTCAGATACAACTGAGTGACTAACACACACAAGCACATATGTGCGTGCATATATGACACACATGCAGAAGCTGTGAGCTGCAGGTATGGAGCTCTCAGCTCCTTGGATGCCCACTGGCCGATCAGGAGCGGGCATTTGGCTGTGACAAATCATCAAGACCCATGGATGCATGCTGACCCACTGGTTGCCCAGCTTCATGGCTCCACAGCTGGGCCCAGGGAGGCTGGGACGTGGTGACAGCACATGGGACCTGGGTTGGAAGTTCTTGTTTCTAACCCTATGCCACCATTTAAAGCTTGAGGGGGCCTTTCCTGGTGCTCCAGTGGCTAAGATGCTGTGCTCCTAATGCAGGGGACCCAGGTTCGGTCCCTGGTCAGGGAACTAGATCCCACATGCCTGCATGCCGCAACTGAAGATCTTGAGTGCAGCAACCAAGACCTGATGCAATTGAATAAATATACATAAAAGCCTGCAGTTGTGAGCAAGTCCCTTACCCCTCTGTCCCTGTTTTGCTACCTGTGAAATGGGGACAACAGTGATGTCATCTTATTAGACAGCCATGGGGGACTAGCCTTGAAAATGCCCATAAAGCAGGTAACCCAGAGCTCGACACACTGGGGATTCCAACAGGCTAACTACGGTCATTGTTCCTGCAAGCAGCTCCAGGTCGGCTTGGTACCAGGCCCCTCCCTGGTCCAGGGTGGCGGCGGGATCCTGGGAGAACAGCATTCTTTCAGTAAGACTCATGAGCCCTCCTGGGCCAGGCCCAGCAGGAAGGGAAGAGACAGAACGTGCAGAGATGCACTGAACCCGGAAGTTCTGCTTTCTGCAGAGGGGGCGAGGTCAGTCCATCCACCTGGTCCCTCACACCTGGCACCAGTCGGCTGATGAGCAAACCGTCTGTCAAGGCCATGCTCCCCCTCCCAAAGACTCAAGTGTCCAGAAAGCTCTCCTCTTATTAAGATTCAAAGTCCCTCTCAGGTAGGATAGGTGGCTCCTTTTAGTAAAGGCCACATGAGACCAACTAGGGTTTTTAGAGGAGCCCAGCTTCCCAGGTGGTGCTAATGGTAAAAAATCCGCCTGCCAATGCAGGAGACAAGGGTCTGATCCCTGGGTCAGGAAGATCCCCTGGAGGATGAAATGGCAACCTATTCCAGTATTTTTGCCTGGAGAATCCCACAGACAGAGAAGCCTGGTGGGCTACAGCTCACGGGGTCGCAAAGAGTCAGACACAACTGAAGCAACTTAGCATGCATGCACAGGCGAACTCTAGCCAAAGAGACATAGCTGATTTAGCATCTTTGAATCTCAAAAAGTTCTCTGCAAAGACCTAGCTCCATCCATCACACTTGGGTCCCAAGAGGCCACAGAAACCACTCTAAGGAATGAGGGGCAGAACCACAGCTCCAGGTCAGAAAGATCCAGCCTCAGAGCCAGTGCAGCCTCAGTTTCCTCATCTGTGAAGTGGGAGAACACTGAAGCTGTGCTTAGCTAGCAAAAAAGAGCACGCAGTGGCCTTGGCCCCTGGGGACTCACCTGATGAAGTACATGAGTCCGTTCAGAGTCACTGTCTTGGGGGCAAAGGACCAGGGTGGGAGCTGGCCACAGTCCACCAGCGACCACAGGTCCGTGTCTGGGTGGTAGCACTGCATGACCATGGTCTCCTTGCCGGCCAGGGAGCCGATGGCATAGAGCCGGCCCCGGCAGGCCGTGGTGGAACAGTTGTCCATGGGGTAGGTCATGGGCTGCAGGGCCTCCCAGGAGTCGGTAGTGTGGTCGTAGCGCTCCGTGCTGTCCGCAGCCACCACGTATAGCAGCCCATCTAGCACGGAGGAGCTGTGGTACTCCCGGGCCTTCAGCATGGGCGCCACCTCTGTCCACTCATTCACGCTTGAGTTGTACCTCCACACGCAGTCGTAGAGCCGGGAGCCATCAGATCCGCCTGCCAGGGAGGACAATGGGCAGATAGATGATTAGCCCACACCAACTCAGGGTGAGTCACCCACCTGTGACTCTCTGAACTTCCTAGAGAGTAAGGATGAAACAAACATCCTCTCTTACCAAGGCCGGAGCCACGGGCTCAAGCCAGGTACAGGGTGACCATTGCCCAGGAAGATGGTCCAGCTTCATGCGATAAAAACACTACCGCACCTCTGTGGGCCAACTGGAGGCCCACAGGCCACGATTCTGAGTACACAGTAACCTCAGTTTGGACCCCTGCACTCAGAGTCAGACACCTCAACTGGATGGGAGCATTAGGTCTTAGGAGTCCATTTTCCCAGGGAGCCACAAGTCATGTGGGTGGGAGGGACTTCCCTGGTGGTCCAGTGGCTAAGACTCTGAGCTTACAATGCAGGGGGCACAGGTTTGATCCCTTGTTGGAGAACTAAGATCCTGCATGCTGTGCTTGGCCAAAAAATAGAAAAAAACAAAAATAGCATATGTGGGTGGGGTGCCTTGGGGACTTGTTCATTAAATTCTAGGCATCCCCTAACCAAGGCTGGGCCAGGATGAGTTAAGAGGAAACCTAAGCACTCAGCCAGCAAGAAACCTAACACAGAGGTGATGCTATGAGTGAACTTCTGGGGTTGTATTTCTTGATTTATGTGCAAGCTACTGACTTGTTCTGTTTGGAAAAAGTCATCAAGCTGTGCAAGCATGATGTCTACTTTTCCATCTATATGTCCAAAAAAAGGGCTAAAAAGCAAACAAACAAAGCCCAGTGGTACTGGCTACTGCCATAAATTAAACCAGGCTCACCTAGGACATTAGGATTCCCACAGGATGAAGGGACCCCAAGAACCCTGGGGGTTGGGTTCCCCTCCTTGTCCTAAGCCTGGAGGCACAGGGCAGAGCAGAGCCGCCGTGACATTCTATCCGGCTCACAGCCCAGAGCTTTCAGAGGGAGAATACAGCCTCCTTGTAAAGTCCTCCCTTCTTCCTTCTAAAGGAGAACTGTATCAAAGGCAGCTGAAGCCGCCTCCTCACCCCTGTGAGATTCCCTAGAGGCAGCTGTAGGGAATGACCCAGCCACCTGTCTAAACCCAAAGGATTAGCTGAGACATTTATGGAAGGGTGTGCAAAATTGGGGCGAGTCTGACCAGTTGTGGGAGTTCACTGACTAGACTTCAGCGGTGGGGGGTGGGGTGGGGTTGAAGGGGGTTGGTTCCCCAACACCACAGGGCCAACCTCAGACTGGGAACTGGCCCATTCTGGCAGATTCCTGCAGAGGCACGACCTGGAGTGGCAGCCACGCAGCCGAGCCTGTCCTCAGGCCGGGATGAGCCCAACTTCTCAGCTCAGAGCCCCCAGGACACTGGAGGGAGGGGTGGGTACCTCAGAGCTGGCTTTCTCCCGAACTAACGTGCCAGGCTGGACACAGCGCTGCGCCAGCCCAGATGAGGCCTCCCTGCCCGATCCAGCCCCCTGCAGGCCCTGAGCGTATGCTTGGCTGGGTTCTTTCCTTATATAGCCCTCGCACAGACCGCCCCTCCTCACCCCACGCATGGAGGGAGCCTCATGTTTGAACTGGGATTCATCTTTAATAAAAAATGTGGGAGATGCCCAGGACTAGGGCAGGCTGGGACCCGCCCAGCATGACTCGGCAGTGTTTTGGGGTTTGGGCCAAGTAATTGGAAGAAAACCTCTTAGCATGTGACTCTGTTTACAGTCGCTGGGCCGGGAGCAGCCTAAACACCACGTGACCCACAGCGCAGGGCCTAGGTATAAGCCCCAGGGAACGCTGTCACTAGTGACCAAGTGAGTGAGTCAGAGGACTGTGCTGCTCAGCTGGGAGGGAGAAATCCCCCCTACTGGGGTAGAAAGGATGTACCACAGGACATCAGTCCCCGGCCTGTCCCCAGATTCCTTAGGGAGAAAAAGGAAGCACTCATAGTGCAGGGAGGCTGCCCCAGTGTCTTGCCACCAAATGGGGACACCACCTGGGCAAGGAGGGGGCTGCCCAGACAGGCCCTGCGAGAGCCACAGACGGCTACTTGTTCCACTAACACAAAGGGGTTCTTCTAGATCTTAAATATCAACCCTAGAAATGTCTGTGCGTGCCAGTCGGGGGGGGGGGCGTGTCCACCTGCATCCAGGTGCTGCCTGGGGTTTCAGGCACTTCGGGTTCTCTTGCAGGTGAAAGTGCCTGCTCCCCCGCTGGGGTCTGGGCGGGCCAGGGTCTTCCTGATCAGCCCCCATGCCCACTCACCCGTCACGTAGATGTCGTTGCCCAGCGCCACGATGCTGTAGCCTCCGCCCAGGTGGTCGGGGAACTCGGCCAGGTAGCGCCACTGGCCCGTCTGCGGGTTGTAGCAGTCGACGGTGACCAGTTCGTCGCAGTCCTGGTCGCATCCGCCCACGAGCACGAGGATCTCGGCGAGGCCAGTGGAGGGGCGCGGCCGCATCCGAGGGCAGGGCCCGCGGTCGTGACGGTCGTAGCGCGCCGCCTGGAAGTCGCGCGCCTCGCGCAGCAGGCGCAGGCAGGGCGGGCAGCGGGCCACCAGCGGCTCGGCCTCGACGTGAGCCAGCAGGTAGAAGCGGCGCACGAAGGGCAGGCGCACGGCCTCCAGCAGCTGCGGCCAGTGCGCCGCGCGGCGCGGCGGGTCGGCGCGCACCCAGCGCAGTGCTAGCTGGTAGGCGGCCTCCTCCTTGGGCACGCAGAGCCCGTCGTCGCGCAGGTAGCGCAGCAGCCGCGCCAGGGGCAGCCGCTCCAGCTGCTCGGCGCCCAGCTCGCCCACGTGGCGCAGAATGAAGCGCTGAGCCGCGCTCGCCAGCCCCGCGCAGCTGAAGGCTTCGGCGAAGTCCTGCATGTCTAGGCAGTTGGTCAGGTCGAGCTGCTGCTGCAGGAAGGCGCCGCACGCCTCCTTCACCGCCGGGAACTGCAGCAGGTCGGCGGCGCGCAGCAGCGGTTCGGCGTTGTCGCCGCTCACCGCCACGCGGCCCGTGTAGCTGAAGTCGAGCAGCAGCTGCAGCATGTCGGGCGGCACGCCGTGAAGGCGCACCCGCTCGGCGCGGCTCTCGCGCAACTGCCCGGCGAACATGGCGCGGAAGTAGGGGCTGGCAGCCGCCAGCACGGCGCGGTGCGCCGGGAAGTCGCGCCCGCCCGCCGCCTCCAGGGTCACGTCCAGGAACTTGCGCTCTGCGCGGAGCTGGCTCAGGCCGCGCAGCAGGCTCAGCGCGTGCGCGGGGTCCGAGAAGGGCAGTACGGCCAGGGGCGCCGGCCGCTCCATGGCGCCTTGGCTTGGGGCGCGGGGGCGCGGGACCGCTGAGCGCGGTATTCGGGAAAGCCGCGGCCGGGGCCAGCGGAGAGACACTGTGCACTGGAAGCCGCCGCAATAAATACGACCGGGCGCGGCGGTCTCCGGGAGGCCGGGCCGGGCGGGGGCGGGGCGTCACCGACACCGCCTACTTAACTCCTTTGGGTCCGGGGCCGCAGTCAGGCTGAGCGCTCTGACTCGCCTCCACTCGCGCGCTCCCGCCCCCGCGCTCCAGGCTGAGTCACCGCCGCCTGCGCCCGCTCCCTCTCTCCGCCCTTCCGGGGCTTCCTGAGGCCTCCCGCCGACGCCGGAGCCTGGGACGCCGGGTGACAAGTGTCCTTTCGGAAGGGGCGGCCCTGCCGTGCACTGGAATCCGGGGCCTCCAGAGCCTGCCCATCACCCACTTGGCCCGGCTGCCGAACAAAACCCGGTGGGGGCGAACGAAGCCATCCCTTTCGCGCCAGACTTCCCAAACCGCTCCAGGGCGATTCGGTACAATGGCTTTTTCTTTTCTTTTTTTTTTGAATTCCAATAGTTCCAAGGGTTGCTTGTTAACCCTATCTCGGGACAGATTTCTAACGACGAAATATGTTTTTACAATTCAGGACTAAAGCAAGAACAAGTATAAAGTCTTTGGGTGACGTTTTCTTCTTGGCGCATCCGTGAGGGACACTGGGCCAGATGCCAGGAATCTGCTCCGCTGTGTTCCTGCAGGAGTTTCTAACTTGACTAACTCGGTCAGTAACTTTCGTCAGCACACAAGGCGCAGTTTTAGTTTCTGAGTCATAGAGACCCTTTCAGGCTCCGAGCTCCCCTCTGAAGGGGAGGGGCCTGCCGTGGCTGTGTTTGGTCACCCTGGCCTTCTAGCCCCTCCTCTCCTGGTAAAGGAAATAGGAAAGGCAGAAATCAGAGTAGGAAAGATCCATGAGAATTCGTTAGAATATACTATTAAACTGGACAAAAAGCTGAAGCACCATAAAATAATTCCTGGGAAAAATAGCAGTTTTTCCTCTTCCATTTGAGGAGCGCCAGGTTCCCAGAGGGAACTCGGCTCTCAGCTCAAGGTCAGAGGGACTGCCTTGAAAACCAGAGATGTGCCTCTTCAATGTCACCATCACATGGGGGGTGACCATGAAGAAAGAAATCTTCCTTACTTTGGTTCCAGTAGATACAATACCAGGACTTTGCTTTCAAAGAAACCAGAGGAAAAAATTACCTCACTTGGAAGCCATTTTTTTCTTTAGTTCAATGGACGCATTTGCTCATTTTTAGAAAAGACCCTTATTGGGCTTCTTGTGTTGCAGATGAAACCTGGGTTTCTGTTACTGGGTAGCCCCCACCCCGCCCTGTGAGCTTGGCAAACACACCGGATGGAAGCCTCACTCCGCCCACGTGTGTCCTGGGGCAGGCGGGCCACACCAGGAGCTGCTGTCATTTTTTGGTTCCAGCTCATTCGACTCAGCCTTTGGAGAAGACATCTTGATTTTATTCCATCTCGGAGAAGTGAACTGTAGGCCTTCTTTTCTCTTCGTGAATTTCTCACCATCTTGCCGTGAGAAGGTATCTGATCTGAATGTCAGCATGGGAAGCACAGCCCTAAGTCAGAAAACATTCAGGTACCCAGGCCGGCTGCCTGTTGCCCATAGATGGACTGTTCACACAGCTATTAACGGCAGCATTCCTGGGCCCAGGAGCCGGGCCAATAAGCTTACTTGCTCAGGCTTTGTGACAAGAAAGTCTGAGTAGCCAGGAAGTGGGATGTTTGCAGGGAAAAATACTACAGTCCCTCTAGGTCAAAACCCATCCACCTGGTATAAATCAAATCTTTACATCAATAATGTTTCTGTAGTTAAGAACTGAGTCTAGTTTTGTGTATGCCCAACAACGGGGATTAACTGTTTCAGGTTTACTTTGAAGAATAGATGTTGCTATCTATTGAAATGGAAAGATGTTCATGTTATAATGTCAAGCAATCTGATTACCTGTGTGACCCCCATTTGTTATCTGTGTTTATATGCCTACCAAGCAACTGTGAAGGTAACATTTTTCTCCAGGTGGCTAGGTTTGTTTTGTTGTTTTTTGCTTGCCTGCATTTTCTGTTTTCCTATATTAAACATATATAACCTGGGTATTCAAGGAATATTGAAAGTTCAAAATAAAAAGTTCAGTTCTTGAGGGAAAAAAGTATATTATTAATATCCTAGACCTAACAGGAGAGCACTTGAAGCCATGTGTGTAAATCTAAGGCAATGAAGGAATGTAGTTAGAAAAGAAAGGAACAGATTTAGACATATCAGCTGTGTTTGGAATTTTGAACAACCTGCTAACCCAAGCCTGCTACTTGGTTCCTTTTTTTTGCTCATTAATCTCATGAGTTCAAAATGGGAAGTGAAAAATTCATTCACTGCAGTATGATGGTGTGCTGGATACAGTCAGCAAACTATTAATATGGGGGTTTAAAATTCTCAAATATCATCCAACACCCTAGTGTGGTGCAAACACCACTGTCTGGTGAGGAAGGTGTTAACTGTAACCAACAAGCAAGTTCGTGGGAAAATGTATTTAAAGACTAAACTTCAGTCATGAGTGTTTTGAAAGTGTACCTCTTCTAAAATCATGAAACTGGTCTAAGTAACTTTCTGATAATGTAATTCAATGTGATTTAACAAATAATGGTATGTATTTCATTAAATACCAAATTGAATAAAAACAAATTTCATTTAAAAATGAAAACTACTTGATATTTGAATTCTGATTTTAGGCAGACAGGACAACAGGTAACTGAGATAATTTTAAAAGCTGCTGTGACCTCCTTTTTATTTTCTTTGAGAACATACAGAAAGGCTCATAGCCTCATTGAGTTATGCAAGCCTGTTTGCCATGACAAGGCTGTGATCCATGAAGGGGACAGGAACACATACTGTAGCATTTATAAAGTCAAAAAGAGATTGTACCTTTTCCCAATTAGACATTCTGATTTTTTTTCTGATTCTGGGCTTCCTAAGGTGTGGTTTGTAATGTACTTATTACATATAATTTTTTCCTTTAAGGAATATTACACTATTCTGTAAATTATTAAGTGTAGTGTTATATGAAAATGACATGCTACAAGTAAAAACATTTAAATTGTTTGGGACATAGTGTTACCTATTAATATTTATATTTTACCTGTATAAACCAAAACATGAGAAATCCATTTGATTCATCTATGCACAGGTAATTTTCATCATTATATGAAAAGTTGACAAGACCAGTTTAGAAATTATTTATTAATAATTTAAAATTATTCACACCGGTACTTCCTTGGTGGTTAGGGGCTGAACCTCGGTGCTCCTATTGCCGGGGGCCTGGATTCCATCCCTGGTTGGGAAACGAGGGTCCACATGCTGCGACAGAAGATCCTGCATGTGGCAACTAAGACCTGGTAGAAAAGCTATGATGAACCTAGACAGCGTATTAAAAAGCAGAAACATTACTTTGCCAACAAAGGTCCATCTAGTCAAAGTTATGATTTTTCCTGTAGTCATGTATGGATGTGAGAGTTGAATCATAAAGAAGGCTGAACGCTGAAGACTTGATGCTTTTGAGCTGTGGTGTTGGAGAAGACTCCTGAGAGTCCCTTGAACTGCAAGATCAAACCAGTCAATCCTAAAGGAAATCAATCCTGAATATTCATTAGAAGGACTGATGGTGAAGCTGAAATACTTTGGACACCTGATGGAAGAACCAACTCATTAAAAAAGGCCCTGATGCTGGGAAAGATTGACAGCAGGAGAAGGGGACAACAGAGGATGAGATGGTTGGATGGCATCACTGACTCAATGGATATGAGTTTGAGCAAGCTCCAGGAGATGGGAAGCCTGGCATGCTGCAGTCTATGGGGTAGCAAAGAGTGGGACACAACTGAGTGACTGAACAACAACAAAAGCCAAATAAATAAAAATAAGTACTAAAAAATTATTCACACACATTCATACAGTAGGCAAGGTACTAAAAGTTCAAATTACAGTTTTGAGGAATTTTCACTTATTTACCTCTCTTGGAATTGGAAGTGAGAAAGGCAGAAAACGTGGGTAGGAAAATCCATTAAGAATCCATAAGAATATCCTATTAAACTGAGTAAAAAGATGAAACACCAAAAAAATAATTCCTGGAAAAATATATCTTTTGTGTATAACCACATTCAGGCTTAGTTAAAACAGAAGCAGAAAAGCATTCCTGAGTTTCCCCCAAGTGAATGCAGTGTAGAGTGAGATTTAGGAAGGTGAAGCTATATTTGGTAACTCAATTAAAATAACTACATTCTCAAGTTACTTACTGGGAAACCATGGTATTCTTAGTATTTTAAAACTTGTCACAACCTGTGCTAATGTTGGCTTTTTTCTTCCTCTTCCCTGGGTAACTATAGTCATCTGAGAATTAGTATTCAGTAGCAGTTTTTTTTTTAAGCAGAAAACAAAGATCTGGCTACTGTGGCTAATGCTCTTGCATTAATCATGGAATCCTAGATTTGCCCCCTGGAGCCCAAGAATAGTACAGGATACCTGAGAAATAAACAGTATGTTGAAGAAACCTAAGCCTGTCATACAGAGGAAAGCACCTTTATTATCCCCGCAGCTACATATATTATGCTATTGAATTTGGGTCAGTTATTGGTGTTATAGTCCTTTTCTGAGGCAAGGGGTGGTAGGTATTAACATCTAAATCTTCTTCAAAAAGCTAAATTTCTAACAGGAATCAAAGGAAGGAGGGATAAAGAAGGTCTTCCTCCATGAAGTTTTCTATTTCACTGGAGTGGCAGGTACAGAGACAAGCAGAGTACACCAGGTGTACTGGTCACCTTTATAGTGGTATTGTTGCTTAGTTGCTAAATCGTTTCCAGCTCTTTTTCCACCTCATGGACTGTAGCCTACTAGGCACCTCTGTTCATGGGATTTCCCAGGCAAGAATAGTGGAGTGGATTGCCATTTCCTCTCCAGGGGATCTTCCCTGACCAGGGATGGATGCATCTTCTGAGTTGGCAGGTGGATACTTGACTGCTGAGCCACCAGGGAAAGCCCATCTTTGTGTACTAAAAACTTAGTCACAAAACAACTATTGGATATCTACCCTGAGCAAGTTATCACTGTCACATGACACAATCTAAGTTTGGGATTTTCCTAGTGTGACTGAGTGGTCCAGTATAGATCCCTGAATTCTAGGTTCTTTTGTCATCAAGTCCGTTATTATTGTAAGTTCTTTATATCAGTTTCTTAATTGGGGGTGGTGGTGGTTAATGTTTATTATGTGAAAAGTTATACTATTAGGGAATAATGATCTTTTTTTAAAAATTCTTCTATTCATTTGGACTTTGCCTCTCATATTCTTTTCTTGGTATTTACATCTTTAAACTAGCAATAGGATAATGTCCTTCTTGGCCCTTTCATATTTAGGCAAAACAAGTTGCTCTGGTGAATATGACCCTTGGCGAAACTGGCCAACCTCAGGACATTTGCTCTAGCAACAGAGATCAGATAACATTCCACATCTGGCTAAATCACCTAAATGTGAGGACTCTGTGAGAAGGTGTTAATGTTTTCACAGGCTAAATCTGATGTCAGTTTTTATCTTACTAGCTTTGTAAAGCACCTCAATTTACTATCACCTCTGGGGAGCTCTCTAATCTTTGAAGATCTTGCTGAAATATTTTAAAAAGTAGCAACAATGATAAAAGTAAACTACTATTTATTGAGGCATGTAAAACATTTTATAGCTAAGCTATTAAAGGCTTAGAAAAGTATTTCTAAGATAAATCAATCTCTTAACCACTAAGTGTTTCCATCAGAATTATCTTAACCATCCAAACAGCAATAGACAACCAATGCAGCATTCACTACCACAGAAATAGTCTAATTTCTTAGGGGTTCCTCCGATCATCTTTCTGATTTAGTATGTAGGTAAGTCAGTTTTCTGATCTGAATTTAAAATTTTATGTCATTCCTGTTTAACAGTTTGTCTTCGAAGCCACCTAATATGTTATTGAATTATTTACACTTCATATATAGACTTTTCTCTTTCAAATGGTTATTAAAAAATATTAAAGTACTTGAGGCCTCCTCATGGTAAGTTTATCAGAGCAGTTAATTTTCAACTAAGTGTTCAGAGTCAATGAACCTTCAACATATAAAGTTGTAAAATACTCCGCGGTCCAGTATTTAAGTACAGCCAACTCAATTAAATATCAGTAAACAAAGTCAATGTCAATGCCAAATATCTCTATATCTCTATCGGGTTTTCGCCTCACCCACTGTTGTAATCCTGTGAGGAATACATTCAGGAACTAATTCAATGCAAAATAAAAAAACAGGACTGATGTCAAGGTTAGGCGAATGCGAGGGGAAAAAAAGCGTATTTAAAACACTTTCTAAAACACCGGCAATACTGGTGTAGTTTTTGAAAATGCGCTGGTAACCCGACACTTCGAAGTGTTTGCTACTGGGGAGACTCGGGCGGTCCCACCCCGCTCGGCCTCGGTCGGCGGTCCCGGAGCCCCGGAGCCGGCCAGAAAAAGACACAGCCGTGAAAACAAGTTCGCTTCGCCCGGTCCGAGGCGCGGGGAGTCAGCCGTGGGGCGGCTGCGACGTCAAAGCCCGCCGTCCCCGCCCGGCTGTGGAGACCCCAGCCCCACAAAGGGGCACAGACCCCAAGTCCCAAAGGCGAAAGAGGAGGCGCCAGCCGCCGCCCACCACAACCTAGGCCTTCAGCCCCGCCCCCACCCGCGGGGGCGATCCCTGACCCCCCGCCCCCGCGGAGACCGAGGCGCTCTGGCTTGCGCCGCCCCTCCCCCAGCGCGGAGCCGGCGCAAGTCCCCCGCACCTCCCCCGCTCCGGCGGTCTCGGGTCCCCGAGCCACTGCCTCCATAGACCGAGCGGCCACCGCGAAGCTCTCTGGGGGTTGGAGTCCTCGAGGGAGCCTTTGTGCGCCCCAGCGGCGCAGCCGAGGACTATGACTCCCACAATGCCTCGCGCCCGCCCCCTCGCCGTCGGCTTTCCGTCGCTCCCAGACTACATTTCCCGGCAGCCCTCGCGGCTCTCCCGCCCTCCCTCCCGAGACACGAGCCGAACTGGGCGTCAGGTCGGGGAGCCGGTCGGGTTCCCGCTCGCCGCCGCCGCCGCCGCCGCCCCCCGCAGCGACTCTCCCGCCTCTCCAGTCGCGCTGGTCGCAGGACCTGCATCGACAACTCTGCTCGGCTGTGGAGCCGCCGGCCGGAGAGTATAGTGTCCAGGACGCGACACACCGACCCCCCCATCATCTCCAGTCGGGGCGACCCCTCCCGGGTCCGCCTTCGCCCTGCGCGGCCGCCAGAGCCCCCGGCTCCGAGCGGCCCCGTGGCCCGGCGTCCGCATCCCAGCCCCTGCAGTCCGCGGTCGCCGCCCCCCACCCTGAACATGGACTCCGACTCCTGCGCCGCCGCTTTCCACCCGGAGGTGAGTGAGAGCTGCGCCCCAACAGCCCCTGACCACCCTCACGCCGATCCTGTGCTCCCGAAGCCGGACCCCCGCCGGCCGAGCGCCGTTCTCCCCTCCCCCAGCTATCTCTCGTCGCCCCCCCGGGCGCCCAACCCCGCCCCCCACTCGGGCCCGCGCCCGGTCTTCCCCGCCCGCCGTATCCTCGGCGTCCCTTCCGCGGGCGTCCGCGTCCTCCCGGCGCCTCTTCCCCGTGGTCGCCGCGCCCACCCTCCCCGGCCTCGCGTAGCCGGGGGGACCTGTCTGCGCCCCCGGCCCCTCCTCGCTGGCCTGGCTTACTCCTTCCCCACCCTCAGGGACTCGGTCCGAGCCGCCTCCGCCCCGCGCTCCCGCTTCCCGGAGGAATCTCCCACCGCCTCCCAGAGTGGCTCGCGGCCCCCCCTCGGACGGGGACTCTGCTCCGCGCGCCCCCTCCTCCTCCCCTAATCCCCCCGGGCCCGGTGGCCCGCGCCCCGCCCCCTGACTCCCGCTCGGCCCCCGCCCCCTCTGGCTAGGGTGGGGGAGGCTCGTCCTTCGGGGTCCCCACCCCTGCGGGGGCCTGAGCCTTGCTCCCACCCCCGGCGCGTTTGCCTCCCCCTTCAGGGCCCCCTCCCCCGAGCTCGGCTCGCCCCGCCCTGGCTCCCCCTCCTTCCGGGGATCGGCCCCTGGTTCTCCCGGCCGTCCCCCCTGCCCCGGAGCCCCCGCCGCGGTCCCCTCCCTCTCCCGAAGCTCGCCGGGTCCGGCCGCCGGCGGGTGGGGGAGGGGAGGCGGCTCCGGGCGGGCTAGTCTGCCGCGCTGCCGCCTCGGGGGCTCGCGGGGCCTGCGAGTCCCGGACCCCGAATCCTGCCCGGCTACTCGCGCCCCCTCCCCCGCGGGATGGGCCCCGCACCTTCCGGGGCCGCTTGGTGGCGAGGAGCGGCTTCCGCGGGAGGGCGGGGAGGGGGCCGCACCGCCATCTGCTTTTCTTACGGGCGGCGTTGGCGGGGCCGGGGCGGCCGGCGCGGTAGGAGCGGCGCGGGTCCCCCGCACCGGGCCCGAGGGCACCGCTGCCATCCACTCTGAGTCCCGGCTACTGACCCACTTCAGCACGTTCCTCGCCGAAATAAAAGTTCTCCCCGCGAGTTTGAGGGCCGCAGCCTTCCCACCTAGCGGAGGGAGGGTGGTCAGTTCTCCCTGCGGGTGGGGGCAGGGTCTCCCTGGCGCTGGAAGCGCTGGGTACCGCGCGGACTCTGCCTCGCCGCTGACCTGCGCGCCTCTCTCGGTCTGGGCGGCCGAGGGCTGAGGGCAGAGGCGGTTTGCTAGCACCGAGTTGAGAAAATAAAAAGAAGTGGAGCCCTTGGAAGGAGACCCGCGGGCAGCAGGCCGCCCGCGCTGTTTTCTGGGCGCGCAGGACTGAGGGGGCGGGGGTGATTGGACTGGGGCAGAAGCTAGAGCCCACCCCGTCATCTCCTCCCCCTGCTTTCATCCGAGTGGGGAGTGGGCCCCTCGGCTCTGGAAATGTTAGCTGAACTCCTAAGGATGGGATTGAGGTGGGTGATAAAGTGCTTAAAGAAAACCTAAGTAAAGACGCTAGTCGAATAAACCGAAGAGAAGCACAGTTTTGCTTAGTAGCAAATAATCTTTTTCTTCCCAGCTCCTCGTTCTCAGGAGAGAATCGATTCTTCCTGAGGGCGATTCTTAATTGAATGGGGATGGGACACACAAGCCAAAATTTCTAGTATTTCATCTTCAGTATGCAGATAGTTTTGTTGTTCAGTCCTTAAGTCATGTCCAAGTCGTTAAGCCTGGGGGACTGTAGCCCTCCAGGCTCCTCTGTCCTGGGGATTTTCCAGGCAAGGATACTGGAATGGGTTGCCTTCTCCTCCAGGGGATCTTCCCCACCCAGGGATTGAACCTTCCTCTCCTGCATTGCAGGCGGCTTTTAGTGACTGTAATTATATACAGAGTTAGGTTTCCAAAATGGTAGTAAATGGTAGTAGCAGGATTGTTTTTGGTTTGTCCTCTGGGTTGGGGAATATTTGGGTGCCTTGCCCGGGGGTGTTGGAGCAGCGGAGGGATGAGCAGGAAATGTCTCCTCTGGAGGAGAGAGCCGAAAGGAGGAGGGTGTCCTCCTGCAGCCCTGCTTGGGGAGGGGTCACGTGAGATTCAGGTCCAGGATTCCAGGTCTGAGCTCTGCAGGTTGAAAAGTAGTAGACTTCTGAAGTCACTTTAAATACTTCAGCTGCAGCAGGAGTTTATCTTCAAAGTGGAAAATTTGTGGCAAAAAAGTTAATTATTAGGGCTCTCAATAGGCCTGTAGAAACTTAATAGATAATGTCAGAAAATGCCACATGAGCGCTAATAAATAGACTTTTGTACAGTCTTTTATCTCCTAACCAGTTTCCCAGTATTCTTGGCATAGCATCGCATAACTGCTCTTTCAACCTTCTGAAAACTGTTAATTCTTGACCCAAACTTACCTTATCTTGTTTCTAGAGTGTTTGTAAATCTAGCAGTGTGTTTTTGAGTGGCAGACTATGAAAGCTGCAGCCTGTTTAGTATTGTTTCTTTGATGTCACCTGTAAGTGTCTACTTCCAAACATGCTCCCTTTTTTCGCCTGTTAACAGGAGTACTCCCCCAGTTACAAGCGGCGCAGGACCGTGGAGGATTTCAACAAATTCTGCACCTTTGTCTTGGCCTATGCAGGCTACATCCCTTATCCAAAGGAGGTAATTCAGCACTTCGGAGACCTTGCTGGCAGCAAAACCTGAGTTTTTGACAAGGTGGTGGGTCTGAAAGGGATTACATGGGAGGACTTGAGCCATAACAGTCAGGCAGAAATCTTTCTTACAAACTTAGAGCAGCCTGGGAAGTGGTTCCTAAAACTGATGGAAAATGTAGACTTGTCTAGAAATGGTTTGATGAATCTAACTGATGTCTTCCTAATGGCCAATGTTTATTGAGAGGTTACTGTCACTTAGTTGTGTCCGACTCTTTGCGACCCCATGGACTATACAGTCCATGGAATTCTCCAGGCCAGAATACTGGAGTCGGTAGCCTTTCCCTTCTACAGGGGATCTTCCCAATCCAGGGATCTAACCCAGGTCTCCCGCATTGCAGGCAGATTCTTCATCAGCTGAACCACAAGGGAAAATACTGGAGTGGGTAGCCTATCCCTTCTCCAGTGGATCTTCCCAACCCAGGAATCAAACCGGGGTCTCCTGCATTGCAGACGGATTCTGTTTACCAACTGAGCCACAAGGGAAACCCTGAGAGCTTACTGTGACTAGTCATTATTTTTGGCCATTATAATGATATGCGATAGGAGCTTTTACTTACATCCTTTTCATTAGTAGTTTATTTATTTTGGCTGTGCCACATGCCTTGTAGGATCTTAGTTCCACGACCAGGAATCAAACCCAGGGCCAGCAGTGAAAGTGCTGAATTCTAATCACTGGACTTCCTGGGAATTTCCTATTTGTTTCCTTTGTATTTATTTATTTTTTCTGTCTTTTTTTTCTCTTCCATTTTAAAGATGAAGACACAGGGGCACAGAGAGGGAACTCCTTACCCTGGGTACAGGCTCATTGGTGGTGGAGCCTGGGGTTCAAGCAGATCAAATAGTCAGGCCTAGTCCACCCTGCCCTACCTGGTGGGTGGCCTCCTGGCTGGTGTCATTACAGAATCTTCAGGGACTTCTGGCCAGAATCCCATGTAAATTAAGGCATTTTTTCCTTGCTGAGAAATGGGCAGAACTGTGGACCAGCGCTTCCAGGGTGCTCAAACTTGAGGGGCCTGGTTCATACTGTGCAAGGCTAAAGAGAAAGGAATCCAGTATTTTTAAGAGGCCAGATCCCAGCACTGGCTTATTGTTGCCACTGCCAGCTAGGTGCATAATGCTTACATGAATGCTGCTACTGTTTGCACATAAACAAACAATAGCAGTTTGCTTGATTGACCTGAAGGAACCAGAGACGTGAACTCACTGCTTTGGGGCAGTGATTACATACTTGGGTTTTGCAGTATTTTGAGATGCCTCCAAGTTTTAAAGAAAAGTGTCAGAACATCCTCACCATTAATTTACATTCACTTAATTAAAATGTACATCCTTTGGGAGGACAGTTGTTGGGGAGATTGTAAAATCAGGAAAGATAAGAGCTTGAGAGGGTGTCTTTGGCACTCCTGTCATGGAAGTGGATTGAGTATCAACTAAGTTCTTGGTGAGGGTTCACCCAGGGCTGGAGGTCCCTCTTGTGGGTTAATGTTATAGCTGGAACGATGCACTAAATCCTAGTGATGGTGTTCCTAAAGAAGAGCACTGGTGAGAGCTGAGGAGCTCTGGGTTCTTTGTTTCCCATATCTGCAGACCTGCCATGGTGGGGAGTGGGGAGGACGGGGTCCTGGGGAAGCTATGCTCAGGGCCAGCTCTTGGTGTTGGAGGCTGGTTGAAATAATCAGAAGCCGCCCCGTTTTCTCTGTCCTTTCAGGAAGTCCCTCTGAGGAGCAGTCCCAGCCCTGCCAACAGCACCGCTGGTACCATCGACAGCGACGGCTGGGATGCCAGTTTTGCCGACATCTCGTCCACCGTGCCCTTGCCGGTCTCTGACCGTTGCTTTGGCCACCTGCAGCCCACCCTCCTGCAGCGAGCCAAGCCTAGTAACTTCCTGCTAGACAGAAAGAAGACCGACAAGCTGAAGAAGAAGAAGAAGAGGAAGCGAAGGGACAGTGACGTGCCTGGGAAGGAGGGCTACATGGGGGGCTTGCTGCAGCTGGAAGCCGCTGACCCATATGCAGAGACCCCCACGAGCCCCACTCTGCAGGATATCCCCCAGGCCGCTGGAGACCCCTGCTCTGGCTGGGACTCCGATACTCCTTCCAGTGGGTCTTGCACCACGGTGTCACCGGAACAGGTCAAAGAAATAAAAACTGAAGGCAAACGGACTATCGTCCGGCAGGGCAAGCAGGTGGTGTTCCGGGACGAAGACAGCACGGGCAATGACGAAGACATCATGGTGGATTCCGGTGAGTGGCCCAGAGGTGGAATGCTAAGAGCGGGGTTTCAGGGCCCTAAGCCTCTCCTTCCACTGCAGGAGTTGTGGGTTTGATCCCTGGTTGAGGAGCTGAGATCCCATGCGCCTGCCATGAGGTGCAGGGTCTCAGTGCGGTGGTCCCTTCCTTGGAGGGGGACAAGGGAGCATGCCCCACCACCTTCAGGGGGAAGAGTGTGAGAAGGTGGATGCCAAGACGTTTAGGAAGGGGTGATCACAGCTGAAGACAGTGGACATTCCAGAGCAGGCCTCAGAATGTGAAAATAACATAGCTCATGAGTAACCACCTTGTAGGGAGTTCCTCGTACCACACATTTCAGTGCTTTTTGTGCATGTGTGCATTTTCAGAGCGGAAAGTGTCACCCTGAAACTTGAAATTGGTTTCACTTAGCTCAGCTGCCCTGTCCCTTTGGAGAGTGGCTTTCCTAATGGGAGGGGTTCTGATTGGGGGTGTCATGAGAGATTTTTCCACTCTTACGTGGTCCTCTGCTTTCAGATGACGACTCCTGGGACCTGGTCACGTGCTTCTGCATGAAGCCGTTTGCTGGCCGCCCCATGATAGAGTGCAACGAGTGCCACACTTGGATTCACCTGTCCTGTGCAAAGATCCGGAAGTCCAACGTTCCGGAAGTGTTTGTCTGCCAAAAGTGCCGGGACTCCAAGTTTGACATCCGCCGTTCCAACCGGTCCCGAATGGGCTCCCGGAAGCTGTTTCTGGACTGACTGCTGGAGGGTGAGGAGTTGGAAGGGACTGTGGGCCTGTTGGCCCTGGTCTTAGTTGAGCACAGGACTCTTAGCTCCAGTGCGGGCAGACCCCTGCCATTCAGGTGCCTACACGAAAGGACCAGCTGTCCAAGGTATAAACTGTACACAGCCAGTGACTGAATAAAATCCTCGTTGGCCAGAGCTGCTGCTGGAGCTGTGGTCTCTGCAGTGGAGGTGGACTGCACACCCAAACTCAGCGGGTTTGGTCCAGCCGAACATGAGGGTGCGTGGTCGTTGTGCATTTTTGCTCTCATTGTTGACAAACTCCCGCCAATCAGAACAAGTGCTGGCTGTTACTCCTGCTTCCGCTGTGTTGGCACGAGGAGATGTTGTTTCCCTGGCCTGTTTATGAACCGCCATACGTGTAAACTTCTTCTCCAGTCCGTCTTTTACCATAAGTGTCTGTATAGCAACCATCAAAGCCGCTCCTCCCTCAGTGGTCCCCCTTTCCCCTGCCTTGGGGGATGCTTGTTCCCCTGGGGCTGGAGTCCCTGGCCTCACCCAGGGGTGGTGAGCTCGCTAGTGAGCCCCAGGTTTCCTTCTGTTCATTAAAGGGGACACTATGCAGCTGCTTCTCTGTGGAAAGGGGGTTGGTTCGGGGGTGGGGTCATGGTGGCCCATGTTCATAACTCAGTTTCCTGTTTTGCACGATGTAAAAAAACCTGTCTTTTTGCACGAAATAGCCAAAAGTATTGGCAGACTTCTGCCTGGGTTCCCTTCCTCTCCACTTGGCTTTGGAGGGCCTGGGGGTGCCCAGCAAGCTGTTTTCAAGTGAGGGGGCGGGGCGCCTGGATCCTCTCCTTGTCTCTCCCCCCTCATGTTGTTTTAGCAGCGACATTAAAGGTTAGGCAGTCTCTGGGGGAGGGTGTTCTCCACATAGTGGCGGGCGGGGGGGAGGGAAAATGGGGAGGAAGGCCTCCCTCATGGGTATTCTTAGTATGCCCCTCATACAGGCTGGCCTGCTGGTTCCAGGGGGCAAGGTTAGGACTTTTGAAGCATTTTTTTGGTTTGAGTTGGTGAGTGAGTGGTATGGTAATGTTGGCCTCCAGGAAGGTACCACTGAACTTTGCAAAGTTCCTTAGATCTAAAGTAGGGCCCTGGACCGAGGAGACCCCTGTGCAGGCCAGCTCTGGAGAGGCCAGGGAGTTTGAAGCCCCGGCAGGCCTCCGCTGGAGGGCTATGTGGCGGGGACAACTGATGGGTCTCAGGCTTGAGGGAGAGGGAGGACTTCTGTGTTCTCCGAAACTGACGTTACTCTTTAGCAGTTTAAATACTCGTTCTCAAAATTGTTTTTTTTGTATATTGATGAGTGTGTCTTCATAAACATTATTTCTTAAGAAGCATGAAGAGGGAAGGGTGCCCAAGTCAGGCATATTTATTGACATCAAGATGGAGCCTCAGTCTTCTCTACGTGGTCCCCATGTATAGGGCCACCAGGTGGACTTGTGTCCACATTTTCTCACTGAAGCACCAGGGAGACTGAACTATAATTGGCTGATCAGAGCCTATATTTTGTCCTAGTATCTTTCATGCTTGACAAGCCAACTGCCTTTTTTTGTTTTATTTTTAATTCTGTTGTTTCTATTAACACAAAAATAGAGAGAAATAGTTTTTGAAACCCATTTTATTGTGAAGAGCCTCAAGGGAGATGTTCTACTGTAGAGAAAAATAGTAAGGAGCTGGCTTAGAAACAACCTTCTCCCCAGACAACCATCTGGCTCTGACTAGGGCAAAAGTCCAGGAAAAGTTGGAGAGGAATTTGCCAAAGATCTGCACCATGACATTGCCTGTCCCGTGTCTTCACCATGACAGTAGCCAAAGTTTCCAAGTGTTTCTCTCTTTAAAAAAAACAAAAAACTCCACAGTTTTACAAGTGTGTTTAAGAATAGGTGTGATTTTTAGGGTGGAGTTGCCAGTCCTGGCAATTACCATATTGCTCTTAGAAGATTCAGTTCCTGGTGACACCTCTGGAAGGCATTTGATACTCATCTCAATTTCTGTTTCCTTCATTTGCTTTTGTTCTTTTAACAGAGTTATCCCTGTGGGTGGTGTCTAAAGTCAGGACACCACAGTTTTTCTGTTAGATTGAGCTGGGCAGCTGCAATCAGCTTTATGCAAAGTAGGTATGGCCCATCTCCAGGTTCCTGGTTGGTGGCTGATGGAGAATGGAGGGAAAAGTTGTCATCCCCGAAGCAAGTCCCTCCTGTCGGCTTTGGCCAGGCCAGACACTTAACATCGTTTACATGGTTCTGTGTAATTATAAAGTTTATGTGTATAAAGCAAAGCTGTTTCTGTGAAACTGTATATTTTGTAAATAAATATATTGCTACTTTGAGGTTCATGTCTAGCTTTAGCTGTTTGTGTTCTGTGCTGAAGGACTGACCCTTCATCACTAACCCCCAAAACCATGTTATATGAAGACTTGGGAAGTTAGAGTCTGAGTTTGGTTTAGCAGGATGAAACATTCTTACAGCCGTCAGTACACTTTTCTAGTAAATTCTCCAGAAACAAACCACAGCATGAAGAGACATGAATTGCTTTCACAATTTCTTCACATTGTGCATTAGCTTAAATCCCAGTGAGTGGTTAACCTGCATTGTAAAAGCTGCAGCCACCTCTAAGCTTATGCAGGTGGGATTAGAATCTGCCCTGTACTCATTCTGTCTTTCCACTTGAGGGTCCCAAGGGGCTGAGCCTGTTCTGTCAGTCAGCTGTGTCTGCCTAGCCAATCTGGGACCAGCTAATGGTCAACTAGTACTTTCTTCTGTGACGTTGGAGCAGCCGAAATCTATGAATCAACACCTACTGAAATGAAAATACTGGCCTAGGTGGCCGGTGAGCCTGCCTTTGGTTTCCAGTTGTCCAAAACTGGGTGGGTGGGTGTGAATTTTGGAAGCTTCAAAGCAAGGAGGTGAGGGTGACGCTTCAGCGTAACTAGGGTAAAACCTGCATCTGCTCCTAGTTGGGGATGTCGGGTCTGAGCCGGGCACTGAAGCACCCTTTGACGCCGTCGCAAGCACTGCGTGCATGAGATGCAGGCCAAGGAACAGAGCCAGGCCCGCCTTCACTCACCAGCCTCCCTGCAAGCCCCGCCCCGCCCCGCCCCGCCCCGCCCCGCCCCGAGGCCCCTCCTCTCCTACTGGCCCCGCCTCTCTCGGGGGCCTGTCGCCTGCAGGCCCCGCCCTAATCTCTCGCCCCGCCTCCACCGGCCAGCCCCGCTCTGTCCCATGACCACGCCCCTCCCGGAGTCGCTGCCGCGCCCCGCAGGCCCCGCCGCCGCCATCTTTGTTAGGGGCAGCCGGGCCTGGCGTCTGGAGATGCCGAAGTCGTGCGCGGCCCGGCAGTGCTGCAACCGCTACAGCAATCGCAGGAAGCAGCTCACCTTTCACCGGTGAGGGGCGGGGGCACTGGGGTGCGCGGGGGCTCGCCTCGCCCAGGCCGAAGACCGCGGCCCCCGCGGAAGCGCCAGGCCTGGCGCGACAGGCGTGGGGACAAGCGGGCCGCTGTCCGACCGCCGGGAGGCCAGGGGACGTGCGGCCGAGCCCTTCGCGGAGGGGCAGCGGCCCCCCGGGGAGCGGCGAGGTCCCGGCCCAAGAAGCCCGGCACCACCTCGGCCGCCTAGACGCGCGGGGAGATGGTCGGAGAGGCTGAGTAACCTGACCGCCGGCGCACAGCCTCTCTTGGGTCGGGGGAGGCGGTGGCGGGCCTGGTGCGTGCTCAGCGCTGCGCCCTTGCGGTGACTTGGCGTGCGTCCCCTCCGCGGCCCAGGGACTCTGCAGCCTGGGACGTAATTAAGTGTGCAGTATTTGCTGCAAGATGAGCGACGCTAACCTCCCTTAGGTGTGCGGTGCGCTGCGCGCTCTGCTCACCTCTTCGGGTCTCTAGTCCGGACGGAAAGGCGTGGTGGAGGAATGCGAACATTCCAGCGGGTGGGGGCGCGGGGCCGGGACGCGCGACCTTTGTTGGAGCCGGAGGAGGATGGTAGGACTTCTGCAGTCTGTCCCGTCGCGCCCCGCGCACCCCAGGAGTGGGACCCGGCCGAGTGCACGGCCAATTGCGCATTGATGGGTAGAGTGTTGCACACTTTCTTGCTGGTTCCAGCCACAGCGCCTTCCTCCATCCTGCTCAGAGTGTGACTCCGAAGGGCTGCTCTCTGTTCATCTACACTTCGTCTCCTTTAAGCGTTTTCTTTTTTAACGTGAGTATGTCTGTTGATATGTAACACGCGTACGGAAAAGTGCACAATTTATAAGCACACAATTTAACCAAGTGAACACCCGGTGTGACTGCCAAGAGTTTAGAACATCGAAGCCCCCAGGAGACCCCCTTCCAGCCCCTCACTCAGTCCCCAAGGGTAAGGCCTCTGTCAGAGGGGACTGCCTTGGCCTGTTTGGAGCCTCGCTGAATGGAGTCACACACTGTCCTTTTTCCTGTCCTTCGCTCATCACTGTGCTTGTGAGTCCTTCATGTGGCCCGAAGCAGCCGCAGCAGTTCATCCTTTTCATTCATTGCTGTGTGGTGATCCAGGAGTATATTTACTCCAACCAACTGGTTCTACAATTGAGGGGCATTTGGGCCCCTCTGTTTTTTAGCCATTACGGGCACGAGGGTTGGGGCATCTTTGCTGGGTCTTGTCTTCCCGCACCTGTACCCCACCACTCCCAAAATTAGCTCAGTCAAGTCCCAGTGGCTCTTCTCTGCAGCCTATGACACAACCAACTGCTGACCCCTTGAGGCCATCTACTACCTGGCTTCTGGGACACCTCTCAGTCTCTTCCTTTGTCACAGTGTCCCTTCTTAGTCTTCTTGGGTAGATTCTGCTCATTTCCAACTCCAGACAGATGTTGGAGCACTTCAGGGTGCCGGCCATGCCGCTGTCCCATCCCTGTCCACACTGGCTCCCCAGGGCAGCCATCTCACCCGGGCTTATGGCTCTGCCACCTTTTATGTGGGGACACCCGCATGGTGACAACTCCAGACAACTGTTGTCCCCCTGCCACTCAGCTTCAGCACGTGGACATCTAAAAGGCACCTGAAATTTAACATCTAACGTATATTAATAAAACCAAACTGCTGACCCCCGCAAGCTGCCCCTCTCCCACAGTCTTACCACTTGAAACTCCTTCCTCTGCTTCTTAGCCCATAGGCAAACTTCTCTGCCTGGCTTTCATGATGCACCCCAGATCTGCCACTCATCACCCTCTCCAGCTCCACCTGAGCCCGCTGCCAGCTGTGCTAATGCCGCAGCCTCACCCTCTGCCTGAGCCTCCAGGAACCCCCTTCCGACAGTGCCTGCATCCTCTTCTTGCTCTGTGTCAGCCAGACATGCTTCGTTGGCTCCTCACACCCTCGGGCATTCGCACTTGCTCTTCCTTCTGTTCTCCTGTTGCTGTTCTCTGTCTCATTTCCTGCAGCCTCTGCTCCAGTGTCACCTCCTAGGTGGCCTTCCCCGACCACTTCCTACTCTATTCTTGCATGGTCCGTGTCTGTCTGGTGTACTGGCTGTCTCCCTGCTCTAGAATGTAGGCTCCACAAGGGCGGGGTCACTTCCCCTTCTGCTTCCCCACACAGGAGCAGGAATGGAGGCCTGCCTGGCAGATGTGGCTCTGGGAGCAGCTCACTGAGGCTCTGGCCACGTTCATGGTCTCAGGTTTCCTACTAAGGATGCTGTCAACAGACACGATGGAAGCTTCCTGACATGGAAGGATGTGATTTAACAGGATGAGGCTACTGAGTTTTCCGGGCTGTCCAGTAAAATGCCGGGCAGGGATGCGGAAGGTTCCTGGGACCCTGAAGGTGTGTGTTTAGCCTCGCAAGTCCCTCATGCCTCCTTGCTGTGCCCCCAGGTTCCCGTTCAGCCGCCCGGAGCTGCTGAAGGAATGGGTGCTGAACATCGGCCGGGGCGACTTTGAGCCCAAGCAGCACACGGTCATCTGTTCCGAGCACTTCCGGCCCGAGTGCTTCAGCGCCTTTGGGAACCGCAAGAACCTGAAGCACAATGCGGTGCCCACAGTGTTTGCCTTCCAGGGCCCCCCACAGGTGCGCGGCTGCGGGGGTCCCCCACCCGGCAGTGGGGTGGGCACCGGTGTCATTTGCAGGGACAGCAGAGGCTGAAAACTGTCAGGCCCCTAGGTCTGAATCCCAGGGCCCCAGCCTGGCCCTGAGCTTTAGGAAATCTGCAGTTCAAAGCTGCTTTAAAAACAAGTCACTTCACAATGGGTGCTACAGAAGCAGCTGACGGGGAGGGGGCTGAGAGCTTGCTCCTTTCTGCACTTTACTTGTGGGGCCTCACTTGGGCTCGAAGGAGGTGAGGACTTTCCTGTCCAGGGCGCAGAAGGACAATGCTGGTGGAGTGCTGGAGAGGGACAGGGACAGCAGAGCGAGGCTGGGTGGGGGCAGGATCTGGGCATGCTCAGGAGCAGCAGCAGCTCAGGCCCTGTGGAGGGCGCAGGGCCAGGTGGTGACAGGCTTGGATGGGCGGTGGTTTTCTTCAAGGGGGCGGAGGGCTTGACATACAGGCATCTTAGTTTCCCAATTGGGGATTGAACCCTTGCCCCCTGCAGTGGAAGTGCAGAGCCCTAACCACTGGACCACCAGGGAAGTCCTGGACAGGAGGTGGGTTTTCAGGGGGAGGCTGGTGGGGAGGGACATGAGTTAGGAAGGTCCCTCTGGAGGCTGGTTCAGAGGCCACTGTGGCATCGCAGGTGAGGGTGGTCACGGTGGCCTGAGCCAAAAGTGAGTGCCATGATGAGAAGATGGAGCAGGCTAATTTTGTCTCGTTGGGTTGAGGAGGTGGTCTGGGGGCTAGGGGGGTCCCTAATTCCCTGAGGAGGTAGCCCTGTGCACGTGGAGTTTGGCTTCCTAATGGGATACCAAGGCAGACATGTCTGGTGGGGCAGGATGTATGGGTTTGGCCCCGGAAGGGAGACAACAGGAAAGTTGGAGCTGGAGCCCTGAGGTGGTCATAGTGAATTTTACAAGTCCTTACTGTGCCGTGAGTCCCAGAGGGCTGGAGCGGGGCATCGGCTGGAGCCTGGGAGGCAGAGCAGAGGTAGAACAGACAGGAGACCTGCAGGTACCCACACAGGTATCAGGAAGGAGAAAAGGGAGCCAGTAGGGACCGTGAGCTCCAGGCTGTGGGGCATTAGGCCTCTGCCCTCGATCCTCGTCCGCCTGATCACGTGGCTTTACCGAGTCCAGGTCCTCGCCACCATGCTTCCCCCCTGCTCCTCAGACTCTCTGGCAGCTGTGAGCATCTGCCCAGGGGACGCTCCCTGAGGGCTGGGCTTTGCTCCACGGCTTTTATTCCCATGCCCAGGAACATTCTTGGTACAAAGTAGGTGCGTAACAGAGGAGCTGTTGGTTTTATTCTTTTAAACGTGGAAGGCCTTTTATTTTATATATATATATATATATATATATATATATATATTTATTTGACCAATGTAAGAACACTTACCCCTGAGATCTACTGTCTTAACACACATTAAGTGCACAGCACAGCATTGTGGACTATAGGGATGTGGTACCGTGGGGCTCTGGAAATTACAGTTTGCTGACCTGAAACTCCCATCGTGGATCAGGAACCCTCCACCCGCCCTGTTCAGTCAGGGTGATGACTTTCACAGCGTTTGTAGGAAACTGCTCCACTGTCAGCGATGACAGGTTAACCTTAAGGGAGACGTTTGTGGTCCTGCCTCCAATGCTTCCGGTGCCTGGAGGCAGAATGGGGGTGGGAGGGGGAGTTGAAATTGTGGCACCTATGGCTTCTGCTCAGTTCTTTGGAGGCCTAGGGACTGCAGGCTCTGAGCTGGGTGTTTTCCCTTGAAGAATGCCAGGCCCTAGGGCAGCATGTACCAATTAGACAGGTCCCTGGCTTCAGTGGGTCTCTGACCCAAGGTTTGGGGACTGTGGAGAAGGAAGAGCACTGGTGGATGGTGAGAGGAGAGCTGGGCTGGGCTGAGTGTGGGGACAGAGACAGGTGAGGCCTGATGGGCCCTCTGGTGCAGATCTGTGCCCACCCCGGGGCCTGTCCACAGTAGCTCTGCGTCTCTTGCAGCTGGTGAGGGAGAACACGGACTCTACCAGCCGGAGTGGAGACGCCACCTCTGAGGAGAGAAAGGTGAGTCTGTCCTGCTGGTCACAAGTGTTCCAACTGAGCTGCTGCACCTTCTCGCCAGGCCGGCCCACTGGAGCTCATCATGCTTTCCTTACAAGCTGGGGTTTGGATTCTGTTGTCCTAGAGAAGGAGAAGCTGAAGCCTTCCATCCTCCTCCTCCCTGTTCAGTATCAAGCAGTGGCAGCCGGTTGCAAGTCTGGCTCCTGCTCTGTTTCTAAGGGTTTGGCCCCACGCTGTGGAGGAGGCTGGCTGTCCTGCTGGTGCCCTGGCAGCCCCCGTGTGGTGTGAAGGGACTCCTGGCAGGATAAGTAGCAGTTGGGGAAGATCCGTGAGCGGCCGGCTCTGCCCTGTCTTTCCAGGTCCTCCCTGAGACGGGGGCTGGGGAGTGTGGCCTGGGGAGGAAGGTGGATACAACGGTTGAAGTGCTGCAGCTGCCCCCTGAGGTTGGAGGCCCAGGAGCACAGGTGAGGCAGGGCGTGAAGGCAGTGCGAGACTGGTCTCAGTCTGAGGGGATTTGCTTCAAACAGAATGAAGAAAACTGGTGCCCGAATCAGAGCACCATGATGTGCAGCCCGGACCTCAGACTTTACCTGAACAGCTGCAACCCGGCAGTTCTGGGTGTTGGGAGCCCTCTTGGCCTCAGGTCCCTGGCCACTGCTCTGGTCTCTCACTGACCTCTGTCCTCAGGTCCCGCCACACACACCTGAAGCCTCTGGAGTCCCTGGTCAGCCAGCTAGCCCCTCAGAGCTGAAGAGGTGCCTCCCCACACAGCCGTCCGATCACAGCTATGCCCTTTTGGACTTAAACGCCCTTAAAAAAAAACTTTTCCTGACTCTGAAGGAGAACGAAAAGCTCCGCAGGCGCCTGAAGGCCCAGAGGCTGGTGATGCGGAGGATGTGCAGCCGGCTGCGTGCCCACCTTGCGGGGCGGCCAGAACTCCAGGCCAGGCCTTGGCCGGGGCAGCAGAGCTGAGCTGCCCATTGGCCCTGTTGTCTGAGCCTCTGAGAGGAGGGGCCGTGGTCTCCAGACTCTCTGGCTTTGGACCTTTTGGTCCCACTTTGACCCTCAGGCCAGCGCCGCCTCAGGTGGAGTGTGGTGGCCCCAGGTGGGGAGGAGGCTGGGACCCTGAGCAGGACACCTTGGCTCTCCCTTCGGCAGGTGACAGCCCAGCTGCCCCTCTAGCACAAACTGAGTGAGCATCCTTGGAACCACCCTGGGCCAGTGTGGCAGACCATGTCCTTGAGGGGTAGGTGGGCCCCAGTTGAGGTGGGGGGATGTGGGGCACTGGCTGACCCTAAGGCAGCAAGGTGTCCCCTCCCATCACCTGGACGGCTGGCTCTGCCCCAGGAGCACCTCTCTGCGTGGCCAGTGTGAGTGAGCAACATAATAAAGTGTCTTCCTACCCCACGTGGCGCCTCCTTTATTTAAAAGTGAGTGAGCACTGGTTTGAGTTCTCCTGAACATGGTCACAGCTGAGGAGACTGACTTCCTGCTTCCTGCTGAAGGGCTAGCAGGGCGTGACCACCTTTGACTACCCAAAAAAGTTGCCTTTAATTAAAAACAAAACAAAAAGAACCTAGCCTGTGATTTCAACTCTTAAAATTCTCAGGCAAGTGTCTGGCAGAGAAAATAGCCCTAGCCTCAAGTTAGGTCTCACGGTTTGAACCCTAAGAACAGAGGGTGGGACGAGGCCTATGAGGAGGGGGCAAGTCCCTCTGCCTGCTGGCTCCTAAAGTTAACACACAGATGCACACAGACACTGCCCCCGGCTTTCAGGAAAGGTTTATTGTGGTAAGAGCGTGTCCTCTGTTCAGTCCCTGTTCAACAACAGGAGGGACGGCCTGCCAGGTCAGACTCCACTAACTCGACACTTATTGCACGATTTACATTCAGAGCAGCAGCTCCTGCAGGGAACTTTTAAGTGGAGATAAATATTACAGAATTGGACAACATGAACTACCTTTAAACACTGGAGGAAGGGGGTTGTGAGTGACTTCTCCGGTACCGACGTCAGGAGCAAAGCCTGATTGAACAGGAACCGCACGGAGGGCTGCCTGAACCCCCACCAGCCAGGCGTCCGCTGCTCCAGTGACTGTTCGTCAGCCAGGGTGGGCAGAAGGGGCCTGGTCCTGAAATACTCTGCATCCTCAAAAGAGGTGTGTGAAGGAAGGGGGTCCTGGAAGCAGACACCAAAATGGGTACGGGCAGCCCAGAGGAGACGGACTGACCCAGTGTGGGAGCAGCATTGCCACCTGCTGGCAGTGAGCAGGGAGGGGCCCGCTGGAACCCCCTGAGCTTCTTGGCTCCCACTCTGACCTCTTCGGGGCCGCATGGACTGAGTTGTGTGGGGGAGGGCAGAGGCATCGCGGTTTCCCACGAGGACACAGGTGAATCCTGGGACCGGAGTGGCATCCTCTGTCCCAAGCCAGCTGCCAGTGGAATGACTTGAGAAGTTCTGGGAGGGGAAGGAAGAGACTTAATTCCCAAAGCCATTCGTTCTCAGGTAAAAAGCAGATTTATAAACCCACACCATCTTGTCCAGATTCACGCAGTCACATTTCAGTAGGCAGGTGACTCAACAGGCGCTCACTTGATTCAGAGACTCTGCTCTTGGGAACGCCTTCCCTCCTTCCGTTTTCTGTGTTCAGTGTGGATTTTAGGAAAGGTAGCTCACGGTCACAGGCATGAGGGTGAGGTGTTCATAAATGGCTCACGGCAGAGAGAGAGCTACTGGGTGGCTCAGCGGGCACGTGGGCTGAGGGACCCTGAGGACCTGGGGTCTGGGCCTTCCCTGCCGGGACATGATCCTTGGGAACAGACTCGGGCCCAGCTGTGGTTCCAGTCCTGGTGGGGTTGCCTCGGGGCACCTGTGTGTCCCTTCACATAATTGAGCCGGTACCACTTTCTATGCAAATACAAAATAAACATCTGATTCTGGGGTCTTTTTCCTGCTTCCAAAATTTGTTGACTCCTGGGGAAATTCTTTTGCAACCCCTTTTGAATCTGGGTTCTCAAGTAGTTTATCCATCAGTATCAATTCTGTGAGCTGTAAAAGAAAAGACAAAATCAATGCGTCTAAGGGCAACTGTTTCCACGCCCTCTTTCCACGTAGTGGGGATCAACCAGGGCCCGGCCAGAGGCTGCCTGGCCTGCAGCCAGGCGGAGGATGAGCTGCCAAAAATCACATGTTCTTGAACATAGAGGAGCCGCTGGGTCTGCCTCATACTTAGTCGCCCTGGCTGTAGTTTACAAGAGCTCACTAATTCCACCTGGGAAAGGGCTAACCCCTCCCTCAGGGTGTCATTTCCTAGGTCTGTGTAGGCCATAATGCCCAAGCCTATGGCTCCCGGGCCAAGGATGGAAGGAAGGTGGTTGTCGCCCCCCAACTGAGGTCCCTGGACCCGTCTCTGGGCAAGGACAGGTGACAGCCAGGGGCAGCTACTCACACTGCTTTGGTATCCTGAGTGCCTCGCTGTCGAGCGCCATCACCTGATGTAGGACCCCACGGAACTGGTAAAGCACTTTCAGGTTCTTCTCTTCACCCACACACGGGTCATAGAAGCCAGGCAGCCCAGCCTGCAACAGACAGATTCTCACTGGAGATGGGCGTCTGAAGCCCAGTGGCGCTGCCGTCTGTACCTGCCCGGAGGGGCAGTGTGGACATTGCCCATGAAGGACGCAAACCTGGGAGCCTGAATACAGGAAAGAGGATTTTAACAAGTGGCCTACTTAGTCTGAGACTTGCCCTGCTGCCACACTAAAACACACTCCATCTTCAAGGAAGCCCTGCCGAGGACTCGAGGCCAGGAACCCATTCAGGGACCAGGGCTCTCTGCCTGAGCTCCTCTGTGCTTTAATTCACCTCTGGCACACACCCTGGCTCCCCCCTGAGCCTCCGGTGTACTACAGGCAGACCCCTCCTTCTGGAACCAGGCAAGGCACAGAATGTGAGCTCCCAAAGGCAGGAGGTATAGTTTGTTTGCTGCTGTAACTGGCACACAGTAGGGGCTCAAAAAAGTTGGCAATGAATGAATGAACAGATGGATGAATGAATGGATGGACAGATAAGTGGCTAGCTGGCTGGCTGAAGTCAACCACTCCAATGTGGCTGTAACCAGGGTCCTGGGCCATACTCTGCACAGGGAACGTGGCAGCACGACGGCTTCCACTGCAGTGACACGGCCCCTTGGAGGGTCCCTCTTCCCCAGATGCCCCTCCTATCTGCCCCAAGCGCCCACCTTGGAGGCCTCGGTGAGGATGAGCTTGGAGTCCTTCACCAGACACTGTAGGGGCACGGTCACGTCGATCACCTTCACCTTCTCGCTCTTTTTGCTCTTGTCGTTGACAAATTTCCCGTACCAGGCGTTGACAATGATGAGCCCTGAGGATAGGCCTGGTCAGGGCAGGGCAGCCTGGCTGCAGGAGCCATGTGCTCCTGCGGGACCCCAGCACCCACCCTGTCCTCAGAGAGACCAGGCCTGCTCACCCATTCTGGACTCTTCGGCCTCGATTATTCTTCGGACAGATTCCTGCATCAACCGAACCTGCAAAGGACAAAGACGCTACGATCAGGGCCTCCCTAGGCTCTATCAGAGCCAGGGCCACGTGCCTGGTGCCTGTCGGTCCTGCTTGTCCATTTCTCTGGACATCACTGCTATCGTAGTCCTGGAAAAAAAATTCACTCACAGGGAAGAAAGAGGACAACACCCACCACTTTTTAACAAAATCTGGTTATGTCTTTGCAGGGTAACAGGGTCGACTCTTCCGGGCACAGACAGACGCTCCCAGCGCTGCATCCCACAGGCAATAACGTAAAGACTAGATGACCAGGGAGGTTGTAGGGGAAGAAAAGCCAAGACCCAAGGCCCCTGAGACCACTCTGCAGGGTGTGAAGCATGCCCCCCACAGCGCTGGTCTAAGAAACGTGGACGAGAAAGGATGGGAACACGTGTGCGGCCTGTGCTCTGCACAATGGGCAGGTCCATGCTCAGATCCTCACAGGGCAGAGGCCTGGAAGGGAGCCGGTGACACAGCACTTACAGCAGCTTCTGCCTCTTGTTTCTTCTGCAGGATGTCAGTGGCTGTGCTTTCCCTTTGCTTCTCCAGTTCCCTGAAGCGAGGAAAACACAAGCCACGTGTGAGGAACGTGGGGTTACCAGCACGGGAGGCCACAGTGCCTTGGGCTGGACCTGCATCCTGCAAACAGCCTGTAAATCTTACTCTGTTCCCAGTTCTAGAACTTTAAACACTACTTCCAAGACAAGTTCAGGCAAATCTGTTTGTCCCAGGCCTGCGCAGCTGTCCTGTGGTCCCCAGATGGCTCTCCCCGACCTCAGTAGGAGGACTCCTCGCAGCAGTAATCTCAGGAAAGGGGGAGAGGGTGAGAATCTCAGGAGATGCCCCCAACCAGGCATTACCACAGGACACCCTTGGCAGGGACAACATACATGCGATAAAATACGTGTATTTCCCTCCCAGCAAAGCACAGGGACCTGGGCAGCACACACGTGTCCCGGCAGCCTTGGCCTAGCACATCCTCTGCTCCAAGCCTTCAGTCTGCTGTGGAATTAGGACCCCGAACTTAAATGAATCAGAAGCTGGAGGGGCCCCAAGAGCCTTCCTTGGGCTCCTCTCTCCCCAACTCTCTAAATTCAGTGATCTATTAAATGAGATCATTGTAAAGTAATGAAGTTAAACCTCCTCTTGGGTTTAATGCTGTGCTAATGGATCATCTCTAAGAAACTATAAAATAAATTACATCTAGATGACTTCCAAGACTAGTTAACATGGGCCTTGTTTGTAGGAACTCAGAGCCCAATCTCTTTGAATTCAGTGCCTGGCAAAGAAATGGTTGGAATGAGAAAAAGGAAGACTGCTCATTTCTGTGGTCATGTCTTATAGTCCCAACAGTTTGATAAACTAATTCTTTCTGAAAGTAGGAGATGTGGGTAGACAGAAGTTAACCCAAGTGTTGCCAACAGTAGTACTACTACTACTGATAACAACTAGTTAATAATCACTGAGGACTTGATGTGACCAGACACTGCAGTAAGCACTTTATATCTATTAATTCAGGTGGTTTCCCTCACAGCCCTGTGGGGTGGGTGCTACCCTCTCCACGTCATAGATGGGGAAGCTGAGCACAGGGCGGTTTGGCCCCATACCCACCAGTACTGAGAACTCACTTCTCCTTCTGAGCCCTGAGGTAGGGTTTGATGACCAGGCGGTGCAGGGCGAAGTACAGCACGAGCGGCCCCACGGTGGCATAGAACACGGCACTGGGCAGCAGCTGGTCTGTCAGGTGAATGGGGAAGAAGTAGGTCTGACTGGCCCTATTTAACCTGAGAACAGAACAAAGCCAAGTGACCACATGAGTCAGGTTCCCAGGGAAAGGGTGGGGGGGGGGCGAGGGTTTCCCAGCCCCAAGAAAGAACCTCTTGACACACAGGACCTCGGAAGGCGGAACCCAGTCTGCGCGCTTCACGGTCTCCTCCCCTGAGTGGGACCCTAGGTCTGAGAGAAGAAAGGTCTCGATACCTGCTGACCGCAAGCAGCAGACTCAAACCCAAGCAGAGCAAACACGGCCTGAGGAGGCAGGTGTGGCCACTCCTCCAAGTGTCCTGTCAGCTCTCAGTGATGGCTGAGTGGTTCTGACAGGCCCAGTCACCCCACAGATGTCAACTGAGAACTCTGGACCAATGTGACCCACACCCTCAGGGACCAGACAACAACCAAGGGCAGAAGCACCAAATGGCATTGATAAGCTTCTGGACTTTCTTAAAAAACAGCCTTTAGCCTGAAGGCAATTCTCAGTCTACACCACAATGGATGACTAAAACTGCAAAGAAATCTGTAGTCCTATTGAAGAATTAAAGTTCAGAGGCTGGGGCAACCATTGCGTCTGGGAAGAGGGGGCCCCCCCAAAGGGAAGTCAGAGGTGGGGAGCCCCAAGTTCTCAGTGTGCCAGAGATCCCCAGTGGATGCCTGGTGCTGTGTTTTGACTGTTGCCACATGGGAAAGTCCAAGTTTGCAGCCAGACTTCACCTGAGTTCTAAAAGGAAACCTTCTAAAAGGAAACAAAAATTAACACTTAAAAAGAAAACCAGAAAATAGAATTTCTGCAATGTATTGTTCACAGTATCCAGAATACAATACCAACTATGCTACATACCTAGATACAACGAGAAAAAGATAATAAAGAGCGATCTCATATGCTGGAGCCAGCAGATAAGGATTTTAAAGCAACTATTTAAACTCTGCTCAAAGACATAACATATTCATTGATGGTTTAACATCAGATTGGAGGTGAGAGAAGAGTAAGAGAATTTAGTAGAAATGATCCAATGTGAGGAACAAAGAGAAAAAGGATTGAAGACAAATGAGCAGAGCCTCAGAAACCAGAGGTTTAGCACAGAAGTAATTAGGGTCCCAGAGAGGAGAGGATGATTAAAACTGCAAAGAAATATGCACTCCTACTGGACTGAAGAATCAGAGCTCAGAGTCTGGGGCAACATTGCAGCTGGGAAGAAGTATATTAAATATTTAACATTTAATGAATTAATGGCCTAAAAGTTGCAATTTAATAATTCTACATAAATAAATACATAAATTTACAGAAGCAAGAAATTTTAGCAAACCCCAAGCAGCAGACATAGAACAAAATCATGTGTAGCTACACTCAAGTGATGAGAAACAAAAGTAAAAAAAAGTTGAGTAATCAGGGGGAAAATAAACAAAAGAGACATCAGAGTATAATGGTTCAAAATACCAATGACTTGTCAGAAACAAGGGAGCCAGAAGAGAGAACACTGTGAGAGCCACTGAGAGAATACTCCATTAACCCTGAATTCTATACCCAGTGACAAGACCCTTCAGTAACGAAAGCAACTTGAGAAAGGATGAAGAATTCTCAACACTAAAATGAGAACTCCAACAACCCAATAATGAAACAGACAAAAGATATGGATAGAGACTTCACTTAAAAAAAGAATGAAAAGGGGAGAAGGAAATGGCAACCCACTCCAGTATTCTTGCCTGGAAAAGTCCATGGACAGAGGAGCCTGGTAGGCTGCAGTCCATGGGGTTACATGACTGAGCATGCGTGCATGAGGGTGGAGGGAGATAGGTTGGTAGCAATAAACTGGTAGAACTAAAAAATAAATAAATAAATAAATAAAAGGAATAAAAAGGATGTCAAATAAGCATCTGAAAAGCCAGTCAACATCTCAGACAGGATGTAAATGAGAATCAAGAGGACCACAATGGGACATACCTATAACACCTGCTAAAACAGGTGAAATAAAAAAAAAAAAGACCCTCCCAAGGGTTGGGAAGGATGTGGAACAACCAGAACTCTCAGAGCTGCTGGTGGGAAAGGAAGATGAGACCGCTGCTTTGGAAAATGGCTTGGGACTCTCTTATGAAGTTAAATACAGCCTCCCAAACGACTCAGATCACCAGGGTATTTACCCATGAGAAATGAGAACTCGTGTTCACGCAAAACTTGAATATGAATGTCTGTACTGGCTTAATTCGTAACTTCCTGAAGTTGGAAACAACTGAAGTATTTACACAACAGATAAACCATGGCACATCTACGCCATGCAGCACCCAATAGCAACAAGGAGGACTACACTGCTGACACCTGCAACAGTGTGGATTATCTCAAATGCACGATGCTCCTGAAAGAAGCAAAGGCTTCACCTTGGATGATTCCAATTATATGTCATCCTGAAAAAAGGCAAAACATAGGGAGCGAAGGCACACCAGGGCTGCTGACGCCTGGGAGACCGCACAGGGGCCTGAGGGCCTGTGAGGAACGATGGAGATGTCCTCTACACCCTACCTGTGATGGTGCTTACATGTAAAAAACAAGATGAAACACAGCGGGTAAATCCTGAGAGGTCTCGTCACAAGGGAAAACAAAATTTTTTTTTTTCTATTTCTTTAATTTTGTATCTACATGAGATGGTGGATGTTCACTAAATGTGCTGTGATAATCGTTTCATGATGTATGTAAGTCAAATTATTATGCCATACACCTTAAACTTATAAAGCACTGTTTGGTCAATTATATCTCAATAAAACTGGAAGGGAGGAAAAAAGGGATGAACCAGAAAATTGGAGAAGCCCTGTATTTATGAAAGAAATTGAATTCATTATCAAAAACCTTCCTATAATGAAAACTCAGGCTTGGTTGATTTCACTGCTAAACTCTATGAAACTAAGGAAAAAAAAATCAAAACCATTCTTATACAAATTCTTTCAGAAAACAGAGGAAGGCATAATTCCTAACTCATTTTACCAGGCTGGCATAACTTGGTCCAAAACCTGATAAATACATAATAAAAAGACAATTATAACTGGCATCCCTTAAAAACAAAGATTCAAAAATTCTTAGTAAGATACCAGAAAATCAAGCAATATATAGAAAGTATCACGTCATGATCCAGTGGAATTTGCCTCAGGAATGTAAGGTTGGTTTAACATTCAAAAATTAGTGCGACTTGTCAAATAAATAGAATATCAGTTAGCAAAGAGCAGCTGCTATTGCTGAACTGAAGTGCCTTCCAGGAAAACTTTGGTTTATTTACCAATACAACTTGGACAATGCAGCCTATGGACAAAGAGGCAGGCTGGCATCCTTGGGACAGGAATTTAGTTCAGACTGTGTAATGTGACTTCTGCCGGGGAGGAGCATTTACAACAGAGGACGGTGCCTCACTGGAGGTCCCGATGTGGGAGGTGGGGGAGGAGAATTGACTGGAATGTAGAAATATGCCAGCTCCATGTTCTTTATTAAATCTCGGGCATCTTCAAGTCTCAGCTTAGAGAAGTGCCTGACGCCAGCTGTGGCCATGGGGACCTGCCTTGACCTCAGCTCCATAGCCGAGCTGTGGTCTGCTTCCTCTCGCTCATGTGCTCACCAAGTCCCTCTTCAGTGCTAGGCTGTGTCCTTGGTGGCAGGAGCACAGAGAATAGACAAAATGGACTGAGTTATGGCACTCTGAATGAGGGGTGGCGGGGGATGGACGGCTTGTCAGATGGAAAAGGTACAGTGAAGAATAAGAAACGGGCAAAGGGGAAGTAGACGGCTCAGAGCAAGGTAAGGGCCACCAGTTTTAATGGGGTGAAGAGAGATGGTTTTGGCAATCAGGTGACATGTGAGCAGAGACCTGAGGGAACTGAAGGAATCAGCCGTGTGGCTCCCTGGGGGCTGGGGAGCAGCAGGCGTCACGCCTAGAAGCAGGAGTGGGCTTGGAGGCCAGAGTGGAGTGAATGGGGTCAGGTGGGGGGCAGAGAGGAGAGCCAGGGGCTAGATCCTGTGGGCTCTGAGGGGGCCGATTTGCCCTGAATTAAGGGAGTCCCTGAGGGCCTTAAGCAGAAGTCTGTGAGACAGTGGCTTAGATTTTAAAAGACTATGGAGAGCAGCGTCCTGAGGGAGGAGACTAGTCAGGAGGACACAAGCAGTAATTCAGACTGGAAATGGTGGCCGCAGACATTGTGAGCAACAGTCAGACTGAGGATGTGCTTTCTGAGGAGAGAAGATGCTAAGCTGGGAGACTGGGAAAGGGTGACTGGGAGACTCGCTCCTGGGTTTCTGGCCAGAACCAGCAGAAAAACGGAGCTTGAGGTGCCGAGAGGGGGTGGACTCCAGGCCCAGCAGGTTGTGAAGGGCGCACATGACTGAGGGTGGGGGAGCATGGGAGTGGAGGTGCGACATTTGTGACGCTGTGAGGTCCCCGAGGAGAGGTGTGGGGAAGGATGAGGGATGCATGGGCTGGAGCTGGAACCCTGAGCGCTGTGTGAGCATCACGGAGCCCAACAGTGGTGAAGCCAGGAGGTCAGAGCAGACCACTGTGGGGTGAGTCTCGGCAGCCAAGGGTCTGACAGCGAGGCCTCCGTTTAGAGGCAACCAGCCAGGCCACCGAGGTGGGAGGATCTGTTGCAGAGAGCCCAACGCTGCCTGCCCTGTGGACCACGAGGTACGCGCAACACCGTGAGCTGTGTGGCGTGTAAGTGAGCGGATGTGCAAGGCCGCCCCGGAGCCTTTCAGGGAAGGGGAAGCAAGTAGGGACAGGCGGGCACAGGAAGTTCTCTGAAGCAGAGACTTGGCCTTACTGACCGAATGTCGGGCTTTTGGACTCAACTTTTGCTGACACACCCCAGATAGAAGCGAGAGCGTCTCTAACAGAATTCTAAGCAAAGGCTCTTTCTTTCTTAATGCAGATGAAGCTCAGGGGAGTTACCAGGTGCGAGACAACCCTTGGCCAGAAGGACCCGAGTCCAACCTACTTGATTTTGAGGGAGACACCCTGCGGGACTCCAATGCTGACAGCCGCCCCGAGGACGCTGTGCCTGGAGATCTTCCTCTCTGCTCCGTACTCCACCACCGTCCCGAAGAAGCCGGCCCTGCAGGGAGCGGACCAGTGAGCCAGCCAGGCCCCCTGCTCCTGTTCCCCCACCAACCTTATCACCACTGGCAGCCATCACCCAGGACGGAGGTCAGGGCTCCCATCCCCAACTCCCTCGCCCTCCCACCACCCGCGGGGAGGACATTCAGGACGGACACCCTCAGTCAATGACCGGAGAGGAGTCCGACATCAGACGCCGAGCTCCTCAGGGTGGGATGGCAGGGTAGCAAGTCTGCGCGGCCTCACAAGGGAGACGCGGATTAACCCGAGCAGGCGCCCGACGGCACAGACAGGGTAGACTCCCGCGTTGGCCCGGCCAGGACTCACTTCAGGGACCCTTTCACTCGGGTCTGGTCGTCATCCTGGAATTTGTGCTGATAGCTGATGAGTGCGAAGGAGTGAGGGATTCCAAGCTGGGGAGGTGGAAGGAGAAAAGGCAGCTGAGACCGAGCTGAGGGGGTCGCCCCACCTGGCGGCTGAGCACCGTCCGGGGCGGGGGCTTGTCCCACAGGGTGTGTGAAAATCCACCTGGAGCTGATATTTACAAACTGGGAGACTTCACTTAAAAACCCAGTCTTCTGACTTCTTAGGAAAAATAAAAACTGCACCCGAGCATGCATTCTCACAGGGCAGCAGCTGCCTCGAGCTCCTGCCCAGACACCATGATGGCACCCAAGGGCCTGGCTCTGCTTCAGGGTCACTGACCCACCAGGGCTCCCTGACCCCGATCCTGTGGCCTTTGGTGGAAAAGACCTCTCACTTTATAACGGGTGGAACACAGCTCCCCTAGAGCCTGAGCACAACCCTGTTTCAGCTCCTGAGGGCGGATGGATAGAACCTGCCTTCGACTCCGCAGGCAATGGACTTGGGGGTGGGGGGCAAGGGACTGGAGGAGGGCCCCCTGAGCTGTCCTCACTTGCAGGGCCACGGTGAAGTGGCTGGTCTTGGTGTCCCGGACGATGCTGGTGTTCATGGCTGACTGGACGCCCCAGCGCCACTGCAGGTAGCCCACCGTATTCTTGTCCAGGTTCCGGGCCAGGACGGTGGTGAGGCCTGGCCGGATGCCACGGGACGAAAACTGCAGGGCACAGTGTGTCGTCACAAAGCTGGGGGGATACACAGAGAAAGGGCCCTGGATGACACCAGGCTTGCTGCCAGGCTTGGCCACGTCCTCTCCGCCAGTCCCCACCCTGCCCACCATCACTCCCACGGCTTCCCAGATGGCTCCCCCCAAGGGGGCAGGAGGGTGATCTGGGGACTCTGTCCACTTATCCCCCTACTCCATCCCATTCCAACTGCAGCCACAACTGCAGAGGCACCCATGTGTTTGTGTTCCTAAACCAGCAGGTCAAACCCTGCTGCAAGTTAGAACCACTTGCAGGCTCCCACTCCAGGTGTGCTGACTTATAGGCGGCATGGAAAAGCTAGCCAAGCGGCGCTAACGTGAGGCTATGTCTAAGTGCCCCTCACCCAGAGCCTGCCCCAGACCAATGGAGTCATTTTCCTGGGGGGAGGTGGGCAGGCATCAGTGTAGTTTTCAAAGCTGCCGTGTGAGGCTGACGTGCACCCACAGCCACACAGTACTGACTGAAGCTGCTTGAAAAGCTAGGAAAACTGTCCCTCTGCAAGGCCTGTGAAATTCCATTTCCAAGGGAGTCAGCCCCACCTTCTGGTTAAATAGGGGTATTTCATTTCAGTAACAAAGGGATTCACAGAACTTTACTAGACCTGCTAGAAGATGAGCAAACAGCTGCCCTCCAGTGAGCAGCCCTCACTAGACGGATGCCTGTTTAGTTTTTCTCCTTCCTAAGCTCTTCCCCGCTGGCTCAGACAGTTGAGTCTGCCCGCAGGAGACCTGGGTTCGATCCCTGGGTCAGAAAGATCCCCTGGAGAAGGAAATGGACGGAAGAGCCTGGCAGGTTATAGTCTGCTGCTGCTGCTGCTGCTGCTAAGTCGCTTCAGTTGTGTCCGACTCTGTGCGACCCCATAGACGGCAGCCCACCAGGCTCCCCCGTCACTGGGATTCTCCAGGCAAGAACACTGGAGTGGGTTGCCATTTCCTTCTCCAATCCATGACGTTATAGTCTATGGGGTTGCAAAGAGTTGGACACAACTGAGTGACTAAGACTTTCACTTTCCTAAGTTCTGGGTGTGTGTGTCTCACTTTTGCCACTAAAATAATAATACATGTGGTAACTGATTACATTTGCTCCTGTGTACACAAAACTTCCCAAGACCAGACGAATGAGGAACCAACCCCTTGCTCGCCACAGGGCCCCCAACCCAAGCCTGCTCTCATTTATCTGACACTCCAGCCACACCAAACAAAAGACCCATTATTCCGCTCTGGCCACAGTGGGATCCAGAGTTGGGGGGGCAAGCAGATAGAGGACAGATAAAACTCACCCTGAAATGACAAGCAGCAACATTTAAAAAAATCAAAACATAAAGAATGAGATCTCTGCTTAATCAAAGTAATATGATTTCGTGTTCTTATGGAGCATGTCCTAAAGAGAGATGAACTCTGGGGAGAGAGCAGTAAGGCAGGCACTGCCCGGGGAGACTGAGAACATCCCACAGGCTGCCTGCCGGGGCTCTGGGCCAATTCCACACCCACCAACAGTCACCAGTTTGGACTCGGAAGTAATTTGACCCTGGGACTCGGGCACCCATAAGAGCAGATAGAGTATTAATTAGCTAGTATTCTTTCTATAAATCTTCATGATCTCAAGTCTGATAAACCAGGCACCATGATGAAATTCAATTCTAGACCCACAAAAGCTGGGTCTAGACCCAGACTCAGGCAACCACTCAACCAACAGACACTGAGGCTCAACCAGAATGATAGAGCCCACAGATCTTCCTCAGGGTGTGTCTCCTATGAGTCTGATTTTCCGAATGACCCAGGGTGCTTAAGAAAACCACCGATTCCAGGCTCCCCTCTCAAAGGACCCAAGCGAGGTCTGGTGGGTGCAGGAATCATGCTTTCAGTCAGCAGCATGGGAGGTGACAACCCTAAGCAGACAAGGTTAGGACAATGCTGATATGGATACATACTACCCACTGGAAGTTCTAGTTAAAAGCCTAAATCCCTGTGTTCATCCTAGACCCAGTGGGTCCGAGTCCCAGAGCAGAGGCCAGAGAAACCATGGTGGGGGTGGGGGGTCCCTGAGCCGGGGCATCCAGTTCACCCCATGCCCTCTGCCTGGAAGCCTCGCTCATCTCTGCCTGGGACTCTGCTCACCTCCACAAGCTTCCATCTCCATCTGTCAAGAAGCCACGCCCTTTCTCATAACACCACTCATCTGTGCGTCACATGGCTCTGCACACTTGCCTTTACCAGGAACTGAGGGCAGGCACGCAGATGCACATCTGACTAGAGATGAAATACTATTCTTTCTTTTTTTAAAAAAGATGCTACGATCCCTGGGTCAGGAAGATCCCCTGGAGGAGGGCATGGGAACCCACTCCAGTATTCTTGCTTGGGGAATCCCATGGACAGAGGGGCTTGGTGGGCTACAGTCCATAGGGTTGCAAAGAGTCGGACATGACTGAAGCAACTTAGCACACTCTCTAGTTGTGGTATGCAGGCTTCTCACTGCGGTGGCTTCTCTTGTCATGGAGCACAGACTCTACAGCATGGGCTTCAGTAGTTGTGGCTTGTGAGCTCAGCTGCTCCGTGGCATGTAGGATCTTCCTGGACCAGGGATTGAACCCATGTCCCCTGCACTGGTGGTCAGATTCTCAAATTCTGGGCCACCAGGGAAGCCCTGCTTTTCTTTTCAGACATGTGCTCCTTTCCAGGGCTCCTTCAGCTGCGTTTCAGTCCCCAGATGAACAAGCTGTTTATCCTCCACCCAGTTCTTCTACCTGAGCTCACACAGGTACCCCTATGGGGAATAAGGACACCTGTGTGTCCTACAAGGGACAGTGCTAGGGGTGTAACATCACTGCAAAACCAAAGATGAAGCTGGGGTGGGGGCAGTTTAATGTTCTGGCATAACACAAAGCTACCAGAGAGACAAGTAGACAGACCACCTCACTCACTGCCTCACTGCTTGGTAAAGCCCCTTTCCAAACCCGAAACTGTTCCCTGTGACAAAGAAATGACCCACTAGTGTATAAAGACAGACCAGGACCCACTGCCCTGTGAACGTGCATTCCCTCCAGTGCCTCACATCATGGTCCTCAGAGCCCATGTGACCAGGCAGGGGCCTTATCCTCACAGAAGAGGAATCCGAGGACCATGGAGGGCCTGGGCTTGGGCTGGGACAAGAGCAGACCCCTCCCACCGCACTGCACAATCCAGTGCTCTCTGCACCAAGCACACCGCCTGGACCCCGTGCCAGTGTGGCAGGGTCTGCCTGCAGTGACCATGCAGTTCAGACAAGGTAACTCCAGATGACCTGACAAGAAGAATACATAGGCTCTGGTCTAAATCCACAAAGACCACCAAGGGCATTTATCTCAATATACTTACCATCTTGGTGTGAGATTACGGAACAGCTTCAGGCCAAATAAAGGCCCCTGAAGATCCCCAGCTCCAAATTCTAACTGTTCAAAAAAAAAAAAGTAAAAACAACAGTGTTTTACCTCATAGCAGTAACCAAGGTCTCAGTAAGCACTTCTGGTTCTAATGTCTTCATTTAATTCAAAGCCACCAGCCCTTGCCAGGCCTCTGAAAGTATGGGTGGGAAGAGTCTTAGTATCTCATCCTAACCTTTGCCAAAGGGAGATGACTGTGTACACAGACCCAAAGGAGGCAGGTTTCAATGAGGTGAGTCTCTTCAAGGGGCCCCTCCCCAGACAGCGCTGCGGGCCCCCGGTCCCCGTCACTCTAGCTGGGGCCGTCTGCACACTGCCTTCTGCTGGCGGGTGCAGCCCTGCCCGCGCAGTGCTGGCTCCCGTGCGGGTCCATCTGCTCTGCCTCACCGTCTGCAGGTCTCACACGTGACTGGAGATGGCTCTCCGGGGTCTGACGTGAAACCCACCAGCGGCTCTGCTCTCACAGCTGTGAAGTCCAGCCGATCCTGGCTGCCTCCTTACTAGTCTGGGTGACTTTCAAGGCAACTCCTCAATGTTAATTTGATGCGGCTCAATTTGCTTGGCAGAACTGGCTGTTTAATGACTGCCGAGCAGCGAACCAGCGCACTGAGACGGAGGTGACCCACCTTCCGAATCGTGCAGGAGAAAGGAAGAGCCTGCAGGCTTGTTTAAGGAACAGAGAGGCTGAGTTTCTAGATTTCTGGAAGCTGGAATCTCTAGGGGAATCTTGTTGCTCTGACCCGACTGTGAGCTGCCTGGCAGGCTCAGCGTGCCCCTCAGATGTGAGACACAGGTTTCTAGTGGGGACTGTCAGTTGATACTAGTTCGACAGCTGCACCCTGTTACACCTGATGTGGCCATTATGGTCATTCTGAGGGTGGGCTCTGTGGCTGACAACCTGACTCCCCACTGGCGTGCTTACCTCTCCCCAGCCCTTTGCAGAAGTGACTCGTCTGAGCGCGAAGTTAATGGAACCCCCTCCATTCCCATTCTGGGTTGAGAGGCTTCCGGAGAGGATGGCTGTGTCTGAAGCTGTCAGGGGTGCCTAGAAAATGATATCAGCCAGTAATACAGTAATCAAAGTAACTGGAAGTGCCGAGGACAGCAGTCTGCCCAACGCGCCCTGAGTGTGAGGCCAGAAGCACAGGTGTGCCTGCGGCTCGAGTGGGCGGGATGTGGGCCTGCCGTACCTCGCTCCCATTGTGCCATTGAATGGCACCTGGCCACCATGGTCAGGTTTTGCAAAAGCTTGATTGCACAAATTCCAAAAAACCAGGAGCAGTGTAGGGCTAGATGCTGGTTTCCAGTGTCCCCTTAGCATCAGGGTTCACGGTGACATCAGCCATGGAGACGTCCAGGACTCCCCAGTCCTGCCTGCGGCCGCACTGACTGACTGGAAGCCCCAGGAGGGGGAGAGTTTCCTTGAGTTGGGACTTCACGTTCCAGGCTGATGCACTTGAGCAGAAGTGGATGAGCTCAAGGGGCAGAGACCTGCCGTAACCATCAGCAGATGGCCCAACACTGCCATGTCCCAATGTTGGCCAGAGAGATGACACTTCAGTGACCCCAGGGCTCAGCACACAGGAGCATGTGCCTTCAAACTTAAGACCCATTCCTGGAATTTCCCAGAGATCTGGTTTTGCTCCTAAAATCATCATGACCTTGGCTCCCACTTCTCCTGGACCATGAGCGTGGTGGTGGCTCTCTACCACCTGCTGGAGAGCCCCTACCCCCCACCCTGTACTCATGCTGCTAACATGTGGGTCAGGAAAGCAGGATAAACAAGGTTGTAACTGGAGCTATTCTTTTTTCAAGTGGCTAACTGCATCCTTTTATGAATAAAGATGAGAAAACCCTGAGCAGACTTTCATTCCAGCTGTGTGCTGTGCTGGAGCTCGTTAACCCAAGCCCTCCCACCCTCCCAAGCCCCCTGCACTGGGGGACATGTCTGTGGGCTTTACCTCAATGGACTGTGATATGTGCATCTTGTTAATTTCAATCTGTGGCAAGCCACTTCCAGACACATCCTCGTATTCCTCCTCGTAGCGATCGAAAAGGTCAGTGGCATCAATGCCAACGCTGATGGTCCCCTGTGGCAGAAAAACAAGCCGTCAGCACCAGGCCTGGGATTTGTGGGAAGAAAGACAATACTACACACTCCAGCAGCTGCGGGATTCACTGGGCACTCACGACTCCACTCACCCACAGAGCACGAATGTCACAGCTCACACCAAACAGCGGCCGAGCAACAACGTCTTCTAGAGTCAGAAAACCAGGCGTGAAGTGGGCAAGTGACTTACCGAGGACAAGTGGTGGGAAATGAAATGAAACTGCCCTGCTCATGGCTCTCTATTGCTTATCTATGGATTTAACCCACAAATGCAGAAAACAACCAGAAACTAGCTATATGGGAGAAACACTCTAAATATTCAATTCTAAACACTCATATGTCACAAAGTACCTTAAATTTCTTTAAAACATAAAAAAATACCTTCAAAGACAGAGAAGTGCAAACCAAATTATATACAAAGGCACATTTAAAAATTATTCTGCCTCAAGTTCTGAGAAACAGAACTCCCTATTCTTTCAGGAAACAAGCTAAAATTTTGCTGACTGATAAAAATGCTCTTTACGCAGGAAATCAATATTTATTATTTTCTTTTACTGTCATAAGATTTTTCAAATGAGCGGATACTTTTTTAAAAAAATGTACTTTATTTGGCTCTGTCAGGTCTTAGCTACGGCACAAAGCATCTATGTTGCAGCATTGTGCAGGCTCTCTAGCTGTGGTGTGTGGGCTTACTTGCCCTACAGCATGTGGGGTCTTAGTTCCCTGACCAGAGCTCAAACCCGTGTTCCTGGCACTGCAGGGTGGATTCTTAACTACTGGGTCACCAGAGAAGTCCCTCAAATGGGCAGCTACCTTAGTCCAACGTATAAAGACATGACTCCGCACACATTTTCATTAAATTCTCTGCAGTGCATGAAAAAAACTTTAATGAGGTTTAATTTACATATAATATAAACTGCTCCTGTTTGAAGTGTGCAATTTCATGAGTTCTGACAGGTGCGTACACTTGTGAAACCACCTCCAAAATCATTATACAGAACACTTCTATCACCCAAAAAGAAGCTTAGGAAAATGTGTTTTTCTCCCGGGGAAGGGGACTTGTGAACGAAAGTGTGTGAGGGAAACGCGAGAGGAGAGAGTGAGTATCCATCTGCCTGTGAGGAGTGTGGTGGGAGGGAGGTTGCAGAGGAGGGGCTGGAGGCTGCCAGGCGTGGGTGGTCACGGGAAATGTCACAGGTGGGATTTATCTGGGATAACACAGTTTAACCCTGATGTTTTGGTTGGCTCAGCAGTCACCCTAGATGATCATTTTTTAAAAAAGTGATATCATCATCAACAGTATTTTCATCACTATCACTATACAGTCCATGGAATTCTCCAGGCCAGAATACTGGTGTGGGTAGCCTTCCCTTCTCCAGGGGATCTTCCCAACCCAGGGATCGAACCCAGGTCTCCAGCATTGCAGGTGGATTCTTTACCAGCTGAGCCATAAGGGAAGCCCATTTTCATCACCAACAGGAATCAAACCTGTGTCCCCTACAATGGCTGGCAGATTCTTATCCACTGTGTCACCAGGGAAGTCCCTATAAACTGTTTCTCAACACTGACCATCCACAGTGCTAATTCCAACCATATGAAAATTAAAAGCCTCAGATCTGCCTTAGAAGCACCAGCATCTTCAATAGTGAGTTGTTCTTTAAAGAGTACAGCCAAAAGTGAGGCTGCCAGCAGCAGGGGTATTTACATATAGCTATGGAAAAATGACTTTTCATTTAGATCAAAAGGTAGTTCCTCTATGTTAATTTCACTCTTTTTTCCATGCTAAGGTTTGTAAGGCAGATGTGAAAGATACAGCAATAGCTGTTTGTAAGCTGGTATCAGCAGAAGCTCACAACTGCTAATGCACCAGTTTTACATCAGTGTCAACCAGAAGTTTCAAATGAAAAGTGACTTTGATTCACTGAAGATGAAACACCTGACATTACTGTAAATGTTACTGTAAACTCAGTCAAAAAGTTCCACACTAAATGTAAAATGGTGTGTTTTTGTGGTGATACTCAAATACCAATTTTGGTGACGGTACAGCCTCCTGGTAAAATTGTTTTAATTAAATCAAGAAACCCACGGAGCAGAAATAGTCTTAGAATTAGTGTACACAATGCATAATTCTGTTAAAATGAGCTGTGATATTCTGCCTACGGAAAATAAAGCTAAAGTTGTCAAAATACACACACATTTTTGTATATCCAGAGTAACAGGATCATTTCTTGTGAAGTCTATTCTGAATACAAGAACTGCAGCATGTGTTAAATCTGTGTATTAGGAAAGTGTGAACCTTTGTAGAACTGCTTTTAAAAACCCTTAAATCATGCAACTTTTAAATATTTAAGAAATTGCAATCACTGAAAACTGTGTAACTAAAAATACTGTGAAGTTGATCTCTTGAGGAAGGAAAAACTAAACAAATAAAATAAGAGCTCTGTTTATTGCATTTTGAAATTCCATAATGGCATTTTGGAATATCTCAATTTTGGGTAGGAATCTTCTGGTGGAGCTGTCATTTTTACTTAAATTTATATTCTTTCCTGGAATGGGATGAAATTAATAAGGTTTGCCTACAGTTGTGTGGCATCTCAACTTGAAGCATTCAAAGATCATAATTTATTTCAAAAATTTGTCAAAGAAAAAATACTCTGAATGGAGGCAAAAAGACAATATCTGTGAAAATATTTGGGCCAAAATATTTACACGTTCTGAAAGGAAGAAATTTAAAATTGAGAGTATTTTCTCAATTAAGAATACTATAGCTTACATACCACAGTAACAAATTATGGTGAGGATGCAGAGAAAAGGGAACCCTCCCACACTGTTGGCGGGAATGTAAACCAGTGCAGCCACTGTGGAAAGGTTCCTTAAAAAACGGAAACAGAGCTACCATATGATCCAGCAATCCCATTCCTGGGTATAGAGCCAAAGAAAATGAAAACACTAATTTGAAAAGAGGTATGTAACGCTGGGCTGGAAGAAACACAAGCTGGAATCAAGACTGCCGGGAGAAATATCAATAACCTCAGATATGCAGATGATACCACCCTTATGGCAAAAAGTGAAGAACTAAAGAGCCTCTTGATGAAAGTGAAAGAGGAGAGTGAAAAAGTTGGCTTAAAGCTCAACGTTTAGAAAACTAAGATCATGGCATCTGGTCCCATCACTTCATGGGAAATAGATGGGGAAACAGTGGAAACAGTGTCAGACTTTATTTTTTTGGGCTCCAAAATCACTGCTGATGGTGATTGCAGCCATGAAATTAAAAGACACTTACTCCTTGGAAGGAAGGTTATGGACAACCTAGATAGCATATTTAAAAGCAGAGACATTACTTTGCCAACAAAAGTCCGTCTAGTCAAGGCTATGGTTTTTCCAGTGGTCATGTATGGATGTGCGAGTTGGACGGTGAAGAAAGATGAGCGCCACAGAATTGATGGTTTTGAACTGTGGTGTTGGAGAAGACTCTTGCGAGTCCCTTGGACTGCAAGGAGATCCAATCAATCCATCCTAAAGGAGATCAATCCTGGGGGTTCATTGGAAGGACTGATGTTGAAGCTGAAACTCCAATACTTTGGCCACCTCATGCGAAGACTTGACTCATTGGAAAAGACCCTAATGCTGGGTAGGATTGGGGGCAGGAGGAGAAGGGGACGACAGAGGATGAGATGGTTGGATGGCATCACTGACTCGATGGACATGGGTTTGGATAGACTCCGGGAGTTGGTGATGGACAGAGAGGCCTGGCATGCTGTGATTCATGGGGCGCAAAGAGTCAGACACGACTGAGCGACTGAACTGAACTGATGTACCCCTAAGTTATATCACAGCAGCATTATCTACAAAAGACAAGGAAGCAACCTAAAGTGTCCACTGACAGAGGAACAGATAGAGAAGATGTGGTACATATATACAATGGAATACTACTCAGTCATAAAAAAGGACAAAAGCTTGTCACTTGTAACATATATGGACCTAGAGGGTATTATTCTTGACTATAAATGGAGCACACTCTATAAAGACTTTGAGTCATTATGTTGCACACTTGAAACTAAAATAATACTGTAAATCGATTATACCTCAATTTAAAAAAAGATGCTAAGTGAAATAAGTAAAAGAAAAAGAGAATATTACAGTATACAGAGAGGAAACAAATATGCCAAAAATTTCAAAATCTACCAAATAAATTTGCTCCTTGTATGAATATGGTCGGCAATGTTATGAAGGAAAAAAAAAAAAGATACTTGAAGACATTCTTCAGAAAAACAGCGGTGACACAGTGTGGCCTTGAGAATCCTGCTTGCGGGAACCCCAGGCTTCACAAAGTCTCTCCTTGATCTGCATGGACCTGGCACTCGCCTTCATCCAAGAGGATGCTGTGGACGGGATGGCGCAGACTCCAAGGCCAGGTCACAAGGGACCCTGTAGCTTCGTCTGGGGATGTGCTTTTAAGGGGGAGTTAGCTACCCTGTAACAACCCGAGTATCCTACAACTGCTGGGCTGCTGGGCTGGGAGGAAGCTAGAGCAGGGAGAGGCTGCATGTGAGAAATGGCAGGCCACCCTCGGCCACCCCAGCTGCAGTTATGAGGGGCACCCGTGTGCCTCTTCTTCAACAGGACACAGCTGCCATTGGCTGTGAGCACACAAGTACACTCCAACTGAGCACCATCGGGCTGAGTCCCATTAACCCACAGGCATGTGAGAGGAGATCAAATTGTTCTCACAAGCCACTGAGTTCTGGAGTGGTTTGTCATGCAGCAATACATAACCAGAACACAAAATACCAAAGAGAGAACTTACTGAAGTATGTGAGTGTGTGCCAAGAATAATGAGTCTGCTTCTGCTACCTTCTTGTAAACATCCCTTTCACTCTCAAAAATGTCCTAGTTTGGATGATGAATGGCACAGTTGCCCCACCTCCAGGTCACTGTGAGGACGCTGGCTGACCATGAAGGACGTGAGCTACCAGAGCGCAGGGCAGAGCCACCTGGCCTGACCCGCCGGCTCCTCTGGCTCTGTGCTGGGGCCAGGAGGGAAGCAGGCTCATGAACCACTGATTCACGAGCCAGTGATTTACATATGCGGGTTTTGTCACTGGCCAACTCATTCAACTCATGACAGTTTTCAGTTTGTTCTTTCATTCTAAGTGAAAGGGGACAGTGTTAGTCACTCAGTCGTGTCCGACTCTTTGCGACCCCACAGACTGTAGCCTCTCAGGTTCCTCTGTCCATGGGATTCTCTGGGCAAGAACACTGGAGTGGGTAGCCATTCCCTTCTCCAGGGGATCTTCCTGACCCAGGGATCGAACCTGGGTCTCCCACATTGCAGGCAGTTTTTTTTTTTTTTACCATCTGAGCCACCAGGGAAGCCCCTCTTTCTTTCTAAAATAGTTATTTACTTGGCTGCACCAGGTCTTAGTTGTGGCACACAAACCCTTAGTTGTAGCATGTGGGATCTTAGTACCCTGACCAGGGAATCACACCTGGGTGCCTTGCATTGGGAACTTGGAGTCTTAAGCACTGGACTACTAGGGAAGTCCCTCGGTTGGTTCTTTAAAGAAAGGCAATCAGAGACTTCCTGGGGGTCCACTGATTAAGACTCCGTACTCCCAGTGCAGGGAGCATGGGTTTAATCCTGCTTGGTTAACTAAGATCCCATATGTCACATGATGCAGCCAAATAAATAAATAAAGACAGGCAATCACACCATATGCAAATAATGAAAACCCTTCCAATATTTATATCTCTTTTACTATTTGTCTAGTTGTATTGGCTAAAACTTCCAGAGTAACATTAAAGACATTTTCTTTCCTTTCCCAAAGAAAAACTCTGAAATGATAAACATCTGTGTTAACTCCATACTGACAATCAACTGACTCACCAGAGGGTAGAGCAGACTCTAGAAGTTTAAAAACAGTGCTCAAGGCATCACTTTCTCTCAACTATTTTGTTGTTTCTTTAAATAAGCCCAAATAGTCGAAAACTCCAATGAGCCGGTCACTTTTGTGATTTGAGAGCCTTTGGTGCTGATCCAAGTTTATGGAAAATGACCGCCCCTTCCCCCCAAAAAAAGAAAGAAAATGACCCAGAGGAGTGGAGAAGTGAGGAGAACCTGAGGCTCAGGTGCCAGCCATGTCTGAGGAGCCGCTCCAGACAGGGACTGATCAGGTCACTATGAGGCTGCAAGGACATGTCCTCCCCACTTCAGAAAGTGGTCCTGATGCTTGCTTTCTGCTCTTCTGTTTCCAGGAAAATGACCTTCTGAAAACTGACTGGTCACAGCACCAGAACTAGACATCCCTACGAGTCAAACAGGGTTTGGCTGCAACTTACAATTAATTTTCACTGCCAACATAATATGCCTTTCATACAATGGGAAGACATGACTTAGGAATGAGAGGCAGATTTGGATTAGACTTCTTCCAACCACTAACTCAATATATGCAAGTTTATATCCTTTTATTATTAAATTGATACTAAATCAGATTTTACCAAATAAAAAGTTTACAAAGGAAAATACTTTCAAATAATCTTTGCTATTAAATATGAAACACAAAACTTTTAAAGTATTTTCTTTTCTCCCTGCTACAAGCACATTTCACCTTATTTTCCTACAGCAGGGTAGTCACACACTTTTCCATAAACAGCCCAATATCAATGCTTAAGGTTTTGTGGGCAGATGCTCTGCTCTGATGCTACAGTGCAAAACAGCCAAAGGGAATGTGTAAATGAACAAGCTTTGCTATATAACAATAAAACTGTATTTATGGACACTGAAGCTTGAGTTTCATATTATTTTTATGTATGACAAAATATTATTCTTTTGACTTCCTAAAAACCATTGAAACAAGTAACTCTTCTTAGCTCCTGAGCTGGACAGAAAGAGGCAGCAGGCCACCACTGTGTGCTGACCTTTGTCCAAGGGCACCTAACTCTGCTGTTAGAGCATTAAAGGACAATGACAGTGACAAGTCTTGTACAGTCCTTTCCATGCAACGACAACACTATTGAAAAACTGCCGTGAGACACCCAGCAGCTGCAAATGTTCAACTGAGAACTTTGTGACTTTTCTGAGGCTGAAAGTTTCAATCTAGAGCGTGGGACAGTCACACCATGTCCCCCACCCCGGGCTCAACCAGAGCTAACAGACTCCATGGGGAGCACACCCCACGGTTCCATACTATTTTCAATCAGGTCACAGTCATAACAGTATAACACAGGTTGTCAAAAGAATCTGATTTACTTAGTTTCTCAAGTTTTGAGCTACTGAATAAAAATCACAAACTGCTAAGATTCAAAGATTTAATGAGCTAAACACAAGGGGAAGTAGCTGACTGCTACTTGTAAATACTCATTCCAATGTGTAAATTACAACCCCACTGGATCACCATCCTCCTGAATGACCAAATATCCAACCTTAAGTCAATCCCCACCCTTTGTTCTTTAACCGTTAACAAAACACTGTAAAAAATATACCTTTTTATTCTTTCATCTGTAGACTACTGCATTCTTCTGTATTCTTCTCATATTCAGCCACCCATCTGAATTCCTGGGGTGGGAGCTTGTAAAAACACAGATTCCCAGGTAGCAGCCTGATAATCTGAATTTTTAACAGGCAATCACATTGTGATGTACATCACTTAACTGACTAGTTTCGTTGATGTTCAGTTGCTCAGTTGTGTCCTACTCTTTGCGATGCCACGCACTGCAGCATGCCAGGATTCTCTGTCCTTCACCATCTCTTAGATTTTGCTCAAACTCATGTCCATTGGATTGATGATGCCATCTAACCATTTCATCCTCTGTCATCCCCTTCTCCTCTTGCCCTCAACCTTTCCCATCATCAGGGTCTTTTCCAGTGAGTTGGCTCTTCACATCAGGTGGCCAAAGTATTGGAGCTTCAGCATCAGCATCAGTTCTTTCAACGAATATTCAGGGTTGCTTTGTTTTAGGACCGACTGGTTTGACCTCCCTGCAGTCCAAAGGACTCTCAAGAGTCTTCTCCAGCACCACAGTTCAAAAGCATTGGCGCTCAGCCTTCTTTATGGTCCAACTCTCTCATCCATACATAACTACTGGAAAAACCACAGCTTTGACTAGATGGACCTTTGTAGGCAAAGTGATGTCTCTGGTTTTCAATACGCTGTCTATGTCATAGCTTTTCTTCCAAGGAGCAAGCATCTTTTAATTTAATGGCTGCAGTCCCTGTCCACAGTGATTTTGGAGCCCAAGAAAATAAACTCTGCCACTCTTTCCATTTTCCCCCCATTTATTTTCCATGACCAGGCCACCTTATCTGCCTCCTGAGAAATGTGTATACAGGTCAAGAAGCAACAGCTAGAACCAACATGGAACAATGGACTGGTTCCAAATTGGGAAAGGAGTATGTCAAGGCTGTATATTGCCACTCTGCTTATTTAACTTATATGTAGAGTACATCATGCAAAATGCTGGGCTGGATGAAGCACAAGCTGGAATCAAGATTGCCAGAAGAAATATCAATAATCTCAGATACACAGATGACACCACCCTTATGGCAGAAAGTGAAGAAAACTCAACATTCAAAAAACGAAGATCATGGCATCCGGTCCCATCACTTCATGGTAAACAGATGAGGAAACAATGGAAATAGTGACAGACTGTATTTTCTTGGGCTCCAAAATCACAGCAGATGGTGACTGAAGCCATGAAATTCAAAGACGCTTGTTCCTTGGAAGAAAAGCTATGACCATACTAGACAGCATATCAAAAAGCAAAAACATTACTTTGCTGACAAAGGTCCATCTAGTGAAGGTTATGGTTTTTCCAGTAGTCACGTGTGGATGTGAGAGTTGGACTATAAAGAAAGCTGAGTGTGCCGAAGAATTGATGGTTTTGAACTGTGGTGTTGGAGAAGACTCTTGAGAGTCCCTTGGACTGCAAGGAGATCCAACCAGTCCATCCTAAAGGAAACCAGTCCTGAACATTCATTGGAAGGACTGATGCTGAAGCTGAAACTCCAATACTTGGGCCACCTGATGTGAAGAACTGACTCCCTGGAAAAAACCCTGATGCTGGGAAAGATTGAAGGCAGGAGAAGGGGACGACAGAGGATGAGATGGTTGGATGGCATCACTGAGTCGATGGACATGAATTTGAGCAAGCTCCAGGAGTTGGTGATGGACAGGGAGGCCTGGTGTGCTGCAGTCCACAGGGTCGCAAAGAGTCAGACATGACTGAGCAACTGAACTGACTGATTTTCCATGAAGTGATGGGACCGGACTCAGTGATCACTGTTTTCTGAATGCTGAATTTTAAGCCGGCTTTTTGAGTTTTCAACTCAACTTAACAGGGCTTCTAAGGAAACTCGGTCCCAGCTGCAATGCCGCCCCACTACCCTGCCCTGTAGCCTTTAATCTTGACACCTGGTTTATCAGCCATCTCGCTGGCAGGATGTGGATGCAGCTACAACCCAGATAAAAGAGTTTTCTATACATCCCTCCAGGTGGCCACCTTGCCTCTCCCCCAAAGATCCGCTTAATATCACAGCACTTTTTCGACCTGGTCCCTTCTCCTTTGGTGACACCATCCTGGTTTGTTCACTTTCAACAGCAGCCTATTTCTGCATACGGTAAATTGCCCCTTTCTGCCACTGAGCACAACAAACATATGGGTTCAAACAGCTTTTCTTCTGCATGATTATCCTGTCAGCCAAGTTGATTCGGTTTACAACATTAGAGTCACTTCCATGGAACAAACTGAAGCCATAATGAAGGACTCATTCCAAAGGCTATAATCATTAGGCATAGCAACCAAAACAAATCTTTAAAAAAAAAAAAAACTTTATGAAACTACTTTGGGCTTACATGTCCTCCTTGACACATTATTTTACATTTTTTTTCCCTGATAAAGTTGAATTGTGATTTTCAGCTATTATAGAAAACCACACCGATAAGATGGCCCTCCTAAAATCAGGAAGACATAAACTTACCAGGGAGTTTATGTTGACCTCTGTAACAGTGAAAGGAGAACAAATGGTCCAGGGAACCCAGAAACAATTTCCATGAAACTTTTACGTAACAGGGTCCAAAATAAAGGAGAGGATACTCTCAAAGTCAGACAATGAAGCCCACTAAACAATCTTTGACTTACTGCCCTGCTTCTTATGGGGTCTGGACAAGTTCATTAAAAAGGCAGTGAAAAGTCTGACTCCCAGCACTGGCTGCTGTCCAGAGAGAGAAGATTTACGGGTATTAGCAAAAGAAAGGGATGACAGTAATCAATATGATGTGAACACGGCAGAGAACAAGCCTATCGTATAATCTTAAGGATGGAGAGAAGAAGGCCAGGGTAGTCCCCTCAGATCCCAGTCACACTCAGCCCTCAATGATGCAGACGAACCTCACCATCTGTCTGATTGTAAATCCCCTGCCCAACATCGGCTCAATGTGGAGTGCCCTGGAGACCCTGGGACCCAAGAACCTGAGCTTGGCATTTTCCAGCAGGAAATGCAGACAGAGGAATTTGATCGCACGTGGCCCGAAAGACAGAAAACAGGTGACGAAGCTAAGGATTCTGGGGTCTGAGAATGTGACCCTATGCTCTGGGCCTCATGGCAAACCTCTCATTTCACACAGGGAGAAACTGAGCTAAGGCTGGAGAAGTGACTGGGTCCAGGGCCCAGAGCTGGGGGTGGGGTCCGAATCCAGAGCCCTGACGCCAAGTGTGAGGCTCCCCAGGCTGCCCTGGCATATGTGGAGCCTGGGCGCTTGCTTGGGTCCCGCCAGCTACAGGGCCAGAGGGAAGGAGGCACCTGCTGGAGCTGGCACCCACTCCCTCCTTCCCACCCCGCAGCACTGTCCACAGCACCCTCACACAAGGCAGGCCTCACAGGTGGCTGGTCACATGGAAGGCACTGCACTTCGGCCAAGGGAGCAGGGGGGGTGGTATCTGTAGAGGGCCATTTCTAGAACGCAACTGACAGACTTCCTCCCAACAAACCCAGCTACTGGGGGCAATGGACCACCCAAGTGAGGCAAGTGTTTTCCACGCGGTGCTGATAGAGACACTGAAGCAAGTTCTTAATCTTACCTCGGTATGCGTACCACTTTGCACTTACAGAGCAGCCTTGTCTGTCTCTAAGAAATTAACATCTATGTCATATTTCTTCAATCATTTAACAACTTGGCATGGTGGCTAGGATAAGCATCCTTATTTTACAAGCTAGAAACCTACACAGAGGTCAAAGGGTGAGCTCTGCATCCCGCATCCCTGCATCAGAGGCGGTATTTCCAAGCTACGGGTTTTTCCCACTTGATCTTTTTGCCTGTTCTTGGTACATACTCAAACTGGAAAACTCCTCCCCAGTGAACTCTTGTGAAAATGGAGAAATACCTACCCCAGTTTCAGAGGGAGTATTACGAACATTATCCAGTCTGCCGTTCCCCTCCCTGACAAACCATGGTCCCCTGTGGGGTCTTGGTGACAGACCAGTGCAAGCCCCATGGTCATCAGAAGGGTCCTCCTCCCTCTGGTCATCTCAAAAGAGATCACCCCTCTCATCTTAGAACATGCTAAACCTCACTGCTCATCTTGCAAAGCAAAACACTTGGAAATGAAATAAAAGATCCAGCTCGAAACCTCTCTTCAAAATGCTGCAGAGCCAACATCTGGTTATCACTCAGTACTTCTGGTTAGGAAGTATCTTTTATCCGGCAGCACTTCATAGAAGTAGTGAAGTATTGGAAATCGTACAATATCCCACATACCCGTGTGGAATGGTCACAGCTGTGCTTCCTCATTCCACAAAAACATGGCCTGGAGACACATCTCCATAGAAGCACAATAAACGATCACACACCCAGATGGGCCATCTCATCCTGGGACACAGAGGCGTGGGCTGCTGTGACACTCTTTCCCCCTCACTGCTCTGAAGGCAGCAGAACTTCAGCCAGCAAAAGCAAAGACCCCACAGGAACGGCCCGCTCCTGCCAGGCACCCCTCCTCCCTCCCTGACTCTGACCTCCACCTGCCAACGCTGACATTTACCCAGACTCCCTCTGGTGTGCTGGCTGGACCCCTGAGGAGGGAACCCGTCAGCATGGTTCAGAGCACCTCGGAGATTTTCAACCATCTCAACATCTCATAGTCCCTGACTTGGTGCAGCCAGTGTTTCAAGTCTCTGTCTTGGCTGACCCAAAGTAACTGTTCTACTGAAGCTGTCACTCGCTGAAGGGGTGGAAAAGAGAGGCCCTGGCGTTTACAAATACACCCTGCAATGTAACAGGATTTGAAGAGATGGGAATTCTCTGAATGTGTGGGCCTTTAAATGATGTAGGGTCTTAGAAAAGTCCATTTTGTACAGTGCATGTGATCAGAAACTCCTAACATCAAGCTTCCCTCATGTAAGCCAGCATTTGTTCTTTTCCTTTAGAAGATCTTCAGGCTGTCTGCCGGGCTGTCCCGGCCACACTGACAGAGCCCGCCTGCCGAGTTCCCTAATTATTAAACACTGTGAAGCAGTAACCCTGAGCCAAGTGCAGCCACCCATTCAGTACCACTGGCACTGTGAACTGACCGAGGTATCCTATGTGTCATGAGACCAAGGTGCACACGTAGAACAATCTGCCTCCCTAATGAATCACAGGAAAGAGAGACCGTAACTGGACTGAAAACAGGCATGTCCCTGGGTTATATGACTTGGCCTCCACTGGGGACCTGACCGATGGATAAGACGTCACCCTATGGCTGCAGAAACAGCCTGTTACCCGGCGTTCACGGCACTGCTGTCCTGGGTGATGCACACACGGCCTCCACTTAATGCTGTTTGGAAATGCCCCATGGTCTGGGCTCTCTGGCCCTCCGTATCCTAACTGGTTTGCAAGGAACCCTGGGCCTCAGTGTGTGGGCAGGCGGCTGTCCTCTCTTGACACGGGCCTCTGGCTGATTCTTACAGTCAAGGGCTTGGGCAGCGTGATTATAAATGAGTCTCCACCAGCTGGCCCATGCCCCTGCTCAGGATGTCTCCCGTTTTGCCTTCTCTCCAGGCATCGCCAGCAGGCCTGCTAGTGGTCCTCCAGGCAGGTGCCACTCTTGAGACCTGATAAGCGACACTCGGTTCCTCCCAATTCTCACGGCCTCACTGTAAGAGCCCACAGCACTGACCACGTCAGACCGCTGCTCCCCCCAGAACCAGCCACTGACCTTGGGGTTGGTGCGTTGCTGCAGCCGCCTCTCCTCCCTCTCGCGCTGCAGCCGCTCAAACTCTTCTCTGATCTCAGCTGGCGTCCTCCTCCTTTCCACAACCTTCGGGCAGAAGTGAGAGGAGAAATCAGCTGAGGACCCAGATGGTGAGGAAGACACACAAGACCTGAGTGTTAACCGTGTCCTGCTGCTCCTCTCCCTCGGGACTGTGAGAGCCCCCAGTGAGACCAGGGAACCCTCCTGTCCAACTGCACGGTCCCCGGTGAAGCCAGGTTCGCCTTCACACCCGCTCAGCCCCCAGTCCATGCTCTCCCTCAGTGCTCCAGAGACTGAAGTGATATTTTTTTGTCACTTGTCTCCAAGGCTGCAGGAATCTTACAAAGAAAATGTCACCTCAAGTGTCACAGTTTAAATTTTCCAGTGAGCCCACCACCATGCAGGCTGAAAAAACGTCCAGAGAGGGGCGAGGCCTCCACAGCAGCCCTGGCACATTTCCCTTGTGCACTGGGCCTCCACCAGGGGCGCCCTTTGAGCTTCCTAGACCAACAACCTTAAGCCATGGGGTCTCGGTGTTTTAGCAGTAGGGGACTCTTCCTCCTACAACCTGAAATGAACCTTAAGGATGTACGATGTTGGCTATATATTGTCAGAGTATAAACAATACCAGGTACCAATTGGCAGCCCTTGAGGACACACAAGGGAGTCAGGCCTGTGAGCAGGCAAAGCATCCCACCTCAGCCTTTCTTCAGTTCAGTTCCGCTCAGTCGCTCAGTTGTATCTGACTCTTTGTGACCCCATGGACTGCAGCACGCCAGGCCTCCCTGTCCATCATCAACTCCCAGAGTTTACTCAAACTCATGTCCATTGAGTCAGTGATGCCATCCAACCATCTCATCCTCTATCGTCCCCTTCTCCTCCTGCCTTCAATCTTTCCCAGCATCAGTCTTTTCCAATGAGTCAGTTCTTCGCATCAGGTGGCCAAAGTATTGGAGTTTCAGCTTCCTTCCAATGAATATTCAGGATTGATCTCCTTTAGGATGGACTGGTTGGATCTCCTTGCAGTCCAAGGCACTCTCAAGAGTCTTCTCCAACACCACAGTTCAAAACCATCAATTCTTTGGCATTCAGTTTTCTTTATAGTCCAACTCTCACATCCATACAGGACTACTGGAAAAACCACAGCTTTGATGAGATGGGCCTTTGTTGGCAAAGTAATGTCTCTGCTTTTTAATATGCTGTCCAGGTTGGTCATAACTTTTCTTCCAAGAAGCAGGTGTCTTTGAATTTTATGGCTCCAGTCACCATCTACAGTGATTTTCAAGCCCCCCAAAATAAAATCTCTTACTGTTTCCATTGTTTCCCCATCTATTTGCCATGAAGTGATGGTACCAGATGCCATGATCTTAGTTTTCTGAATGTTGAGTTTTAAGCCAACCTTTTCACTTTCCCTCTCATCAAGAGGCTCTTTAGTTCTTCTTTGCTTTCTGCTATAAGGGTGGTGTCATCTGCAAATCTGAGGTTATTGATACTTCTCCTGGCAATCTTGATTCCAACTTGTGCTTCATCTAGCCCAGCGTTTCTCATGATGTACTCTGCATATAAGTTAAATTAGCAGGATGACAATATATAGCCTTGACGTACTCCTTTCCCGATTTGGAACCAGTCTGTTGTTCCATGTCCAGTTCTAACTGTTGCTTCCTGACCTGCATACAGATTTCTCAAGAGGCAGGTCAGGTGGTCAAGTATTCCCATCTCTTTAAGAATTTTCCACAGTTTTTTGTGATTCACACAGTCAAAGGCTTTGGCATAGTCAAGAAAGCAGATTTTTTTTGGAACTCTCTTGCTTTTTCTATGATCCAACAGATGTTGGCAGTTTGAACTCCAGTTCCTCTGCCTTTCTAAATCCAGCTTGAACATCTGGAAGTTCATGGTTTACATACTACTGAAGCCTGGCTTGGAGAATTTTGAGCATTACTTTGCTAGCGTGTGAGAGGGGTGTAACTGTGCAGTAGTTTGAGCATTCTTTGGCATTGCTTTTCTTTGGGATTGGAATGAAAACTGACCTTTTCCAGTCCTGTGGCCACTGCTGAGTTTTCCAAATTTTCTGGCATATTGAGTGCAGCACTTTCACAGCATCATCTTTTAGGATTTGAAATAGCTCAACTGGAATTCCATCACCTCCACTAGCTTAGTTTGTAGTGATGCTTCCTAAGGCCCACTCGACCTCGCATGATATCTGGCTCTAGGTGAGTGATCACACCATCATGATTATCTGGGTCGTGAAGATTTTTTTGGATAGTTCTTCTGTGTATTCTTGCCACCTCTTCTTAATATCTTCTGTTTCTGTTAGGTCCATACTCTTTCTGTCCTTTATTGTGCCCATCTTTGCATGAAATGTTCCCTTGGTATCTCTAATTTTCTTGAAGAGATCTCTAGTCTTTCCCTTTCTATTGTTTTCCTCTATCTGTGCATTGATCACTGAAGAAGGCTTTCTTATCTCTCCTTGCTATTCTTTGGAACTCTGCATTCAAATGGGTATATCTTTTCTTTTCTCCTTTGCCTTTCACTTCTCTTCTTTTCACAGCCATTTGTAAGGCCTCCTCAGACAACCATTTTGCCTTTTTGCATTTCTTTTTCTTGGGGATGGTCTTGATCTCTGCCTCCTGTACAATGCCACGAACCTCCATCCACAGTTCTTCAGGCACTCTATAAGATCTAATCCCTTGAATCTATTTCTCATTTCCACTGTATAATCATAAGGGATTTGATTTAGGTCATACCCGAATGGTGTACTGGTTTTCCCTACTTTATAGTTCATCCAAAAGCAAGACAGTCTCTGAGATTTCAAACAGGTTGGGAAGGGCCATGTGGGTCTCGGGTACCATGCCTGTGAGAGAGGAACCCACACCACGTGATTCCCAAGGGCCCCAAGTCCATGAGGGACACTGACAGTGGCAGCAGGATGACACCACCAAGGTCACTGGAGGAAAAGGTCAAACAGTCTTGACCCTGTGGTAGTGAGAGAAACACAGGGGAGACTGGAGGGGCTGCTCAGAGTACACCTACAAAGGCAGGTGATGTGAAAGAAAGCTATCTTGGAAATCACAAGTTTTAAAAATTATTCAAAAAATGCACGCTTATAGCAAAAAATCAAAATGGTACAGAAAAATATGAAGTAAAAAGGTACAGTCCCTCCCCATACTCCTCCTTCTCACAGGCTAACAATTTTTTATGTATCTTCCTAAAAACCTATGCATAGGTATGAATAGATATATTAAAATTAGCAGGGTCATATTACAGGCTTTGTACAACCTGATTTTATTATTTGGCAATCCAGAAAAATAAATATCCCCCCCAAATTGAGAAATCTGTTCACTACCGCTTTCAGCAAGTAAACAGAAAAAAATAATGAAAATATTTTCTCTTCTCCCATATAAATTGTTCATTACCAAAAAGGGGCAGGTGTTTCTTTTACAGGGGGTTTTAAAATAAAAGCACTGTTAAAATAATCTAAGAACTAACTGAAGGCCAAATGGCACAGCAACGGTTGCTTTGTGACCTCACAAAAACGTCCTCGGTGATATTGAACTGATGCATCCTGCTCACAACGCTCGGAGAAGGCAATGGCACCCCACTCCAGTACTCTTGCCTGGAAAATCCCATGGATGGAGGAGCCTGGTAGGCTACAGTCCATGGGGTCGCTAAGAGTTGGACACGACTGAGCGACTTCACTTTCACTTTTCCCTTTCATGCACTGGAGAAGGAAATGGCAATCCACTCCAGTATTCTTGCCTGGAGAATCCCAGGGACGGCGGAGCCTGATGGGCTGCCGTCTATGGGGTCGCACAGAGTCGGACACGACTGAAGCGACTTAGCAGCAGCAGCTCACAACGCTAGTGCTTAAAAAGACTCAGCCTTGCCCATCTTTTCTTTTTTTTTGTCCAAGCCCCTTGGCTTATGGAATCTTAGTTCCTGGACCACAGATTGAACCGGGGCCCGGGTAGTGAAAGTGTGGAGTCTTAGCCACTGGACTGCCAGGAAGTGCCCGTGCACATCTATTTATGGCACTTTCACTTCCCCACTTCCCTTAGACTGATGGGGTGCTCCCTCCATGGGGCCCAGAGCAGAACAAGATTTATTTTCAACAATTCCAGCTGTGTGACTTTGGCAAATGACTTTCTCTGCCACACTGTGTGACAGAATGAAGAGACAAATATTCCAAAGATGTTAAGTCCTCTGTTTCTAGTCTATTTGACAGAAGTTTTGCAAACAGTTGGTACGTAATCAGAGCTAACTGCAGAGTCAAGCTGGCTGGCCACTCTAGAGCTGTGAATACCTTGGCTGGGCATCTCATTCTAACTCCTATGGGGCCCTTTACTATTTATTTTTTCAAAAAAACCATTTGTTTACTTATTTTATTTTTGGCTGGGTCTTTGTGTTGCAGAGAGCAGGGCTTACTCTGCAGCTGTGGTGCATGGGTGCTTCTCGCTTCTCATTGCGGTGGCTTCTCTTGTTGCAGAGCACTTGGGCTCTAGAGCACAGTCTTAGCAGTTGTGGCACACAGCCTTAGTGGCTCCATGGCACGTGGAGCCACTTCTGGCTCCAGGGATCCAACCTGTGTTTCCTGCATTGGCAGGGAAATTCTTTACCACTGAGCCACCAGGGACACCCCCCACCCTTCAATGTGTACACCCTTCTCTACACAGAGAACATCATGGTGGAGAGCGGAAAATGGCTAAGCCAGCTGCAAGTCACTTTTCCTTCTCATGGGTAACCCTTAGATACACGTGCCTGGAACACAGCATCTGAAAGTGCATTAAATTGGAAAGTACAGTTGGAAAGATATTTTCAATGTTTTTCATGAAACATGAAAGTAGAGGATCCAATTCAGTGAAGTGTATCACATGAAGCTCATGAGTCTGTACACCTGCACGGTCCACCCTGATCACTGATCAGCTAGGTCTATCCTGTGCTAGCTGGATGACTTATCCTGCAGATGAGGGGATGCAGAGACCAGTAGAAGCAGATGGCGCAGTGGGAGGAAGACAGAGACCCAGGCTTTCTGACACCACCTGAACCTCCTAGAAAACTCAGGTGAGTCATTTCACTAAGCTTCAGCTTCCTCCTATAAATGCTTCTAAACTACACAGTGTGTGCAGGCTAGGTCACTTCAGTCATGTTCGACCCTTTGCCACCCCATGGACTGTAGCCCACCAGGCTCCTCTGTCCATGGGACTTTCCTGGCAAGAATACTGGAATAGGTTGCCATTCCCTTCTCCAGGAGATCTTCCCGATCCAAGGATAGAACCCAGGTCTCTTACATCTCCTGCATTGGCAGGTGGGTTCTTTACCACTAGTGCCACCTGGGGCATTAAAATCACACAAGGTGCTGTCTGTCCTATGATTCTGGTTAGACAACTTTTCACTCTGGAATAATTTTAGAAAATTTAGAACTTTAGAGAAGCTACGAAGACAGTACAGAAAGTTCTCATCTACCCTTCACCCAGCCTCCTCCAAATGTGAACGTCTTACATAACCAGGAACGAACACCTGTCAGGTCCAGGATGCCAACATTAGTACAAGGCTATTAACTCAACCCAGACTTCTGGGATTTCATGAGTCTTTCCACTGACATCACAGTTATGTCCTAGGATCCAATTCAGGGTCCAGGATTGCACATGGGCTCTAGAGCAATGAGACTAATGTCTCGTTAGTCTCCTCCGATCTGTGGGAGTTTCTGTCTTCATTTTCATGATCTTGACCATATTGTAGCTCTTAATACAGGCTTTCTCTTTTTTAAAAGATAACTATTTATTTATTTGGCTGTGCTGGATCTTTGTTGTGACATGCGAGATCTTCAGTCTTCACTGAGGCTTGTGGGATCTAGTTCCCTGATCAGGGATTGAACCGGGCCCCTGAATGGGGAGCTCAAAGTCTCAGCCACTGGACCACGAGGGAATTCCCCAGGCTAACCTTCTTAGACACTGTAAGGATGATGTCAAAGAGGTAGAGAAAAGTGAGATATGGATGAATGTTAAGGACTGCAGACAGAAACCAAAGCATGGATGATCCAGGCCGAAGGCTGCTCCTCTGAATATAATGTCAGCTGGTCTGTAAGTGCCCTCCGGGTTGTATGGTTTTCACTCTACTTCCACAGCTCAGAGCTGGATTTCTGCCATTCGAGAGAAGAGGCCAATTTCATTTTCAACATGGGTATCTGCACAAACACTGCAACTTTAGGGACTCAGGTGGCTGGTGTTATGAGCTGTGAATGGCGGCATCTTATTCCTTTGGAATGCTGCCAGAGGATGATCCAGTTTCTTAAAGGTTAAAGACAAAAAGAGAGAGAGAGATAGAAAAGACCAAAACCTACCTAATGCCTGAAAACAGAGCCAATCAATATTTGATGCAACCTATAAAAGCTCAATTTCACCCCCAGCCTCCACCGGCAGAATGGGGATGATGCCACTGCTGGGACAGGAGTGACCAGCATGTCGGTGGCTACTCTGACATCTTTGGATTAAAGGTGCCCCATACAGTAGGGGCTTTAGCGGTACCCTCCACCCTCCTGACCACCTGTGTGTTTAGACTAACAGATGTGTGGCAAACGGATACCGGTTGGCAAGTAAAAACTTCAATAGTCTAAAAACACCAACAACACCCTGAGGGGAACACAGCTTCCTCTGTGGGGTGGAGGCTGTGACTGAGAAGAGAGAACCCTTGCACTGAACAAGCCACCAGCTGCAAAATTCCTCGAGGGAGTGGTGACGCCAGCTCTATGAACTGCTCTTGAGTTCAGTGAGACTTTTTCTTCATAGTATGAATAGTGGGGTCAATCTTCCTATTACATTAGGCACCAATACATCTCTTGTAAATATGTATCAGAGGAGGTAACTTCCTATCTTTTCCTTCTATTGTCAGGGAAGGCTTAGTATTTATTTTTATTTTTGGCCACGCCACATGGCATGAGGGACCTTAGTTCCCTGACCAGGGATTGAACCTGGGACCCATGCATTGGAAGTGCAGAATCCTAACCACTGGACCACCAGGGAAGTCCCAGGGAAGGCTTAGTATCAATATCAGTGCAAAAAAAGCCAATTCTGATGGATGAGAACTTGATTCCCTTAAAGTAGTCTACTGAAAAATGTGAACATAAAAGCTTATCTAGTTACCACCTACAACTGCTTACATACTTCTATATTTTTATTATTATTTTTAAAATTATTTATTTGGCTGAACCAGGTCTTAGTTACAGCATTTGAACTCTTAATTGCAGCATGTGGGATCAAGTTCCCTGACCAGGTATTGAACCTGCGCCCCCTGCATTGGGAGTGTGAAGTCTTAACCGCTGGACCACCAGGAAAGTCTCAGCCTACACGCTCTTACAATCACTGCAGTGTGTGTGGTGCTTCTTTGTTTCTAATAGGGAGATGGTTTGGTCTTATAATAGGAAACCACGATGTTTTTCTGGGAAGAAGTCACCCTGCTGTTCCACTGAGTGCAGATGATGAAAAGCCTAGCCTCTGAGGAAGGGATGTGTACGCGAGGCTTGAGGCTTTTCAGTGGCCCCAGTTGCTGCCGTGAAAAACTGTAACCAACCCACATCTTCAAAACACAAGGGAACTTTAAACTGGGGCATGAAGTGTGAGGAGAAATTCAGTAAATACAACAGGATTCTATTTTCCTTCTTTGATGAAAAAAATTCTAAGCTATTAGATCTAACACTCTGCTACCATGAACTAATGTGACACGAAGCACTGCTACTTCCACCGAGCCAAAAGCCAGAAACCAAATGCTCACTGGGAGCTCACTGGGACTGCAGATGGGTCAAGGGCCAGACACGATAGGGAGTGGTGGGGACTGGGGCAAACTGGATGGTACAATCCAGTCCAAACAGCAGGGGCTCCTCCTACCTGGATCGACTATTGCCTCAGAGGGGAATTTAGATACAGTGTTGTCAGATCTTCTGATTTTTCCAGAGAAGATAAGATACTTTTATGTAAAGCTTCCCAAATTTTAAAGTCAGCAACTACAATTCATTGTGTGGACAACCAAAACATAGCTGTATGTAGAAAATGGCCTGTAGGCTATCAATGTTAAGCAGTGGAGAAACCCCATTTCATTTCTCTTCTCATCTGTATGCAAAGGTCTTTAGAAGGTCTTCACATCAGAATTAGAAGAGACAGGCATACAGGTTTGAGATCAAAAGAACTTCAAGGGAGAGTTTACATGTCAATGAAGAAGTAACTCAACGACAGTTAACGTTAACATCTACCAGAATTTCTTGGGCATCAGAACCAAGTTTCTATAATGAAATTAAGTAATAACACCTATTCTTATAGCCAATACAGAGTTTTACAGTTTTCAGATTAATTTCTCTACTTGATCTGCGTATCATTATTTTTCAAATAACTTGGAAGCATGAAGCAATCACATGGCCTGCCCACGGTTCTAAGACTGCTCAGGGGCAGAGTGAAAGAAAACGGAACCTTCTTTTTTTGGCTGCTCTGGGTCTTTATTGTGGTGCACGGGCTTTCTCTAATTGCGGTGAGTGGGGGCTACTCTTCATTTGCAGTGCATGGGCTTCTCATTGGAGCACGGGCTTTAGGTGTGTGGGCTTGGTAGTTGTGGCCCATGGGCTTAGTTGCCCAGCAGCATGTGGGATCTTCCTGGAGTAGGGATTGAACTCGTGTTCCCTGTACCACCAGAGAAGCCCAAACGGAAACTTCTGGACTTCAGTGATTGTTCTCATAAGGCACGGTGGCCCAGGTTATCTACTACATAGACATTGCTATCTATTTCGTTTTACTCTATAACATTCTAACAGTACAGCTCATTAGAGATGGAAGGGTCATTACAGAGAATTTAATCCAGTAGCTCTCAACTTTTCTCTGCTTCTGTTTTGTTCACATGTACAACTCTTAATATCACCAAACAATTCCTAAGTGCAGTTATGACCTCGGTTGGAGAGAGGCACTCAGAACCCTGGAGGGTGGAAGGAAGTGTGTGTGTGGAAGGATGTGTACATGTAGACAGAACTGTACCCTTGCAGACACCCTCTGACCATCACCCAGACCAGCCTGTTCCCTCCCCAAGGTTAAAACTTACTGGTCTAGTTCATCCATCCATTCCCCTGACGGGTTAGGAAACACAGGACAAGTTCAATGACCGATGGTCTCCAGTTCACAGAGCTATAACGTGGCAAAGCCAAGTGTAAAATTCAGTCCCTTAAACCAAAATACAAGGTGAGAAGGGGACTCTGACATCGTCAGACATTCTCACAGGTCCCACAGCACGTTGCGGGGTTTTGGGGGGTATTATTCTGTAGCTGTTGAGGGCCTTTCCTGGGACACCAGGCGCAGAGCTTCTCTTACCTCCCAGCCTTCCATCTCCAGTCCTCTCTTGCCATAGATGTCGTAGATGGCCCTGGTCTGGGGGTCACTGAGCACTGCAAATGAAAAACCAAATGTGTTTACAAAGCACTGACTCCTCCGCTTAGTCCTGACCACACCAGCAGCAGGCAAGCCCACCTCTCTTTGTCCTTCTCCTTCCAACCACAATCTTCCCAGAGACTCTGCCAATCCTGATGTGTCTTTCCTTCTACTTGCCTTCCAGATCCAACCAAGAACGTGTTTAAAGGCGGCTCCATGTGGGAAATGTCAGATTTTTCATGTCCGAGCTACTCTTCTTTGTAAGGGGTGCTGACTCTGTATCACTAAGGACAGTTGTTTTTAAGAGACTGTCCTGTTTCTGTCACAATCTATAGAGTACCTTGGCTTGAAAGAGCAAATTCCAGTTTCTAACAAAGCCTAATGTAAACCTAAGGACAGGCTCTGACTGGAAAAATCTGTCTTCTTATTTACCCTACAGAATTTCACTAACTCCTACAATCATCTATGTAAGGTGTTTCTTTTTTTTTTTTTGCACCTCTCTTCTTTATTTATAAATCATTTAAAAAGGCACAAACACCTGTCACTATGGTGTCGGCCATGTCACCTGAAGTGCATCAGAAAAAGATTGTTCAATAAGAACGAGAGGGACTTTACTGGCAGTCCAGTGGTTAGGACTCCACACTTCTACTGCAGGGGGCCCAAGTTTGATACCTAGTTGGGGAACCAAGATCCCACATGCTGCATGGTGTGGTGAAAAAATTAAATAAATAAACATTTTAAAACATTACCTTAAAAAAATTAAAAGGGAGGTAGCTAACTGACTCTGAACATCTGTACAGCTATTTCTACTGGGCCAACTTCCATTCAAGACCTTTGAATCTCCTCACTCTCCCCTATCCTGGCCCCTGAGAACTCGCATATATTTTTAGGTCTAATTAAAAAATGATGTAAATGATACTGTGCTGTGCTATGCTGAGTCACTCAGTCGTGTCCAAGTCTTTGTGACCCTATGGACTGCAGCCTGCCAGGCTCCTCTGTCCTTAGGGATTCTCCAGACAAGAATACTGAAATAGGTTGTCATGCTCTCCTCCAGGGAATCTTTCCAACCCAGGGATTGAAGCCAGGTCTCCTGCATTGCAGGTGGATTTTTTTTACCGTCTGAGCCACCAGGGAAGCCCAAAAATACTAGAGTGGGTAGCCTATCCCTTCTCCAGGGGAACTTCCCAACCCAGGAATCAAACTGGGGTCTCCTACATTGCAGGCAGATTCTTTACCAGCTGAGCTACCAGGGAAGCCCTGTAAATGACTCTTGGTTGGTTTAGTGAAGTCATGTCCGACTCATGTGATCCCATGGACTGTAGCCCACCAGGCTTGGGCTGCCCTTTCCTTCTCCAGGGGATTTTTCTGACCCAGGAATCAAACCCGGGTCTCCTGCATTGCAGGCAGATGATTTACCAACTGAGCTATGAGGGAAGCCCATGTAAATGACTCTATCCATATTCAAATCTAACAGGTAAGAAAGAAATGCTGACCATTGTAAAACCTGGGGGCCAAACTTCTTGAGCTGATCTCTAGGATTTAAGAAGGAATTATTTATTCACCACCTCAGTGTCCCTTCAGGCCAAATACTACAGCAGTCAGGGCCAGGCCTGCTGCTACAGCATGTTCACAAGCACTGGTAGGCTTTTCTGCTAACTCTTCCCCAAATCTCCAAAACAACACAGTCCAGCTATGCTGCTGCTGCTGCCGCTAAGTTGCTGTAGTCGTGTCCGACTCTGTGCGACCCCATAGACGGCAGCCCACCAGGCTCTGCCATCCCTGGGATTTTCCAGGCAAGAACACTGGAGTGGGTTGCCATTTCCTTCTCCAATGCATGAAAGTGAAAAGTGAAAGTGAAGTCTCTCAGTCGTGTCCGACTCCTAGCGACCCCATGGAATGCAGCCTACCAGTCTCCTCCGTCCATGGGATTCTCCAGGCAAGAGTACTGGAGTGGGTTGCCATTGCCTTCTCCAAGTCCAGCTATGAGGGTAATTCAAACAACCAAATACAAAAAAAGGAACAAGCTGTATTCAGACCAGACAAATAGCGCAAACAGTTACATCTGGTGAAGACACAGGCTGATTATACACACCTGTGTGCCACAGTCTCAGTTTTACTGGTCATTAAAATCTACCTTTTTGGTAAAACTATAGTGAAATACAGCAAAGTGCTTTTATGTCCACAATAAGAAATCTTTATTTCATAAAGAAAATCTAATTTTTGGTCTGTTTAATTAAGGAGCAAATCACCAAGTGGCTCTGGAATGAATAACTTACTTTACTTGGCATATATCCTAAGAGTGAGATAACATTTTTTAACTTTAACTTTAAAAATTGTGGTTATAATATACACAACGTAAAATCAATCATTTAAACCATGTGTGAGTGCACAATTCACTGGTGTTAAATATATTCACGATGTTGTACAACCATCACCACAATCTACTAGAACTGTCTCATCCTCTCAAACAGAAACTGTACCTATGAGTGATTTTACTATTTCATAAGCAAATATATTACAAAATTTTCTTTCTGAAATATATCAGGTAAGTATAAAAATCTGAATTACTTGATTCTATTTCCTATTATGCTTTTTAACATCATTTTCTTCCTTTTGTTAGAACCTTTCCTGAATGCTACAGAACCAAGAAAATCACTTTCAGATGGAAAAAATGTTCTTTGTATCTTCTCAAAAGAAAAGAGAGAACAAAGTAAGCTTGTCTGTAGCGATCAGCCTTTCACCTTTAAGAGTTCCCTTTAGAAGAAAACGAGTAAACGATTTAAAACTGGAGTATCCCCCTGCAATTCAGATCCGGGGCTATTACTTCACCTGCGGTCTCATTTTCTATTTACTGGACACATATTGATTTCCAAAGCAAAATACTACTCTTTCAAAGGACCCTGTCAGTACAAAGCACTAAACTAACCGCCTCTTTTATGCACCTCGGAGGACTCTCTTTTTCTATCCTCTACAAATCAAGCCTCTTAAAAATCGAGTGTCTGCTACAAGACACTGTTGCTTCTACAGTGGTGCTTCTACAGAGCCAAGCCCCACACTGACCTTCATAAGCCTGGTGAACGAGGTTAAACAGTCGTTCGGCCTGTGATTTGAGCTCTGGGTCTCTGTGCTTGTCCGGGTGGTAAAGCATACACAGCCGCCGGTAGGCTGCTTTCAGCTCTTCACAAGAGGCCTGCAGGAAGAAAAATCCAATTAGAAGACAATCGATGGGACTTAAATATTATTGTGATCAGAATCAGCCTTGAAATGGGAAGCTATCAGCCACGTTCCAACATGTCTGCTGTCTACATGCAGGATATAATGAACTTATGCTTTATTACTTCAATAAGGCCTCTTTTTTCCAGTTAATAAACCGATCAATTATGTACATCGAAAGCAAGTGTGTTTTGCTGGGAAATGCTGCCATTAGAGAAAATGAAAGCATGTGTCCCCACCCTGGTTCTCTGCACTTTGAGCGGAAATGAGAATCGTCACAGAGACCTGCTTGTTCTTTAACCCAAGTCATTCAAAGTCGATTGTGCCAAGGTGCTCTCAACAGAGACTGTTCAGAAGGGAAGAGCTACAAACCATTAGAAAGAAATGCCATGCATTTACTCGGTCTTCAGACAAAGGAAACTCAGTGAATATTCATCCTTAAAAAATCAAAGACATAAAACTGTCAAATCAACACATTTCTATTCAACCGCTAATTCTAAATGGAGGCACACAAAGCAGGCAAAAATGCTTCACTATCTGTAGTAAAAACAAGCCTCCCCACCTGCAGCACCCAAAGGCTCAACACATACAACTCTCCAACTCCTTTTTATTTATTGACTGCCCCAGGTCTTAGTTGTAGCACTGGGAACTTTGATCTTCGTGGTGGCATGTGAGATCTAGTTCCCTGACCAGGAATTGAACCTGGGCCCCCTGCCTTGTGACCTGGGTTCAATTCCTGGGTCAGGAAGATCCCCTGGAGAAGGGAATGGCTACCCACTTCAGTATTGTTGCCTGGAGAATTCCATGGACAGAGGATCCTGGTGGGCTATAGTCCATGGGATCACAAAGAGTCAGACATGACTGAGCGACTAACACTTTCCCTTTCCCCTGGACTGGGAGCACAGAGTCTTACCCACTGGACCACCAGGGAAGTCCCTCTCCAATCTTATAAGTAATCAGTGTGAGGGGAGACTGTGCCATAAGAAGAGCACAGATGACACAGAGTACAATCGGGCTCTGGGTGTGTTTGAACAATGCAGAAGGGAGGGTGGAGGAGGGATGACAGAAATCCACTTTCTACTCTGCCTGACTCACAGCCGCCAAGAACTTCTCAGAGTCTTCATTGGAGGCTCTACAAACACCACACCATCTCTCGCACCACCTCTCTGGCTGGGCCCTCAGGTGTGCTCTGGGAAAGTACAATGTCTGATTTTATATTAACCTCAGGGACCTTTTTAGTCTATCAGAGGTGATACCAAATGTGCAGCTTTGTCAAATGATTTGTTTTTAATTGGAATATAACTGCACTACAATGTTGTATCAGTTTCTGCTGTACAGCAACGTGAATCAGCTATGTTGTTGTTGAGTTCTAAGTCTTGTTGGGCTCTTTTCGACCCTACGGACTGCAGCATGCCAGGCTTCCCTATCCTTCTCTATCTCCCGAAGTTTGCTCATATTCACAACCACTGAGTCGGTGATGCTATCTAACTATCTCATCCTCTGCTCCCCCCTTCTCTTCCTGCCCTTAATCTTTCCCAGCACCAGGGTCTTTGCCAGTGAGACGGCTCTTCGCATCAGGTGGCCAAAATACTGGAGCTTCAGCTTCAGCACCCGTCCTTCCAATGAATATTCAGGGTTGATTTCCTTTAGGATTGACTGGTCTGATCTCCTTGCAGTCCAAGGGACTCTCCAGAATTTTCTCCAGCACCACAATTAGAAAGCATCAATTCTTTAGCACTCAGGCAACTCCCATATCCATACATATATACATATGTCCCCTCCCTCTTGAGCCTCCCTCCCACCTACACCCCATCCCACCCCTCTCAGCCATCACCGAGCTAAGCTCCCAGTGCTACACAGCAGGTTCCTGCTAGCTATCTATTTTACACACGGTAGTGTATATATATGTCAGTGCTTCTCTCCCAATTTGTACCACCCTCTCCTCCCCTCCTCCCTTTCCACAAGTCTGTTCTCTATGTCTGTGTCTCTATTCCTGCAAATAGGTTCATCAGCACCATTTCTCCCAGATTCCATACATACGCAGTAACATATGACATTTTTTTTTCTCTTTTTGACTTAGTTCACTCTGTATGAGTCTCTAAGTCCACCCACATCTCTACAAATGCCTTAATTTTGTTCCTTTTCATGGCTGAGTAATATTCCCTTGTATATATCTATCACATCTTCTTTATCCATTCATCTGTCGATGGACATCTAGGTCGTCCAGGTGATTTGTCAAGCAAAGAACATTTTATTTTGGGAGGCAACCCCAACATTTTGACAACAGAAGCAAATTCTGTGTCACTGACAACATGCCAGAGGGGCCTGAAAAGCCAGCTCTCCAGGTAGAGGATGGGACCAGGTCCACAGTGAGGATGCTGAGGAAGGATGGGAGCTCTGGGCCCTGGAACACAGGAAAGTGGTCACAGGGGTGTGACGAATCAAGATTACAAGGGAAGACGTCAAACTGCATTTTTCTGTAATTTCCACTGTTTTTCAATATCTTCCAATTCCCACTGTTTTTCAATATCTTCCGATTCCAGGAGGAATGAGTGCTTCTACTGTTGGGTCGATAAGTCATGTCTGACTCATGCAACCTCATGGACTGTAACTCGCCAGGCTCCTTTGCCCATGGGATTCTCTAGGCAAGAATACTGGAGTGAGTAGCCATTCCCTTCTCCAGGTGATCTTCCCAACCCAGAGATTGAACCTGCATCTCCTACATTAGCAGGTAGATTTTTACCACTGAGCCACCAGGGAAGCCCTTAAGAACAGTGGCTTCAGGCAAATGAGCTTTTTGACCCTTGGCTTTCTCACCTGTTAGAGCAGATGACAACCATGCTCAGGGATGGTGTGGGAATAAAATGAGACAGTGACCACACAGTGCTTCTTATGGTACATGGCAACAACCTATTCTCTATAGCTCTTCTAAAATCTTTTCTTCACTCTGTAGACAACAGTACCTCTCTCACACTTATTTTGAGTAAACAGTATGCGTACAAGCTCTTAACAGTGCCTTGCACGTGAGAGGAATTTAATCACTATAGCTGTCATTACTGCCACAATTCAGCTTTGATACTCTTTTGGCAGCAGGAATATGGAAACTGGGATAATTACAGCCCTTGTGTGAGGATGACAGGAGCATTCATTCATGAAGTGGCCCCCATGTTTGTGAAAATTTACTGAGCTGCATGCCCATGATGCGGACTCTTCTATGCATATGTTCTATTTCAATAAGAACACAAGACTCCAGGGACCTCCCTGGTGGTCCGGTGGATAAGACTCTGGACTTCCAATTGCAGGGGGCTTGGGTTTGATCCCTGGACAAGGAACGAAGATCCTGCATGCCCTGCCTGCAGTGCGGCCCAAAACAAAACAAGATTCCACGGAAGAGAGGGGCCTCAATGCTCCTATCTCTGCAGTTCTCCTTTCTTTTTCCCACCGTAGGCCTCTTTCTATACTTATGTCAATTAATTATACAACACATTCCTTGCCACACTTACCAAGATGCCACCTGCACCAAGCTCCAACGTTTTAAGCAAATAAAGAACAGCTAACCAGTGGCAAGTTCAACGTCTTCTCCAGACAGGTTTACTTATGTGATGATGTAAAAGGGGCTTGTTCCCTCCTGAGGAGTCACGATGAATTAGTCTCTTTCTGCAAATTTTAATTGTTCTTTCCAGCATCTCATAAAAATTACAAGTGCAGGATGAGATAGATTTGACTGACTTTAGGTTAGACTGCTATTTCCTGGTTGTAAAAAGTAAACTAGAAGACAAGGGAGTAGAGTGCCTAGTTTGTAATACCTTCTTCAGTCATATTAATATATGGCTTAACGTGCTATTGATTAAGAAATAGAAACAAGAAGTTTCATTTTTAATAAATATCACATTCAATAAAAGGTTAGATTGAGCCTTTTATCATAACTGAATAGCTAAGGTCACTGTTTCGATATTTCATAAATGATAAACTCTTTCACTATCATAAAAATACTAATATCAGGACTTCCCTGGCGGTCCAGTGGTTAAGACTCTGTGCTTCCAATGCAGGGGGCCTCAGTTCAACCTCTAATTGGAGAACAAAGATCACACATGCCACTTGGCATGACCAAAAATGAATAAAATAAAAATGCTGATATCATTTCAAAATATGTGATAACATTAAAAATGATACCTCACATTATGTACTTATTCCCAAAATTGTATATAAAATTAAGTGATGTATCATGCTGTAAGTCTGAAAAGTTTCATCTCAATCATCTAGTTATAATTTTAATGGAAAGTAAATCTAATATAAATTCAATCTTTATATATCATAAAATTCATAGTGAAAAGATCCCTAGAGACCTGTAGAGTTTAGTGGTCTGTTAAAACTGTTGGATTAGATGCTGTACAATACAAAAATGCAATAAAGCACAAAAAAGAAATTCAAGGCAAACATATTAAAAAGTTAAAATGTCTCTAAGCAGATGTTGTCTGTGTAGAAAATCATAAAAGGTCTATCAGAAAACCTACTAAGTGATTTCAGCGAGGTCATGGGATACAGGATCAATAAACATCAATTTATTTCTATATATTAAAAACTGAAACTTGGTATCACTGACAAACATGAACTACTTAGGGATAAACTGAACAACTACAAGACCCATACCCTGAAAGCTACAATGCACTGTTGACAGAAATGAAAGAAGACCAAAAATAATGGCATGATAAGCTACCTTCATGTATCAGAAGATTCAGTATCATTCAGATGTCAAATTTCTCCAAAGCAGCCTACAGATTCAATGCAATCCAATAAGAATTCCAGTAGGCTTTTTTCTGGGTAGAAACTGACAAGACAATTCTAAAATTTATATGGAAAAACAATATGGAGCAAGAAGAAATTTTACTTTCCAGTTATTTCACTAACCAAAATAACTTTGAGGAAGAACTGGAGGACTCACAATACTGGACTTTAAGATTGCTCTGGTCAAAAAAAAAAAAAAAAGATTGCTCTGGTCATCAAGACAGTGTGCTACCGGTAAAAGAACAGATAAACACAAATCAGTGGACCAAAAGTGAGTCCACAAATAGACCCCCATATATATGGTCAGGTGTGCAATATAAGGTAATGCAATGCAGAAAACGTAGTTTTTCAATAAATGATAATAGAAGAAAGGAATATTCACATGTGGAAAAAGGAACCTTGACATTTACTGTGAGATACTGGACCTACCTGGTGAAATGAAAGGACACCAGACAGTAACTCAAAGCCACATGAAGAAATTAAGATCTCAGAAAAGGAAATACATGGGCAATTATAAAAGCTAGTATTATTATAAAAACAATTTGTAACTCCACATCTTGTTTTCTCAATGATTTCAGACACTAACACATTAAAAAAAAGATTAATCTGAAAGGTAGTCTTATTGTAACTCCAGCTTATAATTTCATGTTTTGTTTCTACATAATTTAAGAGACTAATGCATTCTAAAAAATGATTATTCGTTTATTTTTTAGACACACAATATGTAAAAATGTAATTTTATGACATCAATAACTGAAAGAGGTAGGACAGAGTTGCAAAATAAAAGTTTTGGTACATTATTCAAGTTAAACTGGAATAAGTTCAAATTAGAGTGTTACAACTTTAGGATGTTAAATGTAATCTAAGATGTTCAAGGTGACCACAAAGGAAATAGTTATAGCATATACATGAAAGGAAATGAGAGGTGAATTAAAACATTTCACTACAAAAAATCAGCTTAACACAAAAGATAGTAATGTGGGACATGAGACAGCAAAACAAAACAACCAAAACAGTGCACAGAAAACAAACAGCAAAGTGGCAGAAATATTCCTTCTTATAGGTAATTACTTTAAACGTCAATAGATTAAATTCTCTAATCAAAGACAAAGACCGGCAGAACAGATAAAAACACATGACCACCCGTATACTACCAACAAGAGACTCAACTGAGATCCAAAACAAACAGGTAGAAAGTGAAAGGATGGAAACAGACATTCCTTGCAACCACTGTTGCAACCAAAAGACAGCAAGGCTATTATTAATACCAGACAACACAGACATGAAATCAGAAAAGGTTATAAGACACAAAGACATCCAATAATAATAAAAGGTTCAGTGCAGCAAGAAGATAGAATAACTGTAACCTTCAGTTTCAGCATCAGTCCTTCCAGTGAATATTCAGAGTTGGTTTTCTTTAGGATTGAAGGTTTGATCTCCCTGCTGTCCAAGGGACTCTCAAGAGTCTTCTCCAACACCAAAGTTTGAAGGCATCAGTTCTTCACCACTCAGCCTTCTTTATGGTCCAACTTTCACATCCATACATGACTACTGGAAAAACCATAGCTTTCCAACCAAACCTTCGTCGGCAAAATGATGTTCTGCTTTTTAATACACTGTCTAGGTTTGTCATAGTTTTCCTTTCAAGGAACAAGTTTTGTTTAATTTCACGACTGCAGTTGGCATTCACAGTGATTTTGGAGCCCAAGAATATAAAATTTGTCACAGCTTCCACTTTTCCCCCTTCTATTTGCCATGAAATGATGGGAATCAGACACCATGATCTTCGTTTTTTGAATGTGGAGTTTCAAGCCAGCTTTTTTACTCTCCTCTTTCACCCTCATCAAGAGGCTCTTTAGTTCTTCATTTTCTACCATTAACATACACACTTCTGTATGTAAAATAGATAGCTAAAAAGAACCTATTGTATAGCACAGGGAACTCTATTCAATACTCTATAATGACCTATATGGGAATAGCATCTAAAAAAAGAGTGAATATGTGCATATGTATGACTGATCCACTTTGCTGTACAGGAGAAACGAACACAGCATTGTAAATCAACTATGAGCTTCCCTGGTGGCTTAGCAGTAAAGAATCTGCCTGCAATGCAGGAGACTTGCAGGAGATGTCGGTTCTATCCCTGGGTAAGGAGGATCCCCTGGAGAAGGAAATGCTAACCCACTCCAATATTCTTGCCTGGAAAATCCATTGACAGAGGAGCCTGGCAGGCTACGGTCCGTGGGGTTGCAAAGGAGTCAGACACAACTCAACAACTAAACAACAAAATCAACTATACTCTAATAAAAATAAATTTAAAAAAAAACAAAAGGAAAAAACAAGAGAAAAAGAAAAGCTAAAATCAAAAATGGCAGAAGGAAATCATAAAGATTAGAGCAGGGATAAATGAAATAGAGAACGGATAAGCAATAGAAATAAAATTAAAGTTGGTTCTTCAGAAAGATTACAAAATCAACAAACCTTTGGCTAGACTGACTAAGGCAAAAAGAGAGAAGACTCCAATGACTCTGAAATGAAAGTGGAGCTATTACTATTCATTCTATAGAAACAGAAAATAGTTCCTAAGAGAGTACTATGAATAACTGTATACCAAAAAAATGAAAACAGATGAAATGGACAAATTACTAGAAATACAAAACCTACCAAGATCAAATCATGATGAAGTAGAAAATCTGCATAGACCCATAACTAGTAAAGAGACTGAAAGTGAAAGTTGCTCAGTCATGTCCATGGAATTCTCCAGGCCAGAATACTTCCCAACAAAAGGATTGAACCCAGATCTCCCGCATTGCTGGCAGATTCTTTACCAGCTGAGCCACAAGGGAAGCCAAGGAGATTGAATTAGTAATCAAAACCTCCTGATAAAGAAATGCCCTGGATCTGATGGATTCACTTGTGAATTCTTCCAGACATTTAAAGAACTAATAGCAATCTTCAAACTATTCCAAAATACTGAAGAGGAGGGGACACTTTCAAACTCATCCTATGAGGCCATTATTACCCTGATGCCAAAGCCAAGCAAAGACTCCACAAAAAAAGAAAAAAATCGACAGACCAGAATCCTTTATGAACAGTGATGTAAAAATCCTCAACAGTATACCAGGAGAGTTCAGCAGCATATTAAAAGGATAAACATTACAACCAAGAAGGATTGATTCTTAGAATGAAACGACAGTTCCATGTATGAAAACTGATCAACACAATACACCATATTCAAAGAAACCCCCTATGATCATCTCAATTGATGCAGAAAAAGCATTGACAAAACTCAATAACCTCTTGTGATAAAAACACTCAGCAAACTAGCAACAGAAGGAAACTAAAGGAAACAAAAAACCACAAAGAGGTCTTACAAACTGAGGAAGACAAATTCAAAGTTAACATCATATTCAATAGTGAAAGACTGAAAGTTTTTCCCCTGAGATCAGGAACAAGGGAAAAACGTCTGTTCTTACCACCTCTATTCAACTTAGTACTACTGCAGGTCCTAGCCAGAGCAATTAGGTAAGAAAAAGAAATAAAAAATATCCAAATTGGAAAGGAAGAAGTAAAATTATCTGTTTACAGATGATACAATCATATATAGAAAACTCTATAAAAATTCCACATACACAAAAACCTTGTTAGAACTAACAAATGAGTTAAGCAAAATTGCAAGCTACAAAGCCAACACACAAAAATTAGCTGCATTTCTATACATGAACAATAAACCATCTGAAAAGGAAATGAAGAAAACAGGTCCATTTACAATAGCATCAAAAACAAACAAACAAACAAAACTTAAGAATTAACCAGGGAGGTAAAAAAGGCTTATAAGAAATTAAGATGACAGAAATAAATGAAAAAGATATTTTATGTCAAGTTTCTTTGGAAAACTTTGGATTGGAAAATAATATTACTAAAATGTCAATAATATGCAAAGCAACTAACAAAATCAATGTAATCTCTATTAAAATCCCAATGACATTTTTTACAGAAATAGAAAAGTCCACTCTAAAATTCACATGAATCTCAAGGGATCCCAAAAGCCAAAGCAATCTTGAAAAAGGACAAAGATAGAGGACTCATACTTTCCTATTTCAAAATTTACAACAAAGCTACAGTTACCAAAACAGATCGATCCTGGCATAAAGACAGACATATAGACCAACAGAATAGAACAGACAGCCCAGAAGTACACCCTCAAACAAACGGTCAAATTATTTTTGACAAGTGTGCCAAGACTACTCAACAGGGAAGGGGTAGGCTTTTCAACAAATGGTACCAGGATAACAGAATATCCACAAGAGAAGAGTGAAGACCATTACCTAACACCATATACAAAAATTAATGCAATTGATTTTTGTATGTTGACTTTGTATCCTGCAATTTTGGCTAATCCACACAAAATTGATTAAAGATTTAAACATAAGAGCTGAAACTTTAAAACTCTTAGAAGAAAACAGACCAAAAGCTTCAAGACATTGGATTTGGTAACAATTTTGGTAATATCAAAGAAACAGGCAACAAAAGGAAAGAAAGATAAACTGGACTTCATCAAAATTAAGAACTTTTGTGAATCAAAGAATACTAGCAAGAAAGTAGAAAAACAACTTGAAGAATGGGAGAAAATAGTTGCAGATAGTATATATGATGAGAGATTAATAACTAGCATATATAAAGAATTCCTAAAACTCAACAAAAACAATCTGACTCAAATATGGCAAAGGACTTAACACATCAAAGAAGATATACTAATGGCTAAAAGCATACGAAAAGATGCTCAATATCACTAACTACTAGGGAAAAACAAGTCAATGAGACATCACTCCATACCCATTAGGCTGGCTACTATTCAAAACAAAACAAAAACAGAAAAAAAAATAAGTGTTGGCGAAGATGCAGAGAAACTGGAACCCATGTGCACTGTTAGGGGGAATGTAAAATGGTAGAGCTTTTATGGGAAATAGTATGGCAGTTCCTCAAAAAAATTAAAAACAGATTTACCATACAATCCAGAAAGTCTATTTCTGGGTAAATACCCAAAAGAACTGAAAGCAGGGTTTTGAACAGATATTTGTACACTCATGTTCAGAGCAGCATTATTCACAACAGCTAAAACATGGAAGCAGCCCAAGTGCCCATCAACAGATAAATCAATAAGCAAAATGTGGCATATAAAGACAATGGAATATTATTCAGTCTTAAATCATAGACATAAAGTAGAATGGTGGCAGCCAGAGCCTAGTGGAAAGGCAGATAAGGAGTTACTGTTTAACAGGGATAGAATTTGAGTTCTGCAAAATGAAGAGTGTATGAGATGTAAATGGCGGCAGGTGCATAACAATATGTAAGCATTTAACACTGCAGAATTGTATACTTAAAAATGACTAAGAAAAAATTTGCACAAAATTTTATGTGTATCTTACAAGTTAAAAAGTTGGAAACAATCCAATCCATTGCAACCTGGTTTGGAAACTTTTAGGACCCTCTTTAACCTATGATTTCCTTTAGTATGTGGGTCTTTTACTCCCCAATCCACTATGCTAGTTATCTGATTGGCCCTTTTTCCCTGTATTCTCACATCTTTTGAGAAAATTTTCTCATATTAATTGTTTAATAATGCCTTCCCCTTCATTTTACTTTATTTAATGCCTAAAAAATTTGATCTTCTACTTTTTAAAATTTACTTTTGTGGATATTTCCTCATCTTTAACTTCCAGTTTTTTATTTCTGTTATCTTCTTTTTAAGTTCCAAGAACTCCTTATTTCTTTATATAGTATTTCTTTTCAATGAATCACCTTGCTGTTTTATCTATCTGAAGGCAATCTAGTTCCCAAACTTCTTGCATTGTCTGCTTCCTTCTAGTTTCTCCTTGCTGTCGGCATGATCTCTCAGAATTCCTCTGGAGGTTTCCCTCAAACATCTGATGTTCTTTGACAGTTGATTTACACTTCATAGTAAGACACTAATAGGCTATTTGGAAGCTCTGCATATGCGAACAGGTCTTATCATCTGATGAGCTTCTTTCTGAAATGGCTGGGAGGGAATCTAGAAGTTTCATTTGGCAGTCTTTTCTCTTCATAGGCTAGTTCCTTCAGGGAAGAGCCCAGGAATAAGGGGAAAAAAGCTAGAAGCCTCACCATGCAGGGTGCAAACACTTATGTCTCCCTGCTTTTGTTAGGGAGCCACTCTCACCCTCTACTGTCTATGTCTAAGCTCCAGAGTCTTTCTGGCTCAATTTCTCCAGGGAATAATCCTCCTGTCTCCTGGCTGGGTGGGCTAACCGATTTTCATCTGTCAGAGCAGAATACTATCATTAAAAAGGAAAAAAATAAAATCTTTGTCAATCTGGTAGAGAAAAAGCAAAACAACAAACAGAAAACAGCCTTGTTTTAATCTGCATTTGTTAATTTACAAGTGAAGGTGAAAATTTTTCCAATCATTTATTTGCATTTCAGATTTCTTCTACTTGTTTCCTTTGTATTGTTTCCCTATTGGGGTATTCATTTTTTTTTTCTTTTGAAGCCAAGAGTTCCTTATATATGTTGGAAATGTGAATTTGTATCAAATATAGACTCCTTTTAAGTCTTTAAATGTGCTTATAATTTTTTAAAGGTTTTAGATATGTTCGTCATTTTTGCAAAATCAAACCTATCCATGCTCTCTTTTCTGATTTCTGCTGTGGTATCATGCTTAAAAAAGTGTCCTGATAACAAGCTCATTGTATTTGCTTCCCTTAGATAATTAAGCCATGGAAGACACTGCTACATTTTCACTTTATTTAATTTCTAGTGACAGAGACCATCTCTGCATTCAAAGTGACAGCACACAGTCAAAGAGCATACGGTCACTGCTTTTATTTCCTATCTTCAATTAGCAAAGTCAGCTACAGCATGTGGGGACACCAGTATGGCTATCCATCGGACGGGTTACGTCAATGGTTCTTAAGTGTGGTGTGGGGCCCCTGGGAGTTCCTGAGATCCTTTCAGGGGGTCCACAAGTCAAAACTATTTTCATAATAATACTCAGGTGTTATCTGCCTTTTCCTCATCCTCTCATAAGCATTGTTATTCAGTCGCCAAGTTGTATCTGACTTTTCGTGACCCCATGGACTGCAGTGAACCAGGCTCCCCTGTCCCTCACCATCTCCCGGAGTTTGCTCAAGTTCATGTCCATTGAATCAGTGAGGCCATCCAATCGTCTCATCCTCTGTTGCCCCCTTCTCCTTCTCTCTCAATAAGCATACAGTAGGATTTTTCTGAGGTAACATGAGGTGTGATGATACCACTGTTCTTATGGTTAGTGAAATGTGTACTTGTATACTTTGTTTTCTAGAAGCTTCTAAGGTGGTAGCTTGACGCTATAAACACAAGTTTTCAGAGATTACCTCAATTGATTCTCAGTGTACTATCTTTCATTCTGCCTGCAAACTCATTATTGTCCAATAGTTATTTTGAAATCCATAAGCTTTTCTCATGCTTACACTGAAATATAAGAAGTACATTTTGTATCTTGTTGTTAAATATTGATAGCTATAACCCACATAAACAAAAGCTCTTTGGGGCCCTCAATAATTTAAGAATGTAAACAGGCCCCGACATTAAAAAGTTTGAGAACTGCTGGGTTGGTGATATTGTGGTGACAAACAACCCCCAGATTCCAAACGTTTATTTCTCCCTCACACTACATGCCCATCTCGGGCCAGCCAGTCCTCTGCTTGGCAATGTCCTCTGGTCCCAGGTAGACGAAACAGATCCTTTGGAACCACTGCCGCTCATGGAGGCAGAGGGAAGAGCATGAGACTCTGGCTCATCCGCCCTTTAAGTGCCCCAACTGAAGCAGAACACACATCACTTCCACTCAAGCCATTGGCTAGAGCTGGTCATGTGACCACACTCAGCCATGAGGGCACTAGGAAGTGCAGCCCCTCCCTAGTTAAGAGCCAATAATGTTTGGTGCACAGCACATCTACCTAGTACAATGATATTTCATTCAATACTTTAAAGACCTGATAGAGTATACAAGCAACAACTTAGTGATACCTCATACCTTCACTTTTAAGAAAAGTAAAGCTGGACTGCCCTAGTGGTCCAGTGGTTAAGAATCTGCCTGCCAATGCGGGGGACACAGGTTCAATCCCTGGTCCAGGAAGGTTCCACATGCCTCGGAGTGACTAAGCCTGTGAGTCACAACTACTGAGCCTGTGCATTCTAGAGCCCGTGCTCAACACGAGAAACCACTGCAATGAGAAGCCTGTATGCCACAACTAGAGAGTAACCCCTCGCTTGTCACAACTAGAGAAAGCCTGCACAGCAACGAAGATCCATAAATAAATAAGTACAAATTTAAAAAAGTAAAGCTACCAGGCTTTTTATCGCTGAAGTCTATAAATTTCAAGCTCAAACTTCCAGGCTATATCTATATTACTGTATCTCAGCAACAAAACCTCCACAAACTATGTTCTTTTGGATTGTGGGAAGTCTGCCTAATTACCGCAATTGGAGATTCATGACTGCCCATATGCTCCACGACAATCTGATCGAAATAAACTGCATCAGCTAATAAAAGGCTGTAATTTTTTATGATACTTGGTGCTCACAGAATTTAAAGGAAAAGGCAGATTTCAGAGCTAATTAACAGCAAGACAGCATGGGTACTTTGTGCTGAGCGACAGCCGCTTCATGAAGAGAAAGGGCGCTAGAGAGTACATGGTGTCGTTGAGTAGATACTGATTACACTAAGAGACTAGCTTGTGTGAAGGTTCCCGCACAGTCTGAAGCTTCAGAAGATCAGAAAACTGCTCCCCACACGGCCCTACCCTCTTCTGATGCCACTTTCCCTGCTCAGCACAGTCTTCTACTCTTTTCGTTTACTTATAGGGAAATCTTTGGAGGCTCTGGAAATAAGTTCCTGCACATGGGGGTTCATCCACAAACAATAATAGACCCCAGCAATGTATGTGGGGCTTCCCAGGTGGCTCAGTAGTGAAGAACCCGCCTGCCAATGCAGGAGACACAGGAGATGTGGGTTTGATCCCTGGGTCGGGACGATCCCCTGGAGGAGAGCACGGGAACCCACTCCAGTATTCTTGCCTGGAAAAACCCTATAGACAGAGGAACTTTGAGGGTAAAGTTGAACACAACTGAGTGAGGGAACACTACTAAGTATGTGGACTTACCCTCAAGTGTGATACAGACTGTACTAGCATTTCAAATAGAACAGGATTTCAAGAGAAACTGACCAATGCCTATCGTAAAAATTCAGCTCTATTTAACTGACAAAAGGAAAAAGAATTGTACAAAAATAAATCTAATCCATCTGAAGTTTTCTACAAATACCATTACTGGTGCTAGTACAAAAGATGATAAATACGTAACCTTTCCTCATCGCAATAAAGAAACATAAGAGAAAGATGATCAATATCTGTCGGATGAAAAAGGACAAGCCCTGCGGGGAAAGGCGTTCCTTCCTCTTCTCATGCGGCATCCAGTCTTGAGCTGAGTCTCCACAGGTCTTGGCTTAAACTGGGGCCCCAACTGATGAATTTGCTCTCATCCTCTGCTCCCTGACTTTAAGCAATTTTCCTAAGGGAAAGTTTAGATTTACCAAACTGAAAATTGTCAAACTGCTTCCAGTACATTCCTCTAGGATGACCTGTCACCAAAACTGCAAACATGTTCCTCAATACAGGTATCCCACAAAGTAAAATACACCTGGACAAGGTATGGCATTAGCAAATATTTTGTCATTTCAAACCACCACGTTAACTGAACGTCAACTCTCCTCTAAGTACCACAAGAGATACAGAAGAAATACATCATCCCTGCCCTCAAAGAGATTATAAACTAAGTGTGTGTGTGTGTGCGCATTCCCTAAAACTCCCAACACACGGATTTAACTAAACAATAATGAAGACATGGGACCTCCCTGAATGTCCAGTGGTTAAGACTCTGTCTTCCAATGCAGGGGGTGCAGGTTTGATCTATGGTCTGGGAGATTAAGATCCCACATGCTTCACCCAAAAAACACAAAAACAGAAACGATATTGTAACAAATTCAATAAAGATTTTAAAAATGGTCCACATTAAAAAAAAAATGACCTAAGTTCAGGGCTGTCAGAATGGAAAGAAAACTTCATGGAGCCAGTAGGGTTGAAGTGATAATGCAAAAGGTAGACTGAATTTGTTTCAGTATCAACAACAGGCTGGGGCATTTCAGGGGAAAAGAGTGCCCCGAGGAAACAGAGACAGAACACTGACAAACTGGCCATATTAAAGGCAAAGAAGAAAGCAGGAAGTAGGCAAGAAATTAACCTGGACATCCACCCGCCTGCTCATTCACTTGGCAAACATCTGACAGGTACGTGTCATGTGCCCACATGGTGCTAGGAACCCAATGGTGAGCCAGGCAACCACGGTGCCTGACCCCACATGGAGCCTGCTTTGCAGTGCAAGAAAACATAACATCAGCACAAAGTGGGCAGAAAATATAGAAAACATCTAATTTGTAAGGGGCTTTAAAAACAGAGCCAAGAATTTGACCTTTATCCAATAAAAAACAGGATGTGACAAAAGACTTCTGGCTAGAGAAACGTGATCAGTACTGTGTGTTAATATTAACTGGTACAGCTGGACTGAAACTGACAAAAGGTGAAAACAGAGAGACCTGAAGAAAATAGAAATGAGGGGGTCAAAAGTCAGCTGGAGTGGAGAGGACTCATGGACTGAGCATCTGTGGGGCACCTGAGGAGGGACTCAATGCTACCCGGAGAAGAAAAATCAAAGAGCACCCGAGGCTTTTCACTGGGATGCACAGGTGAGCATGAAACTGGGAGGAAGCCAGGCCCAGGAGGCAGGGGATCCGAACATTTATTCGTAATGGCCAGAAGGCAGAGATGCAGAGTCAGAGCAAAGCTAACAAAGCGCTGTCACCAGTATTTCCTCCTTTAACATTTGAATACTCATAAAATGCCTGGAGACTGGCATTAGAACCCCATATTTCAGATAAAAACAGTGAAAAAGGTTAACTAAGTGACTTGTCTGAGATGGAGAAATTTACCTGATTATGTATCCCTCACCCAAAAGCTGGCTAGAAATTAGCTCGTGTGTAGCCTGGCTCAAACCAAACTTTGGTTGACAGACATTTACAAGAAGGAGAGGCAAACTACAGAGAGGGGACATTTATACTAACCTGTCAAAGGACTCATGCGAATTCTGTGAAGAACTCCTACAAATCAGTGAGAGCACTCTTTATTAACTTTTATGCTCATGATACTAATAAAAAATATACTGGCATTTACTTTACATAATAATGTGCCCATTACTATGCTAAGCACTTACATGCATTCTCAATTAATTCTCCCAACAGCACTATGACAGTAAAATTATCCTCTGGATTTTATGGATGAAGAAACAGGTTCAGAGAGGTTAAGGAACTTAGCCCAGATGGCTAGAAAGTCCAACTTGGACTTGACTTCAAAGGCTTTGCTCTTTAAGCCACTGACCTCTTCTGAAACTCCATCTTCACCTTTGACCTTTTCAAATAATCATCAACACACTCACAGGTGCCTCACATGCCAGGTACAAGGTGAATGATCCTAGCTGTCCCTCACTAAAGCCCACCTTTGCTGAGTATGGAGGTCAGACGCACACATTCTAGTTCTCATGATTTTGGAAGTCGGCTTCCTACCACCACTTTAGGACCTTTCATTTTGAGAAGGTGGGCTTCAGAAAGAAAAAATCAAATCATGAATTCATCAGAAAGGCTAAACAGGAGGTTGATCAAACAATTCCAAGTTTCTAAAATTAGGAATAACCTTAGAAAACTTACATAGGTTCTCCTTATCACAGAAGGAAAAAAACTTACAGTTTACCCCCAAGATGGCATTGTAACTTCAAAAACAGGACTAGGGAATCGGTAAGAACAGTAACTCTAAATATGGGGGGGAAGAAAGGCAGGGCCTTTTTTCACCATTAAGGTTTGTGGGGCTGAGGGGAGTCCCATCCTCCAGAACAAATCCCTTCCTGACAACGGCACGTGAGAACCGGGCCAAAGGAGCAGAAATTCCGATTCCTGATTAAAGGTCATTCCAAGGGCTCAGGAGAGACTTTCCTACCACTGTACAACTCTGTCTTCATTTCTCTTCCTGGTTATGTCTGTATGTTTATTTGACATCTTTGAGACACAAGAGTAAATAAAAAGGCCAGCATCTGAGGGCAATGAGCTCAAGTTCCTTCCTGGGTCAAAACTCACGGTTCAGATCCTCTCTTGCATCAAGGGTTTGGCTTCTTTCCCCCCACACGCCTGACCTTATACTTTCTATGGTCCATGCCCATCTGCTACATCCTGCCCACTCGATGCCCACATGATTCTTGTGGTTTGATGTCTGTTGGCATTTTACTACTGAGGAATGTTCTGGCCGCAGCAAACCCGGTGGGAACACTGTGCACTCACTGCAGGCAGAAGTGGTTCTAAAAGCCCAAGAGCCAAGCAGGCCGCAGAATCAGACCACAAGAGCTTCTGCAAAGGAGCGTGATCCATACAACCCAGGGGCCACTAAAGCAGTAACATTCCCAGTGGTCTTTCATTTTTTTTTTGGAAGGTGCCCCCTTTTAAACATTTATGCTATCTTGTCTTCTCATCTCTGTTAGTTGTCTTAAATCCTCTCTTTGAACATGGTAGGGTGTAAATAAAATACACAAGTGAAATTAAAATGAAAGTTTAATAAAAGTAAACACTAAAATTCTGTAGCCAAGCAAAACATGTGGCTTGTGTGTCCCATAGTTTCTTCTCCATTGTTTTACTGAACTCACAGCAAGTAGAAAAGCTTTCAATTGAATTCCCTTTAAGAAAAAAATGAAAGAAAAAAAAAGAGGGAGTTTGGTCAATAATGTAGAACTAGAGCATTAAAATTTCAAGACCCAATTGTTTGAAATGCCTAAACAGAAAGGTAGTAACTAGCTTAAGGTTTGTTAAAGAAAACAATTTCAAAATTCAGCCTCACTGTGTTTGCTAATCACAGTATGAGGTGACACTGGAACTAGAGGTGGTACCCTAATGGCCCCCTCCTCACCCTCAGGAAGACCCCTAAAAGCTCCACCGGTCACCTTCCTGACTGCCAGTGCTGTCATGCTGTCGCTGGAGCAGAACCTCTGTCTCTGCCAGGCCCTGCCCTCTCTGCCTGGTCCCTTAAAAGATGACCGCTCACAACAACTTGATCTGTGGGTCCCACTCTGCTTCTAACCCAGACGCCGTCTCTTTAGATCAGCCCATGGCTCTGCACCCCACTCCCAAGCTTAGCCCAGCTGCTTGGAACCACTCCTCCTGCCACCCAAGTCAAATGCATGGCCTTGCGGGAAGAGTTCATAGATAACTGTCTTCTGAAGAGAATAAACTTAGTAATTTGAACAGAAAGAAGAAAGCTTTGGGAATTTAGAACCTAATGCTTAGCATAAAATCTTAAATTATGCTTAGCACCATGTTTTTTTTTATTACTACAACAGTAAACTGAGCCTGGATGAGACAGACCCAAGTCTTCTACGTACATGTATGTCTTTTTAAAACAAGCAACACCTCATGTTTATCAAAATCCAAGAAGTAGCAACAATAAACATTACTAATCAAATACCTACTTATGCGCCAGGTACTTTATACATAGCCTCACGCTCTAACATACAACATCCTGGCTCAGAGTGAGTACTTCATATTAATACATTTTTACCTGTTACCTACATTTCAAGAAAAGCTCCCCAAAAAACAGAGAGCAAAAAGGTTCAACTACTAGCTGCCTAGAGGTACACACCTCCCGGGGGTAAAACTGGGATTCGAACACAGGATGGTCTGGCTACATATCAGTAATGGAGACTCTGAGGTTGAATGACATGTTCAAGGTCACCCTGGGGGTCCTGAGTGGCCTGAGAGCCCTGCTCTTAAGGACCATGCTCCTCTTCCCTGACAGGAAGCCTTAAGAATGTGACCATTGGGCTAAGTTAGGTTTCTGGACAACCAAGGCTCATACTACTTGCCCAGCACAAGCGGGATCACTGTTGTGACTATCAGACTTTGAACCTAAGGCAGCAAATGGAAAACTCATTAAAGGAAACCTTCGAAGACCCACCTTCACATTGACTAATCACCTGCCCATCAGGTTAGATAAGTACCTCAGGGCTTTAGGCACCTATGTGCGCCCTGGCTTACCACCCTTTTACATTCAATTTCTGCAGATGGCCCTGCCACCCTGGTTGGGGGTTGGGTGACTGTCTCCCAAGGTCAATCCTGGCTGTGACGAGTAGACCTTCCTCTTTTGCTCTAGCCTTTTCGTCTGCAGTCCAAGCTCAGATTTTTCAGCCCCAACTCTGTGACTGTAACCTGCAGCCAGAGTAACCCAGGCAACCAAAAACTGTGGAGAGGATGAGATGCCCTATACCAGGGAAGGAATGCAAATGCAGGGACTTTGGGAAAACTTCCTATTTAGGTGATGATTTTGCAGTTCTAGTTTCATGGCTATTTTGGAAGGATGAAGATCCCAGAACACTGACCTCCATATGTGGGCTACAAGAAAAGACATTTCTACTTGAGTAGAAATAAACTTGAGTTTATTTTTTATTTAATGACTTGTTTTTTTACAAAAGCATCTACAACTTGAAAAGGAGATTGGCTCCTTTAAGGCTAAAATTGACTGGGACCAGACATCATACAACAGGTTATAAACACTGCTGACTGACATGCATAAAAATGAAACTCTTTCAACTACAACACAGGTTAAAGTAGGAGTTAAACTTAATTATTTAGGAATAAATTAGGTTTAAAATGTGTCAATTATAACGTCGATAAAAAGCATGTACATCAAGAAAATTTCACTAATTCTTCAGGAATCCTTTCTCCAAATAAATTTTGGAAAATCATCTCAGAAATCTCAGATCGGTTAGAGTTAAGGACCCTGATGGTGCATCTGGCTACGTAAACCAGAGATGCCAATCCAGCTTCAATATGCCCAATTAATGACAAATTATTTCCTCCCCTCAATGTGTGGCAGGCAGATAACTGCTCCACTCTGCAAACAGACAATGTAGGCACACCAGAGAAAGGGAATTATTAAAGATCATTGAAGCTTTATCTAGCTGCCTGCTTCCCTCTCTGGGATACAATTTAAAGAGGGGACATTTTAGAGTTTAAAACATGGCAAGGGAGATTCTTAGGCAGATTTCTGACATTTCTGTATTACTCCATTTGTTATCATCATGTATCGTGCTTGTAAATTTAAAACTTTACTAATTAGAGTTCCCTGGTTAGGGTTCAGCTTGCTTCCATCAGAGATTCTTGGCAGAAAGTCACGAACCTCCTGAACATGAGACTTCTGAAAGTGCTCTGGGGTGCTGGTGGGAAGAGGACCTTGCCTCCTAGTTACACTTCAATGCCATCAAACTGTAGACCTGAAACATCAACGGGGTTATTACCTTCTTTTGACCACATATGTAAGATAAAGATTACTTCTATTTTCTTCTCTAATTCTTCAGCTAAATCATGGTCTTTCAACTTCAGGTTGATTTCTAACTTCACAAAAAAATCTTAGTTAAAATGAAGTCCAGAGATCACTTTCCAAGCTTCTTTTCTAATGGAACCCTGGAAAATCACACCACAGAGGATGATGTTCTATACTGAGTTTGTTGACAGCAGCAACACACAATGACTTAAGCCAGAGGACTTGTTTACAAGACTTTCACCTACAGCCATAAATGTGGGAGGTGCCTTCACTGTTCCGGAGAAGTGAAATTTTTAAAGAAATATTTCTTTGACTTTCACCTATCAGTCTAATAACAATGACAAGTCCCAACATTCTGGCAGTTTCAAGGTATACTTCTGACAAATGTTTACCTAGGACTCCAGCCAAGCTTACTACTCTAGATCTTTTTGATCATTTGCAGCTGCCTAAGATTCAGGGGCTTTCCCAGTGGCGCTAGTGGTAAAGAACCCACCCAATGCAGATGTAGGAGAGGTGGGTTTGATGGGTTCGGTGGGGAAGATCCCCTGGAGGAAGGTATGGCAACCTACTCCAGTATTCTTGCCTAGAGAATCCCATGGATAGAGGAGCCTGGCAGGCTATGGCCCACAGGGTTGCAAACAGTTGGACACGACTGAAGTGACTTGGCATGCACGATTCAGTGAACAGGTATTAGCATCTTTCTCGAGGCGAACTATAAATGAGTGGTGAGAAAGGCTGATTTCAGAAAAGCTGGTTTCATTTACCACTTTACTTCTAAAAACTGGAGAAAAAGAATAACTAGCCCGACAGCTCCATTCAAAGGGAAAGAAATAGAGGCCAAAGAAGCCTCACCAATGACTCGTTACAAGAATCTCTAGGTGGCTCTATTGCAGCCTAAAAGATCTGAAATTCACCAAAATATTTCACTGGATGTTTCCACAGTAAATAGTAACTAACACATTTAAGGAATTCCTATGTGGAGTGCCCAAAGAGTCCAGCAGCTCTGGAGTCTGAGGACTGGTAAGCTAGGTAGCACAGCACAGAGGTCAAGAACTGGGGCTTCAGAGTCAGCCTGCCCACGGCTGAAATCTAGGCTCTTGCAATTTTTAGTGGTGTGGCTTTGGGCAAGTTACTTAATCTGTCTATGCTTCCGTTTCCTCAGACATCAATCAAGAACTCTCTGAATACCTACCTTAAAGGCTAATACAGTAATTAAGTGCAATAACATAAAACAAAGTGTCCATTCAGCACTGTGGCCCTGCACAAAGTGAGCACTCACAGAACATGACCTATTACTAACATCACGCAGACCTGAGCTCACTGACAAAACAGCCTGATCAGTTCTGCCAAGGACAGCCAAACGAGGCTACTTCTGATCACTGGAAAATCTGAGCCAGAATCAGAGATCTCTGGCAGGGCTGGGAAGACCCTACCTAGCAGTTTAGAGAGAAAGAGTTCACTTCATGAACATGACCTGACCTTGGAAGCCTCTCTGCCCTTCACGCTGACCTCAAATGTACTTGTCAACAAGAAAGGAAATTTAACTGGGCCCCCACTATGTCCCAGACACCATGTGAGACTCTCTAGTGTTATCTTTCAATCGGTGAGGACACGAGGTATAAGCACTTGCCGTCTGGAAACGCGGAGGCAAGTGGCGGCGTTAATTCTTCCTCGCTTATTCCTGAGTTTATTCCTAACCTGGGCCTCCGAATGGAGGCTATTTGTCCAGGAGACTCTTCCTTCAATTTCTGGAAGCCGCTCAGGGAGAAGGAGGACACAAGACACGTGCCTCTGAGCCTGGACTCACTTCAGAGGCGGGATGTCCCCGTGGAAGACTTGGGGACCGGACAGACCCCTGGAGAGGTTCCCTGGTGGCTTTGACCTTGGCGCCTGGGACTCCGTTTCCCATCCTGCCGGTTGCGGGACAATGACACAGCCCCTCGGCCTAGGCCGGTGTGTGAGCCGAGCGTGGTAACTGGTCCTGGAGAACTTGGATTCCCCCACTCCACCTTCACCTCGAGACCCTGTTCCCCCCAGGGGGCGCGGGGCCCTCTGGCTTTGCCGGGACACAGTGCACGCGGCGCACCGGCCGAGGAGAGGTGGGGGAGAGGCCAGCTAGGATACCCCCAGCGCAAGGGTCAGGGCGGTAGGGACAGTCTGGCCGGCCAGCGATCGCGCACGTCAGCCGGGGTCACGCGGCCTCCCCGCCAGGGTCCGGCCGCCAGAGGAGGGAACAGGGCGGTCGCTGCCAGCCCGGCCCCGCCTGAACGACCCGGCCCGGCCTCGGTCCGGACGGCGGCCCGCCGCAGGCCTCACCTCCCTGCGCACGTTCAGCAACGAGTAATAGTCTTCATTGTCCAGCTCCTCCTCGTTCAAGGCCGTCGCCATCTTCGCAACCTTTCACCCCGCCAAACCGGCAAGGCCGTGCTCAAGAGGGACCGACGGTCCGCGGCTCAGATAGCGCGGGCCGGCGCGGCTGCCCCACAGCGGCCCCTGGCGGCCTGGAGTCGCGCCGCCTCCGCGCACCCCGGAAGGAGCGCGCCTGCGCCCTGTGCCCCCGCGCGGCCGAGGGCGGGCCCAGTCCCTCCACGTGTTGCCCGGGGACTTAAAGTCTAGCCCAGGCACCCCGGGCCTGTGCCTTGGCTAGAGAGAGCGACTTTGCGGTCACTCCCGGGGGTCGTCACATCTGGACGCCGGGGAGACAAACCTTTGCGACACCCTCTGTCTCCCCCGCCGGCGTCCAGTGCGGGGCACATCCGAATCCCAAATATAGCCTTACCTGGGCTACGTGGCCAGCTCCCCAGCTCTACCCTCACCCCGGCACCCCTCCTACGGGAAGCTACTGGAGGCCCCACATACTGACTTGTCTTTGCACAGGAAGCTTCTAGAATGGCATGTGTTCCTCCAGTGGTCTTTCCCTTTTCTCTTGACAACACTGCCCAGGGGACAGGCCCTCTCATTTTCATTTATTATTGTCTTATATTTGGGGCATCGGGCCATTTTTCTACTGCTTAAATGACGAGGCTATAGCCATTGTGAAAGTGAAAGTCAATCAGTCGTGTCTGACTCTTTGCCACCCCATGGACTATATAGTCCATGGAATTCTCCAGGCCAGAACACTGGAGTGGGTAACCTTTCCCTTATCCAGGGGATCGTCCCAACCCAGGGATCGAACCCAGGTCTCCTGCACAGCCATTGGGTTCCCACTATAATTGTTTCTGTCAGGTGAATATATCTACCGACCCCACCCTGGAGCTGTTCTCTTGTAAATTTCTACCTTATGATTTAGCGTTGGAGTCTAATTGATTTCAACCTTGTGCCTGTGGCTTGGTGCGTTGTTAAAGATGCCTCTGCAGTCATCTAAATAATTGAAATGTCTTTTAAATGATCCAGTTATCAAGAGAAAGTGGACAAGAGAGTGCCCATGGTCTTGTCACCTGTTTGGTTCATGCTGACTTGTACCAATTCTTTGCTAATTCTCAGTAATGTTTGCTCTGTAACTAACCATTGATTTAGAATCATCCTTGCTGCCCTTCCTAAGCCGGTCTCCTGGGAAGCCCCAAACACCTGTCTGTGGATTTGAGAAGTTGATTTCTTTCTCTTCCTAATTTTTGACCAGATGTGCATCATCTGGGCTTGTGTATGGTCCCTTCCAAGTTGCCCAGCCCTCTTAAGGCTCTCTTGGCATGAGTCACTTAGGTGTGCTGAGAAGGTTATTCTGGAGTGTTGAGTCAGTCTGGAACAAACAAACTGTCAGCCTGAGTTGTAAATTAAGACCTATTTCTTTATCTGTGTGAGGTTTCCTCACAATAGCTTTCTTTCACACACACACTCATATTCCATCAGCTAGTCCAGAAATTTTTTTTTTATGGTTTTTCCTTTTTTCTCCGTTGCAGAGCAGTGATTAGGGCTAAACTGCACACTGACATTTGCTGGTTTTTAAGACTATCTTACCGAGAGGCTGGGGGGAAAACTAGAATGTTATGATATTCCTTTATTCCTCCTGTTTGTAGACATTAATTGGGCTATAATGCTCAGTTGGGTAGAGGAGCTCTTTGCCATCTTTCCTCTGCTTTGGAAAACACTGTCTCTAGAAATTACACAAACGGAACACAGCATATGTCTCAGAACGCCCAGGTTGGTGTTGCTATGATTGAGAATGACCTGATTTTTATCACCGCCCAAACAAAATAAATAGTGACTCAGGGATGCTCTGTGCTTTTGTCCTCTCTTGGGCCCATGGTATTTTGTGTTACCTGGTTACTTGGAAAGTGATTGTGACAAATAAGAAATAAACTTAGATACACCACAGGCTCAAGAATATATTGACTTCAGAGATTGGCTCTCTTGTTTCTCTCCTCCAAAAACCATAATCTCTGATGGGCAAAATAATGAAAACCGAAAGATGTACAAATTTATAAGTTAACACACACATCCAACAAACTACTCATGCCAAAGCAAGTGACAAAACTCAGTCACATTAACTCACTGCCTTGCACTTTAGTTTTCCTTTAATTGGGTAAAGTCACAAAGCAATTTGTCACTTAGTTGCAAAGCCTAATGTATCAATACTTATGTAATATATTCATGTAACTATATGACTGTGTGTATTATTATATAGGTATATAAAATTGAAATGGAAGGGGAGAGGGCATAACCTTTATTTTTTAATTTTTTAAAAGTCTTTAATGAATTTGTTAGAATATTGCTTCTGTTTGTTTTATGTTTGGTTTCCTGGCCCAAAGGCATGTGGGATCTTAGTGCCCCCATCAGAGATTGAACCCCCAACCCCTGAATTGGAAGGTGAAGTCTTAACCACTGAACCACCAGGGAAGGTCACACAACCTTAAAAGAATGACTGCTGTTGGGGATATACCAAGATCTGGTCAGAACTGATTATATCCAAGATGGTGGAAGATTCAACTTCCAGTGGAACTTGAGCCTCATTATATGCTCATTGTAATTCATTAGCTAAGTGACACACCCACAGGTGCCATGACAGATTGAACAGTGTTGGTTGCTCACTCGTGTCAGACTTTTTTGCGACCCCATGCACTGTAGCCCTCCAGGCTCCTCTGTCCATGGACTTTTCCAGTCGAGAATACTGGAGTGGGTAGCCATTCCCTTCTGTAGAGGATCTTCTTGACCCAGGTGGTGGCTCAATTCCTGGAAGTCCCCACCCCTTCCCCCAAATAGTTGGAATAATCCTCTCACTCATCAGCCTATGATGCTCAGTGACTAAGTCATGTCTGACTCTGTGTGACCCCGTGGACTGTAGCCTGCCAGGCTCTTCTGTCCATGGGATTCTCCAGGCAAGAATACTGGAGCAGGTGACCATGCCCTCCTCCAGGGATCTTCCTGACCCAGGAATCGAACCACATCCACCTGCATTGGCAGGCAGATTTTTTACCACCGAGCCACCTAGGAAGCCAGCCCATAAAAACTAACTACTGCATATTTTGTGGTCTCCCACCTTCTGAGAGTGGCCCATGCTCTTCTGTAGAGTGGATTTCTCCCAGGATCACTCTTGTCTTTTGAGACAGATTGCATTCTGTCTCTGGAACATGTCTCTCTCTAGATAAATCCACTTCTTACCTATCACTTTGCCTCTTGTTAAATTCCTTCTGCGTGGAGACATAAAGAGCCTGAGCTTCATTAAATCCTTACACCAGGTGTGTGATTTTAACAAAAAGACAGTGGGTTCAAGTCCCAAATCTGAGTTTTGACTGGATTCAAGTCCCAACCTGAGTTGTGAGTTTTCATAACTGTTTTTGAATTCTCTCATCTTAACTGTAAACATAAGGATGCTTACCTCTACCATCATCATGTTCAGAGTGACCCCAGATCATCTGGCTTCTCCGAGCCATCCAGGAAGTTTCATTTATTTAAAGACTCGACCCCAGGCCTTGCATCTAGCACACAGGATTAGGGTTGTGAGGTTAAATATAGGATGCTCATTAAGTCTGAATTTCAGGTAAACAATGAATACTTGTCAGTAGTATTGCACCGGGCATACACATATACTAAACAAATTGCGACCCTGAGGACTGTAGCCCTCCAGGTTCCTCTGTCCATGGGATTTTCCTGGCAAGAATACTGAAGTGGGTTGCCATATCCTCCTCCAGGCAATCTTTCCGACCCAGGGATTGAACCCATGACTCCTGAGTCTCCTGCAGTGCAGGCGGATTTTTACTGTTGAGCCACCAGGAAAGCCTATATACTAAAAACAATTTATTGTTTATCTGAAATTCAAGTTATTCTGGTAACCTCAACTAGAAACACTACAATCCTTCCCCTTAATGCTAAAAGCTCAGCCTCCCTGTACACTGGGGCCAAATCAAATCTCAGAGTTTTGGATGAAGTGGAAAAGAATAGCTTTATCGCTTTGCCAGGCAAAGAGATACACAGCAGGTTTTTGCTCTGGAAAATGATGTGTCCCAACCCAGGAGCGTTTAATGAGGAGTTTAGGGGGAGGTTGCTGACAAGATCAGGGTGTGTGCAGGGTCTCAGGTGGTGGATCTCCTAATCTTGATGAGCTTCTCTGGTCCCTTTAATCTTGCCTCAAGTGATTTCTTGGCTGCTCCTCTCCCTATTGGGCTTCCTAGGTGGCACTAGTGGTAAAGAACGTGAGTGCCAATGTTGTTGTTTAGTCACTAAGTCGTGACTCTTTGAGACCCCATGGACTGCAGCACACCAGGCTGCTCTGTCCTTCACCATCTCTCAGAGTTTGCTCAGACTCATGTCCATTGAGTTGATGATGCCATCCAGCCATCTCATCCTCTGTCACTGCCTTCTCCTCCTGCCCTCAATCTTTCCCAGCATCAGGGTCTTTTCCAGTGAGTTGGCTCTTCACATCAGGTGGCCAAAGTAGGAGGCACAAGAGACATGGGTTTGACCCCTGGGTCAGGAAGATCCCCTGGAGATGGAAATGATAACCAACTCCAGTATTCTTGCCCAGAGAATTCCACAGGCAGAGGAACCTGGCAGGCTACAGCCCATGGGGTGGCAAAGAGTCAGATATGACTGAATGACTTAGCATGTACACCTCTCTTGATTAGCAGCTGATTGAATCTGCCCTTTGGGATTCAAGGAAGGTCATGGAAGCTGGAATCTTGCCTGCAAGAAACAGGGGACCTAAAAGGCCTCCGAGCCCAGGGGCCCCACAGGACCCCACTTGGTTTCACCCTTTTCTTGAGTGATGCTCTAGAGAGATGAGGTGAACAGCCTGAATCCACACCCCCATTTCTATAATTCAGAAGGAAAAGTCACCTATACTTTTTTGGTTATTCTCTTGTCCCTGAGCCTGGATGGGGATGTCGTTGCTTGCTTGCCAGCCATTCATAGCCAGCTTTCCGTTTCCCCTCGTGAGCTCTGATAATCCTGTTAAGAAGAGTTAAGGAGGAAAAAAATCCTTAGCTGGGGGAAAGAAGGGAGAATCTGTGGGCACTCGAGAATTAAATTTTTTTGATGTTATCTTTTCCCTTAGCATTTAAGTGACTTGTCATTTTCCTGTTTAGCCAAGATGATAATTGTAGGAGGGTTGAGTCAGGCAGAGGAAGAGCCACACCTGCTTGAATGAGATAGTGGCTGAGTGGCTGCAGAGCCTGACCCCAGAGGCAGCCTTGGTGGGGGTGGCAGGTGGTGCAGATAGACGGGAGGCCTTGGGACTCTCCAGTTTTAGACCTCACCATTCCATCAAAGTATGCATCTCCAGGGATTTCACTGGTGGTCCAGGGGCTAAGACTCCACCCTTCCACTTCAGGGATTGGGAGTTCGATCCCTGGTCAGGGAACTGGAATCCACATGCTACAAACAAAATGTTTGCATGCTGCAACTAAGTATCCTGCATGCTGCAGCTAAGACCTGGTGCAGCCAAATAAGTAATAAAATTTTAAAAATATATATATATTTTAAAAGTATGCATCTTCAGGGCTTCTCAGGTGGCCTTAGTGGTAAAGAACCCACCTGCCAATGCAGGTAGACATAAGTGATAAAGGTTCAATCCCTGAGCCGGGAAGATCCCCTGGAGGAGGGCATGGCAGCACACTCCAGTATTCTTGCCCAGAGAATCCTATGGACAGAGGAGCCTGGCGGACTATAGTCCATAGGGTCTCAAAGAGTCGGACGTGGCTAAAACAACTTAGCATGCATGCACAGGCATCTTCAAAGTCTCTGCTTCAGAGCTTCTGTTTCAGGAACTCTGTGTTCTGTCTACAGTGTTATCCATTTGTTGTGCCTGGGGGAACTTACTGGTTTTCCCTGCTGTTTGAACCTTCAGGTCCTCGGTGCCTATGTGTTCATCTGTCCTAATCCATCAGTTCCCAGCTAGGGTTCCATTCCAATCTGCTTTCTCGGCTACTTAGTGATATCAGGGCTTCCCTGAGAGCTCAGTTGGTAAAGAATCCGCCTGTAATGCAAGAGACCCCGATTCGACTCTTGGATTGGGAAGATCTCCTGGAGAAGGGATAGGCTACCCACTCCAATATTCTTGGGCTTCCCTTGTGGCTCAGCTGGTAAAGAATCCACCTGCAGTGCAGGAGACCAGAGTTTGATCCTTGGGTTGGGAAGATCCCCTGGAGAAGGGAAAGGCTACCCACTCCAGTATTCTGGCCTGGAGAATTCCATGGACTGTACGGTCCGTGGGTTCGCAAAGAGTTGGACATGACTGAGCAACTTTCACTTTCACTTAGTGATATCATAATCCTTTGGCCTTTGACTCCGTCCACCACATCCATTCCCAGTTCAGTTTGTCTCTCTTATCTACCTTTCCACCCACCTCCCACGCTATTGAGAGTGGTCCAGGAAAGTCTTGGAAGATACAAAGTTGATGCTTACCGATGCTAAAATTTTGGCCTCTGTGCATTGGTGCCAAATAAAATCTCAGAGATAGTTTTGGGTGGAGTAGAAAAGTAGAAAGAAAAAGTAGGAAAGCCAACAAAGGTCTGTATAGTCAAAGCTATGATTTTTCTAGTAATCATGTATCAATGTGAGACCTGGACCATAAGGAAGGCTGAGCAGAAAAGAATTGGTGCTTCTGAACTGGGGTCCTAGAGAAGACTCTTGAGAGTCCCTTAGACTGCAAGGAGATCAAACCAGTCAGTCCTACAGGAAATCAACCCAGTACATTCACTGGAAGGACTGATGCTAAAGCTGAAGCTCCAGTACTTTGGCTACCTGATGGGAAGAACTGACTCACTGGAAAAGACCCTGATGCTCGGAAAGATTGAAGGCAGAAGAAGGGGCTGACAGAGGTTGAAATGGTTGGATGGTATCACTGATTCAATGGACATGAGTTTGAGCAAACTTTGGAAGATGGTGAAAGACAAAGAAGCTTGGCATGCTGTAGTATGTGGGGTCACAGAGTCGGACATGATTTAGCGACTGAACAACAACAAGAAGAAAATAGTAGCTTTATTGCTTTGCCAGCAAATGGAGACAGAGCAGGCTCCTGCCCTGAAAACTTGTGTGTCCTGACCCAGGGGGGTTTGGTGAGGAGTTTTATAGCAATGATTCCAGGGTAAGGTTGCTGATAAGATTAGGGTGTGTGCAGAGCCTGCACTCCTTTAATTTGGTTAGAGGTGATCTCTTGATGAGTTTCTCTGGTTCTGTTAATCTGGTCTTCTCTGAAATGCAGTTTTAGTTCTGTAAAGAGCTTAAAGATATTGTTAAGTGTATCCCTTGAGGTGGAACCGGGACCCCACCCCCAGGGTGAATAGACTACCATTTCTTGGCTGTTCCTCCCTTGACTGTGCATCCCTTCTCTTCTCTGATTAGCAACTGCTGGAATCAGCCCTTTGAAACACAGGGAAGGTCCTGGAGGCTGAACAGAAAGGTTTTCCATGCCCACGAGCCCCACAGGGTCCTGTTTGGTGTCATTATTTGACTTTAATTGGTCACCAGTGTTATTCCTGTTGTTGTTGTTGTTCAGTTGATAAGTCATGTCCAACTCTTTGTGACCCCATGGACTGCACCATGCCAGAGTTCCCTGTCCTTCACTGTCTCCTGGAGTTTGCTCAGATTCATGTCCGTTGAGTCGGTGATGCTGTCCAACAATCTCATCTTCGGCTACTCTTTTCTCCTCCTGCCTTCAATCTTTCCCAGCATCACGGTCTTTTTCAGTAAGTCGGCCTTTTGTGTTACGTGGCCAAAGTATTTGAGCTTCAGCTTTAGCATCAGTCCTTCCAAAAAAAATAAAGGGTTGGTTCTCTTCAGGATTGGCTGGTTTGATCTCCTTGCTGTCCAAGGGACTCTCAAGAGTCTTCTCCAGCACCGCAATTCAAAGGCATCAATTTTTCAGCTTTCCTTATGGTCCAACTCTCACATCCATACATGACTACTGGAAAAACCATAGCTTTGACTATAGGGACTTTGGTCAGCAAAGTGACATCTTTGCTTTTGAATATGCTGTCTATGTTTGTCTATTTTTGGGAGTCCCTTGGACAGTAAGGAGATCAAACCAGTCAATCCTAAAGGAAATTAACTCTGAATATTCACTGGAAGGATTGATGCTGAAGCTGAAGCTCCAATACTTTGGCCACCTGATGCAAAGAGCTGACTCATTGGAAAAAACTCTGATGTTGGGAAAGATTGAGGGCAAGAGGAGATGGGGGCAACAGAGGATGAGACAGTTGGATGGCATCATCTACTCAATGGACATGAGTTTGAGCAAATTCCAGGGATAGTGAAGGACAGGGAATCCTGGCATGTTGCAGTCCATGGGATTGCAAAAAGTTGGACATGACTGAGTGACTGAACAACAACAACAATGTTTGTCATAGGTTTATTTCCAAGGAGCATCTGTCTTTTAATTTCATGGCTGTAGTCACCATCCACAGTGATTTTGGAGTGCAAGAAAATAAAATAAATCTTATTATACCCACCTCTTATAACACCCTACACATTACCCCACAGTTCTATTCAGCTTATCTTTAAATTTGAGGCAATATCCAGGAATGGGCATTGACCTTTCAGCAATTTGCAAGAGGGAAACGATTTCTGTTCTAGTGGAATTAACACTCTAGTGAGTGGGAGAGGGGAGGTGACAATAATAAACAAGATAACTTCAGATGCTAAGTAGTATGAATAAAATAAAACACTGATGTGATAATGTAATATCTCATGTGTTGGTCATGTGAGCTGGGCTGGTTATGGAAGATCTATCTGGGAATGTAATTTTGAACTGAATGACAGGGAGGATCCTGCTTTGCAAAGCCTAAAGGAAGAACCTTCTAGTGCAAAGTCTTGGAGACAAGAACAAGTCTGGTGTGCTCCAGGGACAGAGAGAGAGCCAGCAAGCATGAAGCTGGTGCAGGTAGGGGAGGGCAGTTGGAAGAGATGGAGAGGTTGTTATTGGAGGAGGGGCTCATGGAGGGGAGGATGGTGGTCAAGAAGTTAATTTTTATTCCAACCACAATGGCAAGCATCGAAAAATTTTAAGCAGGAAGGAATGTGTGTATTGTTTGTGTGTGCTCAGTCGCTTCAGTCGTGTCCAACTCTTTGTGACTCCATGGACTATAGCCCGTCAGCCTCCTCTGTCCAGGGGATTCTCCAAGCAAGAGTACTGGAGTGGTTTGCCATTTCCTTCTCAAGGGGATCTTCCCAAACCCAGGATCGAACCTGCGACTCTTGCATCTCATGCATTAGCAGGCAGATTCTTTACTACTTGTGCCACCTGGGAAGCCCAGAAGAGACATGGTCTGGCCTTTCCCCCGCTAAAGATCAGGAGAGTTAGACTGGGTTAGGGGTTCCTGGAATGGAACATTCCCTCACCCCTGCCCTGTTAAAATTTCTTGCAGTGTTCCTGGGAAGAAAGGATGGTGGTCTTGGACTTGGACTAAGTAATGGAATAGCCAGGCATAGAATGCATCTTGGGTTGCAGTCAGCAGGAACTGTTGATAGGTTGGGTCTGGAGTATGAAGGGGAAAGAGAGGAATAGGTGTTATGCCTGCATTTTTAAAAATTGGGATATAATTGCTTTATATGTGTTAGTCTCTGCTGTGCAACAAAGTGCATCAGCTATATGTATACATATATCCCCTCCCTCCTTAAGCCTCCTTCCCACCCACTCCCATTGAACCCCTCTAGGTTGTCACAAAGCTCCCAGCTGAGCTCCCTGTTGTGCCTACATTTTGGCTTGAGCTACTGGGTAGTAAAGCCATGTATGGAGCTGAGGAAGATTAGGGAAGAGGCAGGCTTGGGAAGGGAGTAACCAGGTTCTATTTTGGGGATGGAGGTCTTTCTTAGGTCTTCCTGTGGAGAGGACACCTTCTGCTTCCTTTTTTGCTCACTCTTTCATTTATGCAAGCAGGCTCTCATCCCTATCATTTCCTTAAGATTCTGGTCTCAGAGATTCCTGTGGCTTCTCTGAACTCAAATCCAACGGACTATGTTGAATTGCCTACTCTTTTGACTCTAGCCAGTATTTCAGTGTTGTTCACCTTCTTTATTGCATTGTTTCTGCCCTTGAATGTTTGATTTTTCCTCTCCCTTAACTTCCATATTTCTCTGTCTTGATCTCCCTTTCCTCTTGCCCCCACATGGAATTCAAGATCTTTGTGTTCTGGATTCACAGATCTTTCAGCCTTATACCTCCTAATCTTCCTTCATGGATCTTTGGTTCTAGCTAGAAAACAAATATTATTCAAGTTCAAAAAATATTGAACTTCTTTGCTTTTTGTCTTTTGCTTCATCTCTGAGCTTCCACAGGGGGGTCAATGACCCTCAGTCTAAAAAACGCCCTGTGAAATTGCTTTGAATGTGGGTCTGCTGTTGAGAACTCCCTCAGCATTTGTCTCTATCTGCATCATTAACATTAAACCATGTTTTCTCAGGGTAGAGAAATGTAGTTAGACATTTATTTTGTTTTCCAGCACTTTCAGTTCAGTTTAGCTGCTCAGTCATGTCCAACTCTTTGCGACCCCATGGACTGTAGCACACCAGGCTTCCCTGTCCATCACCAACACTTTGATGATACCAATTCACTTCTTTTAGGTTTCTGCTGATGCTGTTGTGAAGTGTTAATTTTTTCTCCTTGGGGGACTTCAATTAGACCTTCTCAGTGTAGTCTTGCTTTTCTGCATAATTTTTTTTTAAGTTACAAAATTATTTACTTATTTGGCTGTGCCGGGTCTTGGTTGCAGTATGCAAGATCTTTGCTCTTCATTGCTGTATTCAGGATCTTTATTGTGGCATGCGAACTCTTGGTTGTGGCATGTGGGATCTTAGTTCCCTGACCAGCGATCGAATCTAGCACCCTACATTGGAAGCATGAAGTCATAGCCACTGGACCACCAGGAAAGTCCCTGTCTTATTTCTTTTTTTATCTCTATGATTTCTTTGTGGACCCTCTGACCAATCTTCCACTTCACTAATTCTCTCTTTTTCCTGAAAAACTTCATTGAATATAGTTTATGTCCACTATATTGCATGTATTTTTTAAAAAATTATAGTTGATGTATAATGTGTTAGTGGCAGGTGTACACCAAAGTGATTCAGTTATATTACCTATTCTTTTTCAGATTCTTTTCCCTTATAGATTATTACAAAATATTGAGTATAGCTCCCTGTGCTATACAGTAGATCCTTGTTGGCTATCTATTTTATATATAGCAGTGTTTATATGTTAGTCCCAAACTCATAATTTATCCCTTCCCCTCTTTTCTCCTTTAGTAACTATAAGTTTGTTTTCTATGTCTGTGGTCTATTTTTGTTTTGTATTTAAGTTCATATGTATCACGTTTTTTTAGATTCTACGTATAAGTGATATTGTATGATATTTGCCTTTCTTTGTCTGGCTTGCTTCACTTAAATATTCTCTAAGTCTCTCCATGTTCCTGCAAATGTAATGTATATATTTAAAGTGAACAATTTTATGAGTGTTGACCCATGTAAACATCTATGAATTCATGACTATAATTAAAACACTGAACATTTTCGTCACCTCCCAAAATTTCCTTGTGTCCTTTTATAAGCTACCTCTCTCTTTGCTCCTATCCCCAGGCAACCACAAATCCACTGTCAATATAGATTAGTTTGTGTTTTCTCAAATTTTATATATGAAATCATATAGTTTGCTCCAAAGTTGTCATCCTGTATCTTCCCTATATTATCACTGCAGGAAGACCCTTTTTCTCTCTTCACTGTTGACACTCTTGTTTCTTGAATTCTGTTCCCTATTTCTTGTTTTATTCCATTGTTTTCATGGTAACATATTCCTCCCAGTTTTTTATTTTTTTTGAGGACTTGGATGCTCTTATCTTACCTCTATATTTGATGGCAGTTTGATAGTGGATAGTTTGGTAGAGGGTAAAAGTCTGGTTGTAAATTTTTTTCCTCAGAATTTTGAAAGCACTGTTTTATCATCTTTCGTTCCCAGTATTGTTGACTATAAGACTGATTCTATTCTAATTCCTGAGACTCTGTAAATCTCTTTTTTTTCCCCCTTTTGGAAACACTTTTTATGTCTGGTGTTCTGAAATTCCATGATGATGTACCTTGTCTGGGACTTTAAAAAATTATTGTGCTATGCACTCAATGGGCTCTTTTAACCAGGAAACTTTTTTTTTGGCCACGTGTTGTGTGAAGCAGGATCTTGGTTCCCTGACCAGGGATCAAACCCACACCCCCTTCAGTGGAAGCATGGAGTCAACTACTGGACCACAAGTTAAGTCCCTAACCAGGTAACATCTGTCCATCATTTCTGGAAATTTTTATTTGATTATTTGATAACTTAATTCCATTGATTTTGTTGGTTTGTTCTTACTGGAACTTAGTGTTTTGTGAGGTTGGGCCTCTTGGACTGATTCCCTAATATTTTTTCCCGTTTTTTCATCTTCATTTTCCTTTTAAGTCTTTATTGGAGGTATCAACAATATCTACCATCCTTTTTGATTTTTTAAAATGTCTGTAACAGTATTTTCAGATGACCATTATATATATTACTGTGGGCAAGAATCCTTTCGAAGAAGTGGAGTAGCCCTCATAGTCAACAAAAGAGTCTGAAATGCAGTACTTGGGTGCAGTCTCAAAAATGACAGAATGATCTCTGTTTATTTCCAGTGCAAACCATTCTATATCACAGTAATCCAAGTCTATGCCCCAACCACTAATGCCAAAGAAGCTGAAGTTGAATGGTTCTATGAAGACCTACACGACCTTCTAGAACTAACACCAAAAAAAGATGTCCTTGTCATCATAGGGGATTGGAATGCAAAAGTAACAGGCAAGTTTGGCCTTGAAGCAGGGCAAAGGCTAACAGAGTTTTGCCAAGAGAATGCACCAGTTATAGTAAACACCCACTTCCAACAACACAAGAGACGACTCTACACATGGACATCACCGGATGGCCAATACCGAAATCAAATTGATTATATTCTTTGCAGCTGAAGATGGAGTTCTATACAGTCATCAAAAACAAGATTGGGAGCTGACTGCAGCTCAGATCATGAACTCCTTATTGCAAAATTCAGACTTAAACTGAAGAAAGTAGGGGAAACCACTAAGCCATTCAGGTATGACCTACATCAAATCCCTAATGATTATACCCTGGAAGTGAGAAATAGATTTAAGGGATTAGATCTGATAGATAGAGTGCCTAAAGAACTATGGATGGAGGTTTGAAACATTGTACAGGAGGTGGTGATCAAAATCATCCCCAAGAAGAAGAAATGCAAAAAAGGCAAAATGGTTGTCTGAGGAGGCCTTACAAACAGCTGTGAAAAGAAGAGAAGTGAAAGGCAAAGGAGAAAAGAAAAGATATATTCATGCAGAGTTCCAAAGAATAGCAAGGAGAGATAAGAAAAGTCTTCTTCAGTGATCAATGGGAAGAAATAGAGGAAAACAATAGAATGGTAAAGACTAGAAATCTCTTCGAGAAAATTAGAGATACTAAGGGAACACTTCATGCAAAGATGGGCACATAAAGGACAGAAATAGTATGAATCTAACAGAAGCAGAAGATATTAAGAAGAGGTGGCAAGAATACACAGAAGAACTATACAAAAAAGATCTTCACAACCCAGATAATCACGATGGTGTGATCACTCACCTAGAGCCAGACATTGTGCAAAGTCAAGTGGGCTTTAGGAAGCATCACTACAAACAAAGCTAGTGGAAGTGATGGAATTCCAGCTGAGCTATTTCAAATCTTAAGAGATGATGCTGTTAAAGAGCTGCACTCATTATGCCAGCAAATCTGGAAAACTCAGCAGTGGCCACAGGACTGGAAAGGGTCAGTTTTCACTCCAATCCCAAAGAAAGGCAATGCTAAAGAATGCTCAAACTACCACACAATTGCACTCATCTCACACACTAGCATAGTAATGCTCAAAATTCTCCAAGTGAGGCTTCAACAGTATGTGAACAGTGAACTTCCAGATATTCAAGCTGGATTTAGAAAAGGCAGAGGAACCAGAGATCAAATTGCCAACATCTGTTGGATCATAGAAAAAGCAAGGGAATTCCAGAAAAACATCTACTTCTGCTTCATTGACTATGCTAAAGCCTTTGTCTGTGTGGATCACAACAAACTGTGGAAAATTGTTAAAGAGATGGGAATACCAGACTACCTGACTTACCTCCTGAGAAATCTGTATGCAGGTCAAGAACAACAGTTAGAAGCAGACATGGAACAACAGACTGGTTCCAAATTGGGAAAGGAGTATGTCAAGGCTGTATATTGTCACCCTGCTTATTTAGCTTATATGTAGAGTATATCGTGTGAAATGCTGGACTGGATGAAGCACAAGCTGGAATCAAGTTTGCAGGGAGAAATATCAATAACCTCAGATATGCAGATGACACCACCCTTATGGCAGAAAGCGAAGAGGAACTAAAGAGCCTCTTGATGAAAGTGAAAGAGGAGAGTGAGAAAGCTGACTTAAAACTCAACATTCAAAAAACTCAGATCATGACATCTGGTCCCATCACTTCATGGTAAATAGATGCGGAAACAATGGAAACAGTGACAGACTTTATTTCCTTGGGCTCCAAAATCACTGCAGATGGTGACTGCAGTCATGAAATTCAAAGAAGTTTGCTCTTTGGAAGAAAAGCTACGACCAACCTAGACAGCATATTAAAAAGCAGAGGCATCTGTTTGCCGACAAAGGCCATCTAGTCAAAGCTATGGTTTTTCCTGTAGTCATGTATGAATGTGTGAGTTGGACTATAAAGAAAGCTGAGCACCAAAGGATTGATGCTTTTGAACTGTGGTGTTGGAGAAGACTCTTGAGAGTCCCTTGGACTGCAAGGAGATCAAACCAGTCAATCTTAAAGGAAATTAGTCCTAAATATTTATTGGAAGGACTGATGCTGAAGCTGAAACTCCAATACTTTGGCCACCTGATACAAAGAACTGATTCATTTGAAAAGACCCTGATGCTGGGAAAGATTGAAGGCAGGAGGAGAAGGGGACGACAGAGGATGAGATTGTTGGATGGCATCACCGACTCGATGGACATGAGTTTGAGCAAGCTCCGGGAGATGGTGATGGACAGGGAAGCCTGGCATGCTGCAGTCCATGGGGTCACAAAGAGTTGGACACAACTGAGAGACTGAACTGAACTCAACAGTATTTTTTTATTTTTCCACATTTCTTTCTTGTTCTCTGATTTTTTCCTTTACAATAACTTTGTGGATGCAATTAGTTCTCTCCTCATATGTCTGAGGATATACCTAGTTTTATTCCACTCCCTTATTGTTTCTATTCCTCCTAGTTATTTCTTTCCTATATATATATATTTTGGAGGGTAGAGGGGAGAGTGCTTTCATTATAGCTCTGATGATCCTTGGCTGTCTATTGATGAGAGCTCCACATACATGTTCAAGGCTTACCTTCTGGTGGGCCTATTGGAGAACTGTCAGATAAGGCCCCCCAGATGTCAATTCTGTAGTTCTTTTCTCTTAGGTGGATTGGTTTTCCCAGAGAGGAGTCTTCCTTTCTTCTGCCTGGGGTAGGTGAAAGCACTGTAGAGGAATAGCATTTTAGTACCCAGACATTTACAAAATTCCCATTTTTTTTAGTACTACGTCTGGTATCTAGCTGTGCTTTGGTATCTAGAATTCAGAGCCTTTTCTTACCAGATAATAAATCGCCTATAGGGGCGGAGATGGAATCATTGCCTGGCTGAATAGACTGGTGAGGAAATCTGGATTATTTAACTATTCTTTATGTAAACTATCACCATCCTTGCCCAGCCTGCAGTTCCTGAACCACTTCTGGATCCTGCAGCACAAACCAGCACACTTTTTAGCATTTAGCAGAGTGGGTACTCTGCTAAAAAGCTGTAGCCTAAGTAATTTCCAACAGCCTCTCCAGGTTCCATTTTCCGAAATTTTGTTGCCATCTTTTGTGTGATGTCATCTCTTCTCCCATTCATTTTGTCCATATGCATTTTTACCTGTTTAATTCCTTTATCATCATTTTATTGGAATTTCTGGAGGGAGCAAAGACAGACTTTGTGTTCTGTTAGTTTTCAATCTAAGTCCCTTTGTACCAAACAATGTTATGGTACTTCCCCATTTGGGGAAGGGCTTCCCTGATAGCTCAGTTGGTAAAGAATCTGCCTGCAATGCAGCAGAGCCCAGTTTGATTCCTGGGTTGGGAAGATCGACTGGAGAAGGGATAGCCTACCCACTCCAGTATTCTTGGGCTTCCCTTGTGGCTCAGCTGGTAAAGAATCCATCCGCAATGCGGGAGACCTGGGTTCGATCCTTGGGTTTGGAAGATCCCCTGGAGAAGAGAAAGGCTACCCACTCCAGTATTCTGACCTGGGGAATCATGAAGTATATAGTCCATGGGGTCGTAAAGAGTCAGACACACTGAGAGACTTTCACTTTCAGCATGAGGGCTGCTATCATTGCAGCATGAGGGCTTCTGCAGTTGTGGTCCTCAGGCTTTTCTCTAGTTGTTGCTGCAGGCTCTAGAGCAGGAAGGCTCAGTACTTGCAGTACCCAGGCTCTCTAGTTGTGGTACATGAGCTCTGGAGTGTGGGCTCGATAGTCGTGGTGTGTGAGCTCAGTTGCCCTAGGTCATGTGGGATTGAACCTGTGTCCCCTGAATTGTAAGGTGGATTTTTTTTTTTTTAGCTACTAGACCACCAGGGAAGTCTCTGTAATTTCCTTGAAGCAAGTGTATTTTGTGTCTATATTTCCAACAGCATCGTGTGCTTGGCGTAAAAGAAGTGCTTAAGACACAAGCATGTATTTAACTTGTGCTAAAACTAGGAGGAGAGGAGGAGCTGGAAACAAAAGATGATGGAGATGGAGAAGCAGAGACATGTTTTCACCCACTGAGAGAGTGACAGAGTTCAGATGGGAGTGCCAAGGACCCCCAGGAGCAGAACAATGCCAAGGAAATCCCTCAGTCCCTCTGAATTGGGGCAGACCAGCCCTCTCCCCAGCATCCCTGATCTCAGGAAGTTCATGGCTCTGCAATTTGGTTGCTGTCCATCTCCCTTTCCATCCAGTGGGAATCCCAAGAAGAGACAGCCCAGGGAGCATTTGTCACTGAGGGTGGTTGAGTTGAGTGGGCACCAGCCTTGACAACAGAGTCAGGCTAGGCTTGGAGAAATGGCTCCTTTTAAATGAAATGCCAATTTCAAATGAAAACCTCTGGGTTTTTTTTTTTTTGGCTTGTTTTTTGGTTTCTTTTGTTTTAATTTGTTTTTACATCCCCCCCCCAAATGGCAAGAAATTTATTATCCAACGATCCCAGCAGCCCAAAATCAAGCAGTAGTGAAAGTGGATGGTCCACCACTCTACTACATCAGCAAGGAGGGAAGCTCTTTCCATTTGCCTCGTTCTGTTCTTGGGAATCGTGACTGCTTAGAGTGGATGCTCTTATGGTACCTAGATGGCTGCTGAAGGTCAGTTTAGAAAAATTAGTATTGTTATGGTTATTCAGACACTCAGTCATGTTTGACTTTTTGCAATCCCATGGACTGCAGCATACCAGGCTTCCATGTCCTTCACCATCTCCTGAAGCTTGCTCAAACTCATGTCCATTGAGTCGGTGATGCTATCCAACCATCTCATCCTCTGTTGTCCCCTTCTCCTCCTGCCTTCAATCTTTCCCAGCATCAGGGTCTTTTCCAATGGCTCTTCACATCAGGTGGCCAAAGTATTGGAGTATCTTCTCTTACAAAATTACCAGAAGTTCTTGAAGGGAGGGGACTGGGGAGTTGTTGTTTATTGGGTTCAGAAGTTCAGTGTAGATAGATGGAAAGTGTTCTGGAGATGGGCTGCATAACAATGTGAATGTACTTAACGCTACGAAAGGATACACTTATACCTGGTTAAGGTGGTAAATTGTATGTTATGTATATATTACCACAATTTTTAAATCTTTATGGAATCTTGACCTCTTAACTTTGGGTGGCTTTTGAATCCAGAAGCCTTACTTCTTTATTTTTTTAATAACTTTATTTCTTTCTTTATTTGGCTGTGCTGAGTCTTTGTTGCTGCACAAGCTTTTCTTTAGTAGCAGTGAGCAGGGGCTACTGTCTAGTTGCAGTGCACAGGCTTCTTATTGCAGTGGCTTCCCTTGTTGCAGAGAACAGGCTCTAGAGCACAGACTCGATAGTTGTGACCTACACGTTTAGTTGCCCCGTGGTATGTGAGATCTTCCTGGACCAGGGATCAAACTTGTGTCTCCTGCATTGGCAGATGGATTCTTTACCACTGAACTACCAGGGAAGCCCCAGAAGCCTTACTTCGAATCTCACTGTCACCTAGAAACCTGAGCAGAAAGGCAGAAATGCAACCCATCTGTCAGGTACTGAAAGTTCTGGAACCCAGCAGAGAGTCCCCACTGCTTAAAGCCACACTTGACACGTGATGAGGGCTTTTAGCCTGGATCTCTGAATGGGTTTTCAAGTTGAGAGAAGCATAGCTTCATCTGTAGATAGCGGGTGGCTGAGGCCTTAGTTCCTCGGTCTTAAGGCTAAAGATGCTTCTAGAAAGGCTGGAGCAGTTTTCCACCTCGGTGCTAAGAACATTTAGTGTCGTGGGTCTATCCTGTGCACCATGGCATGCTAAGTAGCATTCTAGCCTCCACCTGCTAGATGTCGGTGGTACCATTCCCCAGCTGGGACAACCCAAAACGTCTCCAGACATTGCCAAAATCCCCCTGGGGGACACAATCGCTAGGTTGAGAACTGTTCAGCCAAAGGTGACGATGTCCTATTCACAAACTATAAGATTCTCAGTGCCCATTTTTCATCGCTGACATTGGCTTCTCCTGCTGCAGAGAAAAGAAAAATACTTACCCTATTATGTCATGTATGGAATATTGACTGTGTGCCAGACACTGTGGCAACAAATTCACTATCTCATTGAGTCTTTTGGAAAACTCACTGATGTATTGGGTTGGCCAAAAAGTTCATTTGGGCTTTTCCATAAGATGTTACAGAAAAATCCGAATGACCTTTTTGCCAACTTCGTAAGGATTGTTGCTGTTGTTGTTCAGTCGCTAAGTAGCGTCTGACTCTTTGCTACCCTATGAACTGCAGCATGCCAGGCTTTCCTGTCCTTCACCGTCTCTAGGAGTTTGCTCAAACTTGTGTCCATTGAGTCAGTGTTGGTGGCTCAGATGGTAAAAAATTTGCCTGCAGTGCAGGAGACGCAGGTTTGATCAATGGGTCAGGAAGATTTCCCAGAGAAGAGAATGGCAGTCCACTCCAGTATTCTTGTCTGGAGAATTCCATGGACAGAGAAGCTTGGTGGGCTACAGTCCATGGGGTCACCAAGAATCGGACACGACTGACTACCTTTCAGTAAGTATTAGCAGCCTCATTTTACAGATGAGGAAACTAGGTTGAGATGTGCTTGTTCCAGCTTGTGGAACTAGTACATTGTGAAACCAGGGTTCCACTGAAGGTCTGTCTCCTTTTATGATGGCCTTTACTTTTTGTTTTTCTCTTTCAGTTTAATTTATATAATGGTGTTTCAGATAAGTGGTGTGGAAAGATGTTAACAGCCACCTGCAAAGGTGGGTAATGTCCTATTGTCCACTCAGTAGCTCTGACTCTGAGATACAGTCTCAATGAAATAGAGGGGGAGGGATAAATTGGGAAATTGGGATTGACACATACATGCTGCTGCTGCTGCTGCTGCTAAGTCGCTTCAGTCGTGTCCAACTCTGTGTGACCCCATAGACAGCCTCCCACCAGGCTCTGCCATCCCTGGGATTCTCCAGGCAAGAACACTGGAGTGGGTTGCCATTTCTTTCTCCAGTACATGAAAGTGAAAAGTGAAAGTGAAGTCGCTCAGTTGTGTCCGACTCTTCGAGGCCCATGGACTGCAGCCTACGAGGCTCCTCCATCCATGGGATTTTCCAGGCAAGAGTACTGGAGTGGGGTGCCATTGCCTTCTCCGACATACATACTACTATATTTAAAATAGATAAACAACAAGGACCTACGGTATAGCACAGGGAATTCTACTCAGTATTCTGTAAGGGCCTATGTGGGAAAATAATCTAAAAAAGAGTGTACAGGGACTTCCCTGGTGGCCAAGTGGTTAAGAATCTACCTTGCAGCGTAGGGGACTCGGATTCCATCCCTGGTTGGGGAAGCTAAGATTGCACATGCCTTGGAGCAACTAAGCCTACGCCCTGCAACTCCTGAGCCGACACACTCTGGAGCCTACATGCCACAGCTAGAAAGTCCACACGTTGCCACAAAAAATCCTGTGGATCTCAACGAAGACCCATTGCCATCTAACAAATAAATATTTTAAAAAAGAGGACTTTCTGTGGTGGTCCAGTAGTTAGGAATTGCCTTGCAATGCAGAGGAAGTTGGTTCGATCCCAGGTCCGGGAAGATTCCACATGCCATAGGCCGCTACAGGGCAGCTAAGCCTGTGTGCCACAACCACTGAAGCCTGCTCACCTGAGCCCGTGCTCCACAACAAACAAGAGAAGCCACCACGTGAGAAGCTTGTGCATGTCAACTAGAGAGTAGCCCCCACTTGCTGCAACTAGAGAAAGCCCCCACACAGCAACAAAGACCCAGTGTACCCAAAAGCAAATACATAAATAAATTTTAAAAACAAAAAAGAAACCAAAGTTAAAAAAAAGAAAGGCTATATGTCGATGTATAACTGATGCTGGGAAAGACTGAAGCAAAAGAAAAAGGGGACGGCAGAAGATGAGACGGTTGGATGGCATCACTGACTCAATGGACATGAATTTGAGCAAACTCCGGGAGATTACGAAGGACAGAGGAGCCTGGGGGGCTTCAGTCCATGGGGTCACAAAGAGTCGGACATGTGGTAATTATTTTTAAAAGTCCCTATGAATTAGGAGATTCAGCACATTTCTGCATCTCTGGCAAGGCAGCTGGGAAATTAGCCCAACAGCCATCCCCTTGCCAGTTGTAATGATGCTGGACTGTCCCTTCACCAGCAGAGGGCAGACCTGTGGTCCCCATAGACAGAAGTGGGCAAAGCAAACTGTTCTTGAAGGTTTAGAACAGAGAGGGAAAAGATTTCAGGAAAATGGTACTGTCATCACTTCCTTGTCCAGAGGTGGAGCCTTTTTAATAATTTTGTGGACGATATGTTTAATCATCCTATTCTTTTAAAAATGCACAACCTCCTTACGTAAAGAGAACTTGAAAATTTTTTACTTGAGAACCTGAAGTTTGAAGACCATCTTAGCTTTGTTGTCCTATTTCTGACATTTCATTGTGAAAAGCAAATTTATTTTTGGCTGAGCTGGGTCTTCGTTGCTGTGTGCAGGCTTTCTCTAGTTTCGGAGAGTGGCAGCTACTCTCTCATTGAGATGCGTGGGCTTCTCATTGTGGTGGCTTCTCTTGTTGTGGAGCACAGGCTTTAGGGCATATGGGCTCAGTAGATGTAACACAAGGGCTCAGTTGCTCCATGGCAGGTAGGATCTTCCCAGACCAGAATCGAACCCATGTCCGCTGCACTGGCAGGCATAGTCAATGGATCACCAGGCAAGTCCCAATGTTTCATTTTTAAGCTGATCTCAGTCTGTAACTGTGATAGGAGCAAAAACTGTTTCTATTGTGAAATACTATTGAGAAGGAGAGAGTTTCCTCTGCATTTTCCTTTCTCCTGGGCTCCATGCCATGACTGCCACGTGGGGCCATGTGTTCATATCCCCACATGCTACCAAGGCAAGGTGCTGAATCCTTGCCTTGGTGATGGATGGAGTGAAGAGGGTAGTCACAGCTGTCTTTATTCACAGAGCCGAGAATCACCCACAGAACATTCAGCCAAAATTCTGTCCAGGATGAAACTCTGATGCATTTACTAAAATCATCCCTCTTACATGCCTACCTGCATGAAAATCCCAGGAAGGGTGAAAGGAAGCCAGGGTGTCTCCAAGAAATAGGCTTTCACCTGCTGCCTGGCCCTTCTGCCAGCTCCTTGTAACGTGTTCTGTGCTTGGCAGAGTGTATCCATCATGATAAACTATTGATAACGAGGCTTTCCCTTTTCTGTCCATGTTATCCCTGGCCTTTTCTTTCTCCCTCTTTCTCTCTCTCTCTTTTTTTTTTGGCTATGCCCCACATCATGTGGGATTTTAGTTCCCCGACCAAGGATCAAACCTTCATTGGAAGCACGGAGTCTTAATCACTGGACAACCAGGAAAGTTTAAAGACCAGAATTTTCAAAATCTCTTCTGAACTGGAGTGGTGAAGGGCACTAAGTATTGGAGGTGCTTCTCTCCCCTCTTAACCAAATGTGTCTGATTTTGTTTTGAGTTTAAAGTTACTGCTAAGGCTAGGACAATGGTCATTTGGGGACATCCAAAGGATGTCACAGATTCTGTTTGTTTGATGAGAGGAAAGTTCCCACTCTGAGCAATGGTTTTCCTTCAGAAACAGCCCACCTATTTGATTCATGAGTTTAATGTGATGGTAGAGCAATTAGTTCCTTGCAAACAATACAAAAGGACAAAAGTTTCAAGGTTTGGAATCGCCATGGCAACGCCTCAGATTCCCTGTGATGGCAGGTCTCAGTGTGATAGGAACTGGTCTTGCCATGCCTCTGAAATTGGCCGAAGCCTCAGGACTCACGGCGTCACCCTGTTGGTACACAGAGTGAGTTTTTGCAGCTCCCAGAGCAGAGTCTCCCGTGATTTGGTGATAGTGCCCTCCCCCCCCAGATATACGTTCAGGTTGTAATCTCTGGAATCTGTGAATGCAAGCTTATTTGGGGAAAGGGTCTTTGCATATTTAAGAATCTCGAGTTGACATTCTCCTGGATTTTGATTGGGCCCTAAATCCAAAGACAGGCGTCCTTATACGAAGAAGGCAGAGGAGATTTGAGACACAGATGCAGTGAGGGCCTTCACTTCAACACAGGGGCAGGGATTGGAGCGATGCTGCCAGAAGCCAGAGGATGCCAGGAGACACCAGAAGTCGGCAGGGACCAGGAAGGATCCTGCCCTAGGCCTTCAGAGGAAGTGTGGTTCTGCTGACACTCTGATTTCAGGTTTCTGTCTTTCAGAAAGAATACATGCCTGCTTTTTTTTTTTTTTTTTTAAACATATTTGTTTATTTTTGGCTGTGTTGGGTCTTCACTGCTGCGTGGGCTTTTCTCTAGTTGCGGTGACTGGGGGCTACTCTCTAAATGCGATGTGTGGCTTCTCATTGAGGAAGCTTCTCTTGTCATGGACACGGGCTCTAGAGCATGTGGACTTCCATAGTTGTGGCTCCCAGGCTCTGGCGCCATAGGCCTGGTAGTTGTGGCACATGGCCTTAGTTGCTCTGTGCCCTGTGGGATCTTTCCGGATCAGCGATCGAACTTGTGTCTCCTACATTGTCAGGTGGATTCTTTACCACTGGGTCACCAAGGTAGCTGCACATGTCTGCTTTATAAGTCCCCCAGTCTGTGGCACTTTGTATGGCAGTCACAGGAAACTGATACCACGGGTCGCTTCTACTCTCCCATTCCATGCCTCTCCTTATAGCGGAGAGCCATCGACTGAAGAATGTGTTGTTTTTCTTAAGAAAACAAAAATAAAGCAGTTTTGGACTTCCCCAGTGGTACAGGGGATGGGAGTCCACCTGCCACTGCAGGGGCCATGGGTTCGATCCCTGGTCCACGATGATTCCAAATGTGGAGGAGCAACCTAAGCCTATGCACCACAACTCCTGAGCCCTCAAGCCCTGGAGCACGTGCTCTGCAACAAGAGAAGCCACAGCAATGAGAAGCCCACGCATGGCAGCTGGAGAAAGCCTGTGCGTAGCCACAAAGACCTAGTGCAGCCAAAAGTAAATAAATAAATTAAACAAAAAATAAAAGCAGTTTTGGATGAGCCACTCAGCCACCTAGATGATCAGAATCAGCTCTGGGATCAGCAGGCTCTGCTTGGGCTGCGAGTTCTCATTCTGGGTGTCTTGAGAACATCACTCTTCCTAACAATAGCTTTAGGTACCTACAGCTCCTCTTGGTTTTCTCCTGTCCTTCCCTTTACCAGAAGCTATCTGAAAGCAAGTTTCATCGCTACTACTCCTTTCTCACTCTGGTCAGAATCCTCTTTTTGTAGCCTCATACATGGTTTCCATGGAAATGAGAGGTTGAGCTAGAACCATGCCAACGTGCATGTAAACTTCAGAATTAAACAAAGGCTATTGTTTTTGCCTGCCACAGGGTTTCACTCATTGAGAAGGTGTCAGAGGGGATTTTGGAATGCATGCCCTTAACTTCCTGCTTGTCTAGGGCAGTGAAGGAAGCATGGAGTGACCTGGGAACACCCCAGATCTTCTCATCCCTCATTCTTTAGGCTTTCTTTTACTTTTGGCATGTGCATGTAAATGTCAACAGGTAAAGTGAGATTTGCTGTAAATAAGCAGATGGTGGCCCCAGGGTAGGCTGTGGGAGAGAGGCAGAGCCTTTACTAGTCTAAGCTCATCCTGTGTCAGGGCATCAGAAACAGTGAGTGAAAGAAACAAGGGGACACAAGGCTATGTGCTTGTCCTTGTGACCCTTAGCACAGGGGCCTGGAGTTCACACCTGCTTCCAGCCGGTCCCAAAGGCACAGCATTGAACATGCACAGATTTCTCCAGGATGCTTTAGTCATGCGGAGAAGCAGACCGTAACCAATCCTCTAAATGGCTCCCAGTAATGAGCCGAGTGTCTGGTGGGGCAGCCCGGGTGAGGATTCTGAGTCACTGCAGCTCTGTGTGCTCCCTTCACCGGAGATGCCACCTGGTAACTCTTACTTCAGGGTAGATGGGGTGTAGGTGGGATGACCATAATATCATCCACACTGGAGCACTTTTCAGAGTGGAAGGAGCCACTATTAATTATCCTAGGACCGTAAGCACAGTTGGAACTGTCCCTGGCAAAGAGGGTAACAGCTTTAGGTGGACTGTACTCAGCTCTACCGTAGATCTCAGTGTTAAAGCGCCCTCTGACTCTGAGTATGGACCTCTGCTTCTTTTGTTTTTTTTTAATTTATATGTCTGTGCTGGGCCTTAGTCGTGGCATGCAGAATCTTTAGTTGTGGCATTTGAACTCTTAGTTGTGGCATGTGGGATCTAGCTCCCCAACCAGGGCTTGAATCCTGGCCCCCTGCCTTGGGAGCACAGAGTCTGAGCCACTGGACCACCAGGGAAGTCGAATCTTCTTTTTTATATCTTCCGTATTCCTAACCAGTGCTGTCCGGTGGAGTTTTATGTGATGATGGGAATGTTCTGGATCTGTGCTGTCCAATATAATAGCCACTAGTCACATGTGTTTAGAGAGTACCTGGAATGTGGCTGAGGAATTAAAGTTTTATTTAATTTTAATTAATATAAAGAGAAATGACCATATGTGGTTTGAGGCTACTCTGTTAAATGACGCAGACCTAGATGATTTCAGCCTGTGTCATGACTTTAAATATCATCTGTAGGGGACTTCCCTGATGGTCCAGTGGCTAAGACTGTGAACTCCCAATGCAGGGGGTGCAGGTTCAATCCCTTGACAGGGAGTTAGATCCCATATGCCACAACTAAGACCTAGCACAGCCAAATAAATGAATAAATATTAATAAATAAATAAATGCCATTGTTAAGCCCTGATTCCCAAATTGGTGTAGCTGGCCCAACCTTTCTGCTGAAATCCAAACTGAAGATGTGGAGAAATTGGAACCCTTGTGCATTGCAAATAGGGATGTAAAATGGCGCAGCTGCAGTGGGAAATGGCAGGACAGTTCTTTGAAAACTTAAACAGGATTACCTCATGATTCAGTAACTCTACTCCTAAATATATATCCAGGAGAACTGACAACAGGAACTCAAACAGATACTTGTCCACCCAAGTTCATAGCAGTGTTACTTGCAGTAACCAATGAGTGGAGGCAACCCAAGTGTCCATCAATGGATGAATGGAGAATTAAAATGTGATACCTACTCACACTGGAATATAATTCAGCTTTAAAAAGGAAGAGAATGTTGACATGCTACAATGTGACTGAGGCTTGATGACATTATGCTGGGTGAAATAAGCCGGTCACAAAAGGACAAATACTATATGATTCCTCTTACATGAGATTCTAGCCTAGTCCAATTCATAGAGACAAAGTATCAATAGAATGGTGATGGCTAGGAGCTGGGGAGAAGGGGGTGGGGTAATAGGTACAGAGTATCAGCTGGAGAAGATATAAAAGTATCAGGGATGGATGGTGGTGATGGTTGTACAACAATGAATGAATTAAATGACACAGAACTATATACTTAAAAATGGTTAAAGTGGTAAATTTTGTTATTTATATTTACTACATTGAAAAACCCTAATCCTCTGATAATCCCTCCAAAACGTGTCATCGCTCAGTTGTGTCTGACTCTTTGTGACCCCATGGACTGTAGCCTATGAGGCTCCTCCGTCCGTGGGATTTTCCAGGCAAGAGTAGTGGAGTGGGTTGCCATTTCCTTCTCCAGGGGATCTTCCCGACCCAGGGATCGAACCCAGGTCTCCTGCATTGCAGGCAGACGCTTTACCCTCTAAGCCACCAGGGAAGCCCTAATCCCTCCAAACACAATCCTTTTTCAGACTTCCCATCTCAATTTTTAAAAAATAAAGAACCTTCAGATTAGCACATTTAAAAAAGTTATTTTGAAAATTTTATTTATTTATTATTTTTGGCTGTGCTGGGTCTTTGTTGCTGGACAAGCTTTTCTCTAGTTGTGGCAAGTGGGGTCTACTCTCTAGTTGAGGTGCACGGGCTTCTCACTGCAGTGGCTTCTCTTGTGGAACACATGGGCTCTAGAGTGCAGGCTCAGTAGTTGTGGCACATGGGCTTTGTTGCTCTGAGGCACGCGGAATCTTCCTGAATCAGCGATCGAACCCATGTCTCCTGCATTGGCAGGCAAATTCTTTACCACTGAGCCACCAGGGAAGCCCCCGCTGCCCCCAATCTCAATTAATACTGATTGTTTTTCCATTAGTCAAAGCCAAAGACTGATTCTCCGTTCAGCACATCGGTAAGTCTTCTTGGGGGTACCTTCAAATACATGCGTTTAGAATCTCACCACGTCTCACACCACCCAACACACTGGTCCACATTCATCCCTCCACACACATCTCCACTGGCTTTTCACATCATTCGATGTGACGGCATGGCTTTACTCAGACCACAAACCCTGAATCGTCTGTACCCTGAGGTTACCTCCCTGACTTCCCCTCTTACTGCTCTCTCTGTTCCACAGGCCTTCTGATGTCCAGACACCTTGGGAGTATCTGCCTCAGGGCCTTGGCCCCTGCCCTCCCCTCTGCCTGCATGACCTCTGCCCAAATCTCCTTGGTTTGCCCCCATTTCTAAGACTTGCATCCACATTTCACTGAGCCCTTCCAAGGCTACTCTGGAAAAATTTCAGCATCCTCCCAACACTTCCTACCTTCCTTGCCAGCTTTAGGTTTTTTTGCATTCACATGTAGCATTATTTACCATACTATGCTTGACCCTTGAAGAACGTGGGGGCTGGGGGTGCCAATCCTCCTCACAGTCAAAATCCACGGGTGACTTATGGTTGGCCCTCCAATACACACGGTCTCTCTCTTTCCCACTTGGGTATCCAAAGATTTAGCCTTCTGGGACTCCTGTGGGACTGTACTATTAAAAAAATCTGCATGTAAGGGGACCCATGCAGTTTGAAACTGTGTTGCTGGAGGGCCAACTGTATATGTTTTTTTTACCTCATATTTTTGGTCTTCCTCGCTGAAATAGATGATGCATTTTGTTTGTTTGCTTGCTTGTTTTTTGTCAAGCTATGTGGCTTGCAGAAACTTAGTTTCCTGACCAGGGATCAAACCCATGTGCCCTGTAGTAGAAGCATGGAGTCCTAACCACTGGACTGCTAGGGAATCCCCTGAAACACATGATGTTTAAGGCAGAGGTTTCAAATTAATGTGGTTGTCTGTTTTTCTCACAGTGCTCAGATCAGTCCAGTACCTGATATATAGTTGGCACTCAATAAATGATCGTTGAATAAATGAAAGAAAATCCAGATGTTTAGGGAGTTGCCTAGGATTCATATCTTTTAGGAAACTTTCTTTGATTGGTGCATGTCTAACCTAACCTCTTTATATGCATTCAACCTACTTTGGGTACTCAGTTGCTTAGTCGTGTGCGACTCTTTGTGACCCCATGGACTATCGCTCCCCAGGCTCCTCTGTCTGTGGGGATTTTCCAGTCAAGAATACTGGAGCGAGTTGCAATTTCCTCCTCCAGGGGATCTTCCTCACCCAGGGATCCAACCTGTGGCATCTTTATAAGCTTGGCTTTCATTTAAGCCAGTGATTCTCAACCAGGGGTAATTGTTCCCAGACCGGGGTCTTTTTGGCAGTATCTAGAGACAGCCTGTTACAAGGATGGAGGAGGGTTCTGGCATCTCTAATTGGCAGGGGCAAGAGATCTTACTAAACCTCCTCCAGTGCCCAGGACAGCTTCCCACAGTGAAGAATTGTCCGGACAAAATGTCATATATGCCAAGATTGAGAAACCCTGATGTAACCTAACCATGTTAGGAGTTATCTAGTCTGTACTTAGTAAGAGGTGAATTCCTTGAGGGCTGTTACAGCTTATATCGTGTCCTCTAAAAAAAAGACATGTTAAAGTCCTAAACCCTCACAATATGCCCTTCTCTGGATATGTGGAGCGCCAGTGATTGCTGGCAGCCTCCAAAGCTGGATGAGGCCAGAAAGGATTCTCCTTGGGAGCCCTTAGGGAGGGCATGACCCTGCCAACACCTTGATTTCGGAGTTCTAGCCTCCCCCCAAATTTCTGTTTTATTATTATTATTGTTATTTTTTGGGGGGGCTGCACTGGCTCTTCCTTGTGGCATAGGCTTCTCTAGCTGTGGCATGCAAGCTTAGATGCTCTGGGTGTGTGGGATCTTAGTTTCCCAACCAGGGATCAAACTCGAGTCCCTTGCATTGGAAGGGACTTAACCACTTAACCACTGGGCCACCAGGGAAGTCCCTTGTTTTAAGACATCCAGTTTTTGGTATTGTGTTAGGGCAGCTCTAGGAAACTACTACAAGGGCAGACCCAGTGCTAAACCCAAACCTGATCTGAGTGGGACAATCAAATTAGTTTCTTGGAAAAATGAGAGACTGCCAGGATGGATTTGACATCCTACTGAGGAAGGAGAGACAAGACGTCCAGTCTCCTGAGTACTTATGGGTCACCTGACTAAGAGCACACGTATAATACGTGTTCAAATCCACCAGCCACCAAAACCTTTCTCGGGAAAATTACCCCAGCACAAAATAGGTTTTTTGTTTTTTTTTTGGCTAATATTAACTTTGGTTCTCTGTCAGACCTGTGGACATAAAAACAAGGAGATCCCATAAATCTCACTGAGCTTGTGGTAGCTGCCACATTGTTGTTCAGTTACTAAGTCGTGTCTGACTCTTTGCAACCCCATGGACTGTAGCCTGAAAGGCTCCTCTGTCCATGGGATTCTCCAGGCAAGGATACTGGAAAGAAAGTGAAAGTGAAAGTCACTCGGTCATGTCTGATTCTTTGCGACCCCATGGACTATACAGTCCATGGAATTCTCCAGGCCAGAAAACTGGAGTAGGTAGCCTTTCCCTTCTCCAGGGGATCTTCCCAACCCAGGGATCGAACCCAGGTCTCAGATTCTTTACCAGCTGAGCTACTAGGGAAGCCCAAGAATTCTGGAGTGGGTGGCCTATCCCTTCTCCAGCGGATCTTCCTGACCCAGACATCAAACTGGGTCTCCTGCATTGCAGGTGGATTCTTTACCAACTGAGCTATGAGGGAAGCCCTAAGGATACTGGAGTGGGTTGCTATTTCCTTCTCCAGGAGATCTTCTGGACCCAGGGATCGAATCCACTTCTTCTGCACCGGAGGCAGATTCTTTACTACTGAGTCACCAGAGAAGCCCAGTCGCCACATTATGCCCTGATGAAACTTCCAGTGGCTAAAGTTATAGCTCTTCACCCATGGGTGGGAAGGACTTTCTAAAGGGCACTGGCCCACCGTGGAGACAATTGTCATGGTGCGTTTTCTGAAGGCTTGTTGGTGCTAATGAAGGGTGAAGCTTTCTGTATGATTATTTCTTTTAAAAAAATGGGAATAATTTTTAAATAAACAAAGGTCTGAATTTAAGGGCTACTTACTGTCCCAGGACCAAGATGAATGGTGAATGGCAAGTTTTCGTGAAGATCTTCTGTAGCCTGATTAGCCATGCTGGGATTCCAGAGAGATAATGTCTTTTCACATAGAAAACATCCTATTGATTTCCTGTTAGTATTATCCCGAAAATGTGCAGTGTATCTATGGAACAGAGACAATCTTCCATCAGTTGCTTTATGGGAAGAGAATGGTTATTGTATCTCTTCCCATAAAATATAATCTCTTTTCCTCTTCCAAAATCTACCCGTCCTTCTGGGAATTACCAGTTGTAATCTGTGGAAGTGAATTGATTTTTCTTTTCTTCTGTATGTGCCGGTATTTTTATATTTGGCTTTTCTACATTTTCTCATTGTTCTCTGGAGTCTGGCTTTTTGAGATTGTTATTTGAGCTTGTCTAAAAATTCTTTCTGAAAAATCAGTCCCATTGAAACACGCGCAGGGTGGGGATGCTAGCAACTGTGTGACTTGCTCAAATGGAAGGTGCCCCTCCCCCATCCTCCACTGGGGGCTGCTGTTTGCCTAGTTGGGATTTAGGGACCCTGAGAGGTTGTCTAGTGTATTCCAACAGGATAAAAATGCAAAACCCCAAATCATCGAAGGAAGCAAGTGCTCTTTCAGCATCGACTCTGGGCATCTCTTCAGGATCAGTTAAGATGCAAGGGCAAAGTCCTTCATATTTAATTTATTATTATTATTATTTTTTACTTTCTCGGCTGCGCTGGGTCTTAGTTGCAGCATGCAGGATCTTTTAGTTGCAGCATGTGGGATCTAGTTCCCTGATCAGGGATCAAACCTGGGCCCCCTGCTTTTTGAATGAGAATCTTAGCCACTGGACCACCAAGGAAGACCCCAGCCCTTCAAAGTTAAATATCATGCTCTGAGCAGCACATCCTAACCTAGTGAATTTGGCCCAGAAGCCCCCAGTAATGCAGTCTTGTCCAGACTTTACAGATGGAGGTCTGCAAACGCTGGTTCCAGCTGCAAAGCCTGTACTTGGGTTCTTTCCTCACTTCTTTTTAAATGCAGACCCTCCCTCAACTCAGATTGTAAAGAATCTGCCTGCATTTTAGGAGACCGGGGTTCGATCCCTGAGTTGGGAAGATCCTCTGGAGAAGGGAATGGCAATGCACCCCAGTATTCTTGCCTGGAGAATCCCATGGCTACAGTCCACGGGGTTGCAAAGAGTCGGACATGATTGAGCTACTAACACTTTCACTTTCACTTTTTCACTCCCTCAGCTCTCCTATCTGAAATCCACTCCTGGAGATGTGAGCCTGCTGCAAGCCCCTGGCCACACACGAAACTCCCATGGTATGTATGGACTGGACTGCACCTTCCCAGCCAGCGAGTAATTACAATTGCTTTTATTCCTTGCCTATTGCATGTGCACTATTTTATAGCTCTGCAGTGGGCTGTGTCTTCAGGCTTTTCTCTTTTCTCACTCTCTCCACTTTTGCATTGTGCCTGGAGCCAACAAATTTATTTTGCCCTATTGCCAGATGAATTTTTTTTAAGCCTAAAAATATGTATTTATCTATGTATGATATAAAATAAATCTCATTGTTATGGGCCGAAAGGTGTCCCTTCCAAATTTGTTTGGTGAAGTCTTAACTCCTGGTACCTAAGAATATGACTGCATTTAAACTGGGTCTTCAAAGAAGTAATTAATCTAAAAAGAGGTCATTGGGGTGGGCCCTAATCCGATATGATTTGTGTCCCTAAAATGAGGAGAATAGGACACACACACAGAGGGAAGGCCATGTGAAGACCCAGAGAGAAGACGGCTGTCTGTTAGCCAGGGAGAGAGGCTTCAGAAAAAAGCAACCTGCCTACATCCTGATCTTGAACTTCTAGCTTCTAGAAATGTGATTTAGAGATTTTCTTGGTGGTCCATTGGTTAATTAACACCACCTTCCAACACAGGGGGTGCAGGTTCGATCCCTGGTCAGAAAGCTAAGACCCTACATGCCTCATGGCCAAAACCCCCAAGCCACAAAACAGAAGCAGTATTGTAACAAATTCAATGAAGTCTTTAAAAATGGTCCACATAGGACTTCCCTGGTGGTACAGTGGATAAGAATCCACCTGCCAATATAGGGGACATGGATTTGATCCCCGGTCAGGAAAGATCCTTCAAGCCTTGAAGCAACTAAGCCCCTGCTTGGCAACTACTGAAGCCCATATGCCTAGAGCCTGTGCTCCACAATAAGAGAAGGCACCACAATGAGAAGCCCATGCACCGCAACGAAGAATAGCCCCAGCTTGCCGCAATCAGGGAAAGTCCATGTGCAGCAACGAAGACCCAGTACAACCAAAGATAAAATAACCACAGTCCACATAAAAAGAAAATCTTAAAAAAACTTTCTGTGTTACAGGTCCCCCAGTCTATGACTCTTTGTCATGGCAGCCCTGGCAAAGTGATACAATCAATTAGTCACAAGACAAAGGTCAAATTTCTTAACTTGATGTTCAAGACCCGCTGTGTCCTTGTCCCACCCCACTTTCCAGTCTCTCTTCTTCCTGTCCGGTCTCTGTCCTCCTGTTCCTCATCTGAATGGCTCCTAGGCTCCTCCCATCCCAGACTCCCTCCTACCATTCCCGCTTTGCCTGAGCACATTGTCTTCCCAGGCAGTGCTCACCTCCCTCTCTAGTTGTGCAGACCCACACCAGGGCCAAGCCAAGTCCAGCCCTTCCCCGAAGCTTCAGTGACACTCTATTAACTAGGAAAGAGGCGTGGAGGTTTACTGTGGATCGTGCAGTGGTTTTCAAACTGTGCCCCCAGGACCCTTTCTCGGGGGCTTTGGTGTGTAACAGAGGATGACAACAAAGCCATAGAGGTCAGGCTCCCCTTGGCATCCACTGACCAGAGATTTGGACTTTGTCCTGTGCGAGTCACTTGTCCTTCCATATATTATTCAAAAACTGTTCTGTGGGGGTGAAAATGAAGCCTGAGATCTCTGCTGAAAACCCTACCCAGGATGGAATGACAACAAAATGTCCAAAAAAGTCGTAGGAAGCTAATGGTCCTGCTCAGGAAACACTTAAGCAAACAAAGCCCGTAACGCTTTTTATCTAGATTTCCTAGAACTGTACTCATTGTGCGAGATAAACTCAATTATCAAAACTCATTGACTCTGAAAATGTAGCTTCCATATACACTTCTGCCCGTTGCAATTCATCAGACAGGCAGCTGTGACACCGTTAATGCAATCATCTCTTGCTGTGTTATTAATCTGTTTTCTAAGTATGAGAGGAGGGCAGTTTGGATTCTCTGATACAGATGTGGACACTGGCCAGGTCACCTCTGGCCAGGGGTTTGCAGCATGATGACTTCATGAAGAAATCAATTTCTGTTCCCCTCGGCTGACCTTAGGGTCTTCTTCTCAGGCTTGCTTATCTCCATTGTAATATAAAAATTAAATTTCAGTCTTTATGATTTATGCAGTGTTATTTCTTTCAGAAGTTTAATGGCACATCTTGTATGTTAGTGAGGTCCCAATGAGGCAGGGAGGGGCTGGGCTGTAATTATTTCTCTCTGAGCGTTAAGCTAAGGTTCTTCTCCAAAATTTAGACCAAATTTCCTTGGAGGTGTTTTTTTTTTTTTGCTTTCTTAAAATTTTTTTTTATTGAAGTATAGTTGATTTATAATGTGTTAATTTCTATTGTACAGCAAAGTGATTATATATATATATACACGCATTCTTTTTCATATTCTTTTCCATTCTGGTTTATCACAGGATATTGAATATAATTCCCTGTGCTATATAGTAGGATGGGCTTCCCTGGTGGCTCAGTAGTAAAGAATCCACCTGCAATCCTGGAGACTCGGGTCTGAGGGTTCAATCCCTGGGTCAAGAAGATTCCCTGGAGAAGGAAACAGCAACTCACTCACTCCAGTACTCTTGCCTGGGAAATCCCATGGAGAGAGGAGCTTGGCCGGCTATCGTCCGTGGGGTCGTAAGAGTCAGAGATGACTTAGCGACTGAATTATCACCACTAACAGTAGGACCTTGTTGGGAGCTTGGGATAAGCAGATGCAAACTAGTATATATAGGATGGTTGAACAACAGGGTCCTTGAAACTTTTTGCTCCAGAGACCTGGCCAGAAGATTTCCCACCTGTAGGACTTAGAGCTTTCTTAAAGTAGCCTTTCAGTATGAAGTGTCAAGCTGTGAATTTGCAGTGGATTTATTGAATGTCCATGAGATGAGTCATGAAAGAGTGGTTAGATACTCCCCAGAGAAATATACAAGTTTTCCCTCATTCTCTGCTCCCCTGAAACCCCACCCCACCAATAAACAAACAGCTTTTGAGTCTCAAATCCCTGGACTTCTTCAGAGAAATGGACAATTGCCTTGGAATCAAGGTGAGGTTATTTATTCTGATGCAGATGGATGTTTTGTTGATATGTGAACCCCTTCTTCTCTCTGAAGGTATAATTCCTTTTCTCATAAAATTCCATAACTGGATTCATAAGTCAGTATCATCTACTCTGATTACTTTGTTTCATCAGCGTTTCCTAGGCTATAGATTTCCTATGTTTCTGATCAGTTACCATGGATATGCTTTGATTATCACAGTTCTTAGTAACTAGGAGCTGCACTTTTGTAGACTTCAGTCCATTGTAAGAACCAACCTGCGCAAAGCTCTCAGGATCAACCTTGTTTGTTTGTTTTTAATTCTTTTCTCATGAGAGTGGAAGAATTACAGATACAGGGGAAACAGTGGGGAGGAGGAGTGAAACAAATCCGCCATATGCTTGTTTATTATTAAATATTTGCCTCTCATCTTCCTTCAGAGCATACGTTTTGAATGTGGTTTAAGCTTCGGAGGCACTTCCCTCTGAGGTGGCTGAGTTTGGGGGACCATTTCCATCACTGCCTTCCTCTCTTGATCATACTCATCACAGCACAGGCTAATTACTTGTTTACCTGTCTGTCTTCTCCTTTCCCCCAGCCTGTCTGTGATGTTCCTGAGTGTGTGTGTGTGTTAGTTGCTCAGTCATGTCCGACTCTTTGCGACCTCGTGGACTGTAGCCCTCCAGCTATGCAATTTTTCAGGCAAGAATAGTGGAATGGGTAGCCATTTCCTTCTCTAGGGAATCTTTCCAACTCAGAGATCGACCCCAGGTCTCCTGCATTGCAGGCAGAGTCTTTACTGTCTGAGCCACCAAGGAAGCCCATTGCTAATATCCCCAAAGGAGTATGGGGTACAGGGTTCTCAGTATGAATGAATGAATGGATGAATGAATGAATGGCTATTTTCTTGTATTTCTCATCTCTCACTCAGCTGACAAGAGCAGTTAGAAATCTAAGATCCCTTGCTTGAGACAGGGCTCCTCTGGTTGTAAGAAAACACAAAAACACTCAAAGAACGGTGGTGGGAGAGGAAGTGGAGGGCTAGGCGCAGGCAAGGGGTCCAGGAAACGCTGGGTATGCAGACTCAGAAATTCCAGCAGCTAGAGGGCCGCTCTGATCCAGGGCTGCCCTGCTGATCACAGGAGCAGTTTGTACATTTTACTCTGGCTATTGCCATTAACACGAGTCAGCTTCTCAAAGCCTCTCTGCTCCCCTTGCCTGCTTCTCACTCTTTACTCAACATGTTTTCTGTCCTCTAGAGCTTCTGCTTGTCCATGCTTTCTTCTTCCTCATGACTTCAGGTGCATAAGACCCCCTGTGGCCTCTCTGACTTCTTTCTACATTGCCATGTTTAAACTTCAACTTTGCATACTGACTGCCTTCTTCTCTCAGCCCTATAGTTTCTTTTTTTTAAATATTAAAATGTAGTTGATTCACAATGCTGTGTTAATTTCTGCTGTAAAGGAAGGTGATTCACTTATATATACATATATATATTCTTTTTCATATTCTCTTCCATTATGGTTTATCACAGTGTATTGAACATAGTTCCCTGTGCTATGCAGTAGGACCTTGTTTTTATTCATTCTATATATTCTAGTCTGCATCTGCTAATCCCAAACTCCCAACCCATCTCTCCCCCAACTGCCTCCTCCTTGGCAACCACAAGTCTGTTCTCTATGTCTATGAATTTGTTTCTGTTTTGTAGATAAGTTCATTTGTGTCATATTTTAGATTCCACATGTAAATCATATCATATAGCATTTGTCTTTCTCTTTCGGGCTTACTTCACTTGATATGATGATCTCTAGTTCCATCCATGTTGCTGCAAATGGTATTATTTTGTCCTGTTTTATGGCTGAGTAGTATTCCATCGTCTGTATGTACCACACCATCTTTATCGATTCATCTGTTGGTGGACCAGTCTTATAATCTCTTCTGCAAATGCTCAGAGCAACAATCTGGCCTAATTCATCTTTCTCTGCAATGTACGGCCAATGGATTGGAGGTCCCCAGATCAGAATACCCATGGTCCAATCAGATAGAGCTGGAGGTCACTGCAATGTGCTAGAAAACATGGCTGCCCATGGCAGCTGTCACCAAGGGATGTGGGCATGTTCTCTGTAACACCCTGCACTGTGGAGTAGCCATGTGTCCAGGGGCTAGACCTCAGTTGGACCAGGAAAGGGCTGCTGAAGTCAACTGAGATAATTTCACTTCTCTGCCCCTTGCCAGGTCTTGGTCAAAGGACTCCAGGTTGGGCCAGCACACAGCATTCCTCTGTGCAGGGATTGGTCCGGGGATGAGTTTATCAGTCAGATTGATGATTCACAGGGGAGATAAGCAGAGCACTGCTGGGCTGGAAAGGTCCTTGTTCTCAGGGGAGAGCCATGGAGGAAGGTGGTTTCTCTTCTTTGGGACATTGTGTTGTGCAGTGGGGAGGTCCAGAGCTTATGCAGCCATCCTTGCTTCTGGCTGGAGGACTACATCACCGCCCAAGTGGACAGAACCCAGGGCAGGCCAGGGAAACATCCAGAGACCATGGCCCATGTAGGTCTTGAAGCCCACCCTTTCTCTTGACTGCCAGTCACGTGATCCAATACATTTCCTTATTGTGTAAGCCGGTTTGGGCTGTGTGTTTGTAATTTGCAGCTGCTTTACAGAGATGGAGGGGTAAGAGGGGAGAGTCCTTGGGGATGGGAGGCAGTGGGTTGCTGATGTTTCCAATGGTCAATTCTGAATGTCAGCAGGAGGAAGGCCGGTTTTACAGGCGGCCACCTAGGTCATCACACAGTGCTCTGAGCTTGGCTTGATGCTCCATGTTGTCATCCTGAGATTCCTAAACATTTTTAAACAAGGATTTGCATTTTCATCTTGCACAGATTTTATAGCTTGCCCCAGGCAGGTGATATGATATATAGTAAAGGACTTCTAAACCATAAACCACTGTGCATGGGACTTCCCTGGTGGTCCAGTGTGGTTAAGACTCTGTGCTTCCACTGCAGGAGGCACGGTCAGGGAACTAAGATCCCACATGCCACGTGGTGGACAAAATGATATAATTTTGAAAAAATTAAACTGTAAAGCACTATACAAAGCATTAATTGTTATTTAAAAGCCTCTCATCTCCCCAGGGATAAAAGAGACTGTGTGGACCTCCCCTGTCTGGGGTCTTCCTACTGGGAAATCTCCCATTCCCACAGTCCAACTGTCTGATCTGACCCAGGGAACCTGCACAGATGGGAACCTGCAGGTGAGTTCAGACCTTCTGAAAGATAGGTGGAGAACCCATTGCTCATAGAAGGATATTATATGTCTCCAGAAGTTTAGGGAAGTATGTGGCCAAAGTTAAACTTTGTTTAATTGTTAAATAAGCAGGCAAAGCAAACACATGCATGCGCGTGCGCACACACACACACACACACAGATTGCCTTGTTTTTTATTTAAATTTTATTTTATATTGGACTATTGTGTTAATTTCAGATGTACAGCAAAGTGATTCAGTTATACATATATACATATTTTTCTTTTTCAGATACTTTTCCCAGGTATATTATTACAGAGTAGAGTTCCCTGTGCTATACAGTGGTTGTTTAGTTGCTAAGTCGTGTCCAACTCTTTTGCAGACCCCATGGACTGTAGCCCTCCAGGCTCTTCTGTCCATGGGATTTCCCAGGCAAGAATACTAGAGAGGGTGTCGTTTCCTTTTCTGGGGTATCTTCCCGATCCAGGGATCGAACTTGCGTCTCCCTCATTGATAGGCTAGTTCTTTACCACTGAGCCACCAGGGAAGCCTGTGCCATACAGTAGGTCCTTGCTTTTTTAAAGATTTTATTTATTTTTGGCTGCACTGGGTCTTCATTGCTGCTTGTGGGCTTTCTCAAGTTGCAGAGAGTGGAGGCTCCTCTCTAATTGCCACGCCCAGGGGTTTCTCATTGTGGTGGCTTCTCTTGTTGCAAAGCACAGGCTCTAGAGCTCAGGCTCAGTAGTTGCAGTGTCCCGGCCCAGTTGTCCCATGTCATGTGGGACCAGGGATGGGATCTGTGTCGCCTGCATTGGTAGCTGGATTCTTAACCACTGGACCACCAGGGAAGTCCCAGTAGGTCCTTGTTGATTATCAGTCGTGTGTGTATGTTCATCCTCAAGCTCCTAATTTATCCCTCTCCACATGGATTGCTTCATCTGCCTGAATTAAATCCGCTACCCTGTTTGCCGCCTCCTCTGCTCTTCAGGGACCTGTCTTCAACCTGTGGGCAAAGCTGTCCCACCTTTATCCTGCACACGTGTGTGTGTGTCTTGGGTGGAAAGAACGACTGTCTGATTCAGCCTGTCCTTTCATCTTGCTAATGTTGTTACTGAGTGAGTGTTACTTCGGAGATAATTAATGTGTCCCATTTTGGTGCAAAAATATACCTTGTCCTGGGTCACATGACAAATGTAACCATAAAAAGTTTAAAATGCTATTATTTAAAATTTATTTTCTCATAAAAATGGTTCCTGAAATGATCATAATTTGAATAACTTACTCTATAGTTATAATACATTATGCCCTGGCTTGGGGCCAGGTCTGGGAATCCTGGGGCCTTGCGAGATTGCTGTCATAGTGAGAATTCTGCAGCCCAGAAGACATCGTCTCTGTTCACAAGTCCGTTCCATTTTGCATCAACCTGAAACTCCAGCTGCACAACGTCCATTTTATATTCTTGCCTCCTTGCTCCTAAAAGAGCATATCTTTGTGACGTTACTGTGGAGATATAGAGGTTCTTAAAAAGTGGGTTTATTTCTTAGCTAAAGGAAATGCCTGAAGTAGCTGGAACCCTCTGTCTAGCATCCCCTTTGTGCTTCACCAGTGACTCCAAATTTTTGCTTTGGGGACCCTCTTCCCCCAAGGTTGTCTGACCTCAGAGTCATCTGGAGTGCTTGGGAGCAGGAAGTCTTGGTCATCATTTAGTGATGAACATGGATCCCAGAAACCTTCAGTGTTCCTAGCACAGGATGAGGGCGGCAGTCACCACCTGACAAGGCTGCATCCCTGCTAGTGCCCACAGGAAAGCCTGGGGCTCCCTGCTGTGCACCTGCTCACAGGTGCAGCTCACCTGGTGCCAAGCACTGTACGTTGTTCATGAATCTTTACAACCATCCTGTGGGAAAGTGTATTTATTTCCTGTAACTGCTGTAACTGGTTACCACAAATTTAGTGACCCCACCCACCCACCCCAAGCAACACAAAGGTGGCGCTGCTGGTAAAGATCCTGCTTGCCAATGCAGGAGACGCAGATTCGATCCCTGGGTCAGGAAGATCCCCTGGAGGAGGGCATGGCAACCCACTCCAATATTCTTGCCTGGAGAATACCATGGACAGAGGAGCCTGGAGGGCCATGGTCCGTAGGGTCTCAAAGAGTTGGACACGACTGAAGCGACTTAGCACGCAAACAACACGAATTTATTTATCTTACAATTCTGGAGGAAATGGGTCATCTGGGGTTAAAAACAAGGTGTGGGAAGACTTATTTCCTTCTGTTCCTTCCAAGGCTTTAGGGGAGAATCCGGTTCCTCACCCTTTCCGGCTTCTAGAGGCACCCATAGTCCTTGGTCTGTAGTCCCTTCCTCCCATAGCAGCTTCAAATCTCTCTGTCTAACCTTTGCTTCATCCTCACACCTTCTTGCCTTGTTCTGATCTTCTTATCTCCCTTTTTTTTTATTTTTTAATTTTTTTTTATAAATTTATTTATTTTAGTTGGGGGCCAATCACTTCACAACATTGCAATAGTTTTTGCCATACATTGACATGAATCAGCCATGGGTTTACATGTGTCCCCCTCCTGGACCCCCCACCCACCTCCCTCCCCATCCCATCCTTCTGGATCATCCCATTGCCCCGGCCCTGAGCCCTTGTCTCATGCATCGAACATGGAATGGTGTTCTGTTTCACATATGATAATATACATGTTTCAATGTTATTCTCCCAGAACGTCCCACCCTCACCTTCTCCCTCAGAGTCCATAAAATTGTTCCATGCATCTGTGTCTCTTATTCTGTCTCGCATATAGGGTTATCGTTACCATCTTTCAAATTCCATATATATGCATTAGTATACTGTATTGTTGTTTTTCTTTCTGGCTTACTTCACTCTGTATAATGGGCTCCAGTTTCATCCATCTCAGTAGAACCGATTCAAATGTATTTTTTTTAATGGCTGAGTAATATTCCATTGTGTATATGTACCACAGCTTCCTTATCCATTCGTCTGCTGATGGACATCTAGGTTGCTTCCATGTCCTGGCTATTGTAAACAGTGCTGCGATGAACATTGGGGTACACGCGTCTCTTTCAATTCTGGTTTCCTCGGTGTATATGCCCAGCAGTGGGATTGCTGGGTCATATGGCAGTTCTATTCCCAGTTTTTTAAGGAATCTCCACACTGTTCTCCATAGTGGCTGTACTAGTTTGCATTCCCACCAACAGTGTAAGAGGGTTCCCTTTTCTCCACACCCTCTCCAGCATTTATTGCTTGTAGACTTTTGGATAGCAGCCATTCTGACTGGTGTGAAATGATACCTCATTGTGGTTTTGATTTGCATTTCTCTAATAATGAGTGATGTTGAGCATCTTTTCATGTGTTTGTTAGCCATCTGTATGTCTTCTTTGGAGAAATGTCTGTTTAGTTCTTTGGCCCATTTTTTGATTGGGTCGTTTATTTTTCGGGAATTCAGCTGCAGAAGTTGCTTGTATATTTTTGAGATTAATTGTTTGTCTGTTGCTTCATTTGCTATTATTTTCTCCCATTCTGAAGGCTCTCTTTTCACCTTGTTTATAGTTTCCTTTGTTGTGCAAAAGCTTTTAATTTTAATTAGGTCCCATTTGTTTATTTTTGCTTTTATTTCCAATATTCTAGGAGGTGGGTCATGGAGGATCCTGCTGTGATTTATGTCGGAGAGTGTTTTGCCTATGTTTTCCCCTAGGAGTTTTATTGTTTCTGGTCTTACATTTAGATCTTTAATCCATTTTGAGTTTATTTTTGTGTACGGTGTTAGGAAATGTTCTAGTTTCATTCTTTTACAAGTGGTTGACCAGTTTTCCCAGCACCACTTGTTAAAGAGATTGTCTTTTCTCCATTGAATATTCTTGCCTCCTTTGTCGAAGATAAGGTGTCCATAGGTGCGTGGGTTTATCTCTGGGCTTTCTATTTTGTTCCATTGATCTATATTTCTATCTTTGTGCCAGTACCATACTGTCTTGATGACTGTGGCTTTGTAGTAGAGCCTGAAGTCAGGCAGGTTGATTCCTCCAGTTCCATTCTTCTTCCTCAAGATTGCTTTGGCTATTCGAGGTTTCTTATATTTCCATACAAATTGTGAGATGATTTGTTCTAGTTCTGTGAAAAATACCATTGGTAGCTTGATAGGGATTGCATTGAATCTATAGATTGCTTTGGGTAGTATACTCATTTTCACTATATTAATTCTTCCAATCCATGAACACGGTATATTTCTCCATCTGTTTGTGTCCTCTTTGATTTCTTTCATCAGTGTTTTATAGTTTTCTATATATAAGTCTTTTGTTTCTTTAGGTAGATATATTCCTAAGTATTTTATTCTTTTTGATGCAATGGTGAATGGTATTGTTTCCTTAATTTCTCTTTCTGTTTTCTCATTATTGGAGTATAGGAATGCAAGGGATTTCTGTGTGTTAATTTTATATCCTGCAACTTTACTATATTCATTGATCAACTCTAGTAATTTTCTAGTAGAGTCTTTAGGGTTTTCTATGTAGAGAATCATGTCGTCTGCAAACAGTGAGAGTTTTACTTCTTCTTTTCCTATCTGTATTCCTTTTATTTCTTTTTCAGCTCTGATTGCTGTGGCCAAAACTTCCAAAACTATGTTGAATAGTAGTGGTGAAAGTGGGCATCCTTGCCTTGTTCCTGACTTTAGGGGAAATGCTTTCAATTTTTCACCATTGAGGATAATGTTTGCTGTGGGTTTGTCATATATAGCTTTTATTATGTTGAGATATGTTCCTTCTATTCCTGCTTTCTGGAGGGTTTTAATCATAAATGTATGCTGAATTTTGTCAAAGGCTTTTTCTGCATCTATTGAGATAACCATATGGTTTTTTCCTTTCAATTTGTTAATGTGGCGTATTACATTGATTGATTTGCGGATGTTAAAAAAACCTTGCATTCCTGGGATAAAGCCCACTTGGTCATGATGTATGATCTTTTTAATATGATGTTGGATTCTGTTTGCTAGAATTTTATTAAGGATTTTTGCATCTATGTTCATCAGTGATATTGGCCTGTAGTTTTCCTTTTTTGTGACATCTTTGTCTGGTTTTGGAATTAGGGTGATGGTGGCCTCATAGAATGAGTTTGGAAGTTTACCATCTTCTGCAATTTTCTGGAAGAGTTTGAGTAGGATAGGTGTTAGCTCTTCTCTAAATTTTTGGTAGAATTCCGCTGTGAAGCCGTCTGGTCCTGGGCTTTTGTTTGCTGGAAGATTTCTGATTACAGTTTCGATTTCCGTGCTTGTGATGGGTCTGTTAAGATCTTCTATTTCTTCATGGTTCAGTTTTGGAAAGTTATACTTTTCTAAGAATTTGTCCATTTCTTCCAAGTTGTCCACTTTATTGGCATATAGCCAGTTGGTAGTAGTCTCTTATGATCCTTTGTATTTCTGTGGAGTCTGTTGTGATCTCTCCATTTTCATTTCTAATTTTGTTGATCTGATTCTTCTCCCTTTGTTTCTTGATGAGTCTGGCTAATGGCTTATCAATTTTGTTTATCTTCTCGAAAAACCAGCTTTTAGTTTTGTTGATTTTTGCTATGGTCTCTTTTGTTTCTTTTGCATTTATTTCTGCCCTAATTTTTAAGATTTCTTTCCTTCTACTGACCCTGGGGTTTTTCATTTCTTCCTTCTCTAGTTGCTTTAGGTGTAGAGTTAGTTGATTTATTTGATTTTTTTCTTGTTTCTTGAGGTACGCCTGTATTGCTATGAACCTTCCCCTTAGTATTGCTTTTACAGTGTCCCATAGGTTTTGGGTTGTTGTGTTTTCATTTTCATTCGTTTCCATGCATAATTTTATTTCTTTTTTGATTTCTTCTGTGATTTGTTGGTTATTCAGAAGCGTGTTGTTTAGCCTCCATATGTTGGAACTTTTAATAGTTTTTTTCCTGTAATTGAGGTCTAATCTTACTGCATTGTGGTCAGAGAAGATGGCTGGGATGATTTCAATTTTTTTGAATTTACCAAGGCTAGATTTATGGCCCAGGATGTGATCTATCCTGGAGAAAGTTCCATGTGCACTTGAGAAAAAGGTAAAATTGATTGTTTTGGGGTGGAAACTCCTGTAAATATCAATTAAATCTAATTTGTCTATTGTATCATTTAAAGTTTGTGTTTCCTTGTTAATTTTCTGTTTAGTTGATCTATCCATATGCGTGAGTGGAGTATTAAAGTCTCCCACTATTATTGTGTTATTGTTAATTTCCCCTTTCATACTTGTTAGTATTTGCCTTATATATTGTGGTGCTCCTATGTTGGGTGCATATATATTTATGATTGTTACGTCTTCTTCTTGAATTGATCCTTTGATCTTTATGTAGTGTCCTTCTTTGTCCCTTTTCACATCCTTTATTTTAAAGTCTATTTTATCTGAAATGAGTATTGCGACTCCTGCTTTCTTTTGGTCTCCGTTTGCATGGAATATGTTTTTCCATCCTTTCACTTTCAGCCTGTGTGTGTCTCTAGTTTTGAGGTGGGTCTCTTGTAGACAGCATATATAGGGGTCTTGTTTTTGTATCCATTCAGCAACCCTTTGTCTTTTGGTTGGGGCATTCAACCCATTTACATTTAAGGTAATTATTGATAAGTATGATCCCGTTGCCATTTACTTTGTTGTTTTGAGTTCGTGTTGAAACATCCTTTCTGTGTTTCCTGTTTAGAGAAGATCCTTTAGCATTTGCTGGAGAGCTGGTTTGGTGGTGCTGAATTCCCTCAGCTCTTGCTTGTCTGTAAAGCTTTTGAATTCTCCTTCATATCTGAATGAAATCCTTGCTGGGTACAGTAATCTGGGTTGTAGATTATTCTCTTTCATTACTTTAAGTATGTCCTGCCATTCCCTTCTAGCCTGAAGGGTTTCTATTGAAAGATCAGCTGTTATCCTTATGGGGATCCCCTTGTGTGTTATTTGTTGTTTTTCCCTTGCTGCTTTTAATATTTGTTCTTTGTGTTTGATCTTTGTTAATTTGATTAATATGTGTCTTGGGGTGTTTCGCCTTGGGTTTATCCTGTTTGGAACTCTCTGGGTTTCTTGGACTTCTGTGACTATTTCTTTCCTCAATTTAGGGAAATTCTCAACTATTATCTCCTCGAGTATTTTTTCATGGCCTTTCCTTTTATCTTCTTCTTCTGGGACTCCTATGATTCGAATGTTGGGGCGTTTCATATTGTCCCAGATGTCCCGGAGGTTTTCCTCATTTCTTTTGATTCTTTTTTCTTTTTTCCTCTCTGCTTCGTTTATTTCCATCATTCTATCTTCTACCTCACTTATCCTATCTTCTGCCTCCGTTATTCTACTGTTGGTTCCCTCCAGAGTGTCTTTTATCTCCTTTATTTCATTATTCATTCTATATTGATTCCTTTTTATTTCTTCTAAGTCCTTGATAAACATTTCTTGCATCTTCTCAATCTTTGTCTCCAGGCTATTTATCTGTAACTCCATTTTGCTTTCAAGATTTTGGATCATTTTTATTATCCTTATTCTAAATTCTTTTTCAGATAGATTCCCTATCTCCTCCTCTTTTGTTTGGCTTTGTGGGGATTTCTCATTTTCCTTTACTTGCTGAGTATTTCTCTGTCTTTTCATCTTGTTTAGATTGCTGTGTTAGGCGTGGCCCTTCTGTATTCTGGTAGTATGAAGTTCCTCTTTGTTGTGGAGGTTCCTCACTGCGGTTGGGGTTGGACAGGTGGCTTGTCAAGGCTTCCTGGTTGGGGGAGCTTGTGTCGGTGTTCTGGTGGGTGGAGCTGGATTTCTGCTCTCTAGAGTGTAATGGAGTGACCAGTATTAATTTTTGAGATGTCTATGGATTTGGTGTGCCTCTGGGCAGCCTGTATATTGATGCTCAGGTCTATGTTCCTGCGTTGCTGGAGAATTTGCGTGGTATGTCTTGCTCTGGAACTTATTGTCTCTTGGGTGGAGCTTGGTTTCAGTGAATTTATGGAGGCTATTGGATGGTCTCTTATTAATTAATGTTTCCCCTGGCTTTCAGTCTTATTCTTGCAGTAGCCTCAAGACTTCTCCTTCCATACAGCCTCAATAATAAAACTTTTAGGTTAATGGTGAAAAGATTCTCCACAGTGAGGGATACCCAGAAAGGTTCACTGAGTTACATGGAGAGATGAGGTGGGGGGGGTGGGTTGAGGTGACCAGGAGGGGAAGAGGGGAATTCAAATGTGGAGAGAGCAATCTAGCCAGTAAGCACTTCCCTCTGTGCTTTCCACAGTTTGGAACCCTCAGAGTGATTCACAGAGATACATAGAGAGGGGGGAGGAAGGTAACAGAGGTGAGCATGAGTAGAAAGGGAGGAATTAAGAGGGGAGAGAGAGATCTGGGCAGTATCCTGTTCCTGAAGTGTTCTCCGGTACCCAGAACACCCTCAGAGATTCACAGAATTGGGTTGAGAAGAGAAGGAGGAGGGTGGGAGATAGAGGTTCCCTGAGGGAGAAGAAAGAGCATCAATAGGTGGAGAGAGTGATCAGGCCAGTGATCACACTCCTGAGTAAAAGTGGGTCCTAAAGATTGGGTTCTTAAATGTACAAAGTTGATATCAAATATGTAAAACAAAGATTAAAAATCTAGAGTAGAGGTTAGACTCTTATAAAACTTACAATCTAAAAAAAAAAAAAAAAGAAAAAAGGAAACAGTGTAAAAAGAAAAAAAAACAGTAAAACAGTAAAAAAAGAAACAGTAAAAAAATGTAGAACAGGAAAAAAACATTAAAAAAAGAAAACACAAAAGGTATAAGATATATGTATGTAGTTTGCTTCAAAAATAGGGTGTTTTTTTTTTTTGCAAGTTAATAGTGGGTTATGAAAATGAAAGTTAAAGGTGTAATAGAGGACTTGAAGAAAAAGGAAAGAAGAGAAAAAAAAATTTTTTTTTTTAATTAAAAAAAAAAAAAAGTAAAAAATATATATATCCCGGACTTTCTCTGGAGCTGTTGTGAGCAGTGTGGGATCTGCTCAGTTTTAGATAGATCCTTATTCCTGCTTATACTTTTCAAGATCTATAGGTCCTTTTCAATGCAGTCGGTATTAACTACAGGGATCTTAATCTGTTGGCCTGTCCCTTCCAAAGCGCTTCCCTCTGTTTATTTGGCTTCTGTTTGGAGATCTCTTCAGTATCTAATTTCCGCCCTGCAACAAAGCGGTGGAGGTGATCTCTTTAGGTTCGCTTGTTCAGTCGTGCTGTGGGGAGGAAGGAACACTGCAATTCTGGCGTGCGTGTGGTAAGCTCGCAGTGTCTCGGCCGCACTGGGTTCGCCCCCGCTCACGGCGTGTGTGCTTTCGCCGTCTACCCTGCTCAGGCTTCAGGTTACTCGGCCGGGGAGCGGGCCCTGAGCTGCGTGCACTTCCCAGGTCTAAGCCGCTCAGGTTCAGGCTCCCGGTTACTCCACAAAGGCGCAGACTCGGTTTCGCCCGCGGCTTGTGCCGTTCCCGGTCGGAGCTGCCCAGGCGGCCAGGAGTTTGGCGAGGGCGCTCTCCCCTGTTGGGGCGGTGCGGCTTATCACCTCCCTGGTCCCCGCCTCGGTTTACGGGCGCGCCCGGCTCCGGTGTGCTTTGTGTCGGTTCTGGGGAGCTGGTCTCTGGCTGCGACCCTCCCGGCGGCTGTCGACCCTCCGGGATCTCAGGCAGTCTTTGCTTAGAAACTGGGAGCCTGTTTGCAGTTTGGTAGGGGGTGCCCTCTCTGGAGCCGAGTTTGCCCCTTTCCGGCTCTGGCGGGCCCCGCCTGCCCGCTGTGTCCGGCGGGGGATGGGGCGGTCCGCAGCCGGCTAGCTCTCCTCTGGTATCGCTCAGTCCTTTGTTCTGTGAGCGGGCCGGCAGTGCCTTAGAGTTGGGCTTTTCGCGGGATAGTTCTTTCTCTCTTGCTGTCCCACAGTTTAGGTTACTATCTCACGTTAGCTCCCTCAGATTGCCCTCGGGGCACTCGGGCCCGGTCCTTACCCTAGGCAATGCCGCCCGCTCCTCTCCGTTCAGCCCCCACTTGCTGGTGGCGGATGATGCGAGCGTCTGGGGTTCTTTGCTGGGAGTTGCTTTAGGCACGTAATCTGTGGATTTTATTTATTTTTTCCTCCCAGTTACGTTGCCCTCCGAGATAAAAAAATCCTCCCCCACACCCGCCGGTGAGAGGGTTTCCTGGTGCTTGGAAATTCCTCCTCTTTTACGACTCCCTCCCCAGGACGGGTCTCCGTCCCTAACTCTTTTGTCTCTCTTTTTATCTTTTATAATTTCTCCTACCTCTTTTGAAGATAATGCGCAGTTTTTGTGGAAGCCTGAAGTCCTCAGCCAGCCTTCAGAAGTAGTTTTGTGAAGTTTGGTCAGCGTTTAGATGTTCTTTCGATACATTTGTGGAGGAGAGAGTGGTCTCCCCGTCCTATTCCTCCGCCATCTTATCCCCGCCTCCCTTTTTTTTTTAAATTAATTCTTCTGGCCACACTGCGCGACATGTGGGGGTCTTAGTTTCCTGAAGAAGAATTGAACCTGTGCTCCCTGCAGTAAAATCATGGGATCTCAACCACTAGACCACCATGAAAGTCCCCCTATCTCCCTCTTATAAACACTCTTGTGACTAATTGGGGCCACCCTATGCCCATAATCCAGGAGAATCTCTAACCCAGGATGTTTAATTTAATCACACCTGCAAAGACCCGTTTGCTACATAAAGACACACAGTCTCAGGTTCTGGGGATAATGATATATACTTCTTTGGGGGTTGTTATTCTGTCTACCGTGGAAAGTACCATTATTCGTCCCACTTTACAAATAAGGAAATTGAGGATCAGAATGACTTACCCAAGGTCACACAGCTGGTGTGGAACATTTGGGACTTGGACCCCATCTATCAGTGTTTGGTGTGTCTGACTCCCTGGCTTACATGTTTGGGTCAACGTGCACCCTTTCTACAATGACTCACAGCCCCCTAGTGTGAGTGGGTGCCTGTAGCCCCCAAACTCACAAGGGGTCCTGAGCAGTGCCTATGCTGAGTCAAATTCCCCTACGTGGTGGATTCAGAATTATGGGCTGCTGGCTTCTATGCTGAACTGCATGGCAAAGCCAAGCTGAGAGATTGTCATACTGAGTGAAGTATGGTTTCGGAGGGCTCAAGCAAAACCTTGTGCACAGCAGGACCCAGAGACCCCACAGCGACTGAGCCAGACCTGCCTTTGAGTGTTTGAGTGTCTCCTGCGGAGGCACAGGTCAGCAGTGGCCTGCTGCAGGGACAGGCTCTGGCTGCAGCAGACCTGGGACAGTAGCATGTGGCATAAGCCCTCTTGGAGGAGGTTGCCATTAGTGCCACCATAGAACCGCTGAGCAGAGGACCCACAAACTGCAGAATAATTATACCAAAGAAATTCTTGCACTGTTAAGAAAGTTCTAGGACCCACAACAGATTTCCCAACCTGGGGATCTGGCAAAGGGACTGAGAACCCCCAGGGTATTTGACTTTGGAGGCCAGTGGGATTTAATTACAGAACTTACACAGTACTGGGGAAACGGACTCTTGGAGGGCACAATCAAAACCTTGTGTGCACCAGGAGCCAGGAGAAAGGAGCAGTGTCCCCACAAGAGACTGAGCCAGACTTGCCTGTGAGTGTCCAGAAGTCTCTGGTAGAGGCATGGGTCGACAGTGGCCTACTGTGGGGTCAGGGGCACTGAATACAACAGTGCATGCACAAGTCCTTTTGAAGGAGGTTGCAATTACTGCCACTACCCTTACCATAGTTTGGCCTTAGGCTAAACAACAGGGAGGGAACACAGCCCCACCCATCAACAGAAAATTGGATTAAAAATTTGCTGAGCACGGCCCCGCCCATAAGAACAAGACCCAGATTCCCCATGTCAGTCTCTCCCATCAGGAAGCTTCCACAAGCCTCTTATCCTCATCCATCAGAGGGCAGACAGAATGAAAACCAGAATCACAGAAAACTAACCAAACTGATCACATGGATCACAGCCTTGTCTAACTCAGTGAAACTATGAGCCATGCTGTGTAGGGCCACCCAAGACGGACAGGTCATGGTGGAGAGTTCTGACAAAACATGGTCCACTGGAGAAGGGAATGGCAAACCACTTTAGTTTTCTCACTTTAAGAACTCCATGAACAGTCTGAAGAAGCAAAAAGTTACGACACTGAAAGATGAACTCCCCAGGTCAGTAGGTGCCCAGTATTGCTACTGGAGAAGAGTGGAGAAATAACTCCAGAAAGAATGAGGGAGAATGGATACATGTATATGTATGGCTGAGTCCCTTTGTGGTCCACCTGAAACTAACACAACATTGTTAATCATCTATCAGTTCAGTTCAGTTCAGTCGCTCAGTCGTGTCCGACTCTTTGCGACCCCATGAATCGCAGCACACCAGGCCTCTCTGTCCATCACCAACTCTCGGAGTTTACCCAAACCCACGTCCATCGATTTAGTGATGCCATCCAACCATCTCATCCTCTGTCGTCCTCTTCTCCTCCTGCCCCCAATCCTTTCCAGCATTAGGGTTTTTTCCAATGAGTCAGTTCTTCTCATGAGGTGGCCAAAGTATTGGAGTTTCAGCTTCAACATCAGTCCTTCCAATGAACACCCAGGACTGATCTCCTTTAGGATGGACTGGTTGGATCTCCTTGCAGTCCAAGGGACTCTCAAGAGTCTTCTCCAACACCACAGTTCAAAAGCATCAATTCTTCGGCGCTCAGCTTTCTTCATCGTCCAACTCTCACATCCATACATAACCACTGGAAAAACCATAGCCTTGACTAGATGGACCTTTGTTGGCAAAGTAATGTCTCTGCTTTTGAATAAGCTATCTAGGTTGGTCATAACCTTCCTTCCAAGGAGTAAGTGTCTTTTAATTTCATGGCTGCAATCACCATCAGCAGTGATTTTGGAGCCCCCAAAAATAAAGTCTGACACTGTTTCCACTGTTTCCACTGTTTCCCCATCTATTTCCCATGAAGTGATGGGACCAGATGCCATGATCTTAGTTTTCTGAATGTTGAGCTTTAAGCCAACTTTTTCACTCTCCTCTTGCACTTTCATCAAGAGGCTCTTTAGTTCCTCTTCACTTTCTGCCATAAGGGTGGTGTCATCTGCATATCTGAGGTTATTGTTATTTCTCCCGGCAATCTTGATTCCAGCTTGTGCTTCCTCCAGCCCAGCGTTTCTCATGATGTACTCTGCATATAAGTTAAATAAGCAGGGTGACAATATACAGCCTTTACGTACTCCTTTTCCTATTTGGAACCAGTCTGTATCCCAATACAAAATAAGGAGTTAAAAAAAGAAAATGTTTTCCATCCTCCAAACCAGGAGCTTTCCACATTTGAGCTGCCTTTAGCCTCACCCACATCCCCATCCTTATTTGCTCTGTGTGTCTGATGGGTTTTTGTCTCACTCCTGGTCCATGGACCAGCAGCATCTGCCTACCAGGGCACTTGTTAGAGATGCAGAATCTCTGGCTCTACCCAGACCTGCTGAACCTGAAACTGTACTTGAACCAGATACCAGGTGATGCATTTGCACTTTAAAGTGTGAGAAGCAGGGTCTGGAGGACTGAGCTCCATCTGGGCTGTTCGTTTTCTCTCCCGCCCCCTCTGCAGGTGTCTGGGGCTCTGGCTCCAGCAGTTTGGGAGAAAGCATCGGGGAAATGTCTATGTTGCTCTTTCTGTCTTGGCTTCTGTGAGTTGGCACAAGAAGAGTCATTGTCTGGCAGGACTTGGTGAGCCCTGCAGCTGGTGGGGGCAGCGAGTCAGTGGCTGGCATGGCCAGGGGCCCCGCCAGTTCCTCCTGCTCCCGCCTCTCTCCTGGGCAGTGGCTGGACAGCTGGCCAGTGCAGTGCTGGGCACCTGGTCCCTCCTCTGTGCACCAGCCTGGGGAGAGGCAAGAGCTGTGAAATGGCTTTGACCTTGGTGTTTGGTCCGGTTCCGCTTGCTCTGAGAGTGCTTCAACGTGTTGGCCTGGTACGTTCTGAGTGCTGTGGAGCTTTGGCAGAGTGGCTGATAAGTATTTTTAGTTCCTTCCTTCTTAATGTTTGCCAGAAAACCACAGTCATTACTCACAAGCAGGGCAAGCTTCCTCCCTCCCGGTCTCTAGGAGAGTTGGATTTGCCCTCAGATGCCCACTTAGGGCCCCTGCCTTGTCTCTGGAAACAATATAACACTTACACCTACAACAAAGCACAATGTGGGATTTTTAAACAGCATAAGTCCTAAAGCTTTCAAAAATCAACTTATTTTTTGAATTGTGGACGGGACTGTATACTTGAGAGCTGCAGGATCCTTGCATGTCATTGGGTTCCCCCCACCCTGATATGACAGTGGGGACACAGGTCCCAAGGGTGGAAGGGACAGGCCCAAGCGGGATGATGCAGGAGGCATCTTGGGTTTGCCTGCCTGGGCCCCTGGAGTTTGGAGAAGTTGGTCTTTGGTGGGGAGTGACTGCTGAGAAAGTCCACCTGGCCACCTCCCTCCACCCTCTTGCTTTCCGGGTGGTGCAGTGATAAAGAACCTGCCTGCCAATGCAGTAGGTGCAAGAGACATAGGTTTGATCCCTGGGTTGTGAAGATCTCCTGGAGAAGGGAAAGGCTACCAACTGCAGTATTCTTGCCTGGAGAATTCCATGGACAGAGGAGTCTGGGGGGTTACAGTCCATGAGGTTGTAAAGAGTCAGACACGAGTGAGCACACACACTTCATATAAAAGGTAAAATTGGCCATCTTAACAATTTTATGAGCATGGTTCACACTGTTGTGCAACCATCCCCACTGTCCTTCTCCAGAACTTTACCATCTTCCCAAACTCAACTCTGTTCCCTTAAACACTAACTCCCCATCCTTACTCCCACCCGTCTTTGGTAAACACCATCCTATTACTGTCTCTGTGAATTTTACTCCTCTAGGGGCCAGCAGGGCAAAGGCTAATAGAGTTTTGCCGAGAGAACACACTGGTCATAGCAAACACCCTTTACCAGCAACGCAAGAGACAACTCTACACACGGACATCCCTAGTTGGTCAATACCAAAATCAGATTGATTATATTCTTTGCAGCTGAAGAGGGAGAATCTCTATACAGTTAGTAAAAACAAGACTGGGAGCTGACTGTGGCTCAGATTATCAGCTCCTTATTGCAAAATTCAGGCTTAAATTGAAGAAAGTAGGGAAGATCTGAATCAAATCCCTTATGATTATACAGTGGAGGTGATGACTAGACTCAGGGAATTAGGTCTGGTGGACAGAGTGCCTGAAGAACTATGAATGGAGATTTGTAACATTGTATAGGAAGTGGTGACCAAAACCACTCCAAAGAAAAAGAAATGCAGAAGGCAAAGTGGTTGTATGAGAAGGTCTTACAAATAGCTGAGAAAAGAACAGAAGCAAAAGGCAAAGGAGAAAGGGAAAGACATTTCCATCTCAATGCCGAGTTCCAGAGATTAGCAAAGAGAGAAAAGAAAGCCTTCTTAAGTGTACAATGTAAAGGAGTAGAGGAAAACTATAGCATGGGAAAGACTAGAGATCTCTTCAAGAGAATTGGAGATAACAAGGGAACATTCGTGAAGGATGGGCACAATAAAGGACAGAAATGGTATGGACCTAACAAAAGCAGAAGAGATTAGGAAGAGGTGGCAAGAATACACAGAACTATACAAAAAAGTCTTAATGACTTGGTTAACCACAATGATGTGGTCACTCACCTAGAGCCAGACATCCTGGAGTGTGAAGTCAAGTGGGCCTTAAGAAGCATTACTATAAACAAAGCTAGTGGAGGTGATGGAATTCCAGCTGAGCTACTTAAAATCCTAACAATGTTGTTAAAGTGGTGCACTCACTATGTCAGCAAATTTGGAAAACTCAGCAATGGCCACAGGGCTGGAAAAGATCAGTTTTCATTCCAGTCCCAAAGAAAGACAATGCCAAAGAATGTTCAAACTACCACACAATTATGCTCTTTTCACATGCTATCAAGGTAATGCTCAAAATCCTTCAAGTTAGGCTTCAACAGTATATGAACTGAGAACTTCCAGATGTACAAGCTGGATTTAGAAAAGGCAGAGGAACCAGAGATCAAATTGCCAACATCTATTGGATCTATTGGAGAAGGCAATGGCAACCCACTCCAGTACTCTTGCCTGGAAAATCCCATGGATGGAGGAGCCTGGTAGGCTTCAGTCCATAGGGTCGCTAAGAGTTGGACACGACTGGGCGACTTCACTTTCACTTTTCACTTTCATGCATTGGAGGAGGAAATGGCAACCCACTCCAGTGTTCTTGCCTGGAGAATCCCAGGGATGGCGGAGCCTGGTGGGCTGCCGTCTATGGGGTCACACAGAGTCGGACACGACTGAAGCGACTTAGCATTGGATCATAGACAAAGCAAGAGAGTTCCAGAAAAACATCTACTTCTGCTTCATTGACTACACTAAAGCCTTTGACTGTGTGGATCACAACAAACTGTGGAAAATTCTTCAAGAGATGGAGAATTCTTCAAAAATTCTTCAAGAAAATTCTTCTACTACATCATCTTACCCACCTCTTGAGAAAACTGTGTGGGCCAAGAAGCAACAGTTAGAAATGAACACGGAGCAATGGACTGGTTCCAAATTGGGAAAGGAGTACGCCAAGGCTATATGTTGTCATGCTACTTATGTAACTTATATGCAGAGTATATCATGCGAAATGCTGGGCTGGATGAAGCACAAGCTGGAATCAAGATTTCTGGGAGAAAAATCAACAACCTCAGATATGCAGATGATACCACTTCATGGCAGAAAGTGAAGAGGAACTAAACAGCCTCTTGATGAGGGTGAAAGAAGAGAGTGAAAAAGCTTGTTTGAAACTCAACATTCAAAAAACTAAGATCAAGGCATCTGTCCCTTCACTTCATGGCAAATAGATGGGGGAAAAGTGACAGATTTAATTTTCTTGGGCTCCAGAATCACTGCAGACGAGGACTGCAGTCATGAAATTCAAAGAAGTTTGTTCCTTGGAAGAAAAGCTATGACAAACATGTGTGAAAGTGTTAGTCTTGCTCAGTCGTGTCTGACTCTTTGTGACCCCATGGACTGGAGCTCTCCAAACTTCTCTGTCCATGGAATTCTCTAGGCAAGAATACTGGAGTGAGTTGCCATGACAAATTTAGACAGTGTGTTAAAAAGCAGAGACATCACTTTGCAGACAAAGGTCCTTATAGCCAAAGCTATGGTTTTTCTAGTAGTCATGTATGAATGTGAGAGTTGTACCATAAAAAATCTGAGCACCAAAGAACTGATGCTTTCAAACTGTGGTGCTGGAAAAGACTCTTGAAAATCCTTTGGGGTTTACATTTAAAGCAATGAGATCAAACCAGTCAATCCTAAAGAAAATCAACCTTTGACATTCATTGGAAGGAGTGATGCTGAAGCTCCAATACTTCGGCAACTTGATATGTATAGCTGTCTCATTGGAAAGATCCTGATGCTAGGAAAGATTGAGGGCAGGAGGAGAAGGGGAGACAGAAGGTGAGATGGTTGGATGGTATCACCAACTCAACAGTTTGAACAAACTCCGGGAGATGGTGAAGGACAGGGAATCTTGGCGTGCTGCAGTCCATGGGGTCTCAAAGAGTCGGATAAGATTAGTGATTGAACAATAACAACAATAGGGACCTCATATGAATGGAATCCTGCAGTATTTATCCTTTAGTGACTGGCATATTTCACTGGGAATAAGGTTTTTGAGGTTTATCTGTGTTGCAACATCCTAAGCTAAAAAAAAACCAAAACAAATCACTCATGGAAAAAGAAAATTAAAAAAGAAAAGAAGGGACTTCCCTGGTGGTCTAGTGGTTAAATCTCTGGGTTGCTGCTGCAGGAGTGTGAGTTTGATCCCTCTTTGGGGAACTACAATCCCACCTGCCATGTGGCATGTCCAAATAATAGAAACTTTTAAAAAATCATTCACCTAATTGATAAAAGTAGTGCTAAGTTGAAGCACAACTACATTTTTTTTGTTTGTTTGTTTTAGGCTAGCAGTTTCTGATTAGTCCTAGCCCATATCTGCTAAGGGCAGCATGTGCTTTCAAAAAAGCAATGGCAAACTACGAGCTTGCCAAATGCAGACCACCCTTCATCTGCCTTGTAGGAACGGTCTGGGGAAAGCTGGCTTGGCACTGTCAGCCCAGGAGAGTACAGTCTGCAAGAATAGGGCTTACATATCCTCCCACAAATGCCAGGATGCCAATTACCTCTGCCAAGGGGAAAGTGCCTGCTTTGTCAGCATCTTCAGTTCTGGTTCCCTGTGTGGATCTTACATTTAATGGCAGTACCTTCCAGACCACAAGGGATGAGGCTCCCTCCGAAAAATCTCACCATTGGTGGAAAGATAATGGCCCTAAGGATCTAGTTCAGTAAACACAGGGTTCTTTTGTGATGTTCTTTCCAAATGAAGTGCACACTTTGGGATTAATTAAACTCTTTTCTAGCTGCCTGCCAGTATAACCTTTCCTTTATGCTTCTTAGGGGGGCACACGATGTAAAAAGTCAAATCTATTATGTTCATGACTTGGAGGGAAAGATCTGGGACAAAATTGCCTTACATACTGTGTTTTATTTATTTATTTTTAAAATTTCCAAATATTGGATCAAACGTAGAGCTTTCTGAGCTGTATGTTAGCTGAAGAACAGATTCAACCCAGAAGAAGAGTAATTAGAAATTAAAGACACAAAGACCACTGAGGACAGAGTGAACCCCTGATTTCTCAGCACACTTCTCATGGAGAGGGGAACATTAGAGACGTATTTGAAAGTTAGGTGCTGACTGTTTAAACCACAGCCCCCATTCTTCTTCCAATCTCACTGCGATTTTGAGTGCATGACATTTAATTAATTTTACAGTAATTCTTTCCAGTATTCCTTTTTTGACAGCATCACACGAAGATCTCTCAGCTGGTTGGGAAAAATTTGTATCAGTCATTACTCTTGCTGGAGCCTAGACAGGGTCATCTGGCTGCAGCAGGAGGCTGTAAGGAGGAGCAGCAGGCGTGGAGCTGAGACAAGATTTCAGTGCGAGGACGATTTCCTGGAAGAAGCTTTGGTCCAGAAGCTCCATCTCGGTGTCCCATGAGTACCTTTTAAAACTTCCCTTTCCCTGGTCTCAAGCTCCAGGAGCATAAAAAAAATGCTTGCATTTTCAAGAATTTTAAGAAACTTTGTATCAATGTAACACACCCATACACACACACACTCACCTGCAAGTACACACACACACAGAGTAACACATTTAAAAGTAGGGAAGAGATAACTGTTGTAAAGCTTCATTCATTCTTATTCAGCCCTCTCTCCAAAGGGACTTTGTTCCTCCTTTTAATTCTTCTGGAGCTTTCTCTGCTGTTTTATGATTATACCTCTATTGTTTGATTTTTCCAATTTTGGGCACTATCTTTTGACTCCCAAGTAGAAAGATAAGGATTTAGTTCACCTACCCTATCCTTTCCTCCTTGTCTTTCTTTCTCTTTTATTTTTATAACTGCTTTATCGAGCTAGAATTCACATACCATAAAACTCTCCATTAAATTGTATCATTCAGTGGGTTTTTGTATGTTCACAAAGTTGTGCAACCGTTTCTAAACCCAGGATGCACCCAGGGCATTTTGTCTTCTACAGGGAAGCCTCCCACCCACTAGCTGTTGGTGCTCATCTGCACTCCTTCCAACTTTTAGCAACTATTAATTTCTCCACATCCCCACCAGAACTTCTTTTTTTCTTATGTGCTCTTTTTAAGTTAAAAAAAAATTTTTTTTTAGATTACAAAAATATGATAGCACATTTACAGGAGACTTGAAAAGTACAGAACAAGGTTACATACACTTCCACTATATATTACATTTATTTTTTTAAGTAGATAAATTAAGATTTTTAGTTGGAGTTTCAATATCAAGCCCTCAAAAATTAGTAGAAAGAATATACAGAGATGTAGAAGGATATAGTAGATCTGAAAAGCACTATGAATCAATTCAACATAATTAAGATTTATATAATTTTTACACAACAGTAGGATGCAAATTCTATTCAAGTTCCCATAGACTATAAACTAGGAGACACTGGAACATATCCAGGGAAGTAAAGCAAGGTGCAAAAACTTCATAATCTAAAGGTATTGAAATCATGCAGAGTCTGTTCTCTTATCACTGCCCACCAGCACTTCTTATCTGTCTTTCTTACAGTCATTCTAGTGGATGTGAAGTAGTTTCTGATTGTGGTTTTGATTTGGGTGGCCCTAACTACTAATGAGTTTGAGTAACTTTTCATGAACTGAATGGTCATTTATAGATCTTCTTTGCAGAAATATCTATTCACATCCTTTGTCTTTTTAAATTGGATTTCTTGTTTATTGTTGATGTGTAAGAATTCTTTATATATTTTGGTTACTAGATCCTCATTGGGTATATGATTCACAAATATTTTCTCCCTTTCTCTGGCTTGTCCTTTCCTGATGGTGTCCTTTGAATTAAAAAAATTTAAAATTTTGACGAAATCTAATTAATCTGTTTTTTCTTCGGTCACTTATATTTTGGTACTATATCTAAGAAACCATTGCCTAATCCAAGGCTCTGAAGGTTTTTTCTAAGACTTGTATAGTCTTGGGTCTTACATTTAGGTCTCTGTTAGGGTCTATGTTGCTGTGGATCAGTTTGGGGAGTTGCCATTTTAACAATTTTAAGTCTTCCAGTCCATGAACATGGATTTCATTTATTTGTCGTCTTTAATTTTATTTTCAGTAATTTTTTTTCCTGTTTTCAGTCTTTGATGTTGTTAATAGAATTGTTTGCTTAATTTCACTTTCAGATTGTTCATAGCTAGCATGTAGAAATACAATTGATTTTTGTATATTGATTTTGTATCCTGCAGCCTTGCTGGACTTGTTTATTAGTTCTAATAGTTTGTGTGTGTGTGTGTGTGTATTTCTTAGGATTTCCTTTATATCATCTGTGATTAGATAGTTTTACTTCTTTTTTTTCAATATAGATTTTTTTTTTTTTTGTCTAATTGCCCTGGGTAGAACTTTCAGTAAAATGTTGAAGAGAAGTGCTAAAAGTGGCTATTCTTGTCCCAGTTATAGGGGGAAAATGTTTCGTCTTTCACCATTAAGTAGGATGTTAACTGTGGACTCTCCGTAGGTGTCCTTTATCAAGTTGAGGAAGTTTCCTTCTATGTCTAGTTAGTTAAGTGCTTTTAGTGTGGAAGAGTGTTGTGTGTGTGTGTGAAAGTGGCTCAGTCGTGTCTGACTCTTTGCCACCCCATGGACTATATAGTCCATGGAATTCTCCACGCCAGAATACTGGAGAGGTGTTTGATTTTGTTAAATGCTTTTTTTGTGTGTCTATGAGATGATTGTGTAGTTTTGGTCCTTTATTCTATTAACACAGTGTATTACATTGATTTATTTTATATGTAAAACCAACATTGCATTCCTGGAGTAAATCCCACTTGGTCATATAACCCTTGTTTTAAAAAAACTCCTAAGTGTTTTTTTATTGATATTAATTTGGCTGTGGTGGGTCTTAGTTGTGTCATGTGGGATCTAGTTCCCTGAGCAGAGACTGAACCTGGCTCCCTGCATTGGAAGTGCAAAATCTTAGCCAGTCTTAGCCACTGGACTACCAGGAAAATTGCTGGATTTGATTTGCTGACATTTTGTTGAGGATTTTTGCATCTTTTGTTGTTGTTGTTCAGTTGCTTAGTCCTGTTAGACTCTTTCGACCCCATGGACTGCAGCACGCTCCTCTGTCCTCCACTGTCTCCTGGAGTTTGCTCAAATTCATGTTCATCGAGTCGGTGATGCCATCCAGCCATCTCATCCTCTGTCATCCCCTTTTCCTCCTGTCCTCAGTCTTTCCCAGTGTCAGGGTCTTTTCCAATGAGTTGGCTCTTTGCATCAGGTTGCCAAAATTTTGGAGCTTCAGCTTCAGCATCAGTCCTTCCAATGAATATTCAGAGTTGATTTCCTTTAGGATTGATGATTTTGGTCTCCTTGCAGTCCCAAGAACTCTCAAGAGTCTTGTCCAGCACCACAATTTGAAAACATCAATTCAAAACATCCATACATGAATGCTGGAAAAACCATAGCTTTGATTATAGAGACTTTAGTCTGCAAAGTGATGTCTCTGTTTTTTAATACACTGTCTAGGTTTGTCATAACTTTTCTTCCAAGAAACAAGCATCTTTGAATTTCATGGCTACAGTCACCAACTGCAGTGATTTGGAGCCCAAGAAAAGAAAATCTGTCACTGCTTCTAGTTTTTCTCCTTCTATTTGCCATGACATGATGGGACTGGATGCCATCATCTTAGTTTTTTGAATGTTGACTTTTAAGACAGCTTTTTCACTCCCCTCTTTCACTCTCATTAAGAGGCTCTTTAGTTCCTCTTTGCTTTCTGCCGTTAGAGTGGTATCTTCTACATATCTGAGGTTGTCGACATTTTTCCTGGCAATCTTGATTCCAGCCTGTGATTCATACAACCCAGCATTTCACATGATGTACTCTGCATGTAAGCTAAATAAGCAGGGTGACAATATACAGCCTTGACATATTCCTTTCCCAGTTTTGAACAGGTCAGTTGTTCCATGTCTGGTTCCAATTGTTGCTTCTTAAAGTGCATCCAGGTTTCTCAGGAGACAGGTAAGGTGGTCTGGTGGTCAGAGAACACTGGTCTCATAGAATGAGTTGGGACGTGTTGTTATCTGCTTTCTTTTATGGATGAGTTTGTGACAGATTGGTATCAGTTCTTCTTTGAACATTTGGCAGGATTCATCAGTGAAGAAACTAAACCTAGGCTTTTGTGCGTGTGTTCAGGGGCAGGGGAGCAAGTTTTTAATTACTAATTCAATCTTTTTACTTATTATCAGTCTACTGATATTTCCTATTTCTTCTTGATGCCTTTGTTGCGTTTTCTTTCTCCTAATGTTTGATATTTATATTATTATTTAAAGTTCTTCTATCAGTCTCTTTTTCTAACTTTTTTTTTAATTTAAAATTTTAAAATTATTTTTGGTTGCTCTGGGACTTCATTGATGTGCACGAGCTTTCTCTAGTTGGGGCAAGTAGGGGCTACTCTTCAATGTGGTCCTCAGACTTCTCACTGTGGTGGCTTCTCTTGTGGAGCCTCTAGGGCATGTGGGTTCAGAAGTGGCAGCTCTAGAGTGCAGGCTTAGAAGTTGTGGCACATGGGCTTAGTTGCTCCACGGCATGACGGATCTTCCTGGACCAGGGATCAAACCTGTGTCTCTCGCGTTGGCAGCCAGATTCTTATCCACCAGGGAAGTCCACTTTTTCTAATTTTAAATAATGGGCTTATCTCTTGTTTCTTTGTGCATCAGCTCTCCACAATTGCATTTCAACATCTATTTTATCAGATAAGGATTTTTACTTCGTGCCTTCCTTCCCCCTTTCCTTGTTAATATATTTTAGCTACACTTTTAGAACATCAAAGTTGGTAATGTTTGTGTTCTGTCCTGAGGACACAACAAACTTTTGTGTGATGTCTGCAGTTTGAATGAAAAGTTAAAAACCAATGAATGGAGACTTCCCTGGTAGTTCAGTGGTTAAGAATCTGCCTGCCAGTGCAGGGAACACAGGTTCAATCCCTTGTCCAGGAAGATTCCACATGCCTCGGGGCAACTCGGCCGGTGCACCACAACTACTGAAGCCTGCATGTCCTAGAGCCCACCCTCCACAACGAGAGAAGGCACTGCAGTGAGAAGCCCATGCAGCATGACTAGAGAGTAGCCCCCACTTGGGGCAACTAGAGAAAAGCCTGAGCACAGCAACAAAGACCAACAAAACAAAACAAAAAAGCCAGCGAATGCCTTTACATTCCAACAATGTATTTAGGAGGGTTGATGCATGTATTAAGAGTGAACTCTGTACTCTTTTTCCGAATACAAAAAAATTATTATTATCATATTCCGTGGGTTGCTTAAAATGATGACACATTTTATTTGCTTCATTTTCAACCTTAATTTCTTATGTACTTTTTATTGTCTTTTCTGGAAGGCCTGATCACCATTTTTCCCCTTTTCTTTTTTTTGGGCGTGGCTTGTCTTCATCCTATTTTCAATTCTTTTTCAAGCTCTATTACACCCTTTATTCTCACCAGAGACCATCCTCCTGGAGCTCTCTGCTTTTCTGCTCCAAACTGGACAGTTGCTTGCTTGATTCCCAGCTGCTTTTTTAATCCCCTGCTTCATTTTTTATTGAGATATAACTAATATATTACATTGTATGCAAAGTGTTGTGGTATACAAAGTATTAAGTTGTACAATCCTAAAGGAAGTCAGTCCTGAATATTCATTGGAAGGACTGAGGCTGAAGCTGAAGCTCCAATACTTTGGCCACCTGATGTGAAGAACTGACTCATTGGAAAAGATCCTGATGCTGGGAAAGACTGAAGGCAGGAGGAGAAGGGGACGACAGAGGATGAGATGGTTGGATGGCATCAACGGGCAAAGTTTGAGCAAGTTCCGGAAGATGGTGAAGGACAGGGAAGACTGGCATGCTGCAGTCTATGGGGTTGCAAAGAGTTGGACATGACTGAGCAACTGAACTGAGTTGAAGGTGTACAAAATATTGAGTTGATACAATTGTATATATATATATATATATATATATTTATATATATATATACATAATTTTGTATACATACAATTTCCAAAACATTTATTACAGAAAAGAAAATCTGTAATGATTAAGTGATAACTCCCCATTTCCCCAACCCCTGGAACTCACCACTCTGCTTTCTATGAATTTGATAACTCCATGTACCTCGTGTAGATGGAATCACACAGAATTTGTCTTTTTGTGACTGACTTATTTTACTTGGCAAGATGTCTTCAAGGTTCATCCATATTGTACTATATGTCAGACTTTCCTCCCATTTATGCTGAATTCCGTGGTATATTTGGAGGTCCCCTGGTGGCTCAGATGGTAAAGAATCAGCCTGCAATGCAGGAGACCTGGGTTCGTTCCCTGTGTTGGGAAGATCCCCTGGAGACGGGAATGACTACCCACTCCAGTGTATTCTTGCTTGGAGAATTCCAAGGACAGAGGAGCCTGGTGGGCTACCGTCTGTGAGGTCAAATAAGAGTCGGGCACAACTGAGTGACTAACACACTCCATTGTATGTACACACCACATTTAAAAAAATCTTTTGTTTTCCCTTTGGGGCTGCAAAGAACATTGGCATGCAAGGATTTGTTTCAGTCCCTGCCTTTTTTTTTTTTTTTAATTGAAGTATAATTGACTTACAGAGTGTTAGTTTCAGGCGTACAGCAAAGTGATTCCGTTATACATGTACATATATCCACTCTGTTTTTGTTTTCTTAATCAGTCCCTGCTTTAAATTCCTGAGAGTGTCTGACCAGGTCATTTCTCCCCTCCATCGTATCCTCTTGGCATTCACTCTCTTCTTTCTCGGGTCACCTCAGCCATTGAACACTGGCTCTTTCCTACTCCCCAGTGTCTTTCTGAATCATTTCTTCTCTCTTTCTGTCACCATAGAACTCTGCCTTACCTCAGTTTTCCCATCTCGAACAGGAAAAGTCTAGATCTTTTTCTGTAATACAGCTTCAGCGGAATTAGAAGAAGGCAATGAGCTCACGTTGGAAATCTGCCTGAAAACGCCTACGAGAAAGAGATGTGACATACAATCAAGGAATTGATTTAATTGTTAATTTCTTGTGACTTTTCCCTGGTTTTGACTAATTACCCATCCTGCAGGCTAGATTAGTTTTTGAATTTAATATCATTGTACAGCGTTCAATCAGAAAAAGGGATAATCAAGGTTAAATTGTTATACAATTAAGTTACAGATTTCCTTTCCTCCTAAAACGGAACTGTTAAGGATTTACTTCTTGAACATTAAAATCAGTCCAAATATTGATGTCTATCAGCAAGTTTTTGAGGAAGATAATTTATTGCATAATCCCTGCTGAGCACTTAGTAAACATAAGATGGTCTATTTTAATGGACAGAATTAGGTGCTTTGCTGGAAATTCTTTGGCTAAATTCAGCACATTTTTTCAAAGTGAAAAGCAAACTGGATGTGCAACTCTTTTTTGTAAGAAGAAGGAAAATCATTTTATTATGAGCAGTAAATTAAGGAATCAAGTTTTTACACCTATGAGCTCTAGGGGCAGGCTGAGTGGGTTGCTCAGATCCTGACCGACCTCATGGTATTCTACTTTGTATTATGGAATGAATGGCAGTGATTCAAATTTTTTAATTTGCATGAAAAATTCAGGCCAGAAATACATTAGGGTAAATTGAAAGATGTCAAAATCATATAAAAATTAAGATGTTTGGCTTCACATGTAATTTTTAAGGTTTTTAAGAAGTATCTTTGCCTTTATTAACACAAACCTTTGGGCAAATATTAGATCAGATATGCAAATAATTCCAAGAAAAATTGCCAGCTCATAAAATGTTTTACTTGTCTGTCATTCCCTTGTGTGGTAAATAAGGAAGAAAACCTTATCTTTGACCTCCTTCCTGGCCAAAATAATTAATAGTTGAGGCAAGTGGGCTTAGTAGCTATTTGTGAAGCAGAGTCAAACGAATATCATCCCAAAGATAATGCATATCACTTAGAACTTGAAATTGACACATCATAGGTTTCCCTTCCTTAATTTATAGTGCAATAAAAGCGGTCATAAATGTAGGGGCACTCCACCCTTACAAAGAGTTACCATTTTTACGATTCTGACAAGTTCACACTCTTGGTTTTACCCTTACACTGTCCTGGGCTCCAGTATTTAATATTTAACCATCTGTATTCTATAAATAATAGATGTGCCTGTCTTCACAACTGAAGATCAGCAGCAGATTTTATTGTTGACAAGAGTGATAATGTTCTCTCACCTTCTTAACTTTTTATGTTACAGTTAATTTTCCCTTTGTGGCTAAGACTGGAGGGAGAGGTGTGGGTCATTTCAGAGAGAAATGGGCTGTAATAACCCAATTGGAACCAAGCATTAGGAGAAGCTTGGGTAACTCCAGGCCATTTCAGCAGTTTGAGGTCACAGACTCATGCATGCGCTGGAGCTGAGAAGCACCTTAGTCATTATCCACTGACTTCTTGTTACCATGAGCTGACCCCAAATCTTCATCCAGGAAATATGGGGCTCATGTCTACTAAGAGCAAAGATGACCCTGCGGGAGACTTGTTGGTGGAGAGGTTTGGCTAAGGTCATATGGCTGATATTGGCAGAATGGACAAAGTCTGTTCAGTTCAGTAACTGGAGGACTTCCTTGGTGGTCCAGTGGTTAAGAATCCACCTACCAATGCAGGGGACATGGCTTCAATCCCTGGTCTGGGGAGATTCCACGTGCTGCGAAGCAATTAAGCCCATGTGCCACAACTGCTGAGCCCGTGTGCTCTAGAGCCTGTGCTCCGCGACAAGAGAAGCCACAGCAATGAGAAGCTCCCACACCACAACTAGAGAGCAGCTGTGGCTTATCATGACTAGAGAAGGCCTGCATGCAGTGACAGAGACTCACACTCTCAAAAATAAATTAATTAAAAAAAATATGCGGTTGGAAACCACTAAGAAATAGTCTTGGGGAAACCATTGAGAAACAGAGTCTTGGCTCTCCCCAAAGTTTAAATCATGTGATTTTCCCCTGCTGAAAACCCTACAAATAGACTTCTACTACATTTGCAATAAAATCCAAACTTCTCACCTGGGCCAACAAGTCCCCTTGAGTTCTGGCTCCTTTCTTCCTGGTTTGGTGGTCATACTGGCTCCTTAGACTGAGCTGATTCCATTCCTAGGGTCATTGTACAGGCCATTCTCTGTCCCTAACATGTATTTCTTTAGATATTCCCATGAAAATGAAGTGTTAGTTGCAAGGAAATCCTTATTCTCTTTCTCTGCTTTATTGACTTCAGAACCATGGTATGTCCAGATGAAACATTATTTCTGGGTGTGCCTGTGAGGGTGTTTCTGAGTGAGATTGGCAATTCAATCTGTGGACTCAGCAAAGGAGATGGCCCTCTCCTATGCAGGTGGCTATCACCTCATCCATGGAGGCCTGAATAGAACAAAAAGGAGAGGGAGGAGGATTCACACCATTTTGCTCTCTGCCTGCCTGCTTCATCTGGGATCTCTTATCTCATCTTTTCTAGCCCTTGGATTGGAAGTTAAACCATTGGGTCCCTGGTTCTCAGCCTTTGGTCTCCGTTTGAATTATATCACCCACCAGTTTTCTTGGGTCTCCACCTTGCAGCTGGTGGTTGGTGGGACTTCTCAGTCTCCATATCCATGTGAGCCAATTCCTGTAATGAATCACTCTCTCAATCTCCCTATCTCCCTATGTAAATCTAAGTCTATATCTGCAGTAAGCCCCCTACATTCAAACAAGTTCCATTATGAGAGCACATTCAGAAGTCCAATTTGTTCATAAGCCCATCAGAGTTAACCTAGGTACCCAACTAACACAATTGGCTACTTTTACGCTTGCTTCTTGACTTCCTGGGCTTGAAATAAAGATCCCCTACTGCTGTACTCTATACAGTACTATACAGTAAAGTACACAAAACTACAACCAGTTGTGGAGGATGCATGCATGTGACAATGCATGCCAGACATATGAACTAACTGATGTGATCAGACTTGCGAACAAACATTCTCATCTTTGAAAGTTCACAACTTGAAGGTTCATATGTAGGGGACTTACTGTATATCCATATGTGTGTGCTCAGTCACTCAGTCGTATCTGCCTCTTTGAGACCACATGGACTGTATGTAGCCTGCCAAGCTTCTCTGTCCATGGAATTTTCCAGGCAAGAATATTGGAGTGGGTAGCTATTTCTTACTCCAGGGGATCTTCCTGACCCAGGGATCGAACCCACGTCTCTTGCATTAGCAGGCAGATTCTTTATCACTAGTACCACCTTGGAAGCCTATATCAATATCTACATCTCTCCTAATAGTTCTGTTTCTCTGGAGAACCCTCACCAACACTGTTACCCTTAGGTCTTCCTTGGAGGGCAGCTTGAGTTCCTTCTTTAAGCCTAATAATGACCAGCAAAATCCTTAGAGCTTCTGGAAGGATAGTGAATGAGAAAAGGTAGTTGAATGAATGGAATTTAATGTTGGGACTTTGTATAAGGCACTTATCACAAATCTTGAGCATATCATTTGGTCTAGTTTGAGCCCCCCTTTACCCCGAAGTTAATATGGATGAAGCCTGTATTTCCTCCTTGCTTTCTGGTCCCACAATGAAGACAGTCTAGTTCTATTACTTCAACACAATGGATTAAATAAGCTTGGTAAACACAAACAGGAAATAACATAGAAAAAACAAACACAGTGTGGGTTGAAATTCTCCATCAAAGTCTTCAGGGCTTGCTTTCTTAATTCCTACAACTTCAAACAAGGGTACTGCAATTTAAAATGGGAATGAAAGGACTTCCCTGGTGGTCCAGTGGTTAAGAATCTGCCTTGTGGTCTTCCTTGGTAGCTCAGTGGTAAAGAATTCGCCTATCAAAGTAGTGGACATGGGTTCCATCCCTGATCTGGGCAGACCCCACATGCCTTGCAGCAACTAAACCCACACACCACAACTATTGAGCCTGTGCCCTAGAGCCTGGGAGCCACAACTACTGAGTCCACATGCCTTAGAGCCTGTGCTCCGTAACAAGAGAAGACACTGCAATGAGAAGCCTGCACACCACAGCTGGAGAAAAGCCTGCAAGCAACGAAGACCCAGCACAGTCAAAAATAAACAAAAAATTTTAAATAAGGAGAGAATCTGTCTTGCAATGCAGGGGATGTAGTGGTTGAGGAATTAAGACCCCTTGTGCTTTGAGAGTCTTCCCACTCTAGAGCCTGTGTGCCACAATGAAGACCTGATACAGACAAATAAGTAAATATTTTTTAAAAAGTATTGGAAAAAAAACTATGAAAATGATTAGCTAGATAAACAGAGGGCTGCTGCCGAACCGTAAGTGATTAACAGCAAATAGCAATTGTTATCCCTTCTATTTTAGTGTATTTTGCATTTTCAAGAGAATACTTTTAACAGGTGTTCTGACATTCATAATAACTCGTGCTATGTCCCTGTAAGATCATGCACATTTTCAGATGAGTTGGTCAGAGCTCACAGAAGGCACATGACTTGCCCCATGCTGGCGGGCCAGTGACTTGGCAGGGGCGGGTGGTAGAATGCAAGCCTGCCCATCGGTCCAGCTCCGATGCTCCCAAATTGCAAAGTAACAGTGGGAACCACAGTGAAGGAAGCAGAGGAGTTTCTGCTGATACCATGAGACCGGTGGCCAGATCGATAAGAGTTGGGATGCAGACGCCTTCAGATTCATTTCCTCTCCATTTCCTTTGCCATCTTTTGTGATGGTTTGGAGAATTAGGCTTGAGAGCAACTTCAGCCTGTCCATCATCTTCATGGCACGTGGATGCCCTGGTCTTGTTAACTAATCCTCTGCTGGACTTCCCTGGTGGCCCAGTGGTTAAGAATCTGCCTGCCAATGCAGGGCACATGGGTACAGTCCCTGATCTGGGGAGATCCCACATACTTCAGGGCAACTAAGTCCATGTGCCACTGAGCCCCCGAACCCTAGAGCCCACGCTCTGCAACAAGAGAAGCCACCACAGTGAGAGGCTTGCCCATTGCAATGAAGAGTAGCCCACGCTCGCTGCAACTAGAGAAAGCCCATACATAGCAACGAAGATCTAGGGCAGGCCAAAAATATACAAATATTTAGAAAAATAAATAATCTTTTGCAGCATTTTGTTGTGTCTCTGGGGAGGCTGGAGCATGACCTATACTAGAGGTCGTGCACATGCAGGGAGGTTCCTCGGGAAATGCTGTACCCCAGGGCCCTGTCTTGCCCACCCCCCATCCTGGCTCTGGCATGGAGTGCCCACAAAGCGTGCTGTTGAGGGGGATGCTGGGGGTGGGGAGAGAGTTGCGTCAGTTAACCATTGTTCTCTTAGGATCTGGCTGACTCATGGACATCGCCCCGCAGGGTAGACAAAACTTCTTTTCTATTTATGTTCTTCCCCTACCCTACGTCCAGGAGCAGATTTGGTTTATTCCCTGATGAAGGACAGCTCTGCCAGGAATTCCCTTCCCACTCCCAGAGCCTCTCATTCTTTTCTATTTTTTTGAAATATTTATTTTTATTTACTTATTTGGCTGTGCTGGGTCTTAGTGGTGGCGGGATCTTTAGTTCCAGCATGTGAACTCTTAATTGTGGCATGTGGGATCTGGTTCCCTGACCAGGGATCGAACCTGGGCCCCCTGCATTGGGAGCGTGGAATCTTAGCCACTGGACCACCAGGGAAGTCCCAAGCCCATCATTCTAACGTGGGACTATTTACATCCAGAGAAAGTGGCCTCTGAGGAATGGCATGGAAAATGAGGGGATTTTCTCACCACCCTCGACACAGAGTCCCTGTGTGCATGCATGCTGCATGGTAAGTCGCTTCAGTCGTGTCTGACTCTGTGACCCCATGGACTGTAGCCTGCCAGGCTCCTCTGTCCGTGGGATTCTCCAGGCAAGAATACTGGAGTGGGTTGCCATTTCCTTCTCCAGGGGATCTTCCCCACTCAGGGATTGAACCTGTGTCTCTTGCATCTCTTGCATTGACAGGCAGGTTTTTTACTACTAGTGCTATCTGGGACTTCCCGTGTGTGCATGGGGGCAGGCAGCTTCTCTTCCTGATGCAGCATTTGCAGCTCTGGATGGTAGGTAACAGTCTGATGACCTGTCTCATAGGACCCATAAGAAAATCTGATGTGACAAATCAATGCTGACTCAGCATCTACTGCTCATATGAAATTCCAGGCAGAGCTTTTTCCTGCAAATCCCAAGAACCTATCAATGAATGAGAGAGAGGCGGATTAGATGGATGGCTCCAGACTGTGGGGCTGTAAAAAGGGATAGATAACTCCAAGTGGTTCTGAACCCGTATTTGGGAAGCTTGGCCGTGTCTCATTAAGCCCACCTCTAGACTACTGTAAAGACTCAAACTTTTAGAACAAAAAAGAAAAAGGACTGAGTTTTCATGCATTTCAAACGGTAAGGCAGGCTAGCTTAGAAGGGTTTCCCCTATACCCTATTTAGAAAGAGTGATACATGAAAAAGACGCCACGCCAAAAGAACAGTTGGTTTTATCTCAATCGCACAAACATTGAAAAAGGGAGCCTCATGTTTAACTAGTGTTTAAAAAAACAACAACACTTGGCATTTTTTACCACTGTTTTCCTCTGTAGAGAAACTTTGTGACTGGTACAAGATGAAAAAGCTTTCCATGTTGCCATTCTTACCATTAGAAATTGTGGAAATCATCTGGTTGTGTTATGCTTTGCCAAGCAACTGGACACGTGTGAGTGTTGTTGGTTGGGTGCCCACGACAAAAGGCTTGGATGTGGTCCCTGGGGCTTACATGGGTGCATCCTTTTTGGATGGGTTTTATTTTTTAAAACATAGTTGATTTGCAGTGTTGTATTAATTTCTGCTGTACAGAAAAGTGGTTCAATTATACATATATGTACATTCTTTTTCTATTTTTTTTCTAATGTGGACCATTTTAATAGTCTTTATTGAATTTGTTACAATATTGCTTTGGGGCTTCCCGGGTGGCACAGTGGTAAAGAATCCGCCTGCTAATGCAGGAGACACAAGAGATGAGGTTTCAATTCCAAGCCCCTGGAGTAGGATATGGCAACCCACTCCAATATTCTTGCCTGGAAGATTCTATGGACAGAGGAGCTTGGTGGGCGAGAGTCCATGAGATGGCAAAGAGCTGGACACAATTGATCGGCTGAGCACAAGCACAATATTGCTTCTGTTTGATGTTTTGTTATTTTGGCAACAAGGGATGTGGGATCCTAGCTCCCCAACCAGAGATTAAACTTGCACCCCCTGCATTGTAAGATGAAGTCTTAACTTAAGGAAAAGTCACTTCCCCCTCCACCTTCCAGCTTCCTGGACCTCCAGGGAAGTCCCTATACATTCTTTTTTAAAAAATACTCTTTTCCATTATGTTTATCATAGGATATTGAATATAGTTCTCTGTGCTGTACAGTAAGTCCCCATGTATGAACCTTCAAGTTGTGAACTTTCAAAGACGCGAACATGTTTGCCAGCCCCTCTGTGCCAGCTGTTGTACTGTACTACTGTACTTTTCAAGTACTGTACTGTCAGATTAAAAATGTTTGTTTTTTATATTTGTTTTTATGTGTGTTATTTGTGTGAAAAGTATTAGAAACCTATTATAGTACAGATAGCATCATCAACTCAATGAACACGAGTTTGAGCAAACTCTGGGAGACAGTGAAGGACAGAGGAGCCTGGAGTGCTGCATTCCTCGGGGTCGCAAAGAGTCAGACACGACTTAGCAATCGAACAACAACAAAATTACAGTACAGTACTATATAGCTGATTTTGCTAGTTGGGGACTGAGGCTAACTTTGTTGGACTTAGGAACAAATTGGATTTATGCACATGCTCTCGGAATGGAACTCATTCACATGTAGGGGACTTACTGTACAGTATGTGTGCTTCTTAAATAAATAAAGAAAGCTCCAGACAGGGCACTTGGACGGTAAAGGCATAAAGAAAAGTTGCTTCCTCATCCACCCTCTAACTTCCTAGTGTTTCCTCCTCCCAAAGGTAAGGACTAAAGGGCATGGCAGCTGATCATCTAGGGCAGTGCTTCTCAAAGTTCAGCTTTGGTCCAGGGGTCCAGATTCACATGGATGACTTGTTAAGACACAGAGCTCGGGGCTCTGTCCTCCACGAGGTTCTGATCCAGTAGGTGGACTGGGTCCCTGGCATCTGCCTTTCTCATAGATCTCTGGAAAATGATGATGCAGCTAATCCAGGGACCCCACTTTGAGAACCACTGGTCCAGAGCCACATCTCACAAGAAAAGGGTGTGGAAACCCCTACTTCCGACACATCTGACTCCTCTGAAGGTGGACAGGTATTTACAGAACTGTCCGTGTTTAACAAAGAAAACCTGAAATCCACCTCTCATTCTCTCCTGGCACCTAAGTCACACTGACATTGACTCATCAAGAAACGATGGGGCTGTGTTCTGGCTGGGTTCCATTTCACTAAGAAAAGGCACTGGCTACATTTTATTCCTAACTATTCTTGACGATTAACATTTTATTCTTAAATGCTTAACATTGACAAGAGGTTTATTCTTTTTATAAAATTTAGTTTAATTATTTACGTATTTAAATTTATTATTTTTTTGACTGTGCTGGGTCTTCATCGCTGTGGGTGGGCTTTCTTCTAGTTGTGGCAAGCAGGGTCTACTCTCTAGTTGCTGTGCATGGGCCTCTCATTGCAGTGGCTTCTCTTGTTGTGGAGCACTGGCTCTAAGGCCTGTGGGCTTCAGTAGCTGTGGTACATGGGCTTAGTTGCTCTGCAGCTTGTGGGATGTTCCTGAACCAGAGATGGAACCCATGTTCTCTGCATTGGTAGGTGGGTTCTTAACCTCTGGACCACCACGGAAGTCCAAGAGGTTCGTTTATTCTTGATTTATCAATGGCAGAATAAATAGAAAGTAACCTCTTGATTATGAACTTTGTGGCTTGAAGTTCACATCTCCTGAGTGAAGCTGGAGGAAGGATGCTAGGAAGTAGTGAGCTTGCCAGGGGAAATAACTGGTCCAGAGAACAGTGCAAAGGCAGGAATTGGGGTGGTGCATGCTGAGCAATCGAAACGTATTCAACTTGTTGGTCTCAAACAGCAAGAAGCTGCACAGAACCCAAGAAGCACATGCCGAAGATACTGTCCTCTGAGAGCGCCTCTGCATGCAATTTCTCTTTTCCCTTCCCCTCCTCCTGGTGGGTAGCTGGCTCTGCTTCCCAATGCCTCCGACAAGCTTGGTAGCCAGCAGATTCCAGGGGGAGCTGCAAGACTCTGCTTTTGACCCTGAAAGCCTAAACCCATGAGAAAACTGAAGAATGTTCACAAGAGAGATGAAAAGGTGGCCCAAAGTGGCTTGGAAGAGAAAAGAGGGTCCTCTGGTGGAGGGGCCCGGGGCGCTTCCTCCATGCTTTGGCAGGAGCTGGGACCCAGGCACGACTAGGGGAGTGGGAGGGACCAGGGGTGACTAAGATTGTGTTCCCAACCCTTTAGCTGTCACCTGCCTTTCCCTTGCCTTCTGGGCCACCTGGGTCAGTCTTTACTTCCTTCCTTCATGCCACTTCTTTCAGCTGGTCTTTTAAACTCACTGTAGTTTGACTTCTCCCCTCTTGCCTCCACAGAAATCATGCTCATCAAAATCTCCGGTAACTTTTGAGTTCAATTTATACCCATCCTCTAACTTGATGTTTTTTTTATTGTGGTAAAATATATCAACACATAACATAAAATGTGCCATTAAAATTTTTATTGAAGTATAGTTTATTTACAATGCTGTGTTAGTTTTTGGTGTACAACAAAGTGATTCAGTCATATATATATATATGAATGTACTGAATATATATGTATATACTGAATATATACATATATGACTGAATCTATATATATATAACATATATATATTCTTTTATATAGTCTCTCTATATATTCTTTATATTCTCTCTCTATATATTCTATATATAGAATATATATATACAGAATATATATATATATATACTGTATATATATATATATACTGTATATATATATATATATATATATATACACTGAATGTATATATATAACTGAATCTATACATATATATAACATATATATATATATATTCTTTTTCAGATTCTTTTCCTATATGGTTTTTTACAGGATTTTGACTATAGTTTCCTGTGCTATACAGTAGGACCTTGTTTATCCATTTTATATATAGTAGTTTGCATCTGGAGAAGGCAATGGCACCCCACTCCAGTACTCTTGCCTGGAAAATCCCATGGATGGAGGAGCCTGGTAAGCTGTGGTCCATGGCATCGCTAGGAGTCGGACACGACTGAGCGTCTTCACTTTCACTTTTCACTTTCATGCGTTGGAGAAGGAAACGGCAGCCCATTCCAGTATTCTTGCCTGGAGAATCCCAGGGACTGGGGAGCCTGGTGGACTGCCATCTATGGGGTTGCACAGAGTCGGACACGACTGAAGCGACTTAGCAGCAGCAGCAGCAGCAACAGCAGCAGTTTGCATCTACCAGTCCCAGACTCCTAATCTATCCCTTCTCCCTCCCCCTAACTTTCCCCTTGAGTAGCCATGAGTTTGTTTTCTATGCCTGTGAGTCTGTTTTGTAGATAAGTTCATTTGTATCATATTTTATTTTTATTTTTTAAACTTCATTATTCCACTTATTTGTTTTTAAAAATTAATTAATTTAATTACTTTTAAAATTTTTGGTTGAGCTCAGTCTTCCATGCTGTGTGCAGCCTCTCTTTAGTTTCAGAGAGCAGGGGCTACTCTTTGTTGCAGTGTGCAAGCTTCTCATTGTGGTGGCTTCTCTTGTTGGGGAGCACAGGCTCTAGGCTCGAGGATTTCAGTAGTTGCAGCACACCAGCTCAGTAGTTGTGGCTCCCTGGCCCTAGTGTGTGTAGGCTTCAGTAGTTGTGGTGCATGGGCTTAGTTGCTCCATGGCATGTAGAATCTTCCTGGACCAGGGACTGAACCCATCCGCTGCAATGGCAGGCAGATTCTTGTGCACTATACCACCAGGGAAGTCTTGTACCGTATTTTAGATTCCACATTCAGGTGGTATCACATGGTATTTGTCTTTCTCTTTCTGACTTACTTCACTTAGTATGATAATCTCTAGGTCCACTCATGTTGCAGCAAATGGCATTATTTCATTCTTTTATATGGTTGAGTAGTATTCCATTGTGTATATATATATGAATATATTATACATATATTATATATACATCTTCTTTATCCATTCACCTGTCAGTGGACTTTTAGGTTGCTTACTTTTGGTGAGGTTATATTGTGGCAGCCACTATGGAAAGCAGTATGGAGGTTCCTTAAAAAACTAAAAATAGTGTTACTGTATGATCCAGCAATCTCACTCCTGGGCATATATCCAGAGAAAATTCTAATTCGAAAACACATGCACTCCAGTGTTCATGGCAGCACTAGTTATGGTTCACCATTTTAAGTGTATAGCTCAGTGATATTAAGTACGTTCACATTGCTGTGCAACCATCCCCACCATCCATCCACAGAAACTTTCATTTTCCCCAATGAAAACTCTGCACCCATTAGACACTCAGTCTCCATCCCCCCCCACCAGCAAACACTGTTCTATTCTCTGTCTATGCATTTGGCTACCCTAGGGACCTCATATAAGTAGAATTCTAGAATACTTGTCATTTTGTGACTGTCTTGTTTGTGACTTAGCATAATGTCCTCAAGATTCATCCATTAAGCGTTGTCAGAATGTCATTCCTTTTTACAGCTGGATAGTACTCAACTGTATGAATACCACATTTTGTTTATCCATTCATCCACTGATGGACACTTAAGTTGCTTTTACTTTCTGTCTCTCGTGAATTAGTTCAGTAGCTCAGTCATGTCAGACCCTTTGTGACCCCATGGACTACAGCACGCCAGGCTTCCCTGTCCATCACCAGTTCCTGAAGCTTGCTTAAATTCATGTCCATCGAGTTGGTGATGCCATCCAACCATCTCATCCTCTATCGTCCCCTTCTCCTCCTGCCTTCAATCTTACATGTACACTATAAACATGGATGTACAAATATCTATTTATACATCCTCCTTCATCCCTGTATACCCTGTACATCCTTGCTTTCAAGTTTCTGGGGTATATGCCCAGGAATGGACTTGCTGAATCACATGATCATGGAGGGTTTGATGTTTGATTTTTTGAGGAAACTCCATACTATTTTCCAGAGCAGCTGTGCCATTTTGTATTCCCACCAGCAATGTACAAGGGTTCCAATTCCTCCACATTCTTGCCAATGCTTGTTGTTCGGTTTTTCTTTTCTCTGTCTTTTGGTAACAGGCAATATATTGGATGTGAAGCGGTTTGAATTTGACTTTTCTGTGGCATTTTTCTCTAAGGAGACTTCCTTCTCAAAACCATCTTCCCTCTTTTCCTCCACATTTTCTGGGTTTTCTACTTTTCAGGTTGCTTTATCCCCCTCAGTTTCCAATCACCTCACTAATGCTAATATTGTCCAGGGCTACATTCAGGGTCTCTCATCCTATATACTCATATATTCCCAATTATTCATAACTTCCATATACTCATAACCTCTATATACTCATTGTATATTCATTGTAACTTCTTTGACATCCTGACTTCACCTCTTGCTTGGATGGTGTGGATTGTTGAATCCGTATCTCTAATCCAGATTTTCCAGAGCTCTGGACTTGTCTCTCCAACCATCTACTAAAAACAAGAGTTAAAAACTATTTGAAAAAGCTGATATTTGTGTCAGGCACAGGAGTCTGTGGTTTATAAGCACTTTGTCCTTTAAAATTTGTCTTTAATCCTTTGACACTCTCACCAACCTGTCATTAACTCTGTATTGCTGTTTGGGAAGCAGAGGCTTAGAGAGGCAGCTTCAACATGTATACTTTACTCCAAAGTACATGTTTTTCATCCTGGCATCCAAGTGACCATTCCTGGCTATTCCATACTCCTTAGAGAAAATATTTCTCACCCTGAGATGCAATCATGTATTTTCTTCTGTCTCTATCACCGGACTAGAATATGTGAGGACACGGACAGAACTTCTTATTTAAACTTTTTATTTACTTCTGGGGCTTCCCTTGTGGCTCAGTGGTAAAGAATCTGCCTGCCAATGCAGGAGACATGAGTTCGATCCCTGGCCCGGGAAGATTGCACATGTGTTGAAGCAACTAAGCCCGTGCGCCACAACTATTGAGCCTGTGCTGTAGAGCTCAGGAGCCGCAACTGCTGAGTCCATGTGTCCCAACTACTGAAGTCCTGGCACCCTAGAGCCCATGCTCCATAACAATAGAAGCCACCACAGTGAGAAGCCCACAACCTGCAGCTAGAAAGTAACCCCTCTAATTGTAGCTCACCACAACTAGAGAAAAGCCCACATAGCAATGAAAACCCAGAACAGCCATAAAAAAAAAAATTTCTCTGGATTCCCAGGTTCATAGTGCTTGGTGTCAGAGTATGTGCCCAGCTAGTGCTTCCTTGTTATATGAATGAATGAGTGGACGACTTGCATTTCATACCATCATTATTCATGATGACCGGCCACCAGTGTCCTTGTTATGTATACATGTCACGTATGCTTGTAGTAAAGGAATTAATATGAGTCAATTTTTGTTGTATTAGAGCTAAACTTTCATAATTAAATGTTACTTATAGATAGAATCTCACAGGATGTGAAATCGGATGCAATTTTTTCCTGGATAAAGGAAGAAACAGTAGAGAAATAATTTACAGATGCTAAAGAGAGATGGAGCTTAAATGTTTAAGTTCACTATTAAATGATATTTAATGATATTTAACAATTATCTAATTATATGGATTAATATTAAGAATTATTTAATCATTTCCAATCATTATGTCCAGTAATTGGTTTTTCTTCAGAAGATAACTATCATTTGAATGATGATAGTGAATTCATTTTAAAAAAAGAATTGCTGCTTTAAAAAACAATGTGTTTTTATTTATAGCTTTACTGGAAATGTACTTCCACTGCCTTCCTAAGTTTTACTTAATTGTTGCTGTTGTTCCGTTGCTAAGTCGTGTCTGACTGTTTGTGACCCCATGGACTGCAGCACACAAGGCCCCCCTGTCCTTCACTATCTCCTGGAGTTTGCTCAAATTCATGTCCATCGAGTCAGTGATGCCATCCAACCATCTCATCTTCTGCTGCCCCCTTCTCCTTTTGCCTTCAATCTTTCCCAGTATCAGGGCCTTTTTCAGTGAGTCAGCTCTTTGCATCATAAAATAATTTATTTTCAAAAAAAGAAAAACAATGTGTTTTAACAATAGATGGTGTGTATATGTTGGGAAAAAAACCAGATTGTGTGGAAGGGTTTACGATGAGATGTCTCGTCCTCACTCGTGTCTCTGGATCCCAGGCCTTTATCTCAGAGGTAACCCCCTGCCAGAATTTCCTGGGTATCACTGAGTTGCCATTTGCTCCTCCAGGAGATTTTCTCGACCCAGGGAGTGAATTGGCTCTCTTCTGCATCTCCTGCACTGGCAGGCGGATTCTTTACCACTGAGCCACCATGGAAGCCCATGCTTGGCATTCACAAGCATTTATAAATGTCAACCTCCTCCCTCAACCACACATCTTTCTTTTTCAAACAAATGGAATCACCTTGTTCTGCACCTGAATTGTTTCACTCTTTAATATATCTTGACAATTGTTCCGTATCCATGCATGGAGAGCACTCTCACACATCTTCACCAGCTTAACCAGGATTGCTTAAACTTTTCTTACCCAAGTACCTAGGGTGGCAGAAATAACTAGGTGGCGGCAAGACATGAATTATTTGAAATCTTCAGTTTTATTTGCCTTTCACTCCGATTTGCCATTCTGCTTTCTAGTGCATCTGTGCTTATTTTAACATAAGGATCATATTTTAAAACAGGTGTTCTAGAAAGATGGGTTTGTGTGTCAGGAGATGTATAGACATCTGGAGGCAGGTGCACTCAGTTTAACAAGGAAACACGACCTCACCGGACCATCACAGCGAGGCTATGAGGCAGGCAGGACAGAAATTATTAAGCCCTTTCTGAGGATGAGGTGACTGGGGCCCAGCGATGGCAGGTGACCTGCCCCAGGTCATCTGGTCTCTGAGAGCACAGGCAGGAGGACACTAGCGCCTGAGGACATGGCGCACCACCTCTCAAAACAGATGCAAGAAGATAGGAAACCAGGATCCGGAAAGACAAAGTGCAGCCGGGTTTACATTGAAGGGATATTTATATAATATGGTTTGCTGGGTGAGTAATGAAAGACTCGGGAAACGCAGCCGTAGTTGACATGGCAGGAAATGGGACCAATGCTCTTTTTGTTTATACATTTTGGCTGCGTGTGTGGTATGGAGAATCTTCCTTCCCTGACCTCAAATTGCCAACCTCCATTGGCTCTTAGAAAAAGCTAGAGAATTCCAGAAAAACATCTACTTCTGTTTCATCGACTATACCAAAGTCTTTGACTGTGTGGATCACAACAAACTGTGGACAATTTTTCAAGAGATGAAAATACCAGACCACCTTACCTGCCTCCCAAGAAATCTGTATAGAGGTCAAGAAGCAACCCTTAGAACTGGACGTGGAACAATGGACTGGTTCCAAATTGGGAAAGGAGTACGTCAAGGCTGTATATTGTCACCTTGCTTATTTAACTTATATGCAGAGTACATCATGCGAAATGCTGGGCTGGATGAAGCACAAGCTGGAATCAAGATTGCAGGAAGAAATATCAATAACCTCAGATATGTAGATGACACCACCCTAATGGCAGAAAGCAAAGAAGAACTAAAGAGCCTCTTGATGAAACTGAAAGAGGAGAGTGAAAAAGCTGGCTTAAAACTCAACATTCAGAAAACAAAGATCATGGCATCCGGTCCCATCACTTCATGGCAAATAGATGGAGGAACAACGGAAACAGTGAGAGACTTTATTTTCTTGGGCTCCAAAATCACTGCAGATGGTGACTGTAGCCATGAAATTCAAAGAAGCTTGCTCGTTGGAAGAAAAGCTACGACCAATCTAGACAGCATATTAAAAAGCAGAGACATTACTTTGCCAACAAAGGTCCGTCTAGTCAAAGCTATGGTTTTTCAAGTAGTTGTGTATGGATGTGAGAGTTGGACTATAAAGAAAGCTGAGCACCGAAGAATTGATGCTTTTGAACTGTGGTGCTGGAGAAGACTCTTGAGAGTCCCTTGGACTGCAAGGAGATCCAATCAGTCAATCCTAAAGGAAATCAGTCCTGAATATTCATTGGAAGGACTGATGCTGAAGCTGAAGCTCCAATAATTTGGTCACCTGATACAAGGAGCTGACTCATTTGAAAAGACCCTGATGCTAGGAAAGATTGAAGGCATGAGGAGAAAGGGATGACAGAGGATGTGATGGTTGGATGGCATCACCGACTCAATGGACATGAGCTTGAGCAAGCTCTGGAAGTTGGTGAAGGACAGAGAAGCCTGGCGTGCTGCAATCCATGGGGTCACAAAGAGTTGGACATGATGTGAAATAGATCGCCAGTACATGTTCGATGCATGAGACAGGATGCTCAGGGCTGGTGCACTGGGATGATCCTGAGGGATAGGATGCGGAGGGAGGTGGGAGAGAGGGTCAGGATGGGGAACACATGTATATCCATGGCTGATTCATGTGAATGTATGGCAAAAACCATCACAATATTGTAAAGTAATTAGCCTCCAATTAAAATAAATAAATAAATAAATAAATGCCATGCAGTTGGACATGACTGAACAACTGAACTGAACTAAGTTCCCGGAGCAGGGATTGAACCTGCACCCTCTCCACTGGAAGCTCATAGTCTTAACCAGGGAACCACCATGGAAATCTCACCAGTGCTCTTTTTTTAAAATTGGAGGATAATTGCTTTACAATATTGTGCTGGCTTCTGCCATATGACAGCATGAATCAACCATTGTGTTATGTGTTAGTGGCTCAGTCGTGTCTGACTCTTTGGGACCCCAGGACTATAGCCTGCCAGGCTCCTCTGTCCATAGGATTCTCCAGGCAAGAATACTGGAGTGGTTAGCCATTTCTTTTTCCAGGGGATCTTCAGTATACATATGTCCTCTACATCTTGAACCTCTCCCCACTCCCCACCCCATTCCACCCCTGGAAGGTTGTCACAGAGCACCTCACTAGTGCTCTTTTAAGCAGCACCAAAGTTTGAATGTTAGTGTGACCACAGTCCCTGTAAGTTACAGGTTGAACTGTGTTCCTCCCAAGTTTGTTTCTTGAAACCCTAACCTCAGGTACCTCAGAATGTGACTCTATAAATTTGGAGATGGGGCCCTGAAAGTAGGTGATGATATTAAAACGTGGTCATTAGAGTGCCCCCTGATCCAGTATAACTGGTGTCCTCATAAAGAGAGGAAATATGGACATGCAGAGAGACACCGTGAATGCTTGGGTGCAGAGGAAAGACCCTACAAGGAAACAGAGAGAAGATGGCCATCTACAAACACAGAGGAAAGGTCTTCGGAGAAACCGAACCTGCTGAGAGACCTTGATTTGATCTGGGACGTCTTTCCTCCAGAACTGTGAGAAAATAAATTTCTGTTGTTCATGCCACCCTAGTCATGGTACTTTTTTATGGTGGCTCGAGTTGATGAATACAGCATCCATTCAAGGGCTATCTTTAATTCTTCTCTCTGTGAATTTCCTGCCCTACAATTGGTTCTTTTGGATAGGGCTGGGCTGAATGTTCACTCATTCATTCAGTATTTACTGCAGTGTCCTGTGTCTGGTCCAATCTAGGTGCCAGGCACATAGCAGTAACTGTGGCGAAGTCCTTGTTACCCTGAACCTATCATCTGATACTCCATGTCCAAAATGAGCTGTTCTCCACTGTCCTTCTTGAGAGAAACACTGCAAACATTTACTAGGGGAAAAGGGGGAAAGTGAAAGTGTTAGTCGCTCAGTCCTGTCCAACACTCTGTGACCCCATGGACGGTAGCCCACCAGGCTCCTCTGTGCATGGGATTTCCCAGGCAAGAATACTGGAGTGGGTTGCCATTTCCTCTTCCAGGGGGTTTTCCTGACCTAGGAATCAAATCCAGGTCTCCCACATTGCAGGCATGTTCTTTACCAGCTGAGCCACCAGGGAAGCCCCCCTGTTATCCTGAACCTACCATCTGATACCCCACATCCAAACTGACCCGTTCTTCACTGTCCTCCCTAAGTGAGACACTGCAAACATTTACCAGGAAAAAAAGGAAAAGAAAGTAAATTAAATGATCCAGATCAGCAGTTCCAAATGTTTGTTTGTGTGTTTTTGCTTTTAAATGTAAGCTTTGCTTATGGGTTGCCTTGCTGATATGGACATGCAAGAAAAAGTAACGGAGGTGGATTATAATTACGCTTCTCCTCATTATGGAAGTGGTTCAAAGTGCCCAGCACAGCCAATTTGGAGCCTGGAGGCTCTGACAGCGCTCAGAGCTATTGATTTCTTTGCCTGTGTTTGTGTGTTTCCAGCGACCACCCAGGCTCAGCAAAGAGTCTGGATGCTACGGGCGCTGTTGAGGTTCGGTTCCTCCTCTTGGCAGGAAAGATGAGGGGTGAGATGGAATGACCAGCATGTGGGTCGGCTTCTCTCTCCATCAGCAGCCCCACCTGCTTCCCCTTTGTGCTACTGGGTGCCAGAAAGAGCTAGAGAATCTGGCTGTGGTTCATCTGCCTCCCCAACTTTGCCCTCAAAATGTGCTCTGTGGACTTTTTCAGGTGAGCATGAGTGGCTCATGGCAGGTACCTGGCATTAATGTGCGTTTCTGCTGCTGCTGCTAAGTTGCTTCAGTTGTGTCAATGTGCATTTCACGCTTCTTAATTCCCTCCAGAACTTTCACAATCATCACAGACATGGGCAGGGTATTCTTCCCAGAGCAAGGCATCTATCATGATGGTACACAGCCTCCAGTGCAGGAATCGCTCCCATTGCCAGTGGAAAGAGGAAGCCAACAGGTATTTTTAAAGAGGCTCTATCCACTGGAGAATCGAAAAGAAAATATCCCCTTTGAGCATTTAGTCACACACATCAAAGGAAACAACAGTTTCAATCTTCATTTGCATCGTACAGGCATTAGATGTGGTCCAGTTACACTGAGCTTCGCTTGAAAAGGCAGGAGTGCCAGTAGTTTTTAAGCCTTGACGGAGACAGAGAGAAAATGCAGCCAGGCAAATAATATATCACCCTGCCAAGGCATTTTCCATTTTTAAAAGGACAGAACAATTTTACATTATTTCTGGAGCCTCTTTGCAGCAAATATCCCTTGACATTTGTTTCAGCACCCTGGCCAGCCGGCCTAAAAGCACCGGCTGGTCCCAGCCTGCTGCTCCTGTGTGCTGGGGACCACATTCTGCCTTTGGGTCTTAAGGCACCAGATGTAAGAAGGACAAGTGGGCACTTTTTTCTTTTTTGGGCGCAGGCAGACGGGAGGCTGGCTCTGCAGAAGGGGCCAATTAAGACACCACCCTAGTGGAAAGAACATGGAGTTTCAGGTCACTTGAAGATGCCCAGTGGAAAATCAACACTCAGGGCTTCTAGCCACAGGGGTGAAAATACAAGGAGGGCTTGGGACTTTTCAGTGAACTCCCTAGAAGGCCCAAGGGGATTCAGAGATAAAAACAATGAAGTGTGCCTGCTTTCCCAAGATGGTGTGGCCTCTTGGGAAAGCAGAAAACGGCCACTAGTTCTGGAATAATTAGCACAAATGACTTCTAGTTAGGGTGACAAATGAACACATTTTCCCAGATCTGGAGAATCAAGATCAGGCTATTTGGTTAAAATGTCCCAGACTGTCCTTTCTCAGGTGGTCTCATGTCAATACCTGGCCAAGCGTGAGGTCTTCCTTTAGAGGGCAAACTCTGGTTTTATTGTTTCTAATCCCTAGCCCTGGCTGGCCTGAACAACCTCAGGATGCAAAATGATTAATTCCAACCTGCCCTAGAAAAATGTTTGTCAGCTGGCAAAAGGAAATAGCCTAACAGGAAGGCAAAAAAGAGCAAATTGACTTTATCTGGAAGTGATTATGTTTGACAAGATGAAAAAGAAAGAAATCCTTTGTCACTGAAGAAAATTGTGCTTTAAGAAATCTTTGCATAAGTCTTAAGGTTCTTCTTTGCGTGTGTGCCAACTCACTTGATGTGTCCAATTCTTTGTGACCCCATGGACTGTAGCCTGCAAGGCTCCTCTGTCCATGGGGTTCTCTAGGCAAGAATACTGGAGAGGGTTGCCATGCCCTCTTCCAGGGGATCTTCCAGACCCTGGGATTGAAACTATATCTCTTATATCCCCTGAGTTGGCAAGCTGGTTCTTTACCACTAGTGCCATCTGGGAAGCCCAGGGCTTTGCTTTACCCAGTTTGAATTAAAATGGAAATAATCCTGCCCCCCCCCTCACCAAATAAAGAGCAGGGAAACAAAACTGAATTTCCCCACATTAGTTTTGGAAATCAGATCAGGAGTTCCAGATCTACTCCAGAGCAGCACTTTCATTAACTAGCAAATATTCTCTTTCAAGAGACCTATTTTTGAGTTGCTATTTACTACTAAGATTTTCATTTTCCCTTAAGTATTGTCACACACGCAGTCTGATTCTTCGTGGGCGCGACTGTGAGGCACTTGGATCTCTCCTCCAATGAAAATGAAGAGCCAATTTTCCTTCTGAAAGGGGAAAAGATCAGGACTGTTAAAATTATTCTTCTGATTTCACATTTATCTCGTACTCACAGCATCCGTCTGCTAAGAATTTGAAATAATGAATCATAGGCAGGAAAACAAACTGTTTTGACTCAATCTAGGATTTCAATTTTGCTGCTTTTTTCCCTTCACTAATTAAAAATAAAATGAACCTTCTTTTAAAAAATTCTGAACTCTTTTTATATTTTCAGCATTTTTCTCTGCGATATTCACAAGGCTAACTCCCTTACCTCTTTTGAGTCTTGGTCCAAATGTCAATTTCTTTGTGCTTTAAAGGCTTTTTTTTTTTTTTCAATGTGGATCATTTTTAAAGTCTTTACTGAGTTTGTTACAATATTGCTTCTGTTTATGTTTTGTTTTTTCTGGTCACCTGGCATGTGGGATCTTAGCTCCCCACCCAGGGATCAAACTCCCTTGCACTGAAAGGCAAAGTCTTAACCACTGGACCACCAGGGAAGTCCTCAAAGGTCAATTCCTTAATGATCTACACTGACCAAAAAACTATTTTCCAACATGGGTACTCCTGATCCCCTGCAAACTGCTCCACTTTCTATTTTTTCCAAACCATTGACAATCTTCTCCCGTATTACAGAATTTCTTTATTATGTTTATTGTCCCCTGCTAGAAGAAAAGTACCAAGAGACCAGGAATCTGGGTTTTGTTCAGTGATGTACTCTAATTTTGCAGAATGATGTGTGGCCTTTAGTAGATGTGCAATAAATGTCAAATGATGCGGCCACTATGGAGAACAGTATGGAGGTTCCTCAGAAACTAAAAATAGAGTTGCCACATGATCCAGCAACCCCACTCCCAGGCATATATCCGGACAAAATTATAATTCAAAGAGGTACATGCACCCCTATGTTCAGAGCAGTACTATTTACAGTAGCCAAGACATGGAAACCACCTAAAGGTCTACTGATAGATGAATGGATAAAGAAGATGTGGTGTATATGTACAACAGAATACTGATCCATTCATAAAGAAGAATGAAATCATGCCATTTGCAGCAACAGGGATGGATCTAAAGATGATCACGCTAAGTGAAATAAGTCAGAAAGAGAAAGATCAGTATCATATTATGTTATTTATATGTAGAATCTAAAATATGACACAAATGAACTTATCTACAAAACAGAAACATACCTACTGATATAGAGAATAGACTTGTGTTGTCAAGGGGCACGTGTGGTGAGGGAGGAATTGGGGTCAGAGTTTGGGATCAGCAGATGCAAACTATTATATATAGAATAGATAAACAGCAAAGTCCTACTGTATAACACAAGGAACTGTACTCAATATTCAGTGATAAACCGAAATGGGAAAGAATGTGAAAAAGAATATATATATATGTATAAGTGAATCACTTTACTGTACAGCAGAAATTAACACAACATCGTAAATCAACTACACTTCAATAAAATAAATTTTAAAAATGCCAAATGACAATGTCAGGAAAAATTTGCCTGTGATTTGGAAATGAGCAGGAGCATTCTTTCAGCCAAGGGTTGGGCATTGCCCAGTGGACCCTCCGGGGAAGAGTCGGTTCTTCAGGAGTGAGCATCTATTCTCCTGCCTTTCTATGGACTCAGCACAAGTGGAAAACTGAGAGTATTGCAAATGATTCTTGCCCATGGATGTAAGTGATTATTGTTCTGTAGGAACGATAACCCCAAATACGACGCTTTTTCTTTCTGGTTGCACTAGGTGTTCGTTGCTTTGCCCAGGCTTTCTCTAGCGGTGGCGAGTGGAGACTACTCTCTAGTCGCGGTGCTTCTCATTGCAGTGGTTTCTCTTGTTGCAGAGCACAGGCTCTAGGTGCTCGGGCTTCAGTAGTTGTAGCACACAGATCAGTAGTGGCTGCTTGCAGGCTCTAGAGTGTGGGCTCAGTAGTTGTGGCACACAGGCTTACTTGCTCCCCAGCATGTGGCATCTTCCTGGACCAGGGATCAAACCCATGTCCCCTGCATTGGCAGGCATATTCTTATCCACTGGGCCCCCAAGGAAGTCCCACATGACATTATTGCCCTATAGGATATGAACGAATTTTGCATCTTTTAGCAAGCATTCTTCCTTGTCTATACTTATATCTCTGTTCTTCAGATTCTCTTTGGACTGGTTTCAACACCTTACTTGTTCCCTCACTAATTGAAGAAAATTTTCAATACATAGGCACTATATTTTTATGAGAGTCATGATTCTAAAAAGTTTTTGAAAATTATGATTGAGTAAAAGAGTGAATTACACTCTCCTCTCCCCCAGGAAGCCTTATCAGGTCCCATAGTTGTAGAAACCACTGAATGCTGGTTACTCTCCAATTTGTATCTGTAGCCACACCTCTCTGTGCCTCATATGCATATACCTACTTGCCTTCTTGATATCTCCACCTGTCTGATAGACATTTCAGAATGAACAAGTCCAAAATTGGAAGTCTTATCCTTAACTTGCTCTGCCCTTGACTTTAAATGACAACACCATTTACTCAGTTGCTCAGGCAAAATTCTTAAGAGTCAAACCTTGGCCAAGAGCATTTCTTTCTTGTATACTTCACATCTAATTCATCAGCAAAACTTGGGCGATATTTCTACCTTCAATACATATTCCAAACCCACGTATCTCCAATACTTCCACTTTGATCTAAGACCTGAGGCTGGTTTTTGTAGTTTTTTTGGAACATAGGCATGCCCATTGGTTTCCATATTGCCTATGGTTGCTTTTTTTTTTTTTTAATTATTCATTTATTTATTTTTGGCTGGGTCGTTGCTGTTGAGCAGACTTTTCTCTAGTTGAGGGATCAGGGGCTATTCTCTAGTTGAGGGACCAGGGACTACTCTCTAGTTGCAGCTTCTTATTGTGGTGGCTTCTCTTATTGCAGAGCATGGGCTTTAGAGTGCTTGGGCTTCAGTAATTATGGCATGTGGGCTCATTAGTTTCAGCTCCCGGGCTCTTGAGCACAGGCTCAATAGTTGTGGCAGACCGGCTTTGTTGCTCTTAGGCATGTGGGATCTTCCCAGACCAGGGATTGAACCTGTGTCTCAAATCTATCCACTGAGCCACCAGGGAAGCCCTGTCCATTGTTGCTTTTGCCTGTTCTATGACAGTTTTGACAGTTGAGTAGTTGTGACAGAGACCACAAGGTATGCAAAGCTTAAATATTTACCATTTGGTCCTTTGCTAAAACAATTTGCCACCCCTTGGTATGCTGGACTGATTAATGGCCCCGAAGATATGAGGTCATAATCCTTGAAACTTGTCACTGTCACCTCATTTGGAAAAAGGATCTTTGTAGATGTGACCAAGTTAAGGACCTTGAGATGAGGGAGATTATCCAGGATTGTCTGGGTGGTCTCTAAATGCTGTCACAAGTGTCCTTATAAAAGAGAGGCAGGGGGATATTTGAAACACATACACGGGAAAGGGCAATGTGAAGATGGGACAGAGAGAGATCCGAAGGTCTGGCCTCAGAGATAGGCATTGTGACCACAAGCCAAGGATGCCAACAGCCACTGGAAGCTGGAAGAGGCTGGAAACGGATATTCCCTGGAGCCTCCGGAGAGAGTACAGCCCTGCTGGCACCTTGATTTGGGCTCGGTGAAACTGATTTCAGATTTCCAGCCTCCAGAACAGCAAGAGAGTAAACTTAGCTTGTCTTAAGCCGCTAAGGTAATTAGTTACAGCAGCCACAGGAAAAGGAAAGTGCCTTAAACCACTGTCAAATCTTGGTGATTACAAGAGTCTCCCACCCAGTCTCTCTGCTACCTCACTTGCTCCCTTGCAGCCTGTTCTCCACATCATGGCAGATGGATCCTTTTATGACACCACCGAGATTACACTCCCAGCTCAGCATCCTCCACCAGCTTTTTAGAACCTCCAGAATAAAAAACCAGAGATTTCACCATGGAACTCACAGTCCTGTGTGATAAAGCTTTAGCTTCCTCTTTGGATTCCTGTCCCAGAGCTTTTTGTGAATGGTGGATCGCAGCTCCTACTGTACACCGAGTGTACCTCTGCCCAAGGGATTTTGCACTTGCTGTTTCCTCTGCCCACAATGTTCCTCCACCCATTATAACTGCCTGGCTCCCTCCAGCTTCCTTCAGGTCTGAGACCTCACTTACCTAAGGCAGCACCTTCCTTCTTCCTCCCTCTCACCCTACTTTATTTTTCTTCTAGCATTTTTCTTCTCTAACCTGTGATGATACATATGCTTGTTTATCGTATCTCTCCCACTTTCACATCAACTCCATGAGGCCAGGATTTTTGTCTGTTTTGTTCACTGTTGTATCCCTGGCACCTTGAACCAGGGTCTGGCACATCAGAGGCACCCAATAAATACTGGTTGGCTGAATGTACCTGACAAACAATTTAAACCATATAAAATAAGAGTGAGCTTTCTATTCTTTTCTGTCTCATCCTGAAAGTTAACTACAGGCGATACACTTCTTGCTATACTTCCAGAAACTTTTTTTCTGTATATACAAGAATATCTATATAGACAATGAACATTGTATCTATACACACACAAGAGGCCTATGTATTTCCTTCTTATCAGTGACACATTTAAGCTAAAGAACCTTCCATAGTAGGACATATTGATTTACCCCGAACTTTGGGCTTCCCCGGTGGCTCAGCTGGTAAAGAATCCACCTGCAGAGTGGGAGACCTGAGTTTGATCCCTGTGTTGGGAAGATCCCCTGGAGAAGGGAATGGCTACCCACTCCAATATTATGGCCTGGAGATTTCTATGGACTACAGTCCATGGGGTCACAAAGAGTCGGACATGACTGAGAGACTTTCACTTTCACTTTAAATGGCTGTGTAATATGCCACAGCTTAATACATAAAGAAAATTACTGGATTGGCCAAAAAATTCATTCAAGTTTTTCTATAACATGTTACATTACTTACTTCATTTGAAAAATGGAAAAGATAATGACAACGTTGTCTATTTGTGTCACATTTTAGGCTCAACATATAAATGATATCATATGATATTTGTCTTTCTCTTTCTGACTTATTTCACTTAGTATTATATCCAGGTCCATCCTTGTTGCTGCAAACGGCATTACTTGATTCTTTTATATGATTGAGTAGTACTCCATTAAACAACATCTCTTGAGACCCCTATTGTGATGGATAAGGTTCTTGGTTTTGATACTAAGAGGAAAATAAAACCAACAGAAGTGGTGTGGTTGGTCCTTAGACCTACTGTCCATTCTTACTATACTTAGGTAATATTGAATAAGGGAAACCACATATTCATTTCAAAATTTCAACAGATTCCTGGTCCACAAATCAGAATGTTTATGTTCAAATCACATTTCAAATGACCTGAAATTCAGGCCTACTAGGCCCAGATAGCTCCTTATATTGCAGGTATCTGACAACTCTTTACTCTTGCATGCTAATGGTAGATATTCTGGGATAGCAATAGCTGACAGCTTTCCTGAACAGATGTGGGGAGGCCACAAGATGAGGGTTTGCAGGATAGGGAAAACAAGGAATATCAGTGAAAGGTTACTTTTAAGAAGCTCACAAGTGGATTTCCCTGGCAATCCAGTGGTTGAGAGTGTGCCCTTTTACTGTAGGGAGTGTCATTTTGATCCCTGGTTGGGGAATCCTATGTGCTGCTCAGTGTGGCAGAAAAAAAAATTAAGCCCACAAGTTTTTATTATGTTTTATCTTGAAAAGGCAGTGGGACAAGGGATATTTCTGTAGTATTTCCTAAAATTGCATGCAAATCTACAATTACCTCAAAATTAAAAGAATTAATTCAAGGAAAGGCAAGGGGAGAAAGTTTTTGAAATCAGGACTTTAGAATGTCATTGCTTTTCACAATGCAGCCCCTTCAAATCTAAGGAAAGCATAAACAGAATAATTATTTCTTCCTCATCCTGTGTTGGTGAGTTGCCCTCATAGGAGTCATTAAGCTCTCAGATGGGTTCAGCTCAGCCCTAGCTTTCCTCTCCCAACCCAGTAACATGGAGCTTCAGTAACTGGAGTTGAAAGAAGCAAGTCCAAGTACTTCTACTATTTTATTTTTTTAACTTTTTATTTTGTATTGAAGTATAGTTGTTGTTCAGTCGCTCCATTGTGACTTTGAGACCCCATGGACTGCAGCATGCCAGGCTTCCCTGTCCTTCACTATTTCCCTGACTTTGCTTAAACTCATGTCCATTGAGTTGGTGATGCCATCCAACTATCTCATTCTCTGCTGCCCCCTTCTCCTGCCTTCAATCCTTCTCAGCATCAGGGTCTTTTCCAATGAGTCAGTTCTTGGCATCAGGTGGCCAAAATATTGGAGCTTCAGCTTCAGCATCAGTCCTTCCGATGAATATTCAGGACTGACTTCCTTTAGGAATGACTGGTTTGAATTCCGTGCTGTCCAAGGGACTCTCAAGAGTCTTCTCCAGCACCACAGTTCGAAAGAATCAATTCTCTGGCATTCAGCCTTCATTATGGCCCAAGTCTCACATCCACACAAGACTACCGGAAAAACAGTAGCTTTGACTGTATGGTCCTTTGTCAGCAAAGTGATGTCTCTGCCTTTTGATACACTGTCTAGGTTTGTCATAGCTTTTCTTCCAAGGAGCAAATGTCTTCCAGTTTCATGGCTGTAGTCACTGTCCGCAGTGATTGCAGTATAGCTGATTAACAATGTTGTGATAGTTTCAAGTTGACAGCAAAGAGACTCAGCCATACATATACTATATTCATTCTCCCTTAAACTCCCCTCCCATACAGGCTGCCACATAACATTGAGCGGAATTCCTCCAAGCACTTTTATTATTATCATCAGCAGTAATAATAAACAGTCACTTTTAAGTACTTCAGAATGCTGACCAGGAAAGGACACTCTTTTACAAGTATTTCTGAGGTAGAAAAGTAACTTCTTAATATTCCCATTATTCATGTATGTCCATCTAGTCCTGGACAGTAACATCCTTTCTGCGAAGAACATTAAGGCCAAAATGGGCAGGGATTCAGACGGTGGGGTGTCCAGCGTGTCTTCTGACTCCTCTCCTTTCTAACTGGGTTCTTTAAGAATTTTTTTAAAATTATTTAAAAAAATTTTTGGTTGCACTGGGTCTTTGCTGCTGCTCGTGGGCTTTCTCTAGTTGGGGCAGTCGGGGTTACTCTCTAGTTGCTGATGAGCAGGTTTCTCGTTGTGGTGGTTTCTCTTGTGGAGCCTGGGCTCTAGGCATGTGGGCTCAGAAGTTGTGTTATGTGGGCTCAGCTGTTGCAGCTCTCGGGCTCTAGAGCACAGGCTCAGTAGTCGTGGCACATGGGCTTTGCTGCCTCGAGGCAGGTGGGATCTTCCTGGATTGGGGATCGAACCCATGTCTCCCACATTGGCATGTGGAGTCTTAACCAGTGGATCACCAGGGAAGCCCTTCTAACTGAGCTTTTTTTTTTTTTTTTTTTTTAGCAACACAGGCCACTTTCCTTACTGAAAATACCCATCTCTTGGTTACCCTCCCAGGCAAAGACAAATACCAGCTGTTATGGACAGAATGCTTGTGTCCCCCTCCCCACCCCCCAAATCCATGTGCTGAAATTCTACCTTCCACATGACGGTATTAAGAAATGGGGCCTTTAGGGGGTGATTAGTATTAGATGAGACCATCATGGGGGGGTGCCATGATGGGGTTAGGAAGGAAGGAAGGGAAGTCGCTCAGTCGTGTCCGACTCTTTGCGACCCCGTGGACCGTAGCCTACCAGGCTCCTCCGTCCATGGGATTCTCCAGGCAAGAATACTGGAGTGGTTTGCCATTTCCTTCTCCAGAGGATCTTCCCGACCCAGGGATCGAACCCAGGTCTCCCGCATTGGAGGCAGACGCTTTAACCTCTGAGCCACCAGGGAAGTCATGATGGGGTTAGTGCCCTTTTAAGAGTCATGAGAGAGTTCACTTCCTCTTTCTGCCATGTGAGGAGCTCTCTGACCTCCAACTTCCAGCCTTCAGAACCGCAGGAAGTAAATTTCTGTTGCTATAAGCCACCCAGTCTTTGAAGTTTTGTTATAGCAGTTGGAATGGTCTACAACACCAGCCAACCAGTACCTCCCAGAAACATCTCATTCTTCAGTCCAGAGGCTTTCAAACTCATTGGTCTCAGGATACCTTTCCACTCTTAAAAATAATTGAGGACTCCAAAGAGCTTTTTTTTTTTTTTTGTAAATATTCATTTACTTGGTTGCATCAGATCTTACTTTCAGCACGTTGGATCTTCTTTGGGTCATTTGGGATCTTTTGTTGTGGCATGCAGGGTCCATAGTTGCGGCTCACTGGCTTAGCTACCCCATGGCATGTGGGATCCTAGTTGCCCCCACCAGGAATTGAACCTACATCCTGTGCATTGCAAAGTGTATTCTTAACCACTGGACTACCAGGGAAGTTCTGAGCTTTTGTTTTGTGATTTACCTGTAGTGTATGTGCTGTATAGACATACAAAATATTTTATTAGTTCATTAAAAATAGAAACCCATTACACATTCAGTTCAATTCAGTCGTTCAGTTGTATTCAACTCTTTTCGACCCCTCAGACTGTAGCACGCTAGGATTCCCTGTCCATCACCAACTCCCATAACTTGCTCAAACTTATTTCCATCGAGTTGGTGATGCCATCCAACCATCTCATCCTCTGTCGTCCTCTTCTTCTCCTGCCCTCAATCTTTCCCAGCATTGGGTCTTCTCAAATGAGTCAGTTCTTCACATCAGGTGGCCAAAGTATTGAAGTTTCAGCTTCAGCATCAGTCCTTCCAATGAATATTCTGGACTGATTTCCTTTAGGATTGACTGGTTGATTTCGTTGCTATTCAGGGGACTCTCAAGAGTCTTTTCCAACACCCTAGTTCAAAAGCATCAATTCTTTGGTTCTCAGCTTTCTTTATGGTCCAGCTCTTTCATCCATACACGACTACTGGAAAAACCATAGTTTTGACTCGACAGACCTTTGTCAGCAAAGTAATGTCTCTGCCTTTTAATATGCTGTCTAGGTTGGTCATAGCTTTTCTTCTAAGGAGCAAGCGTCTTTGAACTTCATGACTGCAGTCACCATTACACGTTAACATCCATCATAATTTTTATAACTACATTTTCCTAAATGAAAAATTAGCGATCAGAGGGGTATTGTTTTACAGTTTTACAGGATGTACTTGAGGCCCAGGTGATAGTATCTTCTGCTGTTTCCCCACTGCACTTGACCTGCTGTTGTTCACATATGTTAACCCCGCTAGGCTTTGCACCCCTTGGAGGGAGACCACCTTATTTAACCTCACATGCTCAGCATCTCACAGTGTCTAGTCTTTAGTGAACATATGAAAGAATTATTTTTAATTTAAACATATACATTAATAGTTTTTAAAATTTAAAAATTTTTTAGGCCACACCATGTAGCAGGTGGGATCTAGTTCCCTGACCAGGGATGGAACTGGCACTCCCTGCATTGAAAGCATGGAGTCGTAACCACTGGACTGCCAAGGAAGTCTAGATTTAAATGTATATCTTAATTATAAAATGCTATAGTTATATTACAGAAAATAGAGACAATAAGAAAAACCACTCACAATCGCCCGCATGTCATTTTTTGGGTGTTTATCAGGTCTTTTTTCAAAATGCAGTTTTTTCTACCTAGAATCACATCACATGTAACAGAATGCCATTTTTCGGAAAACTATTCCCCCCCTGAAACTAGCAATGAGTAAATTTTCCTTTGTTTCTAACGTCTGTGACTACCATGATGTTCTCTTATATAGATACAACATGATTTAGTTATTAAGCATCCAACATTAGCACATTTTTCTTGTTGTAATAAATACGGTGATCCTGTGAAGAATACCTTCACACATATAGTTTTTTTGGCATTTCGTGTTATTTCCTTAGAATAGATTCCCAGAAGTAAGATTACTGGGTCAAAAGATGCAGACGTTTTTTATGGCTTTTAATACATACTGTAAAATTGCTTTTCAAAAGGGTTACATTAATTTTCAACGCCACCAGCACTTTTAAGAATATGCTTCACCACACAAATCGTCAACATAGGTGCTATTAAGAATGCTAATCGATAAAATATTGTGCTCTCGTTGTTAAAATTTTGCATTTTTTGACCCTCATAAAATGAAAGTTTGTTGAAGAATTAGTCTCTAAAGCAAAACTTTTTTTGGGGGAACATTTTTATTTCCGGGAAACAAGAAATTTTCACTTGAGAAGACAAGAAAAAGAACACATGTTGTTACAACTGGAGCAAAATTCACTCTGACAGTCAACTTGGTGCCAAAATACTCAAACGAGGACCTTGCGCTGCTCCTGCTAGTTGTCATCCACGGGTAGAAAAGGACAAAATAAAATGTAGAGGATTGAAAGGTTCTCACTGCAAACCGTACAAGATCCACACAGAGGGCTTGGAGCTCTGCTTTTCATTCAACTTTTCTTCCTTTTTTTTTAAACTTGGAGCTTTCAGCCCTCTCCTTTGTTTCCGGTATTACCTGCCCACGTGCACAATTCCTGAATTTCTCTGCGAGGGGGCATTTTCATCTTTGCCATTTCCTCTGGCTTTAGGCTTCTCTGTGCAGTGTGTGTTGGCTTCCTAGGTGTGGACGGATTTGCAGAGAAGCTGCAGCGGTGTGTCTGTCCCTCCCCTCTCCCCCACAGGATGGCCCCTAACCCGCTTCTGGATTCTCTCTCCGCGACTGAAACCTCGCTGGTCTCCTCGCCTTGCACTGGGTGTGAGTGCGGTGGACGCTGGAATATTCGCTCGGGAAAGCCACGAATGTGAGCCCAGGATGGAAGCAAACTTGGCTTGCCTCGCCTTCTGAGCAGGCTCGCCCAGGCTCAACGTTTCTCTTAAGATTTTGCTCGGCGGCCTCATCCTGGGACAGGCATCTATGAGTCATCGGCTCTGCGGGTCACATGGCCAACGTGACCAAAATAAAGTTTCAGTATTTTAAGCCGCTAGAAAAGGGGACAACGGAGCACACCGGGGGCGGGCGGCGGCGGGCATAGGCTGGCCGGGCACCCGCGCGAGGGGCCGCGGCGGCGCGGGCCGAGGGGGCGGGGCGTCGGCGGGGGGAGGGGGAGGGGAAGGGGCGGGGCCTGACGGAGACGCGCCCCTCCCCCCACGGCTCGCAGCGACGCCCGGACTCTCGGGCCGGCCGGCTCCCGAGTGCTGCGCCTGGCGGACGCCAGCCCGTGCCCCCACGGCTCCCGCTGCCCCCCGGAAGCGGCAGGCTGAGGGATCCCGGAGATCCCGCTGTGTCCTCCACTGCCACCGGGACCCCACGCGCCGGCAGCGGCTTCCCCGGGAACGTCCTTCAGCCCCGGGAGCACGCGGGAAAAGCCCCAGCGCGCCAATGAGCGAGCGCCTTCCTCATGACGGTCACGCTCGGGGGCGGGGCTTCCCTTCGCCGCTCCCGAGTTCCGGGAACCCCCTTTGATTGGTCTGGACGGCCTGGGAAACACTGTAGGAAGGCCCAATCAAAATGCCACGTCTCGGCCTCGAGGAAATATTCCGTGTCGGCCCCTTTCTGATTGGGCAGTTGTTTCGGGCTCTGGCCACTGGAAAGCTTTGTTTAGGTCTGGAAGGCGGGCTTTCCTGGGAGTGGGTGGGGAGGGGGCGTTGATTCTTGACCAATCCTTTCATTCCGTTGGGTGGTGACCAGCCAATGGGCCGGATGGATAGGACGCTCCTCCCGGAGAGTAGTGAGACCCCTGGTGCGGGGCGATTGGTGGTGGGAGCGATGAGTGGCAGCCGCGCGGCCCAACGGGCGCAGTGCGTGGGCCGCGGGGCGGGGCCAGGGCGGGTGCGCGGCGGCGGCGGGGTGGCTGGGCCGGCGGCGGCGGCGGTACGAGGCGCGCGCTCGGGGTCCCGGTCGCGAGGAGGAGGAGGATGTGGCGCGCGGAGGGGAAATGGCTGCCGAAAACAAGCCGGAAGGTAAGAGCCTGAGCGTGAGGGGCTGGGGGCGGCGCGGCGGGCAGCGGGACCCGGCCCCGCCGGACATCCCGGGCATCGGCGGCGCCGGGCGGGAGCGCGGGGGCGCGGCGGCGGCGGGCGGGCGCCCCGGGCCGGGGAGGGGGCGGTGGGGGGGGGCGGAGCACGGCCGGGTCCTGAGGTGACTCGCGGGGCGGCGGAGCGCGGCGCCGCACACCCCCACCCGGGGGCGGGCTGGGGCCGGAGGGGCGGGGGGCCGGCGGGCGGGGGCCGGGCCCAGCGAGGAGGAGGAGCCGCGGAGGGAGGGCCGGCGCCTCCCCCACCCGGACCGGGCATCCCTGCCGCTCTCGGGCCCGGCGCGGCCCCCGCCCCCCGCCCCCCGCGCCGGTGGGGGCCGCGGGGCGGAAAGTTTATCCTCCTCAGGCCCCCTCCAGCCCCGCGCCCCGCTGCCCCGGGCCGGTTCCCGTCGGGGCACGGCCGGCGCTCAGCCTCGCCGCCTTTGGCTCTCGGCGGCGGGGCCGGGCAGACTCTGTCCAGCCTCACCCTGGAGCCCCGTGGGCGCCTCCCAGAGCCGGCGGGGTCCCCGCGTTTCTCCCCACCAGGGGGACCCTCTCCTGCTGAGCGTCCCCGGGCAGAAGGGCCTCGTGTGACCCCTCCCCCTTCCCTTCCTGGGAGGGGGCCTGCGCAGCACCCCCGCCCCTAGCAGTCGCTCCCATCCCACTCTTGCCCTTGCGCCCCTCGCAGCCAGGAGGGTGGGGTCTCCTATTCTACGGCGAGTGAGGCTCTCCATACTCCCTTGCCCTTTACCTTCTGTGACCCTGATCCTCCTCTGGCAGAGGGGTCCGCCTCATCCTCTCATCTTCTGTGGAATCTTTGGGGCCTCTGCACACCATCTGTTGACCCTTTTGCCAGGACAAGGCGACTCGGGCTCCCCTTGTTCTTCTCCCTCTCCCAGTGGGTCCTAGGGGCCTGGGCAGCTCTGAAGTCATTTCTAAATAGAAAAGCAGACACTTCTTACAGAGGAGGCATCATCTCCGCACTTTCCTGGGTTGGGGTGAGCTCATTTCCTGAATACCCTTTGAGTTGCCCTCTCTCTCTCTTTCGGGAGGAACTGGACATTCCAGGGCTCCTTTCCCCCTTTCTCTGTCTCCCCTGTCGTGTCTCTCTCCTTGGAGTTCCTCCTTTGGGTGAGGGTTGTTGCCCCATCAGATATAGGGCAGGGCTTCCATTATGCCTGGTACTCTGGTGAGAAGGGGTCCCGGCAGTGAGCCTGTGTCTGAGGAAAACGGGTCTGCTCTTGCTTCCAGTTTACTCTTGCTCTTAGGTGGGGGAAGCATTCATCCATTGACACTGCCCTCCCTACCTCCCCCAGAAAGAGGCTCCTGTGCCCTTGGCTTTGGGTGTTCATGATTACTGTCTTCTGTGCAATGAGAACCAGACTTTGTACATCCTTCATTCAAGAGACTTTGAACCTTCCCTGGAAATAAACTTCCCATTTCTTTTTTAAGAGAACTCATATCCTCCTTATGGCTTCTGTTTCCCAGTCAGCCATATTTAGTGAGCCTGTTACCTTGACTTTTTCTAATTTTCTTAAATTGTATTCATGTTGGCTGGGTAAGAAGAAGCCATATGCCTTTCCATCCAGAAAAGGGAGTGGAGACACCCATGTCGCCCACATGCCATTCGGGAAGAGGTTGCTAGTGTGCTCCTTGTTGTACTAGAACCTTCCTTGGGTCCTGGTGTTGTCTCTTGTGGGATCCAAACATTTATTTCGAGCTCACAGGTTTCAGGGAAGGGGAATGTAGAGGCTTTCTATTTTTTTTGTGGCTTTGGTTCTCTTTTGGCAAAAAAAAGGATACTGTGCATTTGTTTATATTTACACACATACAGGCATATATTTATAGGTGCCCATATATTTATAGGTGCCTTTATACAGGAAGTTGAAAGGGTTAGATGACTATCTCTACATCTTGGGTGTATATGGGGACCTTAATGTGTAAGGACATAGATATGCATCACAGTTTTTGGGAACTCTTCAGCTTAAAAGAATCTGAAGACTCATTGACAAATGGCCACTTCTTGCCACTCTTTCCTCTGTCGTTTGTACTGGACAGAATAAGCAGAATGACATCCTGAATGTTCATCAGGTCCCTGAGAAGGCAAAGTGTAGAGGGCTTGCCCCTGTCCGCCGTGACTTAGGCATTCTGAATTTAAGTGGTCATCCCTGCTTGATCCTTCACAGGGTGAAAAGTTCTCATCTCGACTTCTTTACCGCGGTGTAGGAGAGAGAGATTTCCTGTATTTTTGGGCAAAGGATAGGAGCGGGTGAGAAGAATATGTGTTTCTGTGACAGAACTAGGAATGAATAGCCATAAATATGTCACTGTTTTATTTTGGCCATTTAAATAATTGAGAGAGGTTGTGCATGCTAGGAAAAGGTACCTTTGGGAGGGCCTGTGACACTTTGTGAGAGGGTGGGAGGGATAATCCTCCAGGTTTTCTCTGAGCTGCACAGTTTGTGTATTTGGCCGGTTCCCCTTGGCTCAGGGCCCCTCCCTTCTGTAACTCCAGTGGTTGCTTCTGCCTCATTCATCAGCTGATTCTTATTTTGGGACAGGCTGAGTGTGGAGCCTCATCACCGCCATCCCCCTGCCCCAACTCTGTCAGGATTCTGCACTGGGGGTCCTTGAAGAGCTCTTCTAGTGAGGAGCCCCTCCACCTGAGTTACTGAGTCTGGAGGCAGTTACCTGGAGGATGGCTCAGCATCAGTCCTTGACTTCACAACCTTGCCCCTCAGTCAGTATTGAGCTCTTTAGTGGGCATCATACCCAATGTCTGCAGGTTGTGCTTTTGACTTCAATTTCCTTTTTTTTTTTTAATTTTGTTTTTAAAAGTTTTTGTGCTCTTTCTATTCTGCCTTCCTCTATATTCAGTTGATGGAATTATGTATTTTTAGGGTGTAGTATTAAGGACCCTGGGAAAACAGGAGTTGACTACCTGCTGTCTGTGTTGGCATGTTCCCAGCAGATTCCTCTCCCTTCCAGTGCTGGATCTTCTTCCCTGCCCAGTAACGCCGCCTGCCTTTTGGAATTTTCCCTGCCCTCTGGGGTGCTCCATCTGCGGGCAGTAGGAGGAAAATGCTAAAGTTAGAGGAACACGCTCGAGGTTAGTGTGCGAAGTTAGGTTCCTTTCTGTGAGTTTAATGCTTGTGTTTTCTGTGTCACTTGTCCTCACAGATTATTAGAGCTCAGCTTCTCTGTCTTCCCCTTCCAGTGCACGGTCAGGCTAGACGGGTTCTGTCCTCTTACGGACTTTTCTTATGTCTTTCTGTTAGAGCATCCCTTGCCCCTCCCTGCACCTCTTACCCCTCCGCCCAGCTTTCTGGACAAGCATGGGTGACTCATGGGACATCTCTTCCCTTGCCTTTTGGATGATCTGACTTATCCTGCATCTGGGAAATGTTGAGTTTCTCCGTCTCCTTGTTCAGTGGCTTCAGAATGTTGACATGTACACAGCAACCTCTACTCAAGGTCAGAGTGGATCAGGTTTTCCTTTTCAAAAGGGTAGGGTTGCTCATGCCTCCTCTTTGAGACATCTTTATACATCCTGCTCATCCATGTTTTCCATTTCTTTAGTTTTTAGGCTTTCCTCTTAAAATAACCTGTTTGTGAGAGGCCTGTGGCATTGTCTAGCTCTGTTTATGCTGGGTGTGGCCCCTGTGCCTGGGGGATTTTATTTCCTCCAGTCTGCTTCTCAGTGCCCATCTTCTGGCTGGGTGTTGCCTCCATTCCTCCTTTCTCTGGGCCAGTCTTCGTTTCCCTTCTCCGGAGTTTTGGGGAAGCACGTCTTTGTGTGCAGATGTACGTCTTTCCAGTTTCCTCATGGGAAAAACAGCAGAAGGTGACTCTCACGTGTCCTCTTCCTTTCACTTCCTGGTTGTGCCTGTTGCCTCCTTTGTGGGACCTTTGCATTTGGCCTTTTGGGCAGAAGTTGTCGTTACATCCATGTTCCCATCATTGAGTGCATTCATCGTAGAGACCTTCACTGAGCTTGTAATTCATGCAGGAGTGTGTGTCTGTGTGTCTGTCTGTCTCTGGGTGTGTGTGTGATGGGGGTGAGGGTTTATGTGACTCTATTTGAGATCATAGGGGTCTCCTTTGCCTTTTAGTGAGCATGACATTTTAGTTTGTCTTATACTTGTCTTTTTATATATTTGTGCAAGGAATTCTTTGGTGAACTTTAATTTTTTGGATTGTAATCTTACAAAGACATACTCTAGCAGTGTACTATCCCATTGAGCTCTTCCCCATCCCTGCAAGAGTGGGGGTGGTGGAGAGGGTGGAGGGCAGGCTGGGAGAAGCACTTAACAGCTTCCCTTCAGACAGTGTGTGGGGTGTGTGTGTGTGGGTGTGGGTGTGTGTGTAGAAAAAAGTAGTCAATCTTCTTTCTGACTGTCTCGGTGTAACTTTCAGGTCATTTAGATATATATTGATGCTTGAGTAGCATTTGAAGAGCAGCATAGTAACTATTGTAGAGAATATGAGATCATACATGTCCTTTATAGAAAACAGTGATAGAGGAAGAGGGATAATATTCTTTTAAGGTTAACATTTCATATCATCAGATAGTAAGGAGTGTATGAACTGCTGTCACATTTTCACTGCCAGAAAGTGTTGTATCTAAATTTTGTGCCAATTCTAGTGACTGTTCTTAGGCCAGGTATCTGGTATACTTATTACTGTTTTTATTTACTATGTGATTTAATTCTTTACGCTTTTTAAAGGTACTGTTATTTGTGTCTTTTCTTTATTTTGGTCAATAGCTTCAGTGTTATGGGGTGTAGGTTTGGTGTATATAGTGGTGACAGTAATAATAAAGAATTAACCTGAAATATACTTCTTCTTTCCCTCCTATGTTAAATCAGATTTCCCCTCTCCAGTGTCTGTAGAAACCAATTCTGCTAGTATTTCATTCTTAAGAAGAGCTCTTGTGTAAGACTCTTGTAGTATGGGGTCCTTTATCCATGTGAAGATGTGACTGAATATTTTTTGTGGTGGCAGGTGATGTGTATTTCTTTTGAATTTCCATTATCACAGACCATTTTCTAAAATGTTCTGTATCTTCTAGAATCACTTACCATGACCTTTTTTTTTTTTCTTTTGATGTTCTGGATGACTTAAATCCTTCCTCCCTTTCTTCCCACAAGGTTTCTTTATTGCCCTTCTCATTATTTTTAAAAAATATTTGTAGATCTGCTGTATTTATAGCCTTTCTGTCATTAAAGAGGGATGCCCACAATTCTTTTTGTCCTGTAGTGAGAGAAAGTGCTACTTCTTGGTAGGGAGATGGACTGGGATTTAAGCCACAAGGTAAGGGGTGATGGTAGTATCTGTGACTGGACAGCATCTTTGGTGAAACACTGTGTCCTTCCAGCGCCTGGGCCTCCCAATGTGGGATTTTGGAAGTTTTCCTTTTTGCTACATTTAGCCAACTTCTTTCTGTTTCTTTGGCTTGATAGTGATACATTTCTTTGGGCAGAGCCAGCAAGTCTAGACTTCATTTGGGGCCGTCATCCACGAGGTGGTGTGGGGTCTTGGACTGTCACTGTGCCTTTTACAGTACTGTCTCTGTGGTCCTTGGTGTCTCTGAGGGTGAGGGTAAGGAGTGTCCTGGCGCCGCTTCTCTGTCCTTAGAACATGAGTTAGAGTGCACGGTCGCTCACGCCCTGTTCTGCATTACAGCATGTGATGGCTCTGTCTTGTCTTTTTGTTTATTTTCAGAATATTTAATCAAGTTCAGGATTTAGTTGATCAGACATCATCAGATCTCTGTATTTTGTGCCATCCATGGATGTCGTGGCCATCAATCCTGTGATTAACATGTATTGCTGTTCTGTCGTTAGAAAGGGGAACTTGTAGACATATGGATGGTCTTCCATCCCATGATATTTATCATGTGTTTGTAAGAAAAGTGTTTCTCTGTATATATTGACGGTAGACAGCAATCCTCGATTTTTTTATGTGATGGGACAAAGTAAAGTGTGTTTTTTTCCTCTCCCCTATCAGTATGCTGGCTGTGTATTTCTCAGGTTCTGTTGCATCTTTCTGCTTTGAACACCATTGCTTGTAGAAGGTCATGGGCCTCCTTGTGTAAAGATTGGTAATGCTTCCTGAGCATTTTTTAGTTCGTTACCTTGGACTAAAAAAGAAATATTATGTACCCCGCTGCAAAGAGAGGCCAAGTGTCAGCCACATTACTTCCCCCCTTTTTTTTTTTTTTAAATTAAAGAGGGTTCATTTACTTCCAGCCAATTGACATCTCTTAAGATGGGATGACCAGAAATATTTTTGAAATGGTTCTTCTGCGTTCACCCCAGTATTCTGCTCGCTCTTGATCGAATTGCATGTTTTGTCATACATGAGTCCCTTGCTTATTTGGAAAAGTGCAGTCGCATTTTATTTACTCCTAAGATTTAGCAAGGCCCTTCAAGACAGGTAACCAACGCATGCCTTTCTGAGACTGTTAGCAGAGGGTGGCTGTGAGGAGGAAGATGCGCTGGGTTGGGGCTGGTTTCCTTGCTCAGCTCTCTGCAGTGTGGTTTTGTAGTTACAAGTGCACATAGTGATGTGCCTTGAGGTAAATGTTCAAGGCTGAGTTCGGAGCAGTTTCAAACATGCTACCACCTGGACGCTAATTAAGAGGCATTAATCTCACCCCCGATCTCACTTCTTAATATCATCCAAATACCCTCTTTCCCTTTCTCTCTCCCTGAAATCTAAAAACAGCAGTCATAACAAATCCCCGAAAAGGAAGCCCTGAAGGCCAGCTCTGAGCCCCTTCCTTCCCCGTGGCTCAGCTGCTGGCTTTGGGCACCTTGTCAATCGCTTCTTTTTGCATAGACAGGCTCTGGTGGGGTGAGCAGGTGACGTGGAGCGTTCAGTCATTTAACAGACCAGGCCTGTCTCTCCAATCTTGCTTTATCAGTTACAAGGTAAGATCATGTATTTAGTCACTTAAAAACACTTGCTAAGTGGATGATCCTTCCTCCTTTATTTCTGCCTAGCTGTTAGAATGGATACTGGAATTAGTCTTCTCATGGGACTAGTGAACTGCTGGTCCCTGCTTTTGTGTCCAACATCTCTGAGAAAATGGGGCGCTGACTCCCCAAAACGAGTCTGACCCCTCAGAACTCGGACCTTCTCTCTGGAGCCTGCATGTTACTGCGGAGGTGATTTATACTTCAGCTAAATCTAGTATCTGTACCAAGTGGTAAATAAGTTATTTAAGTTTACATTTAGCGGTATGTGTCTGTGTTACATTAGAATGGTATGCAGCTACAGCCAAAGACACTTCTGCAACTAGAAAACAAAAAGTGAAAAGAAAGAAGGCCTTTTTCTCTAGTTTTGAAAGCCAGGTTCTATAATTTTTTTTCCTTCATCAGGGTTGATTTAGATTGGCAGAAAGCACTTCGGAGGGTACAGCAGTACAATCAAGAATTAGTCTTTTTAAGACTTAAGATTTGGCTTTTAATGCTTACCTGAAAAGTTCTTCTTGAGGATGTATGTGCCCCACTGGTTTTCTGGGGCACATGGATATCAAACCATTTGGAAGCAATAAAAAGAAATTTGTATAAAGTGGGAAATTATCAAAGAGAAAAAATGCGATAGTGAAGAAATTACCCATTATATTTTTTTAAAAAATAATCTCAAAATGATGACTGTAAGTGTAAATTCAAGTATCTTAAGGAAAAAAATGGGTTGTTAGTATGATTACCATGTTGAAACCTGCAAATATATGTATGAGAAAAACTCCCTGAAATGGGGATGCTTAGAAGATAAAGAAGTTGATGGGATTGGTGATTTTTAATTGTTAAGTGTTTTTTCTCTTTTAAAAAGTAATTGAAATAAAATAACCCCTTAGTGATGAGAATGTAAACTTTAATGGAAGTTCAGGAGAATGAAACATTTAAAAAGTGAAGATTGAAGATAAGGATTTTTTATTGTGAATCCACAAGGGGGTAGTGATGCTCTATCAAAGATATTTGTGGTAAAATGTGAGATGATCTCTTTTAACACTTTGGATTTACAGATACAACCGGTAGGCTTGCATTTTAACTTAATAAGATCTTCTTTTCAAAATGTTTATTGGCAAAATTGTTTACTGCTTAAATTTAAAAAAAAATCCATTTTGGGTGAGTGGCTATTTTAAGCCACATGAATGGTAAAGAAGAGAGAATGTCCTTCTAGTTCTGTGCTCTGGAGAGTTTACTGAGGCTCTGAGGGTCACTTATTTTCTAAGAATGTAATAATCTTAAATTTCCTGGGAAACATTAGGACTCTAGGAATCACTTACTTAAGTGTCCTGAATAAAAGGATCTTAGTAAATTATGTTTAAACTTTATAGAAGTTTGTATTGCTAGTTGTATTTTAAATTCTGTCAGGAGATGAAAAATGTAGACAATCTGCATACTAGCTGTTCTTAATAGTTATAAGTAAATCAAGTTTTTATAATCTCTCTTTTTTTATTAGTTTATATTCCATCATTAGATAAAAGCATTCCTCTCCCCCCTGCCCCCCCACATAAAAATTCCAGTATTTTGCCTGAGGTCACTGAGTCCATCCCTGTTATATTCAGAATTGCTCAAAATTAGGTGTGGTTTGGCAATGCCAGGTAGTTTTTAGTGAAGAACTAATCTATATGGTGTGCTCTTTTCTGAATGTGATGGTGCACGATGGGAGGAAGATTTAAGATGGGAATGAGACTATGTTCTTATTTAGAGACATAGCTAACCATATATTTTTTTAAAAAATAGTGCTTTTAACAATAATATGAAATATTTCCATGGTTTAGAAGTGATGATTGTTCATGGCATATACACTGTATATTTTTCATGTTTGGTCTAGGGAAAAGGTTGTTAGTGTGGCTTTCTCTGTCTCTCTCCCTGGCCCTTCCCTCCTCACCCCCTTCCTTCACCCTCTCTCTTCTTTTCCTTCCCTTATGTTGGGCAAGGGCTTTTTCTCTCTTGCGTGTGCTCAGTCATCAGTCCTGTCTGACTCTTTGTGACTCCATGGACTGTAGCCCACTAGGCTTCTCTGTCCATGGAATTTTCCAGGCAAGAATACTGGAGCTGGTTGTCATTTCCTTCTCCAGGGGATCTTTCTGACCCAGGGATTGAACCTGCGTCTCTTGCATTGGCAGGTGAATTCTTTACCACTGAGCCACCTGGGAAGCTCTTTTCTATCTTGTACCCTTTAGTAAATGACTAGTGATTTAACATCCCCAAAGATGCACTGTTTCTTTGTAGACTACCTGAAGCTCTGCTGGAAGCTGAACTATGACGTCAGCGTTTTCATTCATGAATTCGGTTCTTCCAAATCTCTTCTCTTGTTCTGTGCTCCTGAGCTGACTTCAGGCACATGCACAAATCAGTTCACCATCAGTCAGCCCATAAGTCAGCAATAAAAGGTAAAACAAAAGATGCTGGAGTTGTTTTGATGGAGCCATGGTTGCTCATGCTGATTTGCATCAGTGTAGTTTGGACAAGGTTTCTGGTGAAACAGATTGAAACCTAAAAACAGTCAGTTTAATTATCTCATGATTCTGTGGATTGAGTTGTGTTGTGAACATATTGACACTACATTTTTGTTCTCGCATGAAGTTCAGGGTGCTGTGCTGTAGCTCCTTTGTTATGAAGTAGCATTCCTGTTGTAATTTGACTGAATTGGAGGATTGTGCTTTATTTCAGAGAGGTTAGGCCTGCAGATTAAATTACATTCTACACAGATTACTTTTGGAATATAGTTGGGTTTTTTTGGGAGGGGGGAGTAGTGTTCCATTGCTCTTGAAATATTTTAAATAACTGTTTGATACTTAGAGGTTTTTTTTTTTTTTTTTTTTTTTTTGAGTTTTAATATATTGTGATTATAGTTATGTAACTGGCATGGCCGTCCTTGTGTTGGAGTTGGGTTTCCTTTTCCTCGATCATGCACTCCTGTAGCTGTCGACTCCAGCTTCTCCTCCAGGGAGGTCACTGCTTGTAATTTAGTGCTGCCTGAGAGCAGTTCTTGAAGAAATCTTGTTTGGAGTTGGCCTCTGCAGGGCCGGGCTGGAGGCTGAGCCTCTGGCGGCTGGCATCTTTCGGGCCTCCTGTAGTTGATGAATGGTGGGCTTGAAAAAAGTTCATTTTTTCTAGTTTCTTGGGGGTTTGTTGACTTTCCAGTTATTTAATTGCCAAGAAACATCTAGAAGTAAAATGTGTTATATTTAGAAATCATTTTAGCTCAGTTACAATTTATGGTTAGAGATGATTCGAACTGCAACCGTTTTGATTGATACCCAGTGTTACTCCCGAGATGACTTCTTAAACCTCCTGACAACTCAGAGATCCTGTCTTCTCTCAGCCCTAAATGAAATGAGAGCTTTGTGTTCCTTTCGGATGACCAAAGTTCTCTGATGGGGAACAGAGATTTGTGGTCTGTTGTTTGGTGTTCTCCTTTAAGTAGATGCTCCGAGAAAAAAAACTGAGAGCAAGTAGACATGAATAAGCATTTGAAGCTGACTCAAATGACGTTTATTATTTTCTCTAAGAACTAAATCGTTTTAAAATTATTTAAATACAATTTCCAGGAAGGAATCTGATTGTAAATACTATTGAAGAAAGGAATATTTAATGGTATAGGGTTTCCGTAAACACTGCCTCATTTTCAAAACCATGCTTTCCTGTGGACTGCTGTAGGATTTATGAAAAGTTATGGGTTTGGAGCTCAGATTTCAAAATGTTGGGCAGTCTAGCTGTGGTGTCAGCATTATCCTTTTTGTCTTACCCTGAACCAAATAGCACTAGATGAGCCCTCTGGCCATGGAGACTTAGGTTTCCTGCATGGCTTTGAGAACAAGTCCACAGTGGTTCCCAGCTCATCCCTTCTCTTTCGGTGGCCAGAAACACTGGCGAACGGGAGCAGGGACTCCGGCTGGAGGTGTGTTTTCTGCTGTCCTGGCTGCCTTTTCTCAGGCCAGGTGTGAGGAGCCTGTCTCCCTGGCCAGTGCTGCCTGCTCCTCCTCACCCCCTCCTACTTCATCACTCTCCATTTTGGCTCAGCATCTCCTCTTGGTTTTCCGAGGCTTCAGCTCTCGCATAATGAGTTAGTCAGTCCTAATTTTAAGGGGAGTCACATGTTGGGTAGAGGGTAGTCCTGGTGACGACCTCTAAAGTTCCTTCCCATTCTGACTTGCGATGATAAGAAAATGAAGCTGAATGTGTGGGATTTTGCTTCATGGCTTGCTGTGCGGGTACGCAGCTGTCTTTTCCTGTGTAACTCTATCTTTTCCTTTTGAGGTACTTGCTCCAGGTCAAGAATTAATGTGTTGGCTCAGGCCGTCAGCGTAGGAGGAATTTGAACTGTAGTCGCTGAGGCACCTCCTTTCTGGTGTACAGAGAGGGCTTAACTCTTTAGGTCTAACATGCTGTGAGTTAAACATTGTAAAAAGATTGTTCAAGTTGTTAAAGATGCACAGCACAAAAATGTTCATTCTGCTTAGTTATTCCCTGTGACACATTTCAGGTCTTTATTCTGATATGGATGAGAGTTTATAGTTTTGGAAAAATAGACTTAAATAATACATGAGTACAGATGCAAAAGTGTCTGCTAACTTCAGACGTTTTCTGTGTAAGGTAGTATTATTTATATTCATTTAGCTTTATTTCCCGGAGTTGATTAATATAACTGTTACGAAGATATATTGATTGCTAAACTCTTCCTACTAAGAAACTCGGGTAGACTGGGGATTTGCGGTGGGGCCACTGTAATTGATCATATTGCATCTTCACTTGGGCACATTCCCTGGGCTGCTCAAGGCCTGGCATCAGGGTTGGGACGTTTCTTTCCTGTTTAAAGATACTGAGGGGCAAGTGAAAGTTCCCGGTGTTCTTGGCAACACACTGTCTTATCCTTTCTGTCTCTGCCATGTTGAAATGTGCTGGCTGAACCATTTGCTTTGATGAAGCTTCTGATGGAGGTCTCTTCCTCATTTACTTGTATTGATATAGGCTATTGTGCTTACAAAGAAAGCCATAACAAGTGGAAGGTAGCGAGTGGGTACTCAACATTTTTGAAGTACTTGTTTTTCATCCTAGGGGTCCTCCAGAAATTGATCATGGATTACTTGACCAAATTCAAAACCCAGAGATTTATTCCAGGCGCTCTGGGAGGCGAGGCCCATCAGTCTTTCTCTACTGAATCTGATTATTCTCCAAATGACCCTTTGCTGCCTGCATGGCTGTCTTCTGATGCAAATCTGGTGATAGTGGCAACCTTTCTAACCGAGCTGAGTCTCCTTGACAGCTGTTATCCGTCCTCTCCAGGTATTTTTAGTCTCCGGCCTCTGTGGCCACGTCTAGAGGATCCGAGGATGAATTTAGCTGCTCTGGGGCCGCTCCAAGTGGTTGCGGGTGTTCTCTGCTCCCTTCTCTCCAGCCTCCCGCAGCACCACCTCTCCAGAGGCTCGGTGCCCTTGTCGCTCGATGACCGAGTAGAGACAGAAATCATTTGTTTAATAAGAATGAAAAAGTCAGGATTTTCAGGATGCTTTTCAAGATAAACAGTGGGAGCAGGGATGGGGCACAACAGCAGCATTAGTGGACTTCATGCCACTGAATTGTACGTTCAAAAAGGGGTAGAGTGCTTAGTTTTACGTTATGTATGTTTTTTCATGATTAAAACCACCCGCCAAATGGATATAAAACCCAGTGAGAAAAGGATCTATAAGGAGCTGAGAGTAAATATGTGGCAGTATTTTCATTACTCTAAGTTGGCAGGTGGTGCCTTAAATGAAGGTTCAGAATCCACCTTACGCCACACGTGTGTGCAGACACACACACACACAGTGAACAAGCAGTGGTCATCAGCTCTGAGGTTATTTGTACAGAAGAGGGTGGGCATTAGACACTTGGTGTCACAGAGGGGAAGCAGTTGAACAGTTTCTCCCGCAGGGAACATGGGCACGCGTGCTAGGTGCAGTGAAGGTTGCTTTTGTGTAAGGAAAGCGGCGCCACCTCAGCCTCGCAGGAAGGAGACCAAAGTGAGTGGACTCCGGAGCCTGGGGCTGCAGGCTCCCCTCTGTGCTGGTCCGTCTGTCTCTCTTCGCTGATGTCTCGCTCATACCTTCCATGCCGTGTGGCTTCCCGGGGCTCTCTGTCCTCTGACTCCAGTCTCTGTGGCATGTGTTTAAAGTGCTAAGGACGGAGGGTCGGACTGACTCCTCTCAGTTGGTGGTTTTGTTTCCAGAGGTCGGGGGCTCACCCTGGTCTGGTCCACGCTGAAGGAGAGTGGGCTCGGATCTGCTGGTCTGCTGATCACTTCGAGGGGCTCATGGCCAAGGACTGTGGGAGGAGGGGACCATAGCATGGGGTCCTGATGCCTCAACCTCTCTCTGTCAAACCGTGTAAATGGAAGAATACTGACCCCAAAATGGATTTCCTGCTTTCACTTGGTATAGTGAGTAAACTTTTTTAAAAAATTCCTTTCTAAAAATCATTTATTTATCTGACTGGGTCGGATCTTAGTTGCAGCATGCAGAATCTTCCTTGTGTCCTGTGGAATCTTTTATTTTTGCTGTGATGCATGGGCTTAGTTACCTCGTGGCATGTGGGATCCTAGTTCCTCAACCAGAGATTGAACCTGTGTCTCCTGCATTGCAAGGTGGATTCTTTTTTTTTTTTTTAATTGGGGTGGAAAATTGCTTCACAATTTTGTGTTGGTTTCTGCCATACAGCAACACGAATCAGTCATAATTATGTATATATGTATATATATATATGTGTGTGTGTGTGTATGTATATATATATGTCATTTTCCTCCTGAGCCTCCCCTCCTCTCTCCATCCCACTCCTCTAGGTCATCACAGAGCACCAGACTGGGCTCCTTGCGTTATTTAGCAGCTTCCCACTAACTATTTTACATATGATAGTGTATATATGCAAGGCGGATTCTTAACCACCAGACACCAGGGAAGTCCCGTGAGTAAACTTTTTATTGAGAAAATGTTCACTGTGGCTCCAGCCACGAGGCCCAGCATCCTCAGTCTGCCCGGGCGTGTGTATGGGTAAATCAGGCAATACACGTGGGAGCCTTGTGGTCCGGCAGCCTCTGCCCTGTGGTTCTCAGGGAGAACAGGCAGTTGTGTGTTGGGGGGGTATGCCTGTGTCTTTTGAGGTGTCCCCCGGTTAACATGCTTGGGTGGGGTTCCTTGCCTTTCCCCTTGTCATGGACCACGAAACCTGGGAGGCTAGAGATGTTGCCTGTGAAGAGAGCGGAGGTCTGGAGGAGGAAACAGGGAGCAGCCTATGTCTTAAGGACGTATGGCCACTGAATGCACACTTGTTTGCTTTTCCTCCTTCCTGCATCTACTCTCAGGTTTTTCTTGATTTCTCATGGTAGAAGAGGAAGGAAAAGGAGAGCAAACAGGTGGAAGACTAAGAGAGCAGGTTTGGAGGTCTGTGTAAGAGGCTAGTAGCCAGCACACCATTGAGGTCCGTGAGCTGCTCAGTGATTGGTGCTTCATAGTGATGACCTTGAGTGTATTCACAAAAGCAACACCACGTATGCTCTGCTTAACAAACTAGGCAAGTATGTAATGTTTGAAAGAAACATAATCATCAGGTGGTTTTAGTAGTCAAAGGGATTTGACTCCTTTTTCAGTATAACAGTTTTGGGTGGGAGGTGGGAAGGAGGTTCAAGAGGAAAGGGACATCAACCTATGGCTGATTCATGTTGATGTTTGGCAGAAACCATCACAATACTGTAAACTATCCTCCAATTAAAAATAAATAAATTTAAAAAATGTAAAATGACAGCTTTATTGAGGTATAATTCTTTTACCGTAAAATTCATCCTTTTGAAATATACCATTAAGTGGTTTTTGGTGTGTTTAAACACAGCTGTGTAACTGTCATCACTGTCTGATTCCAGAACATCTTCATCACTCCGGAAAGAAACCTCTGCCCGTTAGCAGCCACTCTGCTTTCCTCCCTCCCCTCTGCTCCAGGCAATTAATAGTCTACTCTCTCTTTCTGGACTTGCCTGTTCTGGAGATTTCATACAAATGGAATCCTACACTGTGTGGCCTTTGGTGACCATCTTCTTTCCCTTAGCATAATGTTTTCATCCATATTATAGTTTATATGAAAACTTCATTCCTTTTATGGTGGAATAGTACTCTATTGTATAGATACACTGCATTTTATTTATCTGTTAACCAGTTGATGGACATTTATTTCCCCTTTTTAGCTCCTGTGAATAATCCTGCTGTGAACATTTGTGTACATGCTTTTGTGTGGACAGTGTTTTCAGTTCTCTTGAGTGTACACCTAGGAGTGGAATTGTTAGATCATATGGTAACTCTCTATTTAACTTTTAGAAGACCTGCCAAACTGTTTTCCAAAATGGCTACATCATAGTACATTCCTGCCAACAATGTTTGAAAGTTCGTTTCTCCACATCCTTGTTGGCACTTGCTGTTGTCTGTCTTTTTGATTGTAGCCATTCTTATGGACACAACTGAGCGGCTGAACAACAACAACATTCTCATGGATGTGAAGTGGTGTCCTACTGTGGTTTTTGTTTGCATTTCCTAAAGGCCACTGATGTTGAGCATCTTTTCTTGTGCTCATTGGCCATTTGGATGTTTGCTTTGAAGGGTGTATGTTCAAGGCCGCGGCCCGTTTTTGAATGGAGTTAGTTTTTTGCTTTTGAGTTGTAGGCATTTTTGATATATTCTGGATAACAATCCCTTATCAGATGTAGGATTTGCAAATATTTTCTCTCATTCTGTGGATTCACTTTCTTGTGGGTTTCCTTTGAAGCACAAAAGTTCTCAATTTTGAGTTCCATTTACCTGCTTTTTTCTTTTGTTGCTTTTGCTTTCATAATTAAACTATTGCCTAGTCCAAGGATATGAAAATTAACACCTACATTTTCTTGTCAGAGTTGAATAATTTTAGCTTTCACATTTAGGTCTCTGGTTCACTTTGAGTTAATTTTTGTGTCTTGTGAGGTAGATAGACTTCCAGCTTCATCCTTTTGTGTGAGGATATCCAGTTGTCCTGGTACATTTTTTGAAAAGACCGTTCTTTTCCCGATGAAGTATTTGGCACCCTTGTCAGAAACCAGGTGCCCATAAGGGTGTGGGCTTCATGTTGGAGTTTCATTTCTAATCCAGTGACCTGTGTCTGTCTTTATGCCAGTACCATGCTGTCTTGATTACTGTAGCTTTGTAGTTAAGTTTTGAAATCAGGAAATGTCTGTCCCTAAACTGTTCTTTTTAAAGATTGTTTTGACTGTTCTGGGTTCTTTGAATTGTCATATGAATATTAGGATCAGCTTGTCAATTTCTTTGAAAAAGGCAGTTTTTATATTGATAGGGCTTATATATTAAATGTAGGGGTCAATTTGGGCAGTTTAAATCCATTTTATGGATCCACTGTTTGGGAACTAGTATTGGCCAACTCGGGATTCCCAGGTGGCACACTGGTAAAGAATCCGCCTGCCAGTGCAGGAGATGCAGGTTCAATCCCTGGGTTGGGAAGATCCCTTGGAGTAGGAAGTGGCAACCCACTCCAGGATTCTTGCCTGGAAAATCCCATGGACAGAGGAGCCTGGCAGGCTATAGTCCATGGGGTCACAAAGAGTCAGACATGGCTGAACTACTGAGCACACAACGCACGCACTGGCTAACTCAAGCAGCCAAGCATCTAGCCCTGAACAAATCGTTGTTTTAATTCATTACTACAGTAGGCTGTGTTGTGGAAAAACTCTAATTCCCTGTTAGACTGGAATTGGACTATTCAGGTTCCAAGAGAGCAAATAGTTACTCATGTAGCCTGTGTATATGTAGGCTTCTTGTGTGGTGTGTTCTTTCCATGTGAAAGTTTGCTGATGCCTTGCATGTTTAGAAAAGATGTGGTATTCTGGTTAACATTCATTCTGATTAATAGAGAATTAGCAGGTTCCATGTATGAACATTTAATTTCAAAATGTTGCAATATGTTACAATAATATTGTGACATTAAAATTTATATTATTATTATTGGAGGTGTCAGAAAATATTTTAGGATCTTGTAGTCCTGTGGGGGCTGTGTGACTCTCAGTTACTGTTACAATCTTAAGGCAGTTTATTTACTCAACGAATAATAATAAAGTGCCAGCCCAGAGAATGACAGCCATGGTCCTCATGCAGCTGATGGGGAGACCAGTGTTAATTAAGGTGTGTGTTTAGTTGGTCAGTCGTGTCTGACTCTCTTACGACCCCATGGACTGTAGCCTGCCAGGCTCCTCTGTCCATGGGATTCTCCAGGCAAGAATACTGGAGTGGGTTGCCATTTCCTTCTCTAGGGGATCTCCCCGACCTAGAGATTGAACCTGCGTCTCTTGCGTTGGCAGGTGGATTCTTTACCACTGAGACAGTTAACGAAGGTGTCGTGTAATTACGTAAGGCTGATACACTGCAGGCGTGTTCCTAGTGCTGTGTCGGGTCCATGCTATGCAGGTGAGCATAGGGCATTAGAAAGGGATCTGTTCATGTGGGAGCTTCGGAGATCCTTCCTGAGCTACACTTGAAGGAAACCAGGCATTAAGTGAGGGAAGAATGGGAGAAGCTTTAGGTAATCGGAGGGCTGGCTAGTGAGATACATGGGGATACCCTGGGTATATCTGGCTGCTTGTAGCTTTTGAGGGGTCCCTGAAGACTTGACTCTGGTCTTTAACCCTTAGGTGCCTTGTGACTTTGTTTTGAGTAAGTAACTTAGCCTTTCTGAGCTTTTTTACTCACTGTTTTTAATCTTATCAGGCAGTGTGTAGCCATCTTTATTTAGAGATACTTTCTGAAAACATACAGAAATCTAGGCTTTTGGTTGATTGTATTTATACAATTCAAAAATATTTGTTTTTTCATGACCTTCTTTGGTTGATTACTTAGGAGTGCAATACTGGTAAATTGAATATTTTTCTGAACATTTTCCCTAGTCTTGGAAATTAGGATTCATTTCTGTTCATAATATTCCAGAAGCTTCCGGTATGCAGGGGAGCAGATGTGGATGCAAGTGAGGGATGCTGTCATCAGGCTCTGGGAGGACCCGGGAGGACTTCTGGAAAGCGGTAGATTTCGGCGGCATCCCTGACAGCAAACATGGTGATTTGAGGAGAGTTTCCTAGTGGAGGAGATGAGGCAGAGGCACACAGCCAGGAGACCCAGGGCTGGGATTCCTGGTGCGTGTGGGTAGATGAGCCTGGAGAAGTAGGTAGGGGGCAGGTGTAGAGGCTGGGAAGGCACACTGAGGAGTCTGGCCTCTGTTCTCTCTGCTTTGGGAGCAGCTTCTTGAGGAGTGGGGTTGATTGGATAGTCCGTTTTCCTTGAAGGTGCTAATAAGGGTCACGTGCTTACTGCTCAAGCTTCCTTTCCATTTTCCAGCTGTGGTCAGTTCTCTTAGATTCTGGTTGTCCCAGGGCACCACGCTTTCTCTTGGTTTTAGGTCTTGCACGTTGTCATCGCCCTGGCTTAGAAGGTGCACTTTCCTCTAAAACAAATACACGCGTACTCACGCATTTGTTCTGTCCACTGCCTCTGCTTGTCCTCTGGGTTTCTCCTTAAATCACACTTGTTGAGAAGCCTTCTGGACCTTGCCTTTCTTTTCAGGTTGGATTGTGTGCCCTTCCTGGTGCACTTGTAGCACTTTATGGTGTTCCTCCTCACGGCACATTATAGTTGTGTTGAAGTTGCTGGCTTGCTGCTCTTTCTCCTTCAGTTAGAGCTACATCTTTAGTGGTCAGAGGCTTGAGCACCTGACACCTGTAAATGTTGTTCGAATGAATGAATGTGCAAACAGGAAGGACTGAAGTTGGCAGAAAACAGCTCCTGACGAGAATGTCTGTAGCTGCTGCTGCTGCTGCTAAGTCCCTTCAGTCGTGTCCGACTCTGTGCGACCCCATAGACGGCAGCCCACCAGGCTCCCCCATCCCTGGGATTCTCCAGGCAAGAGTACTGGAGTGGGGTGCCATTGCCTTCTCCGATGTCTGTAGCAGTTGATTGGAAAAAGAAGCTGGTGTGACTGAGTTTGTATGTGTATGTGTGAGAGAAACACACTTTTGTGACTGACTGACTACGGGCTCTGAGGGAAGAGAAGAGGTGAAAGTGACTTCTAGCTTTTGCGCCTCAACAACTGGTGTCAGGTGAGGCCATTAACTGAGTGAGGGGTCAGGAGGGATATCGTTTGGGGTGAAAGTGAAATTCGCTCAGTCATGTCCAACTCTTCGTGACCCTATGGACTGTATAGTTAGTCCTTGGGATTCTCCAGGCCAGAATACTGGAGTGGATAGCCTTTCCCTTCTCCAGGGGATCTTCCCAACCCAGGGATTGAACCCAGGTCTCTTGCATTGCAGGTGGATTCTTTACCAGCTGAGCCACAAGGGAAGCCCATGTTTTGGGGTGACTGGATGCAAATGTGTCATTTCTGTTTCAGGTGTAATTGGGGTTGTCGTAGCATGTCTGTGTACAGTATGACCGTTGGGAGTGTGGATCAGAGATTAGGGAGTCATTCCTGTCACCCTGTTTTCCTTCTTCATTGAACTTTCAGAGGGCAGGGGAGCCTGGTGATGGAGTCCATAGAAGTCAGCCTTCCTGGCACAGGACAGGGTGGAAAAGGGTGGTGAGAAGACTCAGAGGGGCCTCTGGTGGAGAAAGTAAGTTTCATGAATGTGGAGACCTTATTTGTCTTTTCTTGTGGCTCCATCTCTGCCCAGAACAGTGCCTGTTGGTTGAAGGAATGAATCAGTTCAGATGAATTAGTAGAAGTCAGAGTAGTGGGTGAAATTGTCATGAGAGAAAAGAGGGGACTTGTGGGCAGAAATGTGGTGAATGCCTCCATTGAAGTGTTAGACAGTGGGGAGAGGACCAGGAAGAATGGCCAGAGAGGTGGGAGAACGAGAACACAAAATCAGAGATGCTTCAGTGCACAGGGTTGTAAGGAGTTATCCATTGTAATGCCAAGAGTTTGAATAGAATAAAGACTAAGAAAAAAGTACTGATTTTGTTGGTTTGATAGTGAATTGAGAGGATGAGAAAGAGGTAGCGAGAGAGTAGATAATTCTTTCATGAGTTTGGTGATAAATGCAGAATGTTGATAAAATGATAGTAAAATGACTCAAGTTGAGAAAAAACTCAACTTATTGAAACAACTTAAATAGTGAAACATCTGAAGTTGAGAAAAGAAATTACTAGGCCCTGATGGATCTTTGCTGCTGTAACAAATGACTACAAACTTAGCGGTTTATAGAAAGGACACGCTTGTTATCTGTGGGTCAGGAGTGCAGGGAGGGCTTTGCTTGATCTGCTGCTTCAGGACCTCACAGCCTGCGGTCAAGCTGTCAGCCAGGGCTGGGGTCACATTTGAAGGCCCAACTGGGGAGGGACACTCTTCTGAGTCCCATGGTTCCTCTTGGGCCTCCCCAACATGGCAGCTGCTTCATCAGAGACAGCAGAGGAGCATCTGCCAGCAGGATGGAGGCACTGTGTACGCTGCCTAATCATGGAGGTGTTGTCTCAGTGACACGTTCTGTTGTGAGAAGTCTCTCAGTCCAGTGCACACTCAAGGTGGGGAGCTTATACAGGAGTGTGTGCTCACTACGGAGGTGGGGTCATGGGTAGTGCCCCATGGCGTTACAGGGGGAGGGTGATGGCATGAGAGAGCAGAGGACGGTTATTTAGAAAGAGGGCTCTGGGGCACAGAGGCGGTATGGGGGTTTTGAAGGTGAAGTTCCAGGTTCGGGTATGTCATGCTGGTGACCCTTTTCAGGAAGCTCCCTGCCCTCTCTCTTCATCCCCTGTCGAGGGGCATAGGTGCTCCAGAAGTGCTCTTTCCTGTGAGATTAATTAACAGATGAATATAACAGGATTATCATGGCCATTGATAAACCCTCTGCCTTGGCTAAGATTGAATTATTTATGTGCAAATTCTTAGCCAGTGGCATACCTGCTCTGCTTGCTTGCCTAGGATGTTGTTGAGGATCAAATGAGGTCATTCATATGGAAGTATTTTTTGGAATGTAAATTGACTTGCAGACAGAAGGCATTAACTATGCTACTTTGCCCCCATGTTTAGTAGAACACATAGACTGTACCATACATTTTGCTTTTTAACTTGGATTCATTATGTTGTACCCAAGTTATGGAACTGGGCTTTAATGCTGTGATGTTTTTAGGGCTTTTGGAGTAGACTGTTTGCTTTTATGATAAATGACTCCAAACTGTGGTGACTTTCAAGTCCTTGTGTGTAGTTTTTCAAAAATCTGTCCTTGCTGTCCCTTGTCACTCTTGCTTCCACTTGTCTGTCCATCTCTTGTTGTCCTTTGCCTTCTGACTTGTTGCTTCTGACCTCCTCTGGGCTTGGCAACCTGATGATTAAGCTCAGTAGAACTGTGATTGGTTTAACAGTAATCCAGCTTGGATTTGGGCTTGGGGTGTCCTTCTCACAGTGAAGTGTGTGAGCTTTTGGGCATGGGCCAATCTCTTTTGGCCTCCGAGTGTGTCTTGGTGTCCTTTCTAGTCCTGGTTGCGTTTGAATTAGGTGGGTCCCCACGCCACTGGGTTCCATTCAGGAGGCATGTCACTTACTGCTCTGTTAGGCAAAATGGTGTCCTCCTCTCCTTTGGTTTTGGTGAGATTTTAGTTAGGGGGTTAGAGCAAGTGGTGATGGGTGATAAGTGATCTGTGATTTGTGGACTGAAAATGTTTGAGAATCAGGAAAACCTTACCAGGTCGGCATCAGGCTTGTGTGTAGCTGGTCTTTCCTTTAGGGTGTCGAACTCCCTGCGTGGATTGCTAGGTGTTCCTGCGTGTTCCTCGTGTGCTGGAGCTTTTCTGTCATGGCAGCTTGTGAACTTTTTCTGCCCTAGCTTTTGCATTATCGGGGGAGAGCCTGTGCTATGAGGAGAGAGCCCAGGAGTCCTGCAGGGAAGCTTCCCCTGGGTTCTGCCAGGGACCTGCTGTGGCCCTCGACCAATGTCTGTGCCTGGAATAGACACAGTGTCTGCGCTGCTGCCTGTTGGGCCAACGTAAGATTTTATATGTGAAAGTGCTTGTTAAATGTCGTTGTTTAATTGTTAAGTTGTGTCCAACTCTTTGTGACCCCATGGATTATAGCCCACCTGTCCATGGGAATTTCCCAGGCAAGAATACTGGGGTGGGTTGTCATTTCCTTATCCAGGAGATCTTCCTGACCCAGGGATGGAACCTGCATCTCCTGCATTGGTAGGTGAATTCTTTACCACTGAGCCACCTGGGAAGCCTTTGTTAAATGTACATAATACCAAATAAAATAAAATGCCTAGCCTGTTGGGTTGATAGCTCTCTCTCTTTGAGGAGTTAAAAAAGTTATCAGTATTAGTAATGATAAGTGCTGCTAAAAAAGTGTAATTTCAAATTTCATATAGTTTTTTTTTTTTTCTGAATATGTCCTGCTGGGATCTATTTATACAAATGAGGATGTTTAATAAATGCTCTTTGATTATTTTCAGAGTATTGAGTATACTGGCTTCCTAGCCAAATTAAATTTATAAAAATTCTAATGATATTGTGATTCATAGCTAGGAAGAATTTTTTTTTTCATCTTGAAATCACTTTAAATACATTTTACATGAATCTCTGGTAATAGTGAATCAATTAATGTGATTTCTTAGGTCATAAATCAGGCTTGATAGATTGTAGTATTAGTTCCTGTGTAAGCGTCTCAGACCTATAACCGTTTTGTGGTCTGTTTTAGCAACTTGTTTGCTTTTGAACTCAATTCTAGGTGTTGAACTCAATTTGAGAGCCTAAAATGGTTTGTGCTCCAATTACCTTAGAGGTTACTGCCTCTCTTTCTTGTTGCGCCGGCCCTAGTAGCGGGAAGTCAGCCACCACTCCTTTTAACTTGAGTACACACTTTAATTTTCTGTCTATCCCATAGGAGTGTTGGGGAGATTATTATAGTCACACTTACAGTATATTTTAAACTTCTTGAAAAGAGGATAATATGTGAGCATGAAATATTTTTGTAGTATGCCATGTAATTTTCCCCCCCGCTGACCCTTTGTGGTTTGTGTTTAGGGTGCATGGTGTTTTTCTAGTCTCTGAGGTCATTAGCTGGGAGGGTTTTCTGGAGGCCTCCGGAGCCTGGTCTCTGACAGGCCCTGTGTTACCCTCTGTTAAGCAGGCCTGTGCTATCACCACAAATGGTAGCCTTGATTCTGTGGGTGTCCGTGAACATGGCAGAGTATTTTCACCCCTTGATTCTTCTTAGTGGGTCAAAAGGAACTTTTGTCTTATTGCTTGATTGTACACAGACCAGAGGATGGGTGGCAACCCAGGGTGGACTTACAAGAGGGAGACAGAGATTCTTGAAAAGACTGATGGTCTTTATTCAGTGAACCCTACCATCACCAGGGCAAGAGACGGGACCACTCTTTTTCCTTTCCATGAACTTGCGGGAATGTTGTTCATCCGTGAATTCAACAAATATTTGAGCTTCTATTATGTGCCAGACATTAAGTACTGGAAAAGCCAGACATCCCTTCAAGGATGCCCTAGATATAGTCTTATTTTGAATATGATACAAAAATATTTATCAGAGTAGAAAAACTGCTAGATTGGGTTTAGATGCTGAATGGCTTTAGGAATTAAAGATGGAGGTTATAGGTTCAGAATGCATTTTTGAGAGGACTGACTCTTCTGTAATTAAAAAAAATAATTACAAATGGCATTGTGGCAGAGTCTGTGAGCTGATCACAAAACCCGACTCCTCTTCCTGGGCAGGTAGCCAGACCGCATCTCCCAGCCTCCCTTACAGTTAGGCGTGGCTTAGTGGCCGTATTCTAGCCAATGACATAAGAGCCAAGAAGTGAGCCACTTCCAGGCCTGGCCCCAGGGCCCTCCCTCCGCAGGATTTCCCTGCCCTTTCCTCTCTGCTGGCTGCTGCAGAAGAGCCCGGTGAACTAGGAAGGCTCGTGCCTAGGATGGAAGGAGATCTGGGGCCAGAGCCACTGCTTGGGGGAGAGCTGCCTTCTGACCTACTGTTGTGGACTCTACACGAGCAAGAAGTAAATATTTATGGTATTTGAGCCATGATAAAGTTTGTACTAAAAGTTAGCCTGCCTAACAATGCTAGGCAAAACTGGTGAGTCTAGTAAAGGTGCTGAGAATTTTGGACTCGGCCTTCATTTTGATTATTTATATGTCACGTCATATGTAATGATCAGTGAATTTCAAGAATCAGTTTAAAACTCCATGGCAAAAATCTTCTTGACGTGTCACTTTTAATTGATACAACTGGTTTATTGCATTCAGTGTGTCCTTTCTGTGGGTCCTCAGTTGGCTTTAAAGGGACTCTGTGGAGTCTTAAACATTGCCAGTGCTTATTTCAAAGAACTGTAAATATAGTTTTCATCATGCCGCTTCTCTGTCCAAAAGCCACTTATCATTTCTTGTTATACAGCATTTTGTTTCATTTATTCCATCATCCAGAACCACATATAGTGTGTGTGTGTATATATATATATATGTAAATATATAAAACAAATGTAGCTATGTGTACCACACTGACCTAGGTTCTCTGAAGGGAGACAAAAATGATAAAGCATATTCCACGCCCCCGAAGAGTTTGTGCTCAGAACACAGATAGTTACTGGTTTTCCACATTGTTAGCGCCTCACTTCAGCCCTTAATAAATCATGTATTATTTCTTCATTACTTTTTTTTCATTTTACCAATTAAATGTACTTTTTGAAGGCAGGGAGTATATTTTCAGGAACTCCTCTGTCCTCTCTCAGGCGCTTCTGGCAGACTCTGGACCCTGAACTCAATTGAGTGACCATCCTTGTAGTTTCCTTCGCTTCTGTTGCTTGGCTTTCCTGGTACAGTTTTGTATTATAGTTTGTGTCCACAGACGAGAGTCTTCTCGCAGGCCATTAGGAATTCATGGAATTGTGCCATCTGAAATGTTGGGACTGGCAGGATCTTTATTAGATTAATTCCTGATCTTTTCGATCATCTAGTTCCTGATAGCCCAGGTGTGGCCATGAGTCACGGGGCCTTCCTAGAGGCACAGTCTCGGGCACACTCAGACCCGTGAATCAGAACCTGAGCGGTCCTCAGATGACCCACATGTGCATTGCAGTGGAGATGCCCTGCTCAAGGTCACCCTCCCACTTCTCTCTGGAGAAAACTCGCACAGCTGTTATCTCAGTGGTTCCTATCCCTGGTTACATCTTGGGATCACTTGGAAACCTTTAAAAAATACTGCTGCCTGGGTTCCATCCCTGTACATTACATGGTCAGAATTGCAGCCTGGGCACCAGAACTTTAAAAATCTTTCTCGATGACTGAAGTGCAGCCACGCTGAGAGCCGCTCAGCCTAGTGAGTGCTTAAGTCAGGGTTTCCTGATGCTCTAATCAGGTAGTCCCCTCGACCCACATGTGGATATGCTTTCAGAGCAGAGCTTTCCCTACCTGGTTCTTGGTCGGGGTGCATCCCCTACCCGGTTCCTCATCGTGGCGTGTCCCGTACCTGGTTGGTTGTAGAGCGTCCCCTACCCAGTTCCTCATCTTGTGGTGTCCCTTACCCGGTTCCTTATCGTGGCGTGTCCCTTACCTGGTTCCTCATCGTGGTGCGTCCCCTACCCGCTTCCTCATCTTGTGGTGTCCCGTACCCGGTTCCTCATTGTGGTGCGTCCCGTACCCGCTTCTTCATCATGGCGCATCACCCCATTTTATTCCTTCATAGCACTTATCCCACTCTCCACCTGCCTCTCCCACTGGCAGATACTCCATGGGTCAGACCTTCATCCCTCTTGTTCACTGCGCCGTCCCAGCTCCCAGAATGGTGTCTGGTGCATGTGAGGTGCTCCTTTAATAGATGTGGGGGACCTGGAAGGAGATAAAGAGGGGTGCATCTGGAGAGAAGCGCAGCGTGTTCCGGCGGCACCAGTCCGGCCGCTCACCTGTGTCAGAGGTCGGGGTGGGGGGGTTCCCGAGGAGCAGGGGGCAGGGGTGTGTGCGTGACTGAGTCAGACTTCAGAGCCAGCCGGCGAGGGCAGCACGAGCGCTGCACGGAGACTGGAGCCCAGAGCCGGCGTTGCTTCCCCACTCCCCTTCGTCCTGTGCGCTGAGAGCTGGACTGGCTCCCCCAGGCCCTTCTGTGGCGGGTGGTGGTCCCGGGCCGAGAACTGCAGACCCACAGACCCTCCTTCCCCCCTCCCAGAGCCAGGTCTAGAAATGGACCTCAGGGGTCCCGTGACAGGACCTAGCTCAGATCTGGCCCTTGGGTGCTTACTGCAAGGCAGCCATTGCTGTGTGAGTTAGCTTATTTTGCCTTGTTTGCTTTGAGAACGTTATGTTTCTGAGTTAGGATGACATTCAGTTTCCCTCTCAGGTTGGATAAGCTTCTTTCCTGCCCAAGTTGACTATTAAGACTTCGTTTGTTATGCTAGTGCTGTTGAGAAATCATGGTTGGTTGCTCTTGATATTTCTGTTTGGTATGTTGTTTGTTGTTTTTAGTGTTCATTTCTTTCAATTTGTTATTCAGTATATCTTACCACACATTTACCTGTCATCAGACTCTGAAGTCAGGTGTAAAAGTTCTTCTTATGAAGCCGTTCATTAATGTGTTCCTCTGTTCATTAGTGGTTTTGAAAACTTTTGTGAGATGTCATGATTGGTGGTGAACTTGAGCTGTCTTTTTTTTTCTTGGTAATAGAAAGCCAGAAAACGTTAAGTCTTGAATGTAAAACATTCTTTTTAACATCGTAAAATTTCCAGCTTCCATTTGGAAACCACATTAAGATGAGATGTTGCCTTACTGTGATGAGAAGGCTGGATGTCACTGCTGGTGACACCCACGGATGTTGCCGGAAGCCTAGAATTCCACACTGGGCGGTCGGGGGAGAGACTGATGTTGAATTTTCCAAAGGAATGTGAATTCTGAAGTTAGTCCATGGTTCATAGGGACAGCAATCCTCAGGCCTAGATTGCTGATCAGTAGTTATCACTATTGATTAAATCAGGCAGAAGGAAGACAGTAAAAGTCCTGGAACAAGAATTTCCAGAAACAAGAAATAAATAATTGGGAACTGATGGTTATCCTGGTAGCTAGGGGTTACAGTGTGGAGAAAGACTTGTTCTGTGGGGAAGCACTTGCTTACCGTCGATGGAGAGGAAAATTGGAAATTCACAGAAGTAAGTTTAGTCAGATTTCAACCCTCAGTGTGGCACAAAAAATCCTGGCAGTTATGAGTTTATTCTTAGAAAATGCTTGCATTTTTGTGGATTATACTTATGAACCATAGTAACAATGGCGTTTTATATTTGAGTGGTACTTTTGAATCTAAAGCGCTACCGTATGCATTACCCCATCCAATTCTTCCAGTGACCCTCAGCTGGGGGATAGAGTTATCTTCTGTACTTTTTTTTTTTGATGAAGTAACAGAGAGAGGTTAAATTACTTTCCCAGGGACAGCTAGTAAGTGAGAGAACTGAGCTTTTTATATTTTAAACATAAAATGTTGAGGGTGATTGTTGAACTAGCTTTGGTTTTCTAGGTATATAAATCTGTGGTTTATAGTGCTGGAGGAATAGTCTAGAAATTTATTTAATACTGCAACTGAACAAAAAAGGACCCCAAGTAATTGGCTGGCAAGACTCAAAGAAATCCCCCACCCCCTTTTTTAAGTTACCATGGAGTAGGTTTTTATATGAAAGCTTTAATTTTATCTACCTGCCGCAGCCTGAGGGCAGAGACCTGGTCCTCTAGCTTCTTCCTGACTCATCCCCCGCCGTGCTGCTGGTGGGCACGCATAGATCCATCCTTTCGAATGGGTTGGGAAAGTGGTAATAATGTTGTTGAATGTTGACTGAGCTGCAGAATGAAATGGCATTGGTTCTTCGTAACAATTTACTTACTTACAGCACATATGTTTGCTCCCTCTTAAAAGATTACGCAGGTAATACAGGTTCACCAGTATGTGTCTTTTTCCACATACGTGTATTTTATATTTTGAAACACTCTTAAGCTGACAGAAAAATCACAGATATAGTGCACAAAGGACACTTTTTCTCTCTTGAACTATGTGAGAGTAAGCTGCTGGTATGTTCTGTCAGCATCAGATCTTTTATTATGTGTTTCCTACAAGCAAGAACGTTCTCTTCCATCACTACAATACAGGAATCTAAATCAGGAATGAACACCCAGGCGTCTGTACCGGTGAATCCTCTGAGCTCTTTCTGTGGTGCCGGTTGACCCAGTGCTGACCTGGTAGGGAGAGGCCCAGTGGGACCCTAGGTTGCACTTAATTGTCTCCCCAGCCTCCTTTAATCCAGAACGGTTCTCAGTCCTTTTTGACTTCCATGACCTTGCTGCTCTTAGTTTCCAGGCCAGTCATTCTGTGGAATGCTCCTCAATTTGGATTTGTCCGATATTTCCTCATGATTAGATTCAGGTTTTGCATCTTTGGCAGGAATATCACAGAAGAGCCAGTGTTTATCTTTTTCAAAGATTAGTTTTACATTTTATTTTCTGTTTCCTTAGAGCGTTTCCCAAAGTGTATTCTGCGGAACTAGCACCTACTGTGTTCTCAACACCGTGCCACCTCTAGAAGGTAGGATTCGAAAGCTTTTGACTTACAGGAAGGGGTGGGCTTGGCAGTGAGAGTGGCTCCATCGCTGTAGTGCAGAAAGGCCTGGGATCAGCAGTGAGAAGACCTGGGTTCTGCCTTAAACTTGCTGTGTGATCTTCGATGAGTTACTTAATCCTTCTGAGGGTAGCAAAACAAAACTCCCCTCGTCAAGTTTCTGTGAGGATTAAAAAAGAAAGAGAGTTTAATCACATGGGAAACTCAGAGCACTCTGCAAATGTTAGTTATCCTAAAATACCACAATTTGGGAATTCTAGTGTCAAATTCCATAGAGTTGGAGCCTGTGGTATTGTGGAAAAGCCAGAGGTCATATCTGAATCCCATGTGAGCCACTTACTAGCTGTAGATCTTGGGCAAATTAATCTGAACCTCAGGTTCTTCATCTGTAAAATGGGGGTAATTATGCCCAGGTGGGTTATTGTAAGGATTCAGCGAGAGAGTCTGATGTAAAATCCTTTCTGGATGCCTGATACAGAGTCTCACAAATGTCTGCTCCCTCATAAACAGTAGAAAATAAATGTACTTGATCACGTGTGGCTCAAATGGAAATTGAATGGAATGAAGCAGGAGAGGATGCCCCAAACCCAAACTGATGGGAGTTGGTCGCAAGGCTACTGGGCCTCCCCCACTTTATCTGCCCCCGCCTACATGTTTTTAGGTCGAAAATGTAAGTTCAGGTAGAGGAGTTTATTAAACCTGAGTCTGAGCTGACTTGAACCCGGGTCAGAGGTTTGGTAGTGTGATTGGCAGGGAGAGGGTGTCTGGGCCGCCTGAAAATGGAAAGGGTAAAATCAGATGATCACACCCACTCTAAGAAGAGGAAAGGGGTTGTGAAATAGCAAAACGAGTTACATATTTCTGTTAAAAAAATTTTTTTTTAGCCTTTAAAAAATCCTTTGGATAATGACAACTGAGTTTTAATTCATTTTGGAGAATTTCTCTGGAAGGAATAAGAGGAAATCATACCCATGCTTGGCACATAGTTGGTGCTTAATTAATATTTACTTTGGATGAATAGTGATTTGCAGGTCTTAGGTCAGTAATGGCAGTGTTTGCTGCTGTGAGCTCTGTGCTGACTTGAATTTAACAATACGCGCTTATGTTTTCTTGAATCAGTTCCTATCCTACTAATTAAATCTAAGCACATAATAATTAGAGCTAAACAGAAAATTGTAGAGCTTCCATTTAATTTTACCACTCCAAGTTGTTGATCAAATATATTTCCAGTAAGATTTAGCAATTTGATACACCGTTAGACCAACTTATTTTGAACAGTTTGTTCTAGAGGTTGAGAGGTTAATCATCATCAATTTGATTGAATAACAGTTTATAATTATTCACAAAACCAAAATTATTTAATTTTTATTAATTATGAATCAAAATAAAATGGATGCATCATTTCCAGGTTAGAGTTAATACGGTTATGACTTACCTTGCAGCCGTCAACAATGTGTTCCAAGGAAAAGGTCAAATACATTTCTTTGGATTTAAATGAAGGATTTGGTAATGTGAAATCTCAAATTTAGAAATAAACCATGAAAATAAGTTTTGCCTAATTAAGTGAATGAGTTTTCTAGTACATTTTGGAAAGTTCCAGTTGAGTTATACTATGCCTCTAAAATTATTATATGGAAAATACTTGAAGGTTGACTGGAAAGAGTGGTTGGTTCATTCTCTAGAATTATAGCTGTCAGCCAAACAAATCATCTATCAATTTCAGGAGCTTCACTAGTTATTTTTATTGTGAAGTAGGTTAGAAAATGATTTTGTAAAGTCATGTATCCTACACGCAGAGTTTGCAAGATAATGATAATGAAATGTTCTACTGTATTTGGTTGACACTTCCATTTTGCAGTGTCAGAGTTTTACTCTTTGGGTTTAAATACTGAGATGCTGTTGAAACCACCGTATAGCTTATTTTCAGTGTTAACTCAAGATCTGTTAGAATCCTTGAACTGAGACAAGAATTTAATATCTGGTACATGTTTTGTCTAATTATTATATCAATTATAGTTACTCCAAAAACATTAAATAGCAACATTTAATTAAAAAACACAATATAGCCATTTGAGCTGTTCTTTTCTGATGTGAAAGCAGAGTTACTCTTTGTCCCACTTTAACCAGAAAAACTGAAAACACGAGTTTTAACGTTTCAGCTATTGGAGTTGCTGATATTCTTTTCCCAGTATTAAAATTGCCATCTTCATAATGCACTTGGAAAAATATACCCATTGTTATGTTTCTTAAAGACATCTAATTTATATTTAGCATGAACCTGAAATTCTGGAAATAGCACAGTTTAAAAACTGATTAAGGGGAACCCATTGGCCTGTCATACTTCTCTTCCTTTTGAACCCGTGGCTGCACAGCTCCATAAAGTGCTAAATTTAGAACCTCAACGGAGACAGTGCTTACCCAGCCACTCTCCTTTTCCTCTTTAAAAGCCTGTGGACCCATTCACCACTGCCTGATTTTGTATCAGAGTAGAAGATGGAAGCCTTTTCTCTAGCACTTAGGTGTGCTGTTGAAAAGAGTGCTTCCTCTGTCTCTGTCTACACACACACACACAGTCACTGACTCACTCACATGCTTTCTGTGCCCCAGGACAGCGGGGTTCTTCAAGGAGACTTAAAAGGACAGATAATTAACATCAGGTTATGATCACAAACATAGAACTAGAAGCTTGGGTTTAATGTTCTGTTCATTGTTGGAATTACACTTGAATAGTTTTTTCAGAGCTATGGCTAGTCATATACAATTCAAAGTAAGCCAACAGTAGCATAGTACCGTTTTTATAAAAGGTGCCCTGCAATTGGTAAATAACAGAATTGAGTATAGATGTTAGAATATCACTTCTGTTTTCAGAATTGTACACATCATGGGAGATTTTTAAAAAGCAGAGTAAAACCACTTTAGGGGAAGAGAGAAGGGAGGTGAAGGCTCATGTGATTTGGAATTCTGCGCTTTCAAGTTTTATGGCCCATGGCACCTCCCTTGGGAGGATGAAGTGCAGGGAGCATGCATAAGCACATAAAATTGCGAAGGTTTTATAGTGCGTAATTCATACGGAACTTTCTATGAACTTTTAGTTAAACACTTTCTTTTTTAGTTTCATAGCAAGATTTTTTTTAAAAGTTTAATTTTATTTTGCTGTTAAGTTAAAATTTTGGATTCTTCAAAGCAGTTTTTAAGTTTTTCAGAATTTTTATACTGCTTTTAGAAATAGAGGATGCGCATTATAATTCAATTGGTTGTGTAGTTCATGGACCAAAAAAGATTTAGTATGCTAAAACTCTTAAGTTCCTTCCTATAAAATATCTCCATATGATGCAGTAAATTTTTTTAGACTTTATGACTATGCCCAATATTTTCCTGTTAAGATCTTTTCCTTGAGAAGAAATGTGTTAATCAGATGAAAAATGTTTGGAGAAGATTTTATTAGGACTGTAAAATTATTTTTTATTCTTTTATGTTTTTCACATGTTCAAGGAATAGTCGGTGCTAAACAAAATTGTAGTAAATGATTGGAAAAATATATTACTTACTGTATTTCACTTTCATCATTCTTAACTGATAAACCTCTGTGCCTATATAAGGTTGTTTAACTCTAAGGCATTTAAAGTTACTGAACGTGACAGTAAATTCTGTAGGGATCTGTGCCTGGAGGAGAATTAGAGATTATCTCATTTTCCTTGATTTGGGAAAACGGAAAATATTAAGTAACTTACCCAAGGTCACACAATTAGAAAGCAGCAGAACTGGGCCAGAATCCTGGGCTCCTAACTGGGAGCCCTTTTTCACCTAATATCAGAGTGAGTTATGTCAACCGTGACTTTCTGGAGCTAAATCAGTCTTCAGTATTTTAATGTGTTGCTCCTTAGTACCCAGTTACACCTTGTATCCTTTAGATATTGGAGCTTCCATTTGGCATTAGAAAAAAATTGGAGTGGGTAATTTGAAACTTTGACCCAAATGTGTCAAACCTGGCAAGAAATTTGCAGCCAGGCAAAGGGAGTTTGTTACAGGAATAAAACAAGAAATGATACTCAGAGAAATAAGTGAATGAAATAACACATAAAGGAAAGGTAGTCAAACATACCATCTAGTCTGAGAGTCTTGAACTTGTCCCTCATTAATTTAGAAGAGTTATGTTTTGATGAAATGCATTAATTATATAGATATGTATATATAACTCAAGTTAATTAAAACATGCTTTTAGATTTAGGCTAGAAAGTCCAGCCTCTGTATTACTGAGGTAGCTACCTGCAGGTTGAAATTCCTTAGATTTATCAGATTTGTGCTTTTCTTTGGAAAGGAGAATTCTCATTTGTATAACAGAGGATGAAGTAGTAGTATTAGTTTATCAAGAAAGTAAATAGTTATATTTTAATTCCTCTTTCCTAAAAAATGTAACAACTTTTTCCACCGGTTAGCAGAAAATTTCTAGGTTTTGTGAGGTTAAATCATTCTGTGATTTTGATGTACTTCATGGAAACCTCGTGAAAGAACCTTTAAAAGCAGTGCTCAGGTTCTGGGCAGCTGTTGACTTGCTCGCCATGGAGCCAAGAGCTCCGTGTTACTGTAGAGCCTCTGACCACAGTTCTGCTGCCATCTGCCTGAAGAGTGTATCAATGAGTTCTGTTAACTAAGAGGGATGATGCTGTTGGTCTCCCAGTGACTAAACTGAGCTGCTGTTTCTGACCTTGCCAGTGTACTTAAAAGGAGCTTTTCTCTATTATCTTCTCTGAATTTACTGTTTTCTTCTTTATAGATGATCATGGGAACAGCAATAGTAGTCATGTAAAAATCTTTTTACCGAAAAAGCTGCTTGAATGTCTGCCGAAATGTTCAAGTTTACCCAAAGAGAGGCACCGATGGAACACTAATGAGGTAGATAAATTTCTATTTCTAGGGGTATTAATTTTTTTAAGGGCAAACTTGCTAGGTCACCTTGCGCAGTACTACTATATGTTAGCTTTAAATTCAAAATACTGAACTAGGAAATTGTGAATGAGAAGAATACTGAATCTGAATTTGACAGATACCAACGTGTTGTTTTGAACAGTCTCTGATCTGCCTGGCCTGCACTGAAAAATCGCAGATGTGCACGCTGACTTACTAAGATAGCATGAGTTTCTGTCTTTGTGTTTTCCTGCATTGTGGTGTCTTGCATTTGGTGGTTGACTCTTATCTGCATCTCAATTGAAGCTTAGTTCTTCTCATGAATAGAGGAACAGCCCCAGTGTTCCATAGACCATGCAGTGTCTTGACAATGTGAAGTTTCTGTAGAATTGAGAAGGGCAGGCTTCTTATTAACAAAATGGCTTTGAAGAAAGTTTGCATGGAGAATTAACTGGTTTACCTTAATGAAAGGCATTTGTATGAAGAATGAAGGCTGTGTAAGTAGGTTGCTTATTAGATATCCAGTTAGACGGTGGATGAAGTAGAGTGAGTCAGAGTCTTATCTTCTTGGATGATGGGGTTTTTTTTCCTTTTTTTTGGTAAATCTTAATCTGCAAGTCTTAGTATTAAGGGTGGATTGCTTTGTCATCTTTTTTATTTTGAAATCTGTTTCAATTTAGGGTGATAACCCATTTCATGTGGTGATGAGACTTGGGTCTGTGTCCATCAGGCTGGGAATTCTGTTTCTTTAATTCACATGGCTGGGGTCATTGGTTTTGCGAAGTTGGTCTAAATCAGTTCGTATTGCTGGTTCAGCATTTACTTCCAAGTTATAAATACAAACCCTACCCTGCATTGGGTGCTCCGTTTTATTAAAATACAAGAAGAAAATAGTGCTGCCTATTTACCTTTATTTTTAAAAAATTGTTCTGCTCAAATTCTTGACCTAGAATGCTTTTGTTTTGTTACAAGAGGTTATATGAAAGTCTCTTCACTTATCCTAGTTTATATATTTAAATACTCACTAGAACCTCATAGTTTTGTCTCAACTGATTTCAAACTTCTTTAAAGGTATGTATGTATTGATTATTTGCATAAACTATATTTCCCCCCTTAGACAGGATACCTTTGACAAACAGCTGGTTTAGAGGCCTGTTGTTTTAGTCAGTCATCTGTTAATTGTTTCAGACATTCTAGACATGAAAACAAAGTAAATGTGCTGAAAATTAATCATAGATCGTTACTCTGTCAGCAAAATAATACAATTTGGGAGCCGTTCACTGAGTCAAAACTAGGTCATGAAATATTAAAAAACTCAGTATGTTCCTTAGTAATCCCTGAAAGAGGATTTGATGCTATGTTATTATTATACTTCAGTTTCGGTTTATTTATAAGTGTAACAAAGCATATAATTTTTTCAATATTACGTTTTTGTGTAATTGGCAATTTATTTCAACTTTGACTTGAAATTATAGTTGAAACCAGTAATTGCTTAGTGAATTAAAATTAGTGATCTTAAGAGTTATAAAGCTGGAGGTAACAGTGTCAGAAATTTAGTTGGTAGATTATTTAGATCAGTGGTTTCAAAACATTTTTGGAACTTTTGAACACAGCCTTCAACTTGCACATATGTGTTTACCTCTAAATTATTGATTTGTTCCACCTTATGATTATTTTAGATACATTATAAAATACCCAATAAGAAACTTTTCTAGAGGACCAGATTAAAAGGCAGATAAGAAGATTTCTGCATTTTCTTCTAGAACCTCAGCTCACGTAGCTCCTCGGAGACCATGGTTTAGGTCCCAGTGTGACTGAAGTGTGTTCCCCTCTCACCTGTGCAGTGTGAGACTGGGATCTGAGAGCTGTGGGCTGTTTGCAGGAGTGGTTGCTGCTGCTGAAAACGTGGGTTTGGGGACATGGGGGGTGGACCTCGGCTGGTGGGGGCCAAGGCACCGCCCTCTTCTTCCCCTGTGATCCGAGGCGCCTTCAGTGATCTATCAGCTCAACTCTGACGAAAAATCCTGTGAGAGAACTGAATTCAAAGGTTGGCCCGTATTTCTGGGGAGAGGACTTTGGCTTTGTTTCCTGTTGAGTTTTGGCTTCAGGAAAAATGGAGGCATCTTAGAGTGACAGCAGTTGTTAATTCTGTACGGTGTTATGTGGTGATGGTTACCTGCCTTTTTTCTTTTTTTAGTGGCTGGGGTAATAGAAACAAAACAATTCGTTTGTCCTTCAGCCTGCTGTCCTTAATGTCACCACTGAGACCTGAAGGGGACAGATTCCCTGGTAAGGTAGATTCATGGTCAGGCAGCCTTAAGGACCTGTGGAATCTCTCCAGTGGCTCAGGGCGTGGAGTCCCTCTGCAGTTGGAGGGGACGACCGTGTGTCAGTGGAGGACGTGTGAGGGAGTCGGCTGGTATTTAGGAGCTGTGTTGTACACACATGACATTCCTGTCGCTTCCACTTGCCAGGACCAGGCACTCGTGTAGGGAGGGGCATGTTGCACGGGCGCAGTTGTGAGCACAGCCGACGCGTGTTTTCCATCTCACTCTCTGAACAGCATCTGCTCGCCAAGGAGACTGGCGGCCAGGGTTGCTTGGATGAGATGTCAGCTGTCGTCTTTCTCTGTCAGCCGTGTTGTTCTCTCTCTGCTGGGTGTGCACAATTGAATTCCCGAGTAGAATCTGACTCCTCTGTACTTTTGAGAAGCGCCCTTCGTCACACCTGTGTGGTCACACTTGTGGTTGGTTACTGGAGAAAACCCAGCTTCTGACTGGTGTGTGTACATCTCTTGAGAGAGGGAGAGCAAGATTGTGCCTGTTTACATGCAGCATGTTTCCTTTTACAGATGAGGGACTGTTGGTAAAAAGGATGAAATAACTTGGTCAAGATAGCACGCTTGACAGGGCCCGTGTCTGTCTGAGCTTCATTTCTTCTACGTTGTTGATTAATTCACAGGAATATTCATCTGTGGTGTGTCTTTCACGCTTTTAATCAAAGACCCATAACCCTTAACCACATTAGGGTACTTGGCAGATCCATTGTGTAGTTTAGTTTTGGGTTAAAAAGAGTTAATGTAAAATTAGTATTGTGGGTTCACATGCAAATTTGGTAAAGCTGAAAGTCACTGAAAAGGAAGACTCTTAGCAATAAGAGAGATTGTAGGGTCTGCTTCAGCACTTTTAACCTTTTCTAACTCATTGGGGTAGGTGAACTCTCCTGCCCTTCTTGAATATTGTTTGCAATTGCAAAATAAATGCTGTATCTAAAAACAAATCAATTTTAGCTTGTGCTTTCCCAGCCATAAACACTCTTTTCCCAGGAGATGATAATGATGATGATAATTACGGCAGCTACCATTCATTGAGGGCTTCCCTGGTGGCTCAGACGGTAAAGCGTCTGTCTGCAATGCAGGAGACCCGGGTTTGATCCCTGGGTTGGGAAGATCCCCTGGAGAAGGAAATAGCAGCCCACTCCAGTATTCTTGCCTGGAAAATCCCATGGACAGCGGAGCCTGGTAGGCTACCGTCCATGGGGTCGCAAAGAGTCGGACACGACTGAGCGACTTCACTCTCTATCTACTGCATGCTAGGCACTGTTGAGTTCTTTCCGTGAATCTTCATGTTTACTCCTTGACCTAGTCCTGTGAGGTAGGTTTTGTGATTGTTCTTACATGGTATGTGAGGAGACTTGAACCATAGAGTTGTTAAATAAAGCACCTGAAAGTGGTGGCCTTGGGAATCCAAGCCCATCCCCTGATCTCGGAGCCCATACTTGGTGTAGTTCTGTTCCAAGAACAGTTTCAGATAAGACTTCCCCAAGGTCTTGCCCTGTTTAGTGACTTCTGATCATTTTGTTTTATTCATTTGCTTCATTTTTCATTTTCTAGTATTATACACAAACTTAATGTATTTTTGTCTGAGAATTTTTTTGAAAAAGTAGCAGATTGTGTTAGAGAAGGAGTTTTGACTCTTAGTAATAAATATTAATGTGTGGGCTCTAGATAAGGAAGAAAGTACATTAAAAGCAGAAATTCTGTACCTGTGCGTAACTGGCAGGTTGATAGGCTTGATTTTTTTATCCTGGGCAGGAAAAAGTGTATTCAACACAGAGCACATTTGTTAGAGAACCAACTCTTATTTCAGGATCACTTTGGTATTCACATAATTAGGTGAACTATTACGAGATTTCTGCATTTTAAGTTAATATTGATATTTTTAAGGCCCAGAGCCAGAAATAATTATACTAATGCAACTTTCTGATTGCTCAAATGACTACTTCATAATTACACATATTAGTACTCCATATATGTTGTCCAGACTGAAATTTCTTTTGTTTAGTCATTAATTAGCTGTTTGACTTAAGCTATAACTACTGCATTCCCCCCTTGCCGGATCTGGGTTTCCAGTGGCGTTCTTCCAAAGTGAAGTTAATGCAGCACCATGAACCTTTTATAATGAAAATATTCTCCTTCGGTATGTTCAGATCATTTTTGTGTGCTGCTATTTTTGAACTATTAATGCTCTTTCTTTTGTTTGTTTTTCCTCTAACACAAAGTTTCTCCAGAGTAAGCAAAGAAAGAAGAATTCCAGTTTGTATTGATCTTAAAGAAAATGCTGCAAAGGTTTGTGGTGGTAGCTTCAGAGATTTTCATATTAAATGCATTTTTTTTTTAATGGTAAAAATGTCTGTGTAGGGAGCAGTACACATACAGACTGATACAATCATACCAGAGAAGCTGAAGAAGAAAAAACCCTCGAGTATAACGCCTTTTATAGGGAGAGAATTAGCCTTTTAAATCCTGAATACCGACCCCCCCCAACTTTTTATATTCAGGTAAGAAAAATGGAATTTATGACTATGAAAATTATTAAATTATATTTCATTTCAATTATTTTAACAACAAGAATCCACCTTTAAAATTTTTTTAAATCATTTTTCTGTAAAGGTATATATTCTTGAGTTTGTATTTTAAATTTTTGTCTCTATAACTTACAAAGTTGTAGAGTTAGGGCTGCAGTTTTTGCGGTTATTGGTCTTACTTGTGTACTTGTTCAGTCACTAAGTCTTTGTGACCCCATGAACTGCAGCACGCCAGGCTTCCCTGTCCTTCACTATCTCCCAGAATTTGCTCAAATTCATGTCCATTGAGTCGGTGATGTTATCTAACCATCTCATCCTCTGCCACCCCCTTCTCCGCTTGCCCTCAATCTTTCCCAGCATCAGGTTCTTTTCCAGTGAGTCAGCTCTTCGCATCAGGTACTAGTGTACTTACATATTATCTTTTTGAAACATAGACACACATTTTTTGGAGACCATTTAAGACTCGTTATATTTCCAACATTTAAGCTAAACTGAAAAGCATTTTTGACTATAAAGGTGAGTGAGAGATTTTGGCAGTGTTAAGGGTTTGACTGGTCCCAGATCGTTCTTTGAGGCCAAGCAGGGCTTTGTGGTTAAGTTGACAGAGGAGTCTAGTGGGCTACAGTCCATAGGGTTGCAAAGAGTTGCACGCAGCTGAGCATGCACACACACGCAGAGGAAAATGCACGTATGACCCGCAGTACATAGAGCCAGATTTTCAGAGTGACAGCCTTTGATTTTTGAGTACAGTGTGTGGTACCAAATTTTAAATTAAATGTGATCATTTTGTAGCAGTTAATCATAATTCCTCTGTTTACCTTAGTGGTGTGAAGTAAATGGATAGATACTGAGATCCATATGAGCACAGGCCTATTCATCAGACAGTCTGTGTCAGTCACTCTGGCGTTGTGGTAGCAGAGGTGGTAGCAGAGGGGAGGGGGGACACTGAAATGCTGGGGGAAGGACATCCCCCCACATCCATGAGGAAAGACAGGTGAAGAGAGCAATACAGATGGGTTTGGCCTCGAGGAGCAGTAAAAGAAGCACATCTTTACCTGCAGAGAGTCCAGTAATGTTTATAAAATCTAAGATGTTAAAGAAGTTTTTCTTAAAAGGAAGAAAATTTCTATAGACCCAGTGCAGTTTGACCTAAACTATTTTTATTATATTATTTCAGAATGTAGCACTTAAAAGAATATTTGGCCCATACTCTGTGTTCAGTAAATATTTGTTGAATGAATGAAATGTGGAAAAACACAAAAAACTCAGCATAATTTTTTTAATTCTTAGAGTTCTTCTGTGACTATAAAACTCAAATAGTATATACATTACATAAAAAGAAACCACAAAACTAATAAGATTTATATTAACAGCATTAGTTAAATGCAGTGGATGATGTTTTTGCCATATCTGTATTGTTTCTTGCAGTGTGTATATGGTCCTGACTGTTCTCAGGCAGGTTCTTTTTTTTTTTTAAATGATTTTTATTTTAAAAATTTTACTTTGTATTGGGATATAGCTGATTAACAGTGTTGTGGTAGTTTTAGTTGAACAGCAGAGGGACTCCACCATACATACACATGTATCCATTCTCTCCCAACCCCTGTCCCATCCAGGCTCAGGCAGATTCTTTTGAATTTGGCACATGGCACTACTGTGTGCCCTGCAGTTACCCTGCCCCTCCTGCACCGAACTATTCATAAACTGTTTTTTTGCTCAGCAAGCATTTCTCTAAGCCTGTTGTTAGGCCTTAGCACAAATATATCATTTAGTCTTACGTTCACTTCTGGTTTTTCTCATTAGTCCAAGAACAGCTTAAATGACACTACTGGGTACCCCTGCAATTGTAATTACAAATACAGACTTGAGCAATGAGTTTGTGTGCTGGAATATATTTGCTGTAGGTTTTACTTTTTCAGATTATGAGTTAATGTTTGAGATGAAAACTTCCTTACTGAATGCAAGGATCACTGATGTCTTGGAAAGGATACAGAACTGGCCAGTTAGAAACAGGTTATAGTCTTTGCTCTGCCACCATTCAGCTGAGTGTTAGGTAAGACACCTTCTAGGCCTCTTGTGTATTTTTGGTGGTGGTGTGAGGTTGTGCTTTGAGAGCTTTAAAGATTTGTCTGAAGCCCAGTTTTCCAGTTCTGGAGGCTTGAGCACTGTTGCCAGCTTGGGAGTTTGCTTATTGTTTTAATTCTTAATCATCCTTTCATTTATTTTTATGTTTAAAGTGTACCATTCGTTGGTCTGTAACATGTACACATATGGTGCACCTCCATCTAATTCGACATTATCATCAGGCAACAGGTTGGGGGTTTTCTGTCCCTCTGGCCTTGGTAGAGCTGGCCCCCTCCTGGGCAGGTGGTCTCTGTTCATACTCCAGTTTTTGTGACCTTTTCTTTTGGAAGAGGAAACATGAAGAATTGTCTCTACCCCATTCCCTGTCCATCTCTGTTTGGCCCAGAGAGCTGAAAGCAGCAGAACCCTAAAGCTGACAGCATCTACATACTTACCTCCCTACCTGTCTCCCACGTTCCAGTCCTTTTAATACTACCTATCAAATGTTCCTAATGATAAGTTCTGTTATCTAGATTATGAAATTCTGTTGGTAATTTGAAAAGACGTTCCTAAAAAATAACCTATTTTTTGGTTTTAAGGCTTTTGTTTATTTTTATTTTTGACTGGGCTGAGTGTTCATTGCCGCGCAGGTGTTTCTCTAGTTGAAGCAAGCGGGGCTCCTCTCTAGTATTGGCGTGTGGGCTTCTCATGGTGGTAGCTTCTCTTGTTGCACAGGCTCTAGGTGTGTGGGCGTTGGTAGTTGCAGCTCCTGTGCTCTAGAGCCACAGGCTCAGTAGTTGTGACACTCGGGCTTAGTTGCTCTGCGGCATGTGGGTCTTCCCAGGTCAGGGATCGAACCTGTGTCTCCTGCATTAGCAGGTGGGTTCTTTACCACTGAGCCACCAGGGAAGCCCCAAGTTTTAATGCTTTTAAAAGCCTGGGGGGAAAAAAAAGATGCAAAAAGAAACTCCTTTCTAGATGGATGAGAAAGCACAGATGGGCTGTAGTGAGTGTGATGAAAGATAACTATGTGTCTGGGAAAGTGTTTTCTCTGCTAGGGAGAATTCTATGGGCAGGCTGTGTGGGTTTCCTGAAGCTTTCTCATTGTCTGTGTGTGTTCTCTGGTCTGGTGAAAGATGCAGAGCTGAAGTAAATCTAACAGTTAAAGACCCTGCAGTTTCCATTTAGGGAGAAGTGCAAGGAGCTCCAGCCCTGGGAATTGAACAAAGTGGAGCAGGTGTGTGTGCCTCCGTGGGGCAGCTGAAGTACCACCAGGGTGCAATTCCGAGGCAGCTTCATTCAGCACTGAATTCATTTTACTGAGATTCCAACGGAGTTTCTGGGGAAAAAAAGGTTTCCTATGTCCGGGAAACCAGAAAGCTGAAAAGTAGCTTGACCTAGGCTGGGAAATCACCTGAGTCAGTGGGAGCAGGTGTCTCAGGGGCGGGGCTTCAGGTGTGTGTATACCTGCTAAGTCGCTTCAGTCATGTCCAACTCTTTGCAACCCCATGGACTGTAGCCCGCCAGGCTCCTCTGTCCATGGGATTTTCCAGGCAAGAATACTGGAGAGGGTTGCCATGCCCTCCTCCAGGGGATCTTCCCAGGATTGAACCCGCATCTCTTATGTCTCCAGCATTGGCAAGTGAGTTCTTCACCAACTTTAGCACCACCTGGGAGGCCACACCTAGATTTTGCTATTTACTTTTTATTATGATTTACATTTTAGAGCTGTTTAAGGTTCACAGCAAAATTGAGTGGAAGGTGCGGAGAGTTCCCATAGGTGTCCTGCCCCCTCCCATTCACAGCCTCTCCCTCTGTCAGCATCCCCTACTGGTGGTTCTTGTTGTTTAGTCCCCCAGTCGTGTCCAACTCTTTTTGACCCCGTGGACTGCAGCACTCCAGGCCTCTGTGTCCCTTACCATCTCCCAAAATTTCCCCAAGTTCATGTCCATTACATTGGTGATGCCATCCAGCCATCTCATTCTCTGATGCCTTCTTCTCCTTCTGCCCTCAGTCTTTCCCAGCATCAGGGACTTTTCAGGAAGTTGGCTGTTCACATCAGGTGACCAGAATACTGGAGTTTCAGCTTCAGCATTCGTCCTACTAGAGGGATGCCTTTTTATAAGCAGTGAATCTACATTGGCACATCAGTATCACCCAGAGTCCATAATTCATGTTGTGGTTCACTGTTGGTGTTGCACTTTCTGTGGGTTTGGACAAACACTTGTGACATCCATCCATCATTGTAGTTTCATACAGGTTAGTTTTGCCACCCTAACGGTCATCTGTGCCCTGCCTTTTTACCTCCCTGCCCCTGGCAACTGCTCATCTCTTTATTATCTCCACAGTTTTGCCTTTTCCGGAATGTCTTGTAGTAGTTGGAGTCATAAAACATGTAGCTTTTTCAGATTGGCTTCTTTCAGTTGGTAATAGGCACTTAAGGTTCCTCTGTGTCTTTTTATGGCTTGGTAGCTCATTTCTTTTTAGTGCTAAGTAATACTCCATTGTCCAGATGCATTGCCGATCATTTATCCGTTCACCTCCTGAAGGACATTTTGGCTACTTCCAGTTTTTGGCAGTTTTGAATAAAGCTGATGTAAACATTCATGTGCAGGATTTTGCATAGACATACGTTTTCAACTCCTTTGGGCAAATACCAAGGAGTGCAATTGCTGGATCGTATGGTAAGACTATGTTTAGTTTTGTAAGAAGCTGCCAAACTGTCTTCCAACGTGGCTGCACTGTTTTGTGTTCTCACCAGCAGTGAAAGAAAGTTCTTTTTGCTCCGAATCCTCACCAACATTTGGTGTTGTGTGTGTTCTGGATTTTGACTGTTCTCATAGATGCACAGTGGTAGCTCGCTGTTATCTTAATCTGCGTTTCCTTGGTGACATGTTATGTGGAGTATCCTCTCATATACAGTCTTGCCATCTGTATGTCTCCTGTGATGAGGTGTCTGCTAAGGTCTGATTGTTGAGTTTTAACAGTGGTTTTTTACCTTGGCTAACAGTCCTTTATCAGAGGTGTTTCTTGCAAGGATTTTCTCCCAGTTTCTGGCTTGTCTTTTCATTCTCTTGATATTGTCCTTCACAGGACAGAGCTTTTTAGTTAAGTCCGGCTTATCAATTATTTCTTCCATGGATAATGCTTTGGCATTGTAATCCTATACTCAAGATCTTCTGGTTCTTCTCTTGTGTTATCTAATAGGAGTTTTATAGTTTTGCATTTTATGCTGAGGTCTGTGATTCATTTTGAGTTGGGTTTTTGTGAAGGATGTAAGGCCTGTATCTGAATCCTTTTTTTTTTGGTACCTGGTGGCTCAGTTCCAGCACTATCTGAAAGTGTCGAAAAGACTCTACTCCACTGTATTGCCTTTGCTGCTTTGTCAAAGATCAGTTGATTATGTTTATGTGGGTCTGTGTCTGGGCTTTCAATTCAGTTCTGTTTCATTGATCTGTTTGTCCCTTCTTTGGATAGTACCACACTGTTTTTTTCTTTTTCCCCTGAATAATTTTATTTATTTATGGCTGTGCTGGGTCTTCATTGCTTTAAGCGGGCTTTCTCTAGTTGCAACAGGAAAGGGCTACTCTTGGTTGTAGTACAAGGGCTTCTCACTGAGGTGGCTTCTCCTCTTGTGGAGCATGGGCTCTAGGCTGTGCAGGCTCCGGTAGTGGCAGCTCCCTGGCTCTAGAGCACAGGCTCAGTAGTTGTGGCACACGGGCTTAGTTGTTCCACAGCATATGGGATCCTCCTGGACCAGGGATTGAACCTGTGTCTCCTGCATTGGCAGGTGGATTCTTTATCACTGAGCCACCAGGGAAGCCCGACACGCTTTCTTGATTATGTAGCTTTGTAGTAAGTTTTGAGGTCACATAGTGTCGGTCCTCTGATTTTGTTGTTCTCATTCAGTATTGAGTTGGTTGCTCTAGGTCTCTTGTCTTTCCTTGTAAACTTTATAATTAGTCTGTTGCTCAGATTTTGATTAGGATTGTGTTGAACTTAGAGATCAAGTTGAGAAGAACTGACATCTTGGTAATAGTGAGTCTTCCCATCTGTGAACGTGGACTGCTTTTCCATTTATTTAGTTTTTTATTTAATTCATCAGAGTTTTGGAATTTTCTTCCTACAGCTCTTGTAAATATTTTGTTAGATTTATACTTAAGTCCCTTTTTTTGGGGGGAGGGGTACGCTAATGTAAATAATACTGTGTTTTAATTTCAAATTTCACTTGTTCGTTTCTAATGTATAGGAAAGTGATAGATTTTGTATATCAATTTTGCGTAATCGCTCATTAGCTATAGGATTTTTTCAAGAAGCCAAGCCCCCAAAGAGAGACCACTGTTCTGTGTGTTGCTCATGCCAAAATAGTTTTTTTTTAAAGAGGTCAGGGAGTATCCCTGTTGAGGGGAGTGGAGAGTCGTCACAGAAGGTAAATTCAGAGTGTCGAGAGGTCACACCCTTTTAGTGCTCTGTGTAGGAAACTGGAGCTGTCAGACCAGCTGCCAGGAGGGATGCTTTCCCAATGGACCCAGGGTTCTTATTTAGGAAAGGCTGCTTTTCCAGAAAGAGGAGGAGGGGAAAACACTGAAATACATGTGCCTTTAAAAAGTTTAGAACGAATCGAAAGAAAGGGAAAACTGCCATCTGCTTCCCATTTCTGAGAAAGGATACACTAAAATAGTTAGAAGTTAAGCAGGATCTATAAAATTGAGGTCAGAGTGTAGTCATTTCCCATTTTTCCTGACATGTCTTTAAACTGTGTGGTGACAGGCTCCCCTTTCCCGGCATCAGAAGACAGTTGTTAATGTGCATGTTAAAATTTTATTTTATTTTTGTGCTGTTGAGCAAAATTTAGACTTCCTAACACTTGTTTTATTTAAGAATCATTTTTGTTAAATGCTTTAATTATTATTAATTAAAACTTTATATATTTAAGCATTTTCCAGTAATTTTTAACAATCCATTTCTCAAGCATTTCAGAGAACCTGCTGTGTGGTGATCATATATTTTTTATTTCATAAATGAGGATAGTGAGACATTAAGTGTTCTGAAGTTAGCATTTACTGTCGTCTGATATAGTGTATAATTTACTTCTTTTTATTGTGTACTGTCTGACTGCCCCTGCTAGGCTGTCAGGTCCTGGTGGACAGCAGTCTTCATCCGTTCTGTTCATGGATGGATCTTGGGAGCTTAGAGTTATCTTAGGGGCACGATATCAGGTGTTCAGTGACTGTTTCTTGAATGAATGAGTACATGAAGAGCCCAGCGGCAGATGCTGTTTAGGTCTCTATTCAAGTGTGCTGCTAACACGTTGTCCCTGAGTTGGACATCCCGCTTAGTGATAGTCATTGGTGTTGCCAAACAGATCTACGCGAGCTGCCCCTGAAGGCTGTTCCCTGAGTCATGGGAGGCGGGACTGAGGCATCCAGTGTCAGATAAACCGCTCCATGTGCAGTGTGAGTGGGAGTGAGGCTGGAAGCAGGACTGTGCTCCATGTAGGAGCTCTTCCCATGGAACCAGGAAGCCTGGGGGATGGAGGACTCCTCCCCCCACCCTCCACATCACATAGTTCAGCAGGGGAAAAGAAGGCCAGGTCACCCCAAAGCCTGCCATCAGAAAGAAACTATCGACTCTCTGATGTATGTCTCTGTAGACATTTTCTTACCCATGTGGCCGTGTATTTGATTGTTTGTTAACTCACAGGGGGTTTACTGTACAGGTGGTTTTGTAGTCTGGCTTTACTCCTAACATGTTGTGTGCTTCTTAGGGCTTTTGGACAGTGATTCACAGCATCACGTTTGTTGACTGTGTGTTAGTATTCCATTGTGCTTCATGTCCTTATTCATAAGTTCAGCAAGGTTTCTGAGGGCCAATGTGTGCCAGGCACTGGTTGAGGATGCTGAGGTTCCCAGACAGACAAGTTTCCTGTTGTCATGGAGCTTGTAGTCTAGAAGGGAAGACGATACCTGAGCACGTAAGTACGTAAGAATTTCAGAGAGTTGTCAGGGGAAAATAGAATATTCAGCTGTGAGCATTTGAAGTGGGTTGAAGGCCTTCTCTACTTAGAGCATTTGAGCAGAGATCTGAATGATGAAGGACAAATGCTTGAGGACATGGGGGAGTATTTTAGGCAGAAGGAATAGCAAGTGCAAGTGCCCTGAGGCAGGAACGCATTTGGTTTGAGAAACAAAATAGACAACAACGTGGCTGGAACAGAGTGGACCTGGGAAAATTGGGATAGGCAGGGGCTAGATCTTGAGGTCCTTTGTCGGCACCAACGCTTGGGATTTTTCATGTAACCGGAAGTCACTGGAGGGTGGACTTTCAGGAAGTGATAGGTGTAATGCGGGTTTTTTATTTGCAGAGCCATCCTCTGGCTGCTCTGTGACTGACAGGGAGACCAGTCTGAGGCTGTTGCGGTGATTGGCAATCTTGGTGAGAGATGATGGAAGCAGTGAAAATAAGAAAAGTGGGGTGACTTTTGGAGGTGGAGGTGTCAGGACTCTTGGGATTGGATGTAGGGGTGGGGCAGGCGTCACGAAGGATTCCTCGTTTGCAGCCTCAGCTGCTGCATTGATGTTGTTGCTCATAATTGAGACCAAGGAGGCTGAAGGAGGGGAGTCAGGAGTTCTCTTGGGCTGTATTAATTAGGGATGTTTCTCAGACACTGCAGTGGCTGTGCGGAGTAGGCCACTGTCTAAAAGTCTGAGCGAGGTCTTGTCTGGAGACATAAATTGGAGAGCTGTTAGGTGTGGTGAGATCACTTGAGGGTGAAAGATGGATGTAGAAGGGGTGAGATAAGCCCTGGGTGGAGCAGGAGGAGCCAGCCAGGAGGACTGTGGAGAGCCAGGGAGCAGTGGTGAACCGGGTAAGGTGGGCCTCGAGGACTGCATCAGTTTCCGGTTTGCTGCTGTAACAAATCACCACAAACTTAGTGGCTTAAAACAGCACAGATTTATCATCTTCGAGTTCTGCGGGTCACACGGCTGACAAGGGTCCTCCTGGGATGAAATCAAGGTGTGGGCAGGTTGTGTTCCTTTCTGGGGGCTCCAGGGTAGACTTCTTGGCCTGTCCACCTGCAGAGGCTGCTCACATGCCTTGATTTGTGGCCCCCATCTCCCGTATGGAGCCATCACTGCAGATTCTGTGATCCTACTCATGTCGTCACATCTCTTTCCCCGTCTCCAACCTCTCTTGCCTTCCTCTTCCAGTTGTAAGGACTCTTATGGTTCCATGGGGTCCACCCTGACAGTCCAGAGTCCCTTCCCTATTTTAAGGTCAGCTGATTGGCAGCTTAATTTTTCTGTATTTACAGGAGCTGGTGATTTGAATGTGGCTCTTTTGGGGAGGGGTGACACTGTTTTTTCTGCCTCAGAGGATGTAGTCAGGAGGTGACTGAGAAGTCCAGTCAGGTGGGGAATGGAGCTGTGACCCCTGGATTTGGGCACCGGAAAGCTCCGAGTCACCCTGGCAAATGATGCCAGTGGAATGTGGGTTGCAAGCAAATGCGGCAAGGATTTGGGGATGGCAGGTGTTAAGGATCCTCCTGGGAATTTTGCTGCGAAGGAGAGAAAGTTGTGGCATGAATTCAAGAGTAGATGTGCAGAATGGGAGCCCTGATGTAGCACTGAGGTGCGGAGACGCCTCTCTCAGGAAGGCATTGAATGTGGGTGACCCCAACGAAGAACCCAGAGTCAGACGAGGAAGTGGTTTGCAGAGATGGAGGTATCTGAAGAAAGAAATAATGTGGTTATTTTGAAATAAGCAGCAGAACTCTCTGATTACTGTTGCCTGCCCTGCGTCAGTGGACAGAACCCTTGTCAGTGGCTGTGGCACGGCCCTCTGCCCCCCACATCAGATGCTCTGTCACCCCACGAGTGGTTGCCTCTGTTTCTGAAGTCAGTGTGGAACATCCGCCTTTGCTCCCTTAGGCACCAGCTGTGGTCAGGCCACGACGCAGTGCCTCAGGGGAAGAGTATGTCCTGCATGCAGGGGAGCCGCAGTCCTTTTCTGTCCTTCCTTTACTTCATTAGGTTTTAATGACATTCATACTCAACAGTGTTTATCGAACACTAGGCTCTGGGGAAGATGGGGGTGAACAAGACAGATCCCTGCCCTGTGGAGCTTGCCTTCTGGAGGCCCCATCTCAAAGCTGACCTCTTCCCGGAGGCAAGGCACTGAGCTTGTGTGGTCCACACTCTCCTGCACATCTCGGTTTCTGACCAGCTGAGAACACTCAGTTTACCTTGGAACTGTGGCCGCCTACTGCTCCTTACCCACAGCTGCCCACTGTACTGCAGCACTTACGAGCTAATCCCTGGTTACCACGGGTGCCTTTGCTCAGAGAGCCCCTCCCTCCCTCCTCCAGCTTAAATTCTAGCATTCATAGTACATCATCACTTTCTCCTTTTTTAATTAGTCAATTAATTTTTTTTTTTTTTTGGCTGTTCTAGGTCTTCATTGCTGTGGTCCAGCTTTGTGTAGTTGTGGCATGGGGGCTTCTTGTTGCAGTGACTTCTCTTGCAGAGCACGGGCTCTAGGGTGCACGGGCTTCAGTAGTTGAGGCTCGTGGGCTCAGTTGTGACTCACTGGCTTAGTTGCTCCAAGGCATGTGAAATATTCCCAGACCAGGGATCGAACCTGCGTCCCCACTTGGGCAGACGGATCCTTCACGACTGGACCACCAGGGAAGCCCTGTCATCATGCTCTTAACAGATACCTGCCACTTTCCTGCCCGTCTCCTCTGTCACACCCAGCTGGACAGATCTCCATCCTGAGTGGACCCCGTCCCCTAGCTTCTCTCTGCCTTCCCCCAGCAGTGCCGTGTTGCTGGAGAAAAATAAGGTGAAGGATCGGGCTTCTCTCTCAGTGTAAATTCTTGATCCCCAGCTTCAAGTGAATGGCGTCCACTACCTACCGTGTTCTAGGATCCTCCTCCAGCTCCTTGTATTCTCACTCTTCACCACCGCATCATACTATCTGCTTTCTTTATGCTAAACCACCCCTTCACCATCACCACCCCACTGCCTCTCAGCCCCTGAACCCACTCACGTTTAGCAAATACAAGGCAGTGGTGGGCCAGAGCACCCCACACAGGCCAGGGCTGTGTCTTCCTTCCTCTTGTCGGAGGCTAGTCTGTTCCCATGAGCTCTGGACTGGTCCTCTCTTGTCTCAGGGACTTCAGTCCGGTGGTTGTTTCACCTTCTCCTGCATCATTGGTCCCTCCATTTCTACCAGATCATTCAGATTTGTGTGCTGAGGTCTTCTGGGTGTTCTCTGTCTGCAGCAGAGAATAAATAGCCTCCCTCTCCATCAGTTTGGTGTTCAGTCGCTCAGTCATGTCTGATTCTTTGCGACCCCATGGACTGCAGCACGCCAGGCTTCCCTGTCCTTCACCATCTCCCAGAGCTTGCTCAAACTCATGTCTATTGAATCAGTGATGCCATCCAACCATCTCATCCTCTATTGTCCCCTTCTCCTCCTGCCTTCAGTCTTGGCCAGCATCAGGGTCTTTTCCAACAAGCCAGCTCTTTGCATCAGGTGGCCAAAGGATTGGAGTTTCAGCCTCTGCATCAGTCCTTCCAATGAATATTTAAGGTGATTTCCTTTAGGATTGACGGGTTTGATCTCCTTGCAGTCCAAGGGACTCCCAGGAGTCTTCTCCAGCACCATAGTTTGAAGGTATCAGTTCAGCTCTCAGCTTTCTTTATGGTCTGACTCTCAAATCCGTACATGATTTCTGGAAAAACCATCAGTAGCCCCATTGAAAAGCTTCAACATCAAAGCTTCTCAAGAAAGTAATCCACGTATTTCCTCTACTTGACTGGTTTCCAGTTACTCTTTGCCTGTTCTTGTCCAGCCTTTCTCTATCCCCCTCGCCACAACTGTCCATGTTTTCCAGCCTCAGACAAATTGCCAAACCCAGTGGACACGGTTGTCATCTTGTGCAGCCTCTTAAGAGCTTTCAACATGGTTGCCCCCTCCTTCCCCCCAAGATGCTTCTCTATGATGACACCCTGTTCTATGTGTTCCCCTGGCCACCTCCTCTCAGCCCCGAGTCAGGTCTTCGTTCTCAGTCAACCTTTCAAGGGTGAAGTTCCTTAGGCTTCTTCCCTCAACGTCTCTTCTCACACGAAGAGACGTTGTCACTTATTTAGTGTGTAGTGTCGTCTCCTTACATAGCTCGAATGCTGTCTGTATGTTGTCAGATTAAGCCCTGACTTTTCCTCAAACATTGACCCTGATGCCTTACTTGCACCTCAAACATCGTCATCCGAAACAAAACTCTGTATCATTCCCCTGATCTCTTGCCTCGACAGTGCTCCTTGTTCTTCATCTCTGTCTCATCTCAAGAGCAAGTGTAGCCCCACACCCTGTAGAGCAGCTCTTCTCCTGCCCCCACCACCCCCCGCCATCTCAGGGTTGCTCAGGCCCTTTTGCATTTGAGTGAGGAAGCGTGGATATCTTTTCATAAGCAGTCTTAAAGCAAACCAGTTGTACTGAAATAGTTATAAAAGTCTTCATGGAACAAAAGTTTGTGACACAGTGCTATGTGTGCGTCTTAAATGTTCTTAAATAACAGATCTAGTAGTGGGTCTGTAACTACCATACATTTGAAGTAATGATACACACAAATGATACTTCACATAATGACACATGTAATTGGGATTAAAAGAAGTCTTGAGGTTGAAGTAACAGGTTCAGCCTGTATTGCTGAGTTGTCCTGTACTCACAGTTAAACAAAACACTGTACTGCAGTTGGAGGTTACTGATGTAAGGGTGTAGTTCTTTTCTCATCCAAGTTCATGGACTCCCCACCTTCGCTGTTTGATCTGTCCATTTTCCACGGTCACTGCCTGCCTGGGCCTCTGGCCTCCTCCAGAGGCAGTTGCCACAGCCAGCCCTTGGATCTTGGCCGTTAAGAGGCAAGGTTAGACTGTGACTGTGTGTTCACACGAGAACTGGAGCTCAGGAAGCTGACTGGAGCTCAGGATTAGTGCAGATCAGCTCCATGCATTCTCTGAACCAGCAGCTCACACATGGGCTGATGCTGACCCTTCACAGGGTGTTTAGAAAAAGTGACAGTGCTTCTGGCGTGTCGCAGTGAGTGTGCGTGGCGTGTGTTCTGTGATCCTGTGCAAAATGGTAAAAGTTCCCTTCCTGAGAAGCTTGGAGAGCCCAATGCCTGCTCCTGCCCCCAGTCTTGTCTTTGTGTCTGTGATTCTTTCCCCTGGCTGCCTGTCAGTGTCACTTGGGCAGCTTTCTAAACATACCAGGGCCTGGGCCCCACCTCTGAGCAATTACACTGAGGTCTCTAGGGGTGGGGCCTAGGCTTGGGGTTTTAAAAGCTCCCTGGGAGATTCTAAAGTGCAGCCAGGTTGGGAATCACTGCCTTAAATCTTCTGTTGACTGCTTTCAGAAGACGTCTTCACTGTAATTAAACAAATTGTGGTTAAAAGTAAGCAAAAGGAAATCTGGAGGGAGCATTTGTAATAGACAAGTGGGCTTTATTAAATGTACAATTACGTTATTAGACCACAGATCACTGGAACTAACTGACATCTTGGAATTTGGATTAAAACTCTGAAGCCATGGATAGCGTTCAAAGTCTGGTGGGGGCAGAGGTGGTCTCTTTCTGTTTTTTTTTTTCCCCTGTAGCTTTCTTTATTCTTGTTTCCTTTCTGACTATTTCAGCCTCATGCGATGAAACACTCATTTGTAACAGATCACTATTTCTTTCCTTATAGACCTTCCCCACCAGGTAGATGCGCTCCTCTCTTCATACCGTAAGGTTCTTTGATGTCAGTTGCATTTCAGTTGCATTCCCCGCTCAGTCCCAAGACACTGTGACTGAGCATTTCTGATACAGTGGCCACCCACTTTGGAAAGACACTGTACTTTACAAGATGTTCAGTTTCTGAGAAGCTTTAGTTGTTAGAAAACTTTATATTGTTGCCTTAGTCAGGGAAAGATTTGGAAAAAGGACCAAGAGGTTAGCTTAGACCTCATGGAGGGAGTTGTCTGGGTAGGTATTGGTTACTAATGGTCTCTCGGTAGCTATTGGTTACTAATGGTCTCTCATAACTTTTCCTTGACGATAATCTTACTGGTCTGAGGGCAGTTACGAGCATCCTCATTGCACATTCCCGTGTTTCTTTTACTATCTGTCTGACACTGACATAATCTCACTCTCATTATGACAACACATTTGGTATGATTTTTAAAATATTTTACAAATATATAGTGAAGATTAATCTTACTTTGCTTTGTAACTTTTACCAGAATAGTCATTTTCCTCCATGCCCACTCATTAATTTTTTATTGTCTTAGTGTTTAATTTTTTTTGCATTATTCATTTGTACTATTGACTTATCTGCTTGTGATTTTCTGTAAATTGATGCCAAGTCTTAATGGTTTAGCCTGTATCTTTTCACTCTTTTATGAGATTGCATTAGAATTACAATTTAATCTTTAATCAGGTTGACCAGTTTAATTTTTGAAATCTAGGCTGGAACTCTTCTGTGTATGTGAGTAAATGTTACATGCATGTTATGTATATGGACGTGTGTGTGTGTGTGTCCTGTGTATGTGGATAAGGACGAGGTGTGATTGTAAGAGCCCTTGGTATATGTGTACCCAACTTCGTGAGTCATAGATACTAAGATGGTAAGAGTTGACTTGCTGGGTCTGGCAGCCTCTCCTTCTCTTGGTCAGGGTATCGCCAGCACTAAGCATTTTGTTTAGGGAAATGGAAGTAGCTGGTGTCCCATAAGTGTTCAGTCAGGGAAGCAGAACTACTGTGAGTGTTGTGGAATAAAGGATGTATTTATTACAGAAGTAGTCTGTATAATCCTTGGAAAAGTTGAAAAAATAGAGCCCAGAGGAGGAATTAGAAGGTCAGAGAAGGGTCATGAACCACCTCCTGAAACACTGGGGTGGGTGGCCCAGGCAGCCTGTGGGGCTCTGGGAGCCCTCTGGGGACTGGGCTCTCCTTTCATAGGTCTGCTGCCCAGCTGCAGGTGTTGGGGAAATGAAGCTGGTCTCCAAAGAGGAAACAGGGGAAACAGGTAGACAGACTGAAACACTCTGGCACCTCGGTTCTTGTCACCACCTGTAACCACACAGGCCTTCAGAGAGTGGAGTTTGTTCTATTCTCGCTTTTAAATCTCGGACAGACTCAGGGAACGGGATCCTGGGAAATTCCAGCTGATCCACATTGATGGAGATAAACACTGCCACAGTGAGGGTTGCACAGCTCTTTGACTATTTGGAAAGTTCTCTTGATGGTATGAGAACTGTGTCTTAATAAAGCTGTTATTTAAACAATACTGCCACAGGTTGAAAACTAAAATAAAGCCAGGAAATAACTGGTGCAAGGGTCAGGTTAGTGGTTACCTTTGGGAGAGAGGAGAGGTTGTGGAAAGGAGTTTTGGATGTTAAAAAACTTTCCCCCTTGTTATGGGTGGAAGTGGGGGTTTCCTACCAGTGTTCTCTTCAGTATCATATAGCCTGTAAATACATATTCTGCAAAACACATGGAAGACATGAATTCACAATCTAATGTGGTAGACAGTGAAATCGGTGCCCTTTGTAAGGTATGGGGGCACAGTATGCTGTAATCTACATTTTCTAGTTTTTTAATGATTGGAAGATGTTAACATGGCTGATGTAAATGCTGCTTCTGGAGATCTGGAAGCTTCAGTAGTCACTGCTTCCTGTCAGTTTGTATCCATGTCACTCTGAACTGGAGGGCAGTCCCTGTGTTTTGGTTTCTAACAGGGTCTTCAGGTCACCTGACAGGTCTGTGAGTGAGTTTTGAAAATAGGTTAATGGGGTATTTCTATCACTTTTCACTGTATACATTTGATTTTAACATTTGAACTAAGATTTCTTTGTGCTTAAAAGTACATTTTACAGATATAGTAAAACTTTCATATCAAATCCTTTTTGATAATCTGAGAAATCAAAACATTCCCATCATCTCACTTATTGGAAGATACCTTTTCTACTCTCCATTTACATGGAGCCACTTTTCATTTGAATGTTTGTTATGGCTCTTTTATTCTCTTTGTAATGAGGAAGCAATTGCCCAAATAAAGATACGCAGCTTTCCTGCCTGGGGCTGTAGTTGTACCATAGTTAGGAAATGGATGTGAAGGTTTTTGCAAAAGTTGAAAAACAAAGTCTCTTATACCATTTGTATGCAAAGACTAGAAAAATGTTTGCTGTAGTTATATAGACTTTTAGCTTCTTCTTTTGGTGTAGAACTAAATATATGTATATAGTTTTTTTTTAATGAGATGATTTAACTCCTTAACTAACAGGAGCCCTCGAACAGGTGATTTCTATATAAGTTGAATTTTTATAACACAAGTGCTTGTTATTTTTTTTTTTGCTTTTTCTTTTCTTTTTTCTTTTTTTTAAATTTTTTAACTTTACAATATTGTGTTTGTTTTGCCATACATTGACATGAATCCACCATGGATGTACATGTTTTCCCCTTCCAGAACCCTCCTCCCATCTCCCCACAAGTGCTTGTTAGAATTACTTAGAGTGCTTCTCAACTATTTGTCTTTCCCATTGTAGTGAAAGTGAAGTCTCTCAGTCATGTCCGACTCTCTGCGACCCCATGGACTGTAGCCTACTAGGCTCCTCCGTCCATGGGATTTTCCAGGCAAGAATACTGGGGTGGGTTGCCATTTCCTTCTGCAGGGGATCTTCCCAACCCAGGGATCGGACCTGGGTCTCCCACATTGTAGGCAGACGCTTTACCGGCTGAGCCACCAGGGAAGTTTTCCTCTATTTCTTTGCATTGATCACTGAGGAAGGCTTTCTTATCTCTCCTTGCTATTCTTTGAAACTCTGCATTCAAATTGCTATGTCTCCTTTTCTCCTTTGCCTTTCACTTCCCTTCTTTTAACAGCTATTTGCAAGGCCTCCTCAGACAACCATTTTGCCTTTTGGCATTTCTTTTTCTTGGGGATGGTCTTGATCCCTGCCTCCTGTACAATGTCACGAACAAAGATGGGCACAATAAAGGACAGAAACAGTATGGACCTAACAGAAGCAGAAGATATTAAGAAGAGGTGGCAGTAATACACAGAAGAACTATACAAAAAAGATCTTCATGACCCAGATAATCACGATGGTGTGATCACTCACTTAGAGCCAGACATCCTGGAAGGCGAAGTGGGCCTTAGGAAGCATCACTATGAACAAAGCTAGTGGAGGTGATGGAATTCCAGTTGAGCTATTTCAAATCCTAAAAGATGATGCTGTGAAAGTGCTGCACTCAATATGCCAGCAAATTTGGAAAACTCAGCTGTGACCACAGGACTGGAAAAGGTCAGTTTTCATTCCACTCGCAAAGAAAGGCAATGCCAAAGAATGTTCAGACTACCGCACAACTGGACTCATCTCATATGCTAGCAAAGTAATGCTCAAAATTCTTCAAGTTAGGCTTCAGCAATACGTGAACTGTGAACTTCCAGATGTTCAAGCTGGATTTAGAAAAGGCAGAGGAACCAGAGATCAAATTGTCAACATCCGCTGGATCATTGAAAAAGCAAGAGAGTTCCAGAAAAACATCTTCTTCTGCTTTATTGACTATGCCAAAGCCTTTGTGTGGATCACAACAAACTGGAAAATTCTTAAAGAGATGGGAATACCAGACCACCTGACCTGCCTCTTGAAAAATCTGTATGCAGGTCAGGAAGCAACAGTTAGAACTAGACATGGAATAACAGACTGGTTCCAAATCGAGAAAGGAGTACGTCAAGGCTGTATATTGTCACCCTGCTTATTTAACTTACATGCAGAGTACATCATGAGAAACACTGGTCTGGGTGAAGTACAAGCTGGTCTGGGTGAAGTACAAGCTGGAATCAAGATTGCCGAGAGAAATATCAGTAACCTCAGATGTGCAGATGACACCACCCTTATGGTAGAAAGCGAAGAGGAGCTAAAGAGCCTCTTGATGAAAGTGAAAGAGGAGAGTGGAAAAGTTGGCTTAAACCTCAGCATTCAGAAAACTAAGATCATGGCATCTGGTCCCATCACTTCATGGCAAATAGATGGGGAAGCAATGGAAACAGTGACAGACAGTGACAGACTTTATTTTTGGGGGCTCCAAAATCACAGCAGATGGTGACTGCAGCCATGAAATTAAAAGACGCTTGCTTCTTGGAAGAAAAGTTATGACCAACCTAGACAGCTATTAAAAAGCAGAGACATTATTCTGCCAACAAAGGTCCATCTAGTCAAAACTATGATTTTTCCAGTAGTCATGTATGGATGTTGAGAGTTGGACCATAAAGAAAGCTGCACACCAAAGAATTGAGGCTTTTGAACTGTGGTGTTGGAGAAGATTCTTGAGAGTCCTTTGGACTGCAAGGAGATCCAACCGGTCCATCCTAAAGGAAATCAGTCCTGAATATTCATTGGAAGGACTGATGCTGAAGCTGAAACTCCAATACTTTGGCCACCTGATGCGAAGAACTGACTCATTTGAAAAGACCCTGATGCTGGGAAAGATTGAAGGCAGGAGGAGAAGGCAGGAGAAGGGTTCGACAGAGGATGAGATGGTTGGATGGCATCACCGACTCAATGGACATGAATTTGAGTAAACTCCAGGAGTTGGTGATGGACAGGGAGGCCTGGCGTGCTGCAGTCCATGGGGTCACAAAGAGTTGGACATGATTGAGTGACTGAACTGAACTGAAACTATTTGTAAAACTTCAGAGACATTTGTTACCTAATGACCTGACAGTTTGAGTCAAATGTCACTCTTTATAGTTTTCCATTAAGAAATATATTTCTGATAATTTTTATAAACCAGTTAATTAAGCTTCATGTCTGTTAGTCTTTTTGTTTACTAATCATTTTGAGTGCCTACTGTGTGCCCATGCCCTGAGGTAAGCCTGGGTCATTCATAAGTAAATAGAAGGTAATCACACCCACTCCATGAGAATCCCATGGACAGAGGAGCCTAGTGGTCCATAGGGTCACAGAGTTGAGCATGACTGAGTGAGCACAGAAGGTGGTCACAGTCATATAGGGAAGACTCACACATGGTGTAATTGCAGTGTGGTATGATAAGGGATATAATGGAATAGTGACGTGTATGTAAGATAAATTTGAGACATGTAAGTGGTGGATGTTTTATAAAGTATGACACTAAGTCTGTATATTGAAGATGATTATGAGTTTGCTGGACAAAGAGAATCAGGTAGAAAACTTTCCAGGCTGAAGGAACCCCATGAGTAAGGGAGGGGAAGAAGGCAGCAGTTTGAGTTGTTTGAGTAGGTCGGTATAGCTGGCTTAGGGCTTAAGGAAGAGTTAGATGAATTAAGGTTAGTGAAGTAGGCAACAGCCAGCTCACAGAAAGCCCTGTTTGCCACTCTGGGTTTACATTTTTACCTTGTAAGTAATCAGGATCACTTGAAAGGTTTTAATCAGAAAAGTAGGATGATCAGATTTTCATTTTCCACAGTTATTTTGTAGATAGATAGTTTAGAGAATGGTTTGGAGGGAAGTTGGGAATTGGGGAGGAATCCATCCCAGAGCTAATTAAGGCCTGTTTCAATGAAGTGGCAGTAGGGAAGGATCTGACCAGAGAGCTGGAATCAGTAGGATTCATCATGACCTCAAAGATGTGATGGAGAAGGAGAGGAGAATTACTGAGATTCTGGCTTGAATGATAATGGTATGTAGATAAGGAAAGGCAGAAAGAAAAATAGGTTTGAGGAGGTATTGAAATTATATTTGTATAGTTGAGCTTAGAGAGTGCCTATAGAACATTTAGGAAGAGATCTTAGAAGGTGATTGAATATAGATATGGGAACTCAAGAGAGAGCTGGAAGAAGCTGGCAGAACAGTGAAATCTCCCAAGGAGAGCAGGGAGAATGAGAGGCAAGAGGTCCTAGAAATGAGCCATTTCCCTCATCTTCTCTGGAGCATGAGACCGAATAAGGGAAATGGGAGGGAAATTGGGCTTGTAAAAGAGACTCAGAAGGGCTTGTTGAAGAGGAATAGAACTTGGGGGGTTATAGAAACCAGAGGAAATCAGAATAGCAAGGAGAATGCCAGATTGCAAAATTATATGCATGTCAAGAAAGTATTTTTTGATGTATAAGAGATTAAGTTACTCTTTAGAGGAGGAAATAGAGGGTTCTTTATTTAAATGAACTTGGGACAGTTGGCTTACCAGTTAAAAAATAAGTATTTCATGTTGTTGTTCAGCCACTATGTCTGAACTTAATATTGGATACTTTATATCAAAATAAGTGAAAAGTAAATGTAAAAAGTGGAAATGATAACACACTAGAAGAAAATATGAGTCTATTTACACAGTGTTCAGTGTTCTTATCATGACATCAGAATTAGAAAAGAGAAGACTGATAAATTGTATTGCATATAAATTCACCATTTCTAGGTGCTAAAGATGCTGAAGCTGAATCTCCCATTCTTTGACTACCTGATGCGAAGAGCCAACTCATTGGAAAAGGCCCTGATGCAGGGAAACATTGAGGGTAGAAGGTGAAGGGAGTGACAGAGGATGAGATGGTTGGAGGGCATCACCAACTCAATGAAGTTGAGCTCATCCCCTGAGCAAACTCCAGGGGATAGGGAAGGACAGGGAATCCTAGCGTGCTGTAGTCCATGGGGCGGCAAAGAGTTGGACACAACTGAGTGACTAAACAACAAAGATATGATAAAATTAAAATGTAAATGGGAAACTAGGAGAAGTACTTGTCACATATTTGACAGAGGTTTAATATCCTTGATATATAAAAGATCTATCAGTAAAATGAGTGAGTGGAGATTTCTGGTTAAGCAGTGATGAGTAACTGGTTAAGCAGTTACTTATTGAAGATGTATTTCTCTTCCAAAATTCTGGTGAAATGACAGAAAAGAATCACAAAATATAAACCCACAACAACAGAAAATATGGGAGTGGGGAAATTTTTTGTTAATGGTAGACTAAGCAGTTGCTCCCTCTTTCCTGCAGTTAGGAAAGCTGAACACAATTTAAAACAAAGTTTGTGTGAAGGTGATAGAGGTAACAAGAACAGTGAAGATTTGTGGGACTGAGATCCGGGGAGTAAGGAAGCTCATAGATGTGAGACCAGATTTGCATCTACTTCTGCCCTGGAAGAGTCTTCTGATTCAAGACGAGGCCAGCAAATGAGAAGTTGGGAAGTAGAAGAGATTGTGATAGACTCATGGAACTGAAGGGGGCGGGGGGCAAAAACTAGAATTTGGTACAAGTCAGGGAGGAAGGGGCCCTGGAAAACTCCTCCTTACACTTTGAGTCCCAAAGGCCTATGTCCTGGAATAGTGATTTTCCAAAAGTACTGTTGTTGAACTTCAAATCCTCTTGCGTCCTTGATTGGATCAAGGTGATCTTGACAGAACTAAATTCGATTTTTTTCTGGAAGAAGATAACATCACTTGGAGCCTCAAATGATTTCTACATTTATTTACAATGTCTGAAACTTATCCACCAAATGAGCATTTAAGACAGGTTGACTGAAAATCAAGACTATTTAAGTGGATTCTCAGGGACTCAGATAATGGAGTAATTATATGCCATTTCCTTCTCCAATCACATAGTGTATAGTATGTTTAAAGATATCAAAGACAAAAATAAGAATCAGGGAATTGGAACTTAAAACAAATGTAAATTCTAGGTTACCATGGAATGTGGGAGGGAGGGATAAATTGGGAGATTGGAATTGACATATACACATTACTCTGTATGAAATAGATAATTAGTAAGAGCCTGCTGTGTAGCACAGGGAACTCTACTCAATACTCTGCAATGGCCTGTAGGGGAAAAAAATCTAAAAAAAGAGTGGATATATTGATTTACTTTGCTCTACACCTGAAACTAACATAACATTATAAATCAGCTACAATAAAAATTTTAAAAAATGTAAGTTCTAGAATTGAAGGACTGTAAATTAATTGAGATTAAGATCTTGATAGATGGGTTTAACAGTAGGTTAGTAGTAGTAATAAATTGAAAATAAATATTCAGGATGATAAAATATATAGAGAAAAATGGATGGGAAATATGTAAAAGATTCTAAGAGACATAGGATTCAGTGAGAATATTTAACAAGTGTTTAATTGAAATCCCAGTAGGAAGGAAGGGAGGAATAGTGTAGAATCTGTATTTGGAGAGAGAATGACTGAAAATTCTTTGCAACATACGAACCTCAAATCACAGATTCAAGAAATACTGTAGACCCCACACCAGATAAAGTCAGATAAAATCTCACTGAAATTTAAGGTTGCTGAAAACCAAAAATAATGAGAAAATCTTAAATACTTGGAGAAGAATTATGTGTTACATTCAAAAGGGCAATAAGACTGACAGCTGATTTCTCAACACAAGCAATAGAAGTCAAAACACAGTGAATCAGTATTTTCAAAATGTAAACAAGAACGTAAACTGCCAAACTGAAATTTTATACCCATCAAAACATCCTCCAAAAGGGAAGGCAAAAATATCTTTTTGGATCAACAAAATGGAGAGAATTAATGCACACCAGACCTGCACTAAAGGGGAGTAATAACAAAGATTCTTCTTTGGGCAGAAAGGAAATTGATCCTGCATGGCAGCTTTAAGATGTAGGAAAAAGTGGAGACCAAAGAGAGGGTAAATGCAAATGAGTGTTGGTGTATAAAACAGCAATAATAATGTCTTGTGTGGTTTGAAAAATATATATATGTGGTTTAAAAATATAATAATAGCATATAAGTTGTGGGGATGTAAATAAAGTTAATATCCTGTTGTCTTTGCATTGTCCAGGAGGTGGTAAAATTATTAATTTACTACAGACTTTGCTAAGTCAAGGATGCATGTTGTAATCTCTAGGATATTCTTTAAAAGAACAATAAAAGAATATATATCTACTAAACTAATAGAAGAGAATATAGAGGAGAGGGAGGGGTAGTTAGTAGTACTAACTTGATTAATCCTAAAGAAAACAGGTAGACAGAAGAGAAACAGAGCATATGAGGATAATAGGAAGCAAACAGTAAGATGATAGATTTATACCCAGGATATCAGTAATTATATTAAATAAAGTGAACTAAAAATTTCAGTTAAAAACAAAGATAGAGAAGTTAAATTTTTAAAAAGTGGATTTCACAACTTTGTACTGCTTCTAAGGATGCATACAAGTGGAAAGTAAAATGGAAAAGGACATGTCACTCAAACACTAACCAGTAGAAGACTGTTGTACCTATATTAGTAAAATGGAAGTTAGGGCAGGAAAAACATTATTGGAGGTAGAGACATTTCAAAATGATAAAATACTCAGTTCAGTAGTTCTACATCTGTATGTGCCTAAAAACATGGCATCAAAATACACAAGGGAAAAATTGGCAAAACTAGCAAAGGATAGACAAATCCACAATCATAGTGGGGTTTTTTAATACAGTGTACTAACTGATAGAGTAAACATAGAATCACTGAGGATATTGTTGTTGTTCAGTCATTCAGTTGTGTTTGTCTTTTTTCAACCTCATGGACTGCAGCACACCAGGCGTCTCTGTCCTTCACCATCTCCTAAAGCTTGCTCAAACTCATGTCCGTTGAGTCAGTGATGCCATTCAACCGTCTCATCCTCTGTCATCCTCTTCTCCTCCTGCCTTTAATCTTTCCCAGCATCAGGATCTTTTCCAAGGAGTCAGTTGTTTGCATCGCCAAAGTATTGGAGTTTCAGCTTCAGCATCAGTCTGTCTAATGAATATTCAGGATTGATTTTCTTTATGATTGACTGGTTTGAGGATATAGATCTCAATAACACACTTAACAAGCTTGACCTAATTGAGATCACAATGGATTTGTCAGTAGGTTAGATATAGAAGGAGAGAACTAGGAGATTGAAAACAACAAATGTTGAAAATGAAACAAAATGATATATGAAGGACTCTGCACCCAATAACTGTTAGATTATACATGCTTTTATATATACATGGAACATTTATCAAAATTGCTTATCTATAAAGCAAGTGTTGACAGATTTCAAAAGATTTAAATCAGTATCAGACTTATTACAAAGATAGGTCTGCTATTTGAAAAATCAATCAGACATCACTGAGTTAATAGGGTAAAACAAAAATACTGTGATACTGTCAATTGATGTAAAAATTGCTATTGGTAAAATTCAGCATCCATTCAAAGTGAAATCCCATAACACATTATGAGGAAAAAGTAGCTTCTTTAATTTGATACAGGTTACTTTAAAGAATCCTTTAGCAAAAATCATGTTTAATGGTAAAGTGTTGAAAGTTTTCCTTCTGAGACTGGGAGTAGAAAGAAGTTATCTTCACCATTACCGTTAATGACTTTCTTTAGAGACTCTACCTGGTTCAATACAACAAGAAAACTATAAGGTGCAAGAATCAGCAAGGAAAGAAGAAAACTGTGATTTTATAGATGATGTGTATGTAGGGAAAAAAACCTCACAACTTACTGTAATTAACAAGCAAGGCTGCAAGATTCAGAGTAACTCTGGACACAATTGCAATTTTGTATATCAACAACAAATAAAAAGTGAAGTAGAAATATGATTTGTGGTGGCATGCACAGTCCGATTTTACAGAATAAGTCTAAGTCTAAAAAAACGTAAGGCATCTGTACAGGGAAAGATACACACTGAAAGAAGTTAAAGGTCTAAATAAATAGATGGGTATACCATGTTAATGGATTAGGAGAATCAATGCTGTAAGATGTTGACTCTTCTGAAATTGAAACATGCCTTCATGTAGTATCAATCAAAATACCTGCAGTTGTTTCCTTGATGAACTTGACAAACTGATATAACATGTGCTTGGAAATATAGACAGCAAAGGATGCCCAGAAGAGTTTTGAAGAACGGCCGTCTGAGCAGACTTACTCAACAGGATAGTAGGACTTAGTTTAACCCTATGGTAATTAAAATAATGTAACTTTAGTGAAAGGCTCGACAAGTTGACCAGCCAAGCAAAATCGTCCAGCCACAGTTGCACTTGTATTTGGATACTTGATTTACCACATAGGAGGCTCTGCAGAATGACAGAGAAAGTACAGTCTTCTCAGTAACTGTGTTCAGTTAAGTAGTCATGTGGGGAAAGAAAAGAAATGTGACCCTTTCACTGCACACACACAAATTAATTCCAAATTTGTATCCATGGAATTCTCCAGGCCAGAATACTGAAGTGGGTAGCCTTTCCCTTCTCCAGGGCATCTTCCCAACCCAAGGATCACACCCAGGTCTCCTGCATTGCGGGTGGATTCTTTACCAGCTGAGCCACAAGGGAAGTCCAAGAACACTGGAGTGGGTAGCCTATCTCTTCTTCAGCGGATCTTTCTGACCCAGGAATTGAACCAGGGTCTCCTGTGTTGCAGGTGGATTCTTTACCAACTGATCTATCAGGGAAGCCTGATATAAATCTGTATCAGTCTGGGTCAAATCAGGAGGAAAAGAAAAAGAAAAAATTTACTGTGAACATTTTTAATCAGGTTTTTTTGACATTGAGCTGTATGAGCTGCTTATATATTTTGGATATTAATCCCTTATCAGTCATATCATTTGCAGATTTTTTTCCCATAGATTTTTTTCATTTTGTCTATATAAAAAAATAATTTAAAAAAATGACCATTTTTCACTGTATGAGGGAATGGAAGTAATGCGGGATTGGGCTCATAAAAAGTCAAGAGAACTGTAAAGAATGTAAGAATAGCACACACAGAGGGGTGCTGCATCCTCTAGGACTGAGGCAGAGCCCCAAGGAAGAGTCCCTGTGGTGCCCAGGGCTGAGACCTACGCCTGGTCTCCAGGGCAGGCTGTGGCTTCCTGCAGGGCGGAGATTCTTTTCTATCACGCTGGTGGAACTTGATGGAAGCCGGTGGTGGTTTAGTCGCTAAGTCATGTCTGACACTTGCGACTCCACTGATTGTAGTCTGCCAGGCTGCTCTGTCCATGGGATTCTCCAGGCAAGAATACTGAAGTGGGTTGCTGTTTCCTCCTCCAGGGGATCTTCCTGACCCAGGGATGGAACCCACGTGTCCTTGCAGGTGGATTCTTTACCAACTGAGCCTAGGAATAGAATTATGGAGCCCACCCCATCCCCCACATTCATTCAGCGTTTATTTAATAAATGTTGTTAAACATTCTCTCATCGTGCTTGTTACCAGACACATAAGAGAGGACCAAATAGACGTTGAACTTGCCTTTGCAGAGTCTGCAGTCTATGAACGCCTTTTTCAGGCACTGTCTGGTTGCTAGGGATGTAGAGAGTGGTGAGTATCTGCCCTGTGGGGTTGGGGTGTATTGCTCTCCCAGTGTGGAGGTGGTCACAGCCTCAATCTGGGAGCCTTCTGAATGTGGTGCTGTTGGGATTTTTTGGAAGCTTCCTCTTGATCAATTATTAATTCCATTTCTAGCCTCTCTCTGAAGAACTGGAAGTGGGGCAGAAAATTCCAAGCTGCCACTCGTGGCTTGGTCTTTTTGGTGACTAGCCCCATTCAGAGCCATCCTGGAGCCCATCTCCCCACCCGCCACCCTCCCCACCCCCACTGAGAGTAGCTCCACTAGCTCCTTAGTGCTTTTGTCATTTAGAGTTTGCCAGGGTTTCAGGAACCCTGGGTCAGGGATGAAGTCAAAGACCAGATATTGGAACCAAAGATGTTCTTCTTATCACTTAAGAAATTCCGGAGTTTTAGGAGTTCTCTGCCAGGACTTGGGGCCAGAGACCCAAGTTATTTTCTGTTATGTCACACTGAAGGACCCAAATGAGATTAGTGGTAGATGAAGATTTATTGTAGGGAATGTCTGCGTATGGTAGGGATATTAGTATTGCTATCCCCAACTCAAGTTACAATTACATTTGCTTTGAAAGGATTGAATTATTCAATTATGTGTTGAATTCTTTGAGTTAGCTTAGTTTCATGGCATTAGTTTTATCCATTATATGTTTCTCAGTTGTATTAATATAATTTACAGGTCTACTTATCCTTCCAGGTATTATTACCAATTGAGAGGTGACTGGTTTAGTAATTTAAAAATCAAGTTGGAATTATGTATTGATTAATATATTGAGGTTCTTTTCCAGCCTGTCTTGCTTTAAGAGTTATTCTGCCTCAATTGTGTGTGTGTGTGTGTGTGTGTGTGTGTGTGTGTGTGTTACACTCCCCCTCTCCCACCCCTACCCTCCCCAAGGAATCATGGATACCTCTTCTCTGGTTTTCTCCCCGTGCCAAAAATCTGTTGTGGTCACCTTGCATGCCAGTGCATGTGTGTGGATGTGGCTATACATAACTGAAAAGTATAGTTCTTCAGTTGCTGTGTTGTTTCCTACTCTCTGCAATCCCGTGGACTGGAGTACCCCAGGCTCCCCTGTCCTTCACTATCTCCTGGAGTGTGCTCAAACTCACGTCCATTGAGTCAGTGATGCTGTCTAACCATCTCATCCTCTGCTGCCCTCTTCTCCTTTTGCCTTCAATCTTTCCTAGCATCAGGGTCTTTTCTAATGAGTTGGCTCTTCACATCAGGTGGCCAGAGTATAGGAGCTTAACTTTTCTATAAAAATGTAAACCAGTCCCTTGTTGCTTATCTCAGTATTTTGCACACTTCTCTAGTTATTGTCCTAGGAAAGGAGGTCTGCCAACATAGTTGCTCACCAGAGAGTGTAAACATTTGCCATATTCCCTCTAGAAAGGTGCCAAACTACACTCTCTATAGCTGAATATGAATATGTTCAGTTCCCTAAGCTGACTGACACAGGTATTACAGTTTTTCAATCTTTCTTAGTCTAACGGGTGAAAAAATTGTTTCTTTTTAATTTGCTTTTCTTCGTGTGGCCACTTTGTGTTACTTTTTTGATTGTTCATTCTTTTGTTCTTTTTTCTAGTACATTCTTCACCCTTTCTGATTTCTGTATTTTTCTTAAAAAAAAAAAAAAAGAGTTTAATTTTTTTCCTGGCTAGCATGCTGTATTTCAGTCTTAATTTTCTTCATTACATCCTCATGTCAGTCCTGTGGGTCATGCACACAAACTTTGAGTCTCTTTGGCCTTGAAAGCACACCCAGCAAAGGCTTCCTTACCCCAGTTCCTAAGTGTTCTCCCTGGATTTTCTTCTTTGTGTTGAATTTTTCCCTTAGATGTTTAATGCATAGAGACATTTTGTGTATATGGACAGAGTGAGGTAAAGCTTTTTTCCCCCATACATTAATAGATGCTTATTATTGAGTCATTGATCCTTTCCTGCTGATTTGAAATGTTGCCTTTACCTTGTGCTAAATTTCCACAAATACTAATATGTGGTTTTGTATCTGAATGCTCTCTGTTCATTGATCTGTTTATCATAGGCCTGCATCAGTACCATGTTGTTCTTTGCTTTTTCCTTTTTTTCCTTACACACTAGCACTGATTTAGTTTTTGTCAACCTGACAATTCATGAAGAGAAAATTGTTGCCCCTAGTCCATCCATCCTTAAAGTTATCTTTCAAAAATGGGGTGTGACTTTATAGTAGAGGTTCCTTTGTTTCTCTAAGTGACCTGTTACTGGTTTCTGTAAGTTGAGGTCACATTCTTTTTCTTTTCCTTTTGGTAGCAGAAGTTGTGGGTTGATGAAAACCAATTTAAAGTAACTTTTTTTCCTGAATGTTACCATAAATTGTTTAAACACTCATAAATGGAAATTTAGGTCTCTTACAGGGATTTCCCCTTTGTAAAGCAAATTTTTTTTGCCACTGAAAATAGAATTGAAATGATCTCTAATCCTCATTTCTGTAGCCATCGCTTCCCAGCTCTTCTCACATCTTAAAACATGTCAAATATAAAAGTATTTATAAGGCATACAGGGTTATAGATGAGTACTCTTGGGGTCAGAGACCACTGACCTGGAGTCTGGGGGGCCCAGGCCCCCTTGCGGAGCATGAGGGGACCAGCATCTGAGATGTGTGTGTGTGTGAGACACACGTCTTCAGGGACATGTCTAGAAAGTGCTGATCTAGGTTAAAGTGTCCAGCTCTAAGTATTTTTCATTGTAAATCATTATGGCTTGATACGAATTTAACATTTTGAGAGCCAGACTTCTTTTTAAAAAATTTTGATTGTGGTAGGATGTACATAACATAAAATTTCCCATCTTAGCCATTTTAAAGTGTACAGTTCTTCAGCATTAAGTAAATTCACACAGTTGTATAACTACCTCTCCATTCCCATCTCCCTCCAGCCCCGGCAACTGTCTTTCTATTTCCTGTCTCTGAATTTGACAACGCTAATTATCATATCAGAGAAGTCATACAGCATTTGTCTTTCTGTGACTGACTTATTTCTCTTAGCATAATGTCCTCATGGTTTGGCCATATGTCATTTTCTTCCTTTTTAAAGGATGAATAATATTTCATTATGTACACACCACACTGTGTATCCATTTGATTCATCAATAGACACTTGGGTTGCCTCCACCTTTGGGTGTTGTAAGTAATGTGCCCATGAATAAGAGTGTACAAGTCTGAGAGCCAGACTTCTTGTGAGAGTTAGTTTTTCTTTTTTTTCAATTTTATTCAGATACTCCAATCTGAATTTAATTCCCATTATTCTGCTGAAACCTCTTTCAGAGAGAAATTACTTGTGACCTCAGAATTGGTAAAGATGAGGGGCATTTTTCAGTATTTTATTTGGTTTCTGAGACGTATTCACACAAGTTGACTGTGCCTTCCCCCTTGGTCTCTGGGATGATGTGTGGCCTTGGTTTTTCTCCTAGTGTTGGATGTTCCATCTTTCTGTCTTCTGCCTGACGTCTGACGGTGGGCTTTTCTCAGGGCTTGACTCGACCTTCTTCGTGTGTGACTGGTAAATGTGGATATTTCTCAGGAATCAGCTGAGGTCCTCACCTCTAAGATACTCATTTTTACTCTCAGTGACCCTGCTGCTCCCTCAGCCTGCTGAGAGGGCTCCTGATTCTTCTTTTTTTTTTAACTTTTGCTACAAAAAACTGTATCTATTTTTATTATTTTTTTCCCATTTACAGTTGTTTCAAAACATTGGCTATATTCTCTTGTGTTGTATTAATACATCCTTGAGCCTGTCTTGTATGCAATAAGTCTGTACCTGTTTTTATTTTTGTGGTAGTTTTTTCAGCAAGTTCAGACTCACCTGCTGCTTTTTGTTTCTGTTGTCTTACTGGACTTTGGAAAACCAGAGTTTTGCTAGGGGACTTCCTTGATAGTCCAGTGGTTAAGAATCCGCCTGCCAGTGCAAGGGCCACAGGTTTGATCCCTGGTCCGGGAAGCATCCGCATGCCACAGGGCAGCTAAGCCCATGCACCGCAACTATCGAAGCCCACATGCCTCGAGCCCGTGAGCTTCAACGAAGAGTAGTCCCGGCTCACTGCAACTAAAGAAACCCTGTGCCCAGTAGTGAAGACCCAGCGCAGCCAAAAATAAGAACGTATAATAAATATTTAAAAAAATGTTTTGCCAGAACTGAACTTTGGTGCCTACATTCTGTCCCATTTACTTTCTAGGTCTGTCCAAGGGTAATGATTTTCCCTCTGTCTGTTCCAAGGTCTCTCTCTCTCTCAGTGAGCCTTCTTCCTCTCCTGCTGCCTCCACATTCACCTCAAGGGGTGTGCTAGCATCCTAAATTTGTTTTGAGCTCAGCTCCCTCTGCTGAGGGCCCCACCAGAGCTGCCTACCCACTCTATGGCAGGGTCTGACAGCCTGGTTCTGTGTAGTATGTCTGAAATGAGCTCATGGTGTTCCCCTCTGTCTTTCCTGTCTCAAAAAAGGACACCTCCCACGTGTCCAAGGCAGATCTGGGGGCCAGTTTTAAGATAAACGTTTGCATTAAAAGTAGTTTTAGCTTTCTGGGAAAGTTGCAAGAATATCATAGACAGTTCACGTGTCCCCCACTCCCACTGACCCTAATAACGTGAAGGTGGTACGTTCACCCTGACCGGTATCAGTACTGCTTGCTGCAGGACACACGTTCTTCAGCTTTCCTTAGTTTTCCCCTAGTGTCCTTTTCTGCTCCGGGACCCCGTCCAGGAGGCCACATGACATTTAGTTGTCCTTTCCCCTCAGGCTCCTCTGGACTGTGACAGTTGCTCAGACTTTGCTTGTTTCTGTTGACCTTGACGGATCAGGCGTTTGTACGATGTCCTTCAGTTTGGGTTGGTCTGCTGTTTGGTCTGTGATTAGGCTGGGATTACGGGTTTTGGGAAGGAAGACGATGGAGATGCAGAGCCCTTCTCATCTCATCAGATCAGGGGTGCCTGCTATCAACAAGACTTCTCACTGTGATACTCTTAACCTTCACCACCTGGCGGAGGCAGTGCTTATCAGGTTTCTCCAATCTAGAGTTGCTCCTTTTTTTCCTCTCAGAGGTCATTTTTGACACCTCCGTCATCTTTTACGTGTTGAATCCATGCCTACCAGTTTTATTTCCACATAAATTTCCATTCTGTCTAAATCTCTCCTTACAGCCACCTCTCCAGGCCAGTTGACAATTACTTGTGCCCAAACGGCTTCTAGAGGGCTCCTGACCTCTGTCCCTGCCTGAAGTCTTGCTTGCTCCCACCCAGGTGCTGGAGTGGTTTTTTAAAAATGCCAGTTGGATTATGGTACCCCATTTCTCAATTGTTTGAATACTTTTCCATTGTCCTTAAGATCCAGCTTCTCAGCCTGTGCATAGGCCTGTGAAATCTTGTGTGTCACCCATCCAGCCTCCCGCTTGACCCCTCTCCCCTTCTTCTCTCTTCCAACCATTGGTTTCTTCCCCTGAATTCCTTGTCTGCTCTCAGGTCCTTCCTCCCACGTTGCCTGTGACATGTCATTTTTTTCTTCTTCTTAGGATATGGTCCACCTCCACCTTGTCATCCTTCTGATCTCAGCTAAACATTATTTCCCCCAGGAAAATTGCCTCTTTTCCCCCCGCCCTCCGCAGCAGAATCCATGAGGTACCCTTGCTGTGCATTTCCATAGCATCCTGCACTTCTTAACTCTGCTCATAGTGCTTGAAATGACTTGTTCCATGTTTGAATCCTTGCCTCAGTGTCCAGATAGACAAAGCTGGAACCTCTCCTCTTCATTGCACATCCCGTGATGTAGTGACCCAGCCTTCCCTATAGTTAGGCTCTCCATATATATTTGTTGAATGAATTTGTCTTTTAATTAGTGAGTAGAATTGCAGAATGGAAAGTAATTGCTCCTCCTTCTGTTGTATGCAAGTAAGTCCTTGCGTTTATTTCTGTGATTCCCTTGAGTGAAGTGTCCTGAATGCCCTGTGTAAGATGCTGTGGTCGGTATGTAATGAATCTAGAAGGGTGCAGTCCCCTCTGTTGCCCCACACGACCTTCCTGTCCTTTCATTGTCTCACTCCCCAAACACGACTGGGAACCTTAGTGTGCAGAGCCCCATGTGGAGCACCTTCCTGTCAGGACCAGAGCCGTGGAGCAGGACTGGCTAGAAAGATGTAATTTTAGTTCCAGCTCTGCTGTTTTTAAGATTTATGTCTTGAATGTTAACCTTTGCTCATCTGAATAAATGGAGAGAGCAGTAGCCCTCTTGTAAACCTTGTAAAGAATCAGATCAGAAAAAGAATAGAAGATGATCAGCACCATCATCATAGTAATCACAGAGCTGGCATTATTGCTTTTTAAGACCTGGGCACCATGCTGCTCAGTTTGTATTACTTATTTTCTTTAATATTCACAGCGGCCCTATAAAGTAGGGATGTCATTATCTTCATGTTTTAAGTGAAGAAAGTGTGACTTTGTTAAAAAATTAGTTTATTCAAGGTCATAGAGTAGTAAGTGGTAGAGCTATCACTGAAACCTAGAGTTGGTTCTAATTGGAAAAGGAGTCTCTGTATCTTGTATAGCCACCCTGTCTTTCAGTATAGCTTTATTCTTGGGGTTTTAGAGACTTTTAAGGCATCTGTTGGCATTTAAAAACTTAAGGGCCACCTTAAGCTGTTATCAGCTGGAATTTGTTTCTTTACCCTTTGGTAGGTCTGATATCATCCGTTCCTGGTGCCTGCAGGAGGCGGGTGTGTGTGGAGACTGGAGGATGGGGTTGAACCCACCTAGGCAATTTTTCTTAAAGTGAGGACTGTGGAGTGTTCTAGTCAGTTTCACCTGGGGGTTTTACTAAAAATGCAGATTGTTTAGCTCCTCTTTTGATGTACTAAATTGTAATCTCTTAAGGGAGAGACTTGGGAAGTATTTTTTACAAATGACTTGGTTTAAATAGGGGCTTATTATTTGTCTGAAGCTTCAGAATCAGTGACAAGAGGAAGTGGGAAATGTTGGAGTCATAACTCCTGACTGTCATGTAGTCTTGGTCCCAACTGTCATGTAGGAAGCCAGTAGAGCAATTAAAATAAGCACTAGTGTGCAGGTTAGTAACCTTACACAGGTCTTACAGACATAAAGTCAACAGTGGGTGAATATTTCCCTTTTGTTTTATTTCTTATAAATTTGTATTCGGGGGAATTTGGCATATATCATATTGTTCTTTTTCTCTAGTGGGGATAGTACCTGAGAGGAATGGGTCTTGACTGTAGTAGAGTTAACATCATATAAGTGCTAAATCTGAGGGGGAAATTGAAGAGTATTTGGCAGATTTGCATATCATTTGTAAAGCTAGGAGAATATCTAAAGCTGGTTCTTCAAGTCTTTTAGAAAAACTGTCATATTGTAGCCTGATTTTCCATTTAGAAACTATGATAATTTCAGGTTTGTGGCTAATATGAAAGCTGGTAATCAGTAGCACATGTTTTAAATGTATAGTGTTTATTTTAAACAAGGAGGTTACTTTCATTATTTCACCCAAGACGAGCAGAACCAGATGGTTCCAGAATTGGTTAGTTCAGTGGCTCCTACTGGCTCTCCATGACTCTTGGCTGTCCTTGTATGGTGGCTGCAGCTGGGCTTTGTGGGTTAAAGTGTGCAGGGAGAGGGCACAGCCCTGCCTTTTGCCCACCCCCCATTCTTAAAAATTTTTTTTTTTTTTTAACTAAAAATACTTGATTCATCCAGAAGAAGGCAGAAAGGAAGAACAAAGGAACAAAGAACACAGGAAATAAGTAGAAAACAAATCACAGGATGGTTAACTAAAACCCAACCATATTTATTATATTAACTGTATATGGACTAAATTGTTATCTTAACTGCATATGGACTAAATATCCTGATTAGAAGGTGCACATTGACAGACTAGATTTAAGAAAGCAGGACTTTTGAATAATTCTTGAACTTTGCTCTGGGATGCACCCCACTCCAGTACTCTTGCCTGGAAAATCCCATGGATGGAGGAGCCTGATAGGCTGCAGTCCATGGGGTCGCTAGGAATCGGAGACGACTGAGCGACTTCACTTTCACTTTTCCCTTTTATGCATTGGAGAAGGAAATGGCAACCCACTCCAGTGTTCTTGCCTGGAGAATCCTGGGGACGGCAGAGCCTGGTGGGCTGCCGTCTATTGGGTCGCGCAGAGTCGGACACGACTGAAGCGACTTAGCAGCAGCAGCAGCAGCTAAGTTACTTTTAAACAGTTTGATCCTTTCAGGTCTTGCTTTGTTAGATGGGTGTGCAGCAGTGCTCAACCTTAGGCCGATTTCCCCCCATCCTGAGGCCTTCTATACAGCGCTTGAGTACTCCTCCAGTGCCTGGTGAATTTAGAGTTTTTCAGTCTCTGCCCCAGTTCTTAAATAGCTTTTTTGAGGTGTAATTGGCATATACTGAGTTGCACCTAACTTTTGAGAAGTGTGCTCATGCACACCCTGTGGCCATCCTCCCTCCACCAGAAGGAGTGGTCCGATCCCTCTTAAAAATTGCTCGTGCTCATGGCACGTGGGCCCCTTCCTCCTACTCGGTTTCTCCTTTCATGAAATCTTTGAAGCTTTTAGGGAGAAAATTACATTGTTGAGGATAAAGTTCCAGGTAGACAGATATTTAACTTATAGTTTTCGCTTTTGTTTTCTTTTCGAGGATTGTAGCGGAAATAATACAATGATTGCAGGTGTAGGTTGCTGTATCATTTATAGAAAGTTTTGAGAAACAGGCATATATTTTAGAACAGACTGAGAAGCTTGGCAGAGAAAATATATTTTCAGAAAGGTTGAAAAAAAACTGCAGAGAGGGTGGCTGTAGTGGGAAGGGGGTGGGGGAGGGAACACCTCCTGCTGGCAGTGCCCCCTGGGTGCACTTGGAGGAACCACATTGGTGGAGACCAAGTGCTTTTCTTGTCTTGGTTTTTCAAACAAGCAGTATTTCTAATATGCTGAAAAAAACTAACAAATTCTAAGATGAAAGGGTAATAGAAATATAATCCCCACTTAACTGAAGGATATTCTTAGCTCAAGTGCATTTTATTCTAGTGAGTTGTCTGTTTTATTGAGTGACATTTTGGTGATTTATTTATTTATATTTATAGATTAAAGTTTTTTTTTTTTAATACCCCATCACTGTACTAAACTTTTGGCTGGACATTCTCATTTTGTTCTCAGGGTACACTTGCTGAGATTAGTTTCTGCTGGGGAAAGCATTATATTGTTGAGTTAATAGCCATTTTGTAAAGAATTAGTAAAATATATAGAACTCTGTTTTAATGGGTTTCTTCAACTGTCTGCTAGCTTCTCTGACTCTCTGAATTTTCTTGGCCCTTTATTTTTTATCTTTCTGGTTTTTGTGTGTATTTTGAAAGTATATGCCTGAGGTGAAAATGGCAGTGTTTTGGTCATGATTTAACCTTATTAGAAACTACATTCTTTGTTCTGTGTCTCTTTAGTTGAGGAATGAGCCAATTCTCTGTGTTTATAAATGCTGGCTGGTCCTTGGCAAATAAACAGATAAAAACCCCAAAACACTGAAACAGCAACAACAAAAAACAACCCCCCAAAACTCCAAGTACATATTGAGCATGTTGGAAAATGTACTCTTTAAAAAGTTGTCCAGACAGTGAGAACTTAATATGGGTGAGAATTACCTTGGAAAAGTCTTCTTTGCTAGAACTCCAGTGACTTGTTTGTCTAGTGAAAGTGAAACCTTGTGTGTTTCTTACTGTAGTAATGTAAGTCACCCATGTGGTCGTACAGTTTTCTTTCCAATTTCAGGTTGAGGGTGTGTGCTAGTTGTGCTTCTAAAATTGGGGAGTGTAGGACTTGTGAACATTCCCTGTTTAGTTTATTTACTGCTTGTCATTTGGAAGAGGACTCTCCTTCTCTACCCCTTGCTGTGAAAGTGCTAGTTCTGCCACTGATGGATTTATTTGGGGTCAAAGAATGTGCTTCCCCCACCCCTCAGTTTTTGCTTTTATTGGTATCTATGAATCCGGTCCATTTGTAGTCCTTGAGGGACTCTCTTTGGGGCCCAGGAAGGGGGCTAGGAGAGTGTTTTGTTTCTCAAATTTCAGCTTAAGCCAGTCTTTTGGGAAAAAATAAAAAGCTACTCACGTCCCATGGCCTCTAGAATCTGGAGCAGAACTGTTGCTTCAACAGACTTCCGGTTAAGTAGGCAGGTGTCAGATTGTGTTTGTAGGAAAAAAGAAATGTGTCCCAGATACCAGCCTCTGGGGCAGCTCCTGGTTGTCACAGCTGAATCCGTTCTCCCCAGATGTGCTGGCCCCAGTGGTCTCTGTTGTTCAGTCTCTCGGTCGTGTCTGACTCTTTGTCACCTCATGGACTGCAGCACACCAGGCTTCCCTGTCTTCACCATCTCCTGGAATTTGCTCAAACTTGTGTCCTTTGAGTCGGTGATGACATCCAACTTTCTCATCCTCTGTGGCCACCTTCTCCTCTTGTTCTCAGTCTTTCCCAGCATCAGGGTCTTTTCCAGTGAGTCACCTCTTCGCATCAGGTGGCCAAATTATTGGAGCTTCAGCTTCAGTATCAGTCCTTCCAGTGACTATTTAAGGTTGATTTTCTTTAGGATTGATTGGTTTGATCTCCTTATAGTCCAAGGGGATTCTCAAGAGTCTTCTCCAGCACCACAGTTTGAAAACATCAGTTCTTTGGTGCTCAACCTTCTTAATGGTCCAACTCTCACAACTGTACATGATTACTGGAAAAACCATAGCTTTGACTATATGGACCTTTGTCAGCAAAGTAATGTCTCTGCTTTTTAATATGCTGTCTAGGTTGGTCATAGCATTTCTTCCAAGGAGCAAGCGTCTTTTAATTTTGTGGCTGCAGTCACCATCTGCAGTGATTTGGGAGCCCAAGAAAATAAAGTCTGTCACTGTTTCCATTGTTTCCCCATCTATTTACCATGAAGTGATGGGACTGGATGCCATGGTCTTTGTTTTTTGAATGTTGAGTTTTAAGACAGCTTTTTCACTCTCCTTTTTCACCTTCATCAAGAGGCTCTTTAGTTACTCTTTGCTTTCTGCCATTAGGATGGTGTCATCTGCATATCTGAGGTTATTGTTATTTCTCCCAGCAGTCTTGCCTTCTTTTTACTAGTCAAATTACATGCCAGGGGATCTTCCTGACCCAGGGATCGAATGAACCTTGGTCTCCTGCATTGCAGGCAGATTCTTTACTGCCTGAGTCACCAGGGAAGCCCTAATTAGGTTCTAGGGTCCTTGAATATTAGAGGCGTGGTAAACTCCTTCCTGGTAGCCCTTCCTTTCCCAAATAGCAAACATATGTGAAAAACGTTAGCTAAAATCCTTCATAGATTTTCTTTAAGTCACCTAAAATGTCATTACTGGCACAAATTTATTAAAATTGTCAGAACTTCTAAGTGCTTGGGTGGGGAGCGTTCTTGTTTTTGTTTAGCACTTAGGTTATATTCAGTTTTCGTGGATTTATTTGTGGAAACTTGATTGGTTGTAATGCTTACAGGACCTCAGAGAGCAGTTCTTTACCACTTGGAGAATCAAACCACGTTGGCCTCGACTGGTGTCTGCAGCTTGCAGTGGGGGTTAAGCCGGTAGAAAGTTTGGGCTAACACGTTTTTCTGAGTCCGTGAATTTTAGAAATGATTTAGAAGACTTTTGAAAAGCATCTATGAGTACTTTCTCCTCTTGTTGTCAAGAAGTTAATGCTGTGTTTTGGTAATAAAGGGGTACATGTATTGGATCTGAATGTACCTTTTCTCATTTTTAATGGGAAATATTTTAATAAAACAAAACTTGGCTAATGGTAAACTTGCTGACTTCTTGCTTTTTCTTATAAACATGCTTAAAGTGGTCTGAATAACAGTGCTACTAAAACAACATCTGCATTGTTTTGATGGGGTATTGATTCCTTCTGTAGTGTTCAAAATTGCTTGCATGCCTCCCAGCAACAAATTCATATATGACAGACTTTACTGGAAAGGAGCATCCCAGATAAATGAAAGGCTAGTTTACTTTTCAGTAGCTCTGAAACTTAAAAAAAAAAAGTCGTGTTTTTAGAAATGTGGCCTTGAGGCACTAACACACTTGTATTTAGTGCATGAAGCTCTGCAAGTTATTTCTTAACAAAACCTAATCAGGGGGAACAAAAATCTTTATAGAGTTTATTTATTGATTGCTCTAAGCCACCAGAAAGAATATCCTGTTCCTCTTAATAAAATCCTGTGGGGCAGTTGTCTTTATTTTAATAGGAAAGTATTTGGGAAATTTGATTTTATCAAGGTAAACTCAAATGTTAGATATTATAGGATTGAAGCTAACCTTGCAGGCTGGAAGAAGGAATGTTACTTAAAGTTCTTGCTAATGATGCTCCCTTTTCCCCTCTTAGAGAGGCATTGTTTCTATTGCCCGTTACAACTCATTGTACAGCAAGAAGTGAGGAAATTTGTTTGGATCCTTAAATCAGGAAATGTAGCCAGCTCAAGTTTAGTTTTAGAGAGAAGACTGAAGATCATTAGTAAATAAAATGGTAGTCATTTTATTTACTAGTGAAAGGAATATGGAAATTATTTACTGCAGCTCCTAATTGTTATGCTTGCTATTGCCGCAAAGTTAAGTGTGTTTGTCATGATTTCCGTGGTGGCTACATGATGCAAAACAAAACCTTAGCTCTTTCTGTCCTTTTAAGGTTTATTAATGTCCTTTTTAGTTTGTTAATGAGGGAAATGAGTAAATAACAACAGGAAATTGAGGCCTCAACTGTCATACACTTTTTTCCATTGTTAAGATATTCCTTATGTCAAGCTTCTGTTAATTCTGTGTAATTCCAATAGAGATAGCAAGTTATTTTGCTTAAAATGTCTTTTCCCCCCTGTGCAGTGCGAGTTGAATGTGAGAACAGATCTTAATAGATATAGTTACACAGTTTATTTTATCATGTATCACTTTATTGCTGTCTTCTAGAACATTGTTATACTAAATGTTCCAATAATGGAAATTTTATGCAGCTACTTCAAATGAAACAAATTTGCAAAAACTCAATTTTGGAACTCATTCCTTGAGGAGAGGAAAAAAAAAAAACTTACGGCGCTGTGACCAAATGAGATCTCTGACATGTTGGCAACTTAACAAACGGTGTCATTTCCCGAAAATGGGGCGTGGGGTCCAGTGGAAATGTCAGTACCTCAGTCACTTGTAATGGGGGATATTTGGGGTTTAATATGATTGAATGGTTAAATTTTTATTAAAAAAAGGTAATTAAAATTTGGTTTTGCACCTAATTAAAAATGGCTCAACATGGACTCAGCAGTGACTGTGTTCAGTTACAGGGGGCGTCTTCTTTTCAAGAACTTGAGTTTGATTCTGGGAGGTGCGAGTTTTACTTACTGGAGCTCCTTTGTTTTGCAGAGATCATGATGCAGCCGTCCTTTTGGATTTCTTTTTAATAATGTGTGACCCTTCACCTTTGATCCCCTGACCTGCATTACCTTGGTAACCATTTCATTTTTTAATTTAATTTCATTTTTTGATTTTGGTGTACAAGCTGTAACATTTCATCTCTCAGAGTGTAACACGCTGATTTCCTCAAATAGAGATACTCCTTTGAGCGATAAACTTGCAAAATGCTGTCTTCGTTTTCTGTATTAAAATTCATTTCAGTTTTAAAAATAAAGTGTAATCTGTGTTTTCATCCTTTTAAAATTTTAAGTTTAATGAGTGAATTTCCCCACACAGTATATTTCCTCTTCTATTCATGTTTTGCAGTAGCCAGATAAACTTGGTGTTCACATGTAACTCACACACACTCCAGACACCCACATCTCCTCCCCCATCCCACTCCCATCCCTACCCCCGTGCCCCCACCCACCCCCCACCCCTCCTCATGGTCACCACACACACCTCCCCACCACCACCACGGTCACCACACACCACTTCCTTTGCAGATTCACTCTCCTTCTTTCAGAAATGGTGGCAACTTGAACTTAACTGGTCTCCACTGCCACATTCTACCACCTCACATGACATTTTATATTCTCAAGTGTTGGTGGAAGAAAAAGTTTAGCCCTTGAATTCCTTGTATGGGCTGGAAGATAAGAAAGTTGTCTCATTTCCAAAATTCACCTTTCCCCCTCCTTCAGTATTTTGTCCTTTATTTGAGATGTAAGTTAAGAATGAGTGACGTTTCTAATGTGTTCAGACATGTCCTTTGCTGAAACCTGGTTAGTTGGCTCTGATTGTCCATACACTAGACAGACTGCTTTATGCCGCATGCTATTTCATGACTGCTTTTCAGACAATGCATTTGCAACTGTATTCCACTTTTCAGAAAACTCTTATTCAAAAGCAAAAGAAAAACCCTGAAATCTAAAAACAAAAATCAAACTTGAGTTAATTCTTTGAACTGGCAAGATATTCCTGAGAAATCATGTTCTGTAAAAAAAAAGAAAAATCGTGTGAAATCTCGTAGCATGGCTTGCTGAAGCACAGATTATTTTCTAAGTGTCTCATTATTTTATTCTCCAACATTTAATGCTGATGCTTTAATTGCACACAGCTGAAGCTGCTAAATGAGCACTGAAATGGATTTAAGTCCTCTCTGAGCTTTGTTGATACCTATAAAAGTTTATGTCATTCATTAGAATCACAAATTAAAATTAGTTGTAGTGAGCTGCTCATTGGAGATCAGAATGCTCACGAACACTTCTACAGGCCTCCTCGCTCGTCTTTGTCTGTTATGCTTAACGTACCTGGGAAACTGCCCTTGGCTTGTCGGGTGTCTTTTCACAGAATCGCAGAATGTCAGAGCTGTGAAGTATGAGTAGGTAAAACATCCCATGATTACAGAGCCAGAAAGGGCATGAATGTTCCAGGAGTGGGAGCAGCTTACTTATCCAACCTTGCATTTTAAGGTGATTTTTTTTTTTTTTTAATGATAATGGTTTCAGAGTTGTGTGGGAATGTTTTCCAGGTTGCATCCTTTTATTTGTTCCTCTCTGACCCATGTCCTTCTAGTATGAGAAGGGTAACGTGTGGCTCAGAGTTCGCTGAACAGACATGGGAGGGGTGGAGGGGCTGTGAGTGGTGGTCTGATCCACTCTTCTTGCTAAAGCAGTCCTGTTCCTGCCCGACCCCCGAGGGGGAGCTGGCTGCTGGTCCCCAGAGAGTCCCAACTCCCTGTTGACAGAATTAGGGCCTCTTGACATCTCTCTGAAGGCTCCCAGGTCCCCTGGAGACAGTCAGACACTTTATTCCTAAGTCCAGTAGGGGCTTCGGAGACAGTTAATAGGCACCCAGGAGAAATGTCTTTATAGTGATAATTTTTATTTTGCAATTTAGTCAGAGCTGGTATACATAACGGTCACATTTGTTACCTATTGTCAGTGAGCAGCACTTATTTGGTTAGTATTTAGGAATTCTAGTGAGTTGTAAGTCACCTGGATGTAGTTTTTGTGAGCATGAGTCAGTGAGAAAACCCTAGGCTGAGAGTCAGAAGACCTGTTTGGACCGGCAGGCTCTCTGGATGTGCCAGGGGTCTCTTCTGAGGTAGCGACGCACAAGACTCAAAAACTCAAATCGAAAGACTTCAAAAGGCTTTCATGTTGTGGTTGAAATCAGTGAAATCATTTGTTCCACTTAATGTACAGGGGTTTGTAGAACATTTCATTGATTCGACTTCAGTTTTATCCTGTGTGAAATGTGGGGACTGTATGTCTCCTACTAGCTTTTAGGGTTGTTGGCAGGATAAATGAAAATGCATGACGGACACCCTGGGAGCCCAGAAGAAAGCTGTCTTTGAAATGGAACCTCATGCGAGGCCTGTGCTCTTGGCAGCCGCAGTCTTCATGCTGGGAGGACTGGTAGTGAGGGCTCTGGTGATCGGTCGGGTGCTCGGCCGCCTCGCGTGGAATCCTGCCTCCCACCTTGCTCCTTTGCAGGTGGCCTGGCGGAGACCATCATCTAGCCTTTCTGTGCCTCAGTTTCCTCCTCTTTAAAATAGGGTTGATGGGGCTTCCCTGGTGGCCCAGCGGTAAAAAACCCGCTTGTAATGCAGGAGACACAGGTTCAATCCCTGGGTTGGGAAGATTCATGAAAAAATTGCCTTCCACAAATCTGGTCCCTGGTGCCAAAAAGGTTGGGGACCCCTGCTGCTGCTGCTGCTAAGTCGCTTCAGTCGTGTCCAACTCTGTGCGACCCCATAGCCGGCAGCCCATCAGGCTCCGCCGTCCCTGGGATTCTCCAGGCAAGAACACTGGAGTGGGTTGCCATTTCCTTCTCCGATATATGAAAGTAAAAAGTGAAAGTGAAGTTACTCAGTCGTGTCCGACTCTTCGAGACCCCATGGTCTGCAGCCCACCAGGCTCCTCCGTCCATGGGATTTTCCAGGCAAGAGTGCTGGAGTGGGGTGCCATTGCCTTCTCCATGGGGACCACTGGTTTATGGAAATAACCAGTGCTAGTTCAGATGCTTCAAGTTAAACCTGGGTTCTTAACCATTTAACAAGACAAGTTTAGATAATTAAGAGCCTGTTGGCCCTTTAATGATAGGTTCTTTGGTTTTAGCTAATTTAGGCTAAATTAGGAGACACACTAAGGACCGGTGGGAGAGACCACCATCTTTTGCTTAGTCAGCACTTGCTCATTCTCTGTCAGCTTCAGTCAGCTGTCTAGCGAGCTGAAGAGTCAGAAAGCATTGAGAGGTTTTTGCTTTGCTGTGAGAGGCTTCAGTGCTCCATCCTCAGTAGAATAAGGAAGAAGGAAGTCACTGCTGTGTGTCATGTTTCCACATAATTACCTGCATTTATCTATGAGCTCTGTGGTGTTTGTTAACTCTGCTTGGCCCCTGAGAACACTGACGCTCAGACAGGTTAAATGAGCTCCTTTGGGGTCACCCCTCGTGGGTCGCAAAACTGGGTCTTGAGTCCAGGACTTCAGTCCAGGTACTGCCCTTCCGGGACCTGCTGCCTTGTGTTTGCTGGCAAACCTGGCAGCTCCCCTGACAGGAAATTCTGCCCCTCTCTGCACACATTCCTGTCCCTCAGCTACCAGCACCCCTGCCTTGGTCAGGCCTCCAGTGCCCTGGGCAGGAAGGCCCTGCCATTCATATAGAGCCTGGAGGGGCTCCGGGCAGCGGCTTCCTTGCTCTTGCTCTTGACCGCACATCCAGCTTAAAATCATGGAGCCCTGACCCCATCCCAGTCTCGGGGCTGCCAGTTCAGAGAAACCGTTGATCAGCACCGTGGAGAGACACAGGAATGTTTATGGTATTTACAGCAAGGAAAACCTGGAACTGATGTGTGCACGTGTGGACTCGTGCATCTCGCACACGGGCCAGTGCTGTTAGTTGTTGAGTCGCATTGTAAACTACAGTGGCCTTTACGGGCGGTTTGGTGGTTCACCCACCAGCCGCCAGCAGCCTTCCTGTAGGAGGAAAGAGTCCAGCTGACCTCAGTAGGAGGTAGTCTTTGAGAGCAGGCATCTTACCATCACAGAAACCAGGTTGGAGATTGCTTGTGGGGCAAAATGAAGCAGTGGGTAGTCTCTCCTTCGCCTTTTCACTCTCTTTTCTCTCCCCATCTTATATGCATTTATTCTTCAGTCCCTCCTTCTCTCTCCTCCCCAACCCTTCTCTTTCTTATCCTCCCCCCGTTTCTCTTTTTCTACATCATGTACCCGATACTTCTGAATGTATCTGTCATCAGGCTGTAACACTTGAAAGGGCCCCTCCTGCAAGGGGCCTGATGTTTCTCATAGTTGATTCGATGTGTCCTGGGACTTGTCTTTCAGAGATGAAGGTGCTCCCTGAGACACTCCAAAAGTTGTCAGATTTTGTTTGTGATCATCAACCTTGAGTTGGGTAGTATATCTCGGGTAGATAATTTGGCATGGCTGTTTGAGAAACGCTGTCACTAGGACAGAGTGCGGGGCAGTGATGGACTTGATCCCTCTAGAGGCACCTGCATCCAGCTTTTAGTGTGTTTGCTGCTGGAAGGTCTGAGGTCAGGGGTCAGGCCCCCCGTTTTGGTGTTGAGGAGCCACTCCTGAGAGGACAGGCCCTTCCTAGAGGCCTTCAGCCCATTCAGTTGTGCTGCCCGGGGCACGTGGATATCCCGTGGCTGTGTACGGTAGCCTGTGTGCCTCGGGAGGTGACGGGAAGTGCCCGATCCTGGTGAGTAGGGTGGTGGAGGAGGGGCTGAGCAGACCCCTTAGGGGCAGTTCTGATGGCATTTAACCCCTCAGGAGGCAGTGAGGCGGATAAGAAACATGGTACAAGTGTGGAAGATAGTTTTGCCATTCTTCAGTGAACATCTGCCCTTGTCAGCAGGGGGGTGACTGCTGGCTGAGGCGGTGGTGGGGTCGCTGCGCAGTCAGAGCACATGGGATGCAGCTCCTGTCTGTTCTCATTGGCGGTTGTACTCTCCGGGGAAACCGGGGCCCTGGTTGCCATGGCACCAGGTGACACGCCTCAGAATCACAGGATTTAGACCACAGGACAGATGTGGGTGCCCGCACAGCACGTGGATGGTCAGCCTGTGATGCCCCAGTCCTCCCCTCTCTCCTTACGGATCCTTTGGAGTGTTTTTTCCCCTCTCAGCCCCTTGTTTCTACCCCAGGGAAAAGCCAGAGGACTTTTCTCCTCCTTCTGTAGTGGTGGAAGAAGGACTGACAGCAAGGGGGGCAAGTTCCTGGCAGCATTTGACTCTGGGTTTCTGTTACCTGCCCTGGCATGTGTTCCACAGTCTGACATGAGTGCTGGCACGTAAGAGACACCCAGCCAACATTCACTCTCCTTCCAGCTCTCATTAGCGCAGGTAATTAAGAACAGGAGCTGATAGACAGCACATATCTGTGCAGAGATATATCTGTAATTAAAGTTTTAATTAAAGAAACACCAGACCAGGCAGATGGTTCTGATGCCCGCATCCTGTAAACCAAACAACCATGGCTTTTCGATCTTGCAAACAAGCAGAGCAGAGTAGCGACAATGCTCCCAGAAGTAGACCAGAAGGCAGAGGTCATCTTATTAACTAGTCACAGTCGAATCTTGGTAGCGCTCTCTGCTACACCAAACCCAGGGATAATCATCACAGTTTGAAATGGAAACTCAGTACATCAAAGTTACGTCCCAACCAAAGCCTTTAAGCCTCCAGTCAAGGGCATTACCGGAGCCCAGCTGGTATATCACAAGGCATGTGGTTTTGTGCTAGATCACAAAAGCTGACAAAGTGTTATTTGGGATCATCAGCTAAATACAGTATTAAATTAGAGAGCTACCATCCTGACTGTTCAGGTTTGGTTCCCCGTGTAGCAGGGCAGGACAGAGCTGGGACGGATGCTGCCTGCCTCCTATGTGTCCTCTGTCCCGGGTCACAGTGACCTCAGTGGCCAGCCAGCTGCAGAATGAAAAAATGAGACCATCCCTGGGTTAACAGGAAAAGATGAATTTCAGGTCTTGTCACTTCTGAGAAAAACCCGCCCGCAGGCTGTGTCCCTGTCATCAGGAGGCCAGAGCCACCCAGGAGGTGGGCAGTCGGTTCACTCTGACCCCTGGGGTTCTTCCCCCACTGACCCCCCTAGTTTCTTACCCTTCCTCATAATCACTTACGTATCCAGGCCCATGGTTTCCTGACATTTGTTGCAGGCAGGCACTTCTACACCTGAATTCTCTGCTAATGGACACAGGTGTGCTTTTTACCACCGACATCTCACTCACTCGTTCCCACTTGGAAGAACAAACACTAAATGTGTTCATTTCTTATTTCATGGGGAAGCATTTTAAAGGGTCAGGAGAGTAGTTGTCTTCTTTGCTTAATGGCGGGTGACCATGTTGTCCTGTGTCTTTAAAGGAAGTAGGATTCTCACTGTAAGAAGAGCCATGTTATACCAGGACATGTATGAGTGTTAATATCTTCCCATTAAAGGCCCGTCCCCAGGATGTTAGGACTTGTAATACTTTAGCTCATGGTAGTACTGTTTATCAGTCAGAACTCAGTCACCTTAGGAGAGCTGCCTTATCCATGATACTGTGGTGGTTGTGAGTGTTGGGGATGTGTGATGGGTAGATAGAAGTTTATTTTTTAACCACCTTTTTGCTCAGGAAAGACTTTGATTTGATGAGATGTTCTTTTTTTTTTTTTTTTTTTAGAAGTCAATTAAGTGTCAGCTGCTTTGACTAAATAGTCTTCTGTGCTTGTGCCCAGGAAGTGTTGTTAGACCTGTACAGAGCTGTGCTACTTAGTATTAAGTTGGTGTTTTATTTGTGAAATTGGAATCTGACTATGGGGTCCGTTTCTTCTGTAACTTGGTTAGAGACCCAAACACATGAGCCCTGAGTATACAGCACAGTTTGTGATTATAAGAGACTTCTATGAGTGACACTGGCGCCCCTCAGAGTCTGGCTTTGAGGGCTCGTGTCCAGGTTTCACCCTGGAGAGAAACACCAGAAGCTCACCTGAAATGGTCAGGGTTTTTTTCTCTTGCTGAGGTGGGTTTTTAGAGAGCTTTGCCGTCCCCGATACCTGTATGATGTTGGGGGCTAGGGGAGTGTTCTCCACTCCTTGAGAGAGACTTAAATTCAAAACATTTATCCATTTGTCCCATAAATATTTCCCCAGTGCCTAGTAGCGGCACTGTCCTAGGTACAGGAGTAAAGCAGGAAACAAAGCGAGGCCTGCTTTCAAAGAGCCTATTTTCTGGTTGGCCAGGAGAAGTAACAAACAACAAACAAAAAGGTGACAGTGAGTGACTACACACCCCCCACTGATGACCTCATCAGCGCTCAGAACACTGAGGAGACAGGCGCTGTTACTGTCCCTGTTTCACAGAGAGGGAAACTGAGGCATGGAGAGGTTAAAAATAACTCACCCAGTGTCACAGCACCAGTGCTGTTGGCATTCCAGCCCAGGTTGTCTGCCTCCAGGTTTCATGATCACTGTGCCATCTTGTTTTCCTGTTAAAAAATGGCCTAATCGGTTTATTTCTACCTGAATAAAGAAATAAATATTGTATGATAATAAGTGTGACAAAGAACAGTGAATGTTCTGGATGTTGACGTGGGTGTGTGTGCACACGGACGCTGCCTTGGCTGGTGTGGCGGGAGCAGGTGTCTCTCCTATGGCGATTTGAAGGAAGTGACACTGTGATTCATGTAGATATCCAGGCGGAGGGTACTCCAAGCAGCAGGAACAGCAAAAGCAAAGGTCCCGGGGTAGTTGTGGGCTCAGCAATAGCAAAAGAGAAGCAGAGAGGCCTCTGTGGTTGCACTGGGTAGGGACAGTGGAGGGGAGCAGATGAGGTGGTTGGGCCTTGTAGGATGTGGGCAGTTCTTTGGTTTTACTGAATCAGAAGGGGAGCCAGCCAAGAATTTTTGAGCAGGAAAATGACATGATTAAAACAATCACTTTGGGAGCTTCCCTGGTAATCCAGTGGCCAAGACTCTGAGCTGCCACTGTAGGGCACACGGGTTCGGTCTGCTAGTCAGGGAACTAAGATTCCAAATGCTGCGTGGCTTGGCCAAAACAAATTAAAAAAAAAAAAAAATATATATATATATATATATTTAAAGGGGTCACTTTCTTTCTTTTTTTTTTTTTAAGGGGTCACTTTCAGTGCAGTGCAGAGAGTAGTTTAGGGCAAAGGTTGGCTTACGTTGGCCCCAGGGCCAAATCCAGCTGCGGCCTGTTTCTGGGCAGCCAGCAAACCAAGGATGCTCTTTAGATTGCTAGAGGGTTGGGAAAGAAGTAAGATGACTAAGAATATTCTGTGGCACACGAAACTTATATGAAATTCAGGTTTCAGTGTCCGTTCAAGCTCCAGTTTTATTGGCACAGAGCCACGCTCACTTGTCTGCGTAGTGTGTGAGGCTGCTTTCAGGCTACGGCAGCCAAGTTGAGTAGTTGCAACAGAGACCATCTGGCCCGCAGAGCCTGAGATATTTACTCTCCAGCTCTTTAAGAAAAAGTTTGTTGATCCCTGGTTTAGGGGGGCCAGGGATGGAGGCAGGGAGACTCGTGAAGAGACTTTTGCAGAGGCCTGTGGTGGCTCAGATGGACCAGGGCAGCAAAAAGCGGTCAGATGCTGGGTACATTTCAGGGGAAGAGCTGAGTGGTTGTCTGCAAACATGAGGAGTTGGGAATGATGCCAATGTTTTTGCACTGAGCAACTGGAAATGCAGTTCCCGTGCACTGAGATGGGGAAGACTGTGGGAGCAGCAGGTGAGGGAGATGGGCCAGGAGACAGCCCTGGGCTGTGTTAACTTCAGGATACCATGTGGCGGGGTGCAGTAGGCCGGCAGTTTAGAGGAGGGGTCTTGACCTGAGCCAGGCTCCTCACTGTTGTCAGTGGATCGAAGGGTCATAAAACTCTGGAATAAGTGGAATCCGGTAGGGGGTGTGGATGGATGGAGCACAGGGGTACTCATTGATGAGAGGAAGGGGAGAAGGGAGCGAAGGAGGTGAGAAGGAACACCACGGAGGGAAACCAGGAAAGTAGGGTGTCCTGGAGGAGTGTGTGTCAAAGCAGAGAACAGGGTCGTCTGTGTCAAACCTAAAGTCAGGTGAGATGCAGGCTGAGAGCTGACCCTAGGTCTGGCAGTGTGGGTCACTGGTGACTTTGATAAGAGCCAGATGAATGAAATGGTAAGGGTGTCACTGACTCCAGCTGGTTCAAGCACAAACGGGAGGAGAGGAAGCAGAGCATGTGCTTTGGAAGCTGTGTTTTCTGCTGCCCCAGTGTGGGCTGGGAGGATGCCGAGGGGTGGATTTGACCTAGGTTTGGGATTTTGCCTGGGGAGTGCTGGCGGGGGAGGGACAAGGGAGCCGAGCACCCATGTGATGGTGGGCGGTGGCCTCTGGGCCAAGCAGGGGGCAAAAGTGAAGCGTGAGTGAGAGGAGGGGCAGCAGGAGGCCCTGGGTCACTGCATTCAAGGAATTGTTGTTGTTTAGTTGCTCAGTCATGTCCAACTCTTTGCGACTCCATGGACTGTAGCCCACCAGGCTCTTCTGTCCATGGGATTACCCAGGCAAGAATGCTGGAGTGGGTTGCCATTTCCTACTCCAGAGAATCTTCCTAGCCCAGGGATCGAACCCACCTCTCTTGCATTGGCAGGCGGGTTTTTTTTTTACTGCTGAGCCACAAGGGAAGCCCATGCATTCAAGGAAGTGGGGCCATGGAATTGTTGGAGTAGGGGTCGTCAGAGTGGGATGCTTGAACTTGATGTTGTGAAGGGGTGCAGTTGTGGATACCATCAAGGTCTAGAGCAGTGCCATCCAGTAGAAATACAGTGTGACCGACATGTGTCATTTGTAATGATCTAGGAGCCATATTTTAAAACAGTATAAAGAAGTGAAGTTAATGTTAATAATTATTTTATATAGCCTCATGTATCTAAAGTTATGTGAACATATAGTCAATATAAAAATTGTTGAGGTGTTTTGTCTTTATTTTGTACTTAGTTCAGACTCAGCACACCTCAAAAGCCACATGTGACTTGTAGCTACCATACTGGATAGCCTAGGTCTCGGGAATGACCATTGAAGTGCAGTCCAAGGGTGTCAGAAGGGAGTGGGTCAGGAACAGGGAGGCCAAGGTTTGTGACCGATTGTGTGGATTTGAAACCACTTATGATCCTGATGAGATGAGCAGGGTTGTAGAGGGAGGCTGGGACCCTTGTTAGGGATGCTGCTTCAGTGGCCTCTACTCTTCGCCTTCTGCCCACCATGGAGCGTTTCCTGCCCCAATCCTGTCATTTCTCAAAGCATCTGTTGATGTTTTGGGTGCTTGCTCTTGCCTCCAGGCAGATCAGAGTGGTGATTCCTTGGAATTGGGAATTCATGGCAAGACTTCTGAGTCACAGTAATAGCAGAACACAGGGGCATAGTTTTTCCAGAATCTCCCTGGTAGGGCAACTTTTCAAGTGAGTTTTTACTTTTATCCTTTAGATTCTTATCTTTGTTTTTGTCACATCTTTAGATTCCTAGATTTTGGCATAATCCTCGAATTCTATGGGCTTCCCTGGTAGCTCAGCTGGTAAAGAATCCCCCTGCAATTCAGGAGACCTACCTGGGTACAATTCCTGGGTTGGGAAGATCCCCTGGAGAAGGGAATGGCTACACACTCCAGTATTCTGGCCTGGAGAATTCCATGGACTGTATAGTCCATGGGGTTGCAAAGAGTCGGATACGACTAAGCAGCTTTCACCTTTCAAATTCTATTAGTTGTACTTAACAATCCTAAATGTGTTGGAATCCCTGAAGAAGCTCATGTTTAGTAGCTTTTTGAGACAGTCTCGTGATACAGAACCTGCCTGCCCTCTGATGCTTTTAAAAGGCAGGCATGGCCAGCCATTTATTATGCAAAGAATTTAAATACACACACACACAGGCACACACAGGCATACCTCGGAGATATTGCGGGTTTGGTTCCAGACCACTGCAATAAATTAAATAATGCAATAAAGTGAATCACACGGATTATTTTGGTTTCCCAGTGCATTTAGAAGTTATGTTTACACTACACTATAGTCTGTTAAGTGTGGAATACTAGCATTATGTCTAAAAATAATGTATGTACTTCAATTAAAAACATACTTTTTCCCAAAAAATGTTAACTGTCATTGAGCCTTCTAGCGAGTCATAATCTTTTTGCAAGAGTAACATCAAAGATCTCTGATCAGAGATCATCATTACAAATAGAATAATAATGAAAAAGTTTGAAATAGTTTAAGAATTACCAAAACATGACACACAGACGTGAAGTATGCAAATCCTGTTGGAAAAATGGTGCCAATAGACTTGCTGGATCCAGGGCTGCCACCAGCCCTCAATTTGTAAAACACCAGAATATCATGAAGTACAGTAAAATGAGGTGTACCCATGGGTATATGTGTGTGTGTGTGTGTGTGTAGGTGTCAGCTTTGATCCACAGTGTGTATTTAAAATTAATAAACGATGGGTGGTCAGAAGGCTATTTTTTAAAACACTTTGTAGGCAGTGCATGTGTGTGTGCATGTTCACTTCCCAGGTGGCTCAGTGGTAAAGAATCCATCTTCTAATGCAGGAGCCACAGGAGATGTGGGTTTGACCCCTGGGTTGGGAAGATCCCCTGAAGGAGGAACTGGCAACCCACTCCAGTATTCTTGCCTGAGAAATCCCATGGACAGAGGGGCCTAGCAGGCTACAGTCCATGGGGTTGCAAAGAGTTGGACAAGACTGAAGCGACTGAGCATGCATGCACAAACACTGATGGTAGGTCAGAAAGCTGTTCTTCTTTTTTAGCATGTTGTAGCCCAGGGAAAGTGAGCTGTTTTGAAAGGGTGAACAGAACACTTCAGCCACACACATGTTCTTACTCCTTCCCATACCAGTAATGAACCCCAGGGAAAAAGGTGAATGGATACCCTGATTCTGTCCCTTGTTGTTGTTTTCTGTATTAAGCCCAAATCCTCAAAAGTTCTACCAGCCCCCAAATTAGGAGGAGCCCACCTTGAGCCTTGTGGCTCAGCTGGTAAAGAATCTGCCTGCAATGCAGGAGACCTGGGTTTGATCCCTGGGTTGGGAAGATCCCCTGGAGAAGGGAAAGGCTACCCACTTCAGTATTCTGGCCTGGAGAATTCCATGGACTGTAGAGTCCATGGGGTCGCAAAGAGTCGAACATGACTGAGCGACTTTCACCTTGAGTCTCGTGTCTGAATCTTTGTCCTTGGATGACTTCGTGTTGAAGGAGTCATTGGTGGTTGATTTCTTGTGAGATGATGTCGTGAGAAAGCAGGGTCTATCCCAATAGTCTGTGTTTTCTGCATCCCAACTTCAGGAACGCCCTGAGCATCACAGAGAATCCGCCTGGTCTCTCACTGTGCACCTTTATATAAATATCATGGCCTTCTCGCCCACTGTGTTCATACAAAAGAAAAGACTCAATAGACACAATTTAGTAATACTGAAAGCTTACTCATTGCATAAGTTTTCTTAAACTGTCTTTATTCTAATTAAAATGTTTTCCATCTGATAGGGAAATGAATACCAAGAGCTGGAAATTAAGCAAGAAATTAAAATAAATTAATGGCTTAATTACAGTTTGTCTTGAGGTTTTTCCTGCTCAGTAAGTGGTGTTTTGCTTAGAAAGTCACTCCTTTACACATAAATCTTTATGAGGAACGGACTGTAATGTATCCCAGCAAAGGCAGAAGTATTTTATGATGGAATTTGTATATTATAACACAGTTATGTAAGAGAACCACAGAACTAGCTTTTTAAAAGCATCATTAGCGTAATTACTTAATTTGGTACACACACAATTCTAGATTCTTTGAAAGTAAAGGTCAGTGTGTCTAGGAGACCATGAAGATGAGCTATTGGACTTTTGTTCATTTTAAAATTTAGACCCAGTCACCTATCATGCTCTTCCTGTAATTCTTGCCTCAGAAAACCCAAAATGTAACATTTAAATTTGTAATTTATTCCTTTAGAAATGTACGCTTTAACCAGCAAAGCCAGTGGAACCTTAACCAGGGCAGATGTTTGGCCTGATGTGGGCAAGCACTTGCCCCTCCCTTGTACAGGGACAAGGAACCCATATGCAGGCAGGCTCTCTGAATGGTTCTGTGCACTGTCATCCTGGTTTGCCTTTACTAATGAAATATCCATTAACCAGACACTCCCATCTCTGGATGTAGATGTAGGTGGTGGTGGTGGTTTAGTTGCTCAGTCGTGTCTGACTCTCTGTGACCCCATGGAGTATATAGCCTGCCAGGCTCCTCTGTCCATGGAATTCTCCAGGCAAGATACTGGAGTGGGCTGCCATTTCTTCCCCCAGGGGATCTTCCTGACCCAGTGATCAAGCCCACGTCTCCTGCATTGATAAGCAGGTTCTTTACTGCTGAGATACCTGGGAAGCCCTGTAGCTGTAGGTTCAGGTAGAGAAATACCAGACCCCACAGCCCTTCATGATCAAGTGCAACGTGCCTTCACCAACCACATTTCACCCCCCTATCCTCACCCTCCCGGCACACGTCTGTCCTTTCACACACTCAGTCTCTTTCTCTACCCCGGCCCTTCCTCCCCGCTTCGGCTTTATCTTACAGGCACTCCTATAGGCCAGCCCAGTGGTCACTTCTCCACACCCTTTCTGCACAGCCTGTCCTGTTGATTCGCTCATGGGCATTGCCTTCAACATCCCTCTGAGGGTCCTTGCCACATCGCACTATAATTTCTCTTGGTATTGGTGTCTTTAATTCACTAAACCCTGAGCTCTCTGGTTGGAGCAGGTGCTGGGCCCCACCTGTTTTTACTTCCATAGCACCCAGCCCAGTATCTGCATGTGGCTGTGAGTGGGCGAGTGGGCGAGTGGGCAAGTGACACTAGGGTCATGTACCTTCAAGTCAAAGAGGTAAACTTAATAAATGTTTTGAGGGAAGAGAATAAATATTGTCCGTGTTCATACAGGGGCTTTCCAGGTGGTGCTAGTGGTAAAGAACCTGCCTGCCAGTGCAGGAGAACTAAGAGACGCCAGTTCAATCCCTGGGTTGGGAAGATCCCCTGGAGGAGGAAATGGCAACCCACTCTAGTATTCTTGCCTGGAAAATCCCATATTCATACAGATCTCAAAATTTGGATAGCAGAAAGCAAATGTGCAGTTTGGGTAACAGAAAGCAAATGTGCAAAGAGCAACAAAAAACAAGTCAGAAGCTGCTGTCTGATTCCCTGGAGACAATCACATTTTATGTTAAAAAATATCTGTGTATATAAAGTTTACTTTTGGCTGTCATGAAATCTTCCATTTGTTGTTCTGCTGTCTTAATTAACTAGTTATGTAATTGAACAGCACCTAGGAAAATAGATCATAAATGTCATGAGAACTCCTGGAAGAAGCTCTTTTCTTTTTGTGATGTGTCCTTTTCAGGACCGCCTTCAAGTCTTGTGAATTTGACTGGTCTCTCAGCCTTGGACACATGCCTGAATATGATGGTTGGTCTTTACTTTACCTTGATTTGTTGGAATTCAGTAGTCACGCTTGTAGTCAGTCAGTCTGAGGTTTGGTTGGAAAACAGTCCCAAATTTGAAAAACAAATTAGGCAGCATCTCCTCCTTCCCCTGGGGCTCAGACGGTAAAGAATCCACTTGCAAGACGGGAGACCTGGGTTCAGTCCCTGGGTTGGGAAGATCCCCTGGAGAAGGGAATAGCTACCCACTCCAGTGATCTTTTCTGGAGAATTCCATGGAAGAGGAGCCAGAGCAACTAACTTCTTCACGTCTCTCCCCAGCGCTGTGTTCCCAACTTGCCCTGTTAAGACTCATTAACACAGTGTTCCGTGTTTGACCCCAGATCACTGACTTTGTGGCTCTTCCCCCCAGAGGTACTTGAACAAGGGGAGGTAAATAAGAGGTAGATTTTCAGAGAACAGATTTTCAAGGCTTTCTCTCTGCATCCATGTGCATTTGGGTAGTTTTGAGGACACTGCAGGAACCACCTATATAGCTTATCACTACCTAGGATCTTCCATGATTTGAAACTACTAGTTCTTTGCCTCATTCAGTATCCTTTGAAATTAAAAAAGTTTTTCTAACCTGTGAAACTGGCCAAGGAAGTGATGATTGGAAGTGCTGGGAATTCAATTTAAGAAGTTCACCTTTTTAGTCCTGTGCTTCAACTAATAGTCGCTAGCAGGGGAGCCTCTTGAAGCATTGTGTTGTGCTGTATCAATATGTACTTAGACATGTTCATCTGAATTAGAGAGCTGATTGTACATAATGACTCCCCCGGGATGCTCTGTTAGGAAAAAAACAAAACAAACTGAAGTAGTTTACTGAATATGCCGAGTCAGCAAGAAATTCTCCTGAAATTACTGTAAATTGAATCTGAATCTTGATCATCTCTGAAACTTTAAATTTTTAATTTAACCCTTTAAAAAAATTTTGTGGCCTATTAAAGATACAACCTACAACCCAGTAAAAGTTACACTGTCATGATTATGGAAAGAACCAATTTTGAGTTACCACAGGGAAATAAGTCAGGCGTGTGGGAATATCTATGTATATAGTAGTGTGTGTTACTTATGTGTGTGTACATGTATGTGTATATGTAAGTGTTTAGTATAGACTTCAGTTTGCTTTTGCCCAGCTCTTTCCTCTCTGCCTCAGGAAATGGGGCACATTTTCTTCAGTTGAAAACAGAAATAGAAGCGACGGTCTTGACCCACTTTACACTTATTTATTTCAGGCTCTCACCACACACTTGTTCATGGGCGCGGCGAGAAGAGGGAGCCACAGAGCCGGAGCCGGGAGGGCTGCCACTGGAGTGAGAGCTGGCAGAACTCGTAGGGAGAGCGCAGCCATCCTGCCAGCGCCGTGTCTGGCTTCAAGACAATTCTATTAGTGAATTAATTGTACTCAAAACCCAACATTAATTTGGTTCGAATGTTACTAAAAATGAAATAGATTAAAGCGACCCAGTCTTGCTTCATTCAGAGTTATGAAAGAGATCTCCGGCCTGACCTAGCTCAGGGAGAGGGGAGTCTCTGTCCACGTGTCATCTGGTCACAGAGGCCTGTGTGACCACCCGTACACCCACGTCCCACTGTCGGTCCCCTTAGGGAGCTGCCCTTTATGTAAGAGCAATGATCTGTTTGTTGGTCCCTGTCTGACTCCCAGGAGAATGGAAGCTCCATGAGAGCAGGGCAAGGCCTCTGTCATGTGCACCCAGTGTCCCCAGAGCCCAGGACAAAACCTATAGTGTGGAGTGTAAATACATGCTCCCCAGCGGGTGAGTGGGCATCTCATCCTTCCTGAATGTTTTCCTTTAATATACCTTTTTTACATGACTTCCCAGAATGACAAAGCAGTGAAATTTGGGGGGGAGGAATAGAAAAACTTTGTTGTAATTGAAACAACTGTCGGACTGGTAGAGGGTACATATCAGGCCTCAGAGTGACAATTATAATAAAACTTGCTGCGTGTTACATTGTCCGTGCCTCCTGATGAAGATGTAGAAGACAGAGATGTAGGAAATACGTAAGTCATGTCTCTGGGATATTTTAACATCAAGACATCTGATGAGAGACTGGAAGGAAGCATTGAAAAACAAAAATCAGTTCAGTTCAGTTGCTCAATTGTGTCCGACTCTTTGCCACCCCATGAATCGCAGCACGCCAGGCCTCCCTGTCCATAACCAACTCCCAGAGTTTACCCAAACCCATGTCCATCAAGTCGATGATGCCATCCAACCATCTCATCCTCTGTCGTCCCCTTCTCCTCCTGCCCCCAGTCCTTCCCAGCATCAGGGTCTTTTCCAGTGAGTCAGCTCTCCGCATGAGGTGGCCAAAGTATTGGAGTTTTAGCTTCAACATCAGTCCTTCCAATGAATATCCAGGACTGATCTCCTTTAGGATGAACTGGTTGGATCTCCTTGCAGTCCAAGGGACTCTCAAGAGTCTCCTCCAACACCACAGTTCAAAAGCATCAATTCTTCAGTGCTCAGCTGTGGAAAATAGGAATGACAATTTTTTCTTGATATTTAATAACTTAATAAAATTTGGCATCAAATGAACAAGATAAACCAAAATATTTTGTAAGACAAATGGGCATTAACAGAGATACAGAAGAAACTGGGAGGCATTTGTTTAGGTGATAGTGACAGGGCACTTCTATTCCAGATTACCTTCATGAGTGTGACAGGTGCTCGGCCTTTATTCTTTTTGTGTTGGCATAGACCGGAATACTGATACTGTTCCTGAAGATGATGTTCTTTGAGGAGGTTGTGTGTGTTTTCTCTTTTTCTTTCTTTTTTCTTTTTTTTTTTTTTAAATACAAAGAACAAAAACAAAACCAAGGAGACAGTACCCTGTGATGTGGGCCTTTATCTCAAGGTGAGTTTATTTGTGTCTCCAAGTTGTGACGAATTATTTAAAGAGCTGAAACTTCTTTTCAGGGGTAGCATACTTTATTGGTCCAGTTTTGTTTATTTCAGTCTAAACTCCGGTTATTTATTGGACACTGAAGAAATCAACTAAAAGCAGGGAAAGCAGGCCCAATTGAACTTGAATTTTGTGTCACATAGAGAAGTAGTTGGCATTTCTAATTGAACCAAATATGTTTCAATTTCTCTTCAATTAAGTGTGAAAAGCCAAGACTAGATTTTTTTTTTTTTTTAATGTACTACAAAGCAAAACAAAAACAAAAATCTGTTTCAGGGCATAAATGCATTTTTCATTAAACTTTTTGCTGAACCCTTTTGATTATGTAATCTTACCATCCCATGGAAGCATAAGAAGTACGAATTCTGGGGTGAAGAAATAATTACAGAAGGGAATTAATGAGGCAGAACTCACAGATCTGCATTTACAGTCTTGTGGACAAATAAATCATTGATGGTAGACACAGATGTAAAGAAAAATTCCTGATTGCCTTCAAGAAATGCAAGGTTGAACTTTTTACTAAAATAGAATTTTACAGCCTCTCAGAGGGACGTTGTGAGTATTAAATAAGTGTAATGTGCTCAGAATAGCAACCTAGGGCATAATGAGCGCCGGTAAATGTTCGCTATTTATTCTTACAGGGGTTTTAGTACAAAAGATTAAATCATGTTTTAATCATGCATAATAAACTGTACTATAATTTTATTATGGTAAATGTCCATTTGTAATTCAGTGAAGAGTGGCTTTTTAAAGTAACGAAGAAGCTGAAAGTGTTTTTCTTTGTGTTCCTTTGTGTACACATGTTGGAGCTGCTGGGGCATGTTATCCAAATGACAACCCCAGTGACAAAAGATGCAGAAGCAAATGTGTATATCTTAGCGTTATTTTGAAATCCATTATTTTCATAAATCTGAAGCGTTGATTAGCTTACTGTTTTTTAGCATACTCCACACATCATCTGTGCACTTCTAAATTTTATGGAATTAAATTGAAATTTATGGCCACCAAAGTACTTAAAGCTCCTGTCAGATTTATCCTTTCATTGAAGTCTAGCTTTCATTCAACCTTTCTGCAGTTCAGTGTGTGACCTGAGGATTTCCAGAGGGATGACATGAGTTAGTGCCCTCTGGTGGCATGCAGAATGCCAGGCAGAGAGGGCTGACCCACCAGCCTTCAGATAGCTTTCCTCAAGAGGAGCCACCTTATCACTGTTTCTCTCTGAGCTTTTCTTTTCAGTATGTTTTGAAAAGTCGCGCGGTGGTTGGTTTATGCCTACCTGTCACTCTGTACTTTTTACGTTCTGGTCAGTTTCCTACTCCACGGAGCTGTGGCCCTGAGTTCACTAGAAACAGCCTTCCAGGGAGCCTTCTTTAGAAGCTTATTAGCTTGTGGGATGATTTCTGGGGGAAAGCATTTTCGAGTGAACTTACTGTAAGAAAGTATACCAGCGTTAAGATTTTCCGCGGAGCACCAGGACATCCGTTTTTAGACACATCTCTTAACTTGCTTGTTCAAAGAGGGGCCCAGGTCTCCTCCTAGAGTGATGGTCGCTGGTTGACTCACTGTACAGCTGACAACACAGTGGACATGAGTTTGAACAAACTCTGGGAGATGGTGAAGGCCAGGGAATCCTGGTGCACTGCAGTCCATAGTGTCGCAGATTGGACAAGACTGAGCAGCTGAGCAACAGCAAGGGTATTGGTATCAGGTGGATGTCTGTGTCCCATTTCCATCTTCCCTAGAGGGCAGCCCCACCTTTCCCACTTACATCCCTTGGCCAGACTGGGTTATACTTTGGGCTTTGGGATCAGGCAGGCCAGGAACTGGGTCCCACCTCCACCTCTGAAAAGCTGTGGGATCTCCTGGGGAAATCGTTTTCTTTACGAGTTTCTTTAGCTGTGAGGTAGGGCTGCTGCTGTTGATTCTGAGCTGTGTCAAGACGTGGTTGTGAAGTTGAAATGAGTTAATATGTGAAAAAGTCTTAAATTGAATTGCACAGAGTGCTATTAAATATGTAAGTTTCCTTTTCTTCCTCAAAAGCAAGTTTCTCTCTGCCTTTTTTAAATTTAAAAGGTCACTTTGACAACAGAACTTTTCATTTTGGAATAATTTTATATTATAGCAAAATTGCAAAAATGGTACAGAGTTGTCATTTACTCCTCCCCTAGTTTCTCCTGCAGGCCTCACTTGTATACTGTGGGGTTTCCTGGTGACTTTTCATGTATAATCCCTGGGAACTTTGATCAGATTTGGCTTTACATGGCAACTTAGTGCTTTCCTTAAGCCGAAATGATTGCCTTTAATGCCTCAAGTTTCACTGTAGATAGGGCATTTGCTTCCAAACCCACCTTTCTGTTTTTACCTTGGTCCATGTCTGTGGCTGTTTGACATTAGAATAACCTTCTTTGATTTTCCAGGATCTTAACACCTAAATAATTTCTCTGTTTATGCAGTTAATGAGCTATGCAACGGAAGGAAAGACAGAATAGGCGGTTTATGTCATTATTTCAACTGGGCATTTTTGCCAGTCTCAGAGCTGCTGCTCATGCCATCACAATTTAAGTCAAGGTAGAAGCATATGCATTTTCTTTCTTTGAGTTTTTTTTTTTTTTAATTGGAATATTATTGCTTTACAATGTTGTGTTAGTTTCTGCTGTACAATGAAGTGAATCAGCTGTACGTATCAACTATCAACCTCCCACCGCTGATCCCTAAATATTTCTAATATTCAGAAATAGAGAAAGAAACTTGCAGCGTTTCCCAGTTAAAAGTTCACTGACTAGTTTTAATATATCAATGATCTGTAAGTAGCATTATGATATAAATAAAAAGTAGTAGAAACTCAAATTTTACGTGCCTTTACAGTTTTAAGAAAATGATTCCACAGGCACATTATTTGGTTTCTTAGAAATCCTGAGAGAGGCAGGGAGAGCTTTGTCACCCTTGGTTGAGGTCACATAGCAGGAGTTGGAGGCCAAGTTCAGTAGAGAGGCCCTGCAGACATAGGCTGGGCCCTCCACCTGTGTCTGCCCAGCACTCCTGCAGGGACATGGCTGTGGAAATGCTTCTTTCCTCCCATTTTAGTTGGCTAACTTCCCAAGTCAGAAAGAGAAAAACAAATATATATTACTGCATATATGTGGAATCTAGAAGAATGGTATAGATGATCTTATTTGCAAAGCAGAAATAGAGACACAGACTTAGAGAACAAAGGCATGGACACCAAGAGAAGAAAGTGGGGGCAGTGGGATGAATGGGAGATTGGGATTGATGTATATACACACTATTATAAAATAGATAACTAACGAGGACCTACGGTATAGCTCAGAGAACTCTACTCAGTGCTCTGTGGTGACCTGAATGGGAAGGAAATCCAAAATAGAGGGGATATATGTATATGTATAGCTGGCTCACTTTGTTGTACAGCAGAAGCTAACAACATTGTAAAGCAACTATCCTCCAATAAAAATTAATTGAAAAAAATAATTTGGCCAACTTCACCCCAGCGATCACTTTTATGCTTTTAATATGGACTGCAGTTCTTCAATACATAATCAACAGCTTATGTATTTTATTTCAGCCCGGACCCTTCCTGAGTGTTGTGAAATATTAGGCTCAGTTTAACAGAATCTCCTCATTTCTCCCCCCACCCCCCACCCCGGGGGTCCCTGGTATGTGCGGCGCTGAGCCTCTACAGGCCGCAGTGAATCTGCAACCTCTGCTGAGGGGCGTCCTATGCTGCAGAGACACCACGACTCTGCATCTTTTCTGCAGGAGCCGCTGAGATGTTAGAACGAGAAGATGCTGTAGTTTGAAAAAGTGATAAATGGGCCAGGTTCTTGAAAAGCTAGCAGAACGTCTTATTTAAACATTTATTAGGTCTGAACAGAAAACAAAAATGAGTCTCAAAGAAATCTTTTGCAGATAAGGTGGGGTATATGCTTTACATTCGAATACCTGTTTCTGTGGCATGAAAGTTTAATTTTGTCTCACATTTGTTTGGTTTGGGTTTTGGCTACATCTCCATTTTCAGCAGCTCACTTAACTCTTGTGGAGCCACGAGTTCAGAGGAACCCATCGGTGGCTGTAGTGACAGCTTTTCTCAGGCTGTTAAGTTCTCACCAACCACTTGGCAGAGTTTGGTGTGTGGTCTTTTTTAAAATCAATGACATAGGGAATTTCCTGCTGGTCCAGTGGCTAAGACTCTGCATTCCCAGTGCAGGGGCCCGGATTCAGTTCCTGGTCAGGGAACTAGATCCCACATGCCACACTGAGAGTTCGCATACTGCATGACACAGCTAAGACCTGGCGCAGCCAAAAAAATAAAATAAAATCAATAATATAGATAAACCCATAAAGCCAAAGTCAAGTATAGGAACTAAGATATATTTTATTTTTTAATTAAAAATATTTAAGATACATTTTAATATTTTAAAGTTCTAACAGTCTCATTAAAGAACGATCTTTTTTTTTTTTTAAATGCTGACAAAGCACCTGAGTATTTGCTTGGTTCTAGCCTGGCAGCTCTGAATTGGAACAGCATCTGGGGTACGTCCTTGGTGGTTTTTCTGATGGCCCCTAGCACCGGGTGGGCAAGCTGCTGCCTTACAGCAATATCAGATGTCACTTAATAAAAAAGTCTTTGTTGTTTTGGTTGCCCTCTTCGGGTTTGCTGCCTTTTAGGAAGTTGTAAAACAAATGGGACCGTCTGGCTGGCCTGAGAGGTTGGGTCACTGTTGATCTGGGACGGTCCCTATTGATACAAGTGCAGAATGGAAAATGAGCATTTCTGCTTCCCATGCACATTTGTGGGGGAGATGCACGTTATAACAGGGTTGTGTTCCACTGGGGGGCCTCCCATGGGACTGATGCCAGGGAGGTCAGACAAAATGGGGTCCTTGGCTTCCTGTGGCTGGTGAAGTTGGCTGTGGCTCACTCAAGAAGTGTATTACCACTTCTCTTTTTTTGAGTTCTGTGATCTGGGTCGCCAGTTTGAGAGAGGTGTTCTGTGTTCACATGTAGCTTACTGACACTGATTGGAAAAGAGATTAAGATTTTGGTTATGCTAATAAGAATAATGTCCAAAACATCAAGCTGACTCCCCACAAATGGTGTAGTTACCCAAATATTAATTCAGATTATACATGTCTTTCAGCCATGGATGGGTACTTCTTCCCCTTTTTCCTTTCTGCTTTCTTTACCTGCCAGGTAGATTCACATGAAAAATTAAATGAGGCCCCAGCATTTACATGTTGAAAAATGAGATCTAGGTTCAGAGGTACCTCGTGGTTAAGTACAGTTTAGTGAGTGGAAGAGAGGAGGGGCCAGTGATTTCTTTGCAGATTAAATGTGACAACCCACCCATCTGTGCTGGACTGAAATATGCCTTTGGAGTGGAATTTTCATTTTAAGTTCAGTTTTGAGAACCGACCATTCCCTGTGAAAGTGAAGTTGCTAGCAAGTTTGTTTTAAAGATGCTACCACCCTCTATTTCTGTGAACCCAACAAAAAGAGCATGAAATAAAATTTAATTATGCTAGACTGAATATTTCATGTGAAATTAAGGGGCAGGACTTGCCTTTAAAAAGCATTAGGTTTGGAAAGAATAAAGGCTTTGTAAGTTTTTTGGAAGATACTGTAATTAAAGGTTTGCTCAGATGTATTTTTCCCTTTTTGAAGAGTTTAAAGAAACCCAGCCCTCCCTTCCAAAACTGATTACCTCTTAGACCTCAGCCGTGCTCGGCAAGAAATACGGTGAGACTGTTGCTGTGCTGATTTGACGGCTTCTTTCTGTTAAGTGTAAAATAGGTTTTTAATCTTCTGAGTTAGATGTTTAATAGAAAGCAAACGTGTGACTCGCTTTGGTTTCCGCTGAACCTGTATTTAAGTCCACACAAACAGTTTGAATAAAGTGAAAACACCGCTGGACTAGCTATTTTAAACATTTTAGGATGTAAGAATTCAAAATGGGGTTCCCCTTTAAAAATAGACATGGCTGCTTGCATTTACATAATTACCGCTAACCAGCACAGCATTTTAAATAGTGACAAACTTAGGGGAGAAAAAGTATCTGTATTTTATAAAGCCTTGTTAAGGGGCTTCCCTGGCAGTCCAGTGGTTAAGACTGTGCTTCCAATACAGAGAGCAGAGGTTTGATCCCTGTTTGGGAAACTAAGATTCCACATGCCATGCAAAAATTGAAGATAAAATAACAACATGTGAAAGTGGGAAAAGAAAAGCCTGGTTAAAGGAAGCTGAAAACCCCCTGAGAGCCGCTGCTTGTGTGGAGGGCCTGGGCAGAGCCCGGAAACAGTTCAGCCAAGGGGGCAATGTTGTGGGTGGAGGAGGGTGAGTAGCTCAGGCACCTTCTCTGGACTCTGTTGATTCTCCTTTAGGCCGGAACTTCCTCACCTTTCATCTTGGAGCAGACTGTGAGTATTAGTTCCTGAGGCTGCCTTTCAGTTTTGGAGCAAGTGCAGTGACCTCTGTAAACTGTCAAAAGGTGGCTGGTGCAGGTTGAAGTTCACTATCGGTGGAAAGAGCCTGCAGATACTTGTGACAGTGAAAATGAGGGCCAACACCCAAGTTCAGCAGTGCTTCAAGTCAGAAGCTCAGAAATGTCCTTGATTCTGCCCTTTCCCCCAACCCCAGACGTGGACTCTGTCTGAAAGTCCTTCAGTTCCCCTTCCAGGACCTCTTCCATGTTCCACATCTCCGTGGTGCCTCCGGAGTCCGCTGCCCTCATTTTCTTTGCCTGGACGTCCGCCACCTGTTCCCAGGTGGCCTCCTCGTCTCCCTGGGTGGGGCCAGGGTCAGTTACTCAGAATATAAGTAAGAGGAGGTCATTAGCTTGCTTGAACTCTGAGCTGACTTTCCATCCATTTGGCATGCGGTTGGCCTGTGAGGTCTGGGCCTGCCAGGCTTACACTTCCTGATGTTGGCCCTCCTGGGCCCACTTATGCTTCCTGCACCCAGGACGCACCAAGTGTGCGTCTCTCTCCTTGGCTGTTTCTTCTGTGTGGGTGCCCTTCCTTCTTTCCCCTCCTGCCATGCTGGCTTCTTGATGTCACTCAAATGTCATCTCCCAGAGAGGCCCTCCCTGAACAACCCAATCTAGCACAGCCCCCCTCATTCTGTCATCCGGCAGGTTTTGTGTGTGTGTGTGTGTATTTTTAATAGCATTTGTTAATGTCTGAAATGGTTTCTGCTCCCCTCCCTACCCGACTAGAGTGCAGGCTTTAGGATAGGGCCCTTGTCTGCTCAGCTGAAAGTGTGCGTAAGTTCACAGATCATCACTGATAAAGTTGGATGCAGGCGAGGAACCCAAGAAATCGCCAGTGTTACTAGGGGACCCTGACCTGGTATAACTGGGCACCTGGAAGGACAGTCCTAAGGTCCTTGTCCCCAGGTGGCTTGAAGAACCATTGAAAAGACACTGCTGTAAATCTTGTCTTTAGACATTGGAAGTTGACATCTTGGGCTTCACAGAGTGGCTATACTTAAACATCAGCTTGTGTCCTGAGAAGGATGTGAGTGAGCATGGTCCCCTCCCCACCCCCACAAAAACTTAACCACGCCAGTGTTCTTGGCTCACGGTGAGAGCCCATCAGGAGTATTTGGCCTCCTCTCCGGCCATGGGACAGGACAGCACTGCCTCCCTGACTCACTCATGTGCAGCTTGAGAGACAGGCTCATTTTTTGTGATTTCTCCTGTAGCATCTTTCTCATGAGCCTGAGGGGGAAGCTTTCAGTGTTCATTCTGGGATGAGGGGACAAATCTGCTAAGATACCGTATTTGCAGAAATCTGAACTTTGGTGGGTACTTTCCTTTTGCTTCCTGGGGTTTCCTCCTGTTGACATCTCAGATATTTAGGAGGAAAATGTGGAAAGTCTGCTGATACCTAGAAAGTTGGGGATGGTTCCTGAAGTAGTTCATTGAACCTTTCACGTTTAGCTTCCTTAGGGAGAAAAGACTCATATTTCCAACTCACCACATCTCAAGCATATGATGCCACTTCCCGCTGTCAGTTGAAGCATTTAGTTTGGTCTCCAATGTGCTAGTTGGGGACTGGGTTGTAGAACCCGGGAGGCCCGTCTGCTGATTAAGCAGAAGCACCCCCGTGCGGCTTCCCGTGTGGGTTGCTATCTTTATCAGCACATTGTTATGGTGGTTGGGTTGTATGAGTAAAAACAGTAACTTGTCAGTTAGTATATGGCGACATGAGCCTTTTTAGAATCAAAACCTATGGATAAAGCCCTGGAGCAGGAGGGGTTGAGTTGTTTTTGTGCATCGGCTCATCAGAATTGATTGAAGACAACCTCTCCTGTCTCTGTGTGACGGAGCCTAATGCCACCCAAGTCCAGGTACTGGGTTGCCTGGTCCCCCTTGCCCGGATGGAGAACAGGTTCAAGTAGGATGTGGGCAGGCAGAGCTGAGGACCGGCCCACCTATGCAGGATTGAGGGATGTGAGATGAAGCTGGGTAGATTGGGCTGGAAGATGGGTTTTGACCAGTTTATGGAGGGTCTCCTTTGTAAGAAGTGGTTGACACAGCAGGCAGTGTTCCCATAATGAGTTCTTGGTGGGCTGGTGTGGGGGGGGGGTCTGCTAGTGGCAGGGAGAAACATTGGGAGTGCCTGTCCATCATTGGTTTCCTAGTTACTGAACACTGAGTAAGGCTGTCTCTGCTGGAGCCACTCTTCTCTGATAACAAACATTAGAAACCATCCACGGCATCCCCCTGAACTGTCTCACTCTCCCAGTTCGACCCTTTGGTTGATTGCTTTTGACATTAACTTGCTGGTTTAGTCAACTGAATATGCTAAACATGTTGCCATACATACTTGCCCATTAGTGGTCAGTAATCTCATTAAGTATATGAAGGGCCGTAACTTTCCCTTGTGGATTATTAAAAATTAAGTGTTTATGGTACACTTGACAATGTGCTTGACACACATTTAGTGTATATGGACCTTGTTATTTAATTGCTTGAAAATGAAACAGGGCCCCTTAATCCAGCTTGAAAAAGTAAGGTTGGCCCCCTGGACAGACACACTGGTTGCATTTCACTGGCCTTGGATATTAGCAAGGGAAAGCCACTCATTTATTTACCATTGTTCATTTTTCCTTTCTTACCCTTAAAAGATCCTGAATGATTTCCAGCTCACAAGCTGCATGGTTGTCCTTTTCTAGTAAGTCCTGTCTTAGATTTGCAGAAATTTCTGGCTGTCCATCAGTACATAACTCTCCTCCTCATTGCAGGTGCTGTGTTTGGTAGTATCAGAAAAACCTCACAGATTCGAAGTCATTGCCTTAGGGAATTTGAGATTCCAGTGGTTAAGCTAATAAAATGCAGTTTTGTATTCCTTGTCTTGGCGCTGTGGTTGGCTTATTAAACACTTCCTTAAGTTGGTCGAGAAACTTAAGTATTTGTTAAATTTTAGTGTGTCCTGATTTAGAGAAAACTAATTGTTACCCATGTGGTGCTAGTGGTAAAGAATCCGCCCGCCAATACAGGAGACAAAAGAGACACAGTTTTGACCCCTTGGTCAGGAAGATTCCCTGGAGTAGGGAATGGCAACCCATTCCAGTATTCTTGTCTGGAGAATTCCATGGACAGAGGAGCCTGGCAGGCTGTCCATGGGGTCACAAAGAGTTGGACATGTGAGCGCACACACACGCACACACAATTATCATCTATACTTTACAAGGTTCAGCTGTTGCCCATTCCTCAGGTTGGAGGGATGGAAGGAGAAGATATAAATTCTTTCTGGCAGATAAGTTAAAGCTCATAGGTGGTGAGAGAACAGGCTGGTCCTTGGGAACAGTTATCCTGGATGGAATTGGCTTGTCAGTTGGCCCATTGGATGGTACAAGTTCCCAGTGCGCGTTCAGGAAAGACACTGGAATGAGATTTTCTTGAGTCTCATCTCAGGCAGAATCTCTTTTGTTTCAGTTGTCCAAGCTTAATGGCCCAGCTAGCCTGATCCCTAGAAGGACATTGTTGTTGTTCAGTCATTAAGTTGTGTCCCACTCTTTGCGACCCCATGAACTACAGCATGCCAGGCTTCCCTGTCCTTCACCAACTCCTGGAGTTTGCTCAAACTCATGTCCATTGAGTCAGTGATGCCATCCAACCATCTTATCCTCTGCTGCCCCCTTCTCCTCCTGCCCTCAATCTTTCCCAGCATCAGGGTCTTTTCCAGTGAGTCGGCTCTCTGCATCAGGTGGCCAAAGTGTTGGAGCTTCAGCTTCAGCATCAGTCCTTCCAGTGGATATTCAGGGTTGATTTCCTTCAGGATTGACTGGTTTGATCTCCTTGCAGTCCAAGGGACTCTGAAGAGTCGTCTCCAGCACCACAGTTCAAAAGCATCAATTCTTTGGTGCTCTGCCTTCCTTATGGTCCAACTCTCACATCCATATGTGACTACTGGAAAAATCATAGGTTTGACTAGACAGACATTATTAACCTTTTATCATATAGCAGACTGCCTGGTTGATAACAGATACCTGGTTGCCATGGAGCCTCTGGTTTGTTTTGTTCGAAGTATTATTTTTCAATGAAGTAGTTCATCTAGACCAAGCACCAAAGTGCTCCTGGCTTCCATTCTCATTCTATGTCCAAGTGCCACAGAGTGCTCCCAGGAGGATCCATAGGGAAAATCAGGTAGGTGTCTATGGTCCATGAGGTCATCTGTGCCTAGGGCGCTTCATCAGAGTAGGGGAGGGTTTGCCACCCTCGACAGCTCAGCCACCATTATGGAAGTGTGGCCAGCTGCTTATCCACCATGGATGCGCTGTGGATGATGGATCATAATCACAGCCGTGTGGCGGCTGAGAGGCAGGCTCCAGCCAGCGTGTGCTGGCTCATAGTGTTTTCCTGATGGATGGAGCCTATTCTGGGAAGCAGCTTATTGTCTCACGTGAACAGGCTTTCTAAAATAAATGACTGCTTTCTTAATATTTTGAATCATTTTCTTCAGCGCATGTTTTGTAGCCGTGGTTTGAAAGCTTGCCAAATATATGCCTTTGCACAACTCCCTGTAGGGCTGGATATACAACCAGACCAAACAGTGTGATTTAAGGTTGAACATAATTGGGAACTCGGCAATCACTTGCCTTGCATTTGATAGAATGGCAGCGGAGTGCTCGAGAGTTATTCCTGCATTAAAAATTATATGTGTAACACACAAGCGCACACACATACATAGTCTCACCACCTCATAATAAAGACATCATGCCTGAGACCGTTGGGCAAAAACAGTAGCTTGATAAATAATTACTTGACTTTTGTGATGGAGACAATAATTAACTTCAGACAGATCCTAGTGTTGACACCACAGATCTATCTGGGGACTTTAGTCAAATTACATAAGGATGCAGGACAGAAAAAAATCAGACGGTGGCAGAAATACATTTAAAATACAACCCTTTGTCAAGTCTTTCATCAGTTGATCTGTTTCCTTGTTTCTGTGGACTTGAGCAGTTGAGCCATAAACTTCGTGAACTTGATGCTGCCTCCTTGTTCAGGTTTTATGTTTCTTTTTTTTTTTTTTTAATTTTTGGTCACACTGAGCAGCATGTGAGATCTTAGATCCTCGATCAGGGATTGAATCCATGCCCCCTGCAGTGAAAGCATGGTCTTAACCGCTGGTCCACCAGGGAAGTCCCAGATTTTACATTTCAAACCCTACTCTGTGTTTATTATCACTGGATTACTGGTTACTTGTCATCGAGACCTTATTACGTGCCTCATGTGCTGGTGGAAACAAGGCCATCAACAGCCCCACTCCCCAGAGCTCTTTGAAAAATCACATGTGAAACCCAACATTTAATAGAGGGTAATAGAGGGTGGAGATGCACTGAGACCTCTGCTTCATTCCTGGGCTGCGGGTGTTCTCCAGGCTCGTTACTGGCATTGATACCACACTGGGGAATGAGGTGATGTCTGGAAGGAACGCCTAAACTCCCCAATGATGGCATCCCCCTGCGACATAGCCACACAGCCTCCCCACCTCACTTGTAAGAGGGCGTTAATCTAGCAAGAGAAGGAAATAAAGCTCAGAGATAAAAATTTGCCATCACAAATTAAGTGAAATTTCTCCAAGGCTTTTTTTTTTTTTAATGAAATTTTGAACACTTTCTGATCACTGAAAAGCACCTATCCTTTGTAGTTTCAGACAAAGTAATCTAACTCCAGAATGTAACCTGTATTTGCAAACAACATGACTATGAAAAATCCTGGGGAATATATGTATTTGTGCCACAAGAAAGAATGAGGGGATTCAACAAGGCTACAAGATACAAAGTCAATTGTATTTTTATATATTAGGGGGAAAAGGAAGAAATTTAATCAGTACCATTTACAGTAGTTTCAAAAACATCAAACACCTTAGAATAAAACTAAGTAAATGAGTGTAAGACTTCTCCACTGAAAACTACAAAACATTGCTGAGAGAAATGAGAGAAGATTTACGTAAATGGTGAGCTCTACTGTGGATTGAGAGATTCAGTTTTGTTAAGATGCATTTTGTTCCTTAAATTGATTTATGAATTCTGTGCCATCCCAGTCAAAATTCAGATAAGCTGATTATAAAGTTTATATGGAAATACAAAGGAGCTAGAAAAACCAAATCAAATTTGAAAAAGAACAAAGCTAGAAGATTGTATTGCCTGATTTTCAAGGCTTCCTATAAAGCTCCCGTAATCAAGACAGTGTAGTATTGTAGAGGGATAGACACACAGATCAATGGGACAGAATAGACGGTCCAGAAATAGACCCACCATACATGGTCAATTGATTTTCGACAAAGGTGCAAAGGCAATTCAATGGAGAAGGGACGGTGTTTTCAACAAATTGTAATGGAACAATGAGATGTATGCAAAAAACATGAACCTCAACCCTTATCTTGGACCATATATAAAAATGAACTCAAAATGTATTATAGGCCTAAGTTTAGATTCTAAAACTTTAAAGCTTCCAGAAGAAAAAAAAAATTTTGTGACTTTGGAACAAGCAAAGATTTCTTAGCACAATCCGCAAGAGAAAAAAAATGGATTTTAGACTTCATCAAAATTTTAAAATTCTGTTCTTCCAAAGATAATGTTAAGACAGTGGAAAGACAAGCCACAGACTGGGAGGAAACTTTTGCAAAGCGTATGTCTAATAAAGGACTTATATCCAGGACGTGTGAAGAACTCTTAAAACTCAATAAGATGAAAACAACCCAGTTTAAAAATGGGCAAGAGATTTGAATAGACCCTTTAAGATGTTTAAGAAAATCTTTAATCTGTACTTATAGTATGACCCAACAGTCCCACTGCTAGGTATTTACTTAAGAGAATGAGAAGTATGTTGACAGTGGCTTTATTCGTGATTTCAAGTAGCTGAAAACCCAAATGTCATTCATTCAAGTGGTGAATGAATCACCATCTACCTTGGAATACTGTTAGCAATAAAAAGAAACTGATACAACATGGCCAGATCTCACAAGCATTCTTTGTAGTGAGAAGAAGCCAGACTCAGTGGGAAATCTTTTATTTCCGCAAAGTTCTACCTGATATTCTGGAAAAGGTAGAACTATTCGGAAATAAAACAGATCAGTGGTTGCTAGGGATTGAAGATGGAAGTGTACTGGCTGAGAAGGGCACATGGGAACTTTTGGGGATGACAGAAATCTGTATATTTTGATTATGGTTGTGTTATACAACTCTGTTTGTCAGAATGTGTACACCTATGCACTTCATGTAGGCACTTCACAAGATCCCCAAATGGGCAATAGACGCGTGGAAAGGTGCTCGACATCTCACTCATCAGGGAATACAGATTAAAATCACCATGAGATACCACCTATTAGAATGGCTCAGATGAGAAAGACCGCCAGCATCAAATATTGGTGCGATTGTGGACTATTACAAGCATTCAGTGGTACAGTAACCTCTTTGGAGACTTGTTCGGCACTTTTTATGAAACTGAACATCTGCACTGTGATCCAGCAATTCCACTACTTAAAAGAAAATACACGTTCATGAAAGGACTTGCAGAGGAATGTTTATATAAAGCCCCAGACTGGAAACAGCCTACATATCCATCATCTGAAAATGGGGTAAATAAATTATTATCACAACAGCATACCACTGAGCTATAACAGGAATGAACTGCTGATACAATCATATGCATGGATCTAGAAAAAGAAGTACAAACCGGTCTGTGGTCGTTAAGTGGGCAGGGAGGGTAAGTGACTGGGAAGAGCCGGAAAGCTTCCTGGGTAATGGAGAAGAAAGAAATAAATGGATTGGGGCTGTGATCACATGAGCACAGGTAGTTGTTAAAACTTGTGGAACAGATTAAGATCTGTACATTTTATTGTATGTTAATTATAGGTTAGTGAAAGTATTTTACGAGCTCACTCAACATTTTATTGAGTCCTGATGTTTTTTTTTTAGCCATTTGTTCTGTTTGGTTATCATGATGTGCCTTTCGCATAATCCACGTGTTTCTATTTGGTACCTGTTGTTGATGTTATCCAGTATTCTATTGGAGTTACGAGGGAAGGCTCAACTTCTGGTTGATTGATTTGACATGGCTCAAAACTTCACAATATCAAGGGGAGAGGTAAGTAACCTGTGGTTTTGACCCTGGGTCCTATAGGACCTGCCTTCATTTACCTGTTTACCTGTTTATAGAGCCTCAATGTTGCAAAGAACAAAAAACTTGAAGATTTCCCATGTGCCTTAATCATCGGGGAACCCCTTCTAGAAGCAAATGTGGCTGGAATCCAGCCTTATGGATTGAGCTGGATGTGGGGGATGGGAATTGGAAAAGAAGCTCTTGCCCAGCTCCTCTTAAACATCAGGGTCCTCGCTTTTGTCTTTGCTTTCGCTCTCCATAAGGCATGTCGTCCGCGGGTGTGGCTTCAGCCATCATCACTCTGGGACAGTTTCCGAGTTACCTGCAGCTCACGCTTTTCTTCTGAGCAGAAGCTAGTAAGATATCTCGGTATCTGTATTGCTCTGTCCCCCCTACTCACAAATGTGCTGTCATTCTCACTCTATGTAAGGTTTCTCTCAAACCTTTCCTGCTGCAGTTTTATCTTTCCACTTCCCTTCCCATCTTCTCCTTGACCGTAGAAGTCGGGCTCTGCCTCCCCACCCACTCCTTGGAACCTTCTCATTTTAGGATTCACTGAGAACGCTTCGTGACCAAATCCCACGGCCAGTTTCCAGCCCTCATCCTTTCTGGCTTCTCTGCAGCAACCATTGACGTTAATTATTCCTTTCTGTCTCAAAGGAAAACCTTCTCTTCTTGGTCTGGGGCACCATTCTCTCTGCTGCTCACTGTGCAGACCCTGCCTTTCTCCTGCCTCCCCTTGGAGATTCCAGGGCCTCCGTGTGTGTCCTTGGCCCTCTTTTGTCTTCTGAGAGGACTCTGGCTTGAAAGAAACTGTTTCTTTCCAGTGGCTTCAGTTTCCATGTGTACGCTCATGACGCCACATCTGTATCTTCAGGCCCTGCCTCTCCTGAGTTTCAAGTCTGTATTTCATGTTGTGTACTGAACTCTTCACACTCACCGTCCAAACCAAGCTCCTCACCCCCAGCTGTGGTGTCCTCTGGTTCTACTTCTGGATCTGAGACCAGTGGTCCAGGCCTGCTGCCCCTCGGTGCCTTGGGTGCACCCTGGAGTCAGTGGATGAAAACCTGGGGCTTCTGCCGGTCTTTCCATGTCCCTCCCCCATTTCCATCTTCTCCATCCCTCCCACCATTGCCCCAGAGTGGGCCCCCGTGACCCCTTGACCTGTTCCTGGGTCTCCCTGCTTTGCACCCGCTTTCTCTACAACCCACTTCCGCCTTCAGTCACCCCCACTCCACAGGGTAAAGCCCCAGTTCCTTAGAATGACCTTGAAGCCCTTGGTCTGTGTATTGCCTGCCCTGTCTGCACCTGGGTGATGGGAGAACCTGTAAGTTTCAGTTCCAGTTTCCCTCCCGTGTTGTCCTTGTCCCCTAGTGGAATGGATTGTTCCCAGCTTTAGGTTTGTGTGGTGCTTGATGTGTTTTTTATTAGTAATCTGTGAGTGTGTCTGTCTGCAGACGTTGGGGATGGTACCTGAATTTCTCACTTGTGTGTTCTGGGCCCAGACACAGGGTCCTGTATACGGAGACGCTCATGCAGGGTTATGGAACCGCATCATTGCCTGGTGGGAGCACCCGCCTTCGCCTTCAGGAAGGGCTCTGTGCTTCCATACTCCCTGCTCCTCCAGGCACCCCAAGGGATGCAGAGGGACCTGGTGTTGCAAGTCCCACCCAAGTGTCTGCACTCTGGCCACGGGAGCCCCTCGCCTGCTCTGGAGCGTGAGCCCTTGGACTTGTCCACCATCTCTTCAGACAACCAGGAAGGACCACTCTGGGATCTGGATACCTTCCAGCATCGATGCTAAGAAGAGGGCTTGCCTGTTTATGTCATGTCCAAGTGGTCCTGGCAATACAACTCTCCCAGGCTTCTCCAGGGGAGGGGTGGGAAGGAGACTGGGGAGAAACCCACGCCCTGCCTGGAGTCTTCCCATAGGAGATGGGAAGTCTGGTCTCCTTACAGAGGAATTGTCTTCCACGCCAAGAGCAGTCGTGTCTGCTCCTTCCTCCTGGCAGGGCTGTGGGTGGGCTGTGGTCCCTCTTCTGGCCTTAAATGAAGTGGAACTTGGAGCTAGAGAAGGGACTCTATTGTAGCTGGCTTCTACCCCACTGACATGGCAAGGAAGGACGGTCAGGGATGTGGCCCTGGTGGAGCGGGCATTCTTCACTGATGCCTTTAATAATTTAAGGAACAGAAGGCAGAGTGAGATTGTCTCAAAGGCACACCAGAGCCACGGGAGTTTGGAAGTTGGCTCAGAAATCTGCTCCCCCTCCCCACTTAGTGGCCGTTACTTCGATGTATTTTTTATTTCTTTTTCCCTCCCCCTGGTTTTTGAGCACGGCAGTCTTCTAAAGGGAGTGGGGGAGGAAGGTGCTCTGTGAAATATTCTCACTCAGTTATTATTTGCCTGGGGCCAGCGCAGGTTTCTTCAGTAAATCAAAATACGCATTTTAGCGAAGTTGAAAACCTCCCTGGCTGAGCCGCTGCAGGTGACAGAGGCGGGGCGGAGGTGACCCACGAGGCGGTGGGGGCTGGCACCGTCTGTGCGCTGGCAGGGTCTCTGAGGTGGGGGGAAGAGGGAATGGAGACGTCAATTTTAGGCCCCAATATTTAAATATTTGTGATTTGTCTGCTCTATTGCTTTGCAGTTTGTTTGCTTTTTACAAATTCGGCATGTGGTTTCCAGTGTGTCCTTGAATTGGTGAAAACAGTAAGAGTTATGGGGCGTCCTGGCCTGAGCAGCAGCAGCAGCAGCAGCAACTATTTGCTGAATCGCCAGACATCTGGGCTCTGGGATGGATGAGGGAACAGTCCCTGACCTCTGGGGATGCTCGCTGGGAGGAGACAAGACAACCTCAGCTGCTGCCTCCCCTGCCCCCAGGTTCCAGGGAGGGGTGCAGAGGTTTTGAAGGGTGAGAGAAAGTTACTGCAGCTTGATTCAGGAACTCTCCCTGGGTACGGCCTGCTTGTGGGGTGAGCATTAGATGAAGGCCAGGGAAGGAATCCTGGATGTCATCCAAACTGGCGCTCCATGACCTTCACTAGCCGGGGTGCCTCCCAGCACTCGGGCGACTCTTGACAGGTAGCGAGCTTGCATGGTTCCCTGAGTTAATGGTCCCTTCCCAGTGAGACTCTGGAGAGGGAGCAGCGGGAACTGGGCCGCCCTGATGAGGGGAACGGGCAGCCACCCCAGTGACCAGAGCCCTGACTGCTCAGAGAAGGAGAGCCAGCCAGCCTGCCCTCTGCTCTCGCCCCCAGCCAGGAGCTGGTGTGGTCCTTTCACACTGGCAGTGTGATCCAGAACCCTCCTGTGACCTCCAGGCCTCGGGTGGTCTGGCTCCCAGGCCCCCCTTCCTCAAGGCCTATGTACTTGTATTCCTTCTGCTTGGAACCCCAGGCAGGTCTCACCAGACCCTCTCCCCTCAGACACCCCTTTCACACTGCTCCCCTCACTACCCTATCTGACGAGTGCCCCTTACCCTGTCGGCGGGTTTTCCTCCAGGCGCTTCAGCTGCCTGACAGGCATTCTCTCCTAGTATCTTATCTGTGTCTCTGGAGATGAAGCACGGGAAGAAGGAGCTGTCACTGTCCCACTGCCACTGTGGCCCCTGGCTTCCAAGCCTGGCAGAGCAGGCGCCTGGCCTCCGGGGGCACTCCCAGTCACTCTCTGTGCCATGCAGATGGGTGGCCGGGGCTTCTGTCTTGCGCCCACCACGCAGTCCGTCTACCCAAAGCTTATCTGTTTCCTGGTGCACAGAATGCTCTTCACTGCTCACTGCAGATGCTAAGCTAGAATATTCAAGAAACGGGTTGAAAGTTTAGTGCACTTTTCTCCAGAAGAGGTTTTTGTGTGTCAGCGCACTGACAACTCGTTCCCCTGCTGATTCTCCCCATAAACTCAAGCCTCCTAGGACAGTGGTCCTGTCACCCTTTTCCAGGTTTCAATCGTGAACCATGGCCTGCATCCATTTTATTTTCTTGGAGTGGAGTTGGGAAGGTGGACATAAAATTAAAAAAAAAAAATGCCTTGATTCAACTTAGATAAAATAGGATTCATGAGACAGTGCATACAGTGTTGTAAGACCAGAGTCCACGGAGAGCTGGGGTCTGTCCTGAGGTGCTACCAGTTTCGTCCTTCCAGCACCGCTTAGCGGGACAGGCTTTGCCAGGCTCCTGAATGTGCAATTTTTCACCAGGAGTTGTTATTGGCAGGTGAGCGTGCAGTATTAATTTAGCCAGATTCCAGCATCTTAGAATCACACATGAGTATTGAGAAATCATTGCTGAAACTGCTTGATCAATTTAAATTTAATTAAAAGGCATCAAATCAAAGAATAACATGGAGAAGTACAATAATAACCACAAGCATTTTGGTCATTTTACATCATAATCCTTTTCTATTTTTTCAGTGGAGTCAAGGAGGATGAAGGAGGCCAACTCGCCCCATTCTCTTTTACTCTCCAGGAAAATAAGGGTTTCCTTGCCTTTAGAGAAAACTTGTGTTTGTCTGCTTTGGTCATCCCGTGTTATATGTGGACTTTTAATAATTTAGATGAAAGGGCGCATAAGTTACCTAATACTCTTTATTTGGATAGAGTATTTCTGAATTAATGCAATATTCACGTGAAAGGTCAGTTTTGCCTCCCTGTTCCACATGCATTTGAAATAAAAAACAAAACAAAACACTGTTCTTCCTAAGCAGAATCTAAGTAGAAACGCTGCTGGCCGCTTGGGGCAGGTTGGAACAGGCGTCATCTGAAGATTCACAGCCAGAAAGGGCTGCTGTGCCCCAGGGCCTCTCCAGCAGGGGGCTCAGTTCTCAGGGGAACAGGGTCTCCACCCTGAGCTGGGCCCTAGAGCAGACCTTTGGGCCAGTTGCCACAGCTGAGGAACGAGCTTGTACCTGGCAGAGCACAGTTGTGTGCGAGAGGGAGAGAACCCAGGGGATAGAGAAGGTTCTAGTTGTCTCAGGAGCCGGTGAGGCTGTGGGGCTGTCAGTTTGCAACCTGGATCTGAGTGTATCAGGTGGGGGTTCCCGCAGGAGGCTGTCCTCTGACAGGGGAGGCCTGGGTATCCCACCTACCTCTGGTCATGAGTGTGACCAGGTGAAACTAATGTGTATGCTTGGAAAAGACTTGTGAAAACCTCCCTTCAGGGAACTCTCTGGGCTTCCCTGGTAGCTCAGACAGTAAAGAATCCTCCTGCAATACAGGAGGCCTGGGTTCGATCCCTAGGTCGGGAAGATCGGAAGATTCCCCTGAAGAAGGGAATGGCTCCCCACTCCAATATTCTTGCCTGGAGAATCCCGTGGACAGAGGAGCCTGACGGGCTACAGTCCATGGGGTCGCAAAGAGTCGGACACGACTGAGTGACAAAACAACACACACACAAGTGAACTCTCCAGATCTCTTTCAGGCTCAGCTCTCAGGGAGGATGGCAACTTTTGGGCCCCCCACCCCCACCCTGGTGTGACCCTAACACTAAGGAAGATCTCCCCCCTCTTTATCTGCTCACCCTGAGCACGGCTCAGCCTGCATGGAGCTCTGAGCGGCCAACTTTGTCCCACTCTCTGATCCCCAAATTGATGCGCCCATGTGGAAGCTGCAGCCGCCCCTTTTTGGCTCTTGGCTTTATCTGTACATGGATGATGTTGTGGGGTCCGGACACAGCTTCTCACTGCCCTTGTGGAGCAGATGTGCTAAGGCTGTGGGACCTGTTTTGGGCCCAGGTGGCTGCTGAGCAATCCAAGGAGCACTTTTGTGCATCTCCTTTCTGCTGGGTCACCATCAAAGTTCATGATCCAGAGGGTTCCAGAGCCGCCAGGGGCTTTTCCTAGGTGATGTCCTGCGAAGGGAAAGAAGGGCTGTCTTCTCAAAGCACCAAGATGGCAACTTGCTTTCTTCTTTTCCCCCAGTTATCTTACAGCTCCTGTGTGATGGAGTCACCAGGCTGGCCCCACACCTTGGTGTGTCCCTTTAGAGCCAGGCTGGAGCATAGCTTTGTAGGGTTAACCCTCTTTACTGAAATGTTTCTGCAACCCTTGAGGCTTATAAGATGAAGCCAGTGCCAAATTCTTTTTGTCGGTGGGGTGGGGCAGGGGTGAGGTGGAGAGAAATGCTGGTTTTGTTTCTTTTCTTTTTTTCATTATCCAATCCACAGTTTCTTATTTATTGAAGTGTAGTAGATTTACAATGTTGTGTCAGTTTCAGGTGTACAGCACAGTGGTTCAGTTACCATCTATATTTCTGTTTGTCTATGTTTCTATATTTCTTTCTGTCTGTATTTATTTCTCTTTTTCTATTTGTCTATCTTTCTATGTTTCTATCTATTTGTATTTTTATCTATATTTCTGTCTACCTGTATTTCTACTATATTTCTATCTATTTGTCTCTCTATCCATCTGTCTACCCATCTATCCTTTTTCAGATTCTTTCCCCTTACCGGTTAGCTCGTCTTATGTCTTGAAGGGAAGATGCTGAGATGATTCGGTGTGAGCTCACTCTGTTGGGAGATAGCTCTCCGCTCCCTGGTGTCCCTGCAGCAGGCCACAGATGGGGAGGTCGCTATGTCCTCATGGTTCTCCTTCTCCTTCGGTGTTTACAGAGCACAGTGAATGAGGTCAGGAGCCCTTGCCGAATCTTTAATGGGGATGAATTTAAAAGGCTGAGCTGTGCCCTCCTGTCACCTAACCGGTCTCTGTGTGGGACCTTGTGGTTGCTGGATCTGGGGTGCTCTGAGCCTGGCCCCCCCAGGACGCCAGCCTTTCTGGTCCCAGCAACCCCTTGGTCTTCCGGCAGCCCGGAACCTTCTGCTGGAAGAGCTGTGTTTGTCATTGCTTGACAGCGAGAAGACTGAAGTGCTGGGTGAGGCGCGGACCTGAAAGGGGGCTGCACGTCCCCACTGCCATCCTCCAGGCTGTCATCCTAAATCTCTGCACACCTGCTAATGAGAAGATGAGGCGTCACCTTGTGTTCAGAGCAGCTGCGTTAATTACATGCTTGCAGCCATCCCCTGTGTCCACCACTCAGGCAGCTTCCTCTACCTTAAATTAACAACAGACTGAGTTAGAGGGACTCGGGGAGGGTGTCCCTGGAGGCCAGATGCCCCCTACTCCTCAGACGCAGGTGATGACTTATGTTCAGGACCAGGAAGTGTGGTCCCAGGAGGCCTCTTGTATGAAGGTGGCTCATTTGAGCTGCGAGGGCCCTGCCTGTGGTCAGTTCCTTTGGCGCCTTGTGCCCTTCTGAGGGACAGGGAGGAGGGGGCTGAGCAATCCTCCCACCCGCCAGCAATTATTGTCCATCCAGAAAGCGAGACAGTAGCAATATGTCTGCGAACCCAGAGACAAAGCTCACCTGCACTGTTTTTGCGTATGTTGTGTTGTCTCTAAATACCCCATAAGGTAGGCCAATGGAGGAAGAGCAGGTCTAGGACCCAGAGGCCACCCCCCCTGCCCAGGCCCCTCCCTTTACCATATCCCACCTCTAGCTGCAAGGACAGCGGAGGGCAGTTACCTTCCCTGAGCTGTTTTCATCATCTGAAAAATAGGAACACGGAGACTGCTTCTTGGGTCTGCTGTGAAACAAACCTACAGCTTCATTGTTTCTCTGCTTCTACATGTGCCGTCTGCGTGCTTCCTGCCCTGTGCCCAGCCTCAAGCCCGTTCCTGGCACATGCTCATATTTGCTGAGCAAATGAAAGTGACGATGATTTGCACATTGGTGGCTAAGGACACCCCACCCTTGTCTTCCTGAATCCCTGCCCCCTTGCTCCTCTCCCCCGCCCTCCACTGTAGCTGTCACTGAAGGGCTGTTAGGGTCCTCTCATTGATGGGTGGCCTGGAGGGGTGAGCGCTGTGAGCCTGCCTTGAGAAGCAAAAGAAAGGCTTCACCTCCTCACTTTTTCAGCTCAGTAGCCTGGCTCTTGTCCGGATTAACAGGTTTTGTGGGAGCCTCCCAGGAAGTTGCATAGTCTTGAGTTCATTGGCTTGAGTAGTTGTAACCCTGAAGGTCAAGTCCTTTTCGATTGGGTGCTTCCGGATGCTTAGTGGGCCAACGCGGGTAAGCCACTATGGCATTCCCGTTTGTTTCTGAATGAGATATTATTCCCAAGAAGTCACCAAGTGTGAAAATGTGTGTTATCTTGCTAATGGGACACTAATGAAATATTAAAGTGCATCTCTCTTTCCTGTCAGTCTCCTGGGGGCCACTGATTCTAGTCTCTCTTTACATAAAGAGCCCCAGGGAATTCACATTTCTTAGTACTTTTCAAAATAACCTTGGTATTTCTGCTGCTACAGTAATTTACATTTGGTGGCTGGCTGGGGTGAGGCACTCTCCCTCTCCGGGGGGCGTTCTACCTGGGGTGGGGGGTGTGTGGATTATACTCGGTCCTCCCAGCACCTCTCCTCCTGGCTGACGCCTTCTCCCAGCTCCCCCAGGTCCCCTCTGCCGCCCTCTCAAGAGACTTGACCCCAGTTTGCAGGGGATGTGGTATTGTAGCCGCTCTGGGCTGAGCCAGGCCACCGCCAGTCACCATGCATGTGTCACTGCATACCCCCATGCAACCCTGTCGACTGGGCAGCTGGGGAGGCGTGTCTGTTCCCACTTTGCAGGGAAGGCAGCTTGGGCTCCGTGAGGTTGTGTCCTGCCCAAGCTGCCATCCATGTGTTGTGACCTTGGGTGCATCACGTCACCTATGCTTCAGTTTCCCCTGCCTGAAAGGGCCCAAGTACCATCCTTCTTTCTCTACGTGTGGACATCCCTGGGGACAGAGGCCATGGAGGGGGAGTGGGATTTCTGGGGCCAGTTTCTCCCCTGGGCCCTAGCTCTGAGCCCTCATCTTTGGTCTGGCCTCCCACTGCTTGGCGCCACATCCTCTGGCTTGGATGCTTGAGTCCCCCCACCCCCTACCTGTGAGCCCCACCAGCTCCATCAGGTTGCTGAGTGCTCTGCTGGGGAGCCCGTGGGGACCTCCCAGAGCCTCTTGCCTTTGGGGTTCCCCATTCCTTCAGCTTGTTGGGGTGCCCTTCCCAGCACTGCGCCATCACAGCCGGGAGGCATTCTGCCCCTGGTGGCCAGCACCTGCTTGATCCGAGGAGTTGTTGGCCAGTTCCTGGCCCTTACCCAGAAAACCCTACTTCTCCCTCACCCACGTAGCTTCCCGCAACCAAGACTCAGGTCAGCTTCTTCCCAGAAGTTTCCACTAACCATTTCCTACGCTCAATGCTGTACTGCTCTTCCGGACGGTTTTCAAGTTGCTTTACGTGTGGATGTTTCTGTGTGAGGCCCAGAGAGTGTGCTGGGCCAGGCTCTGTGCTCCATGCTGGAGATCACGCTGAGGAATGCGCTGGGGTGGTGGTGGGGGATGGAGGGGAGAGGACCAGGCTCTGTGCTCCATGCTGGAGACCATGCTGAGGAACATGCCCGTGGGGTGGGGGTGGGGGTTGAGGGCGTGGATGGAGGGGAGGATCGGGGAGACCCCTGGAGGAGGCACCGTGGATCTGGGTTCTGAAGGCAGAGGAGGATGTCTGAGAGTAAAGAGGAGCCCCTCCTGCTGGAACAGCACGAATGCAGGCAGGGGAGTGGCAAGGATGGGTTTGGAGGCAAAGGAATAGTCCATTTCATCTGGAGCACAGGGTTCGTGTCAGCATCTTGAGAGGGGGCAAGGGCCCTGCACTACGGCAAAGGTCTCTGCTCACATGGTCTCAAACTGCCTCAGGGATGCTGAGCATAATCACAACTGATCATTTCTGAAGGTTTCTGGCCGCTGCCTGCCTGCCTCCCCCTGTTGAATGTAGGTTGTGAAAAGGCAAGGCTTTTTAATCCCAACTTTTTCACTGTTGTATCTCTGGTGTTAGGGGCAGCACCTAATAGAATTAACAGGTACTGAATAAGTTCTCGAGTGAGTGAACGTGCATTTGAGTTAAGGCAGAGCAAATCCACACCCGCACACAGCCACAGAGCGCCTAGCTGCTGCTGCTGCTGCTGCATCGCTTCAGTCGTGTCCGACTCTGTGCGACCCTATAGACAGGCTCCCCCATCCCTGGGATTCTCCAGGCAAGAATACTGGAGTGGAGCGCCTAGCTAGTGGCCGCTTATTGTACCCTCTGACCGGTGGTACCACATGTAGGCTGCGAGGGGCGCTGTCCGTCCCTTCTCTGTGCCTGGTCCCAGGCAGATCCTTGGGGAGGGAGGGTGGCATGTGTGCGCAGTTGGGTCACAGACCTTTACGTCTTTAAGATGCAGCCAGCTTAGGCTTGGCCGGTGGAAGTTGAGGCTTTCAGTTCAGCAGGTCCGGGGAAACAGGGAGCCCTTAGCCAGGGAGGTGCCCGGAGCTGCAGACACTGGGCCAATGTTCTGCTGATTTCTCTTCCCTCCCCAGGAACACATGCTTTTCTCCATCTCACCACGTTTTTATCTTAATTTACGAGCCTGCTGTAGCACCAATGAAGACATACTGTACTGCCTGAAAAAAAAAAACCCAGCAGAATTCTAATTCTGTACGATTGAGAGACATGCCTTTGGTTGGAGCTGCTTCAGAAATAAGAAAAGCAGGAGACACAGCTCTGCTTGGGCTTCCTGGACTTGTCAGGGAGTCTCGTTCTGACTGTCTCCTATTAGCCTTGGGCTTAATTAAGCCTTCTGATTTATTTTTCAATTCATTATTAAAAAAAAAAGAAAAGCTGCTTTAATGGAAGCTTTTAAAATCTAGGAGCTTTGGATTTCTCTACTTTGTCAGGCAAAAGTGGATTCATTTAAGTAGTTTTATAAAAAAAATGCATATATTTATAAAGGTTTCAAAAATTAGATATTTCACTTCCTCCAGGAACCTAAAAACCAAATTTGGAAAATAATTTGTTATTGTGGGGTACATGCATTCACTCAACCAAGAAATACAGCAGTTTTAGAACGTCTCTGAATTTCTGCATTTCATAAAAATTCCTTTGTCTTGTCCTCGTGGGAACTTGGGCTTGAATTCTTCTGCCCGGCCTCTTGGTTTGGAGGTGGTGGTGTGGCGGTATGGCTTCAGTTTGACAAGCTTCCCAGGAAGGTGAGGATGGCCAGGGCTGGCAGAGGTGGGGTGAGAGTGGAGCTGCCTGAACATTGCTTCTCACCATGGGGGAGCCCAGGGCAGCCTGGCTAGAGAGGGGGCGCTGAAGGAGGTGGTCTGCCAGGAGAGGCTTGCTGGAGGGAGGTCCATGGGGTAGGGGGCAGAACCTGGGGGTGGGCGGAGGGGGTGTGCAGTGGTGGGCCTGAGGGCCCAGGTGGGGAATGAGAGAGGCAGCCTCTATCCTCTGGCTTCCAGCTCCAGTGATTCTGGGGAGGAGGAGTCAGTGATATTCAAGCATCCCTACAAGCAGTAGCGTGGTCCCACCATCAGGCAACTCCCAGTCTCTGGTGTGGGACTGATCCCCCCACTGCCTAGTTTGGAGAGCCCCCAAGTTTCCAGGGTACGCCCTGTGAATGCCCCCCTGTTCCCAGGCTCAGATGCCTCAGAGGTGACCACGCTGCTGCCTGGGGAGGGGCCCAGGGGATGCGGTGTCCCTGTGTGCTTCCTCTGTGCTTTCTCCTGCCACCAGGTGGGAATCCCCAGGACAGCAGAGATCCCCGGGTGTCCCCTGGCTGGGGCTCCCCCACCCATCAGCACAGAGCCAGGCCTTTCCCAGGATCATAGAGCAGAAAGCGCATCCGTTTTCCAAGAAAGGACGCAGAGAGAGAGATGGCCAAATTGAGTTAGGAGTGCCAGGAATCCAGACCCGCGAGTTCCTGTAAGGCGCCCCACCCCCTCTGAATTACAGCTGCTTTCTGCGTTTCTGCAGAGAAAGCTAGCGCTCTCCCGCTCTCCCGTGGCATTTACAACAGCTTGATTTACAGGCCGGCATGTTCCCCGCACACTTCACATCCATTCTCTCTCCTTCTTTAAACTTTTAAGCCTCTGCCTTATGAATGAGGCCACTGATTTTCTAGGTTCCCTGTGCTTCGATATGAGGTCTTTTTCTCTCACCTCTGCCGGTGTCTCCAGAAACAGATTCTGAACACTTGCTCTGCGCAAGACCCATGACGGGCTCCCCTGGGGGCCAGAGATGGACTCATCACTGTTTCGAGCTTCAGGCAGTTTGCATTCTGGCGGTGGGAGGCGGGGAAGAAGCCCAAAGTGCAGAGAAGTTCTCTACTTGGCGACCCCACTGATGGCTCCTGTAATGGACATGTACTCTGTGCTGACGCTGTGTGACGTACCAGGGCCACGCTGACGGCCAAGCCCCTAGTGGACTCTGAGCTCCCCCCGGGGAGGAAGAGGTGTGACAGGGAGGGCAGGATCACAGGCATTCCCAGAGCCCTTAGCAAAGCACATGTGGTCTGGTGGGGGTTGGGGCAGTTTCTCTGAGCAAGTGATGTTTGAGACCTGCGGGCTGAACGGGAGGCAACCAGGTGAAGGGGGCTGGGAGGGGACATTGTTCCAGGGAAGAGGATTTACCTGGTGAAGATGCAGCCTCCAGAGAGAGCGTGGTGTGTCCGAGAAGCCGCAGAAAGTACAGAGCGTGGAACGTGGAATGAGGAGGAGGCTGGGCTGGAGCCGTCTCAGGGCCCAGGCAGAGCAGAGGCCAGATGGCAGCGGTGGCCAGTTTTATTACGTGCCTGGGGAGGCACTGGAGAGCCCAGGAACTGGGAGGCTGATGAGATTTCTGCTGCTCAGAGGAAAGCCCAGGGTGGTAAGACCGTGCATAAGGAAAACTGTTTCGAGACCCTGATCTTGCTGTCGTTAATCCAGGTGACAACTGGGCCAGAGTGAGAGAAAAGTGACAGATTCAAGATGCTGGCAAGGAGAGAAATCAATCGGGCCTGGAGGGTGAGGGCCAGAGAGGAGCCAGGGCAGCTCCAGGGTTTCCATCTTAGCCATCTGGGCTGGAGGAGGGTGCATTCACTGCCCATGGGACCAGGGGGTGGTGGTCGGGGTTGGCGTACAGAAGCCTGCAGGTGGAGGCCCTCAGAGACACAGGCAGTGGGATCGGGGAGCATCAAGCTTCAGAACCCAGGAGGGCCTGGGAAATGCAGATTGGGGAGTCAGCAGCAGCTACAGCTAGGGGAGCAAATAGAAACCCCCAAGGGGTGCAGTAGGGTGAAAGGGAAAGAGAGTCTCAGACACTGCGTGTGCCCGCACCCACCCCACCCCCCTGCCAAAGGCACAAGGGGAGGACAGAGACAGGACCCCAAAGCAGAGCCAGTGAGGCCTCCTCCAGGGAAATGTCTGCAAGCCTTTTAGCTTCAGGAGAGAGGCAGGACCTCAAAGACCCTGGGGCCCTGGGAGAAGACGCAGGGCGCTGACCGGCAGGAGTGGCAGGGAAGGAAGGAGGGTCTGCCTGGGACCTAGGTGGGGGGAGGAGGGGCTATGTCCGACCCAGCACTGGGGCCCTGAATGCCTGAGCCCTTCTTGGCCATCTCTTAACTTTCCTGCAGTAGCAAAGGCCTTCCCAGCTCCCGTGAAGAATTATGCACTGTGCACTTATTCTTAACCGGAGGGCATGTTAACAGCACTACCCCTCCCCCCGCCCCGTGAGAGAAAGCAGGTTTAAAGGGGAGGAACCTTTCCCCCAGTCCTGAGCCAGCTGCTTCCGGAGGAGAAGACGAGTTGTTGTTGTTTTTTTTAATCTAAAGGAACTTTACATTTATGCTTGACTGAAGCACAGGCCACATTGTCCTGGGAGCCAATGGGAAGCCGGGGCTTGGGTAATCTATGCGAGGCCCTCAGCTGCCCTGCATCCATCATCCCAAGTGACAGAATTTACATCATTAATCATGGGTGGTAATAGAAAAGTCATTGGAATAGAATGTTGTCACAGGATAACTGTCTCCCAATCGCATATAAATGTCCCGGCTTCACTGTACTGTTTGTGCCCAAGAAATACTGTGGGGGCTTCAAAGTGGTATTTATCTGCGGTCAGGAAGCCACCAGCACCAGCCCGTCCTGCTCACGGCCTCTCCCGAGGAAGCCCGTATCCCCTCCCCACCCTAGGGTCCTCAGCCCCGGGACTACCGCACCCCTGGAGTTGGGTAAAGGGAGGGATGTGTTTTGGGCTTCCCAGATGGCACTAGTGGTAAAGAACCTGCCTGCCAATGTCAGAGACATAAGAGATGCAGGTTCGATCCCTGGGTTGGGAAGATCCCCTGAAGAAGGAAATGGCAACCCACTCCAGTATTCTTGCCAGGTGAATCCCGTGGACAGAGGAGCCTGGTGGGCTACAGTCCATGAGGCCGCAAAGAGTCAGACATGACTGAACAACTTAGCACACGTGCACAGGGATGTGTTTCAGGACGACTGATGCCCTGAGAGTTAGAAAATACTCTAGCCCAGTAATCCTGCCGTGGTATCCTGGTCATCATCCTGTGGCTGGAGGGATTTGCGCCTCCCCTGTCCATGGCCACAGACCCTTTGATGCAAAGGAGAAAAGAATGTGAACCTGGCCAGGCTGCAAGGCACAGCATCTCTGGAGGGACCGCAGGCCACAGAGAAGCCAGGCCAGGGAGTCAGATGCTTCGAGGCTGCTTCACTGTTTGAGAAATCAAGCCCACAGCGTTTTCTGGTTGGCATCTCTGTTCCGTGACCTGAAAACACTCTGTTTTTGGAAAGTGCAGGATCTGCTCTCACTCTTTTCTGGAGGTTTGTGTGTTTCCCTCCGGGGTGAGCCGTCCTGCCTCAGACGGACCAGATGCTGCTGGAGGAGGCACGAGCATAGGAGACAGGCCTTTTATGCTGGGCTTTGAAGGGATTCTCTCTGCTTGAGCTTCCAGCTCTCCTTCCACACAGAGTTCCTGGAGCCTTCCAAGGCCTGGTGGGAAGAGTGGGCACCACTGGAAGCCAGCAGGTGGGGAGGGGGCATGCCGGGGGCCTGAGGCAGGGGACTGCCTAGTGTGGAAGGGCTTGCAGGCCTGTTATCGACCAACTCTGTGTGACCAATGAGCTGTATTAAACCGGAGCCAGGTGTCTGAGCTGATAAGCTGGGACTGGGCTTTGTAGAGTCTACTTGGCGGAAGAGGCAGCTCCCCTTTTCTGTAGAGAATTTCATAAATCAGGACCTATCAGATGTGGAAGCGATCTGAGGCCAGGGGGGGGTCCCGACTGTGAATGTCACAGGCTGGTCAAATTTTAAAAATTTAAATTTGACCAAGCGAGGCCATTAAAAAGCCAGTGTATCATTCCATAAGTGGAAGAATATTCAGTACCAACAACCTAAGAGGAACATAATTTCAAGATAAAGAGTATTCAAATGAAATAAATTTAGCTTTATTAAGAATTGTTTCATGGCACCTTTCTTTTTTTCTTTTTTTTTCCCTCATCTTAATTTTAAAAGAGTGGCAAAAATCTGTTCCTGGTCCCCAGTCCTCTCATTTCAGACGAGCAGAAGGAGGAGAGCTGTCTGACCAGGGTCCCACAGCCAGCAAGGCTGTGTACCGTTCCAACTGTTTCTGGCTTCATACAAGTCACTCCAGCCTTAGCAGAATTGTTTACCATGGTCACCTGTCCTGGTTGTGGAGGCTGGCGGACTGGGCCGGAGGCTCTCACCTGGGGTCCCGGAGCCACTGAGTCATATGGTAGCTGGGCCAAGTTGTGCAGAGGGCCCTTCACTCCTTACCTGGAAAGACACAAGCCGCTGGGGCAGAGCAGCGGTGGCTCCTTGGGCCTCCCTCGGCGTCTGCAGGCTGGCCAGCATTTTCACAGGGGACCCAGAGGTGGGGGTCCTGATGGAGAACCTGGGTAGAGGGAGCTGTGGGGCCTCATGACATCACACAGTGTCACTTTTATGAGGGGGGAATTTCACCCTCTTGTTGGGAGACACTCCAGTAGTCTTGCCTGGAAAATCCTGTAGACAGAGGAGTCTGGCCAGCTGCAGTCCATGGGGTTGCAGTGTCGCATACGACTGAGCATGCATGCACGCACGCTTGTTGGGAGAAATACTGAAGGGTTTGCCCACAAGCTCTAAAGCCACCACGTGGGTCCCCAGCTCCCCTGACAGCCAGGTTTCAGTCTGGGGTTCTGGGATCTTAGACCTCCTCCCCCCCTCCATCCCCTCGCCTGTTCCAGGAACGAGTCTGGTGGAGGGTGGAGCTGGTGGCTGTCAGGTGATGGGTGGCAAGTTCTGCTTGCTGGTTGCTGCTTGCACTTCTCTGAAATCATAAATTTCACGGATAAGGTAGATTCCATCAAATAAGTATCAATTAAGCTCTTTTATGATCATAAGCGAGATGATGAATTCGAAAGTCAATCTAGAGAAATAACTGATAAAGAACAAGAGACTCCAGAAATACGGCCTAAACTCCCAGGATTCCAGGCACTCTTTATAAGGAGGCCTGCATTCCTGGTAGAACACCTGCTGTGTGCAGGGCATGGGGTGAATACCATGGGGGTCCAGTGCGGTGGAGGGGTGAGGGGGTGCGATCCTGAGCTCTGAATATCCATAATCAGACTGGGGGTGTCCTCCTGTCTCCTCGTCAGGACCAGATTGTGGGAGGTGGGGACAGCAGACCCGTATTAAGTCCCTCTGCTTGGGTGGGGTAGTGTGCAGCTGGCTTTCAGCTTTTGGCGAGGAGGGAAGGGTTGTTTCCCATTCAGGGAGGTTTGTAAAGGTTCTTGGGAGGGTGGGAAGGAATAACAAGCCACCCCCACAGCCATGCAGCCAGGCCCTGTGGAGACGCCCATAGCCCACTCAGCATGGGGTTGGCTACCTGGTCAAGCCCCATTGTGTGAAGTGGAGGTGGGTGGGGTGGGAAGCCTGGGAAGGGTCTCATATAGTTCTTTCCATGGGGATGAGCTGGCCATAGGGGATGTGTTTAGGGTCAACTGGGGCAGGAAGTCCACGTCTGTCATTGCTTGGTGGTTACTGGAAACCGAGTGCCCTCCCCCGGGTCTGGCCCAGGGTCCTGGCTCCATGAGGACCCCAGCTCCCATGAAAGCCTCCCAGGGCATCCCTGGCCTCTGCCCCACGGGCTGTCTGCTCACATGTCTCCCTGCTTGGCTGGCAGGCACCCCAGAGACTTCAGTCCTTTGAAACCCAGGAGGGGCTTCAAAGGACTCCTCAGGGTGGCAGGCACAGCCCCTGGCGGTCTTGCAGAGCAGGTCCCACCGCATACCTATCCTTCCTCTGCATCCCCTGCGACTCTTGGGAAAACAGCACAGGAGGCTTTTCATTTCTGCCCTGCCTGCAACCCCCTGAGACTGCTCTTCCAGAAAGGGGTCTGCTGCCAGTGCCGGATGAAGCACTGGGGCGGTGAGCGGGGTCCCAGGGAAGCTGACAGAGGTTACCAAGGATAGAGCACTGGTCAGACAGACACACCTATCTTCCCCAGGGACTGCCCAGAGGTCACATTCCTTCTCTCTGAATGATTGAGCCCTGCTGGGTTGGTGCATAATTGTTTTGTACCATCACCTCTGCCAAAAAGAAGGGAAGAAGCAATACCCCTATGTATGGAATTCATCAAAAAAAGGGCCCCCTCCAAGGTCATCAGGCAGGCTGGCCTACAGCTTCCCAAGGGGAGGGGTGACCAGGGTACATCCCGTACAGAAAGGAAATGGCAGCTGACAGGGATTAGAAACAGCACTGTGAGCACAGGCCAACAGACCCGGCTGTCACCTCCTTGCTCAGTTCATAGTGCTGACTTACCACGTGCCAGGTTCCAGGAATGGGTGTCCGTAGTGGACCCAGGGGGCAAAAATTCACATTCTTGAGTTTTCCTACTAGTCGGGGAGACAGACAGTGGGAACACAGAAGCTGCTGGGAAGGGGGCAGTCGGGGAAAGACTGACTGAGCTATGTGGCCTTTAGGAGGGCTGCAGGAGCCCGGAGTTGAGCCTGGGATGTGGGCTCCCCAGCGGCCGCCTGCTCCCACCCTGGCCATAAGGAGCACGGGGCGGTAACCTGGGGCCTGGCCTCTCCCTCCCTCACCTCCTGGGTGTCGACACTGCTTTTCTGATCTGGGTGCCTGCAAGGAGGAAATATATATTTAGACTCTTCTGTACTTTCCGTGGTAACAGTCGCTTTATTCCTGGTGAAGAATGAGGAAAATGGGTCAGCTGTATTTACTAAGAAGCGTGTTCCAGCTCCTTTTCTGAGGCTATTTATAAACTTTAAAAAATGTGAGCTAAGTTTTTGCATCTTCTTGGAAGCCGGAGTGCCTATGAATACCCGTTCTATTACTATACAGGGGAATGTGGCACTTCGGATTTGAAACGAGTCAACTAGGGCAGATAGAAATCTTGCAAATAGTGATTTTGATGAACTCTGGCAGCCTGACTTTGCCTCGTGGTCTGATTTCTCTGCGTGTTTTCTTTGTGAGACCTAGTCCAGCTTTCCTGGGTGCAGTGGGGTTACCGAACATGTCCGACCCTGGCCCCACTGGGCCCTCCGGACTGTGGGTCCCCTGGATGGTGGCTCCCAGAGCCTGGGGTCTTAGGGAATTTCAGAATCACTCATCCATCCCTTGAAGAACAAGGAGATCAAACCAGTCAATCCTAAAGGAAATCAACCCTGAATATTCATTTGAAGGACTGATGGCTGAAGCTGAAGCTCCAATACTTTGGCCACCTGATGCAAAGAGATGACTCATTGGAAAAGACCCTGGTGCTGGGAAAGATTGAGGGCAGGAGGATAAGGGGTGACAGGATGAGATGGCTGGATGGCATCATCGTTTCAATGGGTGTGAGTTTGAGCAAACTCTGGGAGATAGTAAAGGACAGGGAAGCTTGGCGTGCTGCAGTCCATGGGTCACAAAGAGTTGGACACAACTCGGTGACTGAACAATGACATCATCTATCCCTCAGTGGACCGGGGCCTCAGGCCTCTCTACGGCAGGCCCTGCTGACTTGGCCCAGGGCTCCCCTCCTCCCAAGTCCTCTGTCTCTCATGCCTCAGCCTGTGTGCCATGGGCTTCTCCACTCGCTTACTCCCACCTAGTGTGTGCAGAGAATATACAGTGCATCTCATTCACCCTGAGTGGCCTGACCTTGCTTTTGAGAGAGGAGGGCTGAGCTCCTGGATTTTGGGTCCATGCCAAGGGTTTAGTTGAGTCACTTGCAGCTGCCCCTGAGGGAACATGCCTCTGCCTGGCTGTTTTGGGTTCCTGTCCAATCTTTCCGAGTGCCCCTCCCCGGCTCCCTCCTGCTGTGTGGGGTTTGGGGAGGGATGTGTCCTCCTGACCTGGTGGTGGCTGAGGGAGGGGATCCCTGAGCTTGGTGACCGAGTCCTGGGGTGCTGCTTGCAGAGAGGCTGGATGGGTGGGCCCCAGGAGCCACTGCCTATCTGGGTCTCGGAGGAAGCAGCCCTAAAGGTGCTGCCTGTCCACTTTGATCTTGGCATTTCATGGTGGCCTCTCCATCCTGGAGGTCAGAGGTCTCAGCCTATCCTCCTCCTTCCAGCCGAGGCACGGGGCCTGCAGGTCATGGGGCACTAAACAGCCCTTAGGGGTTCTATCCACCAGGGGCAGTGGGTGTGTGTGGGATAAGAGGCAGGTCATGGATGGCTCCTCCCCTCATCAGCTGAACAGTGAAGGGGCTGGCGCTTACTTCTTCTCTGTGCCCACACCTCCTAGGTGTATCATACGTCAATAATAAAGGTAATAATAATAATAACAGTGACAATAGTCATCACTCACAGGGTCATTTACTCTGCCAAGCCTTCACCCTCTGTGTAGAAGCTGTGTGCGTGCTCGGTCATGTTTGACTCTTTGTGACCCCATGGACTGCAGCCTGCCAGGCTCCTCTGTCCATGGGATTTCCCTGGGAAGAATACTGGAGTGCGTTGCCATTTCCTCCTCCAGGGGATCTTCCGGACCCAGGGATTGAACCCTCGTCTTCTGTCTCTTCCTGCACTGGCAGGTGGATTCTTTACTTATGGCGCCACCTGGGAAGCTCAGGAGCTGTTTCCTCTTCAAGGCAAAAGCGCTTGTTAGAGAAGGAAACAGTTGATCCAAGTCAGCTGCTCTGAACAGCACCCGCCAGCTTGAGTGTGAGCTCCGAGCGGGTCTGTTGGCCACCATGGCTCTTCTTATTGGCCCTCTACCTTCCCCAGAGTAGACATTCCTAAACTTTCCTGGTCTTGGCACCCTGGGTGCCCCAGTGATTTTTTATCATGGCATTCTTAGGCCCAAAGGATACTTAACAGTTCCGTTTATGAAGCAGTTAGATCAAATGCCATAAGTATTTGTGTCCTAATAACAGCCACTTGAAAATATCCTACTGATAATTTATTTTATTCTTTAATTACCAAATCATTTACTAATGGGATACATGCTCCCATCGGAGGTTGGACAACTTTTCAAATTCCAGAGTCAGATGGGGTGCCGCCACCTCCACCTCCTGTTCCATCCAGATTTTTTCCAGGTCCTTCCTTCCTGTCTCAGCAACCACTGAAAGCCCAGCTTCACAGTGACACAACAGCCTCAAAAGGCACGTAGGCTCCCCTCACAGTGAAACTGTCACCTGCCCCAAGCCAGTGGTTCCAGTGGAGTCTGGCAGGTCCGATAGATACTTAGCGTTGCTTGTTTCCCTCAATAACTTGAAATACCCTGACATCTCATGGGTTTACAGGGGCTCTCCAGGGTACCTGGGTGCACAGTTTCAGAACCACGTTCCTAAGACCTTGGCTTCTTGTTATCCAGGAAGCAGGTCGTGGGCCCTCAGACTCTCAGGCTCCTGGTACCCATCTGGGGAGCTGTGTGGGCAGCAGAGGTGACAAGGATTTCATGCCCACCTGCATCCTCCCCGTCTCTGGGGACAGGAAGGGCTGTTCCCTGCCCTTCTTCCCTCTGCATTTCATTCTCTGTCCCCCGTTGGGGCATCAGTCCAGGGTTGGGAGTGTCGAGGGCCATCTTCTCCACACTGGTGTGGGAGAACCCAGGATCCAGCTTCAGAAAGCCCTCCCTCCAGCCAAGATGCTTTCCAGTCTGTGGCCACGCTGCTGACACTAACAAAAATCACGCCTGCCATTCTGAGCTGAGACTTTGTTGTTTCAGTGGGTACAGTGTCCTCTCCTTTGCCCGAAATACAGAAACCTCTTGCTTCAACTGGCAGGGAGCTCCCCGAACCACTCAGTTTCCAAGACAGGGAATCTGAAGAGATTTCTAAAATGCTGTGCCCGCGTTGCAAGTATCAGAGGGGAAGCAGGTGTCTGCACCCTCCTGTTCAGCAGGTGCCTGTGTCTTAGGTGGATTGTAAACCAGGTGGGCTGGGCTGTGTCTTACTTAACAGGTGATTTACCCCTGGGCCTTTGCTCTCACAAGCCCCTCCTCTAAACCTTTACTCTCACCTGCCTTTCCCGTCTTGACCTTCGTCTCCCCCTGGGGAAAATGCCCCCGGCTGCCTTGTTTCCAGACAGGCCCGTCCCTGCGGTCCTAGCTGCGGCCGCTACACCCTGCCTCCTGGTCCTGCATCAGCTCCAGAATCTCATCGGCTCCTTCTCACTCAGGAACTTTGCTTGTGCCATATCCCCACCCCACCTCTCCGACCTCTCTGTCTTCAGCTGCTCCCATACCGCTCCAGCTCATTTTCTAGGTCTCACTTTAAATGTCGCTTCCCAAAGAGCCCCTTGTCTCAAGAAGTCCCCTCGCCCCTCTGCCCACTCCCCATGACTTGGTCCAGGCAGAGGCGCTGTCTGCACTGTGCTGTTTTCTTGGCACTAGCCCCGAGGCTGGCCCCCGTGGGCACCACGAGTGAGGACTTTCTTAGAGCAGGAGGTTTTTTAATGGGAGGGATCTCCAGGGTCACCACCTTTTAATTTTGCCAAGTAAGACTTTGAAAAATTCCAGCCACCGTGTATCATCAGCATTTTGTAAAAGAAAAGTTGGAAGGACATAATCTCAGGATAAAGGGCAGTTCTTTAGATGGAATCAGTTTGGCTTTGTTTGGCTGTGCCAGCTCTTAGTTGTGGCAGGTGGGACCTAGTTCCCTGACTAGGGATCTATCCCAGGCCCCCTGCTTTGGGAGCATAGAGTTTTAGCCACTGGACCACCAGGGAAGTCACCAGTTTGGCTTTGTTGAGCATGTGCTGCCTTATCTGCTTCCTGATCTCAAGAAGGATGGAGGGACATCCTCACAACACGACAGTGTCCAGCAGTGAGCACTTGGGAGATTCCCCACTCGCCCTCCCAACACCATCCTTGTTTCCTTCTTCTTCGTTTGTCCCCTTCACTTGGCTGTGAACTTCTGGTGGAGGGGCCACATTTTTTCTTATTTATTTTTATTTTTATTGGAGTATATAGTTGCTTTTGGGCTTCCCAGGTGGCATTCTTGGTAAAGAACCTGCCTGCCAATGCAGGAGACATAAGAGACACAGGTCCGATCCCTGTGTCAGGAAGATCCCCTGGAGGAGGGCATGGTAACCCACTCCAGGATTCTAGCCTGGAGAATCTCATGGACAGAGGAGCCGGGTGGGCTACAGTCCATGGGGTTGCAAAGAGTCAGACACGACTGAAGTGACTTAGCATGCATGCATGCATAGTTGCTTTACAAATGTTGTGTTAGTTTCTACTGCACAGCAAAGTGGACCAGCTATACATATACATATATCCCCTCTTTTCTGGATTTCCTTCCCATTTAGGTCACCCCAGAGCATTGAGTAGAGTTCCCTCCATAGAGTAGGTTCTCATTAGTTATCTTTTTTATATGTAGTAGTGTATATATGTCAGTCCCAATCTCCTAATTCATCCCACCCCATCCCCCTTGGGGACCACGTTGTAGACTGAAGTTGGCTTTTCTGTACATCACATGCCCGTGTTGGCCTCTGGAAGCTTCCAGATCCGCCCAGATGACCTCTCCTGAAGCTGTGAGCCGGCCTCGCCTCCCTCTGCTCCCTGGTGACTTGTCCTCACTCCTCCACTCTTCCGTCCCCCTGATGGACGGCCGGTGCCCAGGCAGGGTCCATGGCTCTCTCCGCTCAGTGCCGGGGCAGGCATACACATTCCTCTCTGTGCCGAGCGCTGCTTCAGTCCATCAAAGGTGACCCCTCTGCTCGTGGTGGCCGCAGACAAGTCTGTGGCAGGGACCAGCCTCTGCCACAGCTCAGGGTAGGCGACATGGAGCTCTTTCCCTTTCGATAACTGAATTTAGATTCTATTTCAATCCCTCCTTCCACCAGCTGTGGAAACATAATCTCATTTAATTCTGGGATTTCTCAGCCAATTTAAATCTTCCTCTAACTCACCGCTGGGTTTGTGGGTGTGTGAGGAACAGGTGGATGGGGGCGGGGGCAGTCTGGCTGGCTGGCTCACCCTGGATGGGTCACTGCTTTGCCCTTTCATCCCCACACTAGGCCTCTCCAGGGCCAGGTTTTTCTCAGATGCTTGTACACCCCTCTTGGGGGCTGAGGGACCCTTGGGCTGTCCTCGCCCTCCCCCCACCCCCAGCAGCCGTCTCTGTTCTCTGGGGTTTATAGTATGTGCTGTCAGGGCCATGTGAGGAACAAGGCCCCACAGGGGAGCCTGGGCCCCATGGCCTCACCCTTCACTAGGGCAGGAGCAGGTGGGACATGCCCCATGTGGCTTTGATTCTTCTGTTCCACGCAACAGCCCTTGCCTAGAGTCTAGATGCCCTCAATCTGATTAGAATAAAAGCCTACAGGACCTCCCTGGTGGTCCAGTGGCTAAGAAGCTGCCTTGCAATGCAGGGGACATGAGTTCGATCCTTGGTGGGGGAACTAGGATTCCACAGGCCACAGAGCTCAAGTAAGCCCGTGCGCTGCAAGTACTGAGACTGTGAGCTCTGGAGCCTGTGTGCCACGACTGGAGAGTCTCTGCACAGCAATGAAAGATCCTGCAAGATGGAATGAGGATCCTGCATGCACCAACTGAGTCCTGACGCAGCCAGATACATAAATTAAAACAAAGCCACAAGGAAGGGGGCCAAGAGAAACCCCTATTAACACCTCCTACATGTGAACCTGCTGCCAGGAAAGGTTCCTATCTGGGCCTCTGGGGGGAGACGTCAGGGATGTCTGAGAAGGGAGGGGTGCAGACTGAGCACCCACAGGGAGCCTGTTCAGAATCGCCCGGGGAAGTCGGCTGGTACCTCCCGGAGCTGTCTAGCGTTCTCGGTTATTTGTTCATTTGTGTATTTGTGTTTGCTTAAAACTTTCAGTTTAAAAGCAATACATGTTTAATGAGGAAAAGCAAGAAAAAACAGAAAAACAAATAGAATCAGAGTCATTTGTCTGAGCACCTGGATTTATCTCTGCATCTTGGTGGGCGTCTCTAAGAAGGTTTAGTCATAAAAGCAATGACAATTACAGCACCAAATGTGGCTCTCGCGTTGAGAGCTTACGATGCATCCTTCTGAGAATCACACAGATATTAATTTATTGAATCCTAACAACCCCATGGGGTGGACGCAGTGTTGTCCTCCTTTCACAGAGGAGGGAGCCGAGGCAGAGTGCTGGTGTGATTTGCTGAAAGTCCGTCCACTGGGCAGCCGGGCTGTGTACTCACACTGCACACCTGCACACACGGTGGGATTTTATGGTGAAGATACACAACGATGCAGCCACCAATCAGGGTTCTTGTCCTGATCTCGTTCAGGAGAGGAACCATATCCTGTTTTCCTCTATGTCCTCAGGGAACACCAATTTACTGAATGAATGAATTCCGATGCAAGCTTTCCCTCTTCTCGGCTCGGGTCAATTACTATTCCTTCTGTTGATTCCTTTTCTTTCCTTTCCCTGCTCACAGTACCTGCGCATCCTGGAGCCCCTCCCACAGCTCCAGCGGCCCCTTCACGTTGAAGTTAGTCTTTATCTGAATACAGCATCATTGACATATGATACACGACACGTATTTAAAACATACACCTTAGACTTCCATGGCAGTCCAGTGGTTAAGACTCTGTGCCCCCATTGCAAAGGGTGCAGGTTCACTCTCTGGTTGGAGAACTGAGATCCTGTATGCCATGTGGCACAGCCAAAAAATTAAAAAAACTTAAAAAAAATTTTTTTTAAACAAAAAATCCCCATACATCTTGGTGAGTTTTGACATCACTGGCTCAAGAGAATGAAACGTCCAGCCCCTAGAAGTGTCCCAGATGCCTGTGTAGTCCCTCCCTCCAGTCTCTCCCTGCCTCCCTCCCAGCACCATTGTGGTGCTTTCCATCGCCATAGTTAGTTTGGATTTTCTGGAGTTTTGTGGTAAGGGGATCATACAGTCTGCACACTTTACTCTGGCCGCCTTTCACTCCACACGGTTATTTGGGAGCTTATCCATCTTGTGTGTATCAGTTCATTTATTTCCATCAATGAGCAGTGTTCCACATGTGTGGATGGGAGTTGACTGGTCTATCCATCTGTTGATGGACCTCTGCGTTGTTTCCAGTGTTTGACTATTACAGATAAAGCTGCTGTGGACATTCGCACACAAGTCTCTGTATGGTCATATGCCTTCTCCTCTCTTGGGTAAATACCTAGGAGTGGAAAGGCCAGATCATATGGAAACTGCCAGACTGCTTTCCAGAGTGGCCCCACTGTTTTACATGCCAGCAGCAGAGCAGGAGGGTCCCTGTTCCCCCACATCCTTGCCACCCCTTTGTATGGTCGTTCGCTTTGTTTTTATGTTTCAAAACTGCATGTTATTGACATACAGTTGATTTACAATGTTGTGTTAGTTTCTGCTGTACAGCAAAGTGATTAGTTATACATAGTGTTAGTTGCTCAGTTGTCTCTGACTCTGTGTGACTCCATGGACCGTAGCCTACCAGACTCCTCTGTGCATGGAATTCTCCAGGCAAGAATACTGGAGTGGGTAGCCATTTTCTCCTTGAGGGAATCTTCCCAACCCAGGGAAGAAACCCAGGTCTCCTGCATCACAGGCAGATTCTTTACTATCTGAGCCACCAGGGAAGCCCTAGTTATACATATGCATGTTCTTTTTCATATTCTTTTCAATTATTGTTTATCACAGGATATTGAATATAGTTCTCTGTACTATACAGTAGGACCTGTTGTTTATCCATCCTGTATATAATAGTTTGCATCTGCTAGTCCCAAACTCCCACCCCACCACTCTCTCCTCCTCATTCCCGCTTTGCAACTCTAAGTCTATTCTCTATGTCTGTGAGTCTGTTTCTGCTTTGGATTCACTTTAATTGTAGCCATTGAAACAGGTCATAGGTGGTGTATGGTTGTGGTTTAATTGCATCTCTCTAATAACTGATGATATTCAAGCACTTAATTGCCACCTCTGTATCTTCTTGGTGCAATATCTGTTCAAATCTTTCATCCATTTCAGAAAACATTGCGTTATCTGTGTTCTTATTATTGTTTCAAGAGTTCTTTATATATAGTCTAGATACAGCCAGTTGGCAGATGCAGGCTTTACAAATAATTTCTTCCAGTTCATGATTTCTCTTCATTCTCTAAACAGTATCTTTCGAAGAACAGAAATTTTGATTAAGTCCAATGTATGGATCATTTTGTTTTCATAGCTCATGCTTTTTGTGCCATATCAAAGCAGTCTGCCTAACCCAAAGTCACAAGTATTTTCTCCTCTGTTTTCTTCCCCAACTTTTATTGATAAACTTAAGTCTATAAGCCATGTTGAGTTCATTTTTGTATATGGTGTGAGATATGGGGTGGGTTCATTTCTCTTTTTCTTTTTTGGCGTGTGGATGTTCAGTTATTCCAGCACTATTTGTTGGTAAACCTCCCATTCTCCACTGAGTTGGCCTTCACCACTTTACGGAAAAGCATTCATCTACAGGTATGAGTGCTTCCCAGGTGGCTCAGTGATAAAGAATCCACCTGCCACTGCAGGAGACATAGTTCAATCCTGGGTCAAGAAGATCCCCTGGAGGAAGGCATGGTAACCCACTTCAGTATTCTTGCCTGGAGAATCCCATGGACAGAGGATCCTGGCCAGCTACAGTCCATAGGCTTGCAAAGAGTTGGGCACGACTGAAGTGACTTAGCATATACTCACAGGCATGAGGGTCTGTTTCTGGACCCTGTTCTTTTTCAGCGATCGGTTGTCTATTTTTGCTCCAGTCCCATTGCCCTGACTGCTGTGCCTTTATAACGGGTCTTGAGATCCTTAGACTCGGAGCTGTGTTAGCTCTCCAACTTCATTCTCCTCTTTCAGAGCATTTTGGCAGCCCTGGTCCTTTGCGCTTCCATATGGATTTTAGAATTGGCTCCCATTTCTAAAACAAAGCCTGCTGTGATTGTGATTGGGATCCTGGCCCACACTGTATTCTCTGTGGGTTCTCTCCTCTGGAATTGTCACCTGGTCCCCCCTACACGGGGCAGCTCCGGGGTCAAATGAGGGACTGGGTGGGAAGGCACTGCAGTCAGTTGAAGGAGAGTGTGTTAGTATTTATAAAGTGCTTTTGAAGATACTGTGCATTGAGCTTATGTGTCAAGATGTGATTTTTTTTTTTTTTTTTTTTTTTTGCTGAGCTGGGGTCCCTGCTGAGGAGTGCAGACCTGACAGATTCCACCATGCTTGTGGAAGTTTCCATCGCTCATGGTTCAGGGTCATGCCTTGAAAGGAATACACATGGAGTTTTAATCCACCCGGGTTGCCTGCCTGAGGTTCCACAGGTGTGAATGCCCGCTGACCTAGGTAGAGCCACAGATGACCCTGCGAGAGGGCACCAGGCAAGGGTTTCCTTCTAGAACATTCCTTTGAGGGGAAAGGAGGAGACTTGGTCATTGCAGTCCTTCTCAGCTGGCCACGTGTCTCTGTGTTCCTGGCCTTAAGGTGTGCGTGGAGCTCCTTACCTCCTTCCAGGGGTGGCACATGGCCAAGGCCTTGTGGCAGGTGCCCTGTTCCCTCCACTTTCCTGGATCTTCAGGGAAGATGTTCTGCAGGGGCCATGTGATCAGCAAGGAAAGAAAGGCTCCAGGAAAGCTCTGATGGGCCATTTCAGTGGGCTTTTCCAAGGACTGCACACTAGAGGCTGCCCCTGGGGAGAAAGAGCTGTTAAACTATCAAAATAGAAAGTAAGCCAAACTCCTTCGGCCAATCAAGAGCACTTAACTCAGACGACAGGCAGCGAAGGCAACAGATTACCCCACAATGCATTTTTTTGGGGGGAGAAAGGCTGTTGGGGAATTTAACGAATGGAGGGAAAGTTTTAAAAATACTGGAATCTACCTAGTCAATAATACATGAAATTTGGGATTCATAAAAGGAAATAGTGGTGAAAATCTCCCCAAGTAAGTTTTTATTCTAGAATGGGATGACAGATCTCCCGGAGCACTGGGTATCCCGTAGGTGTGGTATTCTGAAATACAACCCGGGGCATATATATTGTCAAATAATAAAGTGTTATGAAACCAATCAGCTGTGAGCTCCCCACTTGGCAGTTTGGAAGTAAAACCCTTTCTCCTTTACAAGGCCAAGTGACTCTTAATTCCTCCCAGGAGATTTCACGTTAAAATGTGTTCACTGCCAGCTGACAAAAGAGGCGAGTCCAGATTTATTACCCTGGCACCTGCAGCAAAAAAAAAAAAAAAAAAAAAAATGACGAATGATGAAAATATATTTAATTATCATTCCACGCCACATCTCTGCCTGCTTCAGTCACAGGGCTGCAGCTGTTGGTACCCACTTTATTTTAAAGTCAATGTGCTTATCTGGAGCAAAGGCTGCTTGCTCTGAGTAAATTGACTTGTGGGAGGAAGGGGTGGCCATCTCCTCCAGACTCAGCTGAACAAATGCAGATTTGTATCCCATGTGCCTGTTTTAATTGTCTCATCCGCACCCCCCACCCCACACCGTATCAGCTCTGGGATTTGGCTTTTGGAAAGAAAACATTTGCAGGAAGTAAACTTTTCCGTGGCCTTTCTCAGCCGAAATGTATGGTTTTCCTTCCAGGACTGTGGAGCTGATGGTGGATGCTCACATTTCTGGGAAAACATCTCAGATGCAAGGTGAGGGGAGTCCTAAGGAGGCCCTGGCTGGACCCAACCCTCTTCTTCACCAGATGGGGACAGAGTCCAGAGGGCAGGCATCAGGGTTCGGAGGGTGGAGGTCTGGGACTGGAGGCCTGGCCTCTGGCTCCAGGGCAGCCCCTCTGTTCTTGTGACTTGTGTCTGCGAGTGGTGGTCCAGCTGTCCGGGGGAACGAGCCTGGGCTCAGAGGACAGTTCACAGAACTGCCTTCCTGTTTGTCTTCTGTTGGAGCCTTCTGGATGATGGAACCCTGGGCAGGGCAACAGCACTCTGGCTTGGGTGGGACGTGTCAGATTTCACTGAGCGCAGGCCAGAGGGACTCTGGCGTGGCTGTCGGGAGCCTGTGCCATTAGACAATGCTGAAGATGAGGCAATTTTCAACAAAAATAGCCCAGATGATAGGCAGTGCATAATGTGGCAATATTCCGGCTGTATCTCTCCTTATCAGGAGAAGCCACTCGATGTTTTGTATGTGGTGGGATTTAGTATAAAGCGATAGAGTTTCCACTGAAAGTAAAACACAATAACCGGATTAGCCTTTGTGATTCAGGGGGAGACGACGCCAAGTGTTTCTGATGGTGCCCGGTGTTGCCGGTGGCCGGAGGCGGATGCCTGTGGGTGGGGCAGGAGGGGATGAGGTTTCTGTGAACGTGGGCTGTCACAGGGAGGGGCTCACTTCCTCTGACCTTCTCTTTGATGAACAAGGATGCAAGGTTGCATCTGCTGAGCCTGCAGGACCTGAGGTTTGGGGGAGGACAGAGAGCTCTGGCTTAGAGATTTAGGCTGTGAGCAGAGTTCTTAGCCACCAAGCTTTCAATGTATGGATCAGATCTTGCTTGTAAATCAGAGTCCATCCTCTTTGCCAGCACCTTTTCCACCACCATCATCATTATCATTATCACCATCACTATCACCACGCTTAGGTACCAGGCCCTTGGCTGAGTCTTTTAAATTTGTCATCTCCTGTAATCCCGTGTTCATTTTACAGATGAGAAAACTGAAGTTTAGGTAAGTGACAGAGTCAGGACTTAAGCCAGGCCCTAGAACCCACTCTCTCAATTATACTTTTTCATTTAGGAAATATATGTGTGTGTGTGTGTGTATATGAAATTTAAATATGTGTGTACCTATACACACACGTACACATACACACACATATATTATATATGTATTTCATTTTCTAGGTTAAAAGAAAGAAAGAGAAAGCCAACTCTGCTCTTTTCAAGAAAAAACTTTGAAGACATCACAGTTTTGAGTTTGAAGACTGATGCTTGGGGGTTTCTGTTCCTATGTGGCTGACACCCCCTCCGTCTGGGGACTAGGACCCCTAGGAGAAGGCTGGCTGGGGGTGCTGTGGAGTCCTGGCCGCAGGACTCCCCAGGAGAGTCGCAGCCGGTAGGAGTGAGCCTCAGCTGGAGGGCAGCCTCGGCTCGATCCTGGTGGTGCTGGGGCCATTGCCCTGGAGTAGGATGGGGCGGGGCCCTGGGAGCTGGCCTGGCAGGCCTGGGCACAGACACTTCACCTTGCTGTCCTCCCAGGTTTCCTAAGTGGTCTCCAACATCCATCACAAGCTGCATGGCCCTGTCTCTGCTGTGTGTTGGTCTTGGTGGTGCCGCTTGTTTTCCTGGGAGAAGTCCGAGCAGGTGGGGCCATGCCGAGTGGCCTGCCCCCTGATCGTCCCCCACCTACCCCGCCCTGGCCGCTTGGCCTCCAGGAGGCCCAACCTTTGTATTTCTCATGACTCTTTGGCGCCCAGCGGCCAGCCCGTTGGGGGCTCTTGACTGCACTGTAGGCTGAGTGGGATTGTGTTCCTGACTGAACTGCCTGGACTCGTGACAGGTGGCAGCCCCAGAGCAGAGGGGACACCCTGCACTCTCGTCTGCTGACCACACTGTGTCTCAGGGGCCATCTCTTGGCAGGTACAAGTCATCTGTCTGCTGGAGGCCAGGAAACTTGGGGGGTTCTGCTGATTCACAGGGTTGCCCCCACATTTACAATGGCATCACCAGACCCTGGGGCCAGCGGGACTTGCGGCCGTGGCAGGAGGAGTAGGCATCTCCCTTATGGATTGTATCAGAGGCCGAGGAGACGGGCCATGTCAGGACTAACTCATCAGGATAAGCTAATAGACAAGAAATTAATACTGATTTTATTTCCAAGTGGGGCTGATGACTCCTTTCCACATTAATTTTTATTAAGCATTTTATGTGTTATTCGGTAACCACTGAGTATGCAGAGACAGTTTAGAACACGTTATGAGTTGTGAGTTTTGTAATTATCATATGGCGTCGGTCCAGGACGTTGAAAAGAAAATAAACATGATTGTTTTCCAATAGAAGGGAATCACGATGGTGATGTGTGGAGAGGCTGTGGAGCCACCAGCTCTGCCCAAGGTCTGGATTCTGGAGCCAGTGCTGCCCTGGCTGCAGGACAGTGGCATCGCCTGGCCCCTCATCTTGGGCTGCAGGGCCTCTGCTGCCCACACCATTTTCTACTTCATCGCTGGACACATCACACAGGTCCTTCTTGCTGCTCAGGTGTCCCCTGAGAGAAGCCTTCCTTCCTGCCCAAACCAAGTAACCTTCATCCCAGGGCGAGGTCTGTTTTCCTCATGGCGCTAATTTACTCCTGGAGGGTTTTTGCTCAGCATTTGTCTCCTTGCTGCCATTCGAGTTCCATAAGATCAGAGACCTCCATGAGATCTGTCCTCCATGAGATGTTGCAGCATCTCTAGCAACTAGCACAGTGCACAGTGCCTGGAAGGCAAGCAGCAGATATTTACTGGATGAATGAATGAATGAACGAATGTCTGCTCCCCAGGACTGTGAACTCCTGGAGGGCAGTGTCAAGCAGTGCCTCCACCTGCATCTGCATGGAGCCTTAAACAGCCCAACCAGTAGGCCACGACGGAGTCCCTGTTGGGCAACCAGTGCTGGGCTAGAGGCTGTGGATTGTCCGGGGTAGAGGAGAGATTTCTGAGCTTTTTCAGGAGCCAAGAGTCCAAAACAAGTAACAATCCAGGGACTCCAGGGGGGTAGAATCAGGGATGTGATGGTATGATGAGAGTCATTGTAGAGAGGACATGGAAGACCAGTGTCCACTCTGCAGGTGTCATCATTGCCTTTGTCTCCTTAGTCACCATCATCACTTCTTCTTGTGCCAGGGTCAGGCCGGCATGAGCCCCACCGGCTTGTGGCATCTTCAGTGTCTCCTGAAAAGAGGATGTGGTTAGTCCTCCTGCAGACGAGCCTACCTGGCAGTAAGTGCGGGGCAGGGAGGGGCTTGGGACCCTCTCCTTCCTCCCTCCGCTGTTGCCTCTCTGGGCACACCCGAGGGGCATCTCACAACTGTAGGGGGCTCCCAGCAGCGACGACTCAGTCAACTTCAGTGTTGTCCATGGGTGCTGGGCACCGACACACTCAGAGCTGCAGGACACTATCAGGAGACCTTGCCACCTGGGATCTCCGGGTCCCCAGCCCTCCAGCAGCCCTTCCTTGGTCCCTCTGGGACCAAATGCCAGTGTGTCCACCCCACATGAAGGAGGCTGTGATCTGGCGAGTACAGGGCCTTGATGCCATCACGTGTCTCTGGACCTGGAGGCACTGATTTGTCTTTTTGTTGGAGGTGACCCCTCCAGAGTTACTGAGCAGTTAGCACTTAGGCTCAGAGATAGCACACTGCAGAGTGGCCCCGGTGCAGGGTGATGAAGCCAGGGCAGTGATCCACCAGCTCCTGCCCCCATGGGCCCAGGGGCACTTCTGGGCAGCCCTGCAGACCAACTGAGTCCATCCTGAGAGCAGTGATCAGATGCTTGGAGTGGTCTGTAGGTGACCTCCGGACAGGTGGAGGCAGGACAGGAGGACTGGGCCTTGGACAGGTGGAGACAGGACAGGAGGACTGGGCTGCGGACAGGTGGAGGCAGGACAGGAGGACTGGGCTGCGGACAGGTGGAGGCAGGACAGGAGGACTGGGCCGCCCTGTAGCTTTGTCTGTCCAGGCACTGCCTAGGAGGGGGGTGGGCACAAGTCAGGTGTGGCCTCTCGGGGTTCTTTCCCAGGACCCCAGAAGGAGAGAAATTCAGCCACCAAAGAGTCTGGTGAAAAGCAGGAGAGTGAGCTGGCCTTACTGGAGCCGCAGGACTGGGGTGCATCGGGGGGCTGTGCTGCCATCACTGGGAGAAGCCTTGTCCCCAGGCTTAGCGTGGGGCTGTGTGCTCCAGCAACTCCATGGGCTACACACAGGCCTGTCTCCATGGCCTCGTTCTCTTCTCACCATTAAAAAAAAAAAAAAAATCTCATTTTACAAATGGTTTCCTCCACATTACAAGTGCCGTTCGCAGCGCTTACACCCTGTTTCATAATTGGCCCATACAATACACCCTGTTCAGAATTTTTAATCAACGATGGCAAGTTGCCCCAGCAATTTAAATAAAAAGTATATAAATGAATTTAGTATTTTAATATTACAATGACATTAGCCTTATATATGTACTTAGCAATTTCATGCAGTATTATAATTCCATAAAGTATTCCTCTTCATTTGGCTGGTGGATAAACCCCAGAGTTAAAACTGTGGGCTCTTTGTGCAACAAGCAGAGATAGGAGAGAGCTCAGGAGGAAGAGGGTAACCTACAGACCAGGCAGCCCCCAGGGGCCTGAGGATGGCCCGATGATTCCACTGCGCATGTGCTGGGAGGCGGGAATTCAGGCAGTGGTCTTGGGCAACCTGGACTCTGTGATGCTGCCGCCAATGCATACCTGGACAGCCTGCGCAGTGTTGGGGTGGGGCACAAAATGGTGCCTCAGGGCAGAATGAGAACATCAGTGCAGGGAGGCCCAGCCCTTCCAGCTTCCAGCAATTTCTAAGGGCTTCCTCAGATCGTGCTGGGAGTTGTGCAGATCACTCTTAGGGTGTTACCCCTCCTCAAGGTCGCAATGACCTGCCCGTGGCTGATGCAGGTGATGGTCCTCACATCGTTTGACTGCCAGCAGCATTTAACATGGCTGATCCCTCCTCCTCTCTGGGGTGGTTCACCTGGCCTCCGGGACACCACGGTTCCTGGTTTCGTCCCACCTTGGTGGGTGGCCACGGCCTCTCTGTCTCCACTTGAGGCCTCCAGGCTCGGCTGTGGTCCCCTTCACTCCCACTAACTCCCTCGGGGCTGCTATACTCTGGAATGTTACTGCTTCCAGGAACATGCCAGAAACAGGTGGTGGATGCCACTGACTGCTAACCTCCCAACTCACCCCTGCCTTCACCTCCCTTCAGTCCCTTCCTGACTAGAGAGCCAGAGTGATTCTTTTCTTTCTTTTAAATCACTTATAATTGTGGTAATTACAATACGCATACCACAAAACTGACCATTTTAACCATTTTAAGTGTGCAGTTCAGTGGCATTAAGTGCCTTCCCACTGTAGTGCAGCCATTGCCAACATCCATCTCCAGAACTCTTTCCATCTTGCAAAACGGAAACTCTGTCCCATTAAACACTGACCCTCTGTTTCTCCCTCCCCCAGCTCCTGGCCCTGACCATCTACTTTCTTTGTCTACGATTCTGACCTCTCTAAGCACCTCATGTGAGTGTAGTCATATAGTACTTGTCATTCTGTGACTGGCTAATTTCACGGATCATGATGTCTTCAAGGTTCATCCACATTGTAGCTTGTGTCAAAACTTCCTTCTTTTTAAGGATGAATAACATTCCATCGTGTGGTTGGACCACATTTGGTTTGTCCATTCATCTGTCCACGGACACTTGGGTTGTGTCTATCCATTGGCTTTTATGAACAATGGTCTATGGATGTGGGTGCCCAGATACAGAGTGATTGTTTAAAACACAGGTGGGGGACTTCCCTGGTAGTCCAGTGGTTAAGACTCTGTGCTTCCACTTCAGGGGACTCAGACTTGATCCCTGGCTGGAAAACTAAGATCCCACATGCCACAACACATGGCCAAAAATTAAATAAACAAATGCATGCATGCATGCGTGCTCAGTCATGTCTGACGCTTTGCAACCCTATGGACTGTAGCCTACTGGGTTTCTCTGTCCGTGGCATTCTCCAGGCAAGAACACCGGAGTGGGTTACCATGCCCTCCTCCAGGGGATCTTTCTGGCCCAGGGAATCTTTCTGGCCCAGGGATTGAACCCACATCTCCTGAGTCTCTTGCATTGCAGGTGAATTCTTTACCCACTGAGTTACCATACAAGTCATACAAGTCATACTACCATATATGATTCAGCAATCCCACTCCTGCATATATATTTGAAAAAACAAAAATTTGAGAAGATACAGGCACCCCAATGTTCATAGCAGCACTATTTACAACAGCCAAGATATGGAAGCAACCTAAGTGTTCATCAGCAGATGAATAGGTAAAGAAGATGTGGTACATATATGCAATGAAATACTACTCAGCCATAAAAAAGAATGAAATTTTGCCATTTGCAACAACATGGATGGACTTGGAGGATATTATGCTAAGTGAAATAATTCAGACAGAGAAAGGCAAACATTATATGTTATCACTTGTATGTGGAATATAAAAACAACAAATTAGTGAGTATGACCAAAAAAAAAAAAAACCAGACTCACAGATACAGAGAACAAACTAGTGGTTACCAGTGGGAAGAGGGAAGGGAGGAGGGGCAAGATAGAGATAGGTAGGGGAATGGGAGGTACAAACTGTTTTGTGTAAAATAAGCTACAAGGATATGTTGTAGAACATGGAATATACCCAATATTTTATAATAACTGTAAATGGAGTATAGCAACAACAATATGCATGGAGTAGAACCTTTGAAAATGTTGAAATATTGTACATCAACTATACTTTAAAAAAAAAGATTAAAAAGGCATATCAGTCCATGTGACCTCCCAAAATAGCACTGATCACTTTGTAGCATATTATGTGATTTACTTTATATATTTTGTGGATTATCTGTCTCCTACTTTTAGAGGGCAAGAGTCTGTTTTGTTTTGTTCACTGATGTTTCCTGAGCACCTAGAACAGTGCTTGTTATATAATAGGTACTCAATAAATACTTGTTGAATGAATACATGGTTCTTTTTTTCTGTAACACCTTATTGTGATATAATTCATAAAACACATGATTTACCCACTAAAGCACAGAATTCAGTGGGTTTAGTATATTCCCAGAGCTGTGCTGCCGTCAGCACAACCTGTTCTGGACATGTTCATAACCCTCCAAAGAAACGTTTTAGTTGTCACTCCCCAATCTCTCTAGTGCTATGAAACCTCTAATCTGTTTTCTATCTTTATAGATTATTCTATTCTGGACATTTTATATAAGTGGAATTATATAATAAGTGGTCTTTTGTGTCTGGCTTCTTTCCCTTAGCACAGTGTTTCCAAGGTTCATCCATGTCATGACATGTATCAGTACTTCATTCCTTACTATATTTCTGGATAATATTCCAGTGGACAAATACCTTCTGTTTATCTATTCATTAACTGATGCACTTTTGGGTTATTTCCACTTTTGGCTGTTACGAATAATGCTTCTATGACCATTCATGCACAATCCCTTTTGTGTAGACATACTTTTTCATTTCTCTTGGGTATATACCGAGGAGTGGAATTGCTGGGTCATATGGAAATTTTACTTTTAACCTTTTGAGGAACTGCTGGATTGTTTTCCAAAGTGGATGCACTATTTTACATTCTTACCAGCTGTATATGAGAATTCTAATTTCTCTACATCTTCACCAATATTATCTTTCTTTTTGATTATAGCCATCCAACTGGGTGTGAGGTGGTATCCATTGTGGTTTTGATTTGTATTTCCCTGGTGACTAATGATTTTGAGAATCTTCCATTTGTATATTTGTATGTCTTCCATTTGCTTATCTCTTTTTAAGAAATGTCAATTCACATCCTTCACCCATTTAAAAATTATCTCTTTTTATTATTGTTGTTGTGAGAGTTGCTAAGTATACTCTAGACATGAGTTCCTTATGACTTGAAATGTTTCATCCTATTCTGTGCATTGTCTTTTCAATTTCTTGATACTGTTCCTTGAAGTGTAAAAGTTTTAGATTTTGATGAAGTCTAATTTATTTTTCTTTGATTGCTTGTGCTTTGATGTCACTTATAAGAAACCATTACCAAATACAAACACATGAAAATTTATTCCTATGTTTTCTTTTAATAGTTTTATAGTTTTAGCGTTTACATTCTTTGGCCCATTTTGAGTTATTTTTGTATATGGTATGAAGTAGGGGTCCAGCTTCATTCTTTTGTGGAATTTCAGTTGTCCCAGCACCATTTGTTAAAAGGACGATTCTTTCCCACATTGAACAGTCTTGGTATCCTTGTTGAAAACCAATTGACCATAAATGCAAGGGTTTATTTCTGAACTCTCTGTTCTATTCCACTGGTCTATGTCAGTACCACACTGTTTTGATTATTATAGCTTCGTAGTAAATTTTGAAATTGGGAAATGTGAGGCCTCCAACTTTGTTCTACTAAAGATTATTTGGCTATTCTGGGTCATTTGGATTTCCACATGAATTTTAGAATCAGCTTGTCAATTTCTGCAAAGAAGCCAGTTTCTGCAAAGAGATTGTTTGAATTTGTAGATCAGTTTGGGGGAATATTGTCATCTTAACACTGTTAAGCCTTCTGTTCCATGAGCATGGGATGTCTTTCCATTTATTTAGATCTTAAATTTCTTTTAACAGTGTTTTGTAGTTTCCAGAGTGTAGGTTTTGCACTACTTTTGTTAAATTTATTCCTAAATATTTTACCCTTTTGATGCTAATACCAATGGAATTGTTTTCTTAATTTCATTTTTGGACTTGTTCATTGCAGGTGTCTACAAGTTGATTTTTGTATTTTGATCTTGTATCCTGCAACCTCACTAAATTTGTTTATGCATTCTGGTAGATTTGTTTGTGAGGATTCCTTAGGCTTTTCCATATATGAGATCATCTCATCTGCAAATAGAGGTAGTCTTATTTCTTCCTTTCCAGTCTGGATACCTTTATTTTCTTGCCCGATTTCCCTGACTAGAGCCGTAAGTACAATGTTGGATGGAAGGAATTAGTGAATTTTTAATTAACCCTTGGCCTCAGAATTATTCTTGGGCTTCCCTTGTGGCTCAGCTGTTAAAGAATCCGGGAGACCTGGGTTTGATCCCTGGATTGGGAAGATCCCTTGGAGAAGGGAAAGGCTACCCACTCCAATATTCTGGCCTGGAGAATTCCATGAACTGTGTATCCCATGGAGTTGCAAAGAGTTGGACACGACTGAGTGACTTTCACTTTCAGAATTATTTGGGACTGATTAATTTTTTTTCAAGAGGACACATGATGATCTCTGAAACCCAAGTCAAGATGTCTCTTCTATGGGTCAGATTTACATTTATAAAGGAAATCTCCATTTGAAAGGAAGTGTGGACCGCAGTTCCATCCCTGGGTCTGTGTTGGGAAGATCCCCTAGATGAGGAAATGGCAACCCATTTCACTATTCTTGCCTGGAGAATTCCATGGACAAAGGAGGCTGGCGGACTACAGTCTGTGGAGTCACAAAGAGTTGGACACGACTGAGTGACTGAGCACACACACGCCTTCTCTATACCAGGAACAGAAGGAGGGCAATCTTGTGAAACTCTTATCCATAGGGCAGGTTAAGACATAAACCTGCATAATGATACCCTTCCTTTATTCTGTTTTTATTTTTTAAATATTTATTTATTTGATGGTGCCAGGTCTTAGTTGTTGTGTATAGGATATTTAGCTACGGCATGTGAAGAACTCTTAGTTGAGGCCTGTGGAATCTAGTTCCCCGAGCAGAGATCTAACCCGGAGGGTGGAGAGTAAGCCATTGGGCCACCAGGGAAGTCTGCATTGAGAGGGTGGAGTGTTAGCCACTGGGCCATCAGGGAAGTCCCAGTAAAGCAACTATAACTTTTATTTCCATTTGACAGGTAGCCATGCTAATAGAGAGGTTGAGTAGGTTGTCTGAGGATACACAGCTGGCAGGTGGTAGGCTGTGGGGCCAGCGCAGACCTGCTGCCTGCAGTTTACCTGTTGGAATGCCTTCTCCTCCTGCAGCGCCATCTCTGTAAATGGTGGGGACTTGGACAAGACCAAGGCCAAGCTGGCTGATGACACCCAGAGAGTTTAATGGCAAAGTCTGGAAGTCTCACTAGCAGTACTAAGTCCCTCTCTGTAGGGCTGGATGACCCCCCCATAGAGACATGTGTAGGCAAGAGAGCAGAAGGAAGACTGAAACACTGCAAGGGCTTCTTCTTCCCTATCTCATTTCATTCTCCAGCAACCCTGTCACATAAGAGGGCTGAGTCTCATTGTCCCCATTTTACTGATAGAGAGCTGATGCTCAGAAAGGGAGAATGGCTGGCCTGGCTGCTGGGAAGTGTTGACCTGGTAGGGAGGGATGGGAGTTTAATTTGGACTTAATATCTTCCAGGTGCCAGACACTCCGCCGGACACTTTACATACTGTTTGTACTTAATCCTCAGGCAACATCACCATCCCTTGATACTGCTCAGAAAATTGATGGGTAAAGGGGCCAAGTGAGCGACTCCATAAATGCCTGAGGCCTGAGATGATTAAGGAAATTCATTAAAGGGGAAACAAACATGGAAAAAGAACAACACCCAGAAGGCCAGCCTTGCCAGGGTCCGTCCCTCCCTGAGATGTGTCCCCTCCCTGTGTCACCCCCCCTCCCACCACTGCAGATCAGCTGCTGTCAAGAGAGGCTGGATAATCTTTCAGAGAAAAGCAGAGACCTGCTCACAGGAACTCCTGCCTTTTCTGAGAGAAGTCTGACTAATCCAGTCCCTGTGACTAATCCACTCCCCGACTTTATCTTTAGAACTGATGATTAATTGAAATGGGCTAAGTCTGTCCCATTTTGGCCCCCACACCTGGCTGTTCCCTGAGGGCAAGCGGGGTTAAGGGAGGAGGGCAGTATAGGCCTGCTGCCTGGTAGGGTGTGGGTCTCTGAACTGCTGGGATCTCAAAGTTTCCAGCAGACAGGCCTGGGGCCAGATCCAGATCCTGTGTGGGAATTGCAACCTCTTCTGCTGACGGCAAGGTGATTCCCTTAGGATGCTCAGGTCAGCACTGGTTGCCATGGTGACAGACATATGCAGGGTGGGCCCCTTTTTACAGATCTTGCTGGTGAAGATGTGGGTGAGAATTCTGGGAAGACGACTCTGGCCTCTGTGACTTTCCTTTCCACTTTGTATTCCAAGAGCCAGGATTCCGCTCCAAAATTATGCAACTCCCTGCAGGGTCAGGGAGGGATGGACTGGGAGTTTGGGGTTAATGTTGTTCAGTTGCTAAATCCTGTCCAACTCTTTGCAACCCCATGGACTATAGCCTGCCAGCTCCTCAGTCCATGGGATTTCCCAGGCAAGAATACTGGAGTGGGTTGCCATTTCTTTCTCGAGGGGATCTTCCCAATCCAGGGATCAAACCCGCATCTCCTGCTTGGCAGTTGGATTCTTTGCCACTAAGCCACCTGGGAAGCCCAATTGGGGTTAATAGATGCAAACTATTACATGTAGAATGGATGGACAACAGGGTCCTACTGTACAGCACGGGAAACTATATTCAATATCCTAGGTTAAAACATAATGGAAAAGAATATAAGAAAGAATACATATGTGTGTATAACTGAATCAATTTGCTGTAGAGCAGAAATTACAAATACATTGAAATTAACTATCTTGTTGTTCAGTCATTAAGTTGTGTCCGACTCTTTGCAACCCCATTGACTGCAACACACCAGGCTTCCCTATCCTTTACCATCTCCCAGACTTTGCTCAAACTCATGTCCATTGAGTTGGTGATGCCATTCGTCCATCTCATCCTCTGTCACCCCTTTCTCCTTTTGCCCTCAATCTTTCCCAGCATCAGGGTCTTTTCTAATGAGTTGGCTCTTCGCATCATGTCCAAAGTATTGGAGCTTCAGCATAAATACATTTTAAAAATTACTGCTATCCTCTCACCCCCGCAAAAACTGCCTCTAGGCAGGGACAGAGTTGACAAAGCTGAGAAATGCTTAGAGAGGTTGCTGGCCAGGAATCCACCCCTCCAGCCTGCCCTTCTGACCCTCACAGAGACCCAGGTTGGAGTATGTAGAACCTGGACGCTGGACTCAGAGCCCTGGGCTACTCACTCAGTGTATGACCTTCAGCAATGATTTTATATTTTTGATCCTCTGTTTTCTCATCTTAGAGCTCACTTTGTCCAAGTTCATTTTTCAAAAGAAGGCATTGAAATTGGGGAATATCGCTGAAGCCACATGACACGTTAGTGACAGGAGGGCAGAGTAGTGAGTTGATAGCTGGCCCATGATATGCCGGGCTCTTCTGGGTCCACCCTCTCCTCCACTCCTCACCACCAGCCTCAGAAGAGCTGGCATTACTGCATTTGACAGGAAAGGAGAGACTTGGGTGGTTGGGTTCCTCTGCCGAGGCCACAAGCAAAACCCAGAATTCATGTGTGCATGACTCCAGGCCCAGTGGGTCCCACGATGGATGCATGAGTCCTTGGCCCATTCTCTCCGCTGGTGGCTCTCTGCTCGACCACCACCACTGCCTCCTGGGTGCTGAGCAGGGGCCGCCTCTGTCTGGGGCGGGGCCCAGGGTGGGCTGAGGAAGCCTGGAGAGGAGGCGGTGAGGAAGGGGGTAGCCATCTTCTGCTCCCAGACCACCCTGCACGCTCTCCATTTGCACCCACGCCTCACTGCTAAGAGAAACGTGCGGCTGTGGAGGCTGTCAGCTCCTGAGACATCTTGGAAGCCTTCTAACTGATGGGAGTTGTATGTTACATGTTTAGATTATAGATGCGGGGTGTTCTCTTGGCATCCAGGGCTGAGAATCTGGGAACTTGGTGTGGTGGGAAAGGAGCCTGAGGGCCTTCTGTGCCAGGTTGGAGGACATGCAGGAGAGACTGGGAGGAGTAGCAGGTGAATGCTCACACCTGCCTCGGGTCATGTAGGTAGCAGGACTCGTGTGGCCCCTCTGGGACCTGGTTGATGGAGCAGCCCCACCTCAGGTGTGCTGGTCACTGTTTGGTGGGCAAGCGAGAGCTCTGGTATCCTGGCCTGGGTATGAAATGTGCCAGCCAGAAGGGATGGGCTACTTCAGAGCTTATTGGCCAGAACTAGTACCACCCCAACCTCCACCTCTAACCAAGGTGGGACCGAGGGGCAATCCTGCCACATGTTGTGAGGGGAGATTGGGTCACGGCAGTGATGACCACCACAGGGGGACAGAGCATGGGAGGGCTCTGAGAGGTGGGGACATGGTCCGTCACAGGCTGCCGAGCAAGCAAGGTGTCCAGCAGGTGTCCCTGAGGCCTGTGCTGGCCTCCAGCGAGGGTCTGTGTTATCTCTGCTCAGGGAGAGATGGCAAACAGGGCCTAGCCTTTGTCTTGGAGCAGAACAAAGAGGCTGCAGAATGAACTCCGCTGTGTTTTTCTTTGGAGCATGAGGCTGGGAGCTGCAGACGAGCTTTCTGTAGCTGTTCTGGGGTCAGGAGTCTCCATGGAGCCTGAGGACAAGGGCCCAGAGAAGGAAACGGTGCGGTTCCCACTTCTCTGCTAACCAACCGCATCCCCGACAGACAGAGGGCGTTAATGGGCCAATGTGGAGCCTTCCCCATCCAGAGGACACAAATTGACTTTGTGGTTGACTTCTTCCCTGCCCCTTTCTATTTAGGCCTGTGTTTGCTTTATTTTCTTTCATAAAATTGGGGTCGTGTTGTCTGTAGCTTACTTTTTCATTTAGCAACCTACTGTGAGCACTTCCCCTGGTCATTAAGTATTCTTGCAAATCTTGTTTTTAATGTTTGCCCAATAGCCCATCCTGCGGCTGTCCGGTCACTTTCTATGCAGGTCGCTGTTCTAGCTTTGAGGAATTCAGTACAGATTCCCTTTGTGGAGTGAATCTCGCCCCGTCTGAGAGAGAGGAAGATTCTAGAAACTAAAGAGACCATGAACAGCCCTGGCCAGTGTGAGCTAGGGTAAGATGGGAAGAAGGTGGAGGGGCCAGGGTCTCACCTTGGGGGCTTGGCCAAGACCAGAGCCCTCTGTGTTCCTTTCCTCTGTGTCCTAGGTCCCCTACTTTGTGGACCCTCCCCCAGGGCATGCTCCTCTCAGCCCTGGTTGGGGGAGGGGGGCACCCTCACCATCACAGCTGCATGCCTAGAGAAGCAGAGATCACCCAGTGACCTGCCTTCCTGGCTCTGGGCTGACTTCCTTGTGGATCTAAGCTCACACCCTGGGGAGCCAGGCTGCTTGGAATTTCGCATCTCCCCGACCTTGGAATCCACTTTCCTCACCTCCCTGTTACCTTCTTCCACCCAGAGTCAGCTTTGATGGAGGAACTCTCTCCTACAAGATGGAAAAAACCCAAGGGTATGAAAGTCACTGCACTTTATAGCCTTTTAAGGGCCTTTTAAAAACAACGTTCATTCAATTTTTTTCTTTTTTTTTTTTTATGAGCTTTTTGGTACACACAGCACATAATCCCACATGAAATGGCTGAATGTTACACTGGCATAAAAACCCAGTGCTGATGTGAATAGCCCTGGAGTTATGGATCTGCTTCCATGGGAGAAGCCGCAGTTCTCCAGTCCTAAGGGGAATCTGGGTTCAAGGGCAAGGCATGCCCTTGCTGACCCCAAGTCCCAGGGGTGGGAGGCTCAGGCCCCATTCCTGGAGGGTGACTCTGATGCGGCTTGAACCCTGACCTCCAGTCAGCTGCAAATGCTGCTTTGTACTTGTCCATTTTCTCATCGTTTGCGCATGGTTTGCTTGCTTCTGTGAGCCAGGCTGGGAAAGCTGGTCCTATGTCGTGGCTTTTTCAGTGTCACCCTGCTTGGCCACAGAGCTCAGACCATGGTGGGGTTTGAGGGCACACACACCTGGGAAGCCCCCGGTTGAGTGCTAAGGTGCTCAGGGTGGGTGAGCACATATCTGTGGCTCAAGCCCACGTTGGATGGGTGTGGGGAAGCTCCAGTTCTCAGTACCCTCATAACAATGACTCCACATACCACAGTGCTGTCCCTCTAGTCCTGCAGGTTCCAATATCTCATTATCCAAAGTGGGTCTCTCAGATCACCTCCCAAACCCCCCAAACTGCACACAATTAGTTTGTCAGATCTTGAGGTCTGAGTCTTGCTTTGCAGAATAGGAATAAGCGTTTCTGTTTATGGCGTGGTCGCTCTGTGCCAAGCTTGTATCTGGCGTGGAGCAGCTCAGGTGATGGAGACTCTATCAGTGAGACCATGAGAGATTCAGAGAGGTTAAGTCACTTGACCAAGGCCACACAGGAGACAGGCCCTGAGCTCGGAGCAGACTGGTTCCAAGACCAAGGACGAGCCCCTTGGAAAGCCCAGTGGGACCCCTGGGCAGCTGGGAGTTGGACCAATACCAGCGAGCATGTGTTTCTGAGTGGGTGAGGCTGGCTGTGACTTGGCCACCTCTCAGTACACCCCGCTCCCTCTCCTCGCCCAGGGCAGGGTGGTTCCTTGGCAGGGTGGGCAGGGTGGGAAGCAGGGTGGGCCGACCTCTCTCAGCCTCCTGGCCGGACTCCAGCTGCCCCCTCTCAGGACTACCCTGACCTTCCTCTGTTGTGTGCTCCTGTTTCTAGGTCACTGTTTTGACTCCTCTTCACGTCCCGGTCTTTATTCTCCTCCGTTAGAAGGGCTTCGTGTTTATTGATTGTTGTCTCTGGACCTTTCATTTTTCTCTGCAGCTCCTGCAGTCTGAAAATGAGTCTTCCAGCCTTGTTAGCCACTGTATTCTGAAGAGCATCCGACCTTTCCCTAATCAGCCCCAACTAGTCATGGCCGGTGGCTCAGAGTGAGCTGGGGCGGGGAGCAGGGTCTAGTGCTGGGGGCTGCCCAGAGGGATGGGTGACACCAGGCTCCAGGCACCATGCCTGCTGCCTGTCCCACCACCTCTCCAGTCACCTCTGCTGCTCCTCTGCCCGGGGTCAAAGGGACCACAGGCATTTGTCCCCTATCATGTCCAGAGGCTGTGGAGGTTCAGTCAGACGTGGGATTGGGGAGGGGCTGCTGCTGGTTGAGAGCCCTACGCCCAGGTCCACAGATGGCACAGGGGTCAGTTAGATCTGGGGGAAGAGGCCCTGCCTTATCTCTCTATGCTCAGGTTGGGGGAGGGTAATAGCGCTGGTGCTGATGCTGCCATGGCTGATGGCACTCGGAATTACGTCAGTGTCATTGTAGTGGAGGAGTGGGACCACACCTGCGCCCCCTGCCCCTGGCTTTGCATCTGGCTTGTGGTTCACTGAACCCAGCTGTGTTCTAGCTGGGTCTGGGGCTCCCCATTTAGTGGCCTGTTGGGGGGAGTGGTTAGGATGGGGTGGGTTGTGGCTGCCAGAATGTGGGGTCTGACTCCTTCCTGCCCCTGAGCCAGAGGGAGAGGACTCGGAGCTCTTGGGGAGATTTCCTCCACTGGGTCTTTCTGTGCATACAGTCCTCCAGGCAGCGCTGGGAGGCACCAGAGAAAGTGAGGTTCAGGACTGCTCCAAGCTGCCCTCAGCTCCTTTGTAGCAGTACTTTTCAGCATTTTCAGGTTGAGAAGGTGCTTCAGTAGGGTCTCATTTAGGAGCCAGAGCTCATCTTTTTTTCAACTGGACGTATTCGACTTGGGCGTCCACTCTGTTCTGGGCACCCTGCTTGGGGCTCCCTACTCCCTGGGTCCAGAACCACTGGGGTCCTGTCAATTTCTGCCCTCAGCAGCCCTGTGGGTGCCCCAGCTCCTCACAGGAATTCGGGAGGCAGACAGCACTCTGCTCCTCACCTCGGCCAGGTGTGTGCTCAGGTGCACACTACATGCTTAAAGTTCACGGCCCACCCGAGGGTCTGCCGGGTGGAGTGGGCTTCCGGGAGAGCCGCTCAGGGTCCCAGGTGCCCTCCCTCCCTATGCCCCGCTTGATCCATGATTTGTTAGTGCTCTCGTGGCTGGTCTGCCTCACTCTCTTGTTTACCATTCGCTGTTAACAACAGTAATTACAGTGTAGTTGTGAGATGAAAACATGACTAAATTATGACACTGCTTGTGTAACAATCTCTTAAAACTGACTCAGAAGGCAACAGCTGCACAATTAGGCTATAAATTCTCTTAAATGAACTTGTCGGTGGTGACGGTACCTGTGTGGCAGGGCTGGGAGGGAGATAACTAGGCTTAACGGGCTTGGAGAGGGAGCACCCAGGATGGCCTCGTAAAGAAGGAAACTTTGTTCTTTGCCATAAACCACTTGTTCTCTTATAAAAACAAAGGGCTCAGTGTTGGCCCATTAACTCCCTCTGTCTGTCAGGGATGGGGCGGCAGAGTGTCGTCTGACGAGCTGACACTAGGGATCCACTCCTGCCTTGCAGGGTGGCCTTCTCCGAGCCTCACATGGAGGCAATGCGAGCGTGAGGCCTGGGTGTGATTTAGTGAGTAGTGGGTGGCTGGCGTGGAGACTGCTGGGGTCCAGGTGAGCTTCTGCAGCCTACAGATGGGCTAGGAAGGCCTGCCACTCTGAAACTTGACAACCCATTAAAGACGATATCCCTGGGGCAGGGCACCGTAGATGAGGCTCTGGGAGCTGTAACACTGTGGGGTTCAATGGAGGATGAAGAAGGCCTGCTTCTAATTGGTTATCTGGAAGCAAACATCATATTTGTTGTTGTTTAGTTGCTCAGTCGGGTCTGACTCTCTGAGACCCCATGGACTTCAGCATGCCAGGGTTCATTTCTGTCCTTCACTCTCTCCCAGAGCTTGCTCAGACTCATGTCCATTGAGTTGGTGATGCCATCGAACCATCTCATCCTCTTTCACCCCCTTTTCCTCCTGCCCTTGATCTTTCCCAGTATCAGGGTCTTTTCCAATGAGTCAGCTCTCTGCATCAGGTGGCCAAAATATTAGAGCTTAGTACAGATCTAAGGAGGATGGAGACTGGTAGGCGGTAACAGATTTTTGCCTCCCTCCCAACCCACCTGCTGATTTCAGTTGGCATCTGACTCAGTGACGCTGTCATAGGAGGCCCAAATCTCTTTCTTCATATACCTGTTGGACGTGCATTCACTTCCTACTGCTGCCCTAACAAATTACCGTGGACTCAGTGGCTTAAAGCAACACAGATTTATTATCTTAGGGCTCCAGAATCAGAAGCCTGACATAGGTATCACCCAGCTAAAATCAACAAGATGTGGGCAGGGCAGCTTCTAGGGGTACCTGCATCCCTTGGCTCATGGCCCCTTCCTCCATCTTCCAGGCCAACACTGGTGGAATCCTTCTCCCATCATCTCTCTCTGACTCTGTCTCCTGCCTCATTCTTCTCTTCCATTCTCAAGGAGGCACATGATTACATTGTACCTCAGATAATCTTCCCATGTCAGGGTCAGCTGATTAACAGCCTTAACTGCACCTGCAGTCTGAATTTCCTTTTGCCGTGTAACATGACTTATTCACAGGTTCTGAGCATGATGACGTGTGGGGTGGTTTTCTCCTGACCAGAGGCCAACGAGGAGCAGGGTCATGGGCCAGTTTGACCTGAACTCAGCATGGGCAGGACTTGCACTTGAGCAAGGTAGAGCCGGGCTGGTCTTACTTGAAATCAGAAAGAAGAAAGTGCAGCTGGACCTGTGGCATGGCCCACCCGTGCACAGGACTGTCTACGTTGCACATGTGACTTGCCAGTTCTCAGAACTCCGGGTCAGAGACAGACTGTGAACCTGCATGAACAGAACCAGGAGCAGATTACCAAACCCTTCTCCCCCTCCGCATGTCAAGGACTGTGCCAGAAGCTTCCTGAATGAAAATCACAGGGGGGGAGGGGCCATGGCCACCTTTTCCTCCTGGACCACCCGCCTGGAGAAGGTGCAAATGAGGAAGCTGGCTTTCCAAGACTGAGTTCTGGTTTTTTTGTCTGGTCGCTAAGTCATGTCCAGCTCTTTGTGACCTCATGGACTTCAGCACGCCAGGCTTCCCTGTCCTTCACTATCTCCTGGAGTTTGCTCACACTCATGTCCATTGAGTCGGTGATACCATCCAACCATCTCATCCTCTGTCGTCCCCTTCTCCTCCTGTCCTCAATCTTTCCCAGCATCAGGGTCTTTTCCAAGGAGTTGGCTCTTTGCCATTAACAATTTTCAAAATAAATGAACCTGCAGCAAACCCCAGATGTGCCGTAGACCCTCGATGGGAGCCCTGACCGTGGGATTGATAACTCCCCATCTGTGGACTGCAGAGTTTCCCCATGCGTTGCCGTGGACCAATGGGCTGCCGTCCCTGTCTCCTGACCCAGCTGGGTTAAGAGGCAGCTGGACCCTCATCTCAGACAGACAGCTCCCGCGATGATTTGCAGGCATCTCCCTGGACCCCATCCGCACGACAGATTTCTGGAGCGTGTCCTCAGGGACTGCCAGCTCCAGGCCTATTACTGAAGTCCGTCACCCAGAAAATCTGTTGACGGAACTGTTCTCTCTGAACTGCAAGCAAATTGGGAGATTTGAATGTGATGCAATAAGCTTGCAATAAAACAGAGCCTCCACGAAGTGCAGGAGGTGTAGCTCCTCCCAGCCCCCGTCCGCCACACCACCACAGCCTCCTGAGCTGTCATCCTTGAGGGTGGCCACATACAGTATTTATTTTTTTTAATTAAGCTGCATTGCTGTGTGGTCCACCCTTCACAGATGCCTTATAAAGCCCAGCCTTATAAGTTGCTGAAAGTTTAAAAAAAATTTTTTTAAGCAGATAGTAAAATTAAGCAGTTATTAGTATTCACGAAAAATGCTTGTGGCAGGCTTCGCACACATAATGAGAAGCCACCTGCAGTTCAAAGCAGTACTTGATAATGCTGTAATTAGATTTGAGATGCAAAAAAGCTCATTAAAATTAAATAACATATTTGTCACTGTTTTAAGAGGTACAGATTGCCTAGAACCATGCTGGTCTCTTGACCTTGAGTATTTTGGCGGAGTCCTTGCTGCCAACAATTGGAAAATAACATCAGCAATTCTGCAGAGAGTCCTGAAAACATGTTCATCCTCGGTTCAGTTTGTGTTGAGAAAAAATGATCTAGATATCCAGGGGAAATCACAGATTTGTACACAGTGTGTTCTGGGAGAAAAGGGGAGCCAGAATTGTCTCCAAACAGGCAGCTGAAGTAAGACCAGGGGAAGATGAGCCTGTGTAGGCGGGGAGGGTCCCCACAGGACATGGGGACACCCTGACAGGGTCTGCAGGAAGCCCCGTGTCACCACTGCTCCCCCTCTGACGCTGACCTGGACCACTCGCTCAGAGCAGGTCCAGGGCTCCTGAGAATCAGACCATCAACAGAGCAAGTGCCGGTTAAAACGTGTCCCAGACTTCCAGAAGGTCGCCATCTCGCTGGGGAGACAAGGCACAGAAGTCAGGAGCCCGGGAAGCATGAACTGTTCATAAAAATAGCTCATGTTTATGAGTGTGTATGCATATGTGTCTTGCATACCAGGTGTGAAGTATGTGGCCTGCATTCTCCTAGTCCCTTCCCATCATCTGGGGGTGACCCCTGCTGTCCCATCTTCCTTGGGGACATTAAGGCACTTGCCTGAGGTCACATAGTGCAGAGCTGAGCCAGGGTATCAATCCAGGTTGGGCTCCTGCCGACCCCTACACTAGATCACAAAGTAGCCAGGGTGCCACAGTAGGACAGAGACTGGGGGTGGGAGAAAGCACACAGGAGCTTACCAGAAATCCCTGCGTGGCCACTGTCGGACTGATACTGTTCTGGAAACTTCCTGTCTCTGAATTGTTTCATCCCCATAGCAACCCTTTACCCCATTTTACACATGTGGAAACTGAGGTGTGCATGCAGGCTAAGTCGCTTCAGTTGTGTCTGACTCTTTGCCACCCTATGGACTGTAGCCTGCCAGGCTCCTCTTCATGGGATTCTCCAGGCAAGGATGTTGGAGTGGGTTGCCATGCCCTCCTCCAGGGGATCTTCCTGACCCAGGGATCAAACTCGTGCCTTTTATGTCTCCTGCATTTGCAGGCAGGTTCTTTACTGCTATCGCCACCTGAGGAGTCAGAGGTCACCAGGTCACTGACCACAGAGCTGGGATTAAGCTCTGCCACTGGGACTCCCCTCACAGTCCAGTGGTTAAGACTCTGTGCTTCCACTGCAGAGGGTGCAGGTTTGATCCCCAGCTGGGGAACTAAGATCCCACATGCTGTGCATCGCAGTCAGAAAAGGGAAAAAATAAGTATAAGCTGTGCCCTTGACCAATATCCTGTCATTTCTTCTCTCTTGAAATCTATAAAGCATTCTACAAAGGAAGGATGTAATTTAGATGCAATTGTGATTATTTTTATTTTTGGAGGAAGAGAATGCCAGTTGCCTTCAAGGGGCAGAGACCAGAGGAGGTTGCCTGGGACAGGGAAGTCACAGCTGGAGATGAGTGGATGCCCGGATTGTTGGAAGAGACGGCAGGTGTCAACAGAGGCCTGGCTGGGCCTCCAGGGAGGGCTCAGCTCAGCGGTCCTCAGGGCAGGGAGCCCAGCCGGCCCGCAGCCCAAGGCCCCTCCCCCTGGGTGGCTGGATTGATTTTCCAGGATGACTCTCTTGGCACTGGGTCCAGATTTAGTTCAGCGGAGAGCTCGTCTTTCAAAGTCCAGCTCAAATGTCACCTCCTCTGCAAAGACTCCCCCAGCCCCCGAAGCAAAATTAATCACCCTCCTCTCTGCTTCTACAGCTCCGGTGGTACCTCCAGAATAGTCTCATCACAGCGGACTCGGATTTATGTGTTTACAAGTCTCTCTCCAGCTCACAGGGACTTCTCAGGCGCAAGTCCCCTGCCACCCTGCCTTCGTGTCCTTGTGCCCCAGGCAGCGCTGTGTATGCAGTGGGCACTAAATAAATGATGAGGGTAGAAATGACAGACTGAGAGGAGATTGAATTTCATTTAATTCAACAGACACAGGTAGTGCTAGTGGTAAAGACTCCACCTGCCAATGCAGGAGATGTGGGTTTGATCCCTGGGTTGGGAAGATCCCCTGGAGGAGGAAATGGCAACCCACTCCAGTACTCTTGCCTGAAAATGCCATGGACAGAGGAGCCTGGAGGGCTACAGTCCATGGGGTCTCAAAGAGTTGGACACGACTGACACATTACAGTAGTTATAGTACTTGTCCTGAGTCCTTCACATGGATGAACTTATTAATCTTTGTGCCAACCCTGTGGGATGATCAGTTCTCTTATCATCTCCATTTTACAGGTGAGGAAACTGAGGCCCAGCGAGGTTACACACCTTCTCCATATCACACAGCTAGTAAGCAGTGGCTCTGGGATTAAACCCCAGACCATCTGGGGGGACACATCTGCTTAAAGCAGCCTTGCAGATCAGCCCATTCTGATAGCGAGTGGTGACTCTTAGCAGGGGAATTTCTGCAATTAATTATTATTTCATTTACAAAAATACCTGAATTTAGGTAGGTTTGGGCTGGGATGCAGTTAAGGTTCCTTTGTTGTAAGCCAACTCCAGCTAAGTTACGGAAAAGTGGATTCTATGTGAGTATCTGGGTAGCATGCAGAGTGGACACGCTGGAAGCAAGGGCTTTGGCAAGGCCAGGCAGAACTCCTAGCAGGAGCCAAAGACAGACTCGCCAGATGCACTTGCCCTGTTCTGTCCTCATGTCACCACTCCCCCACCCTCCTGTGGGTTACTTGGCTAGGGGGCCCTTCGCCACTGTGCCCATGTGGTGACATGGGAAAGACCCAATCTGTTCAGGGCTCTGTTAGGACTGTGACCATGGTTGGGTGCTTCTTCATCACCCTTCTGTCCACTCCCTTCCATTCCTACCCTGTGGTCATGGGGCCAGGGGTACGGGGTACGAGGGCCCAAGGCTCACCGTCATATTTCCTTGAGACGTAGTCGTGGAGTTGGGGGTGGGCAGGGTGATTCTCCCTGAAAGGAATATTCACTGGCAGTGACCTTTCATAGGTTTTTAACATTTTCAGAGGATTGATTGAATTGATCCAAGCCCATTCATTCTCAGCCTCCAAAGGACAGGAATACTGCAGGGCCAGCCCAGCTTGGAGGTTTGGAGACGGGGGTAAACCAGGGCTAGATGGGTTCTTTCTCACTAAGATGGCGCCAGCCTCTCAAACTGGGGAAGTGGGGTCAGGCTGGGTGCCCCAGGGGCCATGGGCAGACAGAGCAGACCTTTCTCAGAGGTTGCTGCAGGTTGTTGCCCTGGTCTAGACAGGAGTGGGGCGGGGGGACCCATTTCCCAGAATGAAGGAGGGGACGACTGTTAATGCTCTCTGGGACCCAGTCCAGGGTCTTCCTGGAGGGAATCATCTTGCCCTGTGTCGTCAAACCCATGCCCCAAGCCTCTGCTGCTCCTGCACGCTGTCCCACTAACACGCTTCCCCTGGCCCTGCCCAGGTCCGGGCTGTGTCTCCCCGGTGTCTGCGGTACCAGAGCATCAGCACCTGCTGGTCCGATGGCCTTCCTGCCTCTCCAAGGCACCTTTATTTATTCCTTACACGGATAGGCAAGGAGCGTCTGCTCTGTGTTCGGCACAGAGGCTCAGTGGGAAGAGAGGCGGACAGGGTCTTTGCTTACAGACAGACAGGTAGCCCAGGTTCCCACTGTCTTCCCCAGGTGAGATGCCTGCCCCTCCTCTAACCTCTCCTCTGATCCCGCTTCACTTCCGGTCAAGGTCAGCTCGCCCTTGCCGAGCGCCTTGCGTTCCGGGCCAAAGAGTCGGGGGCCAGGGCTCCCGGCCTCTCCCTGTCTCGCCCTTCTCCCGCTTTGACCCCTCCGTGTCAGGACCCTCCCCTTTGGCTTCACCCTTCACGCCCTTTTGGCCCCACCTTTCTCTTCCTTTACGGTCCTGACTCTGGCCCCTCCCTCCCTCTGGCCTCTTGCCCCCCTCCCGGCCCCGCCCTCTCATCTGACCTAGCTCCCATGGTTCCGCCCATCAAGCCTTCGGCCCGCCCCCTTCTGGCCCCTCCCTCTCACCTCTTGTCTCCCCTCCCGGCCCCGCCCTCTCACCTGACCCCTCCCTCCTGACCCTGTCACTCCATGTGGCCCCGCTCCAACAAGTCTTTGGCCTCGCCCATCTTTCTGGCCCCTCCCTCTGGCCTTTGCCTCCCCTCCAGCCCCGCCCCTCAGAGCTCCGCCCCCTCTTCTGACCCCGCCCTCGTGGCCCCGCCCACTACTGTCTTTGGCCCACGCCCCTCTTCCTGGCCCTTCCCTCCATGGCCCCGCCCCCACCCCTGGCCCCACCCTTCCTGCCCCGCCTCCGTCCGGCCGCCCACGGGAGCCGGAGTGATTTATAAGGCCGTCTGGGCGGTGACCTATAAACCCTGTTCTTCAGAGGGTGCCCGCTCTTGGATTAAATGCCTTTGAAAGGAGCCTCTGCCTCGGAAGTGTCATGTAGAATGTTTCCGCTGACGGAGAACATGACCTTTAAAACCCCAAGTAAAGGAATCAAAGCTGCCAGGAGGAGAAGAATGGGGCGGGCGGCGCCTGAACTGGGTTGCACCTACCAGCGGGTTTTATGACCACCCCTCCCAATCCTCTCAGGGCTATGGGGATGCGGTTCTTAGCGGGGTGGAGGGGCTGGGGACACTGGTGGCCCCTGCTGGGGACAAGAGGTAGTGACTTGTACCCTGATACCTGTTCCTGCAAGTGGTCACCAATCCTGGGTGAAAAGCCAGTGAGCGGGACACGATCCTCACCACGTCCAGGTCCCTGATGGCATTAATGGGGAAAGATGGTCCTCTGGGGGACTGTGGAGGGCTCCTTCTGAAGGCTGGGGGTCCTGCTTCATCCTGTTTTTACCAAACTAAGCCCGAGACTGCCCTGGGAAGGGTGCACTGTCCTGGGTGCCTGGTGGGGGCCCAGTGTTGTAGGAGTCTGGGTGGGGGTTTTGAGAACTCTTGGTGTCCTGTATGCAGGGACCTGGGGAGTGGCATAGAGCCTGGGAGGATCACTGTACCTCAGTACCACATAACCTGAGGCCAGGGTCTTTGTTGCTTGGGTGGCAGTCGTGTCTGCTCCCCACCCCCCCACCCCCCGCCCATGGAAGAGAGCAGTGTCTGCTCAGTGGTCCACATGGGCACTGGACACTAAGGGGCTACATGTCCTCTCTACCCTGCTCCCATAGGCAGTGGTGATTGACTCACTGGTTCCTGTCTACATTTCTGTAAGCATCCTTTGCAGATGCCATTTGGTCCCTGTGTAGAGCCTGGCGGGAGTCCACATTCTCTTCTCCACGGGGCAGCTCAGTGAGAGCAGGGATTGTGTCTTGCTCGTGGGCTGCCACCAGGAATTCTCTGGAAGGACCATGAGCTGTCTCTGCAAAGATGAGTCAGTCGTGAGCCTGAGGGCCTTTGTGGCTGAAAGCAGGGGACCGTCTTCCATCATGTCATCTTCTGGAAGGGTTCAGAGAGGGGAGGCTGGGTCAGCCAGGGAAAGAGGCATCCTGTGTTGAGGAGTTCGAGGCCTTTCTCCAAAGATCTCAGAGCAGCAGGTGGAGGTCTAGTGTTCTCATTCAGAGGGAGGGCCTTGTCTTGGAAAGGCACCTGTCCTCTCTTACCTGGGTGCATAGTGCCTGGGGTGGTTGGGGGCAGGGAGGAGAGGCAGGTTTCTCCACCAAGGCACAGAGAGGCAGGGTCCAGCTGGGCGTATGTGATGTGTGATGCTTTGGGGAAAGCAGCGTGATGTGTGTGTGTGAGTGTGTGTGTATGTGTGTGTGAATGTGCATATGTGCACATGTGTGCGCTTGGCCTGTGTGTGCTTGTGTGTTGTGCGCATGCGCAGGTGTGTGCTGTGTGTGCATGTATGCATGTGTGTGGCGGGGCCAGTCTCACTGGGGGAGCGGAACCCTGTATTGTTATAAATGAGACTGATTTTTCTGTTCCCAGTCGACCAGGGAGGGCAGCTAGCAGACCAAAGGTAATGCATTTCAGCTGCCTGTGGGGGAAGGTAAATGTGGTTTATAAGCCCCTCTGGCTCAGGGGGGGTGGGGCTGGGCAGTGGTGGCAGCTGAAACCAGCCGTGCTCCAGATGGAGGGAGGGGACAGGTCCGCAACTTCCAGCCCCGATTTCTCTAAAGGATAAAAGAACGGCGTGACGCCTGTTAGCTAATCAACAGTGAGGAGAAAGTCCTGACAACAAGTAAAGAAAACTTAGCTGGCAATAAAATAAGGGACTTTTTATGGTGGTTTTTATGGGAACATTTTCACTTTGGGAGTTATTAGAGTTAGTGCCGGTTGTGACAAAAGCCGCATTTGCATACCGCCCGTGATGGAGGCTGGATGGAGCCTGAATGCGGCATTAACTGCATATCAGAGACCCTTTCAGAAGCCAAACAGGATGACATTTATTGCAAGCTCGATGCCGCGTGTCTGGCATTAGTTACTGCTTGTTGTGTCCTGTGGAATGTAGATTTTTAGTCTGGGGATCTTTCTGGGATTGTCGCAGCGGCTTCCGGTGTCGAGAGCAAGCTAGGGCTTTGGGAGTGGGGGCGGGGGTGGGGTGGGACAGGGGGCCGCCTCGTACAGGACAGTACAGGCGGCATTACGCTTTGCCTCGGCGCCTGTCGGAGGCTGACATGAGGGACACCGCCACAGCAAGAATCAGGCCCTATGCAGGAGAAACAGGAATTTCTTCCAAGTTCTTTTTTTTTTTTTAATTGATATCATTCACATACCCCAAAATAATCCACGCATTTAAAGTGTACAATGCAATGACTTTTAGTGTAATCCCAGAACTGTGTCACCATCACCACAATTATAGAAGATTTTCATCACCCCGAAAGACACCCCTTACTGTCACCCCCAATCCCCTAATCCCTTCCAGTCCTCAATGACCACTAATCCAGGTTCTGTCTCTAGGGATTTGCCTACTCCAGATACTACATATCTATGGAATTATACAGTCTTCGACCTCTTGTGTCTGGTTTCTTTCACTTAGCATCATGCTTTCAAGGTTCTCCCACCTGGTAGCTTATATCAGTGCTTTATTCCTTTACGTGGCTGAATAATAGTCTAATGTATGGATAGACCACATTTTATTTTCATTTCATCAGTTGATTTCCTTCATTTAAAAATTTTTATTGAAGTACAGTTGATTTAAAATGTGTTAATTTTTTCTGTACAGCAAGGCTCAATTATGTGTACATATGTGTATTCTTTTTCACATTCTTTTCCATTATGGTTTGTCACAGGATATTGAATATAGTTCTCTGTGCTATACAATAGGACCTTGTTGTTTATCCATTCTATAAATCATAGTTTGCCTCTGCTAATCCCAAGCTCCCAATCCTTCCCTCCCTCACCCCCTTCCCCTTGGCAACTGCAAGTCTATTCTCTGTATCTGTGAATCTGTTTTTGTTTCACAAATATGTTGATTTGTATCATATTTTAGGTTCCACATATAAGTAATATTGTATGATATTTGTCTTTTTCTCATTCTGACTTACTTCATTTGGTATGATAATCTCTAGGTCCATCAATGTTGCTACAAATAGCATTATTTCATTCTTTTTTATGACTGAGTGGTTTCATTATATATATAAATATATATATGTGTATATATATATATATACACACACATACATGTCTTATATTGTTTCCATGTCTTGGCTATTGTGAATAGTTTTGCTATGAATATTGTTGTGCATATATCTTTTTGGATCTTGTTTTTCACCAGATATATGCCCAGATATGGGATTGCTGGATCATATGGCAACTCTAGTTTTAGATTTCTAAGTAATATCCATACTATTTTCTATAGTGGCTGTACCAATTTACATTCCCAACAGTATAAGAGGGTTTCCCTCACTTTAAAAACCCATTTCCTTTTTTATTTTAGTAGATGCTGGTGGAAAAATCATGGTTTAACTCACTGGGATAAAGCTGAGTTTTCCCATTGGAGAGTTGAATTCTGGATGGGGGAAGAAGCAGAGAATGCCGGCGGGGCTGGGTGATGAGTCTTGCAGTGACGTTTCCTCTTGAGAAGATGGAGTTGATTCTTTGCCATCAGACCTGGCCAAGGGGCTCACTCTGGGAGTGACCCCATAGTTGATGGGAGGGTTCCCAGGGGGTTTTGCTGCTTGCCATTCAGAGAGCTTTCTGTATTGAAGGGGCCCCTCAGGTGCTGTGTTCAAGCATTCCCTGGGGGTGTCAGTGTGGAGAGGGTCCTTGGGTCATGGGCCTCATGTTCCTGTCCTGGCCCCCCCTCTCCACAAGCTGTAGCCACACTGCGCACGTGGGGCATCCTCCTTTTGAAGGTCTGGGCTGAGTCTGCTGAGGGGGTGCTGTACGTGTGTGTTTCATGGAGGGTCTGTCTTCTGCTGATGTCAGAGGGTGCTCCGGAGGGGCTGCAGGGGGCTCTACATGACACAGATTTACGGGATGTCTTAAGGCAGCATGTGAAGTCAGAATGTCCCATTTTTTCCTCTCCCAGGAAAATCAGTAGGATCCCTGGGTGACTCAGCTTTTAGTCTTAATTATGCTGCTATGTAAATATTTCTGAGATCTCTCGGTTTTCTCCGTTGGCATTATATCACTGTTAATAACTAGAGGGCACATTATAAATATGCAAACTAATAATAATGCATTAACTCCAAGAACATCGATAAATGGCCAAACTGCAGCATTCGGCAGCTTGTTCCTTTTACTGTTCCCTTTCCACTCCCTGCCCTGAGCCACAGATCCCCAGAATTCCCTCGGCTCAACTTGCCCCAGATGGCACCCTCAGGAGCAGCTGTCTGCCCCCTTCCTGAGTCCCTGGAGCCCTCATAATGAGGCTCTGGCTGACTTCCTCAGGACCCTGGTCTCTCCCGAGGGCAGAGGGCTGTGCCGTGGCCTGGCCTGCCCCCTGCTTCTGTCTATGCTGGGACAAGACCAGAAATCAAGGCTGACAGGATTGACCTTGCCCTTTTTGTCCTTGGTGAAGTTGTAAGGTCACAGCCAGCAGGGTGGACATGACCTGAGTTCCTGTTCCAGCTCTGTACCCGAGAATGTGGCCTTGGGAAGTCGTGTCAGCTTATTTGTCTGAAATTTATGAATTTGACAGTTATTTACTTCATCCCTCCTGTGTGCCAGGCGCTGTGCTGGGCAGTGCATGGAGTCCTTGCCATCTTGGAGCTGACAGTCTGCTGGGAGTGGCAGACTAGCAAGCAGGCAGAATAAAGCATATGACCAAACTGTGCATCAGAAGCCTAGGGGGAGGGGGTGGTGGGCGGTTCCTGAAGCACTTGTTCAGGGCATATAAACCAGTGCTGGTGGGTCAGGAAAGAGTCCCCTAAGAAGTGGTGAGAATGAACTGGGGACACCCTGGCAGAAGGAGGTGGGTGGATGGAGGGTGGAGGTGGTGGGTGGGGTACAGGGAAGAACATGCTGGGGAGAGGGAATAGAATATATGTGGCTTGGAGGGGTGAATGCATGGTGCAGCACGGAGTAAGGGGAGGTGCGAGGTGGTGAGGAGGGCTGTAGAGATCTGCAGGGGTCTGCCTCCAAGGGTTGGGGGACATTTAACAAGTTGGGGTTTTATCCTAAATTAGAGAAGCTACTGAGGGGGACCCTTGTCTTTCCTTAGAAAGCTCCTGGCTGCATCTTGGTGAGTGGGTCAAAGAGGCAAGGCTGGTGGCTGAGATGCACTGGTGCTGGGGCAGTGGGGTGTGGGGGGATGGTCCTTGCTTGGCATCTGTGAGCATTTGTGGCGTGAACTAAACCAGCTGCCTCATCCACCACCAAGTGTGCTCTCCCACCAGCCCGTGCCAGGCTAAATCCGGCCGCTTATGAACAGGATACAGGTTGTAGGCCTGAACTTGGAGTTTGGGCAGGAAGGAGGTGGTGTTCAAGGTCTGTGGAGGTACAGTAGGATGCTTGTGACCTGAGTGGAGCTGGGCTGGAGAGGGAGTGCCCCACAGGCAGAGTTGTTATGCTGTTTATTACACCATGACCTAATGGGGCTCCATACCCCAAGACCATACTGAGGTTCAGTGATGTGCTGGATGGAAGTGGTACCCAGGAGATGAGCTTTGGATGCAGACCATGGACGGATGGGCTTATTCAAGCTCCGTGAACATTTTCTGCCTTAGTGTCATCATCTGTAACATGGGGACCTACCTTTTGGGTTTCTTGGAGGCTAAATACAACAGGATAGTGTGCCATCTTGGTCTTTCTGTGTTTACCAGATGCAGGTCAAATGGGTGTTTATTGGCCTTAAAAGCTAGTGTAGACCCACACTTCAGGCTTCACTTGTCTTTCTCTGCATGAGATGTATACTAGTTAGATCTATTTCAAACTTTTATCTTGAAATCATTAGAAAATTACAAGGGATTGCCAAGATGTTATGGAGAGTCTTCACCCAGTCCCACCCCCCAGGGGCCTCTCTCACCTAACTGTAGTACTGTGTCACAAGCGGGAACCAGGAGTTGATACAGCTTGCATACATATGTCTAGTCACTTCATGTCACATATGTGGATTATGTAGTCTCCACCACAGTCAAGATCTGGAGCCACAAAGTTTTCCCTTCACCCTTAATGGTCAACCTGCTTTCACTTCCAAATATTTCTTTTTTAAAATTAATCTTGTTGGAGTATAGTTGCTTTACAATATTGTGTTAGTTTCTACTGTACAGCAAAGTGAATTAGCTATATGTACTCAGTATGTCAGCAAATTTGAAAGACTCAGCAATGGCCACAGGACTGGAAAAGGTCAGTTTTCATTCCAATCCCAAAGAAGGGCAATGCCAAAGAATGTTAAAGCTACTGCACAACTTTGCACTTATTTAGCATGCTAGTAAGGTTATGCTCAAAATCCTTCAAGATAGGCTTCAGCAGTACATGAACTGAGAACTTCCAGATGTATAAGTTGGGTTAAGAAAAGACAGAGGAACCAGAGATCAAATTGCCAACCTTCACTGGATCATGGAGAAAGCAAGGGAGTTCCAGAAAAACACCTACTTCTGTTTCATTGACTACACTATGGCCTTGGACTATGTGGATCATGACAAACTGTGGAAAATTATTAAAGAGATGGAAATACCAAACCACTTTACCTATCTCCTGAGTAACCTGTACACGGGTCAAGAAGCAACAGTTAGAACCAGACATGTAATAACTGACTGGTTCAAATTGAGAAAGGAGTATGTCAAGGCTGTGTATTGTCACCCTGCTTATTTAACTTCTATGCAGAATACATCATGTGAAATGCCAGACTGGATGAATCACAAGCTGGAATCAAGATTGCTGGGAGAAATACCAAAAACCTCAGATATGCAGCTGATACCACTCTAAGGGCAGAAAGCGAAAGGAACTAAAGAGCTTCTTGATGAAGGTGAAAGAGGAGAGTGAAAAAGTTGGCTTAAAACTCAATATTCAGAAAACTAAGATCATGGCATCCGGTCCCATCATTTCATGGTAAATAAATGGGGAAACAATGGAAACAGTGAGAGGCGTTGTTTTGGGGGGGCTCCAAAATCACTGCAGGTGGTGATTGCAGCCACGAAATTTAAAAAATGCTTGTTTCTTGGAAGGAAAGCTATACCAAACCTAGATAGCATATTGAAGAGCAAAGACCTCACTTTGCTGACAAAAAGTGGGTATAGTCAAAGCTATGGTTTTTCCAGAAGTCATGTATGGATGTGAGAGTTAGACCATAAAGAAGACTGACCACTGAAGGATTGATGCTTTTGAGCTGTGGTGCTGGAGAAGACTCTTGAGAGTCCCTTGGACCGCAAGGAGAAGGACTGCTGCTAAAGCTGAAGTTGCAATACTTTGGCCATCTGATGAGAAGAGCTGATTCACTGGAGAAGAAGAGCATCTTTCCCTGAGGCTGGGAAAGATTGAGGGCAGGAGGAGAAGGGGACGACAGAGGATGAGATGGTTGGATGGCATCACTGACTCGATAGACATGAGTTTGAGCAAGCTCCAGGAGTTGGGATGGAGAGAGAAGCCTGGCGTGCTGCAATCCATGGGGTCGCAAAGAGTTGGACGCGACTGAGCGACTGAACTGAACCGATGGGACACGTGGAAGTATCTGAAGGTATTTTTGGTTGTCACAATTTGGAAAGGAAGAGAGTACTATTGGCATCTGGCGTAGAGGCCAAAGATGCTGCTAATCAGCCTACAGTGCATGGGTCAGCCTCCCCACCTTCCTGCTGTTTCTAACCCTGCTGCTGCTGTTGCTAAGTTGCTTCAGTTGTGTCCGACTCTGTGCGACCCCACAGACAGCAGCCCACCAGGCTCTGCCGTCCCTGGGATTCTCCAGGCAAGAACACTGGAGTGGGTTGCCATTTCCTTCTCCAATGCATGAAAGTGAAAAGTGAAAGTGAAGTTGCTCAGTCATGTCCAACTCTTCACAACCCCATGGACTGCAGCCTACCAGGCTCCTCCATCCATGGGATTTTCCAGGCAAGAGTACTGGAGTTTCTAACCCTAATCAACCACTAGTTGTTCTCCATCTCAGTAAGATCATTTTAAATTATGGATTTATTTTAATTATAATAATATATAGTAATAAACTTTCAGAAATTTAAGAATGTGAAAATATATCTGTTACTTTGCCACACACAGCCACCATTGTAATTTTTTTTAAAGTTTATATCATCTACTATTAAATTTTCTCTTTTTAACTGAAGTAGCGTTGATTTACAATGTTGTATTAGTTTCAGATGTACAGAAAAGTGATTCAGATATATATGGGCTTCCCTGGTGGCTCAGACAGTTAAGGATCTGCCTGCAACACAGAAGACCCAGGCTCGATCCCTGGGTTGGGAAGATCCCCTGGAGAAGGGAATGGCTACCCACTCCAGTATTCTTGCCTGGAGAATTACATGGACAGAGGAGCCTGGTGGGCTACAGTCCATGGGGTTGCAAAGAGTCAGACATGACTGAGCAACTAACACTTTTCATGTTGTTGTTGTTCAGTCAGTCAGTCATGTCTGACTCTTTGCAACCCCCATGGACTGCAGCATACCAGGTTTCCCTGTCCACCGTCTCCTGGAGCCTGCTCAAACTCATGTCTATCGAGTCGGTGATGCCATCCAACCGTCTCATCCTCTGTTGGCCCTTTCTCCTCCTGCCTTCAATCTTTCCTAGCATCAGGGTCTTTTCCAGTGAGTCAGTTCTTTGCATCAGCTGGCCAAAGTATTGGAGCTTTAGCTTCAGCATCAGTCCTTCCAGTGAGTATTCAGGGTTGATTTCCTTTATGATTGACTGGTTTGATCTCCTTTCAGTCTAAGGGAATCTCAAGAGTCTTCTCCAGCACCACAGTTCAAAAGCATCAATTCTTTGGCCCTCAGCCTTCTTTATGGTCCAACTCTCACAGCAATGGAAAAACCATAGCTTTGACTAGACAGACCTTTGTCAGAAAAACAATGTCTCTGTTTTTTAATATGCTGTCTAGGTTTGTCATAGCTTTTCTTCCAAGGAGCAAGCGTCTTTGAATTTCATGGCTGCAGTCACCATCTGCAGTGATCTTGGAGCCCAAGAAAATAAAATCTGTCACTTTATATTGTTTTCCCATCTATTTGTCATGAAGTGATGGGCCCAGATGCCATGATTTTAGTTTTTCGAATGTGGAGTTTTAAGGCAACTTTTTCACTCTTCTCTTTCACTTTCATCAAGAGACTCTTTAGCTCCTCTTTGCTTTCTGCCATAAGGGTGGTGTCATCTGCGTATCTGAGGTTATTGATATTTTTCCCGGCAATCTTGATTCCAGCTTATGATTCATCCACTCCAGCATTTCACATGATGTATTCTGCATAGAAGTTAAATAAGCACGGTGACAATATACAGCCTTGACATACTCCTTTCTCAATTTGCAACCAGTTTGTTGTTCCATGTCCAGTTCTAACTGTTGCTTCTTGAGCTTCATACAGGTTTCTCAGGAGGCAGCTGAGGTGGTCTGGTATTTCCATCTCTTGAAGAATTTTCCTCAGTTTGTTGTGATCCACACAGTCAAAGGCTTTAGCATAGTCAATGAAGCAGAAGTAGATGTTTTTTCTGGAGCTCTTGCTTTTTCGATGATCCAACAGATGTTGACAATTTGATCTCTGGTTCCTCTGCCTTTTCTAAATCCAGCTGTACATCTGGAAGTTCTTGTTTCACATACTGTTGAACCCTAGCTTGGAAGATTTTGAGCATTACTTTGCTACCATGTGAGATGAGTGAAATTGTGTGGTAGTTTGAACATTCTTTGGCATTACCTTTCTTTGGGATTAGAATGAAAACTGACGTTTTCCAGTCCTGTGGTCACTGCTGAGTTTTCCATTTTCTGGCGTATTGAGTGCAGCTCTTTCACAGCATCATCTTTTAGGATTTAAAATAGCTCAGCTGAAATTCCATTGCCTCCACTAGCTTCATTCATTGTGATGCTTCCTAAGGCTCACTTGACTTCACACCCCAAGATGTCTGGCTCTAGGTGAGGATCACACCATTGTGGTTATCCAGGTCATTAAGATCTTTTTTGTATAGTTCTTCTGTGTACTCTTTCCACTTTTCCTTAATATCTTCTACTTCAGTTCAGTTCAGTTGCTCAGTCATGTATGACTCTTTGCGACCCCATGGACCACAGCATGCCAGGATTCCCTATCCATCACCAACTCCTGGAGCTTACTCAAACTCATGTCAATCGAGTTGGTGATGCCATCCAACCATCTCATCCTCTGTCATCCCTTTCTCCTCCCCTTCTCCTCTTTGTGCTTCTGTTAGGTCCAGACTGTTTCTGTCCTTTACTGTGCTCATCTTTGCATGAAATGTTCCCTTGGTATCTATAATTTTCTTGAAGAACTCTCTAATCTTTCCCATTCTATTTTTCCCTCTATTTCTTTGCATTGATCACTGAGGAAGGCTTTCTTTTCTCTCCTTGCTATTCTCTGGAACTTTGTATTCAAATGTATTCAAATCTTTCCTTTTCTCCTTTACCCTTTGCTTCTCTTCTTTTCTCAGCTATTTGTAAGGCTGCCTCAGACAACCATTTGGTGTTTTTGCATTTCTTTTTCTCGGGGATGATTTTGATCACTGCCTCCTGTACAAAGTTACGAACCTCTGTCCATAGTTCTTCAGGCACTCTGTCTATCAGATCTAATCCTTTGAATCTATTTGTCACTTCCACTGTATAGTCGTAAGGGATTTAATTTAGTTCATACCTGAATGGCCTAGTGGTTTTCCCTACTTTCTTCAATTTAAGTCTGAGTTTTGCAATGAGGAGTTCATGATCTGAGCCACAGTCAGCTCCTGGTCTTGTTTTTGCTGACTGTATAGAGCTCCTCCATCTTCAGCTGCAAAGAATATAATCAATCTGATTTCGGTATTGACCATCTGGTGATGTCCATGTGTAGAATCTTCTCTTGTGTTGTTGGAAGAGGGTGTTTGCTATGACCAATGTGTTCTCTTGGCAAAACTCTAATTAGCCTTTGACCTGCTTCATTTGTACTCTAAGGTCAAACTTGCCTGTTACTTCAGGTACCTCTTGACTTCCTACTTTTGTATTCCAGTCCTCTATAATGAAAAGGACATCTTTTTTGGTTTTAGTTCTAGAAGGTCTTGTAAATCTTCATAGAACCGTTCAACTTCAGTTGCTTTGGCATTAGTGGTTGGGGCATAGACTTGGATTACTGTGATATTGAATGGTTTGCCTTGGAAACAAACTGAGATCATTCTGTCATTTTTGAGGTTGCATCCAGGTACCGCATTTAGGACTCTTGTTGACTATGAGGGCCACTCCATTTCTTCTAAGGGATTCTTCCCCACAGTAGTAGATATAATGGTCATCTGAATTAAATTCTCCCATTCTGGTCCATTTTAGTTCACTTTTCATATATATATATATTTCATATATATATATATATATTTCAGATTCTTTTCCATTACAGGTTATTGGAAGATGTTGAATATAGTTCCCTATACTATATAGTAGGTCCTTATTGTCTATCTATTTTATTTTGGTTATTTATTTATTTATTTGTTGGCAGTGCATAGCTTGTGGGATCTTAGTTTCCTGACCAGGGATGAACCCGCACTGTCAGCGGTGACAGCATGGAATCCTAACCACCGGAGCACCAGGGAATTCCCTTGTCTATCAATTTTATATATAGTAGTGTATATCTACAAATCCCCAAGTCCTAATTTATCCTTCCTCCCTACCTTTCTCTTTTGGTAACCATAAGATTGTTTTCTATGTGAGTCTGTTTCTGTTTTGTAAGTTCATTTGTATCATTTTCTAAGATTCCACATATAAATGATAGCATATGATATTTTTCTTTCTCTAACTTACTTCACTTAGTATGATCATTTCTAAGGCCCTCCATATTGCTGCAGGTGTCATTATTTCATTCTTTTTTTGGCTGTAATATTTGTAATATTGCTACCCATATATATACACCCATGTATATATATATATATATATATATATATATATATCCCACATATATATATTGTTGTTGTTGTCCAGTTGTTAAGTCGTGTTCGACTCTTTGCGATCCCATGAACTGCAGCACACCAGGCTTCCCTGTCCTTCACTATCTCCTGGAGTTTGCTCAAACTCATGTCCATTGAGTCGGTGATGCCATCCCACCATCTCATCCTCTGTCACCTGCTTCTCCTGCCTTTAATCTTTCCCAGCATCAGCGTCTTTTCCAGTGAGTCAGCTCTTCACATCAGGTAGTCTATGTGTGCATGCATGCTAAGTCACTTAGGTCGTGTCCAGCTCTTTGTGACCCTATAGACTGTAGCCTGGCAGGCTCCTCTGTCCGTGGAATTCTTCAGGCAAGAATACTGGAATGGGTTGCCATGCCCTCCTCCAGAGGGTCTTCCTGACCCAAAAACTGAACCCAGGTCTCTTACATCTCCTGCTTTGGCAGGTTGTGTTCTTCACCACTAGCACCACCCGGGAAGCCCCAGATGTCTATGCAGTCAGCAAAAACGACCTGGAGCTGACTGCGGCTCAGATCACGAGCTCCTTATTGCCAAATTCAGGCTTAAGTTGAAGAAAGTAGGGAAAACCACTAGGCCATTCAGGTATGACCTAAATCAAATCCCTTTTGATTATACAGTGGTGGTGATGAATAGATTCAAGGGATTGGATCTGGTAGACAGTGTGCCTGAAGAATTATGGACATATGTTCATAACATTTTACGGAGGTGGTGACCAAAATCATCCCCAAGAAAAAGAAATTCAAGAAGGCAAAGTGGTTGAGGCTTTGAAAATAGCTGAAAAAAGAAGAGAAGCGGAAGGCAAAGGAGAAACAGAAGGATATAGCCAACTGAATGCAGAGTTTCAGAGAAGAGCAAGGAGAGATAAGAAAGCTTTTTTAAGTGAACAATGCAGAGAAATAGAGGAAATATATATGTGTGTGTGTGTGTGTGTATACACATACGTACGTGCACCATATACATGGGATATAGCCCATATATTAATATGTATATACAAAGGGATCAAACCTATGTCTTCTTGTGTCTCCTGCATTGCAGGCAGATTCTTTACCACTGCACCACCTGGGAAGCCCATATATATATATATCACATATATATGATACAACTTTATCATTCATCTCTCTATGGACAGTTAGGTTGTTTTCACATCTCGACTATTGTGAATAGTACTGCTACTGGTGTACATGTATCTTTTTGAATTACAGTTTTCTCCAGATATATGCCTGGGAGTAGGATTGCTAGATCATATGGTAACTGTATTTTTAGTTTTTTGAGGAACCTCCATACTGTTCTTCGTAATGGTTGCACCAATTAACATACCCACCAACAGTGTAGGAGGGTTCCCTTTTCTCTACACCCTCTCCAGCATTTAGTATATGTAGATTTTTGGTGATGGCCATTCTGACTGGTGTGAAGTGACATGTCATTGTAGTTTTGATTTGCATTTGTCTAATAATTAGTGATGTGGAGTGTCTTTTCATGTGCCCACCCACAACTGTCATTCCGATGTACATCTTGTAGCCTCCTTTTGTGTGTATGCATATATTGAATGTATTTGCAATCCTACTCTGTATAGAATTTCATATCCTGCTTTTTCTGCCTGACATCCCATATGCATTCTCCATACATGCTGGGGGGAGCAGAGCAGTGAGACACAAATAGCATCATGCGATGTAGCATTGGGTGGCAGGGTTGGGGATACAGCAGGGGAATGGAGGCTGGGATAGAGACCAGTCGTTGGAGGGGAGGCGGTGAGTTCCATCTTCCTGGGGCACTGAGGCCTTCTGCTTTTCAGAGTGGCCTGCCTCTCCGATCACCCCACTGCTGGTTCACCATCATCCTCAGATTGTCAAGAAGCAGAGAGCCGAGGTAGAGCAAACCTTGAAAGTAATGAATAGAAGGAGAACAAAAAGTTTCTGAAGAAGGAAAGTGTGTAATGGGTCCTTGCTGTCTCCTCATCCTCCTCACTTTTTTGAGTAATTACACGTAGGTGTCTGGGAGTGGGTGTGTTTATAGCAATGCCTCTTTTGCTGGAGTGCCAAAATTTCTGCTTTGTGGCACTACGCTCATGAGAAGGTAGGTAATCAAATAACAGAATGTGCAGTTGTATTGTGTCATTCTGCTGCAGCTTCAATTAGGATTACAAATAAATAGAAAACAGAGTTTGAAGTTGTAATTTCCTAAGGAGTTGGTAAGCACACCAGCACGGGATTGGGTGACAGGGGGAGTGTTCTTTACTCTCCACCCTTACTACAAATTTTGCGGTCATCTCGTGAGCTGAACAGTGACAAAATCACCTCCTGGGTAGATTTCTGACTGAAGAATAGATCCACAGGCAGGCCTTTGATGAAAAGGCATTTCATAACTTTTAAATCTTTGTTGCATTAGAGTTGATTTGGTGCAGGATAACGGTGTCTGTGGCCAGGATGAAAACACCCATGACTGTTCTCCATCATTATCACGTCAGTGGTGGGGATGGAGTTCCTGGTCCCTGAAGGTGGAGGACAGGGCTGTGTTGGAAAAGCAGGCGGGATTGTCTGTGTGGGGCTCTTAGTTGCTTTGACGGCATTGTTGTTCCACCCAGGTGTGACTTGGCACACCCTGTACCCTGCCCCTCAGCTTCCCGGTGGAGCTGCTGGCTGCTTTTTTGAAAGCAGATAGTGTGTGTCTCTGACAGGCTGTGGGCAGGAGGCGGATGGTCTTGCCGCTATGCCTAAGGGCAGGCACAGTGCCAGCCCAGCTTAGCACTTGGCGTTGGAGGGAACAAAAGGAGTAGGAGGTGATGCTGTGGGCTCTGGAAGGAGCACGTGTCTCCTCCTTACCTCCCAGCGAGGAGCATCCACAAAGATAAGGTTTGACAAGGCAGCATCTCATGGGGAGCAAAGAACTGTTCCTTTGCTCTGGAGGGAAGGGAACCTGGTTTCTAGAGTGTCTAGGGAGTGTAAGCTTCTATAAATCGCAGAGAAGCATAGGAAGCAACTTAAAGTCCTATGTGTACTCTTAGTGACACACCTGGTCATTCATCTTTAATAAAGACAAAAAAAAAAAAAAAGACAAAAAAGCCTCATTTAAGACATTTACCCGTGCCTTTAAGTAAACTAATATTGATCTGACACTCGACATGTGTCTGAATTTTTACTTTTTCTGTATTTGGAGCAAGGATCCGTGTTTAGTAAGCATTTTCCTGTGCCAGTGTCTGCAGTGAAGCTTTATTCATTCTGGTTGATTCCACTGAGTGCCTGCTGCATGCCAGGCTGCTTTTCTCGGGCATTAGGGTGGCTAATGAGGCAAGCGTGGTCTCTGCCCTCATTGAGCTTGTATTCTGAGAAAAATGCTGCCTTTCCAGCTACTCAAGGGACTGGCAGTTGGCTAGGGAAATCTTGGTTAAGGGAACTTAGCTTTTTGGGCTAGGGTAACAAAATACCATAGAACAGGTGTCTCATCAACAACAGACATTTATTTCTCATAATTCTGAAGGCTGAGGAGTCTCGCTCTCAGGTTCCTTTTATAAGGACGCTACCACCTGATGCTAAGAGCCAACTAGTTGGAAAAGACCCTGATGCTAGCAAAGATTGAAAGCAGAAGGAGAAGGGTGTGGCAGAGGATGAGATGGTTGGATGGCATCATTGACTCAATGGATATGAGTTTGAGCAAACTCCAGGAAATAGTGAAGGACAAGGAAGCCTGATGTGCTGCAGTCCCTGGGGTTGCAAAGAGTCGGATATGACTTAATGTCTGAACAACAACCACCACAACAGATCCCATTCATGAGGACCCCACCCTCATGACCTCGGGACCTTCTCAAGGCTCTATCACCTAATGCATCACCTTAGGGGTTATGATTTCACTGTGTGAGTTTATAGCTGGGGCTGAGAGTAGAGGGAAGCCCAGCCAGCCCAGTTATTTCTTGTGTCCACATACAGCCTGAACTGTGGACTGTGGCCACCGTTTGTGAGCATTGGCTGTTCCTGGGGCCGTTTGTGGGAATAAAGGCTCCTCTCTTCTGACTTCTGCTGTGGCTGACGGGGAGCCTGGCCTGGAGAGGCTGCCACACCCAGGACGTCTGGCCCTGGAAGGAACTTTCACACCAAATCTCAGAGTCCAGATGGACTTCTCCTGTCAAGACCAGCTTGCCTGGGAGGCCTGTGATGAAATGTCATTCCTGAATCCAGCTCGAAGCCGTGGCTGATGTTTTTTTTTTTTTTTTTTTTAATGATTTTATTTATTTATTTTTGGCTGTGCTGGGTCTTCCTTGCTTTGAGGGCTTTTCTCTAGTTGCGGCAAGTGGGGGCTACTCTCTAGTTGTGATGAGTGGGCTCTTCATTGCAGTGGCTTATTTGTTGTGGAGCTTGGGCTCTAGGCGTGTGGGCTTCAGTAGTTTCAGCACATGGGCTCAGTAGTTGCAGCTCCCGGGCTTAGTTGCTCCGTGACATGTGGGATCCTCCCGGACCAGGGACCAAAACTGTGTCTCCTGCATTGGCAGGCAGATTCTTTATCACTGAGCCACCAGGGACACCCTGTGACTGATTTTTTTGTGGGCTTGCCATTAGTTGAAATTTGGACTGGAATGGCATTCTGGAGCTGATCGGTTCCCCTGTATGGTACACAGGGCAGCTTGGTCCCCTGAAGCGTGGTCTGGACTGTTCTGATGGGGAGCTAGTTTGTAATATTTACTGTTTTTGGTGCCCGGAGCTGCACTTTCAGGTGAGGATCCAGGAGCGAGAGGAGCAGGAGGGGAACAGAGGAGCTGAGAACTCAATTTTTCATAGAGTAACACAATAATACAGTTGTGTATTCCCATAATATCCCTTCAGTTTCTTGGGGTCTGGAGTTGCATCTATTTTTAAAAACACTTGGACCAATAACTCTGCTTTATGCAGACCGACTGGAGGGTCTCTGGCTTGGAGATTTAATGTAAGATAAACTCTAAATGGGGTGGCCCACAGCAAGACAGCCTGCAGTCTTAGGCAAGCAAGTTTTCTTAAATAAGCTGGGAGGATGATGGAAGTGCTGCTCTGTTGGGCTCTGCCCCAGTGCAAAGGGCTCTCTGTGAACTGGGCAGTTGGGTGGTCGCTGGGGAGCTGGCAGGGGAAGCTGTCCACTGGTTTCCTGTCGGCTCCATGGTCCATGCTAGCGGGTGTCCCGCTGGAGCTCCAGAGGGCAGGGAGGCTCCTGAGAAGGAGGCTTTGGGGAAGCTGGGCACTTTTCACCTGGCGATGTCCTGGAGGATCATCCTGGCATCAGGACTGTGGTCTCTTGGCCCTTTGGAACAGGGCACTGCAGGCTTACATTTGGCATTAGGGTGCTGTGTTCTGCTGACTGGTTTGAAGCAGGTCTCAGGGCAAGCCACAGTGAATTGGGATATTTGTCTTGGTCCATCTCCCATGAGTGTAGATCTCTACCTTTGCTGTCTAGAACTCATTTTCTAAAACTTTTTATTTTATATCAAAATAGAGCCGATTAACAATGTTTTGATAGTTTCAGGTGGACAGCCAAGGAACTCAGCCATACACAGAGATGTATCCATTGTCCCCCAAACTGTCCTCCCATCCAGGCTGCCACATAACATTGAGCAGAGTTCCCTGTGTAATACAGTAGATCCTTGTTGGTTATCCATTTTAAATATAGCAGTGTATACATGTTCATCCCAAACTCCCTAACTATCCCTTCCCTCCATCCTTGCTCCTTGGCAACCATAATAAAACCTATTCGTTTTTTGGAAAAGATTCTCCCACTGAGATTCACAGCCACCGGCCTAAGCTCTGGTAACAGCAATGATGTGTTTCTGGGACCCCTGCCAACAGGACCCCCAGCTACAGGCTGTCCTCAGGCTTGTCCTAATCTTCCAAGATTTCAATAGTATTAACCAATAAATCGTAGTCAAGTGACTCACCTCTTATTCCAGTATTTGGAATCACAGGGCTCTTTTTCTTTCCTTTTTAATAGGGTCCCCACTCTCTTCTATTCCTGCCTTTTTCCCTGAACATTCTGTTGCCTCTTTGTCTGTCCCAGGATTTTGAAACATTCTTCAGTCCTTTTCATCTTGTTTCTTTCCTTACTTCACCAGGATCCCCACAACCAGCCAGAACATTTGAGAGGCCACTTTTCTCTCTGCTCCAGTTCTCTGAATGGTTCTTTGGTCATTGTCTCAAAAAAATTAAAACCCCCATTGTTTCCCAGTCTAGTGTGCTTGACTGGTGAGGTCGTTATGAATTAATCATCTTTGAGGATCCCCCTAAATGTCAGGTTGGAGCTGTTCCAAGCTGCTAAGAGCAGGGCAAGGTTACATTTTTTTGTTGTTGTTGTTTAAATCCGATTAAATACAGCTCCAGGATCCACCTGCCACAAGTAGAGGTGGGCCCTGCATCCAGAGTTCTCAGGACTCCCCCCAGAGTTGTAGGAGAGTCCAGAAGAGCCCCTCCATGTGTGGCTACTGTGGCTCGCCCAGCTCTGCCCAGGCCAGCAGAGGACTGTGGGGTTGAGCAGTCCCACTCCTTGGCAAGCAGGGTCACCGTGAGCCTGGCTTACATACTTGATCCTCACAGGCTCTCACCCCACTTCTGAGGTCCTGCTACCTCAGCATTGCTATGTCTGGTCAAGTTCAGGTCCCCACACCCTGAGACCCTCCACTTGCATCTGGAGAAGACGCAAGCCGATGCCCAGGTCCAGGCCTTCCCCGGGAGGGAGCCTTGGCCCTCTCCCATCTCAGGAGTTGGCTCAGAGACCTTCAAAGTACAGACACTTCTGTCCAGGGATAGTCCTTCAGGGCAGACAAACAACTTCTTCCAGCCCTGAAACCTTTCCCATAGGGGTAAATAATCAGAAAAAAGAATCATCCACTCATCCAATAAGTATCAAGAATTTGTCAGAACGAATAAAAGGCTTGCCGTCCTCCTGGGAGGAGGGAAAACCATCTTGCTTTCATTTCTGAAGAGTCTACAAGATACAGGTAACTTTTCAACGTATTATCTCACCAAATTAAATTCCCAGTAGGTCACCTTGCTACACACAGCTTTTCTTGTGAAGGAAATGCCATCGCTGTATTCTAGGGGGACACTTGGGCAGAGATGAAGCGGATGTTCAGAGTCGCAAAGTCGATGGAGCAGGAAGCCAGTCTCAGGTCTTCTGAAGCCAATTCCAGTGCTTTCTCCACCTGCCATGATCAATGGAACTTGGGTGGGGGTAGGAGGAAGACCTGCAGAAAATTGTTCTTGTCTCAGGATCTTCTCAAGAGGAACAAGAGAAACCTAGAAAATTCACTTAGAATGTTAAAGACCAAGGGAACGGCATGATTAGCACCACTGCACTTTAACTCTCCTTTGACTTGCTTTTCTATTTCTTGTTATTGTTTGTTTGTCATTAGACTGCAGGTGCTCTTGTAGTCTCAGTATGTCCACAGTCATCCTTTGTTGGAAGCATGCCTGAGTGAATGAGTGAATGAATGAATGAGCACCATAGGAATTTGAGGGGTGGGCCTTGAAGGATGGGTATTCTTTGGATGGACTGAATGGAGTGACCAATCACAGTTCAGGCAGGTGGGGGAGGATGGTGGGGAAAAAAGGGAGATAAAGCCTGATTGGAGCATAAAACAGCTTTATTGAGATAGAATTCACCCCTTTAAGATGCACAATTCAGTGGTTTTTAGTATATTCACAGAGTTGTTCACCCATCACTACAATCAATTTTAGAATGTTTTCATCACCCCAAGAAGAAACCCCCACAGTCTTAAACACCATCCCCCAAGCCTACCATTTCCCCAAAGCCCTTGGCAATCACCAATCTACTTTCTGTCTTTCTGGCTTTTTCTACTTTGAGCACTTCATGTCTATGGAATCCTACAATACACGATGGTTTGTGCCTGTCTTTCACTTGGTGTACTGTTTTCAGGGTTCTCCTGTGCTGTGGTGTCTGCCAGGGCTCCCTTCTTTTCTGTTGACAGCATGGATGTGGACTGGGCATCTGGAATGTACCCAAGTTAGGCACAGGGACCCCTACCTTGAAGCTCTTGGGGCAGGAACCTGACTGAATCATATGGGTATTATGGGAATCTCAGCGGGCTTCCCAGGTGACTCAGTGGTAAAGAACACTCCTGTCAATGCAGGACACACAAGAGATGTGGGTTCGATCCCTGGATCAGGAAGATCTCCTGGAGTAGGAAATGGCAACCCACTCCAGCATTCTTGCCTGGAAAATTCAATGGACAGGGGAGCCTGGCGGGCTCCAGCCTGTGGGGTCGAATAAGAGTCAGACACGACTGAGTGCACATGCTCACACGCATACACAGAGTGGACAGCGGGGGGTGTCTGGAGACAGAGATCAGCATGGATGCTTATGTGGGTTTCTTGGTAGAAAGTGAGGAAAGTCAGAATCAGGGAAAAGAAAGAGAAGCATGAACAGGCAAGATGTTGAGGAAGACACATCAGTAGGACCTTCTACAATGTGTTTAAGGGACCTGGGATAGAGAGCTGGCATTCTGACCTGGGACACGGGGACCTGGAACAAGAAGAGACAAGTTTTCACTTGTGCCTGGGCTGTTGGAGTGATGGCAGGTACAGCGATCAGTTGGCTGGAGGGTTCTGGAGGGAGGACCTGGGAGACAAGGGCTCTTTCCTTGAGGAAACTGCCTTTGAGAGAGAGAGAGAGGATCCACCTGAAAGTCAGACCCTTGGAACAGCTGGCAGTCTGTGATGGGTGCTGAGTTGCCCACAGGGAGGTGAGCACAGATCAGGATAGTCCGGGGGGTGCTTTCTGGGAGGCAGGGGCCAAACTTCCTCTGAAGGATGGATGAGCCATGAATAAATAGGCACAGAGGAGGGGAAGGAATATTCTGGATCCTAGCCAGGCAAATAGCAGGAACAGGGGCACTGGGTAGGAGAGAGGGAATGTGGGTCCAGCCCTAGGCTGGAACCTGCACTGTGCAGAGAAGCTCAGAAAACCAACAGGGCAGGTGGGGTGGTGTCAACACAACAAAGAAACACCTACAGAGGAGATTTTATTATTATTACTATTCTACAGATGTGGAAACTAAGATTTAGAAGAATTAAGTGCTTACCCTAAGTCATACATCTAAAAATTGCTGAACCTGGATTCTTAAAAAGCTTTCATTTGGATGTAAAGGAAAGGCAGTGATAATGGCAGCATGTTTTAGACTGGACAGACTTAGTAGATAGAGTCTAGGAAGCTTCTAGACTGGCAACCCACTCCAGTGTTCTTGCCTGGAGAATCCCATGGACAGAGGAGCCTGGCAGACTACAGTCTATAAGGTCACAAAGAGCTGGACACGACTGAGCAACTTAGCACCAGGAAGCTTCTCGAGTTAAGATTTGAGTTCAAGGAACACGAATTGGGGGCTGGGCATTTGGGCTTCAAAGCTGAGAAAGACACCCTCCTGACCCCGGGTCTCCTGGATGATCAGAGAAAGGACAACCTCATATACACAGCCTGCCTGCTTCTCTCCACCTCCATGCTGTGCAGGAGACGATTGTTGAACTGATGCATGAATTCTTAAACAGCAGTTGGCCTGGGGAGCTCCTTCTCCCTTCCACCTGGCATGTGGGCATCTGAGCAAAGACATAGAACAGAGAAAGTGCGGTGAGATCCCCGGGCGAGGGGTTCAGTGTGGGTGGAGGAGGGTGCGTGGTGGGGGCAGCGTGGGGGGCAAGCAGGGAGGTGAGTGAGGATGCTACGGGAAGAAGCAGGTGAGGGATGCACCGTGTGGACCAGTGATGGCAGAGCAGCATTTGTCTCCTCTGAGGGAGTTTCTTGAACTTTCCTTGCCCCTTGTGTAACCAGTCCCAGCACAGTGGGGCTTCCCAGATCACCCCCTACCTGTTCCACCACCTACCCCAGCATCCTGCTTTGCTCGGTCAGGGCCCTTCCATTCTGTATGGAGGCGCTAAATGGGTCTCCAGCAGCTCCAGAGGAAGAGATCCATTTAAACTGCAGGTCCTGGGGAGGAGGCTTGGGTAGAGGAGTCCTCACTGAGTTCCTGCATTTTGCAGCCTTCTGGAACTGAGCAGCTTTTAGAATTTCAAGCCACAATTTGTATTCAAATGAAGGTCATTTGAAAGGTGTAACATAGTAAACAGCCATTATTTCATTTTGATGGTGGCACTAAAATTATAGTGTTGGTTGAATTATTTTAGTGTAGGACCATTTACCGCTCCCTGAAACACTTAGAGGGGTTCTCAGAATGTGGTGATGATCCTAAAATTAGAAGAAAATTAAAAAGCACAAAGCTGTGGGGGTGTCAGTGTCATTTGGGGGAGACGACCCCTGGTGTGTGGGCTACTTTCTCCATCCTGTTCAAGTTCATCATGCTTTCTTTGCACATCACAGGTGTGGGGAGCGTCTACCATCTGCACGTGGAGAGGGGGTATCTTAGCGCTTTGAACTGTGGGGCCCAAAGGAATGTCCCCCCAGCCCCGCCTGTACGTCATTCAAGTCCCTAGAACCCTACCGCTGGGACTTGTCTCCCTTGGGCTTTCTTCCAGGGAGAAGCACCCTGGGAGGAAGCCCCTGGGAGAGGCAGCTGGCTAGCTCCTCCCACTGCCCCTTACTGCCGGTCTGGCAGGAGCACTCGCTGAAGACGCAGGTCACTTGCAGTCATGCTTAGGGCTTGCCCTTTAGGGGGCCTATGAGTTCAGGGTGGAGTCAAGGGCCAGCACTGCGTTTCCTGATGGGCAATTACCCTTCTGCAGCCACCAGACGTCCGGAAGCCGTCCTCTCTTCCCGTGGGCCTGGGACTCCTCTGTCTGGCCAGGTGGGGATGGATGAGCCTTTGGGTGGGCTGAGGAGATGGGTCCCCTCTGGGGACTCTTGCCATCTTGGCGGCACCAGGAATCAGGAGCTCATGGAAAGGTAGACCCAGGAGAGACTTAGGCCCTTCCTCTTTCGTGGTGCGAATCCAGAAATTGAGGCCCAGAGGGATGTGACTCCTGTAAGACGGCACAGCAAGTCAGTCACAGACCCAAGACTTGGTCAAAACCCTGGGGCTTCCTTTCTGTGAATTGATGTGTGTTTTACATTTCTGTTTCCCATCAGGAACTCTTGGGTCAGTTGTTTGCTGAGTTCAGAATGCTCTGGATTTCGGAAGAGTCATGGCTGTGTGTGCTGGCTCAACTCCAGTGGCTTCAATTGTTGTTCAGTCGCTCAATTGTGTCCGACTCTTTGTGACTCCATGGACTGCAGCACGCCAGGCTGCCCTGTCCTTCACCACCTCCTGGAGCTTGCTCAATCAAACTCATGTCCATTGAGTCAGTGATGCTATCCAACCATCTCATCCTCTGTTGCCCCCTTCTCCTGCCTGCAATCTTTCCCAGCATCAGGGTCTTTTCCAATAAGCAAACTCATTGATATTTCTACAGCGAAACAAACGAATATTCACTCCAAGTGGGGTAAATAAGGGCAGGAGTTGTGTCAGTTCGGGTTAAGTCTCACCAGCACATGCTGCCAAATTTAAGAAGAAAACTGGCTTTCTTGAGCTTTTCAGCTTTCAAAATTTCCAATAAAGGATGTGTCCATCTAGGTCTAGTAGTGACATATACTCCTGGAGAAAAAATTGAAAGGTTAAAAAATACATTTTTAGAAGAACATTGCAGTTGCCCCCAATTTTACCAATTTCTAGACTTTGCCTCTGTATTTATACATAGTTAGAGTCTTACTGTGTACAGTTTTGTACCCTACTTTTTCCACTTTGTTTTACAAAATAAACACTTTTCTATGTTTTTGGAGTTCTCAAGCCCTTTTGAAGTGCATAGTGCTGGGAGCTGGGTGTCTTGACTCTCAGCCTGGAGCTTTTCTGCCTACAGCACTTGCTGCTTCTCCACCCGTCAGACAATTGCCCCACTTCCTACCCCTCCCTCTCCCCCGCAGTGGATCCTCCTAGCTCCCGGAATGTTCTCCAGCCTCTGGGAGGCCCTATGAAAATGGGCCTGGCTGAGACCTCCAGGATCTGTGTTGGGGGAGCCGTCTCTGGGGCAGAGCTCAGGGGTTGTTTCCAGGATGTTCCCTCTCTGTACTGGCCACAGGGAACTGAGAAATGCATCAGCTTGGACAGTGAGGGCAGGTTTTGGAGAGGTAGCTGTGTGTTTTTGCACATGTGGTTGCTGGAAGGAGGGGCAGAGGGGGGTCTTCACCAGGCTTCCCACGATTGGGTGGAACAGCCCTTGAAGCAATTGTTTCCTGCCTGTATTACCTGTATTTCACACCCAAGAGCCCCTTGTTTGTTTGCTGGGGTGTCAAGTACATCTCCTGGGATCCAGGGCCCCTGCTCAGAGTCGCCGCCAGCATTGTCCACGTGCCGGCTCCCTGTCCCTAGGGAGGTAGCAGAGAGTGGCTCCAGGACATGGGTCTTTGAGAGGACCCCCTGGCCACCTCCCCTCCACCTGCAGGGGTCCTTCTTCAGTTCCCTGAAGTGGCCCCAGGTGAGTACACTCACCTGGGAGCGTGTGAGAAGAAGGGGAGGCAGTCCTGTCTCAGTAGCTCTGTCTGCCCGACCTTGGGTTTGATGGGAAGCAGGTCACTGAAGATGACTGGTCCAGGCAGGCAGACTTCCTAGAGATGGGAATTTCAGCCTACTGACTCTGAAGTCCTTTCTGGGTAGGGGAGCCTCTGAGCTGTCCTTCTTATACTTTTCTAGATGGTCATCCTCCATAACTCTGCATGGGGTTTGGGAAGAGCCACTAGAGCTTATGGAATGTGCTGGGTGCTTGAGTCCTGTTTGCTGTCTTTATTCTGTTACTCTCCCCTGAGGCGGGTCGTCCATTGTGAATTCCAGAAAGAAGCCCAGAGTGTGTGTTGGGAAACCCACATTCCTGGAAATCTTTCCTATCTCAATGTCTTCAGAAAATATATTTTCTTTCAGAAGGAGCTAGTTTTTAAGTCCTGTGTAACTCCCTCTACCTTGTCCCTCCCAACCCCTACCTCAGTCCTTCCCTCACATTCTGGCTCTGCTGGCCACTTTCAGGTTCCCAAGGCACTGATGCCGTTGCAGCCATAGGCCTGTGGTACCCCCACTCCCTCTTCCTCGCTTACCTCATTTGTTAACTCTTAACTAAGTCTCAGAGAAGCAATGGCACCCCACTCTAGTACTCTTGCCTGGAAAATCCCATGGACGGAGGAGCCTGGTAGGCTGCAGTCCATGGGGTCGCTAAGAGTCAGACATGACTGAGCGACTTCACTTTCACTTTTCCCTTTCATGCACTGGAGAAGGAAATGGCAACCCACTCCAGTATTCTTGCCTGGAGAATCCCAGGGACGGGGGAGCCTGGTGGGCTGCCGTCTATGGGGTCGCACAGAGTCGGACACGACTGAAGCGACTTAGCAGCAGTAGCAACTAAGTCTTAGCTTAAATCTCAATCCCCCAAACTTACCAGGTACCCCATCAAAATCTGCCATCATACCATGTGCTGTGCCTTCATATACCATCACATCATGTCTTTATGTGTTTATTTTAGTGTTTTGTTTTATTTCATATTTATTTTCTCTACAAAACTGTATACATAATTTGTGCACCTCTCTAGCCCAGGGCCTGGCATATGGTGGTCAATCAATAACTAGATCTGTTGAATGGATGGATGGATGATTGGGTGAATGGACGGATAGATCAGTGGATAGATGGATGGATGGATGACTGGAAGGATGGAAAGGTGGATGGATGGATAGCTAGATAAGTAGATGGATGAGTGGATAGATGGCAAAATACCAAATACTTCTGGGGCATTCCATAAAAATTAAGCTAAGCATCTCAAAATGTCTCTAAATCCATCCTACATTAGCCAACTGTATTCTGACTCTTTTGGTCACACATTACAGAAGAAAACTTGAGCCATCTTGAGAAAAAAGAACTTATTGTGAGGGTATAGGAATATCTCACAGAGGGAAGTAAGCTTAGGTAGAAACTGGAGCAGGAGACTGGAAGGCCATCCAGATTCTCTCTGCACTTCATGTCTCTCTGCACATTGCTTTGCTTCGTTTCTCGGCAGACAGGCTTGGTTCTGTTCTCAGTCCCACGCCTGGACACTGATCCCTTAGTCCTGTATTCATACCTTATCAAGCCAGCCACATAAAGAGGCAACTGGCAGGCCCTCAAATCTAGTCCCAGATGCCCGGGGCAGAGAGTCTGGGGTCGGGGGTGGGGCAGGATCACAGGTGTGGACTGTGAGGACACCTCCTGTGGTGTGGGGGTCACCTCCCAGAGAAAGGGATCAAATGCTGGCTGTGGATCTTGTTCCCAGCTCTGGCTGAAGTTCTTGCCTCCCACTTGACCATCTGGCCGGACGCCTGTGAGGTCCTAGGCCTGGAAGCCTGCACTAATTAGGCTCCCAGCTCAGCTGCGAGCCCAGGAAACCTACCCATTTGGAGCAGAGGGACAGCGGGGCTGACCTGCAGAGCTGAGATGAGCCCAGCCTGGTTTTGAGAAGAGTACAGAGGCTGTAGCCACAGTGCCCCCCACCCCTTGGTCAAGACTTCATAGCTTTGCCCTGGGGTTGCATCAGACACCGACCGTGGAACAGGAAGCAGCCAGAGTCCAGCTTCTTCAGACCAGCCTGGCTGTTCCCCACCCCAATTGAGGCAATGTGCTGCCATTTCAGAACAGGAATTTTCTCCACAAAAAGAAAGAAACCTCTTTATGCGCTTTTACAATGCAGAATCTAATTTCAGTTTCAATAAGGGAAGGCACCATTATATCACCCTCCTTCAGTGCCTCTTGTCATTACGTTGTATTTTTAAAAATACTTTCATCGGGGGCCCGATATACACTTACAATCTCTCTGCATTTATTTTCTTTTAAGAACACATATAATAAAACTCAAAGTTAATAGCATGAAAATAATTTCTACAATAACAGTTGTAGCAAATCTTAGAATTGCCAGGGCGAAGGTGGCTAGACAGAGTGAGGCAATTACGTCTATTATTAGCAGCACGCAGGAAGGATTGATGTACAGTGGGCTGCGTGTAAGCAGAAGCCTTCGGACGTGAACTACATTTTAATAGTGAAATTCTCATAGATTATAACTCCCTTCATTAACATTTTCACACACCGCTGGCTAACAAATGAGGAGAGAGGCCTCTGGACTCTCAGATTTATCGTGTGCTGGGTGCTCTCTGCACCTCTGTATGGGCAAGAGCTTCGTCTTTTCACCTCTGACGACCGGCAGATTAACTCTTCCTGGGCTGACCTGCTTCCTTCTGGGATGGGAGAACATTCTGGAAATGCAGGCTTTGCACTGGTGGACTGGTAAGGGGTTGCACCCAGGTCCAGCCCTCCTGGGACGCATTTCCCTGTTGGCCCCCCAAGGGTGGATGTGAGAGGATGGAGGGTCCAAGGAAGCAGGTCAGAACAGGCCTGGGCTCTGCTGCCTCACAGCAGCCTTCAGGGCAGCCTCCTCCCAAGACCATCCCTGTTCAGGTGCTCCAGTCACCAGGTGGGGTGGGGGTCCTTTCAGCATCAGGGGATGGTTGTTTGATGGAGGTGATGCTAGTGGTGAAGGATCCATCTGCCAAGCGGGAGACACAAGAGACTGATTTCGATCCCTGGGTAGGGAAGATACCCTGGAGGGGGAAAATGACAACCCACCCCAGTATTCTTGCCTGGAGAATCCCATGGACAGAGGAGCCTGGTGGCCTACAGTCCATAGGGTCGCAAAGAGTTGGACATGACTGAAGTCATACACAAAGGCTACCAAAAGACTAGATTTCCTTTTAGCAAAAGTCAAGCAGCCTCTGTCCCCCAGCCAAGGAAGGAAACAGCCCACATGGGACAGAGGGAGTTTGGGCCAGGGCTTGCTGGGCAGAGCAGATCCCAGACAGAGGGAAATGGATTCTGATCAGGGTCAGGGTAGACTGACTGCCCATGGGGACAGTCTTGTCCTGAGAGAGGCTGAACATTTTTTACAAACGACTTAAACACCACAGTGCTTGCTCCAGAGGAATTTATAATCTAATGACTGAGGATTTGGAGGAAAGGGTAGCATTCTTGGGTCATTTACTAACAATTGTCTGTGGTTGCATACAAACCGTAATAGTGAGCACTGGGCATGTGGAGAAATGCCATTCAAGGTCACCTCGTCAATCAGGGAAGGCTTCCTGGAAGAGTCTGCAAGTCTTCAGGTCTCTAAGAAGGTGGTTCCTGGTATATTGTCTACACTTGGTGGCAAGTGGGTTACAAAAACACTGAGGATAGGAGTTAATGCTAGGAGAACGTTCCCTCGCCCTACACCTTTGCAACAGTGGGGTGAATTTTTCAGCCCAGCCTCCCTTGGCTATTTGCTTTCAGGACACAAACCCTTGGTGACTCAGGGGCCAAGATCTTACACATTGTCATGCAGACTCTGCGATTTGTTTGGACCCCCAGTGGCATTAGGGACCCCTGGGGTCAGTTTACCCCAATGCGCCTTTGGGTCTCTGAGTTCAGATGAGCATTTTAGCAGACTTCTCAAAGATTATCTGATCCAGGCCTTCTCATCTCTGTCTGCCCATTATCATTGCTTGGGGGGACTTTTAAAAGCACTGGTGCCAGGGGACCTCAGAGACTTTACTTAAAATGGTCTGAGCTGAGGCTCAGGTGCCCTAAAGAATCTAATGTCCAACCCATGTGGAGGACCCCTGTGATCACTCAGGCAGGTGAACTGCCCTTCAGGTGCATTAGCTGAAGGAATGTAGGTCTGACCAGAACAGTTCGGCTATGGACAAGTGGGGGTGTTTACAGTGCCGCTTGCTCTTCCTTGCTCTTCTTGGACAACTTGCAGATAGCCTTTGCTATTTGATACAATGGAAGATTTGTTTGTTGTTGTTCAGTCACTAAGTCATGTCTGACTCTTTCTGACCCCATAAACTGTAGCATTATAGGCTTCCCTGTCCTTCACTATCTCCTGGAGTTTGCTCAAATTCATGTCCGTTGAGTCAATGATGTCATCCAACCATCTCATCCCCTGTCACCCCCATTTCCTCTTGCCCTCAATGGACCAGATCCCATAGGATGGTGAAAAGGGGCCGCCTTGCCCTTGGTCCCAGGAATCCAGGTTTCCCTTCTTCCCCATCACTCCTTCCTTCCCTCCTCCATTCCCAGCCTGTGCCATGTGGTACCCACTGCAGCCTCGTGGTCCCTTGGTGAGCATCATCTGCAGTGAGAGCTGGCTTCTGTAATCTTTGATCTCCTCCTGTAACTCTGTGGGGCTCATCTCTGTTTGACTCTGGTGCTGAACCATCAGCAGATGCTTCTCGGCCTCCCCTCCCTCCTTCCCAGGAACATTATCCTTTAACTAAAATCAATAGACCCAGGACATGCCTGGAATCTAGAAGTTCGTCTTTCCCAAGTTCTGTTTTCCTATCAGAGTTCTCCTAGTGGCCATCACTGGGCCATGCAGGGCTGGGAGAACGGGAGTGTGTTCAGGGCTAGGGGCTCAGATGGGCTCCCCTGCTGTGGACGGGTGGCATGGGTGTGCTGGGCTGGAGGGTTCTGCTGGGAACAGGACTGGGATGCTCTGAGAGCTGGTTCTGGGCTTCCTTCCCTGTGCAGGGCTCCCTCCTGCGTCCTGGCACCCCATCAAGTGTTAAGGAGCTCAGGAGCCAAACCTAATGAAAACCCAGTCTCATTTTGCATAATCAGGCGCTATTGAAATGATCCTTCCAGTGCTGCATGCTGCAAATTAGCAATCTGACTTATATACAATAAAAACCCGAGTATTGTACCAAGTGATACTTCTTAGGTGGTGGAGACACAGATGGAAATTCATTTAATGAACTACAAGTCCCCGAATGGATCCTAAACTTCTTGTAATTACCCTGGAAAAAAACCCCAGTAGAAACCAAAAAAGAAGCCTTTTGTATTCCCTCCCTCAGCCCCCCCAAGTCCCCCTGCTTCACACCAGCTAGCTTTCTCCATCTCTAAGATTGCCCTGTCGGAAATGAGCATCTTTATGTGAAGAGTTCTTCAGGGCCTGGCCAGTGGGTAGATTAGCCAAGTCCTTCCTCCCGCCCCAGATTCTGACAATAGCGTGATTTGCAAAGACTTTCATGCTGAACAGAATGTGACTGAAGTGATACTGTGGAGAGTTTTGCCCAGGACCCCGGTGTCAGCCTGGGCATGATCTGGCTGGCTGCCCAGGGGGTCAAGGAGACCTGATCGGTGAAGCCCTGGGCAGACAAGAGTCTAGATGGAGATCCTCCTCAGCAGGTGATTCAAGCTTCCACCTGGTAGTTTTCCTTGAAAGATACTGTTCCACTGTGGGAGGCCATCAGAAGCGGTCCCCTCAGCCTGGAGGTGCTTTCTCTTCTGTTGAGGCTGGAGAAGCGGGGGGACAAGAGGGATGGAGGTGCCTCAGGCACACTAGGGCAGAGCTGAGGACCACTCCTTGGGGGAGCCACCTCCCACATCTCACCATCAGGGACCCATCTGGGACCATCCTTCTCCCAGGGGACAGGTCCACGGAACGAACGTGGCAGCCACCAAGTTGCCACAGTGGATAAGTATCACAACCTGTTTCATATTTATTATGGGCAACAATTTGACTAACAGAATTTAGATTAATAACATTCAGGTCGGAGAAGTAATTTCCTTTGAGAAAGCGATTTACATGCACTCTGCCAGAAAGAGCCGTCGCTGCTCCCTCGTTGCGTCAGCTCACATAATGAAGTTGAAAATAGCATGGAAGGTTAATAGGTCCGACTTATCTCCTTAGAACTGAAAAGGAAGATTTACAGTGTGGAGGCTATTTTGCATATTTCGACTGGGAATTGAAAGGGTTTTTTTTTTTTTTCTCTGCCAAACAACCCATGGTTCAAGGTATCTGCTTTGTTATTGCTCTGAAGTGAGGCAGTAAACCTCTTCATTTGGGTGGTGGCTGTATCCTTTACGAAGAGCCATTGCCCTGGCCAAGAGCCTGGTGTGGATGCTGGTGCTGCTGCGAGAAGAGTCTACTTTGAAAGGAGAGCCTTTTGACTCTGGAGGGTCACATTGTTGGTTTGCTGATGACTAAAAGAGGTTTAAATATTTCCACCACCTGGATGTATCTTGTGAAGAATTTGTTTATTTTGTCATCATTGTTGACTGCCCCTAGAGCAGGGGGCTGGGATGGGTGGTCTATTACTCAGCAGTTTTCTGCCAGTGATAAAGTTGGGGTATGTTGTTTAGGAAGAATGAGAGAATGGATACTGGTAGCACAAATGCTTAGTGTATTTATTTTTAATTTTTCTTGTTTTCTGTTAAATGCATTTGAATGATAAAATTCCCCGTAAGTAGTGTTTAAGCTGTGTTCCACAATTTTTTTTCCTCCCAATGTTAATATTATGAAAAATTTCAAACACAAAGTGGAGAGAATTGTAGCCAACGTCCTTATAGCCATCTCTTTAACATTTTACTCTATTTGCCTGATTACATATCCATTCATGTATCTATTTATCAGTTCATCTTACTTTTGGATGCATTTCATAGTGAATTGCAGATAACAGTACATGTCACTGCTAAATGTTTCGGAATGCATATTATGAACTGTTTATTTACTTTTTAAGGTAAAATTTACATACGGTGAATTGCATAATTTGAAGTGTGCCTTTTGATGAGCATTGACAGATGCATACACTCACATGACATGTCTATTAAGATATAGACATTTCTATTAACCCAAAAGGACCCCCCTTTTTTTTTCTCTCCAGTCAATATACACCTCCCACAGGCAGACACTGTTTCAATAATTTTTTTCACCAGATTGTTTTTGCCTGTTCTAGAACTTCATATAAAAGAATTCATTATCACATGTACTTTTTTGGATAAGATTTCCTTCACTCAGCATCTTTTTGAGATTCGTCTATGTTCTTGCATGTATTGGTAGTTTTTGTTGTCCCTTTTTATTGACAAGTAGTAATCTATTGTATGAATGTACCAGAGTCTGTTTATCCTTTTGTTAATGGACATCTGGTGTGTTTCTAGTTTTTGGCTATTATGAATAAAACTGCTGTGAATATTTTGTACAAATCTTTTTTTGAGATTTGTGTTTTTATATCACTAGAATAAATGCTCAAGAGAACATTGTTGGGTGCTATTTTTTTCTTTTAAAAGAAACTGGCAGACTTTGCCCCTGAAGTGATTGGACTGTTTCACATTTCCACCAACAATGTATGACGGTTCCAGTTGCTCCACATGCTTGCCAACATTTAATGTTGTCAGTCTTTTTAATTTTAGCCATTCTGGTGGGTGTAGAGTGGATCTCATTATAGTTTCAATTTACATTTCCCTGATGACTAACAATATTTTTTAATGTGCTTATTGCCCATTCATATATCTTCCTTTATGAAGTGTCTGTTCCAGTTTTTTGTCCATTAAATTTTTGGATTTTCATTTTATTATTGGCTCATAGGAGTTCTTTATCTAGTCTGGATACAGGTCCTTAGTCAGCTGTATGTTTTGCAAGTATTTTTCCCTAGGCTGTGGCCTGCTTATTCATTTTTATAATGATGTCTCTTCAAGAGCAGTTTTAAATTTTGCTGAAGTCTAAATTATTACTCTTTTCCTTTTATGGTTATTGCTCTCCATGTCCTCTCTAAGGAATCATTGCTTGTTACCTCATTCTGAAGATATTCTCCCATGTTTTCTTCTGGAAGCTTTATCATTTGAGCTTTTACTTGTGGCTCTATTATCCATCTTAAATTAATTTTGTGTATGGTGTAAGGTAGGAGGCATTTGTTAATTTCCATATTGATGTCCAGTTGGGTCAGCATCATTTGTTGAAAAGACTTTCTTTTCCCCATTGCATTGCTCCAGTACCTAAAATTAAGTAACCATGTACCTAAAATTAAGTAACCATATAAGCATGGGTCTATTCTGGGCTCTCTTCTGTTCCATCAATCTATTTGTCTTGCCTGTGTCAGTGTGCTGCCATCTTGATTGCTGTAGCTTCATAGCAAATCTTAAAAGACAGGCTTCTGACCCTTTTCTTTTTAAAAATGTTATTGGCTATTCTACTTCCTTTTCATTTTCCTTTTAAATGTTAGAATCAGTTTGTCAATTTATAAAAAAAAAATCCTGCAGGTGTTTTCAGTGGGATGGTGTTAAAGATATAGGTCAATTTGGAGGCAATTGTCATCTTTAAAATACCGAGTCTTCCAATTCATAAATATGGTCTATCCATTTATTTAGGTCTTCTTTAATCTTCCTCCTAATGTTTTGTAGTTTTCAGTGTAGAGGTTTTGCTTGTTGTTTGTTATTTTATTTCCAGACATTTTGTGTCTTTTGGACACTTTGTTGTTTTTCAGTTGCTAAGTTGTGTCCTTTTTGACCCTGTGGGCTGCAACACACCAGGCTTCCCTGTCCTTCACTATCTCCCAGAGTTTGCTCAGATGCGTGTCCATTGAGTCAGTGATGCTATCTAACTATCTCATCCTTTGCCACCCTCTTCTCTTTTAGCCTTCAATCTTTCCCAGGATCAGGGTCTTTTCCAATGAGCTGACTCTTTGCATCAGGTGGCCAAAGTATTGGGGCTTCAGCTTTAGCATCAGTTCTTCCAATGAATATTCAGGGTTGATTTCCTTTAAGATAGACTAGTTTGATCTCCTTGCAGTCCAGGGGACTCTCAAGAGTCTTCTCTAGCACTACAGTTAGAAGGCATCACTTCTTTGGTGCTCAACCTTCTTTACGGTCTAATTCTTACATCCATACACGACTACAGGAAAAACGTAGCTTTGACTATACGAACCTTTGTTGGCAAAGTGATGTCTCTGCTTTTTAGTATGCTGTCTAGATTTGTTATAGCTTTCCTTCCAAGGAGCACTACTGTGTCCCAATTAAGACAATGGATTCATCTATTTCTTTCTTTGTATCTGTCAGCTTTGCTTCTTGCTTTTAGGCCTTATTATTGCGCACATTCAAATTTATGATGGAATGTCTCCCTGATTTAATTACCCCGTTTATCATTATGGAATATTTCTGTTTCTGATAATTCTGTTTATCTTAACATTTTTATAGCCACTCCAACCTTCTTATGCTTATAGCTTGCATGGTTTATCTGTTTTCACATACTACTTTCTTTTCTTTTTTTTTTTTTTTTATAAATTTATTTATTTTAGTTGGGGGCTAATTACTTTACAATATTGTAATAGTTTTTGCCATACATTGACATGAATCAGCCATGGGTTTACATGTGTTCCCCTTCCCGGACCCCCCACCCACCTCCCTCCCCATCCCATCCTTCTGGATCATCCCATTGCCCCGGCCCTGAGCCCTTGTCACATGCATCGAACATGGAATGGTGTTCTGTTTCACATATGATAATATACATGTTTCAATGCTATTCTCCCAGAACGTCCCACCCTCACCTTCTCCCTCAGAGTCCATAAAATTGTTCCATGCATCTGTGTCTCTTATTCTGTCTCGCATATAGGGTTATCGTTACCTTCTTTCAAATTCCATATATATGCATTAGTATACTGTATTGTTGTTTTTCTTTCTGGCTTACTTCACTCTGTATAATGGGCTCCAGTTTCATCCATCTCAGTAGAACCGATTCAAATGTATTTTTTTTAATGGCTGAGTAATATTCTATTGTGTATATCACATACTACTTTCTTTGTTTCTATATTTAAAGTATTTTTCTTGTAGACAGCATATGGTTGGGTCTTGTTTTTTTCATCTGTTCTGACAATCTTTGCTTTTTAATTGGAGTGTTTACTCTGTTTACATATAATGTAATTATTGATATGGTTGGATTTATGTCTACAGTGTTGATAATGGTTTTGTATTTATCTCACCTGTTTTTTATTTCTCTCTGGGTTAATTAAATATTTTAAAATGAGTTTCATTTTAATTTCTCATTTTAGCTGTGTTCTTTTCATGTTTTGCATTTTTGGGGATGGTTGCACTAGGGAATATAATATATATTCTTAATTTTTCACAGTCTACTTATAGTTTGTATTTATACCACTTCATTGTAAGAATTGTTCATTGTAAGAATCTTGCAAAAATATAGTTTAATGTATCTCTACTCCTTCATGCTATACTTGTTATATATATGCTATAAACCTGATATAGTGTTTTTCTTTTCTTTCTGATATAAATAGTCATATATATTTTGGGAAAATAAGAGAGGGAAACAATATCTTTCTAATTGCTCACATTTATGAGGCTCTTTCTTCTTTCCTGAAATCACTTCTCTTCCTCCTGAAGATTTGATATAAATTTTTTCATAGGGAACATTTTATGTGGTAATTTTTCTTATTTTCTTTTAAATTTCCTGAATATGTCTTTATTTGTGCCCATTATTGGGAGATGTTTTCATTGTGTACAGAGTTCTTGGCTGGTGTTTTTTCCTTTCAGCACATGAAAGGTGATGTTCTCCTCTCTTCTGTCCTCTTGTTCTTAATAAAAAGTTATTCAGCATTTATTGATTTATTTCTTTTATGTAATGTGTTATGTCTGGGTGCCTTCAGGATTTTCTGTTTATCTTTGAATGTTATTTACTTTGACCTTGGTATCCTGAGGTGTTTTTTACTTCATTTATTTTGTTTGGGGTTTACTGAACTTCTTGAATCTTAAAATCTATGTCTTTCAACACATTTGGGAACATTTGGGCCATTATTTCCTAAAATATTTTTTTCTGACATATTCTCATTTTCACCTTCCGGGACTCCAATTATATGTATATTTGACCTTGCGGTTTTTTTTTTCTTTCCACAAATAACCAAAACTTGTTCACTTTTAAAAAACATTTTTGTTTTCCCAATATGTCAGGATTTATCTATTCCAGCACGATTGACATTTTGGGCCAGGTCATTAGTTGTCCTGTGTGGGAAGGGCTTCCTGTGTTGTCAGATATTTAGCAGCATCCCTGACCTCCACCACTAGATGCCAGTAACATAGCCTCCCAGTTGTGACAACCAAAAATGTCTCCAAACATTTCCAAATATCTCTTGTTGTTGTTATTCATTCACTAAGTTGTGTCTGAATCTTTGTGATCCCATGGACTGCAGTGCACCAGACTTCCCTGTCCTTCACTGTCTCCCAGAATTTGCTCATCAGATTCATGGCCATTAAGTTGGTGATGCTATTTAACCGTTTCATCCTCTGCCACCTTCTTCTCCTCTTGCTTTCAATCTTTCCCAGCATCAGGGTCTTTTCCAAGATATTTTTCCAAATATCTTGTAGGGGAAAAAAATCACCTCCAGTTGAAATTCACTGAGATGCTGCTGCTGCTGCTAAGTCACTTCAGTCGTGTCCAACTCTGTGCGACCCCATAGACGGCAGCCTACCAGGCTCCTCCGTCCCTGGGATTCTCCAGGCGAGAACACTGGAGTGGGTTTGCCATTTCCTTCTCCAATACACGAAAGTGAAAAGCAAAAGGGAATTTGCTCAGTTGTGTCCGACTCTTCGCGACTCCATAGACAGTAGCCTACCAGACTCCTCTGTCCATGGGATTTTCCAGGCAAGAGTACTGGAGTGGGTTGCCATTGCCTTCTCCTCACTGAGCTAAATCAACATAAATTGTCCACTCTTCAAGTTCACTAACTCTTCCTCTGTTATCATCAACCCAGTGAATACATTTCAGGCATTTTATCTTGTAGTTATAGAATTTTCATTTAGTTCCTTTTTGTTGTTTCTTCTCTAATGAGGTGACCTATCTGTACAGTTATTACAAACATATTTTCCTTTACTCACTTGAGTATAGTTATAGTTCCTTTAAAATCTTTGTCTTCTAATTTCAACATTGTTTTAAAATGTAGGTCTTATTATTATTCAGATATGGCGAGACTAACCTATCAGGAGTTGATTGTGATTGAAAATATAAATTTTTTTTTTCACACTTAGGGATTGAACCTGCTCCCCCTGCAGTGGGGGTGTGGAGTCGTAACCACTAGATTGCCAGGGAAGTCCCTGAAAATATAACTTGTTTTTCATAGTTCCCCAAAAGGAAGAGGTACAACATGTCACACTGAGCTACATGCATAAGCATCAGGGCTGGTCCAGAGGCAGAGGGAGCAAGGGAAAAAAGTGTGGACAAGAGTCTTTATTATGATTTTTTAAGGAAGGGCAAAGCAAGACAGGGTAAACAGGGATAGGACTGGCTAGTTTGAATAATTCCAGTGGACTCTGGGATATAAGGACTGTCCCTCCTGGTCTGGTACTGGCCCTGAGGTCTGTATGTGAGAGGCCCGGAGAGCCAAGAGCCCAGTAAAAGATGACTGGGTTGTGGGCTTCAGATTGGTTGGTTTGTATATGAAAGGTACACTCCTGGGCAAATTGTTTGCTGTCTCTGGGAATTAGCTAACCCTGGGAGGAACAGTCTCTTCCAGTGTCAGCAGGGCCCCAAGATGTCATAATATCAGAATAAAAAGACTAGTTAAGGGACTTACCTGGTGGTCCAGTGATTAAGACTTCACCTTCAAATGCAGGGGGTGTAGGTTCGATCCCTGGTTGGAGAGCTAAGATACAACATGCCTTAGCAATATTGCACCAAATTCAATAAAGACTTTAAAAAATGGTCCACACCAAAAAAAAAAAAAAAATAAGACTAGCTTCATACAGACATTTATGGCATCTCAGAGTCAGTCTTTACTTTTCCCTTCAGTGGGAGTCACATTTTCCTGCTTGTATATTTTGTAATGTGAGACTGTGTTCTGGATCTTGTGAATGATAATGTGCAAGGATTTGGGATTCTGCTTTGTTATTCTGAATAATAGTGAGGTTTTGTTTTAGCAGACACTTAATTTTGCCAAATTCAAACCCTAAACTGTTCCATTTGAACTGTGTAGCAGCAGAAATCTCTGTCCAAGTCTGCAGCCTCAGCTGGGTTGCTCAGAGCCTGCTCCACGCATATGTAATTCTGGGATTAACTGGAGATTTGGGCCGAGTTTACACACAGAATTGAGACTCTAGCTCTCGGCTTTCTCCTTTTGGGTGTTTCCTCCTTCATTTTCTAGTTGGTGTGGTCACCCACACTCTGTCCTCTGATTCTACAACCAGCAAACTACAGATTTCTATCTGAGTATTAATTGCTCCCTGATTCTGACTGGGTTCTGCCTTAGGCAAAAAAGGCTATGAAGAAAAAAAAAAAACAAACTCAGAAACTCACCCGGTACTTTGACCTTCTAAGTCTCTGAATATCTCTAGTTTCTGTCTGCTTTTGGTCTCTCCTAGGTGTCTTCAGATGAAAAGATATATATTTTAAATTTGGAGGGTTATTGGAAGAGGAATTTTTTGTGTCCCATAAATTTTGACAGATAGTAATTTTACTATGTCCTCTGAACATTGAAAAATCTCCCTTATGATTTTTTCTGTAACAAGGATCAATAGAATGTTTTTTAAGTTCCCAGATATATTGGATTTACAAACGATCCTTTTGTTAATATTTTAAAAATTTATCATGTCATGCTCTCAACATGGTTTGTAGGATGTTGACTCTCTGGCATTTACTGAGTCTTTCTTTATGGCCTGGTGCATGTTTAATTTTTGTGAACGATCTATGTGCACTCAAAAATGTTGTGTGTTCTCTGTTGGGTGAATTCTCCGTGTGTTTATTAGTTTAACCTTAATAAGTCTCTTTATCTTTGTTTTTTGCTTTTTGTGTGCTTAAGCCATCAGTTTCCAAGAAGAGTGTGTTAAAGTCTCCAACCAAATCTCTTCATTTAGTCATTTCTTTTCACAGTTCTTTCAGTTGTTACTTTATTTTTTTCTTTTCTTAGGCCAAATTCTTAGGGCTCGTATCTTTTCACTGTTAGTATAACTTCTTGAGTTATTGCTCCTTTCAGAAGCATCTGGTGTCCGTCCATCTCTCTTTTCCATCCTCTGGCACTCTGTGCATCCTTCCAGTGTGAGGTTTTTACATTTCTCTTTAATTCTGGAAAATTCTTAGTTATTAGTTCTTCATTTGTTTCCCCCACCATTGACGTCTCTGACCTCCTGAGGCTCCTAGGATACAGATGTTGACAGGTCAACTTCTGTTTGTCAAATTTCCTTTTATTTATTTACTTAAAAAAATGTTTCCCATCTCTTTATCCTTTCCTGATGCTTTCTGGGAAAGTTCCCCGATGTGACCTTCTAGCTCACTAAATCATTCTTCGGTTGTTATGGAGTGCTTGATTTTAGGAATAAAACATGAATCTGCACCTCCGGGAGCCTTCATCCCCTCACGTGAGTCCAGAGGGATGCCCAGAGCTCTGAGCCCTCCTGGCTGTGTCCCCACCATTCCCATATGTCATGTGTCCCCTCACCCACTCCTTGCCCCTCTTCATCAGCCACCACAAGGGGCCTGGAGTCCCAGGACCCCTCCTCCCCAGGAGGACCATTCCTCACTGCTCCACTGGGAATCCACTCCCCTCCTTCTTACCTTCTCCATCACATCTATCACCAGCTAGTATTTGCTGCATTGTATTTTTTTACGTTATTTATTTTCTGTCTCTCCTGCCAGAATGTGAGGGCCAGGAAGGCAGCACTTCTTGTCTGTTTCATTCTGTAATATTGTCTCAGAATCTAGCATGTAGTGGATACTCAATAAATATTTGCTAAATGAATCAGTGATTGTGTCGGGTTGGCCAAAGAGGTTGTTTGTAACATCTGTCCATCGGATTTCCCAGGCAAGAATACTGGAGTGCATTGCCATTTCCTCCTCTGGGGGATCTTCTCTACCCAGGGGTCAAACCCGAGTCTCCTGTGGTTCCTGCATTGCAGGTAGATTCTTTACCACTGAGCCCCCAGGGAAGCCCCCAAAAGTGAATCAGTGTTGGTATTGGGTTGGCCAGAAATGTTGTTCAGGTTGTTTGTAACATCTTAGAGAAAAACCTGAATGACTTTTTGGCCAACCCAATGCTTTATTCTTTATTCATTTCACCTATTATTATTATTATTAATTTTTTTAGAGCTACCTTTTATCAGAAAGCTTCATTGTGGCAGAAAGAGTGCTAGGGTATTTATATTCATGGCATTATTTACATATTAATTTATTTGTTAAATTCTATCTATTCTTAGGAGAAGGCAATGGCACCCCACTCCAGTACTCTTGCCTGGAAAATCCCATGGATGGAGGAGCCTGGTAGGCTACAGCCCATGGGGTCGCTAAGAGTCGAACACGACTGAGCGACTTCACTTTCACTTTTCCCTTTCATGCATTGGAGAAGGAAATGGCAACCCACTCCAGTATTCTTGCCTGGAGAATCCCAGGGACGGCGGAGCCTGGTGGGCTGCCGTCTATGGGGTCGCACAGAGTCGGACACGACTGAAGCGACTTAGCAGCAGCATCAGCAGCAGCAGCAGCATCTATTCTTATTGTGGAAAAATATGTGGTATGTAATATAAAACTCACCACTTTATTTTATTTTTGTTTATTTATTTTAAACTCACCACTTTATATAGACAGTTCGTTGGCACTGAGTACGTTCACATTGTTGTCCAGCCAACACCACCATCCACCTCCAGACCTTTTTCATTTTCCCAAACTGAAATGCTGTCCCCATGAAACAAAGCTTTTGTATGTGTTTCATACCCAGTGTTTCCAGCTGGTTCTTCTTTACGACTGCCTGTTCTGACTTTCTATTCCTGACATCCCCCCTTATCTCTTTGAGGATGTGTCTTTCTTAGCTTGAATTCTTGTTGTGTTTTGTCTATTAATCCTGCTTCATCGATGGCGGTATCTCCTGTCTTTCTTTTGGGAGGGCTACTCTCCCTGGAGGTCTTGTGCTTCCCCTGGGAGCCCCAGCCCCCTTGGATGGCAGTATGGACTGGGGAGAGGTGGTGTCAGACCCCTACTTGGGCTTTTCTTGGTGAGTTTTGGAGAACAGGTGGGTTTAGGGGTGCCCCTCACTGTGGAGACTTGGGTGTTAAAGTTGGGCTTGCTCACTCCCTGATGATGTCAGGTGCCCCCTGCTTGCCCCCCTGGCCAAATTGACCCTTTAAAAATTTTTTTTAATATACCCTTTTACTTGATTAGATAATGTCTTAATTTGCATGGATAGATAAAGTGGACCTGTAATTGTTATTTCTCATAACATTTTTTGTGGCTCAGCTGGCTTCCCTTGTGGCTCAGCTGGTAAAGAATCTGCCTGCATATGGGAGACCTGGGTTTGCTCCCTGGGTTAGGAAGATCCCCTGGAGAAGGGAAAGGCTACCCACTCCAGTATTCTGGCCTGGAGAATCCCATGGACTTTATAGTCCAAGGGGTCTCAAAGAGTCGGACATGACTGAGCGACTTTCGCTTTCATATATATAAAACATTTGTTTTTAATTTTGTATCTGAGAGCAGCCGAAGGACAGCTCGAAGTTTCCCCTCATCCCTTGGAGCAGGCCAGGGCTCGGGGGCCACAGTCCCGCCAGAGACTGAGCGGCCGGCAGGTGCCTTTCCTTGGGATCTCTTCCCCTTGTGTCCCGAGGTTTGGGTTCTCTGGTTTCTCTTGGCTCTGACCTCGGTGCTTTTGACTCAGTTACTTTCAGACTCAGTTTCTCCACTTTCCCATGTTACTTGTTAACCTCCCCCCATGCCCACTTCTCCTTTTGCCTGATGGGCCACCAGGGAGTCCCGTTCTCAGCTCAGTGTTGTCGCATGGTCAGGCTTGTTTCAGAAAGAGACTTCGTGGGAAGCCACAGATGTGTTTTTATAGAATTCCAGTGTGTTTGGGCAGGAAGGGACTTTGGAGGTGATGGGCCTTGTTGGTCTCAGATGATCTTATATTTAACTCACTGATGACTCATTTGAGGAATCCAGATCCTGCTACTGGGAAAACCCTCACGCTTTCTTTTAGCTGCACTCTTAAATATTTACAGTTATTCGTTGTTACATTTCTAATTTCTTTAAGGACCTGAATATTGGAGTAATTGTGTTGGGTGATAAGCTGGTGCGAAGTTCTTGATTATCACCAAAGCCCCAAGTCTTCACAGCACTTCCCACCACCTCATCACCATTGACCTCTAAGCTCCAGGAGAGCAGGATTTTGTCTTGTGTTCACTGCTCTCCCCTCCAGCTCCTAGGACCACACTCTCAATGTGTATTTTCTGAATGAACCAGTGACATGGTTTAGTACCTTACCTCTTGAAGCCCTTCTCTTAGCTCCACCCTGAGCTTACACACTTTCAAGGCTGGAGGCTTACCACCTGGGATAGTGACCTGCCTGCCATTTAAAAAAATTATTTATTTCTTCTTTTATTTATTATTAATTTATTTGGCTGTACTAGGTCTTAGCTGTGGCATGTGGGATCTAGTTTCCTGATCAGAGAACAAACCTGGGCCCCCTGCATTGACAACACAGGGTCTTAGCCATTGGATTACCAGAGAAGTCCTCTGCCTGCCATTTCTGATGGTATAATAAATGGTCAGGAAGTTCTGTCTGCTGAGCTTAAATAATTCCCCCTGAATATACATCAGCCTTGCGTCTGTCCTCTGGAACCACAGGGAATACCTTGAATCTATCTCACCCAGGACAGCACCTCTGTCTTGAAAGACAGCATTGTGGGCGTCCTTGAGTGTCTCTAATGAGCAGATGTCTCCTGCGGCTTCTATCTCCTTCATAGGACTTGCTATTGTTCTTCTCCTCTGTCTCGATCATCCTCCTCTGGGTAAGCTCTTGTTTTCAGTTCTGCTTTGAAATGTGCTGGCCAAACCAAGACTAAACCACACACGTGGCTGCTGATCAGAACAGAGGAGGGCATTGCTACCTTCTTTTTCTTGACATTATCTTCAAGTTAACCCAGCCAGATGAACGCCTTTCAAGCTGGTGCTCAAACTAAAACTCTTTTCCCAGTCCTGGGTTCCAGCCAGGAGAGGTACAGGCTCTTGACCCTTAAGCAAGGCAGGATATAGAACGGATGCTGGGCTGGGGGTCAGGAGACCCACCTATATCATGGGCTGACGATGATGATCAAATGAAATAGCCTAGTGAAAAATGCTTTGAAAGCCATAAAGACATCCAAGGCTACCTATTACTGCCATGGAGCTGGTTTATTCTGTCATAAATCCCTTGAGGTCTGCTTGAATTCTGTCTCAGCCTACCAGAATATCAGCATCCTTCTCAATGATGCTATTCATGGGATCTCAGAAGAATACTGTGAACCTATTCAGGCTGTTGATAGAGATGTCCCACGTGATACGGTGAAGGGCAAAGCCTGTGATGTCTCCTTCGAGGCCTCCCTCCAGGTGACTGGGATCTATTATTCCCTGCTTTGCAAGTTTGGTCAGTCAACCAAGGATGAATCTCCTTGCCAGTACCACCATCTAATTTCCAAGGATAACATGAGGGACTTTGCTGGCTGCCTTGCTGAAATCTAGAGTCACTGAGACATGCAGAATGTGAGTCCTATCAATATGGGGATGAGATGGTTGGTCATGACTAACTTTGATGATGCAGATCAGCTGCTCTCTAAGTGCTCCTCCCCAAACTTGTAATCCCCAGCATCTCATCACAGAGGACAAAACAAGCAAGTCTCAGCAACTCCCTGAGGGCACATGGTAAAGACCATGGCAAATTGCTGCTCATCTACCTCAGGGTCTCAGTCTCAGCCCTACTGACGTTTTGGGGTGGATAACTCTTTGCTGGGTTAGGGGGTTGTCCTATGCCTTGTAGGATGTCTAGCAGCATCCTGGCCTCTGCCTGCTACTAGGTACCAGGCGTGTTCATCTCCAGCTGGGACAGTCCAAAATGTCTCATGACATTGTCAAATGTCTTTTGGGTGAGGGGTGAGGGTGGAATTGCCCCTGTTGAGAACCATGAGACTAACTAAAGGAGAAGTGAAGTGAAAGTCACTCAGTCATGTGACTGAGTGACTCCATGAACTATACAGTCCATGGAATTCTCCAGGCTAGAATACTGGAGTGGGTAGCCTTTCCCTTCTCCAGGGGATCTTCCCAACCCAGGGATCGAACCCAGGTTTCCTGCATTGCAGGCAGATTCTTTACCAGCTGAGCCACCATGGAAGCCCAACTAAAGGAGAGAGGGCAGAAATATTTAGAATGATATCAATGGTACCAACCATCACCATCGTGTTGTCTGAACTTGGCTTCAGAATCACACAGGTTTGCTGTCCTAATTGTGTTTTGCAAAGGTAACTGATTTTTTTTAAATGTTCATTTATTTATTTTATTTTTGGTGGTGCTGGGTCTTTGTTGCTATGTGGACTTTTCTGTAGTTTCACTGAGTGGGGGCTACTTTCTAGTTGCGGTGCACGGGCTTCTTATTGCCCTGGCTGCTCTTGTTGTGGAGAACAGGCTGTAGGGCACAGCTGGGCACAGAATGGGCTTCAGTTGTTGCAGCACACAGGCTTAGTTGCCCCACAGCATATGGGATCTTCCCTGATTAGGGATCGAACCCGTGTCTCCCTCATCATCAGGCAGATTCTTTACTATTGAGCCACCAGGGAAGCCCAAAGGTCAGTACTGAAACAAATTCGTATGCTTTGATTTTGCTCTGTCAGCATCAAGGAATGTCGTCCAGAAACATGTTTGGCGAGCAGGGCAGGGACGGGGGATGGGGAGCAAGACTGAGATAAATACTTGGGGCCCAGATAACTGGTTAATTGGGTGGTCCATGTGAGAGCAGCCGGAGTCAGACTTGGAGGAGATGTTGATGGAATTCCAGGTCTCATTGGTGCATGACTCCTGTGAAGGAGCTTCAGGACTTTATTACTGTGGTTTGAGGCAAAAAAAGCAAATAAAGGGGGAACTCTTAAGCTCCTTTGGTTTTAAGTAATCACTCATGCAGGTAGGTTGGTGGTCAGGGGAGGCCACACAGGTGCTTTGTGTGGAAGTTATTGTTTCCATTAGAAAGAGTAATGATTTTCATATACCAGCAAGAACAAACCCATGTTATTCCAGGCTGAGAAGGAGAATAGTGGGAAATCTCCAATTTTCCTGAAGTATCTGGTTGATTCCCTGGGAGGCAACAGCAATTGTGAGAGGTGAGTCTAAGCCTGTCGTTGCCTGTCAAACAAGAGATTATTCATCGTTATTATCTTTATTTTGAAAATGCACTCCCCAAAGGGTACAGGCTGTGCTATGCTTCTCGAAGGTACACTTCCACTTTAAAGTGCAGGCTGTTTTGACGTGATCTGAGCATAGGAATGCGTCCAGTTACAGAAAATAATTTCCCTCACTTTTCTTGAAATAAAAAATAGCCCAACATGCTTAGGAAATGGGAATTATGGTAGACACTACATTATTTTCTAGATGGGTCACCTTACCCACTAAAGTCCTGTCATCCTGTTAATAGTGAAAAATTGTGTATTTGAAGAGAGAATAATTGTTGAGGAACAGGGAGGCCAATTCTGTGTTTTGTTTTGTTTTCAAAAATAGGGGTTTGGCATCAATTTCACTTGGACTTTTTGAGTGAGGCAACTGGCACCTCAGCTGGAGAACTTGGTTGTTGTTGTTCAGTTGCTCATTTGTGTCCGACTTTTTTGACCTCATAGACTGTAGCACGCCATGCTTCCCTGTCCTTCACTATCTCCCAGAATTTGCTAAAACTCATGTCCAGTGAGTCAGTGATGTCATCCAACCTCTGTCACCCCCTTCTTCTTCTGCCCTCAATCTTTTCCAGCATCAGAGTCTTTTCCAGTGAGTCGGCTCTTCACATCAGGCAGTCGAAGTATCGGAGCTTCAGCTTCACATCAGTCCTTCCAATGAGTATTCAGGGTTGATTTCCTTTAGGATTGACTAGTTTGATCTCCTTGCAGTCCAAGGGACTCTCAAGAGTCTTCTCCAACACCACAGTTCAAAAGCATCAATTCTTTGGTGCTCAGCTTTCTTTATGGTCCAACTTTTATATCTGTACTTGACTACTGGAAAAACCATAGCTTTGACTATGAGAACTTGGGTGGGAACCCAAAACTGTGTCTAGAAGAGGAGGCAGCTGCCCTGGACTGGCTTCTGGAATCCACCGTGGGGCCTGGCTCATCAGCTGGGCAGAGCTCATGTGGTCCCATCCACATGCTAGAATGTCCTTATGATCCCATGGACCTTTCAGAAATATGTATATTCTGTTTGCTTTTTTTTTTTTAAGTAAGTCTTTTTATTGTGACATTAAGCATGTACACATAAAAGGGTGCCAGACAAAACTGTGCAGGTTAGTAAGAGTGTGAAAAGCATCTATTTCAAGAATATACATGCCAGCACCTTAGAAGCCCACTCCTCTCGTCACCCCCTCCTTAAAGACAACTACTACTCTGATGTCTAACCCTATAATTTAGTTTTGTCTGTTTTCTCAGTGTTTTGAGCTTGAAACATTTTAAACCTACACAGAAGTTGCAAAAGGGATGTAATGAGTACCTGTCCACTTTTTACCTCAAAGGATCGATTGTAGTCATTTTGCTGCATCTGCTTTCTCTCACCTGAGAAATTTTTAGATGCCAACCTTGGAGCCAGGCTTCTGTGTTGTCAGATTACCCTCAGGTCAGTTTCCCAGACAGGAGCCTGATGGGTGCTCAGCACCCATTTTGAGGCTTCTGGTGGAGTGAAGAGTGTGGGGTCTCTTTGGAGCCCCCAGGAGTCCAGGTTCAGTTATCTGGGAAAAATGACCAGTCAACTCGTCAATAAATTAATTCATTAAGCTCTCCCTCCCTTTCTCCCTCCCTTTCTCTTCGCCTTTCTTCCTTTCAGCAGATACTTTCTGACCACAGTCTGTGTTCAGGAGCTAGGGTACAAGGTAGGCAAGAGGGGTCTGATCTTTGCCTTCATGGCTCTTACCTACTATGTAGGGTGTGAGGGGGAAGCCTGATCAATGTACAGAAGGTGACAGAAAGTGTCTTACAGGGAGTTCAGGTTAGTTAGGAAGGGGATCAGCCCAGTCTATCAGGGTCAGGGCAGCTTCCTGCAGGCAGGGACCTTGAGACAGAAGGATGAAACTGTTTTGAAATGAGTTGTGTCCCCCAAATTCATATGTTGAACCCCTGACTTGCAGTGTATTTGGAGATCAGGCTTTTGGGAGGGGGTAGTTGGTTGTTTGGTTCGATCCCAGGCACAGATGGTAAAGAATCTGCCTTCAAACCTGGGTTTGATCCCTGGGTTGGGAAGATCCTCTGGAGAAGGGAATGACAACCCACTCCAGTATTCTTGCCTGGGAAATCCCATGAACAGAGGAACCTCTCAGGTTGCAGTCCATGGGATTGCAAAGAGTTGGACATGACTGAGCGACTAATTAGGATTAGATGAGGTCCTGAGGGTGGAGCCTTCAAGATAGGATTAGTGCCTTTATCTTTTAATTTAAAAAAAATTGTATTTATTTATTTGGGTGCTCTGGGTCTTAGTTGCGATGAACAGCAGTTGTGTCATGTGGGATCTAGTTCCCTGACCAGGGTTCGTACCCGAGTCCCCTGTATTGGGAGCACAGAGTCTTAGCCACTGGACCATGAGGGAAGTGTAAGAAGAGGAAAAGACCAGAGTACACTCTCTCCACCATGTGAGGACTAGGTGAGAAGGTGGCCATCTGCAGGTCAGGAAGGGGGCTTCACCAGACACCAAACCCTGCCACATCCTGATCTTGAACTTCTCAGGCTTCAGAACTGTGATAAAGTTAATTTATGTTGTTTAAGCCACTCAATCTAGGATATTTTATTATGGCAGCCAGAGCAGTTTAAGACTGACAGCATGAGGACATGTTTCCAGCCAGGCTAGTTTGAGCCCTGTGTACTCAGAGTGTTGCAAGCTATTCCAACAACTGCACTGAGCACTCAACACACACCGCCATTCATGGAATCCCATGCAACTGGACACTGGGTCTGGACAAGGGTGCATCCCTGGTGGAGTGGCAGCTGTCAGAACTGGCTGAGTAGGAGATGGAGTAGACCAGACAAGGGTGGGGAGTGTGATAGAGGAGGAAAAAGCATTCACAGAGGAGAAGGCTTTCTTGGGAGGCCAAGGAAAGTTAGAGGAATCATGACTGAGGCTGGCTGAAGCATTTGGAGGATGGAGCAGGGAAGATGGCATGCCAGCGCTGTGTTCCGGGCTTAGCTAGACTTGGAGAAAAACTGGGAATTGCTTCTTAGACCCGCCCACAGTATTTGGGTTTGGAAACTTTCCAGATTTAAATCCAGTCTTCCTGTGGACAATGGGATGTTTTCAGATTCTCCTAACTTTGTTCTTAACACCCTGGATAGTAAGATCGGTGAGCAAAGAGATTTTTAAGAATCAACTTTACTTTTTCACGTTATAGACTAATATGTGCTTACTACAGAAAATTTAGAATGTATAGAAAATACAAAGAAAAAAAAGGGGTTGTGTTTTACTCAAGTGTGGCATTAATTTTTAGAAATTTTAAGTGGAAGATGGCAGGTTTTTTTTTTCCTTTTATTGCTTATTTGATGAATTCTTCCCCCCCCCCCCAATAACAAGCCTGTTAGTCCTTTCAGAATTACCCTGAGACCGAGGCATAGAAAATTAGCTTAGTAATTACAAGAAAATTGATACAGCCGAGAAGAAGCTTGCTCATCCCTATGGCAAGCTCAGGAACATAGCTGGGAGTGAAAATGACCTTCTACGAAACGCTGAGCTGGGTGAGTCCTCTCTGGGCCACGTCTGGCACTGGGCTATGATCGTGACTGAGCTCAGATCACCCACCTTGGAGGACCGTCTGCACCTGACACATCCAAGCTCAGCTCGAGTGTGGAGAGCAGAAGTCTGTCTCCATCTGAGCTGCACGACTTCTCTTTCCTTCCTCTCCACATTCACATTCTATGATTTCTCCTCCAACTTCTTTACAAAATCAAACATTGGAAATGTATGATTTTTAGTTTTTTTCCCCCTGGTTGGAGAATTTACTTATTTACTTTGGTTTCATTCCGTTTTGCCTAGAGAAGGATTTGCAATGGCTTGTAATAAAATTTACTTTTCAACAAAGCTGCCAGATGAAAGTAAAAACTGAAAACACAGTATTCCTAACATTATTGTAATTGGCTTTTCATTTAGCTACGAGTAGGAGGGAGCAGGAGTAGCTGGGAGCTACGAGGAGCAGCTATGAGTAGGAGGGAGCAGGAGTAGCTGGGAGCAACGAGGAGTAGCTACAAGTGCCCTGGGAACAGGAGGGAAAGATGACAGATGTATGATTATTTATCTGGATGGATATAGACCAGCTCTGAGCAGAGGGGCATTCTGTCATCACTAGGTCCTTCCATGAGGGGTCATACCAGCTTTTACTTGAGGGATGTTAACCAAGAGAAGGGCCGCGCTGGGTCTCACATGGCTTAGAGCACATGCATATTTCTTACTGTTGTTCAGTTGCTCATTTGTGTCTGACTCTTTGCAACCCCATGGACTGCAGCATGCAGGCTTCCCTGTCTTTCACTGCCTCCCAGTTTGTTCAAATTCATGTCCATTGAGTCGGTGATGCTATCTAACCATCTCATCCTCTGCCACTCTCTTCTCCTGCCCTCAATCTTTCCCAGCATAAGGGTCTTTTCCGATAAGTTGGCTCTTTGCATCAGGTGGCCAAAGTATTGGAGCTTTAGCATCAGCATCAGTCCTTGCAATGAATATAGGGTTGATTTTCTTTAGGATTGACTGGTTTGATCTCCTTGCAGTCCAAGGGACTCTCAAGAGTCTTCTCTAACACCACAATTCAAAAGCATCAGTTCTTCAGTGCTCAGCCTTCTTTATGGTCAAACTCTCACATCTGTACCTGAATACTGGAAAAACCATAGCTTTGACTGTATGGACCTTTGTTGGCAAAATGAGGTCTCTACTTTTTAATATGCTGTCTTGGTTTGTCATAAAGTTCAGTGCTATAAAGAACAATATTGTGTAGGAACCTGGAATGTTAGGTGTTTCCTGTAACCATCTCTTAATAAGCTGCAGCCTAAGAGAGCAGGACTTGGGAGATGAGGGATGTGAAAACAGGGATTCCTGCTAGGGATCAGTGTGTTGAGTGCTCATGGCGAGTAGCCATGCGCTGGACATGATGATGGAGCTTCCAGTCCAGTTGGAGAGATGGACATCACTCCTAGGTCCTTCACTTGTTCAAGACCCCTGAGAGTATTCCCAATTCCCATTAGAGGAACTAGTTCAAACTCCTTAGGACTCCTTTCATGGTCCTGATGTTTGGGACTCAGTTTATCTTCCTGCTTTTAGCTCTAACCTGCCTCTTTCTCTCCCCATCCTTCACCTCTCGGGCAAAATAGCCTTGGCTATTGTACTTGGGATTGTCCCACAAGTTGCTGTTCTAGGATTGGGTAGCAACGAGCAGCTGACAGGCACCCTCAGGTCTCAGTGATCGTCCTGCTGTGGGAAGCCCCTGGCAGGAGATAAGAAGAGCCTTTTGGGTGCAAGTCTCCTGGTGGGCTCGCCAAAATTTGTTACCAGCCAGAGCTAGAACCAAACTCAGGTTTGGTCGCTAGTCACCCAGAAGTCAATGTTCAAGAGATAACAGTTGGTGGAAAAAGAAAGATGCATTAGTCAGGAAGCGAGAAACCTGGGGAGATGCTTTCCGGAACACGAATCCCCAGGTTGCTGGCTTCCTTAATAAAGCATCTTTCTTTTATCCACCAACCCTTGTCTCTTGAACATTGACTTTTTGGTGACTAGCAACCAAATCTGAGTTCAATTCTGGCTCTGGCTGGTGACACTTGAGGCCTCCTGCTGCTTCTGTCCTTCTGCCCTGGGATGCCCAGCCCTGCATCCTTGTAGAAGCCCCCTTGGTGGGCTCCCAGATTCCTGGTGCTGCCCTTACAGCACCGTTGCCTGCAGTGGCTCTGTGCTTGTCCACTGCCCCCTTACCAGGTTGTAAACTCCACAGTGAGGGAGGCTGTGGCTCTTCATACTTGTTTTGCTTCCCCCAGGCCTTTGCACTTAAAAGGCACTTAGTGATTGTTAAATGAGTTGACCCGCAAAGCAACTAGAATTTGTAAGACCTGAAAAACAGCATCCCACACAATTAGTGCACAAAGTCCTGAGTGCAGACAGACACTCAGAGTGGACAATAGGGGCAGGGGGTTCCTCATTCAAGAGGAGGAAAGGAGGGCTTTGAAAGGGAAGACATGGAGCCCCACTTCTGTCTGTGCTTTTCGCTGGCACAGTGATGGAAGGTCAACCTTGTGGTCAGTGCCATCTGGGGCACCCTGGGGGGAGGAGGAAGGTGCAAAGGGAGCCAGCCTCTGAAGGAACTTTTAATTCCTCTCTGGGGCCTCAGATTTATTCCAGGGAGATCCTCCTAGAGCCCAGCATGGGGGAACAAGATAAGCGCCAGGTGAGTCATGCAGAGAAACAGGGAGCACAGAAATGAGGGGAGGTGAACGGAGCTCTGAGCCGGAGCTGCCGGCAGAGGTGGGAGGGGGCCTGATGGTGACAGGAGGGTGGTGGTGGGGACAGGCAGACACAGCCCTTGCACAGAACACCTGCTGAATAAAACTTCAGTGGCTTGTTGGTTTCTTGTTGACATGAACAGGATCTTAGGGAGGATCTGGACAGGCCAGGGATGAGCTTGGCTCTGTGTGGGGCAGGAGACCTGCCCTCCTCAGCCGGAAGGTCCCTGGAGAAGCGAGGAGCCAGGCCTGGCCAGGAGGGCATGTTCTAACCCTGCATCAACACCAAATGGGTAGAATCTTTACAAGATGATGGCTTCATCTGGACTGTTTAAATTTCCTAAGGCATTGGGACCCCTTACAAGTGGCTCTGAAAGGAATTGCATTGCTAATAAATGCAAACTTAAAATATTCATTTAAGATGATTATTTCATATTACTGAGTAAGTGTAGAGAGAATTAACTTCCTGCTCACTTAGGGTAGAATCCATGACTATCTGAGCTATTTAGTGAATGAAATATTTAACCTAATTTATATGCTTTAAGTGACCTAAAGATAAACGTTATGGTTTAGTGCTGAAGATGAGGCCAAGGGAAATAAACAGATGCTTCAGGCGTCCTGCCAACTTTCCTGGGAGAGGAGCCTTTGGGAGGCTGGGTACCTGTCTACCCCTCACCAGGGATCGGCAGGGGCTGCTTATCTCCTGGCCCTGGGCAAGGGAGCCAGGGTCACCTCCCCTTCACTGTGGATCTGCCTTTTCTCCAGTGGTGGCCGTGCACAGGTGGGAGGGAGCAAGGAAGCTGGCAGGTCACTTTGGGCTGTGTAACCTTGGTCAAGGTCACATCCTTTATTGAGTCTCAACCACCTCATCTTCAACCTGGCATGACAATCCTTATTCCTCAGGGTGGTGTGGGGGTTCAATGGCATAACTTGGATCTAATCCCTGGCCCGCAGACGGCAGTACAGGTGGCAGAGGCCCTCAGAGCTCTCAGGGTAGTGTAGGGACAGGCGATTTTAATGGAAATCAGAGTTCCAGGAATTTCTGCTACATCTCTCCTGGCTGGCTTAGCCCTTTTTCCTCTTCCTCCCTTTTCTTTCTGCTTTTTTCTCCCCTAGTTCAGCACTGGTCCTGCTGGTGGAGAGAGGTGGGGCTTGGCCAGGACTGGGGAGGGGAATCTTCCCATTTTCCTTATTGTCTTAGAGCCACTCAGGAGCCTAGGCAGCTCTGGGGTTGGGCCAGGCCTGCTTCCCCAGGGCCCGGTGGGATAGGAGATGTAGGGACTGGAGGGGGCTTGCATGAGAGGAAGCTGGAAGATCTGGTGGCCTCTTTGGCGCAGCCTGGTTAGTCTGCAGAAAGAGCCAGAGCTTGCACCTTGGCCCAGGTGTAGATGCCTGCAGAGGGCTGCTTCTGTTGGCCAGTCCTTAATTTGGGGATAAAAGTTCTAGCCCCAGACACCCCAAATGCTCTCCTTGTAGCATTCATACACACCCTCCTGGTTCGGCGCCTGCTGTCATGTGTGGGCGCACTAGCTACTGACTTCTATCTTGTCCTGTCACTGCAGAAGGAATCCACTGCAGGTTTAGTGGGTTCTTGGTAATGTTGGACTTGAATTGGCAGTTAGATATTCCAGTTTGGATTGTGTTATTTTGCCGAGAAAGCTCTTCAGGTGCTCCAGCTACCCTCAAACTCAGCCTCTGGACTTCTTCCTGTTTCTAGCACTGTCTCCAGCCCCTTCCACATGCTCTCCATTCTGCAGATACCAGGGGTCCTTCCTCAGTATGACACTCAGGCCTCAGCTCCAACCTCCTCAAAGGGGCAACCCCTGATCACTCTGTTTAAATAAGCCCCTCCCCATCCCCTGTCTCCAGGCTGGTTTGTTTTCTGCAGGGCATTTATTATGGTCTGTAGCTATTTTAGGGCTTCCCAGGTGGCTCAGTGATAAAGAACCCACCTGCCAATGCAGGAGACACAGGAGACATGGGTTTGATCCCTGGGTCACAAGATCTCCTGAAGAAGGAAATAGCAATTCACTCCAATATTCTTGCCTGGAGAATCCCATGTACCCAGGAGCCTGGTGGGCTACAGCTCATGGGGGTCTCAAAGAGTTGGACACTCACATAGCTATTTTATTATTTCATTGCTTTCCTTTTTGGTCCATTCAACCTAGGAAAGTAAGCTCCACCCATCCTAAAAATATGTGTTGTCCAAGACCTTCTTCCCCACAGTTACCCCACCTCCCAGTTCCCTTAGGTCCGTGGGGCTAAGACCTGTTGATGTCCTGGGCCTCTTCCAGCTTCACCCCTCTCTTGTTTCTCACTTCACCATTCACACTCTTTTTGACTCTGCCCCTTTCTCACCACATTGTTCTTACTTGGCAAAACCAGAGCCTGGAGTAAATCAGTTCCTGCCTGCTCCTCTCCAGGATGGCCTGGCAGTCCCAAGACGCTGCTCAGGGATGCCCGTGGTCCCCTGTCTGCGCTCCAAAGCGATACTTATGCATCCGCTCCCTCTCCTCCTGCCTCAGCGCATCTCAGGCCCTCTCCTGGCTGAAGACCTTGCTCATCAGACACCATCAGCGAGAACTTCCTCAGGCTCCTCCTGCCAAACCTGAGCTCCTGCACCTGCGTGCCCCGCGGCCTTCTCCTCATCGCCGGGAGGCCCTGGCTCGGTCCTCGCTATTCTCTGCCACCCTCCCAAGCAGCTATTTTCTCTCTTTCCTGGAGCATACAAACATTCCATGATTCCTCCCATCTTAAAAATATCCCTCTCGATGTGGAGAAATTGGAACCCTTGCGCACGGCTGGTGGGGACATAAAGTGGGGCAGCTGCTATGGAAAACAGTATGACTCTTCCTTGAAAAATTAAAATAGAGTTACCATATGATCCTGTAATTCCACTTCTGGGTGCAGACACAAAAGAACTGAAAGCAGAGTCTCAAAGAGGTAACTGTACACCCGTGTTCTCAGCAGCATTGTTAACATTAACCAGAATGTAGAGACAACACAAAGATCCATCAAGGGATGAAGGGATAAATCAAATGTGGTAGGTCCATACAGTGGAATATCATTCAGCCTTAAAAAGGAATACAGTTCTGACACCTGCCGCAGCATGAATGAACCTCGTAGACATTGTGCTCAGTGAAATAAACGAGTCCCCAAAAGAACGAGTACTCTATGATTCCTCTTATATGGATTACTTTCAGTTCAGTTCAGTCGCTCAATCGTGTCCAACCCTGTGACCCCGTGGGTTCTAGAGCAGTCAAAATTCACAGAGACCAAAAGTAGAAGAGGGGGTGCCAGGGCCTGGGGAGGAGAGGGATTAGTGTTTAAATGGGGACAGAGTTTCAGTTTTACCAGATGCAGAGTTCTGGAGATGGATGGGGTGATGGTTGCACAACCATGTGAATGTATTAAACAAGACTGAACTCAATACTTTGAATGAATAAGAGGGTAAAGTGTGTGTTTTGTGTATTTTACTATAATTTAGAATTTTAAAAAAGTCATACACAGAAGCTTGGAAAGTTTAGAAAGTTATGAAGAAGGAAATTGAAATACATGCTCCCTCTCTTGACCCCACTCCCCTCTAGCTACCACCCATCTCTCCTCTTTCCTGGTGATGACTGGGGGAGTCCCTGCCCTAGAGGGCCAGCAGATCCCTGTTCTCCCGAAGGCCCTCTGCCTCCCACCCCAGCTTGCCACCAAAGCCATGTTCTCAAGGCCCTCTGTGACCTCTGCATTGCCCTGTGGTCTGTTCTCCATCACTTCCTTCGCACCCATAGCACTGGGCTCTCCCCACTTTGTTCCCTTCTCCTAGTGCCTGACTGCCCCCTGGACGTGCATGGTTTCCACTCACCTCTTGTCACCTCTTGGGGCTTCTTCTCCTTGCTTCCTTTGCCAACTCCTCCTCGCCTTCGCTGTTGTAAATCTTGTAGTGCTCCAGGCTTGCCCTTGGAGTCCCCATGTTTACCACTCACACCCACTCTTACGCTTCTGAATATCACCCCAACCCAGTGTCCATGGCCTGGACTCCAGCCTCACCAGGCCAGTGCTCTTCTGATGTCTCCACTTGTCGACGGTCCAAAGCCCAACTCTGACTTCTCCCCAACCTGTGATTCTTTTTCTTCTCTCAGTTCATGCCAGCTGCATCCTTCTGGTGTCTTGGGCCAAAAGCCTTGGGGACATTTCTGAATCTTCTCTCTGTCTTCACACCCAACCCATCACCAAGCCTGTTGGCTCTGCCTTGCAAGACATCTTCTGTCTCCTGCCTTCTGACACATGCGTGTGGCCAGCACCTGGTGCTTGGATGGTTGTGGTGGCCTCCCTGCTATCTTCTGGCCTTGTCTTTCCTCAGACTCTCCTGCCTGGGCAGCCAGAACGATTGTGCTAAGATGAAGATCACTGTGTACTTACAGCCCCCGCTGACTCCTGTCTCACCAAGAGTAAGGGGCTTTGTTCTGAACACCTTTCGCTGATGCCTGGGGCCCTATTTGCCTCACTCCTGTGCTCACCTCCTTCACTTCCGTTCTCGCTCCGTCCCCTCCTGCCCTCTGCTCTAGCCACACCGGCCTGCGTGTTCACTCCTCCTGGTTCAGAGGGCCACATGATCTCAGCTGTTTGCATTTGCCCTTCTTTCTTTTCCTCCTTCTGGAAGGAGGCGCTCTTTCCTCCCCCTGTGCTGCCAGCTCCTGCGATGCGTGCCCTAGAGGTGTTGAGCATTTTTTCATGTGCTGGGTGGCCCTTTGTGTGTCTGCTTTGGAGAAAAGTCTATTCAAGTCCTCTGCTCATCTTTTGAGTCAGATTGTTTGGTTGTTTTTTGGTTGTTGAGTTGGGGGAGGTTTTACATGAGCCTGGTTTGCCTGTGAGGCCTAAAGAAGTTGCATTTTACCTGAGGAACGGAAGCCTTCTGAGCAGAGGCATGAGATGATCAGACTTGTGCTCTGGAATGTTCACCCTGGCAGTGGTACAGGATGCACCAGGCCAGAGCGAGACCCAGGCTGAGTTGGGTGTTAGGTGATGGATGGGGAGAGCCCTGCTAAAGTCAGGGAGATGGCGAAGGGAGGACCACAGATGGGGCCATGCCCAGATAGTGTCATCAGGCCTGGTGGTGTGGGGGAGAAAGCTGAGAGGATCTTTCTGGAACCCTTGTGCTCCTCCCCACGATGAAGGGATCCTGGAGGCATCACAGTGATGCTTGCGGAATACCTTTCCCTCCGGTGAGCCATCAGGACTCAATAGCTTGGCTGCTTCATCTCGCTCATTTGCGGTGACCCCACCAGCTAGGCCTGGCTGTCCTCACCTCAGCGTACGTGAGCAGGTGGGGCTCAGAGGTGTTCTGCTCCTGGAGTCACATTGGAGCCAGGAGTTGAACCTGGAGGTGCTGACTTGCCACCTCCCCGGTGTGGATGGGGCCCTTCAGTGTCTGTGGGCTCCTGGTGTTCTTGGTGGCAAGGCCAGGAGTGCCGGTGCCATCTCAGCTTCCAGGAGCTGGTGGAATTTTCCATCATGAGTTGCCTGCACCTTCCAGGCCCAGACCACCCCGTCACCCCACCCTTCCTTAAGCCCAGACCACAGATGGCCAGCTGACACCAGCCTCCAAAGTCAAAGACGAGAAGGCCTGGCAGTGCAGCTGCCACCAGAGGGGAGGCCGTGATCTTGGACTATACAAACCCAGTGCATTTGCTCATCCTAAAAATACAGTGCTTAAAATAGACCAGTCCACATGGGAGGGGGAGCCCGCCCCTGGTGCAGGCTCTGTGGGACTGCTGTACTGAGGGGCTGGAGCCTGCTGGGGCAGTGTGTGCGCTGGGGAAAGTGAGGCCCAGGCTCCGTTCCAGGGGCTCCTGTTCTGGCCCCATCCTTGCTCTTAAAACCTCATCAGGAGCTGGGTGTTTGCACAGATGGAAATCAGAACTGAAGCAGAGCCTTGGGCTAGACCTTGGAAAAGCTGCAAACAACAGTTTGTGTTTTGGGTGTGAGGCTATAAATAGCCCAGGAGGCCTGAGGCGGGGTGGAGGTTCAGTCAACTGTGAAGAAGCTGGAGACAGGCTCCTTTTCCCCGGAAATCCCAATGTCCTCTAGAAATGTGATCTCATCCCCGCTCCCCAAGCCAGCTTGCCCCATTACGCACCTCAGCAACAGAGCGGTTGGCTGCAGGGACCCACCCTTTGGTAACTAAAGTCCAAACCTACTGCAGATTGAAATATGCTCCCGTTTGAATGTGGCAGGACACTGTGTGAGCGCAGGCCCCAGCCTCCCAGCCTCGAATTATTTCTGGTAACTCAACATTTGAGTCGGTTCCAAAAAGGAGCTATCTTCTCTTTGGTGCCTTCTCCAGGCTCCCCGTCATTGGTAGGACTGGGTGGGGTTGGATGAGCCCAAGATTCTGTGCGCGATCTGGGACCTGGGGAAGCCAGGCCTCTTGGGGTTCTGTCTGGATTCTTAACCTGTGACTGTGCACAGCCTCCCACTTTGAGTGTCCAGGGTTGAGAGTCAGAGAGTTGAGCAGTGTCTGAAAATTGTTCTAATAACTCCATCCTTCCATGTCTTTTTCTGGAGAAAGAGTATGGAGCTTTTCTTCCAGATTTTTAGAGGCTCCCTGACTCACCAGCCACAGATTCAGTGAACTGTAAGTTTTCTGCCAGCCTGATCATCTCTGGTCCTATGATTCCAAATCAAGAAGTGCTGAAGGTGACAGGAGCACGTTCCCTCTCAGAGCAGAGGCGAGGCATTTGGAAGTCTCCACTCCCAGTGCTCCAGTGGGTTTTGCTAGATGTACCAGCAGCTTGGAATCATCAAGATTTTGAATCTTTGGAGGCTCTCATCTCTGGCTCGGTGAGCCATTGTCATCACCACACAGTGACCATTTTGTTGGACTGAGTGGAGACAGTTAAATGCAGTTTATACCCTGCCAGTGCCACGCGGTCCCACCAGCACCTCTGCCTGGCTTGTCCTCTGTTCCGAGAGTGTTCGTTGCTCCCTTAGTCCTGATCCCGCCACCCTGCAGGCTCTGATCAGAGGCTTCTGATGGGGTCGCAGCCAGACATGGTCTGCCTTTCCTCCGAGTGCACATCCTGTTATGCCTTTTCAATTAGAATTTTTTTATTTTTGTTTTTTAAAGTTATTTTTTCATATAAATAGTTTTTGAAAAACAATTTTATTTATTTTCCCTGGAGAAAGTGAAAGTGAAAGCTGTTCAGTCGTGTCCGACTCTTTGCAACCCCATGGACTATACAGTTCATGGAATTCTCCAGGCCAGAATACTGGAGGGGGTAGCCTTTCCCTTCTCCAGGGGATCTTCCCAACCCAGGGATCGAACCTAGGTCTCCTGCATTGCAGGTGGATTCTTTACCAGCTCAGCCACAAGGGAAGCCCAAGAATACTGGAGTGAGTAGCCTATCCCTCCTCCAGCAGATTTTCCTGATCCAGGAATTGAACTGGGGTCTCCTGCACTGCAGGCTGATTCTTTACCTACTGAGCAATCAGGGAAGCTGTGGAGAAGGGAATGGCAACCCACTCCAGTATTCTTGCCTGGAGAATTCCATGGATAGAGAAGCCTGGGGCTACAGTCCATGGGGTGGCAAAGAGTCAGACACAACTGAGTGACTAACACACACACACACACACACACACACACGCACACAGTTATTTATTTATTGGTTGTGCTGGGTCTTCATTGTTGCACATGGACTTTTTTTAGTTACAGCAAGTGGGGGTTATTCCCTAGTTGCAGTGTGCAGGCTTCTTGTTGTGGTGGCTTCTCTTGTTGCAGAGCTCAGGCTCTAGGCTTGTGGGCTCAGTAATTGTGGTGCATGGGCTTAATTGGTCCATGGCATGGGGGACCTTTCTGGACCAGGGATCGAACCTATGTCTCCTGCATTGGAAGGTGGATTCTTAACCACTGGATCACCACAGAGGTCCAAAAAATTTTATTTTTGAAGTGTCATCATGTAAAATTGACTCTTTTGGGAGTGTGTGGTTCTATGAACTTTAACTCATGTGAGCACCACTGCAGTTAGTGTGCGAAACAGCTCTATGCCCTGCAGGCCCCTGTTGCTGCCCCTTTTGTACCCTGTCCTCCTCCTTCCCCAACCCTGAGCTCACTGACTGAGCTGCCCTCTGTCCCAGCATCTGGTCCTCATGAAAAGGTCATATAGAGGCTGCTTCTTCCCAGCCCGATGCGTTTGACATTCATCTAAGTCACGTGTCTCCTTGTGGTGACTGGGTATACAAATCCATTACCACAGTACATTTGCACCTTCTGGTGAATTTTACCTTCTTTTGTGCATGGCCTGTGTCACTAGAGCAGGGGGCAGGGTTAGCGTCTCATTCATTTTTACAACCTTCCATGTGCTGTGCAAATATTAGGAACTTGGTTGTCGAATGGATGAATGAATGAACCCCAGCACATGTCGTGGAAGTGAAATTCATTTTATAGAACTTTGGTATTTCCTCTGCCTACAAAGTTCTCAAATAAACATAACCTTCAATTTCCTGAATTTAAAACAATTAACCTTCCCCTAGGTTAAGGAAAGATATACCCATTTGAATGCAGAGTTCCAAAGAACAGCAAGGAGAGATAAGAACGCTGTCCTCAGTGATCAGTGCAAAGAAATAGAGGAAAACAATAGAATGGGAAAGACTAGAGATCTCTTCAAGAAAATTAGAGGTACCAAGGGAACATTTCACGGAAAGATGGGCACAATAAAGGACAGAAACGGTATGGACCTAACAACAGCAGAAGATATTAAGAAGAGGTGGCAAGAATACATAGAAGAACTATACAAAAAATAACTATCTTCATGACCCAGATAATCATGATGGTGTGATCACTCACCTAGAGCCAGACATCCTGGAATGTGAAATCAAGTGGGCCTTAGGAAGCATCACTATGAACAAAGCTAGTGGAGGTGATGGAATTCCAGTGGAACTATTTCACATCTTAAAAGATGATGCTGTGAAAGTGCTGCACTCAATATGTCAGCAAATTTGGAAAACTCAGCAGTGGCCAAAGGACTGGAAAAGGTCAGTTTTCATTCCAATCCCAAAGAAAGGCAATGCCAAAGAATGCTCAAACTACTGCACAATTGCACTCATCTCACACGCTAGCAAAGTAATGCTCAAAATTCTCTAAGCCAGGCTTCAACAGTACATGAACTGTGAACTGCCAGATGTTCAAGCTGGATTTAGAAAAGGCAGAGGAACCAGAGATCAAATTGCCAACATCCATTGGATCATTGAAAAAGCAAGAGAGTCCCAGAAAAACATCTACTTCTGCTTTATCGACTATGCCAAAGCCTTTGACTGTGTGTATCACAACAAACTGTGGAACATTCTTCAAGAGATGGGAATACCAGACCACCTGACCTGCATCCTGAGAAATCTGTATGCAAGTCAAGAAGCAACAGTTAGAATTGGACATGGAACAGCAGACTGGTTCCAAATTAGGAAAGGAGTATGTCAGGCTGTATATTGTCACCCTGCTTATTTAACTTATATGCAGAGTACATCATGAGAAACGCTGGACTGGATGAAGTACAGCTGGAATCAAGATTGCCAGGAGAAATATCAATAATCTCAGATATGCAGATGACACCACCCTTATGGCAGAAAGCGAAGAAGAACTAAAGAGCCTCTTGATGAAAGTGAAAGAGGAGAGTGAAAAAGTTGGCTTAAAGCTCAGCATTCAGAAAACTAAGATCACGGCATCTGGTCCCAAGACTTCGTAGCAAATAAATGGGGAAACAGTGGAAATAGTGACAGACTTTATATTTTTTGGCCTCCAAAATCACTGCAGATGGTGACTGCAGCCATGAAATTAAAAAAGGCTTGCTCCTTGGAAGAAAAGCTATGACCAACCTAGACAGCATATTAAAAGCAAAGACATTACTTTGCCAACAAAGGTCTGTCTAGTCAAAGCTATGGTCTTTCCAGTAGTCATGCATGGATGTGAGATTTAGACTATAAAGAAAACTGAGTGCTGAAGAATTGATGTTTTTGAGCTGTGGTGTTGGAGAAGACTCTTGAGAGTCCCTTGGACTGCAAGGAGATCCAACCAGTCCATCCTAAAGGAAATTAGTCCTGAATATTCATTGGAAGGACTGATGCTGAAGCTGAAACTCCAATACTTTGGCCACTGATGCAAAGAACTGACTCATCAGAAAAGACCCTGATGCTGGGAAAGATTGAAGGAGGAAGGAGAAGGGTTCGACAGAGGATGAGATGGTTGAGTGGCGTCACCAACTCAGTGAACGTGAGTTTGAGTAAACTCTGGAGTTGGTGATGGACAGGGAGGCCTGGTGTGCTGCAGTCCATGGGATTGCAAAGAGTTGGACACAACTGAGCAACTGAACTGAACTGAACTGAACTTTGCCAGTGGCTCAGCAGTAAAGACTCCACCTGCAGTGCAGGAGACACAGGAGACATGTGTTCCATCCCTGCGTCCGGAAGATCCCCTGGAGGAGGAAATGGCTACCCACTCCAGTATTCTTGCCTGGAGAATCCCTTGGACAGTGGAACCTGGTAGGCTACAGTCCATGGGGTCGCAAAAGAGTTGGATGTGACTAAGCACACTTCCCTGGTGGCTCAGCTGGTAAAGAATCCGCCTGTAATGCACGAGACCCCGGTTTGATTCTTGGGTCAGGAAGATCTCCTGGAGAAAGGATAGGCTACCCATTCCAGTATTCTTGGGCTTCCCTGGTGGCTCAGATGGAAAAGAATCTGCCTGCAATGTGAGAGACCTGGGTTCGATCCCTGGGTTGGGAAGATCCCCTGGAGAAGGGAACAGCTACCCACTCCAGTATTCTGGCCTGGAGAATTCCATGGACAGAGGAACCTGGCGGGCTACAGTCCATGGGATCGCCAAAAGTTGGACACAACTGAGCGACTTTCACTCTTTAAGCACACATGCACACGTAATCTGTTGGCAGGACATACAGGAGGAAATAAATCTAAGTAGCCTAATGACAAGGATGTCTTTACACCTACTTGTCCACCTTTCTATCTCTGTTTTGGGGGACAGGTACCTTCCAGACTGTGTCATAGGATCTGTAACCATCCTTCCCATCTCTTAAGCCTCATCAACAGTCTACAGCAACTCAAGTACAGGAGAAGAAGGCCACACTCTTGGAAGCTCCTGAACAGGCCTGAGTCTGAGCCGTTTCACTCCTCTGAACCTCCTGGGAAGGTGGACCCAGCAACAGAATGAGATTGGCTCAGCCTGGAAGTTGAGACCCCTGGATGTGGTTGGGCTCTGCTGGTCTCTGCTGTGTGACCTTGCTTAGGTTGCTTCCCCTCTCTGGTCTTTGTTTTGTTTTCTTTATTTTGTACACGTGTTAAATGATGAAACTGCAACAGATGATCTCTGTGGTCTCTTCAGTCTCTGAAACAACATGATTTTGGGACTACGTGACATGAATGCCGCACTCGTGCAGATAAATACAAACATAGAGAAGGAGGGTTTTCTAACGAAGGAGCGTTGGTTCTTTGTGAAATGTAGACTTCCTGCTTATTCCTGAATATCCTCACTTAGCAAGTGTTTATTAGGTGTAAGTTTGACCTTGAGAGTTTTAGTGTCAGCAGAAGTTGGAAAAACTGATGTCTTTGTGCTGTGCTGTGCTTAGTTGCTCAGTCGTGTCCGACTCTTCTCAACCCCATGGACTGTAGCCCACCAGGCTCCTCTGTCCCTGGCAAATCTCCAGGCAAGAATACTGGACTGGGTTGCCATGCCCTCCTCCAGGGATCTTCCCAACCCAGGGATAGAACCCAGGCCTCTTGCATTGCAAGTGGATTCTTTACTGTCTGAGCCACCAGGGAAGCCTTTGAATTTATTCTTTAAATGAAGAGAGGACAGGAAAAGAGTAGGTCTGCGCTATCATGGCCCTGTCTAGTTTTTATGGGCCATCTCTTTTCTCCTGCCTTTTTTCCTGGGATGACCCAGTTCAGATTAATATCCTTCAGCTGAGCCTCCTGAGGATGGAATGCCCAGGTACCCCTGACACGTGGGTTAGAGTGGCAGGGGCCTCAGCCTGGCCTTGCTGTTCTTTGAGCATCTTTCACTCCTGCAGCAGAAGAGCACAGTGAGGGGCTCCCTGGTGGCTCCTTTTGCTCCGAAGGGGATTCGGTGCAGAGCTGGGTGCAGGGAGGTCCTTTGTGTGAATGTCTGGGCTCGCTCCTCTGGGCCTTGGTTTCTGAGAGCCTCGGGGGCCTCCTTTGTTGAGGATTCCTCTGCCCCACCCTTGGTGGTCTCCAGAATCTCTGCATAGACCACTGTTTGTCCTCCTGGGCTCCCAGGGGTCAAGAGGCTCATCCAGGTGATACAGTTGGTAGATGGAGCTGGGGGTTAGAACTCATCTCTTGATTCCTACATCAGAAAGTCGCTCCATTGAGTAAATTTTTTTATGGTCTCAAATGGGTTTAACAAGAAAGAAGTCATGTTGGAAATAACCCAGCTGAAGGCCACAGAGGGCAAGTGTTGGATCTTCCTGTAATTAGCTGTGCTTGTGGTATAGGAAGCGAGGATGTTTTCTGTCCCCGGTGGCCTTGCCTAGGGGTGAGATGGGGGGGACAACATTTCGTTGTTATCTTTTTCCCAGAAAGAACAGGTAGGGGTGAGCTTCATGTTGGGCTCACCTTCCCCCATCTGGAGAACTCCATGGTAATTTTATAAGCACTCTTTATCTTTCCAACCCCCCTCCCAACTGCCCACCCGAATTTATGCTGCCAATTACACTAGCCTAGCGAGAGGAGGCTCTCGGCGAATAAGGCTGCTTTTATTGATGTCTTTTCAGGTGCTAACAATATGGTCTCAATCACAAACACTAGACTCCACCCCCCTTGCAACCACATAGCCGTGGTAATCACAGAGCGTGTATATCCAAGGAAATGCTTCCTGTCTTTGGAGTCAAAATCATTTTGGGGGTCATTTCTGGGTTTTCAAGTCCACACTTTTCCCTCCCAGCCATTAAATGTTCTAGCCTCTTCTGGCATCATTTTATCCTGAGAGAAAGCTGGCCTGACCCGGTGCCCTGGCTATACCGTCTCTGCTCAGCATTGAGGAAGCAGCCAGGGACCCAGGAGGGAGGGCCCCGGGATGGAATCAGTGCACAGACACTCCTGGCATCAGGGTGTCTGGTCCAGCTCTGGCTTCATGGGCTGCCCTCTTGGCAAGAGGGCTGTGGTGGGCCTGTGGTGGGCAAGAGGGCCTGCACCATGTTGGTGCCTGAAGCGAGGTGGACTGGTCCAGGAGCACATGGATGCCTCAGAACCACTGATGTTTCTTGGGGATGCTATTCAGAGCAACCCCGACTCCTCGGACTTTGGCAGGTTCTCAGGCTGGCATGTTGAGGAGCTGACCTGCTCTCTGGGACAGGGTGGGCTGGGCAAACTCCCCAGCGGTTTGTATAGTCTGAGCTTCTGTTGTCAACTTGAACAGTCCTGTGAAGGTGTATTGGGGACATATGGAAATGGTTCCCTCTGAACAGCAGCCCCCTTGTTGGCTAGAAAGACCTCCCAAAGGAGTAAGATCAGGCTGGGGATGGGATTCTAGGCTGTGTGTGTAAATTCAACAGGGTTCCCGTGAATCTGTGAGACACACAGATCAGGGGAGCCCCTGGGAGTTGGGGGGGGCGGTGGGACAGCGGTCACCTAGCCTTCAGTGAGGAGTGCAGTGGTCGAGGGCAGTCCCTCTTAGCAACACTCTGGGTCCAGCACTGGATGCCCTCCTGGCTCTCCAGAGGGGACAGTGTTTCACTGTCAGAAATGCTCTAAGACCATCTGAAGAAAAGAAATCACCTGCAGAAATGAAAAACCACAAGCCAGGGTCTGTTTATTCTGCCACTGTGTAAAAGGAGTTCAAACAGTCAATCCTAAATATTCAATCCCTGAATATTCATTGGAAGGACTGATGCTGAAGCTGAAGCTCCAGTACTTTGGCCACCTGATGCAAAGAGCCAACTCATTGGAAAAGACCCTGATGCTGGGAAAGACTGAGGGCAGGAGGAGAAGGGGACGACAGAGGATGAGATGGTTGGATGGTATCACCAACTCAATGGACATGAGTTTAAGCAAACTGTAGGAGATAGTGCAGAACAGAGAATCCTGGTGTGCTGCAGTCCATGGGGGTTGCAAAGAGTCGGACACGACTGAGTGACTGAACAACAACTGTATAAACATGGTCGAAATTTTCATCAAGATAGAAAACAAGGACACACAACCCTTCCACTCTGAAACCAAACTATTTCCTGGGGAAACCTGGTCCATTGTGTGCAGGCACCTGTGGCTGGATCACTCCTACTCAGTTCCACCTGGACCCTCCCCGCCTCACCCCTGTGTTTTGTGACCCAGTCTTGAAGGTCAATGACTCCCTTTCTTCCTCTTTCCCGATTATGGGATTTGTTGTTTCAGGAATGATTTAGACTCAAGCTCCAGAGTAACAGGCACTGATGGTTCCTTATCCAGGGGGCTCCCTGGGGGTCGACGGAAGCCGACACAGCACGTGTCTGCTTTTCTGGGAGCGCCATGGTGACACGACTCGTGGGTGTCAGTATCACCCGCTGGAAGACGCCCTGTGTTTTCTAACAGGCGGTTCTGTTCGAGCTCTGAAGGAGTTTTTGCTGTCATCACAAGTGCCAGCTGGAGTCAGCGGGCTAAGAGTATATTCCAAAACATGTACAGGCAACAAATAAATATGTGGATAAAGAAGTCATTTTCTACCATCTGATGCCCAAGGCTTAGGGGTTAGGACCCTCTGAGGACGCCTGTGGGATGTCACAGCGCTAGGCTTGGCCTTGAGCTGTGACACAGATAGCATTATGATCAGAGAGCCCCCCCGCCCCCGCTCCGTGAGGGCTGGGGTGGGCGGGGCTGACCCATGGCTGCAAGACGCAGCGGGGCTCCTCCCTCTTTAGGGACCTGAGCTCCAGGCTCCTCTCACAGGCTTTCTCGCCGAGCCGGGCGGATCTCGTGCTCTGGGCCCTTGGAGCCCTCACCGACCCTGGAGGGGCCTCTTGGATTCCTGGGCTGTTGCATCCTGCCGAGGCATGGGCCGCTGCGGCCTGCTCAGCCCCTGCTCCTAACCCTTGTCTGTGCTCTGGCTCAGGAGAGAGTCCGTGGACCCGCCCTGATGCTGGGGTCGTGATGGTGGATGAAGACCAGAGAACGGTGTCGGAGACGCTTTGAGAAACCCCCTTCACGGCAATCAGGCCCTTGCCAGGTGGAATAGCTCGGCATTTACATGGGTAGTTTCTGAACGTGGCCGTGATGAATTGTGCTCAAGCAGGGCCTTGACAGTGAAAAATGGGGCAGTGCGGTGGGGCGTGACGGCGGGGTCCCTGCTGAGCCGGTGCCTCGAGCCACCGGAAGTGGTGGGTGCCTCCCTTGCCCCGGAGGGGAAGCAGACAGATGGGCACGCCTGTCTGTCTCTGTTCCCTGCACACACTTCATTTTTCTGTTTCTCGCTCTGTGTCTCTGGGCCGTCATGGGGCCATCAAACATATGTTCTCTGGCTTCCTCGCTTCCCCTGTGTCTCTCTTTCTCTCCCTTTTCACCTTTCTCTTCCCTTCTTTCTCAGTAGATATTTTTTTAAATTTTATTATAATCACCCCCAGCCCCTATTGAACATAGAGAGTGGAGGCAGGAGGGAGGGGTGACCAGAACAGGAGGGAAATTTGGGGAAGATGGATAAGTTCACTGTTTTGATTTGGTGATGGTTTTGTAGGCGTAGGAGGCTTCCAACGTGGCGCTAGTGGTAATCAGCCTGCCAATGCAGGAAATGCAAGAGATGAGGGTTCAATCCCTGCGTGAGTGTGGCAATCCATTCCTGTGTTCTTGCCTGGAGAATTCCATGGACAGAGGAGCCTGGTGGGCTATAGTCTGAGGGGTGGCAAAGAGCCAGAACAGGACTCTCTGCACTTGCAGGTGTAGACACATGTCAGAACTCATCACTTGCATACCTTAAGTGCGTGCAGCTCATTGTATGTCAGTTCTACTCCAGTTAAGCTGAAAACCTCACCCATTTGGAGTAGGAGAGCAGTGAGGAAATGTGTTTGAACATTTAGCTTTTAGAAAAGTCTGCATTCTGCTTCCCTGTAAGAGAGAGGCTGAGACCCAGCCAGCACAGGGAGGTTTATTTCTGGGGTTTGGGTGCTCTAAGATCATTATTTTTTATTTTTTAATTGAAGTTGAGTTGATTTACAATGTTGTGTGAGTTTCTCTAAGATGACCATTAACAGCATTCACTGCTGCAGTTTAGGGAGCAATTGAATCTGCATGAGAAGCTTGTCTTGTCATGTCTATCACCAGAAATAGCTCTCATGTCTTTCACTAGATACTCAGAGAGAGAGGGTGGCATGACCTGTCCAAGGCCACAAAACAGGTCAATTGCAAAATTCCGAATCACACCCAGATCTCCAAACAGTAACCTCTCCTTCACCACCAGTCGTGGGATGGGACAAAATGCCACTCAGAACAGACAGCAAAGAGTGTTGGAAATTGCCTGTCATGTGCCCTGGAGATGGGGTTTGTGTTTGCAGAGAGTATGGTGTCTGCTTCTCTTGCTCATGGGTGTTGCCCCTTTGCTTCTCTGCCAGGTCCCCAGTCCCAGCAGGGTGCCATTGTGCCATGGGAGGGTCTTCTTGGCCATCCTGTTGTCCAGACGTTGTCCAGCTGACTGTCGGAAGGCCCTAGGATGGCCCTGACACAAGCTTGGGATGCAGTGGCTGGTTATGCAACTGGGGGACATGAGGAAAGAGACCTTCATCTTGGTTTGGCCTCCCTGATGAGTCCAGGAAGACATAAAACAGCCTCTCTTTGAAAAAAGTCAAATTTAGGGACTTCCCTTGTGGTCCAGTGGTTAAGACTTCATCTTCCAATGCAAGGGTACTGGTTCGATCCCTGCTCAGGGAGCTGAGATCCCCACATGCCTTGTGGCCCAAAAACCAAAACATAAAACAGAAGCAATATTGTAACAAATTCAGTAAAGACTTTTAAAATGGTTTAAATCAAAAAATCTAAAAATTAAGGTCAAATTGGTCAGCTCTTGCTTTCCAGGTTTTTGGCATATCCAGGCAGAATTGCCATGAGAAGTTCTGAAACCCTGGAGACATAAGTGGGCCTGAGATGCTGGGTGGCTTGTTTTGCTGTTATTGTTTCTCTGTTGAATTGGATGACATTTGTTGACCACATATATGAGGCATTTGATGGAGGGCCAGCTATGTCTCTGGTTTAGTGTGTGCTTGGGGGAATATCAGGCAAGAGAATAATTCCCTTGGGTGGAGGGATTACAGCAGAACTTTCAGTCAAGACTGAGACCCTGCACATGTGGAACTTGCCCCTCTAACTCTAAAGCCGTCGGAATGTTGGGTTATAACAGCAGCACAGACATATCTGAATTCAAAGGTGAGACTGGGAGATTTCCAAGTGTCAGAAATTGAAGATGAAATTCAGAGATGAAGTGGAGTAGCCCTGTGAGGGTTTTCACAGTAAATCCCTTAAGGGCTGGCTTTTCACAGGTCCTGGAGAGGTGAACTAGATCTCCTGTGGGAAACTGGGAACAAGAGGGGGATGTCCTTTCTGTCAGTAAAATCTAGGAAGATTCTGGCAACTGGCCCAGGGCATGGTATGAAAAACAGTTTCCTACAAGAAAGAGGGAAAGCAAGCCTACAATGTCTATAGATATGAGACCATATCATGCGCTGTCTGTATAGAGCAGAAACCCTGAACTGAGGACCAAAGATAAATGTGGTCCAGAACTAGTACAACCCTAGGGCTTTGTCAGCCATAAACGCCCACTCATTGGAAAAGACCCTGATGCCGGGAAAGACTGGGGTTGGGAGGAGAGGAGGGTGACAGAAGATGAGATGGTTGGATGGCATCACCAACTCAACGGACATGAGTTTGAGCACATTTTGGGAGATGGTGAAGGACAGAGAAGCCTGGTGTGCTGCATTCCTTGGGATCACAAAGAATCAGATAAGACTTAGTGACTGAACAACAAACCTGCAGAGATGCTTCCTCAACATAGAGTGCACGTGGGGCTCCTATGGGAAAAAGAACTGGGAGACTCCCAATGTAGATAAGCTCTTAGACAAAAATTACACAGCAAACAAGAAGACCCAGCCCCACAAGAGATAATCAACAGATGCTGTGAAAGGAGGATTCATGTGTCAGGAACTAAAGATAATAGAGCAATCTGAGAAGAATGTTACACCAAATAGTGGGTTGGCAAAAACGTTTGTTCACTTTTAAGTAAAAGATTTTCACTGAGAACTTTATTGAACAAGGTATTCACTGACCAAACAAATTTTTGGCCAATCCCATAGATTTATAATGTTTGGAACAATGAAATAAGAAACAAAATTCACAAGACTTGAAAAGGAGATAATGGAGCAGTTTTTTTAAAAAAAGAATCAATTAATTATTCTAGAAATAAAAAAATATAATACTTGAAACTTATAAAAGACAAACCAAAAAACCTAAATAGATGGGGTAAACAAAAGAATAGATACATTTCTAAAAAAAGAGTTGGCAAACCATACGGTAACCCAGAGAAGGTCATCCAGGCTTTATCAGGGAAGTACAGACAGGGAAGATGAATGAGAAGGTCCAACATGTATCTAACGGGAGTCTCAAAAGGAGAAGACAGAGTGAAGAAGAAGCTAGAGTGGGCCAATGGACAGAATATTTCTAGTTTGTACTGACAGAAAGGAAGGCCCCTTCTTACTCCCAGTTTCATTGAGATCTACTCCTCCCTCCCACCCCAGGACTTATATTTGAAAGAAATACAGCTGAGGGAATAAAAAAAGTCACAGCCCTCTTACTGAAACTGAACATGGGTTGGTTTTTTCTTTTTTGAGCAAAATATCTGCATGTGGATGTATCATGATGAAACTGATGAACATTAGTGATGAGGAGATACCTTAAAAACCACCAGTAAAACAGCCACAGTAAGACTTCATTAATTTGGATAAATATAAAATGGGGGAAAATGCAGAATAGGGGCTGCTTTCTCTATTTTAATAGGTCTTGCTAGGAAATTTACAGGGGGAAAATGTGATGCTTTTGCTTCTTCTGTTGGTCTGCCCTAGCCTGTAATGCTAGCCGTTAAAAACAAAAGCATCGTGTGTGTCTGCTTCTGGTACCTTGTGAAGTATTGTTCACCAGACGTGTTGCTAGTGTGATGTCTGCTCCATGAACACCTTTTGGGGATAAACTTTCAAATATGGGCTGTGGGCCTGGGATCCCCTTGACAGGTGCTGCTGAGAACAAAAATGTGATCTTTCTGGAGTGCTTACCTCCTATTAATAAGAAGGAAAAAAAGCAAACTAAATGAATCTTGGGGAGTAAAGTGTCATATGAATCAGCTTTCCTCACTCTGAAAATAACTTGCTCAGAATTTATAGATCCCCTAAGTTCTGCTGATTTTTTATATTGTTTACTTTCCTCTCCAAAATATCAAATAATTCACAGGTGGTAGGTAGGGTGGCTCTACGGATAATTTGAAATGAGAAATGGACAGCAAGAGAAATTTCCTTCCAGGGGGTCAGTGCTAGGGTGACTCCCTAAGACTAATGGTGCTGGATTAATAACCCGGGGCTGCTTCAATATTCATAGCCTGTTCCCTCGGAAGGCCGGGATATTTCCCACTTTTATGTCCTGCACAAAACTGTAAAGCAAAGATGGTTTCATTGCAGCTCTGTGCGTAATGAGATGCGCAGGAGCCGCTCCTGCCCATTAATCAGCCTTTGGGGGAGGCTTCTGGAAGTCTGACCTATTGCCGCGGCAGCTGATCTGAATGCAATGATTTTCCCCTGTGAGGGTGATGGTGCAGGACAGGCGGGCCGGCCCTGGAGGACTGGGGGCCCCGACTAGGCGCCCACTGTGAGAGAGGGGCCATGGGTGGAGAGCTTCGGTCTCTCAAATGAAAGAGCTGCAGGGTGTTGAAGGAACTGTGGCATGTAGGTGGGATGTGGGGTTTGCCATCTGTTTCTGGGTCCATTGTCAGCCCCTCTGGTCTCAGCCAGGCAGGGGTGGTTGAGGAGGGTGGGTGTGACTGCATTTATCAGGAATTTGGGTGAGCCGCTGTGCCAGGCTCTGGGCGAGATGCTGGGGACACCCCTATATCAGCGGTCCCCAACCATTTTGGCACCAGGGACCAGTTTTGTGTAAGATACTCTTTTCATGAATGTGGGTAGGGGAATGGTTTTGGGACAATTCAGATGCATTAGATTTATTGTGCCTTTCTTTCTATTATTATTACATCAATTCCACCTCACATTATCAGGCATTAGATTCTGGAGATCTGGGGACTCTTGCCCTATATAATTAAGACATTGCCTCTGCCTCCAAGATGCTCCAAGGGGGAGGGGCAGGAAAGACAGAGACCCAAACAGATAATTTCAGTGAACCAGATGGTGTAGTGATAGAGGTTTGATCCATGCACAGATAACCCCTGCTTCCCCACTTTGTGGGTGAAGGTGGAGGAGGTGATGTAGATCTGGGAAGGCTTCCTGGAGAAGTGGTGTCTGAGTGAAGCCCAAGGAGCCATTCAGATTTGACCAAGGACGGGTGAGGAGGGGACATGTGGGCAAAAGCCTGGAAAGGAGACCTGGCACCACAGCCGGGATGTAGCTGTGAGGGTGTGGTTGGTGGTGGCTTAGAGCCCGAGGTGGAGGGAGATGAGACTAGCAAGAGCAGGGCAGTAGATTGCTGCTCAGATGGGTAAGATTCTTGGGCTTAATCATACTCTTCTCTGGTTTATGTTTAGGCAAGTGTGCGTGGTATGGCTGATGGGTAATCAGGTGAATGGATTTCTGAGGGTGGGAGGCAGGAGAAAAAGGGAAGGGACTCCGGGTAGCAATTCTAGGTTTTCTGTTATCTTGTGGCTCCTCTTGCCAGAATGTGGATATAAGCAAAAACCGTAAAATTAGTTTGAAAGGTATTAGTGGCCTTCATGGTGGGGTTTTCCAATAACAGGAAGATAGAGGCTGGGTAGGAGGTATTTCTCTAAACTTGGACCCAGAAACCAAGGGCAAGGGCAACCACAGCTGTCTGTCCCCTTCTCTGGCACAAAATCCCTCAGACACTTCTGTAGGTGTTATCCTGTGAGGGTAGCTTTCCCTGAGAGGTGGCAGAGCCAGGTTGGGCATGAATCTCTGGTCCTGGGATTCTTTAAAAAAAAAAAATTATTTTGTCTGTTTTGAGTCTTCCTTATTGCGTGGGCTTTCTCCAGCTGTGGTGAGCGAGGGCTACTCTATAGTTGCTGTGCACTAGCTTCTCATTGGAGTGGCTTCTCTTGTTGCAGAGCACAGGCTCTAGGATTTTGGGGCTTCAGTAGTTGCTCACGTGGACTCAGTAGCTGCAGCTCCCAGGCTTTAGAGCACAGGCTCAATAGTTGTGGGCCCAGGCACTTTTGCTCCGAGGCATGTGGGATCTTCCAGGATCAGGAATCGAACTTGTGTCTCCTGCAACGGCAGGCGGATTCTTTACCACTGAGCCACTAGGGAGCCACCAGGGAGCCCCCAGGGTTCTTTTGAGCTGTGGCTGGAGTCAGTGCTTCATGTTTCCATCTCTGATGGATGGAGAAGGGGGTGGGAAAACACCTGGAGGGTCAATGCACAGCTTTCTCTGTCTCCCTTTTGGGGGATAAAGTCCAAAAGTAAAAAGCAAAAACCCCACCTTTCCTGGTTGAATTTGGACACAGATGCATGCACGCGCATGCACACATACACACAGACATACATCACTCACTAGCCGCTGAGATTCATGATAACATCATGAATATCAGCATTAAAAGCTGCTTTGAGGATCGATAACAATACACGTGCTGCATTTAAATATCAGCAATTAAGGTTGAAGCCTGAAAGGATGACTCCTGGGAGGCCCGTTGGACCTGGGGGAGGGGATGAATTGAACCTTAGTTATATATTTTAATGACCCTAGGGATCAATATATGCCAGATTACATTTTCTTATCTGTTCTTTAAATCCTGACCCTCCCTTGAGCCCATATTTCGAGAATGTCCTCCGTCAACTTAGTGGTGTTGGGGGCGGATGTGGTGATTCTTTGACTTTTTATTTGTTCCCTTAGGTAAGAAGGCCTGGGTCTGCATTTACTGTCAGCCAGAAATATTCTTTAGCATTTTTCTTCCTGACACCTTTTCTGGGTCCAAGTTTTTGGCAGAAAGAAAGCTGAAGAGGAAAAGTGTGGACTAGCAAGCACCAAAATGGCCATCAGGCATTTCCTTCTTTTCTGTAGCACGGGATTATCAGTGATGGTCAAGCTGATGATCAGTGTGGACCTACAGCCCCAGATCACAGCATGAGCCAATGAGAACTGCCAAACACACTCCGTCTGGGGTTCCTCCAGCTTAGCAAGCTGTTTTAGGCACAGGTATCCTCTCCTGGCACGTCCCCAGTTCCTCTCTGAAACTGTAATTGAATTGCCCTCAGCTCCTCCTTCTTGCTTCTGCCTATGAATCTAAGTCCTCCCCTCAAAGTCATCCATTCTCTTGACGTTTCGCTGATCATCCTAACCTTTGGCCACCATGCTTGGCCCTGGACTCACTACAGAACTTGTTCATTGGCATCCCCGTGGGGCTTAGAGAGGCGCTTTGGTCACAGTGCGTGTGTGTGTCCCACACACCCCTACCCCCAGCTTCAAGGTCCATCTTACTTGTTTGTGTACCCAGAGCGTCACATGACATTCTGCACATGCTCAGTAAGTATTTGGGCTGTTGAAGGTGAATAAATGTGCACTCTTGTTCTTTCTGACCTGGTCCTCAAAGTATTCTGAAGTTAGGACTTTTAATGACTTTAAATAATCCCCAAAGAACAAGGGCTTCCCAGGTGGCACAGTGGTGAAGAATCTGCTTGCCAATGCAGGAGACACAAGAGACGCAAGTTCATTCCTTTCATTGGGAAGAACCCTTGGAGTAGGAAATGGAAACCCATTCCAGGATTCTTGCCTGGAACATCCCATGGACAGAAGAGACTCGCAGGCTACAGTCCTTTAGGTTGCAAAGAGTTGGACATGACTGAGTGACTAGCATGCATTTAGAAACAGATAAAAGCCTGAATGCTTAGTTCCTTTCTTAAGATCTGGGGACTGAACACTGATCTGAAGCCAAGGAACTGTTCCTGAAGCCTGTGGAACCTGGAGCAAACAACTATCAGGAACTTGAGTTCACCTTCCATAAAATGGGGGGATTGGTCCCTGCCCTTATCCATTGTATGAATATGTGGTCTGCATAAATTAAGCTGTATTAGAAAATTGACAAGCATTAAAACAAACATCAGTGCAGCTGGATCTCTAAGCACCGCAGATTACAGAATTGTCTGCTACTGTGATTATTCACTCATTCATGCATCCAGCAACTATGTACTAGCTGTCTGCTGTGATGATACTGCTGTAGACCTTGGAATGGAGAACAGATAAAAATCTCTGCTGACCTCATGGAGTTACAGTCTAATGGGACAGAGAAAGACCATAGACAAATGCTATGTGACATGTCAGGAAGGTGCTAAGAAGGGAAACACAGCCAAGTAAAAAGGGAATGTCATGGTACAGTGTCAGAGAAATTTCAAAGTGGGAGATATTATTGGTTTGGAGTCAGACAGAAATGGACTGAGATCCTGACTCTCGCATCTTCTAGGGCAACTAATTTAAAGTCTCTGAACCTCAGTTTCTTTATTCATAATATGTAAAAGTGAAAGTGAAGTTGCTCAGTCATGTCTGACTCTTTGCGACCCCATGGACTGTAGCCTACCAGGCTCCTCAGTCTATGGAATTTTCCAGGCAAGAGTACTGGAGTGGGTTGCCATTTCCTTCTCCAGGGAATCTTCCCGACCCAGGGATCGAACCTGAGCCACCAGGGATATGTAAATAATGCTAATTTTCCACCTGTAATGCAGGAGACATAGGTTCAATCCCTGTGTCAGGAAGATCCACTGGAGAAGGCAACGGCAACCCACTGGAGAAGGTAATGGCAACCCACTCCAGTATTCTTGTCTAGAAAATTCCATGGGCAGAGGAGCCTGGCAAGCTGCAGTCCATGGGGTCATAGAAGTATTGGACACAACTTAGTGACTGAACAACAGCTCATTTCCCAGTGTTGTTGAGGATAAAGATTTCAGTTTAGTATAACAACTGGCATACAGTAAGAGTTTAATACATGGGTCAGCATTATCATTATTCCTATAAAATCAAGGGCTGTCTCTATTAGTCATCTCACTGAACTGTCTGTTGCTTAGCTTGGAATCTCCCAGAGATTTTGCAAATATAGAGAAATACCTCCTTTTTTTTTTGCATAGCCTGTGACTGAGCAACTCAACCTTTCTAGAGCAACAGTTCCTGAACTTTCCAGTTTCAGGACCTCTTTACACTTTTAAAACTTATTGAGGACCTTGAAGACCTTTTGCTTATGGGAGATAGCTATAATATTTACTGCATTGGAAATTAAAACAGAAATTATTAAAATTTATATTAATTCATTAAAACATAACAGTAATAAGCTCATTTCATGTTCACATAAATAGCATGTTATAATGAAAAGTAACTGTATTTTCCAAACAAAACAAAATTTAGTGAGACGAGTAACATTGTTTCATATTTAAAAAAATCTCTTTAATGTCTAGCTTAATAAAAGACAATTGAATTCTCATATCTGCTTCTGCCTTTACTCTGTTGCAACATTTGAAGTAGATGAAGAAGTCTAGCCTTACACAGATATGTAATTAGAAAAGAAGTATTTTAACTGCCTTTTCAGAGAATTGTGAATATTCTTCAATACCATGCCAAAACTTGACAAGTGGTACTTTCTTAGATGTTAGTTGTATTATGGAATCTGAAATTATGTCAATGAATTTTTTTGTATCCTGTTACATTAAAATCCATTGGCCTATCCTTTTTTTAATCAAAGGAGGTATCTATTCTTTAATATGAATCTTTGAAACAGTCTACTGTCATGGTTTTGTAAAATCATATTGGTCATTTTGAAAATACTGATTCACTCAGTTATGTGGACCTTCAAAAGATGACATATTTCACTGTACAATACCAAAATCTTTGTTAACATCATTACCAATAGATATAATCAGAAAAATTTTTAAGTTTTGTAAGCTGTCAAGCTCATGGTGGTGAATACAAGCTTTCCCAAATTTTAGCTTTTATTTGAAAACTCAGATCTTGTCTTTTGCAGACAATATGCATAGTAGAAGTGATACTCTTACTATGTTCATTAAAAAATGTCTGCCCATTACCTATTATTAATTTCTAAATCCATTCCATTGTGGTCAGAGAGCATACTTTGTATGACTTGAATTCTTTTAATTATTTAAAATTTACCAAGACTTATTTTATGGCTCAGAATATGATATATCTTGTAAATGTTGTGTGCACTTGAAAAGAATATGTATTCTGAAGTTGTTAGTTGAAATGTTCTGTAAGTATCAACTAGGTGAAGTTGGTTGATGGCTTTGTTCAGGTCTTCTACATCCTTACTGTATTTGTGTGAACTTGTTTTGCCAATTATTAAGGAAAGAGTGTGGAAGTCCCTAACTAGAATCATGGGTTTGTCTATTTCTCTTTGTATTGCTATCAGTTTTTTCTTCATATATGTTGAAGCTTTCTTGTTTGGTGCCTAAACATTTATGACTGTTAGGTATTTTTAATTATATGACTCCTTTATCATTATGAAATCATCCTCTTTATCCTTGATAGTATTTTTTGTTCTGAAATCTATTTTATATGATATTAATAAAGCCACTCCAGATTTCTTTTGGTTAGCGTTTGCATGGTATAGTTTCTTCTACCCTTTTACTTTCAACTTATTTTTTGTCTTTATATATAGAGCGGGTTTGTAGAATCTTGCTTTGTAAGCCATTTTATAATCTGTCTTTTATTTGAAGTATTTAAACCATTTACATTTAATGTGGTTATTGATATGGTTGAATTTCCATTTGATTTTTATTTTTTCCATCTCCTGTTTCCACTTTTCTCATTTTCTACTTTTTTATGAATTAACTGAGAATTTTTATGATTTAATCTTATCTCCTTTGTTTGCTTATCAGCTATGATTCTGTATTATTTTAGTGGTTATTATAGAGTTTTTAGTATACATCTTTAACTTGTCATAGTCTCCTTTCAAGTGATATTATACCACTTCATATGTAGTGCAAGTGAGAACCTTAGAATATTATAGTTCCATTTCTTCTTCCATCCTTTTATATTCTTTTCATACATTTTACTTCTAAATATGCTAAAAATCCCACAATTCATTTTTATTGTATTTGCTTTAAATAGTTGATTAACTTTTTTTTCTTCTATTTTTTGGCTGCGCTGCACAGCATGCAGGATCTTGGTTCCCCAACCAGGCATCAAACCCGTGCCCGCTCCCTGCAGTGGGAGTGCAGGGTCTTAATTGCTGGACGATCAGGGAAGTCCCAATAATTGATTGTCTTTTAAAGAGATTAAAACAATGAAAAAAATCTCTTTATTTCCCTACATATTTACCATATTTGGTGCTCTTCATTTCGTTTTGTGGATCCAGATTTCCATCTGGTGTCCTTTTCCTTCTGCCTGAGTGACTTCCCCTAACATTTAATGCACTGCATATCTACTGATCATGAATTCTTTCAGCTTTTGTATCTCTGATAAAAATCTTTATATTTGAGAGATGTTTTCAACTTTTACATCATTAAAATTTGCTCCTTGTCTTCTATCTTGCTTGCATTGTATCTGATGAGAAATCTGAAGTTTTCATATCTTTGTTTCTCTGGACATAATATATCCTTTATCTGTAGGCTGCTTTGAAGATTTCTCTTATTTTTTACTTTTTAAAAATTGAGATATAGTTGATTTACAATGTTTCAGGTATACAGAATATTTTCTCTTTATAACTGGTTGTAAGCAAGTTGATTATGTTGTGCCTTGGTGTAGATTTTCTTCCTTTTTTTTGTGCTTGGGATTCACTAAACTTCTTGTATCTGTGGGATTCATCATTGTTTTAGTCAAATTTGACAAGTTTTAGCCATTATTTTTTCTGTCTCCTCTTCTCCTTTGGGAACTTTATGTATATATTAGACTGCTTGAAGTTGTCACTGATGCTTTGTTCACTTTTTTCTCTCTTGTGTTTCACTTTGGTTAGTTTCTATTGCTAAGTCTTTAAGTTCACTAATATTTTCTTTTCATGAAGTCTAATTTTCTGTTAATCTTACCCAGTGTGTTTTCCATCTCAGATTGCATCTTAGGTTTTTATTACATGTTTATTCCTTAGAAATGACATGTTTAAAACTTCCAGATCTCCTCTTAACATATTCAATCTTCCTATCTACTAATATTATTATTGTGTAATTTTTGGTTTGGTTGTGACTGATTTTTCTTCTTACTGTGATTCGTACTTCTTTGCATGCCTGGAAAATTTCTGTTTGATCATGGATATTATAAATTTCACCATTTTGATTACTGTATATGTTTTTTGTTGCTGTAAATATTCTTGAGCTTTTTCCTGGAATGTGCTTACATTATTGGAATAAGCTTCATCTGCTCAGGCCTTGCCTTTTCACTTTGTTAGGTGGGTCCACAGCATCATGATTTAGAGCTAATTTCCCCCTACTACTGATGTAATATTCTGTTGAGTACTCTACCCTGAGCCCTATGTACTATGATGCTTTGGTGGAAACAGGCACTTCCTAGGTCCAACCATGCATGATGGTGATTGTTTCCTCTAATTCTTTTGGTTGATTCATTTCATGGCCTCAGGTAGTTTCTGACACTGCTCTGTATGTGTTTGAATGCTTGAGAGCGAACCCCTGAGTGCTCTGGAGTTCTCCAGTACTCTGCCCTGCTGACCTCCAACTGGCTCGATGTCCTTAAGTACTCCTAGTTCTTTCTCCTCAACCTAGGGAAATTGCTGGGCTCTGCCTGGGTTCCCTTCCTGTGCCACGGCCTGGAAACTTTCACTCGCAAGAAGCTCAGTTTGTTTCTTATCCATCTCTCAGAGATCACTTCCCTTCATTGCCTGATGTCCACTATCTAGAAAACTGATGTTACCTGTATGTTGTACAGCTTTTTAATTGTTCTGAGCAGGAAGTTATATCCAGCCCTTGTTATTACTCCATTTTGGCCAGAAGAAGTCCTACCAAATACCCAAGTCTAAATAACCAGTTTGTCAGTCATGCTTGCAAATAAAGGTGGTGTTTTGTGGGAAAACTGGCCAGGCGAGCTTGCAACTCAGTCACACAGAGCTCTCCTTCATGGCAGCCGTCATATTTGAGTTTGCACAAGTATTTTATGTATACTGCCATTTTGTCACATAGAATTTAGAAAAGACATCTAATTGAAGATTGAGATATAATAAAATCAGTAATTTGTACTGCTTCAGTAAGGAGTCCTGGAGTAGAACTGGAGTGTGTTTCTGTAAGCGCGTGATGATGAAGATATGTGACTTCCAGTATAGTCTGTCACTGCAACCTTAATTTGTGCCAAAGCCCTTCAGTTTTTACCCACCATTGCTTTTGCTCCAGGAATGCCAATGTCAACGTGGTGAAAAAGGCAAATGACTTCTTAGTATTTTGCAAAAATAGTTTTGACCTCACAGTCCTGTAAGAGGGTCTTGGGGATGCTTCAAGGGGCCACAGACTGTACTCTGAGAAGTGTTGCCCTATAGACATTCTTGTACATGTGCACAGAGATATATACAAGATGTTTGTGGTATTGTTTATACTAATACAAACTTTGGAAACAATTAAATGGTCATCAGTTGTAGAGGAGAAGGCAATGGCACCCCACTCCAGTACTCTTGCCTGGAAAATCCCATGGATGGAGGAGGCTGGTGGGCTGCAGTCCATGGGGTCGCTGAGAGTTGGACACGACTGAGTGGCTTCACTTTCACTTTTCACTTTCATACATTGGAGAAGGAAATGGCAACCCACTCCAGTGTTCTTGCCTGGAGAATCCTGGTGATGGCAGAGCCTGGTGGACTGCCGTCTGTGGGGTTGCACAAAGTCGGCCACGACTGAAGCGACTTAGCAGCAGCAGCAGCAGTTGTAGAATGGATAAATAAATCGTAGTATATTTATATAGGGAATCGTATGTTGCAGGTAAAATGGATAAGCTAAAGTGATATCCGTCTGTATGTTTAGAGATCCAAACAGCTGAGTGGAAAAAAACCAAGTTGCAGAAAGTAATGTATTGTATGGTACCATTTATAAAAGCCTAAATGTAAAAAGTGTATGTTGTTTATGGGTACTTATATATGTAGTAAAATAAAAACAAAATGGAAAATAGTGGCTACCTCTTGGAGGACAGAGAATGAAATGGGCTAGGTAACAGGAGATCTAGTTATGTATGAAGTTCTTATTTTTATTTCTAAAAAATGACTCTGAGGAAATCTAGCAGAATATTAAGACTCATATGTGGTTTGTTGGCAAGTGGTATTTTTTTAACTGAAGTATAGTTCATTTACAATACTGTGTTAATTTCTGCCATACAGATAAGTGATTCAGTTATACACACATATGCATTCTTTTTTATATTCTTTTCCATTATGGTTTGTCACAGGGTATTGAATATAGTTCACTGTGCTCTATGGTAGGACCTTGTTGTTTATGCATTCTGTATCGGTTTGCATCTGCTAGTTCCAAACTTATGATCCATTCCTCCCCGATTTGCTCACTCCCTTGGCAACCACAAGTCTGTTCTCTATGGCTGTGAGTCTGTTTCTGTTTCATAGACATGCTCATTTGTTTCATATTTTAGATCCCACATATAAGTGATATCACATGGTATTTGTCTTTCTATTTATGACTTAGTATGATCATCTCTAGGTCCATCCATGTTACTGCAGAGATGGCGTTATTTCATTCTTCTTTATGGCTGAATAATATTCCACTTTATACATATACTACATCTTCTTTATTTGTTCATCTGTTGAGGTGGATATTTAGGTTGCTTCCATGTCTTGGCTGCCTTGAACACAGGGACACGTGTATCTTTTCAAATTAGAGTTTTGTCCAGATATATGTCCAGGAATGGGATTTCTGGATCATATGGCAACTCTATTTTTAATTTTTTGAGGAACTTCCATATTGTTTCCATAGTGGCTGAACCAACTTACTTTCCTGGCAGGTGGGTTCTTATGATATTTTTCTCTGTTATTTTTGAAAAGTTTAAAATTCTTCATGTTTTCCCTCCTCAGTTAGTACACTCAAAGAGAAAATATGTGAGCTTATGATGGATCCTCACAGGTTCTCTGTGAAAACCTCTCAGCGAGGACTCAGTGAGCTCACCATGTATTATCCTGGTGCCAACAAGCTGCCATGTGTGGAGAGACTGTGATCTTCCAGGGACTTCACCCAGCTTCACACTTAGCTTTTTGATCACCAATGAAGTGGGAATTGTTATCCCAGTTCTGTAGCTGAGACTCCTCAAAATACATAACTTGCCCAAGATCATACAGTGAGTCAGTTGTGAAGCCATGACTGGAACCCAAGTCTTTTGGGTTTGAGGTCTGTGCTTTTTCCTCTCTGCTAATGTCTGAGATGATTGGCTTTTCATCTGAAGCTGTTCTCTTTCTCCTTTAGCTTTTCTTCCAAACTCATTATTTTTTTGATTGTTCGTATGTTTCTACTCTCTGAACCAGTATCCATTACCTTGTGTTTGTTCCTTCAGCAACAGTGATGCAGTGGTTCAGTTCAGTTCAGTTCAGTCGCTCAGTCATGTCCAACTCTTTATGACCCCATGAACCACAGCATGACAGGCCTCCCTGTCCATCACTAACCCCCTAAGTCCATCCAAACCCATGTCCATCAAGTCGGTGATGCCATCCAGCCATCTCATCCTCTGTCATCCCCTTCTCCTCCTGCCCTCAATCTTTCCCAGCATCAGGGTCTCTTCCAATGAGTCAGTTCTTTGCATCAGGTGGCCAAAGTATTGGAGTTTCAGCTTCAACATCAGTCCTTTCAATGAACACCCAGGACTGATCTCCTTTAGGATGGACTGGTTGGATCTCCTTGCAGTCCAAGGGACTCTCAAGAGTCTTCTCCAACACCACAGTTCAAAAGCATCAATTCTTCAGCGCTCAGCTTTCTTTATAGTCCAACTTTCACATCCATACATGACCACTGGAAAAACCATAGCCTTGACTAGATGGACCTTTGTTGACAAAATAATGTCTCTGCTTTTTAATATGCTATCTAGATTGGTCATAACTTTCCTTCCAAGGAGTAAGCGTCTTTTAATTTCATGGCTGCAGTCACCATCTGCAGTGATTTTGGAGCCCAGAAAAATAAAGTCCTACTGTTTCCACTGTTTCCCCATCTATCTGCCATGAAGTGATGCGACTGGATGCCATGATCTTAGTTTTCTGAATGTTGAGCTTTAAGCCAACTTTTTCACTCTCCTCTTTCACTTTCATGCAGAGGCTCTTTAGTTCTTCTTCACTTTCTGCCGTAAGAGTAGTGCCATCTGCATATCTGAGGTTATTGATATTTCTCCCGGCAATCTTGATTCCAGCTTGTGCTCTCCAGCCCAGCATTTCTTATGATGTACTCTGCATATAAGTTAAATAAGCAGGTATTATTAGATATTATTACTGTTTTGTTGTGTTGCAAGATTCAGCTAGATTGAGCTTGGCTGATGCCTTGCTGTCTGCAAAGGGCTCATTTCAGTGGCTGTAGCTTTCCTGTCCTTGAGGCTAATTGCATCCAGGCTGTGTTTTGGTGAGACCTGGGAAATTTGGGGCTGGTACTGTATAGCCTGCTGAGGCTTCTAAGGTGGAGCGTAGTGGTAAAGAACATGCCTGCCAATGCAGGAGACGCAAGAGACAAAGGTTCCATTCCTGGGTCGGGAAGATCCCCTGGAGTGGGAGATGGCCAACTGCTCTAGTATTCTTGTCTGGAAAACTCCATGGAAAGAGGAGACTGGTGGGCTAAAGTCCATGAGGCTGCAAAGAGTTGGACACGACTCAGTAGCCGAGCATTGTAGCCTGCTATGGGAAGACTTAGTTTTGTAATGGGACTGTTTATAATATTTTAGCTAATAAAACAAAGGAACCAACTGAGCTTGTTGATCCCACTCACACATCAAGCATTGTCTAAAGATCTATTTGAATTAATTGAGGGGATGATGAGAAGAGAGATGATATACATACTCAAGCAGTCCTTTCTGCTTACAACTGCCTGATGAAGAAAAACGGAGGCAGAATACTTGAGATTACATCAGTTCGTTTAGGAAGATGGCTTGGGGATTTATATATAGAGTTTAAATATAGAAGTTTGAGAGTTTGGTAGGTATGTTCATCTGACAGTATTACTGCAGAACTAGGAGAGGGTCCCTGCCACAGAGAGCAGTGAGATTAGCTCAGAGAGAATCCCATGTTGAGGCAGAACGTTGCACTTTTCCATGTGCCCTTGTCTAATTAACAAGGCATCCATTCCCTGCCTTATCCAGTCTGTGCTTCCTCTGTGGTCTTCAAATCTGTCTTCATGGTATCTGGAAATAGGGACAGTGTTTTCTTTATGTTTCAGATAAATTTGAAAACAGTACAATCCGGGAAAGCAATGACTCTCAAACACTGTTGATAGGAATGTATGTATTGATTTAATCTTTTGACTATAATTTGTAAGCATGATGGTGCAAATCTCTGGAGTCAGAATACCACTTGCTGGCTGTCAGACCTGGCACAAGTCATCTTATATCTTCAATCCTCAGTTTCCTCAATTATAAATTGAGGCTACATAGTACCTACTTGATTCGGTTGTTATGAAGAGTAAGAGACAGTCCATGAAAAGTACTTACAACAGTTTGGGCACAGAGTAAACTTACAGTATATGTGAACGGTTGTTATTATTATATAGCAAAAGTAAAAATATATATATATATTCTCTTTGAGTCAACAATTACACATTTAGGAATTTATCCTGTGGAAAAGTTGTTGTAAGTATTTAAAGACGTATTTACATGGATAATCACAGTGGCATTGTCATGGTAAATAAAGTAACCTGAATATTCATCAGTGAAGGATTAGTTATCCAATCGTGGTATACCTATGCAAGGGAATCTTGTGCAGTCATTAAAGAGGATAAAGAGATTTGTGTGTATTGACATGGAAAGAGATCCATGCCATATTATTAGAGAAAAAAATCAGTTTTTTTGCCATTTCAGTCTGAAAATTTTAAATATACAGTAAAATTGAAAAGGAGAAGACTCTTGAGAGTCCCTTGGACAGCAAAGCGATCAAACCAGTCAATCCTAAAGGAAATCAACCCTGAGTATTCACTGGAAGGACTGATGCTGAAGCTGAAGCTCCAATACTTTGGCTACCTGATGTGAAGAGCTGACTCAATGGAAAAGGCCCTGATGCTGGGAAAGATTGAAGGCAGGAGGAGAAGGGGGTGACAGAGGATGAGATGGTTGGATGGCATCATTGACTCAATGGACATGAGTTTGAGCAAGCTCCGGGATATGGTGAAGGACAGAGAAACCTGCCATGCTGCAGTCCATGGAGTCGCAAAGAATCAGATACAACTTAATGACTGGACCACATAACAAAGTTGAAATAATTTTGTAGTGAAACCTGTATGCCCACCAACTAGCTTCCACAATTAACATTTTATTCTTTATCTCATACTCATCCATCCATCCACTCATCCATTCATCCATCCATCTATTCAGCCACTTATCCATCCATGCAGCCACTCATCCATCCATTCATCTACTCATCCATCCATTTATCCACCCATCCATCCATCCACCCATCCATCCACTCATCCATCCATCCATCCATCCATCCACCCATCCATCCACTCATCCATCCATCCATTCATCCACTCATCCATCCATCCATTCATCTACTCATCCATCCATTTATCCACCCATCCATCCATCCACCCATCCATCCACTCACCCATCCATCCATCCATCCATCCACTCATCCATCCATCCATTCATCCACTCATCCATCCATCCATTCATCTACTCATCCATCCATTTATCCACCCATCCATCCATCCACCCATCCATCCACTCATCCATCCATCCATCCACCCATCCATCCACTCATCCATCCACCCATCCATCCACTCATCCATCCATCCATTCATCCACTCATCCATCAATTCATACACCTATCCATCCATCGACCCACTCATCCAACCATCCATCCATCCACTCATCCATCCATTTATCCACTCAACATCCATCCATCGACCAACTCATCCATCCATCCATCCACTCATCCATCGATCCATCCACCTATCCATCCATCCATCCATCCATCCACTCATCCATCCACTCATCCATCGATCCATCCACCTATCCATCCATCCATCCACTCATCCATTGATCCATCCACCTATCCATCCATCCATCTACTCATTCATCCATTCATCCACCTATCCATCCATCCATCCATCTCTCTATCTACTCATCCATCCATTCATCACTCATCTTAATGTTTTGATTCATTTCAGAGAATGTTGCAGACATCAGTACACTTCCCTCCCAAATACTTAAACATGCATATATTTGAGTTCATTATTTGTTTACAGTTCTTTTGAAAAATTAGTTTTATAACAATATAGGTATTATATGAACCCATTTATATAAAAAGCAAAAATGTTTATATATGTGGGTCCACATGGATCATAGCAAACCACTTTGGATGGTTATATGTTAGGAGCAGAGTTACCGAGCAGTGTACTTTATAAGTGGATAAAGTTTGAATTGTACCATTTAATACATTCTTGGAGCGTGGCATTTTGGTTTCTTCTCCTCACTCTTCCTCCTCCTCCATCATCATCACCTTCATCATCATCAAGCATAGTTACAGGAAGCTCTGCTTCTGTTGTAAAGACATAAACACTCAGGCATCCCCTGCATTTCAAGTGGCAAAAGAGACAAAAATGGGGGTACTGTTCTAATTGGAGCCCCTTGTTTTGTCCCTAATGAAGTCCAGTGTCCTTTCTGATATCTTTGAGGACAATGAATTAAAATGAAGGGCACTTTCTAAACATCTGCGTGTTAAGTCACTTCAGTTGTGTCCATCTCTTTGTGACCCTATGTCCATGGGACTCTCTGGGCAAGAATACTGGAGTGGGTTGCCATACCCTCCTCCAGGGGATCTTCCCGACCCAGGGATTGAACCTGTGTCTCTTATGTCTCCTGCACTGGCAGGAGGGTTCTTTGTCACTAGTGCCACCTGGGAAGCCCATGTACATCGTCATGTAAATGCCTGATTTTATTGAAATACTGAAAAACCAGTGGGGCTATGTGGAAATCATGCAGGTATGTGGGGTGACTTATCACAAGGGGAGTTTTATTCTGTGAAACTCATGAAGCTAATTGGCATGTGTCAACTTGGCTAATGGGACTCGCTTTAAAGTCTGAAACCAAAGTTCTGAAAGATGGAAAGATGAGGCTCTGAGATTTATTGCAATTAGGTATCCAAGTGCTTAAGCCCACTTGATAATTTTCTCTTCATCTCTGTGGGCTGCAGAGTGTGGGAGGAAAAACGGGTAACCTATAGGGGAGTAGGGGGTGTGAGTACAGACCTATATATAATTTACTTTCCTGGAAAGACATATAGTCAAGTCATTTCAATTGCTTTATTTCTGGGGGTGTGTATCCCACAGTTCCTGCCTGGAGTTGGGTGGAGTCCATTAGAAGTGGCAAAAATATTTCTTTTGGAGGAATTCAGGAACTTTTAGAGCTTTGCAGTGCATATTTTTTAATATGTTAAGTGCTATCAGAGGGTTTGGATCCCTCAATCTTCCTAAAATAAGTGGATTTTACAGTTACAAAGTGGTGGCTTACTCTTTTGGGGGTTGCAACTCACAATAGCGCCGCCTTTCAAGTGAAATTTTAGACATGGTGAGTTCCAAAATGCTGACTGGAAGTCTTTTGACTTTTAGCATTTTGGAATAGAGTTTAAAGTTTCAGAAGCCTCCAGCATATTTCAATTTAATCTACTGCTGCTGTGTTGTCTCTTGTCTCTAGCATAATGCCAGGGCCACAGAGATGTTTGTGCGATGTAAATAATTTGTGGATTACAAGTCGTCTAAACTCAACATGTGTGTGATAGGCTGCAGTAAAATTGCCTGGATGCAGTTTTACATGACGGCCTATGATAGTTGCTTCAGAGTCATTAGAGCCCAGTATGTAAATAAGCTGGATTCTAAAATTGTCTTAAATGTGCTGAGACAATGGATGCAAATGCCTTTCCCAGGTTCATTCATTCCATGGAGAATTTGCACCTCACAGCTCCAGAAGACTTGGACGTGTGCATTTCAAATGGCGTTCGGGACTGTCGGTTTGCCAATCTCCCAGAGCTATTTGTGAATAGGAACCGGAGTTTATCGTGCGGGGTCATGAACACAGCCGGTAGCATGAAGGTGAAAACCAGCCTCAGGACTCTCTGCCTTTTCTTCCATTTCTCTCTGTGTTTTCTAAAGATGGGGCCAAGTGGGAGCAGAGACATGGAGGGCCCTTATGTGGTGCCTCAGTGTTTGGAGGAGCAGAGAGATGAGAGGATGCTGAAAAACTACTCCTTAAAAGTGGCCCCTGAGCCAGCACAGGTGATGGAGTCAGATACGCCTCTCGTTTCACGCACGTGGCCCCATCTGGGCTGGGAGCTGATGTTTTGACCACAGTCTGGCCTGTCTGCCCTCTTGCCTGCATGGTAGGTCGGGTTAGGCCCATGAAAGCCTGGATTTCATGTGTATCTATTGTTTAAGAGGGCCGGTGAAGCTCGCTCTTTGAAACACACACAACATAACATAAATCAGAGCTAGAATCTTTTAACATTTACAGTTTTAAATGAAATTCCTGTTGAGAGTCTCTTAAGCTAGATTTATATCTGATTTTGCATTGAACTGTGTCGTTATGCGGGGCTGAGAAACTCTTACGAAATTAAGCATAATGTGAAAACATGCTGAAAAGACAGTTCTGTAGAAATGTGAAACATTATTATGTTATAGAATATTGGAGTGAAGAAATATGCAGAAAGGCACAATTACCATGGACATTTTCCTTTTAATGGTCCTTGTACAATCCTTGGCAGAAAGGTTTGCTGACGTCTCCTCGCAGATAAGGGAAAATTGAGACAATACTGATATTCTACATCCAGCTTGATTTTCAGAGAAGACCAGGAGAGTGACCCAGTCTGTTTCATGTTCTAAACACTGAGGCCTGGCCTGTCCAGACTGATGCTCACAGGGACCTCGGGAGAATCTGTCGTTTGTGTTTGGGGATTTGGCCAAAGCCTCCACTCCATGGATGGACCAAGAGGTTGAGATCACATGTTATCTTCTGGATGAGGAGCTGGAAGCTTCTAGAGGCTACTAGATTGGATGACTCTGAGTTGTTGGTTCCTTTATCTGAAGAGTTTTTAGGATTTGAAAGCGGCTGTCTAGGATGGTTTAGGTGTGGTCTTAGGGATAAAGGTTTATTGCTTGAAGCTGGGGGCAGGGCTATGTTTCTCATGGCGATTGCTCTCCACTCCACAGGAGACCATGCTTAGCCTCATTTCCCCTGAAAGCCTGCTGCCCTGGACCCCCACATGCCCACTGATCTGGCTTAGGGCAGACAGGATATCTGTCACATATCCCTGGGGTTTTTTCCTTCCTTCCACCCACCCATCAAGCCCGAGGCAACAGTCTCCAAAATGACTCCAGAGCAAATGCTTATCTTGCTGCCTCACCTCGCCCCTCACTGGGGCTCCTCTGGCCCCTTGACATGGCTGGGCTGTGGGCAGAATCCTTGTTCCCCATCTTGTTCCTGCAGACCTTTTGGCTGAAGTTGTGATTCCAGGAAAGGGAGTGCTGTTTCCTTGCTTCCGGATTCAGTCCCAGGCCTCCGCCTACCCGCGTGAAGTCCAGGGCAGCTGGAGCAGGGCTGGTTGGCAGCGTTGTGCTCACAGGCCTTCTAGAAAACCTCCTCCTCTTCCCACCCCCCTACAGCCTCCCAGCAGGTTCTCTGGCAGACTAAAGCTTTTCCAACAACCTCCCAGAGCCTGTTCTCTTAAACCTGGCATTGAGAGGCCACCAGCTGTGGGGGGAGGGGAACAGAAGCTGAGGTACCCCTTGGGTTGGAGCTCAGGCACCTTTGGCATTGGTGCAGGGAGAGTCATCTGAGGAGCCCGTGCTGGGTTCTGCTCGGGGTCAGGTGACAGCCAGCTCCGTCTTCAGCCAGCAACCTGGCGGTTGCTCCCATCTCTCACTCTGTTTGCTTCTGCTCTTCTTGGAAGCTCTTAAAGGACCGCAAGACCTTTGTTACTTAGAGTTGCTTGATATTAAGCAATTGAGGTAATTTTAATTTGGGCCTGCAATGTCGGGCTCTTGACCACCAGAGGTCACTGTAATAAGGTAGAAAGCAGGTGTTTAAGAGCGTCTTAAGTTGACAGTTGGATCAAAAAGAAAAAAGAAAAAAAAACCCTGACAAAATCCCCCTAAATTTTCTAACTGGCCCAGGTGTGCTGTGGGGTGTGGGCCTGCAGTCCCTGCTCGCCTCCTCACTTGTGGAGGGTCCACCCGGCTGCGGAGCCTGGCAGGATGAGGGCAGGTGGATGCTTGGGGAACATTTGAGTCCGAGGCCCTGTGCAGGCCCCATGCAGCCTGACTCTCCTGGTGCTGAAGTGGGCCACACTCAGTGGGAGGGGCTCTCCTCCCTGATCTGAGCTTCATCCTCACAACCCATTTTCTGCAGCAGTCTTGGGGGTTAGCTTCTCTTAGGAGTGTGTGTGTGTGTGTGTGTGTGTGTGTGTGTGTGTGTGTGTGTACTCCTCTCTCTATAATGTGGGTTCAGTAATAGTGCTGTCCACCTAGAGCCATTCGGTTAAAAAGGGAGGATGCATGTTGTGAGCTTAAAAGCTCAGTGCTTGGCCCATATCTCATGCTTGATGAATGTCAGCCAGAATAATGCCATCCTTAGGGGGAGGATCAAAGGCAACATTTACACCCCCAGATGGTGGCTTGGACTCTTGGGGAATCAGGAGGCTCCCTTCCCTGCCCTCTTTGGGCATCTTCCCTGTATGTTGATGCCATTAGTGCAAAGTCAGAAATACTGGCCTTTGCTGGCAGCAGTCCCAGGATATTTTTTTCCGGGGAAGATGTTCTCATCCTTGGTGGGTGGCTGATAGGAGAACTTATGGCTTTGAGGTGGGAGATAGGTGGGCTGCATTTAGCAAACACTGGGGTCCTCTTGGCTGAGCCTTTGTGAGGCTTCTCATATGCATGTTTCTCTCCCAGTTTTAAATGCCTGAGTTGCCCGAACACAGTGGGATGAGAGATGCACACAAATCTCCGCGAGGAGCCAGGCTGCGTGGGGAGAGGCAGTTTGGGAGGCAGGTGTTCACATTTCTCACAGGGAATGTTTGGAGAATAGATGGGTCTTGGGGAGAGTGGATGCCTTTCCTGGGCCTCTGGGGGGCCGTTGGGGCTGCCAGTGGATGAGGTCAGGAAGAGTGATCTATAGGACGTGCTGCTGCCGTCTGCCTTCAGTGGGAATTTCCCCTGAATACCTCTGCAGGGATGGTACATGGACACGCACACACACAGAAGATCACCAAGGCTACAGAGCAGGTGCTCAGTGCCATGACCGTGGGGCTGCAGCTGCTGGGCCTGTGAACTCAAGCCCACCGACTGGTCACAGGGTCCTACCCTGATTGGCTGGGAGGTGGGAGAACAGAGAGAGAGAGAAAGCAGTGTTCTTGGGAAACCCCTGGCATCTGCAGTGTGCCTTCTGGTTTGATGGGTGGCATGAACTGGGGGGTTCAGCAGGTCCAAAAGGCTCAGGCTGGAAAGGCACAGGCATGATTAGCACATGAGGATGGGCATCCAGTGCACAGATGTAGCAGATCCGAGAGAGGAGCCGTGCTCCCCGACCTTGAAGACGTGGTATTTAGAGCCTGAATGAGTTCCAGGCAGGAAGTCCCCCCCCCCCCCCCCCCGCCTCCCGGTGACCTTCTGAAGCACAGCTCTTCACTTGCTCTGGAGAGGGATCTTATCCCTGCGTGGCGTCCCCTCGCATCCTCCTGGTGTCTTTCCTCCAGCCTCCTCCTTATCTCCTCTCTGCTTCTCCCTCCTCCTCCCTCTTGCGTTTTTCTTTTCTATTCCTGTCTGCCAGCTGTATCTCTTCTTCCTACCTCATCCTGTCATTTCGACTTAAAACAAAGGCCCAAGCCCACATGTGTAAGGGGTTTCTATACAGATTCTGGAGGGTTTTTTTTGAAGCAGCCATCGTTATAAAGCCAATGAATCAATCTCTTGATTGGTGATAACTTCTACACAAAGAGACTTTGTAAAGTAGAACCTATACCCCCAAACTGTGCACCGAAGAGTCTATCATGCTTATAACTATGTGCCAGACTCCAAGCAAATGTTAGATGCTTATCTTTTTAATCCTTCAAAAACCCCAAGGAGCCAGTGCTGATGCTATCCCCATTTTAAAAAAGCACATAACAGAAGTTTGGGGGCATTTAAAAGATAACTTGCCTGAGGTCACCCAGCTGAAAGGTTGCAGAACCCTAAAGTATGCCTCCCCCTGCTCTGACATGTTGCCTCTTGGAGTGCTGGTCAACCTCTCCTGGAAGTCTTGACTGTCGCTTTCCACACCTGCCTGTCTGCCTTCCTTCTGCTGCACTTGGAAGCATCTTTCCTGCTCATTCTGTCCCCAGCTGAAATAGAAACCAGTTGATCTCCATCCTGCACAAAATCCCCCTTCAAGTACATCTGACTAGTCATTAAATTGCCCCCAGGGCAACCTCAAACTCTTTAAACTTTTAAATGTATCTACATTTGAAATATTATTTTTATGCCATTAGAACCATTACATGCTTATTGTAGATGCCCTTGAGGAAAAAGGGTTTCTGCAAAGGGGGACCCTAGAATGTGACCAACATTTCGGAATCCTGGTTCTTCCAATTCAAGATATAAAATTGGCTTTTCAGCACTCTGTGCTGATGGAGCCTGAATAAAGTGGAAGGAGTGCATTTCAAGAGTTTCCTCTTTGAAGATGTCCTCCAGTGCCTGCTCTTGGATTGTGTGACTGATAAGGGCTTGGAGTTAAAACATCTTTACCTGATACTGGCTCTCCCTTTCCATTAGAAAGTGTAAATTCAGAGGCCTTGAATGTACCTGGTTTAGATTTTTTGATACTGAAAGGCAATGTTAATCAGGGTGTTTGACAGTGATGTGGAATTTAAACCCGAATAAAATGAAATAGCTTAAATGAACAGCTTAGGTGCTGCTATTCCTGTCCAAACTGCTTTTTCAGGGGCTCAGAACCCAGGTGCTCTGAAAGGGCCTGAGATTTCTCTGACTGGGTACCTTGAGAGGAAAGAGACCCCTTCATGAAACCTCTCACTTCTGACCTCGCTTGGCAGAAGTGTGCACAAAGTCCAATTTCAAAACCACTTCTGCATGATAATAGCAATATTACTTTTAAATTGAAATTTTCATTTTCAGCCTGGTGTGTAAGCAAATAATTGAGACCTAATTTACTTTATTTAATAAGCTGGCAGCCAACATGGTTGAACTCACACTGATAAAAACTTGGAGGCGGGGTATTTGTTTACAGTCTTCCAGATTTTTCTGACTGGCTTGTTTGGGTCTGAGCATGGTCGTCGGGAGCAGCAGGAGGCCAGGACAGCAGAACTTGGGCATTTAGAATTCCCACACTGTCCTCAGGTGCCTAAGGCATAAACATACATAGTCAATGACTACAGGAGCTGTTGGAGAAGAGGGCAAGAGGATGAGATGGTTGGATGGCATCATTGACTCAATGGGCATGAGGGTGAGCAAACTCTGGGAGATAGTGGAGGACAGAGGAGCCTGGTGTGCTACAGTCCATGGGTTCGCAAAGAGTCAGGACTTAGCGACTGAATAGCAACGACAGGAGCTGTCCATGGTTCCCAAAGGCTAGCGAATACAGGAGCTGTCCATGGTTCCTAAAGGCTGGTGACCACAGGAGCTGTCTAAGCTTCCAGATGAGGGGAATGGGCTGAACTTCCAGTGCTTGTGAGGGCAAGACTACAGCATCCTTCACAGCAGGAGAGAGGAGCCAGTGATATCCTATTTAGGAAACAGTGTGGAGTGGGGCCGGACTGGGCGTGTTGGGCTCATATAAGACAGTCTTTGAAGACAGCTCTTTTCTTATTAGACATCTCACCTCAGTGAAGATATTTAACTTCTTTGAGCCTTGGTCTCTTCATCTGTAAAAAATGAAAATAGTCATGCTTTTCCTTCAGGCTTGGTAAAAGGATGAACTATAAAAACAATCTACCATGGCTGTCACGGGATGATGCCCACCATGGCCACTGGCCTAGGGTGACATGGAGGTGGCCTCAGTGCTGACCGTAGTATGTATGCATGTCCCCCTGGGGGCATGTGCACTACCTTCCCCGCTGTGAGGTTACAGGTGGGTATATGACCAGCTTTGGCTGATGCAGCATGAGCAGAGTGATGTGGGTCTCTTATGGCAGAGGCTTTAAAAGCCAGTATGTTGTTTGCTACTTGCCTGGATTCAGTGCCTCCATCAGTCAGCCTGGATCTCTGAGTGAAAACAAGCTTTTTGTTTGTTTTAAGCCACTGAAATTTAAGGGTTGATTGTTACTGACTAGACATTTGTGAGGATGCATTTTCCCCTTTCAGTGAGAGGCTGGTGCTTCACAGAGAAGGTTAGCTTTGGGCACAGTCTGGAGTCAGGACACAGCATCTTCAATGCAGGAGCATCTTCACAGCATCCTAGATGCAGGAGGAGCAGAGAAGACTCTAGATGGAGGGGTGAACACTAAGGTCTGGAGGGGAGTAGCTCAGGCTCCCTCCAGTAGATTTCTGTTTCTTCTTTGTCTACCCCTTCCTCCTCTCTTCAATCTGCTTTTACTTTCTCTCTTCCCTGTTCCATCTTCTCCCTTCTAGCAGCCTCCCTCTGTTTGCTTCTCTCACCAGGCATCCTGAGGCTTGGGTTTTCCTGGAAGTTGTCATCTAACTGGCCTTTGTCCCCAGAGAGATTGTGTTGAAGCTCTTTGCAGCATAATTTTCTTCTGTTTCCTGGGTTTCTTGTTGCTGTCTCATTTCTCAGAGGTGATAAGGATTAGATAGTGAAGCTGATAAGTGCAAATTCTCCACTGGCTGAGTGGGCACAGTGCTGAGGTGTCAGCCACACAAGAGATATGTTCAAATGGCGTCCACCCAAGTTTAATGCCTCCCTAGGAGCACAGCTCTTGTGCCCTGGGTAGATTCTGTAAAAACCCTAGAATTTCTATTGCCATATGACTTTCTGGTTTTCTCACCCCTTCTCTCCAATTAATTCCATTTAATCAGTTAGTGAATTCCAAGCTAAGTCATCCTGAGCACAGGGAATGCTCCTGGTCATAATTGTGCAGTCTATCTGGGAGCCTGGGAGGCAGAGAATTTCTTTTTTTGTGCAGGGAAAGTAGAGTCTTTCTGGCCTTGTGGGGATAAGACTTTGGCTGGATGGCACTCAGAGCTGTGCTTTATTAAGATAATCTGAATATAATCGCTGCAGGAAGAGAACCTATTAATTATTATGACAAGGAGAAATTTTTGAGTGTGGAAAAAGGGACGAGAGTCACTCCAAGGTAAAATAAACCACTGCAATTGCTAGAGTCCAGGTAATTGCTTGAGTGAGACAAACAATAACTAGGTAGTCACAGTGGGGGTCATTTGAAAAACAAAATGCAATTAAGAGTTTAATATTTGATGAAATTAATAAATTAAGAGTTTCAGGAATGGGACTTCCCTGGTGATCCAGTGGTTAAGAATCCACCTGCCAATTTAGGGGACACGGGTTCTATCCCTGTTCTGGGAGGATCCCACATGACATGGGGCAACTAAGCCCGTTTGCCACAGCTACTGAAGCCCACCCTCTAGAACCTGTGCTCTGCAACAAGAGAAGCCGCCACAATGAGAAGCCTGAGCCCTGCAACTAGAGAGTAGCCTGTGCTCGCCACAACCAGAGAAAACCCACGCACAGCAATGAAGACCCGGCACAGCGAAAAAATATTTAAAAAACAAACATTTGCAGGAAAATGGGTATTCTAGAGAGACCGGTGGATCTACTCTGGAAGGGCCAGGGAGCTGGGGATGTGGTGGGCACTGCTCCCGGCAGCCTTTGCCTGGAGAGGCTTTCTCTATGTCACCCATGAGTTGTCATTCTGTTGAGCTCTGCCAGAAGTCCTGCATTCCTCAGAAGCATCTTGAGCATTACTAATCAAGCCCTTGCCTTCTTTTCATCTGTCCCTGGGATAGTGGCTTGCGTCTGTGCAGATGGCTCTGCACACATGTGGAGACGTGATGCCTGAATGGTCTCTGCATCTTCCAAGGCGGGGACAACCCCTGGAAGCTTAGCTTTGCGATGAGACTTTCCCCAGATACACTTGAAACTCTTCATAGGACTTTTGAGACTTGGAGATGATCCATCAACCTGTGTTGCAAATCTCCTCCAGCTTTAGGAATTAGTTGAAAATTAAAGTTACAGACAGGCCAAATCTCTCAAGTCCCAGACCGACTCAGAAATGTACAGTGTGCGGGCTTCATTTTCACAAGTAGCTCCCCAATAGTGTACTTGAGGGGAATATAGTTGAAAGTCAAGTTGGCTGGACTGTGAGCTCAGTGGGTTCCAGTGTTGGGGTCACACACTCACTGCCTGTTGATTCTGGGGTTTTGGCCCAAGCTGGAGGTCAGTGGGGTCAATACGAACAATACAGAGGGACACTGCCTGGTCTGTCTCTGAAAGCCGGAAACATTGGTCAGGAAGACCACCCCCCACCTGAGTGGACAGCCCACTGTCTCTCCCACCTTCACTTGGTTCCTCAATTTGGGGTAATTGTGATGAATGATGCTACACGTTCTGATTGATTCCATCCTTTCTTTGTGTCTCCTGTTTACAAAGAAGCAACTAAGAACCAAGAAGCTGAGATGCTTTTCAAAGTGTTTACTCACTTATTAAGCCCTTAGTGTATGCCAGGCAGCATCCTGAATGCTGGGGATGCAGCAGTTGAAACAGTCTAGGTCCCTGCCTTCATGGAGCTTATATTCTAGTGGGAGGAGGGGGTTGGTACATTCAATGGGATGATAGCTAGATTTCATGATGTCTCAGAGGGCAACCCATGCTGTGAGAGAAAGTAAGGAAGGGGCAGGGAATAGAGAGGATGTGGGGGGTGGGTAACATTAAGTAGGGAGTCAGGCTATCAGGCATGCCCCCCCCCCCCAGCGTTTGGGTAAAGCCTGGGAGGGGGTAGTGAGCTATGTGCACATCTGGGGAAGGACGTCCACTTGAGAGCAAACAGAAAGTACAGTGTCCTGCTGATGGGATTGTGCCTGGCCCCCTTGAAGGATGGCTGGGAGATTGTGAGGTGGGACTGAGTGAACAGGAGCGGGGAACATGGATGGAAGTGAGGATGGAGAAGTGACAAATGGTGGGCTGCATGGGGCTCAGACTGCTGTGAGGGGCTAGGGCCACTGTTCTAGACCAATGCTGGGGTCATCGACGGGTCGTGGTCATTCTCCTTCCTTTCCTGGATATTGCATTGCCAGTCTGACTGGCTCACTCTCCAGCCCAAGCCTCTCTGTTTCAGATTCTCAGGACCTTGACCTTCTCCCCTGCCCCAGTCTCCTCCTCCACATTCTCACTGACTCACTCCCATTGCCATGGATCTGGTGTCAGTACCTTTTCACCCTTCATGCTATCAGATTCCAGAAACCCCTCTGGGGACCACCCCCAGCATCTGTGCTCCCTCCTCCTAGTGCCCCGAATCCCTCCCTTCTTCAGTCACCAGAATCCCCTGGAACCCAGTGATCCTCATCATCCCTCCTGGATCCCACCACTGGTCATTTGCTCCCCTGCGTCCCCCACTGGGTCCCTTGCCCTCTCCCACATTACCCTCCTTAGACCCAGTTCCCTCCTGCTCTGTGTCTGTACATGCCTCACTGCCCCGAAGACAACTGCAGCGTCTCAATGCCCAGCTGGCTTTGAATTCATGACCTTGGACCTCAAGTACAGTCTTCACCTGGCCTGACACCCTCCCAACTGTTCCTCTTCCACTCCATCCATCATCCCTCCCCGCCTCTCTCCCCAGGCCCCTCTCACTCACTCACTCCCTTTCTCACCAGGAAGCCCAGCTGTCAGAATAGAATGTTCAGTCCTCACCCAGCCCCTGGCTCGCTCAGCAGAGGCACAGAGTGGAACAGGGCTGCGCAGGGCAGAGAGGACACTACTAGGCCAATTGGAAGATGGGCTATCTGTGCCCTTGGCTGAGGACACATTTTACATGAGAACTTGACCCCGAGTCCCATCTATTCTGAGCCGTAGCTTCTGCCATTTTCCTTTCTCTGTGCTGTGCTGGCAGTTTTCTCTATGGCCTTACTTTTCCATTTCTTCTTTCTCATTAGTGTACACATATGCTCCCATCATAGAAAGTTGCCTGTCCCCTCATTTCCGCCTCCAGCTCTGACTCCATTTCTGTTTTTCTCATTACAGCAGCTTTGAAGGGTGAGTTGTATGTTTTCTCTCCAGGTCACCTCCACCCCATGGTTAGATATTAGGACACATGGCAGCAGCTTCCTCTCTGCTTTCCTGTAGTTTGTTCCCCTGCTTTCCTGTCTTACATTCTCACCACACCTGCCCGAGAGGTCTTGTTAGAACATGCACCTGGTCATTTTACTTCTTGGCTACAAAGCCTCCTGGGGTCCCCTTGTCCTTCAGAGTAGAGGCCAGAGTCCTTGGTATGACCAACAAGACCTCATGGGACCTGCCTCCGGGTGTCCCTCTGAGCTTGCCTTTGACTCTCCCCTCTCTCACTCTGGTCATTGGGCGTCTTGACCACTCTCACCCCAGGGTGTTTGCACTGGCTGGTCTTGCCTGGAGTGCTCCTCTTCTGCACATGTGTGTGGGTCCCTCAACCCCATGGATAGAGTGTCTGTCTGTTTTGCTGTGTCTCCAGCACATCCAGCAGGGTCTGGCAAGTGCTTGGTGCTCCACACACACTGGTGGAATGAACGAATGAACGAATGAATGACTGCTGCCCCTAGGAGCACCAAGTCTTCCTGACAAGAGCTGGCTCTTAGCAACACGGCATCCAGCAGTCCCCTCACCCTGATCTGGCCTCAGGTTTTGATCTTGCTGCTGTCCCCTGATCCCTCTGTCCTCACCCACCTTGGGGACCCCTTCCCTGCTGGCTGTGTGCTCCTACAGCCTTGTTGGATTGAGTCCCTGGTGGAGGTTGGTCCCTGGGCTTGCCTGGCTCTTTGCAAACCGTCCACCCTCATCACCTCTGAGTCAGTCGCTGCTGGCACATGGTTCCCCCCGCCCAGGCAGGGGACTTCTGCCTTCTTCACTTCTTTTCCTGCTGTTCTTCAAGTGTAGCACCATGAACTGGGGGTTGGGGACCAGAGGCTTCCTGCTATCTCATGGGTAGCTTTCCCCCACTCCCACCCTCGAGAGACTCCATCCTCCCCCAGGAGGAATGATGAGAAGAGAGGCCAGCTGCCCCACATCTCTTGGTTCCTATAACAAACAGCAGGTCTTCTATGGTTTTTCTGAGTTTGAGGATGGTAGGCAACACTGATGGGCAATTTGGGGCCTTATTTCTGCCAGAGCACATCATGTACATGTTCATCTTCTAATTCTTTGTTTTTCCTTTCACTTCTGTGGGGTTTGTTGGAAGCAACTAGTGAGGCCAAGTGACCACTCATCTTCTCCTGAGGAGGGGCTGGGTGAGCACTGTGGTGACAGAAGGCAGGGTCAGCCCCATTTCTCCTGGGTCTCTGGGATGGCACCCCAGGAAAAGATCCAGCCCCAGTGCAGGCGGTCGGTGCCAAGGGGGAGGGAGCTTACGGGGGACTCCATCTCACTGCAAGGCCGCTGGTCAGAGTAGACAGCAGCGTGGCCTTCGGGGCCAGGCTGACCTAACTGTGACTGACAGCCCTGTTTCTTACTCCTGTGAGCCTGGGAGAGGCAGCCTCTCTGGTCAGTGTTGTCATCTAAAGGATGGTCTTGCTGGGTTGCTATGAGACTGGATGAGAACAGGTGACTGGTGAATAGTATTAACTGGAAACTCATTTCAAACAAAGCCCTACATTGCAGACCAGGGGCTTCCTTTTACAGCCATGTTAAACATCCATGTGAGGTCTCTTGAAGCCCTGGATTGGCTCAGCTCTGCCTCTCAGTGGCTCCAGGGGAACGTAGCGCCCAGAGTTCCACTGCCTCTCGTGTGAGATGGGGTGCAAACGAGAGGACACACAAGAAGGGATCTAAGGCACAGCTCACATTTGGGAGCTGTGATCTCTTAATCTTCAGTCATGCAGTGAACACCCCTCATGCCCTGTCTGTTTCAGATGCCATGGGCGGGGGGCAACCCCCATGTAGAGAGACTGCCGGGGAGTGGCTGAGTGTCCCATGGCTCCTTTACCCAGATGGCTCCATCCTTATCTGGGGGCTGTGGCCCCATCACGGTGGGAGGCCCCAGGCCATTCTCTTGTCTTTCCCATGCAGGGGTTTACCTTCCCAAACACTCAAGCCCTCAGAGGTGGAGATCGTCTCTCTCCACCATGAGCCCCGACTCAGAGGATTTGGGGATCTGAGGATCTGCCACCCCAGTGCAGGGCAACCTGGTCCCAGTTTCCTTCCTGGGCACCCTCCATATGAGGTCATGTCCCACGTCTCACTTGACACAAACTGGGCTGTTTCAGTTATCACCCAAAGTTTGCAGACGACCCCCTGTGAGCCCGGTAATTCCTCCCGGTAATTCCTCCTCAGCAAGGGCAGAAGCATGCGTGCTCAGTCCTGTCTGACTCTTTGGGGCCCCATGGACTGTAGCCTGCCAGGCTCCTCTGTCCATGGGATTCTCCAGGCAAGAATACTGGAGTGAGTTGCTGTGCCCTCCTCCAGGGGATCTTCCCAACCCAGGGATTGAACCCACATCTCTTGTGGTTCCTGCATTGGCAAGCAGATTCTTTACCAACTGTGCCAAGGCTTGAAGACATGGGGCTGGTCCCTGGAGCCCAGAGGATGCCAGAGAGTGACAGCTCAGGGAGCTTCAAATCACACACCTTTAGGATCATCCCTCCCCTGGAGCCGGCCAGGAAAATGGCACATCATAGACACGCATGGTTTGCTGACCTCTTTTGATGTTACCATGGCGCTTTTGAATATTTAAATTTACAGTTTCAATAATTTATTTTTAACCACTCAAATAGCTGAACCTGCAATTAGAACACGCTGCCGCCAGGTGGGAAAGGGGACCGTGGTCTGACCTATTTGCTCAAGCTGTGTGTGATTGTCTGAAAGGCGTCTGGGAGGAATTTCTTTTCCAGCTCTTTTTATTTTAGAAAATGGAAAAAGCACTCTGATAAAAACAAAGACATTGAAAACAATGCCCTAGAAAACCAGACATAGGCACTCAAGGAAGGGGAACATAGCTGGTGTTTGCTGAGCGCCTTTTAAATCTGGGCCTATCTTTGGCCCTAACCATGCAGTGATGGGAGTGACCTGATGTACCCTGAGGGAGGAGGCCAGAGTTCATGGATGGATGGAAGGCAGGTCACTGAGGAACACCTGGCAGGTGCTGAGGAGGGGTTGTCAGCAGGAGGATAACTCTGGAGAGAAGCTTGGGGGGCAGTCCAAGGCCTGGGGTATCTTCAGGCACTGGACACAGGTGGAAGCGTGTTTATCTGTGGGGACTGTGAAGGCTTATCCTGTCCCCTTTTGGAACCCCACCTGAGTTACAGGCCCCAGAGCTGACATCCCAGGCTCACGCCCTCATCTTTCTGCTCACCTCTTCTTTGGGCCCCACTTCCTCCTCCTTTTTATCCTCATGGTTCCAGTCTGGCCCCTTTCTGGGGTGGTGGGATACAAGTGGAGAGATGCTGGACCTCTCACTCTGCCCTCCCCAACCCGGCCAGAGGCAGGGGTCCAGGCTCCAGCTCTGGGGCCTTCCTCTGTTCCTTTGCAACCTGAGGTCCTTCCAGCAGTTGTCTCTCAGTTTGGAGATGGAGCCACGCTGGGTGCCCTGTGTCCGGCTCTTGCTTCGCGCATTGCGTGGTCACTGCTGCACGCACGTACCGTCCATCAGGGCAGCTGTGTCCCCGGGTATCGATCTTTGCAAGAGCTTGTACCCCTGCCAGAGCAGCAGATTGAAAGTCCAACCTCGCAGGTATTTAAACATAGATTTAAAGTGGGTTTTACAACACCTCTACGCTGCAGGCTCGGCAGCGTCTCCGGTTGGCCGGGTGGCTCTCGCTGAGTTCGGGTTGTGCTCTGCTTCCTCCCAGAAAAAGGCTGAGATTTCCGGGGCCTCCTCGTGTGCAGCTGCCCCTGGACTAGTCTGACCCACGAGGGAGAAATCCACGCAGGTCAAGTGCAGGCCTGTGGTTTTGTTTCCTCGTGTGTGAGGCAAGGGTCCTGACAACATCCTGATTGACATGCAGACGAGGTTCTAGTGTAGCCAGTCTCCTGGCCCAAGGTACTCACAGTTTCTCCTTGCTCCTGTGGACAAAGCCCCTTCTCTGATCATAAATCCTTCTCCTCTGAGCTGGGATGGACCCAGGGACTCCCCAGAGCCAGCGCTAGGAGGAGCTTTTCCTACCTGAGGGCACCTAATCCCGTCCTCTCCTTAAACTACCAGCATATTTTAGATATCATCCTGGCCTGTGGAAAGGTGACAAATATTTCTGATAAATCAAACAATTCCAATGGCTAAGGTTAGCGTAGGGCTCTCCTGGGCCACTTCTTTGTACACTCTGTAGGCTGGATTCTTCTAGGCTCGGTGAGAGGAGCTTCTGGGGCGTTCCACATTTGTGTCATCTTGGCCTCTGGCAGGTCCTGGCCCAGCATCACTGCTTGGTCCCTGGGTTCTTCTTTCACTGGCTCCCCACAGCCCCGGACCACCCCAGGTTATCCTGCCATCCTTTCCATCTCAGATCCCCACTCCTGTCCTGTCCCTAGATATTTCTGTCTCCCTAGAAAGGCTTGGGAAGAGAACCCCATTGAACACCAGACTTCTTTACTGACTCAGAAACTCAGTCTGGCTCAGGTTAAGAATGTCGTCTAGTAGCTGGTGGGGTGGTGGTGACAAGTCTGGGGCAGCTAGAAGGGCTCAAGAAATCTTATGATCTGATGACTGTCCAGGTCCCCTTGTGTCCAGTCTTGTTCAAATGGGCTCTCTTTTCTTCCTTTTTTACTCTCTTGGGAACTTCCTCCCAGTCCTTATGCCTGAAGCAATCAGAGTGGAGTCGTGTGTTGAGGAGGGATTGAAAATAAGATATAACAAGTGGAATTGATTGTGCTTTCCATTACACTGGGCCCTTTCGCTTAGGGCTTTAAAGATATGATTGGATCCAAATCTCATGGAAACACTAAGAAGCAGGTGCTACAATTACCCCCCATTTTAGCTGAGAGTAACCTGAGGTGCAGGGAACACAGTGAATCAGCTGAGAAGCTGGGATTGGAGCCTGAGTGGCTATGCCTCAGGCTGGGCAGCAGCTGCAGCCCCCAGACCTGGCTTCAGGACTGCTGGGGTTGTTTCTGTGCCTTTATGTGCATGAGCTGTAGTGCCCACACGTCTGCAGTGGCTAATTGGTGATTCAGGCACCTTAAGGTCAGAAAATTCCCCTTCTAAGGGGCTGTGTTTGTGTGCTTGGGCTGCCACGACAAAATCCCAGAGACTGGAGGGCTTAGACAAGGGAAATGTATTCTCTCACAGTCCTGGAGAGCAAGTCCAAGGTCAAGGTGCTGGCAGGCTCATGTCTCCTGAGGCCTCTGCCTGTGGCTTGCACGTGGCCTCCTCCTTGCTGTGTCCTCACAAGGCCTTTCCTCTGCACATGCATCCCTGGTGTCCCTCTCTGTCCAAATTTCATCTTCTTATAAGAACACCAGTCACACTGGATTAGGGCCCAATGGCCTTCTTTTAACTTAATCGTGTCTTTCAAGGCCCTTCTCCAAATACAGCTGCAGACTGAGGTGCTGGGGAGTTAGGACTTCAATGTATGAATTTTGGGGGTACATGACTCAGGCTAGAATAGGGGACTCTGCTTCATATTAGAGGGGACCCCTTTCTACCTGTGCACATGTCCTCAGGCCTCTGGGTGTGCTGAGCAAGCCGAGAGTTGCGGGTCATGAATGCAGGCCACCCACACCCTTGCCCCCGGATTTTATGTCCCATCCTGAACAGCGTCCATTTTCTCCAGACTGTGGAAAGTTTTGTGACCTCTTGTATAACACAAGAAAAGCCTCTGCATCGAAACTGTTCAAGAATCGGGTTCCAATTTCCCAGGAGCACGTAAAGTGTTGCCAGGAAAGCAGAAATGTTGGAGATTTATGTCGGTTTTTCTGACATAACGAAGATTTCCCTTTGTTTCTTGGAACTGACTGGAGGGCGCTTGCCAAAAGAACGGCCTTAGAAGAAGTAGATAATTTTCTCCTGTTCTTTCTCCTTCTTTTTTTATTCCTTCTCAATTTATTTTCAGGTCAGAGCTTCATGAGGTCGCCGAAGCTGTGAAATCTGACAGACTCACCATCTGAGCAAACAGACTGTCCAAAACCAGGTTTTATTTGGCTCACCGCGTCGATGTGACAGTCTGGGAAAATCCCCAGTCTTTCCATTTTTGTCTTTGCCTGAAAGAGTTTGGTTCAGTTCAACAAATAATAATTGAGCGCCTCCTTTGTGTGCCAGGTATGAGGTCAGGTGCCAAGGCTCTTAAGTTGGGTAAAACCCAGTCCTGTTCTGAGTGAGCCAGACAAGCAAACATGCACTTATTCTCAGAGTGTGTCCCTCACGACCCCGCAATATGTATCTACATGGGTTCACAGGCTGTGGGTCCATAGCAAGTATCTCTTAACTGCTAATAAGAAGGTGCTACCCTATGCTTCCTGGGTGCCCCCACTGCTCTGGCTCACATGCATTCTGAGTCCCGCTGTCTGTGCTGGTCCAGGTGTTCAATGTTTTCAATGTTACCCCCATGGAGGGAACATGGATAGGAGGGGTTGGGTTGAGTGTCAAGTGCTTGGAAAGGGCTTTTGGAGGAGGTCAAGACAGACCAGGAAGGAGCAGGGGAAGGCCATTCTAAGTCAAGGTTCTAGACTGTGAAAGGTACTGAGGCAGGAAATAGCATGCCGGGTTTTTAAAAAGATTAAGTAATTTGGCTGCATAGGTCCCGGCACACGGGATCTTTGTTGTGGTGCTCAAGCTCTCTAGTTATGGTGCGTGGGCTCTAGAGCATGCACTCAGTTGCCCCATGTCATGTGAGATCTTAGTTCCCTGAGCAGGGATCGAACCTGCGTCCCCTGCAGTGGGAGGCAGATTTTTATCCACTGGACCACCAGGGAAGTCCCTCACAATGGGTTTTATAAAGTGGTGACAGAGCCCTGGAGGAGAGGAGAGAGGAGGAAACAATAGGCTGGATGATGAGGGTGGAGTGGAGTGAGGCAGCGCCGGGCGGGGCAGTGGTAGCTGAGTTGAGAGTAGTGCTATTAGAAGAAGGAGCTGGAAAGAAGGGCAGGATTCAGAGGACACACGTTGAAATGCCAGAGCCATGAGGAAGAAGGGGTGAAGGGTTTGTTTCGATGACTTATGGTCCCGTTCTATTTTTAAAATATATAAATGTTTATATGCTACACTGTTCCAGGAAGGATGTAGGTTTCTGGTACACAGCTGGTGCTCAATAAATAGCTGTGTAGTAAATGGTACATTTAAGGAAAATTCTCAAGAGACATATAACACAGTCAGTTGAACATAATTTGGTGCATAAAAGGGGGAAAGGGAAGAGAAGATGAGGCAGGATTAAAATACATGACGTGTAACTGTCTATCAGGTATGGTTGCATGTTTGGAGCATGGAGGAATGGTCCTTGAGTGTCAGGCCAGGACGCTGGGAAACGGCTGATGGGGGCACTCCTGGGAGGGACTCTTCATCAAGTGGACTTAAGGCCTGGGGCTCACACCCAGTCGGGGACAAGGGAGGAAGAGGAGGCTCTGGGAGATGACTGGGTATCTTTGCTCTGAGGGTTGCAGGTGTACGAGCTCCTTGTAGCCACTGTAACAAAGACCACACACTGGGCAGCTGACAACAGAAATCTGTTCTCTCCCAGTTCCAGAGGCTCAAAGTCCACAGTCAAGGTGCCGGCAGGGCCGGCTGAGATTCAGACTGTGGGAGCCTCCTCACCTCTTCCGTGTCAGGTGGGGGCCAGCCATCCTTGGTGCCCCTGGCCTGCAGCCGCATACCTCCGGTCTCTGCTCTGTGGCTTCTTCCTGTGCGTCTGACCTCCTGTGCCAGACGCATTAGTAGGACACCGGAGTGTACACGAGGCCCCACCCTCTCCACTCCGATCCCATCTTGACTTGGTTACACCTGCAAAGACCCTCTTTTCACATAAGGCCACGTTCACAGGGACTGGGGTTAGGACTTCAAAGTAATTGCTTTGGGGAGCACAAGCCTATTACTGCAGCTGGTCTGCAAGTGCTGGTGGAAAGAAATGAAAACTGCAGCACCTTTCAAGACACATTGGTGTGGAGAAACGCAGCCTCCCCGGAGGGCAGCATCCTCGGGTTTTTATTTTACTAACTTGTTTGGCCATGAGCACCTGTCTGCCCCTCCCACATGCCCCCGTGTTAGGAGAGCATTAGCGAAGAGAACGGTCTGTGGCCATGCGTGCTGCAGGGGACACTGGCTTAGCTGCATTACAGGCTGGAGGCAGGGACAGACAGACCTTCCAACTCTCGAAATGAAAGATTTCTTCTCAAAAATTATTGCTGCATGACCACGCCCCCCCACCTTTTTTTTTTTTTTTTTCTGTTTTAAAGCTATCTTGGATCTGAAGTATCTTCTTTGGCTCTAAATTTGCATTTAGATTTAGAGTATTAGACATTTTCTTTTTACAAAACCCAGCAAGTTGTATTTACAAGCTCAGCAACTACACTTTTTTGGGGGAGCACATGTTTGTGGTTGTCCCACCAGCACGGGGTGGGGGTGCACATGGTAGACAAATCAGAGACATTTTCTGCCTCTTGCAGTTTATATTCTATGGAGGGAGGGAGAAAGATAGCTGTGAAGAGAATGGCAATTGAGAAGGGCCTGGGAGGGAGAGAGTTCAGTGTGCTTCCGGGCCTGGGGGAGGGGTGAGGTGATGGGGTGGGAGGGCTGGAACCCTGAGATCACAAAGGGATGGGGTGGGGCTATCTGGGCCTGATGGGAGCTGTGGGGGGAGTGACTTGAGTGGATTTCAGAGTCTTTCTCAAGATTTTTTTTTTTTTTTTGATGTGGACCATTTTTAAAGTCTTTATTGAATTTGTTACAATATTGCTTCTATTTTATGCTTTGGTCTTTTGGTGTGTGCGATCTTAGCTCCATGACAAGGGATCACACGGCCTGCATTGGAAGCACGGAGTCTTAACCACTGGGCCACCAGGGAAGTCCCTCCTGGGTCTTTCTCGATGACAGCATCCTGAGGGTGGTCAGGGGGGTGGCTGGGTGACTACAGCAGTTGTCCAGGTGAGATAGGATGGGGCCTGGCCATGGGGGAGGAGAGAAGTGGACAGCTTTGAGATTTCCTTTAGAGTTAGAACCAAATTTGTAGGTTTTTAACTCACAAAGCCAGATGATCAGCAGTGCAGTAAATGGGGAGGGTGAAGTCCGAGGAGAAAGAGGTATAAGGAAGGAGGCCAAAAAAAACCCAAAAAATCTCTTTGGACATGTTTAATGTGAGATATTCATCATACGTCCCCATGGAGAGGGCAGGCAGGCAAGCAGATGGATACTGAGTCAGGGGCCCAGAGAAGTAAGTCTGTGTGTCATCAACCAGGACTTGGTGCATAACGCCATAAACCAGGAGAGGACACCGCCCCCCGCACCCCCCACACACAGAGGGGAAAGTGCAGAGAGAAGAGCCAGGGGGCCAGGGTGGGACCCTGCAATGCTCAGATGCTGAGACGTCCTACAGAACAGAGGAGATGGTGCTGGAGACCAGGCGGGGCTGCCTGTAGAAGCAAGTCTGGGTGGTTTTGGAGAAGCCCCGAGGGAAAGGGTCGTGGAGGGGCAGCCATTCCTTGGGAGGCCACAGAGAAGCTAAGATAAGAGAGAAGAAACACTGGGTTCAGTGTCTAGAGGTAGAGTGTGCCCTGGAGACGTTTCCTAGTGAATGTGGAGGAGTCGAAAGGGGCAGGCATGGAATGAGCTGGCAGAGGGAGGGCTGGAGGGAGGAGAGGAGAGAAGGGAATTCTGCTTGAGGAATGAGGCAGAGGAAGGAGAGCCTCAGCAGTGAGGCCCCTGGGAAAGCCCAAGAAGTTGAGGTGTGGGGCAGATATGGAAGATTTGATGCAGCTGTGATCCTGACTCCATTGCAGCAGGAGGGCCGGAGGAGGAGGTGGGGGTGTCCTGCTGCTGGGTTCCATGCCAGCTGATTAGAGGGATCCAGAGAAGGGAGAGGGGCTGCTGGGCAGGTGGGAGCCCGAAGTCACAGGATCTGAGTGTAGTAAAGACCAACCAGGGAAATAATTTTCCCCTTCCAACCCAGTGAAGAATTTTCCTCCTTTCAAAGAGCAGGTGGCCTCAGGCATGTTTGTCAATGTCCACCGCCTGCCACATCTGAAAGTGCAGCAGTAGTTGGATTGAGGAAAGGGAACTAGAGAGGAATGTAGCATTTATTTCACCCCCACTGGGGCATCTGCTCTCACCAGGGGCCGCTCCCCACCCTGAATGAAGAAGTGACAGGCGCAGTGCTGAGCCCAGGATCGACTGGCTTTTGGAGGAGTGGTGGATCTGAGCGTGGATCTGAGGTTGCTGACCTCAACGTCACACTTCTCAAGTCCTGTCCAGCCCCCACTCCCCTTTTGGGCCCCCACTCTTGCCCAGGGGCTTTCTCTCTCCTGCCTTTTTGCTGGTCCACAATCATCTCCTTCTTCCCAGAAGTTCCCTCTTCTCCCACCTGGGGCGGCAGCCTCGCTGGCCACATCCTCAGCTCCCGAGGCTTCGGCTGGTTGCCTTGCTGGATGCATGAGGCCCTTCTACCCCCAGTCTCGTATTAGGTGGGCTGTCTGTGAGCTCCCCTGGCCCTGTGAAGCGTGAATGGCACATCTGTCTCTGTGTGTGATAAACAGGGCGTGTCATTTAAAAAAGTCGAGGTGGATTTTTCTGGTCTCTGAACAAACCTTTGACTTAGTTATCTATAGATCCGACTTTCCTGCTTTCGAGATCAACCTGCTTATTCCTGGCACCCATTAATCTCTAACAATGAAATAATTGACCTGCTCCCCATGATCTGAAGGATTCGGTAGAACTTGCATCAGATGGCACATGTAGGGACTTGAAGCTGAAGTCTTGGTTAAAGGAAGAGCAGATGGGTTATAGGGCCATTTGTCTGCTTGAATAAATGGTTGCCTCCTTTCTTGATGCTAGCCACATTGGACATGTGACAGTCAGCTTCCAAAATGACTCTTAGCCCTGCGATATCTCAGGTGAGCATCTGGGCTAGAGGGACCTGAATAATAGGTGAAATCAAGAGAAAGGAGGTTCTGCTTCCTTGCTGGACTAAATTTTCATTTTGGAGATAGCATAGGCTCATAGTTTAGAAGACCACATCAGCATCCTTTCCCTATGTATATACTCACTCTGTCGTGTCTCTGTGCGGCCTCATGGACTGCACCCAGCCAGGCTCCTCTGTCCATGGAATTCTCCAGGCAAGACTACTGGAGTGGCTTGCCATTTCCTTCTCTGGAATCTTCCTGACCCAGGGATTGAACCTGCCTCTCTTACATCTCCTGCACTGGTAGGCGGGTTCTTTACCACTAGCACCACCTGAGAAGCATATCCTTTCTCTACATGATGGTATTTGCTATTCTGAGTCCCTGGGAGCGTCCAGGGGTTTGAATGTTCTCTAGCCTATTTCCAGGCAGTCTTTTGACTTAATGCCATCTCTATTTCTTTCCCACTTCCTTCCTCCCTCGCTTCCTTCCTCCTTCCTTCCAGCAAATATTTGGATGTCTACTATATGCCTTGCAAAGAACAACATAGACCAGTTCCCTGATTTCCTTGTGTGACTATTTAGCCAGTTTAACGCATAAACTCTTCGGAGAGTATCTATTTCTCCAGGCCGGGCAACTTTTGATAGTTTTCCCAACAGCAAACCCCTCTCCTTTCTTGCCCATGGGTATCAGTGGCCAGACTCTTTGGTAGGGGTAGCAGGCCCCTCTCCAGTCCCAGGGAGTAAATTTGGATCAGTCTCAGCCCCTCATGCCAATGATTGGTTTAGGGGTTGCCTGTGACCCAGTCATTGCCACTGAGATGTGTAGGAGCTCCTGGAGAAATTCCTGCCTCTTAAAAAGCAGGCTGTGAGTTGTGCCTTCTGGGGTTTGGAAGATGTGATGGTGGGAAGGGATTGCTGCTGTGATCTCTGGGCAGCTGCATGGGTCAAGCCTGAAGTTAGAGGAGGGCTCAGCTGAAAGAGAAGCCCAGGTTCCCAATGATGTCGTTGATGCCAACTCTGCCTCCAGGCCTCCTAGGATCTGAGATACTCACTTGCTCTCCTGTTTGATGTTTAGGTTGTTGTTGCTCAGTCACTCAGTTGTGTCTGACTCTTTTCGACCCCTTGGACTGCAGCACGCCGGGCTTCTCTGTCCTTCACCATCTCCCTGAATTTGCTCAAACTCATGTCCATTGAGTTGATGTTGCCATCCAACCATCTCTCATCCTCCATCATCCCCTTCTCCTCCTGCCCTTAATCTTTCCCAGCATCAGGGTCTTTCCCAATGACTTGGCTCTTCACATCAGGTAGCCAAAGTATTGGAGCTTCAGCTTCAGCATCAGTCCTTCCAGTGAATATTCAGGGTTGATTTCCTTTAAGATTGACTGGTTTGGTCTTGCTGTCCAAGGGACTCTCAAGAGTCTTCTCCAGCACCACAATTCAAAAGCATCAATTATTTGGCGCTCAGCCTTCTTTATGGTCCAACTCTCACATCTGTACATGACTACTAGAAAAAACATTGCTTTGACTATATGGACCTTTGTTGGCAAAGTGATATCTCTGCTTTTTAATATGCTGTCTAGGTTTGTCATAGCTTTTCTTCCAAGGAGCAGTAGATTAGATTTCTAGATTTTTTTTTTTTTTTTTTTTGTGCAACTAAAACTATCCACTTGTCACCATGGCCCACATTCTAATCTCGTTGTGGCTCCTTGTGTTGTGCCTGATTTTTTGCACCAGCATTTTCTCTTCTAACTTGGCAAGTGCTTAGGGTCCTCTTTGCTTCTCTCTTCTGTAAGTTTCCCACCCAGCACGGCACCTGGCCAGCCTCAGGTCTTGCATGCAGTAGGATATCAATATATGCTTATTGAGTTTGAGTTTTTAGGACAGTTTAAATTTAGTGACTACCCAGGGCTTCTGAGAAATTACTGAAAGCCAATCTGTGGCCCGAAGGGAGGACAGCTTCTACTGCTGGGCTGGGCTGACACCGTGGGGATGAACAAGGCCCTGCAAAGTGCCAGGGAAAATCCATCATGTCTCCTAAGCTCTGGCTTTTATTGAAAAATCCATTTATAAATAATCTGGACAAATAAAATAAAAGGCAGTTTATTGGGATTCAGAAAAACTCATGGCTACAGAACCTCAGTCCAGTCTAGCTCCTTAGGTTCCAGTTAGCTGTGGACTTTGCTGTCCATCAAGGGACCTCTCCTTGCTGTCCCAGGGGCCTCCCTGAGACTGAGGCTCTTTCTTATGTTCCAGCATGCCAGGCATGAACATCTTCTTTTTACACACTGGCATTTAAGGGGAGTTTTAGGCGGGTGGAATTATTGCTGTGTTTTCATATAGATAAGAGACAGAGGGGAGGGCAAGGCAGCCTTCTGTGTTGGCCTCTTCATTTTCTTGCTGGAGAACCCTTGAGTCAGTAGGAGTGATAGCTGGAGCTGGACACAGGCCTGGCCTCCGCAGGGCTATAAAGGAGGAAGGGCAGAGTGTGGACACCCACTCCCCGCTAGGTCCCTCTTTCACGCCCTTGACCCAGCTAGGCCCCTGGTGGCTTATGGTGTCTTCCCAATTCACATCACATCTTTACTTTATGAGTGGGCTTTAACCCAAATGCAGCTGGGAAAGTCTGACTTGATTTGCCACCAAGGAGCAGCTGCCATTTATTGAGCCCCAGCTTCATGCCATGCTCTGTGCCAGGTTGTTCTCAGCTTCCCTTCCCCTAGACCTCATAGAGACCCTCAGAAGACAAACAGGAGATGCTGAGAATTTGGGGGCCTTGCCCGGGGTGACACAACTTGGAAGTACTGGAACTGTGTTTAGAAGCTGCAATTTCTCTCTTGGAGCCTCACCTCCTTTCATTGAGATGACAGTGATCGTATTTTCCAGACCAAAAATTGGATGAAGACCACCTGGCGCAGAGTCAGGAGGCATAAATAGTTGTTGAAGGAATAAACAAAGGAATGGGAGCTCGGTTCAGTCAATAGGATAGATGTGCATCAGTGGACAGTTCTGGGCCATGTGTCTCAGGCCTCCAGGTCTCTCCTTCTTTGGAGGGTGGGCTGGGAGGGGGAGCACCGCGGTACCTGAACAACAATGTTCTCAGTCACTGTGGGTCTTGACTGAAACTCGGGAAGTGGGCCAGGCAGTGGTGTGGCCGTGGGTGTGCCCATGGCTGCTGACTGGGTGAACTTGCCAAGACACCCAGGTCTGAACTGAAACTGAAGACTTTACTCCAGGCCCAGCTTGGGAGAATATTACATGGTACAAAATAAAATTAAACAGTATTAACCACAGGCCAAAATTGCACCTATATTTTAAAAAGCATCGTGCAGTTGAGACTTATAAAGTCTGACGCCAGCGTGAGGCTGTCTTGGTTAATGAGAACCTCTGCGGCTCCTTGCTCGTCTCCTCGGCCCCTCCTTTCCCCAGTCTTGCTCCTCATCTTCTGAGGCTCTTGGGCCTCAGGGTCCAAGGGTGGGTCCTTGGGAGGATGTGCCCTCTGTTCTCTGGAGGAAGGAGGGCTCCCCTGAGAGGCGGGCCAGGAAGTACCCGGAAGTGCCAGCTCCTTGGGCGTGAGAGCTTTGGTGGATGCAGGCACCTCTCCTTTTTTCTGCCTAAAAAAAAAAAAAGACAGCAAAACCTAGGCAGCTCAGACTTGCCTGGCGGTCCAGTGGTTAAGACTCCCTGCTTCCTACCCAGAGGCTGAGGGTTAAGATCCCACATGCTGAGTGGCTTGGCCAAAAAATTAATAATAAAAAAAAATTCCCAGGGCAGTTCATATGAGAGGGGCCACCTCAGGAAGGCGCTCAGGCCCCCCTGGTGTTATAGCCAAGAAAAAGCCAGAAAGGAGAGGTGTTATGTTACACTGAACTTTCTCGATTTGAAGAAGGAGACTGGATATTAAACAGCCACTTCTGGCTTCATCTCAGCTTTGTCATTAATTCATTTTAGGTCCTGAAATAAATTGTCTTTCATTCTGTAACTTGTTTTTCGTCACTTAAAAAATGGGCTTGAAAGCAGTGCCACTGGTGATCACTGTTGTTGCCCCATTGCTGTAGCGTGAGGTCCCGGGGTCATTCATTTCCCTTCCTAGATTCTAAAGCTCCTTGGGCTTTGCAGGACATATATACACTATATATAAAATTGTTGTTGTTGTTCAGTTGCTAAGTCATGTCTGACTCTTTGCGACCCCATGAACTGCAGCATGCCAGTCTTTTCTGTCCATTACTATCTGCCCGAGTTTGCTCAAACTCATGTCCATTGAGTCAGTGATGCCATCCAACCATCTCATCCTCTGTCACCCACTTCTCTTCTTGCCCTCAGTCTTTCCAAGCATCAAGTCAGCCTTTTTAAAAAAAGCTTTTATTTAAAGTATAGTTAATTCACAGTGTTTTAGTAGTTTCGATGAGTTTGGCTCTTCCCATCAGGTGGCCCAAGTATTGAAGCTTCAGCTTCAGCATCAGTCCTCCTGATGAATATTCAGGGTTGATTTCTTTTAGGATTGACTGGTTTGATCTTCTTGCAGTCCAAGGGACTCTCAAGAGTTTTTTCCAGCACCGAAGTTCTAAAGCATCAGTTCTTTGGTACTCAGCCTTCTTTATGGTCCAAATCTCACATCCGTACATGACTACTGGAAAAACCATAGCTGTGACTATATGTACCTTTGTTAGCAAAATGATGTCTCTGCTTTTTAAAACACTGTCTAGGTTTGACCTAGCTATTCTTCCAAGGAGCATTTTTTAAATATATAAAATAGGTAACTAATAAGAACCTACCGTATAGCGTGGGGAACTCTACTCAATACTCTGTAATGAACCATATGAGTTATTCAGTTCTGTCCAACTCTTTGCAACCCCTAGGACTGTAGCCCACCATGCTCCTCTGCCCATTGAATCTTCCAGACAAGAATACTGGAGTGGGTTGTGGTTTCCTTCTCCAGGGAATCTTCTTGACCCAGGGATTGAACCCTTATCTCCTGCATCTCCTCCACTGGCAGGTGGATTCTTTACTATTAGCACTACTTGGGAGAACCTGTATGGGAATAGAATCTAAAAATAGTGTGGATATATGTGTAGGTGGGCTTCCTAGGTGGCCCTAGTGGTGAAGAATTTGCCTGCCAACACAGGAGATATAAGAGAGATGTGGGTTTAATCTCTGAGTGGGGAAGATCCCCTTGGAGGAGGGCATGGCAACCTACTCTAGTATTCTAGTCTGGAAAATCCCATGGACAGAGGAGCCTGGTGGGCTACAGTCCATAGGGTTGCAAAGAGTCAGACACGACTGAAGCTACTTAGCACACACACATGCATATGCATGTGTACAACTGATTCACTTTGCTGTACACCTGAAACTAACACAACATTGTGTATCAACTATAATAAAAATGAAAGAAACAAAGCAAAACGAAACCAGATGTCTTTTGAGAACTCGGCTTTCTCTCTAATATGCAGGTTACCCCTAGTGACCCTAGTGGTGACGGTAAAGGGAGTGGTCAACTGAGACCCAGGCCTCGACCTGGACCAACCTTCCTGTCGGCTCTGATGCGTTCTGTCGGCAGCAGGGAGGTGACGGGAGGAAAGTCCTCCCCAGTTGCGCCATCTCCCCCATACATCCCTTCATCTCATCACACTGTCAGTAGTCGCCACTTTTTTCTAAGCATAGAAATCATTTGTGTGTGTGTGTTTTAATTCTGGAAAAGTCACGCAGGGAACCTAAAGACTTGGTGAAGAACTTGCTTCTGTGTAAGGCACTGGGACACAGATGTGCTTTTTCTGGCTCTGAACACTCAGGTGAGGTGCATGGTCAGATGAGAGGACTGATTTTGTGTGTGTTTCTGGGCAGGAGGAAGTTTAAAGAAGGACAGTCCAAGTGTCAGGCTGCAGCCCCTGGCAGAAGAAACTAGCTATTGTGGGACTCCCAGGGGCCCCCTCAGGGGGTACCTATGCTGGTTGAGCAGGAGAGGTGAGTCAGGCCCCAGCTCTGGCTTGCTGCGGAGAGAGGGTGGAATGGCACTCTCCCTTCCCCTCCTCCAACAAGGTCATAAAGGACAAATGAACAGGCAGTTGTGGAGGTGGATTGGGTAGGATCTGGACGTGTTTCTCCCGACCTTGATGGGGCCATCCATGTCCCTTCTATTTGTAATCCTGGGGCTAGAACAACTGACAAATGGCCTGAAAGGAAACAAAAGCAAACGATAGACTCACTTGAAAGATGCAGTGAATAGAATTTAATTGAATTTTTTTTTGGTGCAGACATTGATTTGACCCTGTAAGACATATCCAGTAAATCATTAGGAGAATTAGTATACGTTAAAATGTAGTTTATTATCATGGAACTTTTATTGTGCTTGTAGTTGTGTTTTTAATTATTATTTTAATGACTTTCCATATTTCGAATCATGATAAATCTATTTTATTTTTTTAAAACAAATGGACTATAGTTTTACAAGGTGATGTGTGGGGCAGGGCTGTTGATGACTACTGCTCCTCCATTAATGAGAAGGAACAGATTACAAAGACCGAAAATGGACCGATTTACACACTTTTAAAAAAGCCAATTAATATCTAACCATTAAACACAAATGCTATAGATTAGTCCCACCATCTTATCTATTCTCTGGACTCCTATTGGATCATGCAGAGACTGACTTTCTAAACCAAATAACTGAAGGAAGCTCTAAAAGCAGAAATGCCTGGGACCAATTAAAACGAAGTATTTGGCTGTAATGTGGTGAAAGTACTCCATGCCTCCTTGTCTGGGGGATCGTTATTGAAATGAGCTGAGAGGATGGAGGTGACTGTCCACTCTGACTCTGAGGGATGAAGTAGGAGCTAGAGGCTCTGTTGATGAGATCTAGTAGGATTGGGGTTGGGGGCTGTTTCTCCAGTGGTAAAGATGGATGGAGAGGCTTCCCTGGTGGCGCAGTAGTAAAGAATCCGCCTGCCAATGCAGCAGACGCAGGCAATGTGAGTTTGATCTCCGAAACAGGAAGATCCCCTGGAGGAGGAAATGGCAACCCACTCCAGTATTCTTGCCTAAAAAGTCTCCTGGACAGAGGAGCCTGGCGGGTTACAGTCCATGCAGTTGCAAAGAGTTGGATGCGATGGAGTGACGGAGCGTGCATACATACCAAGGTGGACTGTGTTGGCCTATCTGGGCCTTCCTGAGGTCAAGGGAAAATCCTTGTTACATGCTTGCTGGGGCTTTGTGCGCAGTCTTGACCTCACAGAGATCAGTTCCTTGACCACTCTCTCAACGTTGAACTCACCTGAGCTGCACTACATGGTATATGGTATTAGTGTCATGATCAGATGTCCAAAATTTCACAGTGCAAACCCTTTATTTCAAATACTTGGTCCCATTAGCCACATGGGGGCTCACACCGGCTTCCTCCCTGGCTGCATGCTGGTTGGCTATTTCTGACTTTGCAAGGTTGTCAGGCAACATGTCTTGGCAACCAGAAGCAGGAGATGAGAGGTGTGTGGGCTCTGGAGACAAAAGGTCATGGTCTGAACCTGCCACCAGAATTTGTTAGCCAGATGGCCTTGAATGAGCTTATTTGTTGGTCCATTCATTCAATAAATATTTATGGGTTGAGCACTCTTCTAGAGGCTGTGATCAAATGAACAAAATATCTGCATTCCAGAGAGGGTGGTGCTAACAAACAGAGAGGGACAAAAAAAAAAATAATATAGCAGCAAATATAGTATATTGCAGGATGTTAGGAATATACACCATGGAGAAAAAGTCATGGGAGTGAGGGGGACAGAGAGGATGTAGGGGGTGCTGCTCTTTTACACAGCAATCAGGGAAGGCCTTACTGATAAAAGGACATTTGCTCTGAGACCAAATCAAGGGAGGGTGTAAGCCAGGTGTGCGCCTTCGAGAGAAGAGGCCCTTCTGGACACAGGGGGCTCACAAATTCAAAGGAATGTGCTAATCTGTTTGGGGGCCAGCGAGAAGCAGTGTGGCTGCAGCAGAGTGCAGAGAATAGATTGTGCAGGGCTGGTGGGCTTTGGCTTTGAATAAGGTGGGAGCTTTCTCAAGGATGTCCCCAGCTGTTGTGAAGGGAGCAAGGGTGTGAAGAGTGAGACCAGGTAGGCGTCTATCACATCCTCCAGGTAGGAAATGCTAGCGGCTTGAACCAAGGGGGCAGCCAGGGAGGTGGGAGAAGTGTTGGATTTGGGGCATATTTTGAAGGTAAAGGGAACAGGATTTGAGAGGCAGAGGAGACCAGAGTAGCCCTTAGATATCTAGCCTGAGCCACTGGAAATGTGCCCTCATCTTCTGAGATGGGGAGACTACAGGACAAGGGATTTTGTGTGTGTCTTCACAATGAGACGTGTGAAGTTTAGAGGCCTAGCAAGTATTCAGGTGGAGTTATTTAACAGGCAGTTCAGGGTAGAAGTTCAGGCTGAAAATACACATTCTTCGGTAGTCAGTGTAGAGGTCATGTTTAGAGCTTCAAATCTGGAGTGGCTGGGGATGGAGAGGAGTGATGGATGAAGGTCCAGGGATCAAGCTTTGGGTACCATGCAAGGTAAGAAGGTAGAAAGGAAATGAGGAGGAACAAGCAAACACAGAGAAAAACAGCCAGAGAAGCAGAGAATGGGGATAGAGAATGGGGAGTCTTAGAGGTCGAGAAAAGATAGTGTTTCAACAAGGAGAGGGGGAAGTGATATCAAAAGATGCTGATAGAGCAAGTGAAATGGAGACTAAGAATTTACCACTGGCTCTGGCGATGTGAATGCCATTGGTGATTGATAAGAGCTGTCTTGATGGGCTAAAAACCTGATTGTTGTTGTTCAGCTACTACCTCGTATCTGACTCTTTTCGACTCCATGGTCTACAGCACAGCGGGCTTCCCTGTCCTTCACTATCTCCCGGAGTTTGCTCAAACTCATGTCCATTGAGCTGGTGATGCCATCCAACCATCTCATCTTCTGTCACCCCCTGACCCTGCACTCAATCTTTCCCTGTATCAGGGTCTTTCCAATGAGTCGTCTCTTAGCATCAGGTGGCCAAAGTACTGGAACTTCAGCTTCAGCATCAGTCCTTCCAATGAATATTCAGGGTTGATTTCCTTTAGGATGAACTGGTTTGACCTCCTTGCAGTCCAAGGGACTCTCGGGAGTCTTCTCCAGCACCACGATTGTTCGGTGCTCAGCTTCCTTTATGGCCCAACTGTCACATCTGTATATGACTACTGGAAAAACCATATATTTGGCTATACGGACCTTTGTCAGCAAAGTGATGTCTCTGCTTTTTAATACACTGTCTAGGTTTGTCATAGCTTTTCTTGCAAGGAGCAAGCATCTTTTAGTTTCATGGCTACAGTCACCATTCACAGTGATTTTGGAGCCCAAGAAAATAAAATCTGTCACTGTTTCCACAAAAATCTGATAGGAACAGGCTTAGGAGAGGATGCCTAAGTGTCCATCAACAGATGAATGGATCAACGATGTGGTGTACATAGACAGTGGAACATTGCTCAGCCATAAAAAAAATGAAATTCTGTCATTTTCAGTGTAATGGATGGACTTGTAGGGTATTATGCTATGTGAAATAAGTTGGAGAAAGACAGATACTGTATGATATCACTTGCATGTGGAATCTAAAAAGACAACAAACTAGTGAATAAAATAAAAAGAAGCAGATTCACAGATATAGAGAATAAACTGGTGATTAAAAAAAGAAAGGATGAGAGGGGAGAAATTGGAGGTATCAAGTATGGATGCTCTTTAAGGGAAATTTGCTCTGAAGGGGAGCATAAAGGTGGAATGATAAGGTTACTTAACTTTTAAAATTCTCAGTTTCCTGATCTGTGAAATGGGACAACGACAATACCTGCATCACAGAGTTATTATCAAGGACTAAATGAGGTGTTTTTGGAAGCTCAGTTTAAAGCCATGGTTTTTCCAGTAGTCATGTATGGATGTGAGAGTTGGACCATAAAGAAGACTTAGCACTGAAGAATTGATACTTTTGAACTGGGGTGCTGGAAAAGACTCCTGAGAGTCCCTTGGACTGCAAGGAGATCAAACCAGTCCACCCTAAAAGAAATTAACCCTGAATATTCTTTGAAAGGACTGATGCTGAAGCTGAAGCTCCAATACTTTGGCCACCTAATGCCAACTCCCTGGAAAAGACCCTGAGGCTGGGAAAGATTGAGGGGAGGTTCAGGGGGCAACAGAGGATGAGATGGTTGGATGGCATCACCGACTCAGTGGACATGAGTTTGACCAAACTCCTGGAGATAGTGAAGGACAGGGAAAACTAGCATACTACAGTCCATAGGGTCACAGAGTCAGACACGGCTGAGTGACTGAACAACAACAAGGGACTTATGAGTGTGTTTTCAGTACTGTCACTGGCCCTTTCTGGTTGAGGTGTGGGCAGAAGCTGGTGCGTCTGCATCCAGGAATGTGTAAGGTGATCTCTGTTACTCTGTCCTCTGGGGTAGAAGTAAATTGAAAGCTTGGGTAAATCCCCCATTTCAGGAGTCACTCAATGTCATAGGAAGATCAGAAAGTCAGTAATGCCATATTCCTGCTAAGCACTTGGCTCATCTCTATGACTCTACAGATGAAACATGTAGCTACCCTCCTTCCTACGTTCAGTTTTATTGCCTGCTTTGCAAAATGGCACATTTCAAGATGAAAGCCATTTTGACTTTGAATTAGAGGCTTTGAAGTCTAGGTTTTTCTTTTTTGATTACAAAAGCACATACTAATTGTGAAAAAATAAATTGGAAAGATGAAGAAAATGTACAACAGAGAAATTTATCTAGGGCCTCACACCCAAATCCAACTGCTGTGAACATTTTAGTAAATTCTCTTCCAATATTTTTATGAACTTTTTGAAAACAGACTTGAGATTGTTATATTGTTTCTATGTTTAAAACATACTTGAAATTGTATACTGTTCAGTTCAGTTCAGTTCAGTCGCTCAGTCGTGTCCGACTCTTTGTGACCCCGTGAGCCGCAGCACGCCAGGCCTCCCTGTCCATCACTAACTCTCTGAGTCCACCCAAACCCATGTTCATCGAGTCGGTGATGCCATCCAGCCATCTCATCCTCTGTTGTCCCCTTCTCCTCCTGCCCCTAATCCTTCCCAGCATTAGGATCTTTTCCAATGAGTCAACTCTTCGCATGAGGTGGCCAAAGTATTGGAGTTTCAGCTTCAACTTCAGTCCTTCCAATGAACAGCCAGGACTGATCTCCTTTAGGATGGACTGGTTGTATCTCCTTGCAGTCCAAGGGACTCTCAAGAGTCTTCTCCAACACCACAGTTCAAAAGCATCAATTCTTCGGCGCTCAGCTTTCTTCACCGTCCAACTCTCACATCCATACATGACCACTGGAAAAACCATAGCCTTGACTAGACAGACCTTTGTTGGAAAAGTAATGTCTCTGCTTTTTAATATGCTATCTAGATTGGTCATAACTTTCCTTCCAAGGAGTAAGCGTCTTTTAATTTCATGGCTGCAGTCACCATCTGCAGTGATTTTGGAGCCCAGAAAAATAAAGTCCTCCACTGTTTCCACTGTTTCCCCATCTATCTGCCATGAAGTGATGGGACTGGATGCCATGATCTTAGTTTTCTGAATGTTGAGCTTTAAGCCAACTTTTTCATTCTCCACTTTCAGTTTCATCAAGAGGCTCTTTAGTTCTTCTTCACTTTCTGCCATAAGGGTGGTGTCGTCTGCATATCTGAGGTTATTGATATTTCTCCCAGCAATCTTGATTCCAGCTTGTGTTTCTTCCAGTGCAGCATTTCTCATGATGTACTTGGCATATAAGTTAAATAAGCAGGGTGACAATATACAGCCTTGACGTATTCCTTTTCCTATTTGGAACCAGTCTGTTGTTCCATGTCTAGTTCTAACTGTTGCTTCCTGACCTGCATACAGGTTTCTCAAGAGACAGGTCAGGTGGTCTGGTATTCCCATCTCTTTCAGAATTTTCCACAGTTTATTGTGATCCACACAGATTGTTATACTGTTGCTATGTTTAAAACATACTTGAAATTGCATACTGTTACACAGCTTCATTTCTTGGTTTTTCTCCTCAGCATTGTATTGTTAAGTCACTAAGTCATGTCTGACCCTTTTGAGACCCCATTGACTATAGCCTTCTGGGCTCCTCTGTCCATGGAGTTTCCCAAGCAAGAATACTGAAGTAGGTTGCCATTTTCTTCTCCAGGGGATCTTATGAATGTTTTTAATGACTATGTAGTATAGAATCTTAGTTTGCTACCTAAACTTACATCAAAGTAAAATGATAGTAATAGTTAACCCTTGTATAGCAATTACTGTGTTCCAGGCTCTGTTTCAGGTAGTTTACATTAATTAACTTGTTTAATCCTCATTACCACCTTCTGACACAGGTATGCTTATTTCCCCCAGTTAACAGAAAAGCCTTTAATGTTGAATTAAATCCCTTCTTTGAATGTGAGGACCAAAGGATGAGAGAATTGATGAGTTGCCTGGGTTTGCCATGAAGCCACCTTCCTCTTGAAACCCCTGTCGTATTGGGAGCAGAGGTTGAGGATGTGCTTTGTGCTTCAACCTTTCAGGAAAAAGTCCTCCAAATTTTGGTAATTGTGATGTAAAAACACCAAAATTCTTCCCTATCTCTCCCTTCACAATCTGTTAGTGGCTGAAGTTTTCTATTTATTTGTCTCTTGTGATTTTCATCCCATGTTTTCTAGTGCCACTGCCTCTTAGTTGAAACTTTAGTTAGAATTCTTGGGACAGCAGTCTTCAGTGTTCAGGGATGGAAAGAAACAGCTGTACCCGGAAAGGTGATTTTCCAATACTTTGCCCTTCACATCTGGAAAGACATTTCACATCACAACCAAAAAACACATATGTATACGTATATTCATCTGTGATCAAATACCTGAACAGAAGTTTCAAGAAACAGTACTATCCATGATACATTGTATTTTCCATTTCACTCCACCCACCCCATCCCATTCCAGTCTATTCCATTAAAAAATACCAGTTTCCACCCTAGATTGATTTTAAGATTCACTAATAGGCGAAAGTGTTACAATGTGGAGTATGAAATTGCTACCCTTGAACACAAGTTTGTCCAGTACCAAGGACAGCTACCCCTTACTCCTTCCCTTGAGGTCACATTATGATTTCTTATTTTGATTCCCCCAGCCTGCATTGCCCTGTCTCTTCCTGGGCTTCCCATGACCCACTTTGGATCTTAGTGGTCTTAGGGTCTTGTGTCACTCTCTAATTTAGGTGCCTAGTCTTCTGAGATCATAAGCTTCCTGAAGAGAAGGCTAGGTCGTCTCCATGGCTTACATCCCCCATAATGCTTGACCCAGATTCTCAAGGAATTAATGGAGCCCAACCAGTGAGGATAAGAATATTTCTTTGATACTGCTCTCCTAGGGGTGCTGCTAGATACAGATCCACTGGGCTTGACTTGGTAGATGGTCATCACATTGGACAGGGAGAGATTCCTTTTATTGGAATCTCTCTCTCTCTCTCTCTTTTTTATATGACCAGAAGAAAAAGGACCAATTTTGTCCTCCTACTATTGATGTTGCCCTATTGGGACTCTTTGAAAAGCAAAGTCACCTTTTACAAAATATGAAAGTGTTGACATTACGTGCATCATCACATCCTGAGGTTCTCAGGAAGGTATATTTGATAGACTGCAGCCACTGCTGCTCTTCAGATGAACACCGCATGGTGCTTTTGGGTTCCTTATCTTTCATTTACTGCCTGACATTATCAAGAAGCAAGAAAGAGGAAGATCTCTTTTTTTTTTCCTTTTAATGGGATCAGAATTCTTAGGGTAGGGCTCACCTGGTCAACCTAAAGACTGACTTAGATTTGTCAGTGGTCACTTTTTGGATGCATCTATTTCTGTAGTTTTAATTAAGGCCTCCTATAACTTAGGCTTATGTCTTTGGGAATAGGGCATCTACATGATTGATTAATAATATCTGAGGATTGGAGACTGGTCCTATTCAGCTTTCTCAATGGAATTCCTGCTGAAGCTGTGTAGCAGTGGGCCTTTTGAGTTGTATGTCAGCTAGAAAGGCTGTGTTCATGCATATGTTAAGGCCTTCTGAGACCAAACCCTACTGTGCTTCAAAACAGGGCAGAACAATTAGCTCTAGAAAATTCATGAATTCCCCTCCTGTTTACTCTTCAATTCTAAAAGCTCAAAGCTGGGGTGCTTGCTTGCCATGTGGGACTCATGATCACAGGTGTTACAAATGGAGGTGGTGACTAAGCTTAACTTCTCCTGTGAAGGCGGGTTATGAAATCCAAACACTATTGAAATCCAAACACCTTTCATCTGTTAATGGCCACCAGTGGCTTATAATCAAGTCACACTCTGTTAGCTACACAATTAACTTGTTTGTTTGAAGTGCGAATTAAGGATTTGAGGCATTTGCTAATGAATCTTCCTCCCTACTTTAGCTGGAATCCCTGTATTTTCCGAATTTAGACAGTTCTGGAACTTAAGGAGGGGTATTTGTTGACTCTATTTTCTTCCTTCATGAAATCAGCTTGTTTTGCTTTTTTGCACAGATGGGAAGAAGTAGGCTCCCCAGCCTTCCATCCCCACTGGACTCTTCCTTAATTTTGTTCTCAGTTTCATAACTTGTGGGGAGTGCCTTCTCCTTGCTGCTGTTCTAATGGCTCTCTCAGCTTGAGTGTCGCACTCCTTCTGTGGGAGCAGAGGAGAGCTCCGGAGTCCCCCTCCTTTGCCTGCTGCCTTTGATTCTGTCTTTGTTTGTGGCTGTCCTCTGGAACGAATTTCTTTTGTAGATAATGGGGTTCCATTATGGGGTGTTAGGCTGTTCTGGAACTGTCGGCTGTGAAGGAAGATAGCAGGTTTTGATCAATGGTTTCTGCTTGTATCTTGGATGTGTTAATTTTAAGATTGTTTGCTTCTGTTTCTGTTAGTTTTATTGGGTCTGGGGACTGGGAGGGGTTAGGGTAAGTGTTGGAGTTTGTTCTGCAAGGAAATTTAGTTCCCCAGAGTTAGGTGACTCTGCTTTGCTTGGAGGCAGGAAAGGACGGGTACCAAGCAAGATGCTCACCTCTACTCTGTTTCTATAGGTGCCAGAGCCATCATCTGCTACCTTCAAAGCCTTTTTCTAATCTCTTTAAGTGATTTAAAACCCATTTACAAAAGGCTCTATTGGTTAATATGTTAGATCAGAGGTAGAAGCTTTGGGCGTTGTGGGTGGGGTTATCTATCAGTAGGAAGAGAACACACAAACCCTGATATAAATCCCTGATTTATTTAACCAGGGATTCATGGTTTATCTCAAAGGGAGGTATATACACAAAGACCAAGTGGATACAGGATATTTTTACATAGCTTGTCCCTTGTCCCTGGTTCTTAATGGGAGTTGGCAGTGTGTGGCTGTCAGCGACACTCTCAGTGCAGATAGAATCCTGCCAGGGTTGAAAAAGAAGCCAAATTCTTGCAACACTACTTCTGTTTTATATTCAGGCTTTTATTGCTGTTCTGGAAGGACTTATAACAACAATCTGTGCTCTTTTAGGCTCTTCTAATTCTTGAACTGAATCTTTCAGAGCAGCAAGTCTACATCTTCATCCACGGGTAGAGGTGAAGGATGGGCGTTGTTAAAGCAGAATCAGGACTCACTTGTCCCTGGATGCTATCTTCCCCATCTGATTTTTGGTATTTGAGAAAACCTGAATCTGCTTAGGCTTCATAGAAGTCTCTCTCTGAGGCCACAATGACACCCTCAGAGTTTTAACCCTTTTGCCTTAGTCTGGCTTTGTCTTTTGTCCAAAGATTGCTGACTTCTCAAAGATTAAAACAAAAATCTAAGAAACCATAATAAGGCTTTTGCTGCTGTCCATGATGGGAATGACTGGGCTTCCCTTGTGGCTCAGCTGGTAAAGAATCTGCCTGCAATGAGGGAGACCTGGGTTTGATCCCTGGATTGGGAAAATCCCTTGGAGAAGGGAAAGGCTACCCACTCCAGTATTCTGGCCTAGAGAATTCCACGGACTGTATAGTCCATGGGGTCACAAAGAGTCAGACATGACTGAGCGACTTTCATATGATGGGGTGACTGGGACCAGATTTGTCCTCTTACCATATATAATGATAAAGCTGGACAAAATACATGAGATAAATATTTTCAGATGTTATGCAATACTCAGATAGGACCATGATTCCCAAGAGAAGATTGTGAGTCTGACAGTCACTCTGTATTTCTGTTTCAAGGCATTTCAAGACCGGCTTCAGGGAGGCACCCCACATAGAATACAGTCATCTTGCTGAGTTGAAGAGACAGACATCAGAGTTTGGGGGGGTTGAGATGGCCAAAATTCAGAAGGTGGACTATCATGGAGGAGAGAGCCTTGCAGAGAAAAAGTGTTACAGATATCTGCATGGGTCCCCTGGAAAGTTCTATTGATTTCTAAACTGTTGAAATATAAGGATAAAATCTGAAAATCTGGGTTAAAAGCATCTAGAGGCTATGAGGTGAAAAATTCCCAGAGGTCATACAGGACTCAGAACTGTTCAAATTCTGCAGCCAGATTGGAGAGTCTCATTGAATAAAGGAGACATTTAGTACAGAAGGAAAAATAAAAGTATGGCTAAAACATTTTAGAGTAAGAGGTACTGCAGACCCACCTTTACAAAGATTATAAATAAGTCTGGAGAGGATCAGGTTAATCCACAAGTAAATCAAATGCCTGCCAGAACAAAGTCTAATTGTCTGTATTTAAAGATGTAATGCCTGACAGCTTTGCAAATTTGATGAAAACTATAAACTCAGTGGTACAAGAAGCTCAACACACCCCAAGCAAGTTAAATACAAAGAAAACCAAAGCAAAGAACACCATAAACAGCTTCAAATAAGGGATAATTTTAGGACCTGAGTCAGAAATCAACCTGAGTGAGAAGGTGGTGGGACCAAGAATTTCTGTAGAATTCTCGTCAGAAACCATGCAAGCCAGAAAACAATAGAATGATATCTCATGTGCTGGAAGGGAAAAATCCTGTCAGCCTAGAATTTTATATTCAGTGAAATTATCCTTAAAAAATGAAAGTGAAGTGAAGATGTTTTCCAACAGGCAGACAGACAGACTCCTCCATGCACTTCAGAGAACTCCTTGCCTGGAGACCCATACTATAAGAACTGTTAAAGGATGTTTGTGTGAAGAAGAATGACATCAGATGGAAATTTGGGGCTATAAAAAAAGTGAGGACTTAGTGCTGAAATGGCAAATACATACGTAAATACCAGAGAATTTTCTTCATTTTAAATTTCTTTAAAAGATAATGAATTGCTTAAATCACTGCATTGGGGTTCTAGAACTCAGAGAGATATAAAATATATGACAACAAACAATAACAGGAATGAAAGAAGGGACAACCTGGAAGCACACTGTTGAAGCCTTATGATATAGCCAAGTGTGATAATATTATTTGAAGGTAGATTCTGTTAAGTTAAGGACACATAATGTAAATCCTAGAGTGATCACAAACAAAACAGGAACACACCTAATAAGTCAATGGTGGAGATAAATGGAATAATAAAAAAATCAGTTAATCCAATAGAAGGCAAGAAAAGCAGGAAAAGGGAACAAAGAACAAATGGAATAAACAGAAAAAAATAGCATGCTGGTAAACGTAAACTCAACCACATCAACAATGACACTAAACACAAACCGTCTAAACATTTCAAATAACAACCAGAGGACTTGGAGTAGACAAATATTTCTTAAATTGGGCAGAAGAAGAAAAAATGATAAAGGAGACTTTAACCAAATTTAAAACCTTTTTCTCTTCAAAATAGACCTTTAAGAAAATGAAAAAGTAAGCCAAAGACTGAAAGAAAACATTTGTAATGAATAAACCTGATGAACTCAAATTCAAAATACAAAAGAACTATTAAAATTCAACAATAGAAAGAAAAACAACCCAATTAAAAATTGGGCAAACATTAAAACAGACTTTAGAAAAGAAAATATATAAATAGTCAACAAGTGCATGAATAAATGTTACATATTATTAGTCACTGAGAAAAGCAAAGTGAAGCTGCAGTGAGATGACTGCACATCTATGACAATGGCTAAAATTGGAACGACAGTTCCAAGTATCGGCAAAGATGAGGAGCGACTTTAATTCATATACATGATAGAAATATAAAATAGCACAGCTTCTTTGGAATGCACTTTGGCAGTTTCATATAAAGTTATACACATATTTATCATATGACCAAGCCATTTCATGCCTAGGTTTTTACCAGAGAGAAATGAAAACATATGTCTGCCCCCAAACTTGTAAATAAATGTTAATAATAGTTTATTCATAGCAGCCCCAAACTGAGAACAACATAAATGTTCATCAACGTTTGAATGGCTAAACAAATTATGATATATCCATGCAATGGAATAACACTCTCCAATAAAAAGAAATGGATTACTTACTGATACACACAACAATATGGATTAATCTCAAAAACATTATCTTGAATGGAAGAAACCAGAAGCAAACAGAGTATTTACTGTATGGTTTCATTTATATAAAATTGGAGAGCTGGCAAAACTAATCTACAGTGACAGAAAGCAGATCAATGCTTGCTTGAGGCTAGAGGAATGAGGGAGATTAACAGAAAAGGAGTATGGGGGAACTTTCCTTGGTGCTGAAAATGTTTTATATCTTGAATGTGATGATAGATAATGTAATGTATTTGTTAGCATTCATTGAACTATGCATTTAAAATGAGTTGAATTTTATAGTATGTGAATTATACCTCAATGGAGCTGACTTTTGAAAGTTTTAACCCTGTGTGCCCAGAATCTGCATATATTACCCTATGTTATGCATGTGTGCTAAATCATTTCAGTTGTGTCTGACTCTGTGAGTCCCTATGGACTGTAGCCTGCCAGGCTCCTCTGTCCATGGGATTCTCCAGGCATAAATACTGGAGTGGATTGCCATGTCCTGTTCCAGGGGATTTTCCCAACCCAGGGATCAAAGTTGTGTCTCTTACATCTCCTGCATTGGCAGGTGGGTTCTTAATCCCACATTTCAGGTGAGGACATGTCAAGTGACTTACCCCCCCAGATCACACAGCCAAAGGGAGACAGAAGTACCTTTAGTCTATTCTGCAAGAAATGCTTTTTTATCTCTCCATATAGGCAGTGGAGAAGGAAATGGCAACCCACTCCAGTACTCTTGCCTGGAAAATCCCACGGACGGAGGAGCCTGGTGGGCTGTAGTCCATGGGGTAGAGAAAAGTCAGACACGACTGAGCGACTTCACTTTCACTTTTCTCTTTCATGCACTGGAGAAGGAAATGGCAACCCACTCCGGTACTCTTGCCTGGAAAATCCCATGGACGGAGGAGCCTGGTGGGCTGCAGTCCATGGGGTCAGGAAGAGTCGGACACGACTGAGCGACTTCACTTTCACTTTTCTCTTTCATGCACTGGAGAAGGAAATGGCAACCCACTCCAGTATTCTTGCCTGGAGAATCCCAGGGACGGCAGAGCCTGGTGGGCTGCCATCTATGGGGTCGCACAGAGTCGGACACGACTGAAGCGACTTAGCAGCAGCAGCAGCAGCATATAGGCAGATTTGATCTTCTTACAAATTAAAGTAGAAGACACACATTGTTCCAATGGCTTTCAAACTACTCTGTGGTTGGTGTCTAGGAAACTTGCTATAGAGTGATCACTAGGGCAATTTGTATATTTTCCCTCAAAGCATCTTTTTTTTTCCTTCAGGTGATTTTTTATTCCCCCTATGCTTTTTAGAATGTCTTCTAAGATGGCAGAGCAGTGAGGTTGTAAATATTTTATCTTCAGTTCAATTCAGTTCAGTTCAGTTGCTCAGTCATGTCTGACTCTTTGCGACCTCATGAACCATAGCACGCCAGGCCTCCCTGTCCATCACCAACTCCTGGAGTCTACCCAAACCCATGTCCATCGAGTCGGTGATGCCATCCAACCATCTCATCCTGTCATCCCCTTCTCCCATACCCCCAATCCTTCCCAGCATTAGGATCTTTTCCAATGAGTCAACTCTTTGCATGAGGTGGCCAAAGTACTGGAGTTTCAGCTTCAACATCAGTCCTTCCAATGAACACCCAGGACTGATCTCCTTTGGGAAGGACTGGTTGTATCTTCTTGCAGTCCAAGGGACTCTCAAGAGTCTCCTCCAACACCACAGTTCAAAAGCATCAATTCTTCGGCGTTCAGCTTTCTTTATAATCCAACTCTCACATCCATACATGACTACTGGAAAAACCATAGCCTTGACTAGATGGACCCTTGTTGGCAAAGTAATGTCTCTGCTTTTAAATATGCTATCTAGGTTGGTCATAAACTTCCTTCCAAGGAGTAAGCCTCTTTTAATTTCAAGGCTGCAATCACCATCTGCAGTGATTTTGGAGCCCAAAAATAAAAAGTCTGACACTATTTCCACTGTTTCCCCATCTATTTCCCATGAAGTGATGGGACCAGATGCCATGATCTTAGTTTTCTGAATGTTGAGCTTTAAGCCAACTTTTTCACTCTTCTCTTTCACTTTCATCAAGAGGCTCTTTAGTTCTTCTTCACTTTCTGCCATAAAGGGTGGTGTCATCTGCATAACTGAGGTTATTGATATTTCTGCTGGCAATCTTGATTCCAGCTTGTGCTTCATCCAGACCAGTGTTTCTCATGATGTACTCTGCATATAAGTTAAATAAGCAAGGTGACAATATACAGCCTTGACGTACTCTTTTTCCTATTTGGAACCAGTCTGTTGTTCCATGTCCAGTTCTAACTGTTGCTTCCTGACCTGCATACAGGTTTCTCAAGAGACAGGTCAGATGTTCTGGTATTCCCATCTCTTTCAGAATTTTCCACAGTTTATTGTGATCCACACAGTTAAAGGCTTTGGCATAGTCAATAAAGCAGAAATAGATGTTTTTCTGGAACTCTCTTGCTTTGTGATGATCCAGCAGATGTTGGCAATTTGATCTCTGGCTCCTCTGCCTTTTCTAAAACCAGCTTGAACATCTGGAAGTTCACAGTTCACGTATTGCTGAAGCCTGGCTTGGAGAATTTTGAGCATTACTTTTCTAGTATGTGAGATGAGTGCAATTGTGTGGTCATTCGAGCATTCTTTGGCATTGCCTTTCTTTGGGGTTGGAATGAAAACTGACCTTTTCCAGTCCTGTGGCCACTGCTGAGGTCTCCAGATTTGCTGGCATATTGAGTGCAGCAATTTCACAGCATCATCTTTCAGGACTGTGGACAATTCTTACACCACTCAGGGTGCAGTCAGGACACAGAAACCATGTTGGTTATTTGAACAGAGAAAATGTAACATAAAGAATTGTTAACTAGTAAAAGGTGATTGACTCCTCAGAGGGATAAAAGAGAATTCTAAGGGTTCTGGAAGTCTCTAGTACTTCTTAGAGCAGCAACTACCTGTAGGCTGAGAAAGAGTAGACAATTAATAAACTAAGAACTGAAAGAGTGCCCTCCCCCCCACTGCATAGGCTGCAGTTTGAACCTCTTCAGAGCACAGGGCCACCACAGTGAGGATGCTGGCTGCCAAAGGCCATGGGCTGCAGGTGGTCTACAGGAGTGGCTCACTGTTACTTGAGGGCATCAGGTAGACCAGAGCTGCAGCCTGCCAGTAGAGGGGAGGCATGCCATGGGGACATGGCTGGCACTCATCTGCATGGCCACTGGGCTCCCGCTTTGAACAATAATGATGATCATAATAATAGTGACACAGGACAGACACCAGAAGGGATGTTTTGCCACCATCATCTTGCAGGGGCACTTCATTGCTCTATTAAAGAAGCCTAACATTCTGCCAAACCAGCAAGGGAGAAATGTTTATGGGGCCCACCTTCAGTGTCACAGTACAGGACAAATAAGGGTGAAATTGGAGCTGAGAGATAATAAATTGACAACCAGCATAATGCTGAAATAGAAGTTGGGGTAATCTTGGGTCCAGTCAATTCAGCAAATGTCATTGTCCTAGAAGCAATGAGTATTCTGGTTAACATACCTCTCTTCTAAAATCTGTTGCTCTAAATGTATTTCTTTCTGGATAATGTATACTGTTATTGATCCTACAAGCTATTCAATTCCAATGCCAGGAACATCAGAGTTCCAAAGATGGAGCCCCAAAGATGCCTGCCTTCTAGGTCCAGGCATGTATTGTGGGTGAAGAGATCAGCCAGGTGGGGATTCCAGGCGGCTGTTCCTCAATTCCAAGCAGTGGGTGGTCTCTAGGGATGTGGGCTCAGAGGGATGTGGGTTCCCTTAGGCTTCAAGGGAACTACAAATCCCCATCTCCCAATCTTTAATGTTGGCAAATAAGCCAAATGGGAACAAATGCCATGTTCACCAAGCAAGCACATCTGGGGTTGATTCAGCCCTTGGGCTTGTTTGCTTTGGAAGCACCCTCACTGCCTCCCTCTCACTCATTTTCTCCAGCCAATTGGCTTTCAAGCAGCCCCACTTTTTCACTTTTGAAACAATACAACTTAGTTCCACCTTGCCTGTCCCCACTGTCATAGGTCAGATCTCACCCTCTCCTTCCTGGGCTCTAATCATAGTCTCTGGCTAGTAGCCCCTTCTTTGCTCCGGCACCATCAGACTGATGTTTCTAAAGCACAGTTGATAAGGTGGGGAGGTGGGAGGGGGGTTCAGGATGTGGGGGACACATGTATACCTGTGGTCAATTCATACTGATGTATGGCAGAAACAATCACAATATTGTAAAGTAATTATTCTCCAATTAAAATAAATAAGCTAATTTAAAAATATATATAAAAAATAAAGCACAGCTCTTTTGGGACTTCCCTGGCTGTCCAGTGGTTAAGACTTGGTGCTTCCAATGTTGGGACACAGGTTTGATCCTTAGTTGGGAGACTAAGATGCCACATGCTGTGCAGCATGGTCAAAAAATATTGAAGCATAACTCTTTTTGTGTCTCCTTTCCACTTGTAAGCTTTCCATGGCTCCCCTGGCTCTTGTGGATAAAGCTCCATTTTCCCAGCATCTTCCTTCCTCTGCAGTCTCTCTACCCCTTCCAGTTCTGGGTCCTATTCTTCCCTGTGCCCTGCAGACTCTATGACTTCACGTTACGCCAAGTCTCCCAAGCACATTTGCTTTCCCCACTTTCCTGTTTCTGCACTGGCCACTTCCTTTCCCTGATGCCTTTACCATTTGTCAGCCTGGCAACCTCCTACTTATTCTTCAAGACCCAGTCTGAACATTGGCTCATTGGAGAAACCTTCCCTTCTCTTCCCAGTATGAACACATTATTCATGCTGCTAATTTAGCATTCATCATTTGTTTTGCAATTGACAATAGCCCTGGATCCCACAGCTCTGTCTTCCTAGTTGTATTTCTCAGGACCATCACTTATATGTCTTTGTATCATTAGGGCCTCGGGTAGCGCCTGGCATATAGTAGGTGCTCAATAATTCATCATATGATGGGACCAATGAGTGGATAATGAAATGAATTAGAGACTGGAGGAACTGCTTCCTCCCTGAATCTTTCTCTGACTTTTTATGATAGCTCATTGTTTCTGCTCTGATTGGCACTTTGATGGTCATGAGAATGCTTTCCCACATCTAAATAACAGACAGCCAACTGAGCCAGGCTTTATTTCATAAGTCTGTGCTGTTAGGAATTTATCCTGAATTGCTACTAACCATTTCATAGAAAGTCCTCCAGACACCCTTGGGTCCCTGAGATCTTAATCACCAGCACCCTCATAAATTGTCAGAGTAGAACTATGCTACCCTTTGTATAAATAAAAGTATAAGCCATTATTCTATATGCTTTTGTTTATCACAAGAGCTGGTCATTTCGAAAGCATGATTTGTGGTGTTGGTTTTACCCTTCGAGTGGGGACTGAGAACATTTCATAGAGAGTGTTGGCCTGGCCATCTGAGTTTTGGGGACATGCTTCCTAGTGGCTCAGATAGTAAAGAATCTTCCTGCAATGTGGGAGACCTGGGTTTGATACCTGGTTCAGGAAGATCCCATGGAGAAGGGAATGGCTATCCACTCCAGTATTCTTGCTTGGAGAATTCCATTAACTCTATAGTTCATGGGGGCTATAGTCCACGGGGTTGCAAAGAGTTGGACATGACTGAGTGACTAATGCTTTCACTTTCAAAGATGGAAACAGGATGTGTACAGAAGGGGTATGGTGCTCTTAAACTCTGTGTTGGAATGTTTATCATGGAAGAGGAGACCCACCAGCTTCATGCATGGGGTGCCCTGTAGACAGCAGGTGGGGCATGCCACTGGGAGCAGGGTATGGAATGGCTATTTATTTATTTAAATTAAGGCCAATTATTATTATTATTATTATTTTTGGTAAAGTGCAGTGAGTAGTGTGTTCTGGGAAAGTTCCCTGCCACTGTAAACATGTTGGTTAGAAGTCATTAATATGACATTCACACATCCCTAATAAAGTACATAACAGAGATCTGGCACCACTGAAATACCCAGAGGACATTAAGTATGAATCTTAAAACCAAGAGTATTGGAAGCAAGATATTTTTACTTCTCGTTTGGGAGTAATATAATTGCATTTTGTGGCTCTAGCAGATGCTGGGGCCAGCTGCTGGGAGAGTCCTGGTTTTTTTTTCCCCCTCAGCTTTGGTCCCTTACAGATAAAACCCTTGTGCAAAACTCTTATAAAAAACAAACTTTAAAAAATTATCCCTTGGCTGAAAGATCTGTATTTGTGTGTGTGTGTGTGTGTGTGTGTGCAAAATATCTGAGATTGTGTAGACCACAGATATTTCCTTTACTTGGAGTCAGTAGAATAAAAAAACAAAACATATCTTTGTATAGCTGGTTGTTGCTTTTGTTCGTTTGTTTGTTGAATTTGTCCCAATAAGCACTAAAAACCGCTGAAGACTGACTTTGCTCTTTCGTTGACACTGGACACCCAGATAGAGAATGGACTGCCCCAGGGAGAGCTGATGGAAGGCCTGGGAGGGCCCAGTCCTTTTTCTGAGGGCAGCTTCAGAGGAAATGGCTGAAGGGAGAGTCAGTTGCTCTGGGATCGGCAGTGGTAAGGGGTGTCCTCAGTGAGTGACTTGTGGAGAAGGAATGGCTGTGACAGTGTGGGTGAATCCAGCTCCTCTGAGAATCCCATATCCTCTTCCAAACAGGCACAGCCTCTTGGAGGCAGGACATGGCTCCTCACCTCCTAGGTGGACCAGTGAGCCCTGCTTCAAAGGCAGCGGTTTGCTTCAGGTGACTCTTTATTCACACCTGGGCTCCACCTCAGCCCTGTGGATGCAGGGGGCTTGGCTCCAGGAGGCATGCTGAGATTTGCAGGCTCCTGTGATGTCTACATCTGGAGCTGCTCTGCTCAACATGGCAGCCACAGGTAGCTGTCCAGATCTTGCAATACAGTTGCTCCCAACTGGGATGGACTGGAAATGGGAAATACACTCTGGGGTTTGGAAACTTAGTATGAAAATACTGTGAAATAGCTCATGACTGCTTTAAAAAATAGAACTAGTGAAATCATAATATTTTAGATATATTGGGTTAAAGTATAAAATATATTGAAAAGTATTTTATTATTATTCAAATTTTTGTTTATTTTTGGCTGCACTGGGTCTTTGTTGCTGTGTGGCTTTCTCTAAGTTGCAGCGAGCAGAGGCTACTTTTTAGTTGTGGTGCATGGGCCTCCCACTGTGGTGGCTTTTCTTGTTGTGGAGCACGGGCTCTAGGGCACACAGGCTTCAGTATTTGTGCCCCATGGACTTAGTTGCTCCGAGGCATGTGGAATCTTCCCGGACCAGGGATCGAACCTGTGTCCCCTGCATTGGCTGGCAGATTCTTAACCACAGGACCACCCAGGGAAGTCTGAAAAAAAATATTGTTAAAATTAATTGCTCTTGTTTCTTTATACTGTTTAAAAAATGTGACTTCTATAATTAAAAAGTCACACCCATGGCTTGCCTTTGTGGCTCATGTTCTGTTTCTGCTGGACAGTGCTGCTCTGGTGCTGATGGGCTGGCCGGGTGCTGCCTTTTTGGATGTGGAGAGCTTTGCAGAACATTTCTGTCAAACCTCTTCATGTAGGGCATCGAGCCTTGATGGCAGGTGCACGTTTATTTTTCTACCCCCAACCCCCCAGCTTGTAGCAAAGTTGGCTCAGACATGGGCTCTTTCTGTCTGCATCCTTTAGAAGAGAACTTTGTATTCTTTAATCAGCCTCTATCTGCCAACAGTCACCTTCAGATACAAGAACTGCTCAGCGCTCTGGTGATGGAGGGATTGAGACTCAGACCCTCCCCAGACAATGAAAAACAAGAAAGGGATAACCTCCAGGCATGTAAACTAGCCCCAGAAAGCACAGTGTGCTTGGGGTCCAAGAGTGGTGCAGCCACTGCTGAGAAGGTTCCAGAAGCTAGAGTTCATTCTAGAGTGACACAGCAGGGAAGACTCCCTGGAAGAGGTGGCCTATGAACAAGGTCAGGAAGTTTGTGTGGGAAGAATCAGCGCACAGGGGCTGAGGTGGGAAGGGTCAAGGGGAGACAGGTTAGCACATTGTGTTTCCATCCCTCAGTCCCAGCGCAGCCTCCGACGATGACCCTGAGCCTCGCTGACCCAAGCTGGCTCACCACCAAGATGGGCTTGCAGTCCTCCGCCAGACCCATCACCTGGGGGCAGACAGGACCAGCCCCACCTGGCAATTGGACGGTGAGCGGTCAGCATGACTTTGGAAGACAGAGATGCATAGTGACATGGCGTGTGGCCAGGCAACAATGGCAGGCAGTCCTGCCCACTCTGTCCTTCTCAGTGGGGCTTGGTCAGTGAAATCTCTGGTGGCTCAGACAGTAAAGAATCCGCCTGCAATGCAGGAGACCAGGGTTCAGTCCCTGGGTTGAGAAGATCCCCTGTAGAAGGAAATGGCAACCCATTCCAGTATTCTTACCTAGAGAATTCCACAGACAGAGGAGCCTGATGGGCTACCATCCGTGGGGTCACAAAGAGTTGGATATGACTGAGTGACTTTCACTTCACTTGGGGAGGGGCCACCTTCCTCCCTGGTCTGCAGGGATGGAACCTGATGCCAAGCAGATACAGGGGCCTGTGGGATTCCCGGAGCCCCCTGACACACACAGACATTGTATCTTGGCAGCAGTTTTTCTGTTTGAACATCCAAAGAACAAACTAACATTTAAAATCTGCAAGCTGGACAGTCTTTGCTTTGGATCCTGCAGTGAATTCCTTCATCCTGACAGTTGAGTCGTTCTTCTCGGCACTGATGCAGTGTTTAGGATCCAGGAAGAGAGAGATCCCAAGGGAGCCAGGGAGGAGCTGGAGGAGACTTGCAGGCATGCAGGGTGGCCCTATGGGTGCAGGGTCCGACCTTGTAGGAAGGGAGGGCTGGCATTTTCTTCATGCCAGGCTGCACTGAGCTGGACGTCTGCACTTTCTTCTTGTTTTTATTGTGGTGAAATACACATAAAATTTCCCATTAGTGGCATTTAGTATATTCTCGATATTGCATATAACCTTCACCACTGTCTCCTTCCAGACAATCTCATTTCCTCAAAAGGAGACACAACCCCCATTAGTAGTCACTCCCAATGGCCCCTCCTTGTCCAGCCCCTAGCAACCACCAACCTATCTTCTATCACTATGGATTTGCCTATTCTGGATATTTCACGTCAATGAGCTCATATAACATGCAGTCTTGTGTGTCTGGTTTCCTTCACCAGCATGTTTTCAAGGTCCATCCATGTTGTAGCATGTGTCAGAACTTTGCTTCTTTTTGTGGCTGAATAACCTCTTGTGTGGCAAGAACACATTCTGTTTATCCACCTGTCTGTCTGTTGATGGACACTAGGGATTGTGAGCAATGCTGCTGGGAACATTTGTGTATGTGATTTTGTTCGAGTCCCAGCTTTCACTTTGCTGGGGCATGTTCTCTTCTGGTTTGAGGACTCCGTAAATTTCCTGGGCCAGACTTGTGTTTGAGACGCCACAAATGAGGGGGAAAGAGCACCCTGTACTGGGGTGGGAAGTCCCGAGTCCCAGTTTGGCTCAGTCACAAACATGTGATCTTGGCCAAGTTGCTCCCTGTCTCTGGGCCTCTGTTTCCTGCTCTATGCAAACAAGATGGCCTGGATCTGTGTTTCCATCTGTCCTCCTTGGAGCCCTAGGTTGGTAGAGCCTCAGGGAAAGAGTGGGGAGGGCCAGAAAGTTGGGCTGAAGATGCCGTTTTTCAAAACCTCTTTCCCTCTTCAGCTAGAGCATCTCTCTCTTTTTGTCTGTTTTGTCTGTATTGTAAGGCATTTAAAGCAAATGGTTCCTGGATATAGGAAACTTCTCCTGTCACCAAAATAGATGATCCCATGAATCATGCACAGGTTTTGGGGTGGAAAGGAGCCTGATCCTGCTGGAAGGAGAGAATCCTGCTCACAGATGCTTAGTCTCACTGCTCCTGGTCCCCTGAAGGGAGGTGGGGCATTGAGGTGACTCTAGCTCAGCAGAGACCAGGAGGCTGTTAGCCTGAGCTGGGGGAAGCACGACTGTCCATGGGCAGGGTTTCCTTTCCTCCCTCTGAGCACATTATAGCTGTTCTTTTAAGAAATCCTGATCAGTGGTGTAGAGTGTGGGTTCTGGAGCCATTCCACATTGATTCAGGTTCTAGTTCTGCAGAGCATAGCCATATGATCTTGGGCAAGTCACTGAACTGCCTAGCGCCTCAGGTTCCCCACCTGTAAAATGGGCATGGTTCCCACTGCATTGTTTGTTTTGAAGATTAAGTGAGACTGTCCTGTGTGAAGTCCTGGAGCACTCACTGGCCTTGGACATCACTCTGCCAGCATCAGCTGTTAAGATGACACAGATGGTGAAATCCCCCTTCCCTCTGAAATCATTCCCCTTCATAGCCCAGATGACTCTTGAGTCATGATGAGTCTCACTTTGCTTCACACTCTTTAACATCTACTATTCTGTGTGGTTCTTTGGGATGTGCCTAGCCATCTCCCCAACAAAATTCTAAGCTTTGTGGAGGCAGAGTCTGGCCCATGGTCTGCCTATCTGAGGATGAGACAGACCAAGACCAGAAAAAGGGAAATGCTTGGACAGCCTGGGTTGGGGAGTAGACAGGTGACCCAGACACTCCCATTCCAGCTGGGAGTCAGGCAATAGCAGAGCGATGCTCCCTGGTGATTAAGTCCAGCTTCAGGCTTAGCCAAGGTGAGCACCACAGAATAGGGAGCCTGGGGCTAGACATTCAGTTTCCTTTGCTTGAAGGGGCTGCTCCTAAGGGGGACGCGTGCTCCACCAGGGGCATGCATCTATGTGTGGGGGGGGTTCCCTGTTACCTTGAGAGTGGAGGAGGGTGTAGCCAGTGCTCGAAGATAGTCCATGAATTGGTGTGATTCCCTGGGGCCTCTGCTTGTTTGCACGGTAGCTTGGCAGGCCTGAGATGACCCACTGGGTCTGGTTACAGAGCTGACAGGACAGTTGATCCTGTGATGACATGAAAGCCCCACTATTACATTGACTTCTCTTTGTCCTCAGCTGTGAGCTCTTTAAGGGCAGGCTTCATGTGGTCTTTTGCACTGGCTGGTCATAGTAGGTGCTCAATAAACATTTGTAGAGTGAATAGTGAATGCAATAAGCAGTCCAGAGAATTTTTCTCCTTGCACAACAGTAGCAGTAGTGGGGAACACTGACAGGTTGGGGCAAGCATCGCCTGTTCACGAAGGCCTTCTTTGGGGCTCTGTGTCTTTGGAACACTGTGGTGAATTTAGAGGTGGCTGGAGTGCTCTGTGCCCCCATCCTTCTGGGCTCTTAGGGGTTACTTAGCTCTCAGCTCTTAGCCTGGGCAAGAGCCTGGGTCTCAGGGGTTCCAGTTGGTGTAGACCATTCCCCCAGATATCAAAACTACTGAAGGTCAGGTAGATGAGCACCTTAAAAATGGCCCAGTTTATCTATTTCCTGACTCCAGCCACTGTTAGTTCCCAGTGCTTTGTGCAATGAGTTGGGCTTCAGTAGAAAAGGGGAAGGATTGATGCCAACGGACTCTGAAGAGTCACTGTGATGTTAGCATTCATGGTGGGTATTGGGGGTGGAGGGCAGTAGAGGGTGGGGATTGATGGATGTAAGTCCAGCAGCATGGGCAGCTGGACCATTGGGTACTTGCTACCTCATCAGGGGTCTCTGTAGAGCCGGCTTGCACCATGTAGACCTTTTAATCATAATCGTGGCAGCAGTGATTGTTGGGCATTGCTATATGCCAGGCAGGGTATTAAGAATTTTCGCTCCTTGTAACTACCCATGAGGTGGTTTGATCTCAGTTTCCTTGGAAACCGAGGTCTGGACAGGTCAGGTAACATGCTCAAGGTTAGACAGTGAGTAAGTGGCAGAGCCAGCCCCCAAGCTGGGTCTGTTTGCTTCCAGAGCGTGTGCTCTTCACCGTTGGACTCTATCACCTTCCCAGGTGACCAGAGTTAATTAACTCACCAGCAAAGGTCGTCTAGGAGCTGCTGGGTTTTGCTACTTTTAAACACTTGCTTCAACTTTCTTAGACTTCCCAGGTGGCACAGTGGTAAAGAATCTGCCTGCAAATGCAGGAGACACAGGAGACAAGGGTTCGATCTCTGGGTTGAGAAGATCCCCTGAAGGAGGTAATGACAACCCAGTCCAGTATTCTTGCCTGGAGAATCCTATGGACAGAGGAACCTGGCAGCTACAGTCCGTGGGATCGCAAAGAGTCGACCTGACTGAACGCTCAACTATCTTACGTAATAAATGTATACAAACACTCAACATACTTAGGACACACACACAAACACCCTTACTTATATATACACTTTTTCACCAAGAAATCTAAATTTTTAGAAAAAGTGAATCATAGCATTATAGACAATAGGATTTATTCCTGGAAAAAAGTCATTAGGCTAGAATTTCAGTATTTTGAAGTTTGGTGATTTTTTATAATATTTTTTTAAATTGGATGTTAATTGCTTTACAATATTGTGTCAGTTTGTGCTGTCCAAAAATGTGAATCAGCCATGTATATACATATATCCCTCCCTTATATAGGCACTTTTATTTCTACAGTGCTTACTCTTCATACCTCCCTCCTATGTACCCATCCATTCATCCATCCAATAAACATTTATCAGGACATTGTTAGGTCCTGGGGATATATCAGTGGTGACATAGTCCCTGCCCTTGAGGAGTACATGGACCAGTGGGGGATGCTATCCAAGTAAATAAGCCATTAGGATGCAGAGTAATCAATGCTTCATGCTGGAGGAAGGTGCCAGGTGCCACGGGAACACTGAAAATAGGCAGCCATCCCTGTCATGATGAGTTTGGAGGGCCAGCCTCGGAAAGCGGTATCTGTCTATGATAAGACCTTAGGGAAGACATCGTCCAAGGAGAGGAAAGAGAATGATCTGGTTGATCATCTTCTTTAACCGCAATCAACAATAGAAATCTTTTTCAAAATTTTTAATTGGAGGATTGTTGTTGTTCAGTCTCTAAGTCATGTCCAACTCTTTGTGACCCCATGGACTACAGTATGCCAAGCCTCCCGGTCCTCCATCTCCTGGAGTTTGCTCAAAGTCATGTCCATTGAGTCAGTGATGCTATCTAACCATCTTATCCTCTGTCACCCCCTTCTCTTTTTGCTTTCAATCTTTCCTAGCCTCAGGAGCTTTTCCAATGAGTTGGCACTTCATATCAGGTGGCCATTAATTAATTTCTTTACAATGTTGCATTGGTGTCTGCCATACAGCAACATGAATCAGCCACAAGTATACATATGTCCTCTCCTTCTTGACTCTCCTTTCCACCCTCCACTCCATCCCAGCCCTCAAGGTTGTCACAGAGCACTGCCAGAGGGGGAAAAAAGAAATCTGTACAGGGCAACTCTGTTTTTGCCATAGGTTTCTGCTTCCTAGCTTCTTGGGGAACGGACTGATGTAGCTGGGGCTCTGGTTAGTGGTCCTGGCTACCTTGTGGTTGTGGCCAGTTTCCACCATGATGAGAGACCCTGACCCCCATCTGGGCCTGTGACTGTCATACTGTGTGGCCAGGGTTGTGTTTTCTACATTGACCTGCCCTGTTTCCCTGGTTTTGGTGTTGTCTCTTCTTTTCCTTCAAGGCTAAGTTTAGCGTCTCTGTGATCATTGGTGTCCACACCCTGACGTCCAAGCCTGGAGGAGGCTGATTGTCACTCCATCCCCAGGAGCGCTTCCGGAACCCCAGTGGCACAGGAAGTTGAGAAGGGAGGACGGCTCCCTGCATTTTTCTGGTTGTCGAGGGTGGCAGCTCTGTGCTGTATCATCACCAAGATCAAGGGAACGGCATACTAGTCCAGCCTTAATTTAACTTACAGTTCCTGCCAATTTCACGTCAGCAGGTCCTTTTGGAGCTGGAAGTAATGGGCCATATCATGCCTTGGAGCCCGAGCGATGACTTATGTGGATGTCACCCACTGGCTTTTTATGGAAATGATTAATAAATCAGTAATTCTATCTGCAGTGATGTTGTTGTGTTTATAAATATTTAATTTACCTTCAGGTGCCCACATTTTCTCCATCTTTGTCTTAAACTCTGCTGACATGGCTCGTCTTTCTGAAGTGCTCTTCGGTAGATTATCAGAAATAGAAAAGGTTAACCCCCACCCCGCTCTTTCTCTGTCTCTTTCTGTCTCGCCGTCTCTGTCTCTGTAATATGGCTTTCTCTTTCCTTTTTTTAATCTTTGTGTGATTTGGCTCGGCGCTTGGGGCTCATGCTGAGAGAAGGCAACACTCCTTGTGACAATGATGAAAGGTTACTCCAGTTTCAGAGGGAGACCGACTAAACTTTCTGGTTCTGACCTTGCACGAGTGGAGACCTGTTGTTGGCGTGTTTTCTCCTGCTTCAAATTAATGACATTTAGAAGCTGGAACGGTGTCTGATGTTTTCCTTCCACAGAGAGGTATCTTTGTCCTTGCCACCAACTCATCTTTTGAAACCCGGTGCTTTGATTATTACGGTATGGCAGGTTGAATGGAAAGGTCTTTAAAAAAAATCAAAATAGAAACGCAGTCCAAGTTGAGTATTTCTCCACCAGAGATGAAGTTTCAACCTCACAAAAGAGGATGGTGGCTGGGAAAACAGCAAAAAAAATAAAATAATAAAATAAAATAAAATAAAATCATCCTTCTTACCTCTCAGGATCCGAAGTGAGCTAATTGTTGTTATTATCTTTTTATTCTTCTGTTTCAGGAAATTGCAGCTTATTTAATAACATTTGAGAAACACGAAGAATGGCTAACCACCTCCCCTAAGACAAGGTAATGTCCCAGATCTCATGGTTTTTTGAATATGTGCAGTAAACGTATTGATTTTCATTGATTACTTGGTTTGGTCAGTTCATTCACGGGCAAGTTCAGAATGCCATGCTGTGCCTGATAGCTTGTAACACTGAGGCCTCATTCATTGGCCCAAGATCGTGGTAGTGAATGCAGTCGGATGGATTGAAACCAGTGCAGCTGCTGTCATGCAAGTTGGAAATTTTAACCTGCTGGCTTAAGGCTGGATCCTTCAGCTGGGTGCTTGGAAAGGCTTGGCAGGCAGGATTGTCAGGGGAAGTTTATTTGGGGAAAGTGCCACTGATGTTCTCTATAAACGTGCTTTCAAAAAGAGAAACTACCTTAACTGTTCACTTTCATCTCAACATGTTTCACAAACTGAAAGTCCAGTTTTTCTGGATGGTGTTAAGATCTCCCCAATCAGAAAGGCATGGCTGTTTGCAATTTATTATTTAGTCCCTGTCCGTGAACCTGCCAACTGCCACGGACACCAAACTCGTCTCACCGCCTGGGAACAGAGGGAACTGGCGAGGAGTCAGCTGACTTGTGTTCTGTCAGTGCGAGGGATATTAGTTTGTGAAGAACGGGGACGTTGGGATTTAGGGTTGATTTTAAAGGCAGCCTCTTCTCCTCCCTAGCTCTCGTTTTTCATTTTTGATAAGTTCCATCCTAGAGCTTTGGAAAAACACAGCCACTCTCTTCCAATTGCCACAGGTTTTCTGTTAGTGGTGATGGGCCCAGATGTTTAACAGCTTGAGTGGCATTAGCCGGAGCACAGCTTACAGGATAACCGGGCTGTGGGTTTGAACCTGAGGTGGAAAGCCCAGTCTGTTTCCTTTGGCCAGAAGCACCAAATTCCCTGTTTGTTAACTGGGAGACCAGGGAAAGGGGTGGGGGTGTGCCCTCTGCCCACTTGGCCATCAGCTTGACCTGTTTGTCCTTTCTGAGCCACGGAAGAAAGATATTTACTCAGTTTAGAAGGTTCTTTAAAATATTTCTTCATGACATTTAGGTTTTTACTGGTTAGCATCCATAAGATGGGGCTTCCCAGGTGGCCTACTGGTAAAGAACCTGCCTGCCAACGCAGAAGATGTAAGAGATGCGGGTTTGATCCTTGGGTCAGGAAGATCTCCTGGAGGAGGGCATGGCAACCCACTCCAGTATTCTTGCCTGGGGAATCCCATGGACAGAGGAGCCTGGGAGGCTACAGTCTACAGGATCACAAAGAGTCAGAGATGACTGAAGCGACTTAGCACACACACATCCATTAGATGAGGACAAAAATTTCCATTTTGAAAGAGTGTATCAGAGGATATTGAGGAAAGGGAGGGGAGTTCTTGAGATTTGCATCCCCAGGTGGGGATAGAGGTTGACTCTGATATTTTTACCTTTCATCCTGAACCCCTCTGTAGGATCTCTTCAACTTCTCAGCCTTCTGGGGCCATGGTTTCCTTTGCTGTAAAATCAAATGGTTTGTATCAGTCAGCTTTTGATGTGATAATGCCTTGTAAGAAACAATCTCCAAACTAAGTAACTTATAACAATAAATGTTTATTTCCTGCTCATGGGTCTGTGGGTTGGCTTTGGTTTTGGGTTGAGTTCAGGACCGCTTGATGTGCTTTCCTGTTGTAGGACCTAGGCCTAGAAGCCTCCCCCACTCCCTGCCCCCCACCCCCACTTCCCTGTCTGGGACATCTGGTTCTCATGGAGAATGGCAGGGGCTTAAAAGCCAAGGCAGTCCATGTAGGCACAGTGAAGCCCCCTGAATGTGGCCTCATATGTCACATGGGTGCATGTGTGCCAAGTCACTTGAGTCATGTTCAACTCTTTGTGGCCCCAGTGGACTGTAGCCCACCAGGCTTCTCTGTCCATGGGATTCTCCAGGCAAGAATACTGGAGTGGGTTGCTGTGCCCTCCTCCGGGGGAATCTTCCCAGCCCAGGGATCAAACCCACGTCTCTTATGTCTCCTGCATTGGCAGGTGGGTTCTTTACCACTAGCACCACCTGGTAAGCCCATCATATGTCACATCTGCTTGCAAATCCATTAGCCAAAGCAATTCCTGTGGCCAATCCCAGAAAGAACGATGCCAAGAAAGACATTCTTTGCAAGAGGGTGGTCAGAGTAGGGGCAGGGAGAGCAAATATGATGCCCATCTACTGTCTGTGAGCACAGCTGTGTCCTGTACTGTGGAGAGCCTGGCGCACTCATCTCTCCTTTCTTTGGGGGCAACTTCTTCCAGGGCAGTGATTTCCAAACCTAATCAGGGATCAGAATCAGCCGGGGGGCTTGTTCCAGTAACATGCTGGACCCCACCCCCGGTTCTGATTCAGGATGTCCGGGTGGGGCCTGATCCTTTGTATGTCTAACCAGCCCTAGGTGATGGGGTGTGGCTGGCTGGGGACCCCACTTTGAGAACCGCTGCTCTAGTTTCTCTGGGCAGGAGGAAGTCTGTCTGATTTCCACCTTGGCACCATTTCCCAACTCCCCACCGTGGTCCTCATCTCGAGCAGCCTCCAGGCTCTCCACATGCCCTTCATTCCTCAGCCAAACACTTCTTGAATCTAAGTGGAAGGAAAGAGCTTCTCTTTAGTCAGAGAGCAAGGTTCTCTGTCACGCGTCCTGGGCTAGATATCTGATTTTAGATGTGCGGACGCAAGTCCTGCTTCAGTCACTCCCTGATGGCACGACAGGTTGGGGATCCTGCCTTGGGTTTCAGCCTGAATTCGGGTTTCCGTTGAGAAGCGAATGTCACTCATGGTCGTGACTGACTCACTTGACTTTGGGGGAGTATAAATAGAGCCAAGAGTCTTCCTGTCTCGAGGCACAAGGGGGGCGCCTGGCGGCAGAGAAGGGATGAGGGTTTTGATATTGACATATCCAGGTCTGAGCCTTGGCCCCGTCACTCAGTACCTCTGTGACTTGAACAGAGTTGTTTCAGCCCCTTTCAAAGCTCCATTTTTTCTTCTTCATGCATGAGATGGAGGCCACCGTTGATTGTGTCTTCACTGGGTCATGACGAGGATTGAATGAGATAGTATTTGTGATCTTGCTTTGCATGCTATGAGCGTTCGTGCCCAAGCAGTTCTGTTTGTAAGGGGCCGTCCCCATGCTTCCTGTTGGCCTTGATTTTGGGACGTACTTGCCACGATCTCTCCAGGCTTTGGAAGGACGAGTTTCTTTTCTGACAACAGAGGGTAAAGATAGAATGATTCCTATTAGTATTATAACATTCAGTCCGTGTTTACACTTGAAAGCTTCTTGTCCCAGGAGGTGGAAAAGTTGCTGTGGTTGTTCAAGGACCTTCCTAAATTAGTTGTTGGGTTGAGTTTGGATCTCCCCACCCCCCTCCCTTCTCTTGTATTGAAATTAATTGGTGCAGTTAACTGCTGAGTTCATGCAAACCGGCCTCCTGGTATTAAGGAATTAATGACACCAATACTCTGCTGAATGAGGAGGCAATACAACTTCTGTTTGCTGCTGCCGCTGCCACTACTAATTTCATTTCAGAAAATTAATAAAAATGAATTGCACCACTGACATTTATAGAGTTTCCTAATAAAATGATACATTGTTTGTGTGGAGGAATCCCTATTAAATTAATTGTCGTAATCAGTTCACATATAGATGTTGGTATAGGAGCCGTGGAGGGACCCACTCCTCGTCTCCCTGGCTTGCTAATGGCTGGGGGTTATAAATAGAGCCCTTGCTCAGATCCTGCCCTAATTACAGTGAAGGTCCCGGGAGCCCCGCTCACCTGTTTAATAATGAGGTGTGCTGCAGGAGGCTCCCAGGGCTGGGGGCCCCTGGGGTGGCTTCGTCACCACAACAGAGCTGCACGCAGATTATTGAAGCAGCCCTGTATCGTATTATCAGCAACTGGGACCTTCTGAAAGTGGCAGCTTGAAAAATCACCCTTCAGGATGTCTTTATTTGGCACTTGCTGTGTGCTCAGCACTATAATAATACCACTGGGGGACCCCAGGAGACTCCATGCTCCCCACCATGCCAGGTGAATTTAGAATCTTAGAATCAGGAGGTTCCGCCCCTCCATCTAGAATGTTCTTTCAGCTCCTCCTTCTGGCCTTGATTCGGTGTCATTCTCTCCATGAGGTCTTCCATGAACACATGATTTAAAAATCACACCCTTCCCATCCAGCAGGAATTCCTTTCCTCTGCTCCTGTGTTCTGTTTCTCTAGAGCACCCTGCACTACCTGAGACATGGTGTATTTCCCCTGTTTACTTAATTCACTTATTCATCATCTGACCTCTTTTCCTTCCAAAAGTACCACAAGGAGAAGGATTTTCAGTCTGGCTTGTTCAAGGGGTCTCCTCAGTGCCTGCAGCACTGCTGGACACATGGTGGGTGCTCCATGAATATTTATGAAATGAATGAGAGTGAGTCTGAAGGTTGTGGAGGGAGAGATCTGGGTTTATTCCACTTTATTTTTGTCTTGTATAGATTTCCTAGTGCTGTGCTCTGGGGCACTTCTGTGATGGGCTTTTAAGTCTGTTCAGCAGCTCTGCCAGACTTGAGATGCAGAGAGGGTGTATTATCTGTCCAAGATGGCACAGTCAAATGTGAGAGCTGGAATTTGAACCCAGGATTATCTTACAGCAAAGTCCACAATCTTAGCTTTGAGGCTACATGTCTGCTGGTGTGGGATGTGAAGGTGGCCCCGCAAATGGTCCCACTACTTTTTTCTACCACCCATCTCCATTGATTCTGAACCACCCGGGAGACTCAGCCTCCCTTTGCTGATGGGCTTGGCTCTGGGTTCCTGTGCTGACCTTTTGAGTTGATCTAGCCTCTGAGTTGCAGGCAGTGTGGAGAAGCACACGCTCCTCCACAGGGCAGAGAGCAGAGCCCAGCAGAGCCCAGGCAGGCAGGCTGCAAAATTTAGCAAGCCCAATAATTTATTTCTCCTCCCCTGGGAAACACGCAACCTTCCTTGGAAGCCGGGGACACATGAAGCTCAAAATGGAATTGAAAACACTTCCTTCCCAGGAATCTTGTCTGTATCTGTTAGGAGGCTGGAAAATGCTATTAATTATCTAATTAATTAATTAGATTTGTGTAGATAGCACCTTAACACTGAAACACTAAAGGTCTAATAATAGAATTTTCCTATAATGAACACTGAATGCTTCTTGGTCAATAAGCAATAAAACAGCTAAGTAGAAGGAAGGGTCTGGAGGGAAAGGAGAAGAAAAGTGAGACTTGAGTTTCAAGAAGACCCAAGGGACTCAGTGGGAGACCCACCCTCATCTCTAGGCTCTCAAGACCCCACAGGTCCATTGCATATTCCACCCTGGGTCTTTCCCATGCTGATACTGGGACCAAGTCTTGGGTGTTCTGCTCTTTCCTCCAAAGTTCTCCCTCCCAGGACTCTTAAGAACTCCAGGGTTTGACTATTAACCCTCTGTGGACCTTCCCTAGCCTGAACCTCTCTCCTGGACACCTGGCTGTCTTAGTATCATCTCAAACTCATCACCTTCCTTCTTTCTCCTGCCCTCGCTCCGGCTCTGTTTCTGCTCTCTGATTTCCCTGGCTCTCAGAAGAGCCACCTCAACTTAAAGGCTCCAGGGCTTACCGTTTGTCCTCCTCCATGGCTTTCTCTTCCTCCCCTGAATGGAGTTAGTCACTGGTTCTGCCAGTGTTTCAGACTGTAACTCACATGCTTACTTTCCTCTGTCTCTGCGGCCTGGCCCTGGCCATCTGCATCACTCTTGAGTAACTGAACAGCTCCAATGACATCCCTCTCCAGGCTGGATTCCCTCCCCCTGGTTTCCCTAAGACACTCCTTTCGTGGCATCATTGTTCTTGAAAACCTATGGAATGGAGTCCAGTGTTGCGTTCAGGGTCCTAGCGCATTTCCTCCACCTCCCTTTCTCATTCATTTTCTCTGACTCCCCACCACAAAGTACCCACTGCAGTTAGGATGCTGCTACTGCTCTCCAGACACACCTTCTGTGTCCCCTGCTTTGGCTTGTACTTGGCCACTGATCTCCCCTCCAATGCCCCATGTCCAGCCCAATCTGCCCATCCTTTGGCTCTGAGGTCTTCCTGGAGCCCCCCAGGCACATATATCATTTCTGGGACTCTGTCCTTCTGCAAAAGAAGAAATAAACCAAGTCGGCCATGGTTGCAATGTGGTGACCTTTGCATTCTGCTGAACTGGGGAACCTGCTATCAAATTAGCATAGCGATGTGTCATGTTACATCCATTTCAGCATTTCCTAACGCACTGAGCAAATTCTTGACAAAGTCCAAACTCTTATCATTAACCAAAGAACAAAAGTAGCGGTGGGTGGCGGCTGCTGGCTCAGGACTCATGAGGAGCCTCAGCGCCCCTGGCCTCCTGGAGGGCATGTGCCTTGGGGGCCCCAGTAGTTGGGATAAGTTTCTGAATGAGGTAGGGAAGAAGCTGTGACCTGGATCCTGATAAAATGTCTGGTGTCTCCACGGTATCAAAGTGGGACTGCCCCAGATTTTGGTGCGTTTCCCAGAATCACGGGATGCAGAGCGTCAAAGCCGGAGGAGATGGGGAGGCCACCGATCCCCCTCAGTGCCGAGGAAGGGGGCCGAGGCAGGCATCCTGGCTGCCCAGAACCCTGGTCCCTGGTGCCCTTGGGAGCAGACCAGGGCTTCCTTCCTTCAGGGCTCTGGCTGCACAGCCTTAAGTGGCTGCCCTTTTTGTGAGTGGGCATGGGGTGTTTGTCACACTCTGGGGTTCATGTGTCCTCTTGTGTCCTGCCAACTTTCACCTTCCTCCTCACTTCCTGGAGCCAGGAGTGCAAGTCCAGGATCTGCTTCCTGGGAGGGAGCAGAGAGAGGGGAGTGGGTGTTTGTGTTTCGTGTCTCACTGGGTTAGGCAGCTGCCAGCTTCTGACCCCAGCCTCTGCTTTCTTTTACTCTTTATTTTTAATCTCAAATACACAGGCATGTGAAGCTTCCCTGGTGGCTCAGTGGTAAAGAATCCACCTTCAATGCAGGAGACCTGGGTTCAATCTCTCGGTTGGGAAGATCCCCTGGTGGAGGCATGGCAACCCACTCTGGTATTCTTGCCTGGAGAATCCCATGGACAGAGGAGCATAGTGGGCTATAGTGCATGGGGTCGCAGAGTCAGACACGACTGAAGCGACTTAGCACACATGCATGTAGTTTAATCAATCAAATGATCCGAAAAGGCTTGTAGGAAGTAGCCACCCTCTGCTCTACAGCTCAATCCCACTTCCCAGGAACACCCACTTCTTTTTGTTCTGATATTTACCTCCTGACTTTTCAATGTTTGTTCTGCTGTTTCTTGATTTGTCAGTTTCAGATGTTATCTTCTGACTTCCCTGTTTGCTAAAGGAGAGTTTGTCCTCTCGCTCTGCTTCTGGTCAGTGGGCTCATCAGTGGAGGCAGCCAGCTTCCAGTGGGGGGATTCTAGAGTCTGCATCTCTAGGTGCTGGCATCTGGAGAGGTCTTGCAGGTTCTCCAGGGAAGGATCTCTCCACAGGTGCCTGGTGGTTTGGGCTTGGCTGCTAGGAGTCTGGGAACCAGGCAGGAAGGGCGCTTGCAATTTCACCACCAAGTCATGAACTCTCCTGGTTTATATCTGTGTTGCCTGCCTCTCCTCTGCTGTCTCAAGTCTGGGGTCTTTTGGGGTCCCTTTGTGCAAGAAGAAATGTGTCTCCAGTGCGGGCAGAGGCCAGGTGAGGTACACAGGGCCCTGGGAGGGTCTATCTGTTCCCTGCACAGACCTGAGCCTCTCCCTTCCTCCCTCCCTTCCTGAGTCTCTGCTTCTCCAGTACTTGATGCTTCCAGTGCACGGGTCTTTCTGGGGCTCTGAAGGCAAATTGACTTGTTATTTCTGGTGGCCCCTAGACGGCAGGTGGGGTTTGCTGCTTCTACTCTGTGGTGTTGGCTATCCACACCCCATCTGCTTGTTTATCTCTCTAGAATGTGTTTACATCCCTGACCCCCTCCCATTTCCGTCACCCTTTGCTCCGTCCTTGTGGGTTTACACCGTGGTCATCCCTCTGCTGTCACTGGATCAGAGGTGCGATGCTGTCTTCATGTCAAGAAACCCTGTCTTCCTGGCTGACCACTGCTCAGCCCTTCTGATGGAGAACTGTGTGTGCACGCTAAGTCGCTTCAGTCATGTCCGACTCTTTGTGACCGCATGGACTGTAGCCCGCCAAGCTCCTCTGTCCATGGGATTCCTCAGGCAAGGATACTGGAGTGGGTTGCCACTCCCTCCTCCAGGGAATCTTCCCGACCCAGGGATCGAACCGGGGTCTCTTATGTCTTCTGCACTGGCAGGCAGGTCTTTCACCACTAGCGCCATCTCTGTTTTTTTTTTCTCCTCTTCTTAGGCTCACTCTCTGTTTTTCTTGCTGTCTCACTATCTTGCCTTTTCTTTCTCTTGTTTGAGTTTGTAAAAATAAATGCTTCACAATGTAGTTTTCAGATTTCTAAATGCACAGCCGCTCAGGACCCAAGAAACCCTGTCCCTGGGATGCACAGGCTTCTTGGGTGCAGGGAGGTGGCCCCAAAGCCAGTAGCTCCAACAACACCACACTCACTTCAATGCAGCAACCCTGTCTCAGAGCCATTCCTGGTGTTGGTGCAAGGTGCATGGCCTCTCCCTGCGTGGAATTTTGGGAGTCCTGGGGGGCTTCCGGGACCATCCAGTATGCCATGCATGTCACCTGATAATGGAACCTTGATGCCTTTTGTGTCTACCTGGCTATGAAGGTGTCTTCCACGATTGTCCTAGTCTCCAGGCAGGGTGCTTCTCATATGGGCTACAGGGCTTCACAGGTGGCCCTAGTGGTGAAGAACCTGCCTACCAATGCAGGAGATGTAAGAGACATGGGTTCAATCCCTGGGTCTGGAAGATCTCCTGGAGAAGAGCATGGCAGCCAACTCCATTATTCTTGCTTGGAGAATCCCATGGACAGAGGAGCCTGGCTGGCTATGGTCCAAAGGGTCTCAAAGAGTTGAACGTGACTAAAGCAACTTAGCACTCACACCTGTGATGCAAATTGGGGTGCAGACACCATGCCGGAGACTGCTCATCCCAGGGATGCCTGCTGGCATCTCTAAGCAGAGCAACCTGGCAGTAAAGACTATTTCTGAGAATGAAGTAGCACAAATGCATAGGCATTTACCTACCCTGCCAGAGTCCATCGACTGGAATCTCGCTTTCTTTCTGCTGCCTACCAGTTTATTATCATCCTCACTCTCTTTTCCTGAGTCTGGAAAATTAGGATTGTCTGGTGTTTCTGTAAATGATCTGGATTGCTGTCTGGTATTTGCCCTGGGTCAGTTCTGATCTAATAAATCGATGTTGGCTGTGGGGAGAGGGGGTGCCTGGTGGGATTGGGAGGCTGGAAGTCATGTTCTCAGAACAGACCACTTCTGCAGTTCATCATTTTCTGTGTGATGAGTAATTCTCAAATCAGCTGGAGATTCTGCCACTGTTCTCACTCTGGCTAAGAGGTAGTACTATCTTTGCTATTCTTAGATTGTCTAGTCTTTTATTATGGGGCTTAAAAAAATTCAAGATAAGCCAAAAACAAAGGAAGAATATCTTTCTTAGTTCTCCAACTCTACTGCATACCTGCTTTCCACATGAGTGTTTGCTTTGTATGGTGTGTGTTTATACACATACACACATGTACAAATGCACAATACAGACGTGTGCACAGATATGTACACAGAAGCACATACATACATACACACAACACACATGCCCACATAAGGCACATATATGCACAGACATGGAGGTATACAACATAACACACATGTAAACATGTGTATACATGTGTGCACACAACACTCATATACACATTCAGAAATACACAGTACACACATGCACACTTACACATATATACCTAAGTACACGACATATACAAATACACAACACCCCACACATGTATACACAATACATACTTGGCCACTTGAGTTGTTTGTTTCTTTTGTGTCTTCCAGTTTTATTGAGATATAACTGACACACAGCACTGTATGTGTTTAGGGCATATGGCATAAGATTTGATTTACATACTTCATGAAGTGATTGTCACAGTAACTTTAGTGAACATCCTTCATCTCAAGTAGATACAAAATTAAAGAAACAGAAAAAAATTTTCCTTGTGACAATAACCCAGGATTTACTCTCTTAACAATTTTCGTATATAACATAGAGCAGTGCTAATTATATTTATCATGTACTTTACATGTCTAGCACTTATTTAATAACTGGACGTTTGTACTTTTTGACCACCTTCATCTAATTCCCCCTGCGTCCAACTCCCCACCTCTGGTGACCACGAATCAAATCTCATTTTTCGTGAGTTCGTTTGTTTGTTTTTGAAGTAGAATCAGTCTGCAGCACTGTGTTAGTTCCTGTTTCATAGCATTGTGATCCAATATCTCTATGCATTTTGCACTGATCACCAGTATCTAGTATTACATGTCACTATACAAAGATATTAAATAATTATTGACTATATTCCCCACACTGTCCATTTCATGGCCGTCTTGTAAGAGAAAAAATTTCTGGGAAAAATTTCCTTCTTTTTATTCAATGATTTAATAAATGGACCATGGGAACATTTTTGGGGGGGAGGAAAATTTCTCCTAGAGGAGAGGAATTCTTCTCTCCTGGCAGCCCTGACCTCATCTGGGATGGATGGAACTTAGGGTTGATTGAGCTGTTTAATTTGAGGTGACTCTGGAGGGCAGAGGGGAGCCTGAGGCTGGGATAGTTGCTTGCTGGGCAAGGAGTTCTGGCTGTGCCAAGGGCAGGGGACTGGGCAAGGTGCTTCCTGACTGGCTGCTTTGTGATTCCCATCACTGCCCTAACCAGGTCTGTAGGAATTTGGGATCATGTTTTTTATTTTAATTTTTTTGAGAATTCTTCGAGAACAGGAAATTTCTGACTGTGGTGGAACTGGATTTGTATATAGAAGGGGCAGCTAGCACTTAGGCTGAGGTGTCAGGGAGACCAGAGCCCTGCCAGGCATATGGGAAAGCTGGAGAAGAAGACAATGAAATTAGGAAATCACAAAACATGTCCAGCAATGGAGAGGCAAGCGCAGAGGAGACAGGTCACCCTACCCTTGTGCTCGGCCTGCACAGGGATATGTGCTATTTCCACAGATGTTCACACACACACACACACACACACACACACACACACACACACACACACACATGCCACTCTCCTACCTCTGTGTCACAGGCTCGCAATAATTAATTCTGTCCACCCGCTCTGGGAGATGCTGCCCCTGGGTCTGGGGGTTGACGGTGCTCTGTTTGCAGGTCCATCGTGGGCTTGCATGTGAACCTTTTACTCCTGAATCCAGTGGTCACCTCTCATGCTGTTGCTCTGCTCTGTTCATCTGTCTCTTCAGTGGACACTTTCTGGTTGCTCACGATGTGCCAGGCGCCTCGCTGGGCTTTGGGGATGGAGTCGCAAATTTGAGACAATGGTTTACGCTGATGGCGATGCTGCGAGGGTGCAGTGAGAGGCCACCTCTCCAGCAGGCAGGGTGGGGGGACGGTCAGACTGCCTTCCTGAGGGGCTGAGTTTTGGATGGAGACTTGAAGGATGGGGGTGAGTGTGCGTGTGTGCGTGTGTATGTGTGTGTATATGTGTGTGTGCTGGGTGGGATGATGCGGGCAGAAGGCAAGCAGTTGTTCCTGGCGGTGCTGGAGGAGTCAGCACAGATCTGAGGTGGGAAGGTGCCAGGAGAGTGTGGGAGTAGACAGGAGGTCCTTGCAGCCCAGATAGTGAAGCTGGGGAGAAGTAGGTGGGGGTGAGGTTAGGGAGGGGCATGGAAACCAAGCTCAGGGTTCAGGGACAATGCTGGACAGTGAGGACCCCTATGGGAGTGTTTTGAGCAGGGCAGTTAAATGAGCAGGTTTGATGATAGCCTCGTCCTGGGCACCCTGGAGGTGGAGAACGAACTGGAAGAAGAGAAATAGGAGGGTGCCTGCACTGGCGTCTGTGGATGCCCATTTTAATGATGAAAAGACTGAGTCTCCATCTAGTGGAAAGTATCAGTGTCCTGTTACTACAGGGACAGACCTTCTGAGTTTGGAGAGTCAGAAGAGCTCTCCGTGAGCCAGGCTCCATGGTGAGCTGGGTGTTCAGTGACTCAAAGCTTTGGTTCTCCCTAATGTCAACTGCTCAGCATTTAGCTGACGTCACCCCCCCACCTGTCTCTCTGTCCCTTGTACTCTGTTCTCCTCTCCATCCATCCTCCTCACACCCGGGTCCTGTCTGAGGCCGCGGGGGAGGATGGGACCTCCAGGGCAAGGGGATCTGTGGCTGGGATGGCTTCACATCACAGCCCATTCATGAACGTGTGAAAAAAATATTGATGATGATGGTGATGGTGACAGGCGGATGCACAAGAGAAACATTCTTTTGCAATAATCGCAAACTTTGAGGTTTTTTTTTTTCACTGTGGTACAGCATTCCAAGGTGAGAATTCTTCCTCTTGGAGAAAAATTCCACCCGTAACCCCCTATATCCCACCGGTGTATGTCTGGAGTTACCTATAGTCACGCCATTTCTCTGGTGTTTAATTTCCTTACCCAGTGCCAGAGGGTCTGCAGGGGTACATCAGAGTTTTGCAGTTTATTAATTTTGCATTTAATAATTAATAGTAAAGTTAATTGATGAATTATTCAATTTTTCAGGTAAAATGGGACGATAAATATTCATAACTTATTTTATTAAGGGAATTTTCATTTCCTATGTCATTAAATCTAGATTAACAAAGGCTGACTTTAAATGAAGATCGAAAACAATTGTGCTTTGGAATTAATTTATGAAGTTAAGGTCATTGCTTTGTGAGTTTACCTCCTGCCAGAGAGTTAGGGCCTCATCTTCTCAGAGAAATATCTGAATTCTCAGGAGTAACATGGCCATCAGTTTAGGAGAATTCCACAAGTCTGCTGGGGTTTTCTTCTTCATTCCCACTTCACAACATTGGGCACTGGGGCACGGAGATGGGCATAGTGAGGCAGGTGAGTGGAGAGGGCAGGTCTGGGGTCCTTTCTAGGGAGCGTCTGGCTGTGGCTTTGAGCTGTTTGTTGTTTGTTCAAGAGCTTCAACAGGATTTAAGAGGAGCCCAAACCAAAGCTGATGAGGATACACAGCCTGGTGAAAGAATGCTAAATGCATATGTTTCAGAGTCTATTTCAGCATAACTTTGGGTTTTCTCATGGAGTTTTAGGAGATGCTTGTTTTCCTATCTGTAAATGCTCGCAGCCAAGGGTTAACTACAGCTTCAAGTTTTATTTGCATTTTCTAGCTATCCAATTTCTTTAATGTTATGTTAATTTGTCAAACTGCTTGGAGCACAGGCCACGCACTGGTACTGAAGGTTTCTGAGTACCTCATAGGCTGTTGATAACTCGCAAAGCCCCTTCAATTCTGGGCCCTTAATCCTCATACATGCTCGTGCTCAGTCGCTTCAGTCGTGTCCAGCTCTTTGCGACCCTCATGGACTGCAGCCCGCCAGGCTTCTCTGTCCATGGGATTTTCCAGGCAAGAATACTGGAATGGGTTGCCATGCCTTCCTCCAGGGGATCTTCAACAGCCCTGAAAAGTGGGCAAAGCTTGGGCAGAGAGAGAGAGCAAGAGAGAGCGAGAGGGAAAGAGAGTCAAGTATTAAATGAAGCTCTTCTTTCTCCCATCCAGCTGTCCAGCCACTTCCATAAGCTCAAGGAAACTGAGTCTTAGAGGTTATGTGACCCACCCAAGGTCACTCAGCTAATTAGCCATGGAAGTTGGACCAGAGCCCAGGTCTTTCTGACTCACAGTTGAGGTTTTTTTCCCCAACTTTAGTATCTTTAGTGCTTGAAAATAATTTTTTAACCACCCGGAATAGTGGGACACTTGGGAGTATTTATAACCCCGTGGAACAGTTTTCTCTGCACCGTCAAGTGTTCATTATAATTTTCCAGTGAGACTTCTGCTCTGAAGAAGTTGATCCTATGGTAAGCCTTCCTTTCAGAGGGGAGCATTTGACGCTGCATCTCATGAACCTACTCTCCTAAAATTATCCCTAATTGGCTTGGAAAGTGGCTTCCAACAGGCAGCTGGCTTAGTATCTTGACTTTCTGGTTGTGACTCAGGGAGGTGCCTGGGTTCGATCTGGTTTGTGATAGTGGTCTTGTTAACTCTGAGGGTGAGATGATATCATGAAGGTGCAGACTGAAGTGCTGTCTCAGGGGAGGTGGCATGGAAACTACCAGGGGCAGCCTGTCTCATCAGGGATGCTGAGTGGCAGGTGGGGCCAGGAGAGGGGGCATTGAAATGCAATTCCAGTGTGCCTAGCATCATTCAACCAGCCTCTCTTGAGTGCCTGCTGCGTGCATGGGTTGTACTAGGCACCGTGCTGTTACAAAGGCGGTGGAAAACATGGCCCCTAATCCAACTGGAGAGACAAGTCACGCGTGTCTGAGATAACTAGTGTGATTCCCAGAGAGTGCACGGGAGCACCTGGTGTGTGTGTGTGTGTTTGTATATGTGTGTGTGCACTCATGCACTTGCTCCTCCCCACACAGAGCTGTAGGAAGAATGCAAAATGGGGCCAAGATCAATTGGATTCTATTGATTTCATTGGGGAAAACAGCACAGCAACATTTGTAAGGGTGAATTTCAATCAGAAAACCATGGGTTTGGGTGGGGGAATGGTGCACCCTGATGGCAGACAGAAGACTCAACACTTGGACATTCCTGCCCTGGAATCATGGAGGGAGCGGTTAATTGATGGCTTTGGCATAAATGATTGTAAGGCTCCAGAGGGCCCCCGAGTGTGCCATGATGGGACCATCCTAGAAGGTAGGGAGGTCCCTGGACGTCTTCATTTGTGCTCAGTGTGTGTGGATCCTGGACGAGCCTGGGTGGAGAGGCACAGCCGCTCTTGATGCCGAAGAGCTGCCCTCAACACAGACGTACCACCTTTGATGGTGTGTCTAGGTGGGCACAGGGAGGTTGAGGTTGGAGGACCTTCCCAAGTGGGGAGTCAGACCCTGTCTGTCTGAGTGGAAAGCCTATTTGTTCTTCTGACTCATAAGGCTCATGGGACCGTGAGCAGAACCATTTACAGGGTCACCCTGATAGGTCTTGGAGATTGTGCTGATTTTTCCCATACTTGAGAACAGTGGTTCTCAACAGGGTGTGACTCTGGCACACCCCCCGCCCCCTCTACCCAGGACATTTGACAATGTCTGGGGACATTTCTGGTGGGAGGGAGGAAGCTTGCTACTGGCAGCCAGCAGGTAGAGGTCACTGATGCTGATAAACATCCTGTGATGTGCAGGACAGCCCCTCACATGAAAGAATAATCCAGCCTCAAGTGTCAGCAGTGCTGAGTTTGAGAATCCTGGGGTCAGTTTAGAGACTGCAGCTGAAGTGCATGGTGGTCATGAGCCAGATTGGATCTGAATCCCAGTTCTGCCACTTATTAGCAGCCTCAGTTTCCTCATCTGTGTAATGGGAATTATAATAGGGAAACTCCTGTTGTGGCTGAAGTGTGTGGAGCACTTGTTGTTGTGCTAAGTCATGTCCAGCTCTTTGTGACCCCATGGACTGCAGCACTCCAGGCTTCCCTGTACTTCACTATCTCGTGTAGTTTGCTCAAACTCATGTCCACTGAGTCGGTGATGCCATCCAACCATCTCATCCTCTGTCATCCCCTTCTCTTCCTGCCTCCAACCTTTCCCAGCCTCAGGGTCTTTTCCAATGAGTCAGTTCTTTGCATCAGGTGGCCAAAGTATTGGAGCTTCAGCTTCAGCATCAGTCCTTCCAAAGAATATTCAGGATTAGTTTTCTTTAGGATTGACTGATTTGATCTCCTTGAAGTCCAGGGGACTCTCAAGAGTCTTTTTCAGCAACACAGTTCGAAAGCATCAGTTCTTCGGTGCTCAGCCTTCTTTATTGTCCATCCATACATGACTACTAGAGAAACAATGGCTTTGACTATATAGACTTTTGTCTGCAAAGTGATGTCTCTGCTTTTTAATATGTTGTCTAGGTTTGTCATAGCTTTCTTTCAAAGGAGTAAGCATCTTTTAATTTCATGGCTGCAGTCACCATCCACAGTGATTTTTGAGCCCAAGAAAATAAAATCTGTTGGTGTTTTCACTTTTTCCTCTTCTGTTTGCCATGAAGTGATGGCATGTTATTGGTGTTTTTATTATGACTCTCTCACCAGGAACCCAGATGGCCCTGGAATCTGCACACACACAGCCAGTTGTTCCCTGCTTCTATTTATGTGATTGTACAGGGTGATGGCCTGAAGTCTCATGTCCTTCTCAGCTATAAAAATGATCCTTGGATAAACACATTTCAGAGAGGAGGAGGAGAGAGAACTATGGGGGTTCATGTCACAAAACTTAGCAGAGGAGAGCATTTAAATGGATGGTTATCATGAGAGTCAGAAGTTGCATGGGCCAAGCTCAGAGCCCAGACTCATGTCTGCATGCCGAAAGAGTTTACTCATCACTGTGTTAGTTATCTATTGCTGTATCACAATTTACCTAGAAACTTAGTGTCTTAAAGTAACAAATATTTATCATTTCACCATTTCTGTGGGTTGGGAACTCAGGACAGCTCTGCCTCAGCTTGTCTCACGGGGCTGCAGCCAAGGTGTCTTCCAAGGCTGCAGACCCATCTGGAGATTCGAGTGAGGTGGGATCCACTTACAAGCTGTGTGGTTCTGGATGATTTGGTTCTTCCTGCCTGATGGCCAGAGATCACCTGGGGTCCTTGCCACATGGCCTCTCCAACAAGGCAGCTTCAGCGTAACTATTTAGGGAGAGAGCATGTCGGTCTCTTTGGGATCTGACCTCACAAGTCAGATTTTTTATTGCTTCTGCTGGAATCTGTTTCTAAGAAGTGAGCTATGGGGTCCAACTCACACAGAGGGGAGGGAATCCTACAAGGGCATGGATTCCAGGGGGTGGGGGTCACTGAGGGCCGACTTGGCTGTGGCATCGCACAATCACTGATGACATAGGACTGATGAGAAGGGCCAGGGGCATCTGGAGAGCTAGTCATGGCATTCACACTCACCTTCTGTGTGACCTTGACAAAGCACTTTTCCTCTCTGGGACTCAGTTACCTTCTTCTTAATATGGCTGGGTTGGATTCTGGGATGGCATGTGGGGGTGACCCATCAGCGTTCAGGGCAGGCGTCCCAGTCACGGATCACGCCACCACTTTCTTGAAGCCTTTAGAAGCCTACCTAAACAGCGCTTGTTTCAGACGGCCACTCCTAGCTGTGTTGACTCCATTTGCCATCTCTGAATGACCTCTAAAGGGACAGTCTATGGTTATGGCAGCTCAGACCAACAAGATGTTACATCAGAAAAGGGCGGGTGGACCATCCTCCTGCTGGCCCGAGAGAGAAAGCTGCCAGGTTAGTGCTTGTGGATCCCAGCTGGCCCTGCTCTTGCTCTGCTAGCCCAGCCCTTCCTCCTACCACACACCCAGTCTCCAGAGGGGCTGGTTCGGAGAGGACACTGGCTGAGGAGCTGTGGGGTCTGAAGCCCAGCCTGGGGTTGGCCTGATCTGGCCTTGACATTGGTGGGTGGGCCAAGGAATCTGTCTGGTTCCTCATGGAAGCAGACTCACGTCCATGGGAAGGGAACCCAGATCATCTTGGAAATGAGCTCAAGGCAGCCTTCATTCCTGCATTCAATTTATCAGACTTTTGAGTAATTCATTCTGTTCCTTCCCCAGGTCGTGTTCCTGGGCTCCAGGTGTTGGCTTAATTTGCTTCTGAGATCTTGATATTACCCGTTCATTGCTTCCAGGAGCTGCTGGGGGCATTCTGTTAACAAGGAGCAGAGTCCATTTTCTGGACCAAGTACCTGTTTATCCCAGTGCATTAGAATTTTCAGCACCCCCCCATCCCGTTTCTGCTTTTCTTAAAGTTTCTTTTCCTGAAGGGCTGGAATATTCAAAGGCAGTTTAATAGACATCGATTGGCAAGGATTTTTAGCCATTGTGCTTCAGGAGAGTTGAGAAGCCAATAATTAATCCTTTCAACAGCTCGTCCCTTTTGTTTTAAAATGATCTAATAGCCGAATTTCTTCTGCTGCTTCATTCAAATTCGTCCGCTATGAATTATTCAGCCCTTTTGCAGGGGTGAGTGGGTCTCCTAGTTGTAATATCTAATTAGCAACCCGGGAGGCCAGCGTCATTCTGCAGACAGCTGCTGCTCACCTTGGGCAGATGAGTGGGCATTCTAAGAACAAGGGTCAGGTTCTGCCTTTTCAAGGAGGATGGTTTGCCCTCTGACCCCAGAGCAACTACACCGATCCTCGAGGTTGCCCAGGCTCCCCTGTGCTTGGCCCTCTGCCCATGCCCATAGAAAGTGACCTCGGGTTCCTCCTAGTTTAGGGGCTCTTGGGTGACTCCCATCCCTACCGCGTTGATGTTGTGTTGCCTCCATAACTGACCACCACACACATAATGGCTTAAACTACACACATCTGTTATTGTACAGTCTGTAGGTCAGACATGCAATACGGCTCTCACTGGGCTAAAATCAAGGTGTCAGCAGGGATGGGTCCCCCTGGAGGCTCTGGGGTGAAACCATTTCCTTGCCTTTTCCAGGCTTCCCTGGTGGCTCAGATAGTAAAGAATCTGCCTGCAGTGCAGGAGACCTGGGTTTGATCCCTGGGTCAGGAAGATTGCCTGGAAAGGGAAATGGCAACCCACTCCAGTATTCTTGCCTGCGAAATCCCATGGACAGAGGAGACTGGTGGGGTCCATGGGGTCACAAAGAGTCGAACATGACTAAGCAACTAACACATTGCCTTTTCCAGCTGCTGGAAGCATCATAGTCCTTGGCTCATGGCCCCTTCCTCCCTCTTAACAGAGTGTAGCCTCTACACCGCTCCAGTGTAGCGTCTTTCTGACTCTCTGCCTCTGGTCTCCTCTCCTCCTCCCTCTTCCACTTTATTTGGCTCTGCTGGGTCTTAGTTGTGGCCCGCAAGATCTTCAATCTTTGTTGCGGCACATGAGATCTTTCGTTGCTGCAGATGGGATCTTTAGTTGCGGTATGTGGGATTCAGTTCTCTAACCGGGATTGAACCTGGGCTCCCTGTGTAGGGAGGGTGGAGTTTCAGTCATTCGACCACCAGGGAAGTCCCTTCTCTTCTGCTTTTAAGGATGCTTATGATTACAGTGAGCCCAACCAGATAGTCCAGGATGCTCTCCTTGCATTAAGGTCAGCTGACCATCAACCTCAATTCCGTCCGCCACCTTAATTCCCCGTAAAGGGGAATGTGACCTAATGCAGTCGCGGGGTTCCAGTCATTAGGATGTAAATATCTTTGGGGGGCATTATGCTGCATCCAACACCTACCACTGCCCTGGTTTCACTGTTGCTGACTTTATGGAACTTTCTATTGGGAAGAGAACCTCTAAGAACTCCCTGAGCAGCAGCCTCATATAATTTTAAGTGTGGGTGTTACAGACAGACAGACAGACAGGACATGGGTCCATCTTAGTTCTGCCACCTCTGAGCTCAGAGACAGCAGATGGCCAGCAGGCAAGTTGCTCCATCTCTCTGAGCCACAGCTTTTTCCCCCTGTAAAACAGGCTTATGAATGCCCATCACCTAGAGCTGTGGCAAAGAGTCAATGAGATGCTGTGCAGCTGAGCCATCCAGAGGCGGTAGTGCTTCCTGGGATCTATTGCACCGGCCAAAGATTCGTTTGGGTTTTTCCATAACATCTTATGGAAAAATCTGAATGAATGCTTTGGCCAACCCTCATCATCATGGGTCTGTTCTCAGTCTGAGCGTGGGAGCACCTCTCTGTTGGGAGGAGGGGTTAGCAGGTCTCATTGGCTTGTTTCCTGAACCCTGTGCAGGGGGTGGGGCCATGCAGGGGTGCTGGGAGCATCTGTCTGATTCTGGGGCCGGTGCATTTCCTGAAGAACTGCTGGCCCCCGCTCCCCCCTCACCGTTGTCTCCCACATCTGGCTTCATTCAAACCCATTCTCTTACCCTTAGGGACAGGACTGGATGCCCTAAGAAGCACAGACTGACCTTGTCCTCTGACTGTCTCCAGATGGTTGTAGATAATCTTCCTGACATTCCTCTTGGGGTGGGTTCTCTCGGCTCCTCCGGGGGTTGAGGGGTGGGGGCTGTACCAGCTCGTGTTTTTCTCATGAGACTGGTGGAGATGGAGATGCTCATCCCCAGTTCGGACAAAAGATAAAGATGTGACCACCTGCCCAGGGTTACTGGCTGATGAGGGGCAGAGCTGAACCCCAAGCCTGGCCCCTCCAATCAAGGTCGAGTGTCCCTTTGGGTTCCAGCTGTTCTCGGAAGCCCAGCACATGCTGGCTCCTCTTAAGTAGCTCTGGGGCCCCTCCCTCTCCCCTGAATATTTCTGTCCCCCTTTCTGGCAGCATGTGCCAGAGGCCAGCAGCCCCCTGGTCACTCTGTCTCTCTCTTTTGTTACTTGCTAGATTACCAGTTTATTAGACAAAGGTGACTCAGGTGTGGCCAGCTGGAAGAGATGCAGAAGGCAGGGTATGGGAAGACAGAGTGGAGAATCCACGCTCTGAGCACACCAGTCTCTCCGAATCTCCACATGTCCTCCCCCCACTCTTGTTCTTGACATGGGAAGGGTGTGGCAGTGATCACATGGAGCTGGCCTGTGGCCCCAGTGATTCTCAGGGGGACCCCATCTCCAGGGTCCTTGTCCCTTTGCTGTCCTCAAAGGATCGGGCTATGGGGCTGAATCACAGGGACCACTGGCTTATTTCTATTTTCCAGGACTTACTATGTTGCTTGGGGTGGTGGCACTCTGGGTTTGGACCTCTTACATTTTTGTGGCTGCCCTAGTGAAGGTACTGGTTCATTTCCCCCATATGTCTCCCTTTCCCCAGTCTGTGGAAGCCTTCCTAGGGAGCCTCCTATCCCCTGCCTTCAGTACACCAGCCAAGTCCCTCCAGGTCCTTCCACGGGGTTCCCTGTTCACCCTGGAAAGTGTTGCATCAGCAAGAGAAGCAGCAACCTTCTGAAATGCAACGTGTGCAGATAAATAATTCAGGGAAACTCAGCCTCACTTTATTAAGGCCAGAACCATCCTTTTCTGTCAGAAGCCACGGACGGGGTGGGATCAACAGGAAGCCCCGGGACCTGATGGCTCCTGGGGACCAGAGGACTGTGGCTGTGGTGGACTGAGCACCCGAGTGGGGTTCCAGCTGGGATCCCACCTGTTCCCTTGACCTGGTGTGCAGACGTGGCCCCTTTAACCTGACGGGGCTACCTGGAGTGAGGAGAGTGAACAGCTTCCTTGGGGGGTTGGGGCATCCTGACCCGGCTCCCTGGGTCCAGAGGAGGGTTCGGGCTGGCATAACTGAGGTCTGAGTGTTCAGGAGTAAAAAGAAGAATGAGGGTCTCAGGCCGACCTCCTACCCTGGACAGACCAGAGCCACCACTACTGACTCATGGTATTTCATATCATAATAAAGCTACTGAGTTGCTGGCATTTTAAATGCTTTTCAGATTAATTTATAGTCTAACGTGGTAATGAGGAAGCAGCTTTTGTCCAAGAGGTGAGATATGCAAAAATAACCTTTAAGTTTCCCATAATTAACCTTTAATGATATTCTCTCACGTTAGCGATATATTTTATGCCTCAAAAATGTAACAGACAGAGGAGGTGGGTGCTTCTTGCAGTCAAATGCCTGGCAGAGGTGAAGCTGCTTGGACACAGGGGTTTCTGCTCCTTAGGAGTTTTGGTCAAGCGCTGTCTGGGAGGTGAAATAGTGACATCACCACGGGAGCCCTTAGCCTTGTGACCACGTGGACCCTTATTTTGATCGGTCATGAGCTGTGGTTTCTGATTCTTCAGCCTCGCTCCTCGCAATCCCCTCCCACTGTGGCCGTAACCAAGGCTTGTGCCAAGGCAGGACCTTTCCTCTGCCCTCTTTCCCCTTGACCTTTGCAGTATTTGACCCCATGGACTGACCTACCCTTTGTGAAAGTTGTTTCTGGTTGATTTTATGGGGACAACTGCCATGAATAAGGCTCCTTCCTACCCTCAGAGCTCAAGTATGGGGAGGGGCTGCAGATAGATAGACCACAGTGACAGAGGGGACTGGAGAGTGCCACAGTCAAGGGGGAACAGGAGCACAGGGGAGGGAAAAGCCACTCCCATGAGCTGTCGGGGAGGGAGGGCTTTTCTGCTGTGGCCCAGCTGACCTCTGTATTAGCCATGGGTCTCCAGAGAAGCAGAACCAGTAGGGTGTGTGTGTGTGTATGTGTGTCTCTGGGTGTGTCTGTATCTGTGTGTGTCTGTCTGTGTCTGTTTATGTCTGTGTGTGTCTCTGTGTATCTCTCTGTGTGTGTCAGTGTGTATGTGTGTCTGTATATGTGTCTCTGTGTGTGTCTATATGTGTGTATGTCTGTTTGCGTGTCTCTGTGTGTCTGTGTGTGTCTGTCTATGTGTATATCTGTGTGTGTCTCTGTGTATGTCTGTGTCTGTGTATCTCTGTGTGTGTCTGTGTATGTCTCTGTGTGTGTCTATGTGTGTCTGTATGTGTGTGTGTCTCTGTGTATGTTTGTGTGTCCATGTGTGTGTATCTCTGTGTGTGTGTGTGTATCTCTGTGTGTGTGTGTGTCTGTGTGTATATGTCTACGTATGTGTGTGTGAATGTATTTACTAGAAGAAGTTTGCTCACATAACTTTAGCAGCTGACACATCCCAAGACCTGCAGTTAGCCAGCTGGAGACCCGGGAGAGGTGATGCGTGGGCAGTTCCCTTCCAAAAGTCAGCAGGAAGAGCCAGTGTTTCATTCCAGACTGAAGACAGGGAGAAGACTGAAGCCCCAGATCAGGGCAGGCAGGCCAGAGTCTTTCCTTGTTCATGGGATGGTTAGGGCTTTTGGTCTCTTCAGGCCTTCAACTGATTGGGCGAGGCCCACCCACACTGGGAGCCCCCTCTGCTGTATTCAGTCCACGATCCAAATGTTAATGTCACCCCCAAATACCCTCACAGACACACTCAGAATACTGTGTGACCAGATGTCTATCACAGCCTCCTGCCTTCAGAGTCCCCTTTCTGGTCCCATTTGCTGGCTCTTCCTTGCTTTCCACCCCTGTGTCCTCCTCCACCATCTTAGGGAAGCAGCCTTCAGTGCTCGGCTGTTGACCCCACTGGTTTTAATAAAAAAAAAAATCATTCAAAGTAGAGAATCATCATCATGCTAGATACATGCCTTGCAAATTTTAACTTAAAACCTATAAATTATTGTTGTCATTTAGTCTCTCAGTCGTGTTCGACTCTTTGTGACTCCATGGACTATAGCACACCAGGCTTTTCTGTCCATGGGATTTCCCAGGCAAGAATATTGGAGTGGGTTGCCATTCCCTTCTCTAGGGGATGTTCCAAACCCAGGGATTGAACTCATGTCTCCTGCATTGCAGGCAGATTCTTTACCGCTGAGCCACCTGGGAAGCTCCAAAACCTATAAATACATATTGACTTTGCAGTCTTTTAACTTGAGGCCGAAGTTTTTCTTTTTTTGGTTTTCTCTAGTGCGGGCCTGCTGTTTGTGGGTGTGTTCCATCTTTTTTTCACAGGTTACCTTGCAATACTTTGTGTACCATTTCCAATTTAGATATCGTCAAAGTGGAGGGGAAAGCTAAGGACATTTGTGAAGCAGTCTGAGTGCAGAGTCCTTCTAGAGTTTTATGATCTCCCCCAAAATTTTATTGTTGAATCAATCCTCTTCAACATGGCAACTCACTTTTATTGAATCTTTCCGAGTACTTGACTTAGTGTTCACAGAAGACATCAACTTTCCTTTTATACTCATGTTTCACTATTCTATATGTTATTTACTTACATAATTACAGTGAAAAAATGCAGCCAACACAAACAGGTTTGGGAATCAACATAAATGGCTCTTGGGACACATATAAATGCAATCAACAGATTAGGCAATGCCCTGCTAGAGAGTAGTTACTACCTGTAGTCAATGAGCTATTGTTCAACAGATGGGGGGTGGGGTTGCTCACTTATAGCGCTTGCCAGTTTCCATGGTGCAAACAGTCCCACCCAGCTGATTTCCTGGGACCAGTGGCTCAACAATCCAACCAGCTCAAATCCCACCCCCCAAAATAGTGACAGCTGGCTCACCTGAGTGGGCATGGATTTACCCCAGTGCACAGAGTCATCAGCTCCCATCCTGGGCAGGTGATAGGCCTCAGGCACTGGGTTTCATAGAGGGAGGTGGTTTATCTGGGTCCTTGATGAAGGAGAGGCCAGTTAAAGCTTTTCCTGAACCTACAGATCAGCCCCCCTTCATCTTCACTCAGCAACCAGTGCCTCTTATGCTCCTAACCTAAAGAAATTCCTCATTTCTTCATGGCTACCCTGCTTTCTTTTTTCTTGTCCTCCAGGCCCTTCACAGTGCCCTTCTGCTGTTAACATCCCCACTGGGCCACTCTCCTCAGATGACACTCTACTCTTCCTATTACATGTTTCCCTGTCTCTGTCTAGGCCCCAGCCCCTTAGGGTCCTAGTAGGCTGATTAATTTAATCAGCATATTAAGCCAAGGTATTGGCTTAAAAAGGTGTCATGGGCTTCCGTGCCTGGACAACAGGCTGACTGGTCCTAGGACATTACTCTACATCCCGACGTGTTTGTGGTTGTCTCCATGGATGGATGCAACCATCTCTCATGGCTGGGAAAGAACCCTGCCCCTCTTCTTCCTGTCACCTGGGGGGTCAACTGAACCAGGCTCTCCTTGCTCAGGAGTTGTTGTTGTTTATTGCTAAGTCATTTCCAACACTTTGCAACCCCATGGATTGTAGCCACCAGGCTTTTCTGTCCTTGGGATTTCCCAGGCAAGAATACTGGATCTGGTGGCCATTTCCTCCCCCAGGGGATATTCCCAAACCCAGGGATTGAATCCATGTCTCCTGCATTGGCAGGTGGGTTCTTTACCTCTGAGCTACCTGGGAAGACTTACTCAGGAGTAGATGGGTCTAAATTAGATTTCGAGTTCTTGGCATCCCACTCTGCCTGGTCTTTGATGCTTTTGATCCTAATCAAAAGGTGCTTTTTGGAATCAGAAATGTTAATGACTGTGGTTTTACACATCATTAGAAATTTTTCATTGTGATAAAAATAATGCATGTTCTAGTCTGTTAAATGAATGGCTCTCCGCTCGCTTTTGCAAACACGCACTAAACATCAGAAATGGGGGCTATGGTTTGGTGGCACCAGAACCATGTACATGTCAGGGACTGAGGCGGGAGACCTTGATTGGGAGCTGACATAATGCAGAGCTTGCTCTTCAGACTCACTGAATACAGACCCATTTGTATCATAAGCCATGTTTGTTAGGAGATGAGCTGACTTCAGAAGCTGATTTTTATGCCGGAGAGCAGAGTGGGGCATGTGTAATGAAGAGAGTTTATCTTGGTGTGGGATGAGAAATAATTTGCTAAGCCAGTAACTTCTGCATTTCCCAGATCCCGCGTGGCTCCCTTACAGCCCGGGGTCTAGAGCGCCGGAAATCGCCTGATTTCACAGAGCTCTTAAAGGACCCCTGATGACACTTCAAATTCCAGAAATTAAAGGATTAAATGCTTTCTGTTTTCTCTGAAGACTGACTCGCACTTGATCGCTTTAGCACAGTGACTGCCCCCCATAAACCAGTGAAGAGCAGCTGTGGCATGGCCAAGATCCCCTACTCCATCTTTAGGTCTAGCTGTCATCTCGGTTGAGACCCAGATGAAAACCGGTGCAGAAGGTGCTGGTGAGATGTCTCCAAAACACACACACACATAAACCCAAAGCACTGAAGTGAGCGACACACACCACCAGGGCTCTGAGCCCCCCTGCATCTGCTCTCCTTTGCAAACCAGTGTGATCCTTGGGAAAGCATTGCCAAGAACAGAGGCAGCAACAGTGCTTTTGTTTCTGTCCCGTCCGATGTGAGTCCTAGGGTGTTAGCTGGGATGAGCCCCTGAGCCAAAAATACAGGGGAAAATGCTTGTTACTGGCAAGAAGTACTGTTGTCATTAAGCCACTCTGAGATCTATCTTCTGGGGGTCTTCTAGGCTAATTGGTGGAGAGGGTGGGCCACTGTTTCTGTAGCACAAAAAAGGGGGCTCAGAAGAGGCCCCTGGACACTAAAGCTGACGTTACTGAAGTTCTGTCTTTGGAGAACAGGGCACCTGATGGAACACACAACAGTGATAAAAGATACAGATACTAGTCATTGAGAACTTACATGTAGCCTTTCTTACCTGGGCTTCCAGGAGAGAGTTAAGCTATACAAAAAATCCTGTGTGTGGATTTTTCTCTCTTCTTTCGAGGAGGGTGCCTGGCTGATACCATTCTGATTCTCAGGAGGGAAGTGAATTTCTTACCTTTGTGGATGCATTAGGCTGGCTCCCCTGGGGAATCCTGAGGAGGACTGACATAAAGATACTAAACCATTTTGATACTTTCTCTCATGTAATCCTTACAACCATTCCTTGAGATGGGTATGATTGCTGTGCTGTACTAATATGCTTCAACTCTCTGTGACCGCATGGACCATAGGCTGCCAGGCTCCTATGTCCATGGGATTCTTCAGGTGAGAATACTGGAGTGGGTTGCCATGCCCTCCTCCAGAGGATCTTCCTGACCCAGGGATTGAACCCACATCTCTTACATCTCCTGCATTGGCAGGCAGGTTCTTTACCACTAGCACCACCTGGGAAGTCCTAGGTATGATTACTATCCTCATTTTAAAGATGAAGAAACTGAGGCTTAAAGATAGTGAGTAACTTGCTTGAGATCACAGATAGTCAGTGGTGGACTGAGGACTGGACCCAGATCCCTCTGACTCTTAGTTATCTGTTGCTGCCTAAAAAGTTACCAACCACTTTGAGGCTTAAAAGAGCACAGTTATCCATGTCTGTGGGTCAGGAGTCCAGGCCCAGCTTGGTTGTGTCCTCTGTATCAAGGTGTCTCACAGCTGCAGTTGAGGTGTCAGCCAGGGCTATAGTCTCATATGAAGGCTCAGCTGGGGTAGGATCCTTCCAATGATTGTGAGCTTTGTTTCCAAGCTCATGTTATTGTTGTCAGGATTTGATTCCTCACTGGCTGTTGGATGGAGCCCCTCTGCCCCTCAATATACAGTCCCTCCAACCTGGATGCTTCTTCATCAAAGTGAGTCAGTCAAGAAGGCCATAAAGAGCCTTCCAGCAAGACAGGAGTTACAGTCTTATGTAAATTATCACAGATAAGTGCTGGCCCTTCACCTTTGCCATATTCTGTTGATTAGAAGCAAAGTATATGCTCTCCTCCCACCCGAGGGCAGGGAATTACACGAGAGTCTGGGCTCCAGGCAGAGAGGGTGACCAGGGACATCTTGGAGTCTGTCCACCACAGCCTCCTACCCAGCCCAGCCCCACTGCCCTACACCCTTGTGGAGTGGAGATGTCCAGACTCAGTGACAGGTTGGAGACAACCCACGTGGGCCCAGAGGTTTAATTGGACTGTCTCTTTCAGCCAATACAGTTTCCACTGTTTTCTACGTCTCTGATGTTATCAGGGACAGAATTAAAATCTCTGAGCCACATTTTTGATTAATGTATGAGATACAGTATTACACGTTTCATAAAATTATCTTTCCAAGAACATGAACCTGCTTCCAAGAGGGATGTCAAGGGCATGGACTATTTTGCAGAGGCTCTCCCACTTTTGGCAGCTAAGAAAAGCCCCTGAGTCTGCCAGTGGTGTCAGCGTCTGCATGGCTTCCATGTAATTGCCCACAGCAGCGGTCAGTGTTGAGAGAATTAGGGTTATGGGTGTGGTTCCTTTTTGATAAACGTACATGAGAGCTATGGTCATTGACCATTGATTCCCTCTTCCTCGATGATTCAAGGGCACTGATGAATATGTCCTTATCACTGGGTTGCATTTCTGAAGATTTGAAAGTGCACTTTTGGGTTACTGGAGTATTGGGTCAACTCCAACCTGAAGGGGCCAATGCAAAGAACAAGACACAATCCTGCTCTTCCTCTCTGCTCCTAGGGAGGGGGTTCCCAGCCCGAGATGGGAGGACCCACACACTGGGCCCTGGAAATCCTTCTCTGGGGGAATTCCCTAAACTTGGTTGTTGGTCCCAGGCTCAATGAGTGATCCTCGGTGGAGGGAGGAGAGCCAGGACTGGATGCCCCGGGAGGTCTTTGGGGGTCTCTTCATGTCCCCTAGTCTTGCCGGGGTTTGATGGAGTGAGAGGCTCCCTCCTCTTTGGTCCTTCGATCCCCTCATGGTGTCACCTTCCCTCTGAACGTGTCTGTCTCTGTGTTCCGATTTCCTCTGTTTATTAGGACACTGGTCGTCTTGGATTAGGGTCTGCCCAGTGACCTCATCTTAACATGATCTTTTGTAAAGACCCAGTTTCCAAATAAGGCCACATTCACAGGTACTGGGGTTCAGGACTTGGGGGACACAGCTCTGCCGGCAATAGACACTGTGTGCCATGTGCTCCCTACTCTCTGCATGCCCACTCTCTGTCCCCTGGGTGGGTCGAACTCTCCCCTGCCACCTTCACCCAGGCACATGTGTGCCCCTTCTGCTTTGGATAAACCCCAGGCACCCAGCCTGGGCAGGACCTTGGCCTGGCTGACCCCTAGTTAACCTCTTGGGTTGCCCTCAGGTCTCCTTCTCTGGACCCTTGACTCATTTGGAGAACCCTGCTGTCACTCTCATAGCACCTGGAATGTTCCTTTGTGACCCTCACCTCCCTGGCCTGTCCCCTCTGTGGGAATGTCAGTCCCACAAGGGAAGAGACTGTGTCCATCCCATTCGCTGCTGTGTCCCTTTGGTGGGTGATGGGAACCAAGGACTTGCAGTTAGAGAATCCTGTGAGGTCGAGGTCACGTCCAAGTCCAGGGACAGCCAGGGGAGTGGCCGTGGGCTTCGCTGGGAAGGTGTGTCTCATGCAGTCAGTCCAAGGGGGCGAACTTGGTCACGAACCATGAGGGCTGGTCCAGCCTCAGCCGCTGCCACTGCTTCTCATCAGCAGGGATGTTTTGGTCAGAGACGGGACGGCACTGGGACACAGCCCGCCCACCTCACCCCTATCGCCTGGTCTTCAGCTGGTCTGCCAGGCAACTTGCCATTCTTTGAATTTCTCAGCTGGGTCCCAGCGGGTGGCTCTGTGGAGCAGAGTGTCCAGAGCTCTGTGTCTGGGTCTGCACTTGGCACCATGCTGCTTTGGTTCTGGGATCCTGTCCACCTTCTCTCCATGCTCCTTTTCCTCCTCCTGGAATGAATCCCACCCTCCAGACACCTCTGCTCTGCTGCATTCTTCCACCTGGTCATGGAGACAACTGATGGATCCGGCTCCTGCTCCCTCCTATTGTTGGAGCAAGTTCCCCACCTGGAACATTCTATTCATCCTCTGGGCTTGGCTCAGATGCCCTCCTCTTTGGTGTCCTCTTCTACATCCTCAGCGCCATTCAGTTGCTCTTTCCTTTTTAGGACACTTCACGCGGTGTGGATATGGCACCTCAGCAGCTGTAACTCATTCAGTAGACAGTTATTCTCTGTCCATCCCTAAACTTGACTGTAAATTCCTTGAAGTCAGGGATGATGTGTTATTTAATACTTTATGCTGCAGATGGGGATACCCAGTAGATTTGTTGACTGATTTTTCAGGCTTTGCCGTCAGTAAATGTTAAGCAGATTCTCTAAAGTTAGCACCGTGGGCTTCATTCTTGAGTCCTGGGGGGAAGAAGCATGGTGCTGACAGGGAGGTGGGACTCAGGAGGTATGGATGGAATGAATAAAGTTGCTAAGATTTAATGTCTGCCTCCCAGGTTTGGTGCAATTTAGCAGTGAACTCTGAGCAAACAAGGCTCAGAGAAAATGACTTTTTATCAGTGGAAGCTTGGAGAAGTGGGGATCAAGAATGGAAGGGGGAGGGGATTTTGTGTGGGGGTTTTCCCATTGCCCTTAAATCTACTCAAAGTCTGCACCTTAGTCCTCTTACCTGGGAGCCCTCAGGGAGCTCTGAGCCTGGTTTTTCTCATCAGATTGAATATTTGAATTCAGAATGGAAATTCCACATCAGTCTTCCACTCTCTACCCCAAGCTGCCCCAGCTCCCCTGTGTAAAGTCCCCAGGAAACAACTCTGTTTCCACACAGCCATAGGATGGAGGAGTACACCTGTTGGGCAGGTTGAGCCAGGTGTGGGTGTCACTCTCTGACCACCTGCAGGGACTGTCCCTTCCCCTGGTCACTCTCCTCCAAGACAGCCTCGGGGCCGTGAGGAGATCTGCTGGTTCTAGGGGTGCTGACCATCCAATCATCCATCCATCAGAGGCTGATGGAGCTCCTCCTGTGTCCCAGGCCCAATCCTGGGAAGCAAGGATACAGGAATAGATGGGACCAGTCCCTGTGACAGGAGGGTTCGGATGATGGAGAAGTAGCCAGACAGATACCATGTTCACGTCAGCAAGGAGTCCCATGTGGCCTATGTGACGGCCATGTACTCATCCCAGACGGATGCCTTCCTGGAGTCAGTGACCTTGAAGCCGAGATTCCCAAGGAGGGGTGAGCATTAGCGAGGCTAGTGAGAAGGAGAGGATGATGATTCACATTTCAGGCTGAAACAGTATTGAAAGTCTAGAGACAAGAAGGCTAGCCTGCGGTGATTGGAGGTTTAAGGTTCGGTGGGACTAGAGTGTAGGGTTGGAGGGGGCTGGAAGTGGAGGAAATAGTCTCTAGAGGACCTCATGGGTCACCTGAGCAAGCTAAGGAGTCCTGACTTTGGCCCAACACTGAGTCAAGCGGCAGAGGCTCCAGGGTCCTTGCTCTCCACCTTCCCTCCCCAGAGCCCAGTCATCCTGCAGACACTGGACAAATGCCTCCCTGTCCTTGGAGGTCACTTCAGACTGAGAGCCCTGCATGGATTTCCCCTCCCACTCCTCCTGCCCCCCTCCCCAATTTGATCTGCCACCATTCAGGCAGCTAATGACATAGCATGGTGTTTAATTCTGAACTCTGCAAACCTGAAAGATTAAATAATGGATTCTGTGATCCACCAAGCTCTTTCCTGCATAGAATGATAAGACATCAATTGGAAAAGTTTAAATATTGATGAGTTTTAACTTTTGTATTGATTGGGCAGTGACATATTTTGAATAATGATTCACATTAAAAATACAAGAATTCATATTGATCATGAAGTATCTGGCTCTATCAAAATAATCAAGTAATCCTTAGACCTTGGTATCCTTTTAAAAATTATGTTTCTCAGAATAGCTGAAGATCCAACCAACGCCTAACTTGCAACAAATCTTTGAAATTCCTACATCTGCCTGTCTACATGCTTTTCTTCTGTTGTCCCTCAAGACTGCTTTTTTGGGGGGCTTGGAAGTCAGGGGTCTTGGGAGACAGGTGGCTTTCCTTGTATGTGGGAACCTGTTGTATGTGGGGTTATCCCACAGTTGGATGCTGTGGGAAGTCCAGGGGAGTTCTTAGACTGTTCCACTTTTCCTGGGCACATGAGGTAAAGGAAAGGCCAGAGAAGATTTGTGGGGCTGTTTTAATTTTCATTGTGTTGAGCCCAAAATTGTTCCATTTTTAGCTGGGATGGTTCATCTTCAACAGTTGAGCCCAAGGGCTCTGCTCCCACCCTTCAAACTCACCTTGACTTCTCTTGTTGGGACGACTTTGGATAATGGCATCATCAAGTTTCCAGGCTGTGTCTTTGTCCACGGGGTTACAATTCTGACTTTGTTTTGCTTTGGCTGCCCACCTTCCCCAGGGAGTCTCACGGAGGCTCAGGAATCAAGCACAGAAGAGAAAACAGCTGCCATGTGCTAGTGCTAGACTAGGTTCATTCATTCTTCATTCAGCATTTATTTATTAAACTTTAACTCAGTACCAGGCAGGCTCCATGCCTGCTTTGATGGGACTTACAGCCTAAAAGGGAGACAGACATTATACAGGTAGTTTGTGCAAATAGTTAATGCACAACCCAGTTAATTCTGGGTGTGACAGAGGCTACACAGGAAACCTTCAAGGGGATTAAGTCTAGTCTGTGGTGGTGTGCAGAAAAGAATTAATCTCGCATACCCTTAGAAAGGCCTGCTGGCAGTGTTGGTCCTTGGCTGGTGTCTGGGAACCCAACTGGTTAACAAGCCTCTATACCTACCTGTGTGCACTCAGTCGTGTCTGATTCTTTGCAACCCCATTGACTGTAGACCACCAGGCTCCTCTGTCAATGGACTTTTCCAGGCAAGAATACTGGAGCAGGTTGCCATTTCCTTCTCCAGGGGATCTTCCCAACCCAGGGATTGAACTCACGTTTCCTGCATCTCCTGCATTGGTAGGTGGGTTCTTTATCAATGTGCCACCTGGGAAGAAGGTCTCTATTCTCATATTAAACTTCCCCTGAATGGTAAGAGAGACTCACTCTTCCTGAACTGTTTGTACAAACAGCGTAGTATATGCTGTACACCTGCTTTCCTTCTTGGAGTCTGGGACTTTGGTCCATGATAAGCCGGAGATGCCTCTGTGATGATTTCCCAGTAAAAACCCTACATGCTGAGACTCGCGTGGGCTTCCCTGGTGGACAGCACCTTGATGTGTTGTCACACTCTGCTGCTGGAGGAGTTGTGTGTTCTTTATAACCATGCCACAGGTTTTTTCCCCCTATTTATTCACCTGCTGATGCACAGGCTTGTTTCTAACTTTTGGCTTCTACAATTGGTATGAACATTCATGGGCAAGTCTTTGTGTGGACATACACTATGTTTCTTTCAAGTAAGCACCCAGAAGTGGAGCTGTTGTATTGTATTATTATAGTAGGTGTGTATTTATAAGAAATCACCAAAATGGTTGTATTCATTTTATATCCTACCAGACGTGTGTGAGTTACGGTTGCTCTACATCCTTGCCAACCCTTGGTATAGTCAGTTTACTTAAACATTTTTTTGAGTGTGGTGCTACTGCTTTTTAAAAAACCTCTTTTAATTGAAGTATAGTTAATTTATAATATTGTGTTAGTGTCAGGCGTACAGCAAAGTAATTCAGTTACATATATTATTTTCAGATTCTTTTCCATTGTTGTTCACTCTCCCAGTCATGTCCAACTCTTTGCGACCCCATGGACTGCAGCACCTTTACCATTATAGGTTATTAAAAGATATTGAATATAGTTCCCTGGACTATACAGTAGGTCCTTGTTGCTTATCTATTTTATATATAGTAGTATATATATGTTCGTCGCAATGGAGAAGGCAATGGCACCCCACTCCAGTACTCTTGCCTGGAAAATCCCATGGACGGAGGTCCCTGGTAGGCTGCAGTCCATGGGATCACGAAGCGTTGGACTCGACTGAGCGGCTTCACTTTCCCTTTTCACTTTCATGCATTGGAGAAGGAAATGGCAACCCACTCCAGTGTTCTTGCCTGGAGAATCCCAGGGACGGGGGAGCCTGGTGGGCTGCCGTCTATGGGGTTGCACAGAGTCGGACACTACTGAAGCGACTTAGCACCAATAGCAGCAGTCCCAAACTCCTAATTTATCTCTCCCCCACCCCCACACTATTATGCCCTTTGGTAACCCTGTTTGTTTTCTATGTCTATGAGTCTATTTATGTTTAATAAACAGGATCATTCACATCATTTTAAAAGAGTCCACATGTAAGTGATATCATATGATATTTGTCTTTGTCTGACTTATTTCACTTAGTTTGATAAAGGTCCATCCATGTTGCTGCTAGTGACATTATTTTATTTTTAATGGCTGAGTAGTATTTCAGTGTGTGTGTGTGTGTGTGTGTGTGTGTGTGTGTGTACATATACTGCTGGAAGAGTTGTTTATGATTGTGAATAGTGTTTTCTCTGAAGTAAACTTCATATACTCTTTATGAAGTTTGTGATGTGAATACTTGCTGCTATGAACACTGAGGTTCATGTATCTTTTTGAATTATAGCTTTCTCTGGATATATGCCCAGGAGTGGGACTGTAGGATCATATGGTAAATCTACTTTTAGTGTTTTAAGAAACCTCCATACTGTTCTCCATAGTGGCTGCAGCAATTTACATTCCTACCAATAGTATAGAGGGTTTCTTTTTCTCCATGACCCCTCCAGCACTTATTATTTGTAGACTTCGATGATGGTCATTCTGACTGGTATGAAGTAATACTTCAATGTAGTTTTGATTTGAATTTCTCTAATAGTGATGCTGAACATCATTTCATGTGCCTCTTTGCTATTTATGTCTTTAGAGAAATGTGTATTTCGATATTCTGCCTATTTTTTGATTGGGTTATTTGTTTTTTTGATATTAAGCTTTATTGTGCTGTTTGTATATTTTAGAAATTAATGCCTGTCAGTAGCATTGTTTGCAAATACTTTCTCTTAGTCCATAGATTGGCTTTTTGTTTTGTTTGTGGTTTCCCTTGCTGTGCAAAAGCTTTTAAATTTAATTAGGTGCCACTTGTTTATTTTTGTTTTTGTTTCCATTATTCTGGGAGATGGATCCAAAAAAATATCGCTGTGATTTATGTCAAAGCATGTTCTGTCTATGTTTTCCTTTAGGAGTTTTATGGTATCCAGTCTTATGTTTAGGTCTTTAATCCATTTTGAGTTTATTTTTGTATGTGGTGTAAGAGAATGTTCTAATTTCATTCTTTTACATGTAGCTGTCCAGTTTTCCCAGTACTACTTATTGAAGAGACTGCCTTTTCTCCATTGTATATTCTTGTCTCTTTTGTCATAGACTAATTGACCATAAGTTATTGCTATTGTTCAGTTGCTAAGTCATGTCCAACTCTTTGTGACCCCATGGACTACAGCATGTCAGGCTCTGTTGTCCTTGGGAATTTCCAAGCAAGAATACTAGAATGGGTTGTGATTTCCTTCTCTAGCAACAACAACAAATGGACTGTAAGTGCTGGGTTTATTTCTGGGCTTTCTATTCTTCCGTATTTTGACACAAATTTTAAATATTTTTGTTCCAGTTTTGTGAAGAATGCCTTTGGTAATTTGATAGGGATTGCATCGAATCTGTCGATTGCCCTGGGTAATATGGTCATTTTAACAATATTGATTCTTCCAATCCAAGAACATGGTATATCTTTCCATTTGTGTCATCTTCAGTTTCATCCAGCAGTGGCATAACTTTCAGAGAACAGGTCTTTTGCTTCATTAGGCAGATTTATTCCTAGGTATTTTATTCTTTTTGATGTAGTGGTAAATTGGATTGTTTCCTTAACTTCTCTTTCTGATAGTTTGTTGTTAGTGTATAGAAATGCAACAGATTTCCATGTATTAATTTTGTATCCTGAAGCTTTACTGAATTCATTGATGAATGCTAATAGTTTTCTGGTACTATCTTTAGGGTTTTCTATGTATAATTTCATGTCATCTGCAAACTAAGTGACAGTTTTACTTTTTCTTTTCCAATTTGGAATCTTTTATTTCTTTTTCTTCTCTCATTGCTGTGGTTAGGGCTTCCAAAACTATGTTGAATAAAAATGGCAAGAGTGGGTATCCTTGTCTTGTTCTTTGTCTTATAGGAAATATTTTCAGCTTTTCACCATTGAGTGTGATATTAGCTATGGGTTTGTCATATATGGCCTTTCTGATTTTGAGGTATATTTCCTCTGGCTTCCCTGGTGGCTCAGTTGGTAAAGAATCTGCCTGCAATGCAGGAGACCCAGGTTCAATCCCTGGGTCAAGAAGATCCTCTGGAGAAGGGAATGGCAACCCATTCCAGTGTTCTTGCCTGGAGGATTCTATGGACAGAGGAGCCTTGTGGGCTACAGTCCATGGGGTTGCAAAGAGTCAGACATGACTGAGCAACTAACACTTTCACTTCACTTTTTCATATTTCCTCTATGCCTACCTTATGAAAAGTTTTTAAAAATCTAAATGAATGTTGAATTTTATCAGAAGTTTTTTCTTCATTTATTAGGATGATCATATGGCTTTTACTCTCTGATTTGTTAATGTGATGTATCATGTTGATAGATTTGTGGATATTGAAAAATTCTCACATTTCTGGGATAAATTCCCCTTGATCATGGTGCATATGATCCTTTTAATGTATAGTATGCATTCAGTTTGCTAGTATTTTGTGGGGGATTTTGCATCTCTGTTTTTGCACTGATGTTCATCAGTGATACTGGCCTGTAATTTTCTTTTTTGTTATATATTTTTCTGGTTTTGAGTGATGGTGGCCTCATAGAATAAATTCAGATTTATTTCTTCATTTGCAGGTTTTTTTGGAGTAGTTTCAGAGAGCAGGTATTAACTTTTCTCTAAATTTTTGATAGAATTCACCTGTGAAACCATCTGGCCCTGAACTCCAATAAAAGGAGTTTTAAATTGCTGATTCAAATTCAATACTGGTTAATTGGTCTGTTCGCATTTTTTTATGGGAGATTGTACCTTTCTAAGAATTTGTCCACTCTGGGTTGTTCATTTTATTGGTGTATAGTGGCTCTTAGTAGTCTCTTACGATCCTTTGTAGTTTCTGTGGTGCTGGTTGAAGCTTCTCTTTCTTCATTTCTGATTTTATTGATGTGGGTGCTCTCCCTTGTTTTCTTGATGAGTCTGGCTAAAAGTTTATCAATTTCGCTTACCTTTTCTAAGAGACAGCTTTTATTTCATTGTTCTTTTCTATTGTTTTTTTTAGTCTCTATTTCATTTATGTCTGCTCTAACCTTTATGAGTTTTTTTCTTCAACTAACTTTGGGTTTTGTTTGTTTTTTCTTTAGTTGCTTTAGGCATGAGTTTAGGTTGTTTGGGCTTCCCTCCTAGCTCAGTTGGTGAAGAATCCGCCTGCAATGCAGGAGACCCCAGTTCGATTCCTGGTCAGGAAATCCCTTGGAGAAGGGAAAGGCTACCCACTCCAGTATTCTGGCCTGGAGAATTCATGGAACTGTATAGTCCATGGAGTCTCAAATAGTCAGACATGACTGAGCGACTTTCACTTTCGCTTTAGGTTATTTATTTGAGATTTTTCTTGTTTTCTGAGGTAAGTGTGTATTACTATAAATTTCCCTCTTACAACTGCTTTTGCTGTGTATCATAGATTTTGGATAATAATGTTTTTGTTTTCATTTGTCTATAGATAGGGATGTGTTTCATTTGTCTATGAATATGTATCTGGTACCTGGGTTGGAAAGATCCCCTGAAGAAGGGGTAGGCTACCCACTCCAGTATTCTTGAGCTTCCCTGGTGGTTCAGTTGGTAAGGAATCCACCTGCGGTACGGGAGACCTGGGTTCAATCCCTGAGTTAGGAAGATTCCCTGGAGGAGGACTTGGCAACCCACTCCAGTATTCTTGCCTGGAGAATCCCCATGGCGGACTACAGTCCATGGAGTCACAAAGAGCTGGACTCGACTGAGCAACTAAGAACAGCACAACATTTATCTGGTAGCTCAGCTGGTAAAGAATCTGCCTGCAGTGTAGGAGACACTGGTTCGATTCCTGGGTCGGGAAGATCCCCTGGAGAAGTGATAGGCTACCCACTCCAGTATTCTTGCCTGGAGAATACCCATGGACAGAGGAGCCTGACGGGCTATAGTCCATGGGGTCGCAAAGAGTCGGCACGACTGAATGACTAAGCACACAGTATATAGATTCTTGCTCCTTGGAAGAGAAGAAAAGTTATGACCAACCTAGACAGCTATTAAAAAGCAGAGACATTACTTTGCCAACAAAGATCCATCTAGTCAAAGCTATAGTTTTTCCAGTAGTCATGTATGGATGTGCGAGCTGGACTATAAAGAAAGCTGAGCACCAAAGAATTGATGCTTTTGAACTGTGGTGTTGGAGAAGACTCTTGAGAGTCTCTTGGACTGCAAGGAGATCCAACCAGTTTATCCTAAAGGAAATCAGTCCTGAATATTCATTGGAAGGACTGATGCTGAATCTGAAACTCCAATACTTTGGCCACCTGATACGAAGAGCTGACTCATTTGAAGAGATCCTGATGCTGGGAAAGATTGAAGGCAGGAGGAGACAGAGGATGAGATGGTTGGATGACATCACCGACTCAATGGACACAAGTTTGAGTAAGCTCCAGGAGTTAGTAATGGACAGGGAAGTCTGGCGTGCTGCAGTCCATCGGGTCACAAAGAGTCAGACACGACTGAGCGACTAAACTGAACTGAACTGAATATATGTGTGTGTGTGTGTGTGTGTGTGTATAAAATATAATATAATTGCTGATCTCTTAATTTCAAATGCGTTTTAGCAACCCTGCATTTGTGCTCCTCCCCTCATGATTACTATATTTGATTTTTGTATTTTCCATCTAATTGTTTTGTGTATCCCTAAACCTCTTGTTGTGGATACAGATGATTTTACTACTTTTTTCTTTTAACTTCTCTATTAGCTTTGTGTGTGGATGATTTCCTATCTTTATTGTGTGCTTGCCTTTACCAGTGAGCTTTTCCATTTCGTAGTTTTCTTGTTTCTAGCTGTAGTCTTTTCTCTTCTGTGTAGAGAAGTACCTTTAGCATTTGTTGTAAAGCTGGTTTGGTGGTGTTTAATTCTTTAGCTTTTACTTGTCTGTAAAGCTTTTGATTTCTCCATTGAATCTGAATAAGAGCCTTGCTAGGTAGAGTATTCTTGGTTGTAGTGTTGTTTTTTTTTCCCCTTTCACTACTTTTTATATACAAACCCTTCCAGTCTGCAGGGTTTCTGTGGAAAAATCAGCTGACAGCTTTATGGAAGTTCCCTTGTGTGCTATTTGTTGCTTTTCCTTTGTTGCCTTTATATTCTATCTTTATATTTAATTTTTGTAATTTTGATTACAGTGTGTCTTGATGTGTCCGTCCTTGGGTTAATCCTGTATGGGACTCTGTCTTGGGTCCTTGAACTGTGACTCTGTCTTCCTGACACTGTTTCCTTTCCAAGGTTAGGGAAATTTTCAGCTATTATGTCTTCAAATATTTTCAGGCCTTTTCTTTCTTTCTTCTCCTTCTGGGATCCCTGCAGTGTGACTGCTAGCATATTTGATGTTGTCCCAAGGATCTCTTAAACCATCCTCATTTCTTTTCATTCTTGTTTCTGTTCAGCAGCTGTGATTTCCACTGCTCTGTCTTCCTCCTCTCTGATTCTTCTGCCTCATTTAGTCTATTGTTGATTTCTTCTAGTATATTTTTCATTTCAGTTACTGAACTCTTTAATTCTCTTTGGTGTTCCTTTATATATATTCTCTAATTCTTTGTTAGAAACTTGTAATTTCTCACCCCATGGATTCATTCTCCTCCCAAATTCTGTGACCATCTTTACGATCATTACTCTGAATTCTTTCTCAAGTAGATTGCCTGTCTCCATGTCACTTAGTTCTTTAGGGGTTTTATCTTGTTCCTTGGTCTGAAATATATTTCTCTATTGCTTCATTTTGCTTAAATTGCTATTTGTATCTTAATGTATGTAGTAGTTAGCTATGTTTCTCCACCTTGGAGAAGTGACCTTCTGTAGGAGACATCCTATGCATTCCAGAGGTGCACTCCCTTGTCATCATCCAAAGCCTGGGGCCCAGCTGGTTCCAGGACAGCATCTGGCCTGTGTTTGTGGATTCAGTCTGCAAGCTACTGGACCATACATTTCTTATTTTTGGTGGCTGCTCCCTGGTGGGTGAGGTTGCTCTAGAGGCTTATGAAGGGTTCCTGGTGGGTGCGACCAGTGCCTGCCCACTGGTAGATGGAGCTGGGTCTTGGCTCTCTGGTGGGCAGGACCATCTCTATTTATGTATCGAGAGGTGGCTGTGGGCTCAGCAAGTCTTCAGGAAGCCTGTCTGCTGACAAGCAGGGATGTGTCCCCACTCAATTAGTTGTTTGGTCTGAGACATCACAACTCTGGAGCCTGCAAGCTCTTGGTGGAGCCAGGTCTTGTTGCTAGTGACTCAAGCAAGATGTCTTCCAGGAGAGTTCATGCAGATGAATACTCCCTGATATGTCTGCTACCAGTGTCTTTATCCTCAGAGTGAGCCATAGCCACCCCTCACCTCCTTGGGAGACCTTCTAAGACAAGTAGCTAGGTCTGGCCCAGGCTCCTATGAAATTTCTGTTTTTGCCCTTGGTCCTCGTGCATGTGGGATTTTGTATGTACCCTTTAAGAGTGAAGTCTCTATTTCCCCCAGTCCTGTGGAGCTCCTACAATCAAACCCCACTGGCCTTCAAAGCCAAATGCTCTGGGGGCTCCTCTTTCCGATGCCAGACCCCTAGACTGAGGGGTCTGACATAGGGGTCAAAATTCTCACTCCTGTGGGAGAACTTCTATAATATAATTATTCTCCAATTTGTGGGATGACCACATGGAGTAAATGAGATTTCATTATATCATTGGCCCACCCTTCCTACCTGTCTCATTGTGATTCCTTCTTTATGTTTTTAGTTGTAGAAGACATTTTCTGAGAGTTTTGACTTTTTCAAGGATGATTCTTGTGCAGATTCTCATGATTTTGGTGTGCTCATGAGAGGAGATAATTTTGGGTCCTTCTACTTCACCATCTTGGTGGCTCTCTGCTTATTTAAACACTTTTAAAGCTGACCTACTGGATGAATAGTTGTATCCCTAATGATTAATGATGTGGATAATCTTTTATGTGCCTGTTTTCCATCCATATATTTTCTCTGATGACGTTTATATTCAAGTATTTTGCCTATTTAAAATTGGATAGTGTTCCTGTCATTGAGTTGTAATTATTCTCTGAGGGGCTTCCCAAGTGACTCAGTGGTAAAGAATCTACCTGCAATGCAGAAGATGCAGGTTCAATCACTGGGTTGGGAAGATCCCCTGAAGAGAGAAACAGCAACCCACTCCAATATTCTTGCCTAGGAAATCCCACTGACAGAGGAGCCTGGCAAACTATAGTCCACAGGGTCGCAAAGAGTCAGACATGACTTAGTGACTGAAACAAGCAAATAATTCTTTATTTTCATAACAGGATTATTTGAAGATAAAGAGGTTTAAACTTTGATGAGCTCAAGTTTACTGATTCTTTTATAAAAGGTTAATTTTTGTGTGTGTCATATTTAAGAAATCTTTGTCAAACTCAAGATCATTAAGATTTCCTTCTATGTTCTCCTGCAGAAAATTTACTTCTTATATTTAGGTCTTTCATCTTTTCTACTTAGTTTTTATATGTAGTGAGATAAAGATCAAAGTTCTTTTTTCTCAGCACTATTTGTTGAAATGATTAACCTTTTCTCATTGAATTGCCTTGGCCCCTTTGTTGAAAATCAATTGACTATATATGTGTGGGTCTTTTTCTAAACTTTTAATCCCGTTGCGTTTTTCTATATGTCTATGTTTGTGCCAATACCACATTTTATTGGTATACCTTAATAAGATATTTTTAAATCAGGTAGTGTAAATATTCCAATTTTGTTCATTTTCAAGATTAACTTGGCTTTTCTGAGTCATTTTGATTTCCACATATATTTTAAAATCAGATTATCAATTTCTATGAAAAGCCTGGTAGGATTTTGATTAAGATTAAATTGAATGTATAGATAAAATTAGAGCGACTTGACATCTTAACTATACTTAATTTTCCTTTCCATAAACATGGTATATCTCTCTATTTTTGTTTTCTTTAATTTCTTTTAACATTGTGCAATGGTTTTCATTTATTGAATTTTCACCTCAATAAAACTAAATAAATAAGCCCAACCTATACAAAATTTGTACAGGTTTTATACATATTTTGGCCAGATTTATTCCTAAGTACTTAATATTTTTGATGCCATTGTAAGTGGGTATTAAAAGCTATTTATTATTGAATCTAGTATGTAGAAATACAATTGATTTTTATGTACTGACCTTGTATTTCCTCGAACTTGCTTAACTCACCTACTAGTTCTAGTAATGTTTTAGTTGATGCCATAGGTTTTTCTACCTAAACAATTATGCATCAGTGACTAAAGACAGTTTTATTTTCTCCTTTCTAATCTTTATGCTTGTTATTTCTTTCTCTTGCTTCATTGCACCGGCTAGGACATCGAAAACAATATAGAAAAGAAATAAGTGAAGCAGAAATTCTTGCCTCATTGCTGATATTAACAGGGAAGCATTCAGTCTTTTTCTATTAAGTATGATACTAACTGCAGGGTTTTTTAAAATAGATTCCTTTTATCAGGTTAAGGAAATTCTCTTCTTCTTCTGGCTTACTGAACATATTTTTGGGAGGAGATTGGCTCTTAATCATGTGTAGTTATAGACTCAAAGAGTAAAACTAGTGCAAAGATTCTCTGTACCCTTTTTATCCACCTTCCTCCAATGACAACATATTACACAGCTATAGAAAGTGTGAAACTGAAAGTGTTAGTCACTCAGTCGTGTCTAACTCTTTGTGACCCCATGGACTGTAGCCCTCCAGTCTACTCTATCCATGGAATTCTCCAGGCAAGAATACTGGAGTGGGTAGCCACTCCCTTCTCCAGCAGATCTTCCTGACCCAGGGATCGAACCCAAGTCTCCTGTGTTGTGGGCCAGTTTCTTTATATCTGAGCCTAAATAGCTATAGGATGTTATCAAAACCAGGAAACTGCAATTAGTGCAATACTATTAGCTAGACTGTAGACCTTACTTGCATATCTCTTGAGTTTTTAATCATCAATAGGTGTTGAATTTTGCCAAATACTATTTTGTGCCTATTGAGATGATCAGATGATTTTCCTCTTCTAGTTTGTCAATATGGTTCAGTTCAGTTCAGTCGCTCAGTCATGTCTGACTCTTTGCTACCCCATGAACCGCAGCACGCCAGGCCTCCCTGTCCATCACCAACTCCTGGAGTTCACCCAAACTCATGTCCATTAAGGTGGTGATGCCATCCAACAATCTCACCCTCTGTTGTCCCCTTCTCCTCCTGCCCTCAATCTTCCCCAGCATCAGGGTCTTTTCCAATGAGTCAGCTCTTCGCATCAGGTGGCCAAAGTATTGGAGTTTCAGCTTCAACATCAGTCCTTCCAATGAACACCCAGGACTGATCTCCTTTAGGATGGACTGATTGGATCTCCTCGCAGTCCAAGGGACTCTCAAGAGTGTCCTCCAACACCACAGTTCAAAAGCATCAATTCTTCAGCACTCAGCTTCCTTTATAGTCCAACTCTCACATCCATACATGACTACTGGAAAACCATAAACTTGACTAGACAGACCTTTGTTGGCAAAGTAATGTCTTTGCTTTTTAATATGCTGTCTGGATTGGTCATAACTTTTCTTCCAAGGAGTAAGCATCTTTTAATTTCATGGCTGCAGTCACCATCTGCAGTGATTTTGGAGCCCCCCAAAATAAAGTCAGCCACTGTTTCTACTGTTTTCCCATCTATTTGCCATGAAGTGATGGGACCAGATGCCATGATCTAAGTTTTCTGAATGTTGAGCTTTAAGCCAACTTTTTCACTCTCCTCTTTCACTTTCATCAAGAGGCTCTTTAGTTCTTCTTCACTTTCTGCCATAAGGCTGGTGTCATCTGTATATCTGAGGTTATCGATATTTCTCCTGGCAATCTTGATTCCAGTTTGTGCTTCTTCCAGCCCAGCATTTCTCATGATGTACTCTGCATATAAGTTAAATTACCTTAATTGATTTTCAAATGTGAAACCATGATTTTACTTCACTATGATGTATTATTATTTTATATATAACTGGATTTTATTTGTTCATATTTAAGGATCTAGCATATATGTTGTGAAGATTATTAGTCACAGTTATCTTTCCTTATAATGTCTTTGTTTGGTATTAGTATTGGAGCAATTTTAAATCCATAAAATTGGATAGGAAATGTTCCTTGTTTCATATTCTGGAAGAATTTGTGTTCAGTTGGTATTATTTGTTCTTTAAATGTTTGGCTGTATTCACCAGTGGAGGTATCTGAAGTTTTGTTTGTGGCCAAGCTTTTAACTACACATTTAATTTCTTTAATAGGTAAAGATCTATTCAGCTTATCTTTTTTGATACTTTGTGCCTTTTAAGGAATTGTTAATTTCATCTAAGTTATTGGATTTATTGCTATAAATTGTTCATAATATTCCCTTATTACATTTAATGTCTGTAGGACCTGTAGTGATGTACTCACTTGCATTCCTGGGGTTGGTAATTTGTATCTTCTTTCTTTTTTCCTGATCAGTTTGTCTAGAGGTCTGTCGGATTTATTGATCTTCTCAAATAGCCATTGATTTTTCACTTGTACTGTCCTGTACAGTCAGTGTCTGAAAACTACAGTTTTATATATTACATCCTTTTAAAAAAGTTTCTTAAGATGGGAGAATATATCCAGTCCTTGTCACTCCATCATGGCTGACAATAGAAGTGATCAGTAATATTTAAGAATGTAAAGGATTTCTGAGGTACAAAATCTGGAGAACTGCTGCTCTCACGGGCATATTCATTGTTTCCTGAGGTCACTCCTCCATCCCTCCTGGCAGTGGCAGTTTTCTTGCCCACACTCACGTATCACTGAACCTGGAGACAGTGTAGGTATCTCCTTGGCCCCCATTTTCGCTTCCAAACCATTGTCATCCCCTCTTTCCTGAAAACCTTCCTGGTCACTTAGAGCTTGTGCCTTCAAGGTCTTATCATCCAATATCCTTCCTTCTTGCAATTATTACAGATTTCTTGCATGGCTGTCTCTTATTCATTGATGATTTTAGCCCCTAGTTCACTGTCTATTTCCAACATCACACTTTTTATAATTCTTGGTGATTTTTAATAGCCACATAGAGATCCTCTCAAAACCCAGGAGTAATAGTTACAGTAAGTAATGCTTTCTGCTGTTACCAACACACCTCAAAATCTCAGTTGCTTAACCAATAAAAGATTATTTCTTGCTTATGCCAAGTCTAATACACCTCTCTGGCACACACCTGGCAAAACCTGATGCCTAGATAAGTCCAACTTTGTACCTTCTGAAGTCTTGTGTCCAAACAGCCCAATGTGTCTGGATAAAATTATTTTATTTTAAATTTGGAATCCCTCCCCTAGGCCCCAGTGCTACCTAGAGATTCTATGCACAGTTCTGATCATGCCTATGCGAAACACCTCACAGTGTCTCCTCCTCCTCAGTGTCAGCTCAGACCTTGCTTCTTATTTCACTGAGAGACTAGGACAAATTAGAGCATTTCTGTTTGCTCCCATCAGCCCAGCCATTTGCCTTTCTGTACTGACATTCTTAGGAGCAGCTTTCTCTCCTGTTCCTATGGACAACTGGTCTGTACCCCTGGCCACAGCCAGCCCCCTCTGCTTGCATTCTGATTCCATTCCTCCTTACCTACTCAAGGACATCGTTCCTGCAAATGTTCCCTCTCTCTCCTTCAGCCTTAGTTTTCTCCTCTCTATAGGATCATTTTTTTTAAATGTATGTATTTATTGATTTGCCTGTACCAGGCCCTAGTTTTGACATGAGGGATCTTTAGTTGTGGCATGTGAGATCTAGTTCTTCCCTGATCAGGGATTGAACCCAGACCCCCTGCACTAGGAGTGTGGAGTCCCAGCCACTGGACCAGCAGGGAAGTCCTAGATCATTCTTATCACCATAAAATAGTCTATAGGCCTCTTATCTTCAAAAAAAGAAAAAAAAGAGAGAGAGAGAGAAGTCCATCCTTGCAGCTCCTGCAAGCTTCTGAAGCTACCAAAGCTTCTCTTGGCTTCACCCTTGGCAGCAAAACAGCTTGGATGGTTGTCTTATTTTTTCTGTCCTCCAGTTCTCTCAGTTCAGTCGTACTCTGGTCTACTTCACTCCACTCTCCTTAAGGGCACCGAATCCGATGATTGAGTTTCTGTCCTCACTTCACTGGACTCTGACTAGCATTTGACATGACTGGTCCCCCTCTCAAATGAACCCACTCTTTCCTGGCTCTCTCCTTCTTCTCTTTTGCAGTCTCTTTTGAGTGTCTCCATATCTCCCCAACCTCTGCAGGCTGGAGTGCACAGTCTCTGCTCCTCTACCCAAATGTTCCAGGCCCTTAGTTTTACACACTGTCTCTATGCTGATGACCCCAAGTTTATAATTCTGACCCTGACCTTTCCCTGAACTTCAGACTTCGACTTCTCTGTTTGCCTGGATGTCAAACAGGCACTTCACATTAAACATGTTCTAAACAAGACTATGCCAAAGCCTTTGACTGTGTGGATCACAATAAACTGTGGAAAATTCTGAAAGAGGTGGGAATACTAGACCACCTGACCTGCCTTTTGAGAAATCTGTATGCAGATCAGGAAGCAACAGTTAGAACTGGACATGGAACAACAGACTGCTTCCAAATAGGAAAAGGAATACATCAAGGCTGTATATTGTCACCCTGCTTATTTAACTTATATGCAGAGTACATCATGAGAAATGCTGGGCTGGATGAAGCACAAGCTGGAATCAAGGTTACTGGGAGAAGTATCAATAACCTCAGATATGCAGATGACACCAGCCTTATGGCAGAAAGTGAAGAAGAACTAAAGAGCCTCTTGATGAAAGTGAAAGTGGAGAGTGAAAAAGTTTGCTTAAAGCTCAACATTCATAAAACAAAGATCACGGCATCCGGTCGTATCACTTCATGGCAAATAGATGGGGAAACAATGGAAACAGTGAAAGACTGAATTTTGGGGTCTCCAAAATCACTGCTGATTGTGACTGCAGCCATGAAATTAAAAGATGCTTACTCCTTGGAAGAAAAGTTATGACCAACCTAGACAGCATATTAAAAAACAGAGACATTACTTTGCCAACAAAGGTCTGTCTAGTCAAGGCTACGGTTTTTCCAGTAGTCATGTATGGATGTGAGAGTTGGACTATAAAGGAAGCTGAGTGCTGAAGAATTGATGCTTTTGAACTGTGGTGTTGGAGAAGACTCTTGAGAGTCCCTTGGACTGTGAGGAGATCCAACCAGTCCATCCTAAAGGAGATCAGTCCTGGGTGTTCACTGGAAGGACTGATGTTGAAGCTGAAACTCCAATACTTTGGCCACCTGATGCGAAGAGCTGACTCATTTGAAGAGACTCTGATGCTGGGAAAGATTGAAGGCGAGAGAAGGGGACGACAGAGGATGAGATGGTTGGATGGCATCACCAACTCAATGGACATGAGTTTGAGTAAACTCCGGGAGTTGGTGATGGATAGGGAGGTCTGGCATGCTGCGGTCCATGGGTTGCAAAGAGTCAGACACGACTGAGCAACTGAACTGAACACAACTGAAACAAGACTAGATTTATCATCTCCTAAGGTACATCCCAGGAGGTGCTCATAGTAAAGAATCTACCTACCAGTGCAGGAGCTGCAGGAGACGTAGGTTCTATCCCTGGGTTGGGAAGATCCCCTGGAGTAGGAAATGGCAATCCATTCTACTCTTCTTGCCTGGAAAATTCCATGGACAGAGGAACCTGGTAGGCTACAATCCATGGGGCCACAAGAGTCCGACATGACTGAGCGACTGAGCACAAGATGCTCGTACCCTATGCTTTCCCATCTCAGGAAATGGCAGCTCCCACTTGAGTCCATTTTCTCTCTTCCCTCATCTAATCCATCAGCAGAGCCTAGTGGCTCTGCCTTCAAAACTGACCCAGAATCCATTGACATCATCATAACACACACTACTCCCACTGTCATCTACATCACCTTGTCTTTCTTGTGCACTGTCATTAGAGCCCTGTTCTAGGGTTTCCTTTTAAAAGGAAATTCATTCATATCACCCTGTGGCCCAGAAACCCCCAGGGACTCATGTCCAGTTCAAGGACTACCGAGTCCTGGGGACCTGGCTCTTGCCAATGTTGTTAGCTCATCTCCTGCTCACCCACTCTGCTCCAGCCACGTTGCTGAAATACACCATGCATGTTCCTGCCTCCGGGCTTTTGCACATTCTGTTTCCTCTGCTTGGGATTCACTCGGTCCAGATGTCCTCAGGTCTTTCACTTGTCTCTGCAAGTGTCACCTTCTCACCCCATCCCTTCCTCTCCTACCATCTGGTGTTATGTTTGTCACTGTATGTGTCCTCAGGTGGGGCACAAGGGGAAGATGCCCTGACTCCCTTGTCCACTGAGCTCCCTGGAGCCTAGACAAGTGCTCAAGTGTGGTAGGGACTCAGTAATCTTTTAAGAAGTGAATAAATTTCAACCCACGTCCTAAATTAATAAACGTAAAAATCCCATGCCTTCATTTACTATTAATTTAAATTTCTGAAATTAAATGTGATGATGGAAAGAAATAAGATCACTTAAAGTTTGAATCTGCGTTTTTATCATTAATAACTATTATTAAACATTTATGCTGAATTTAAAGATTCAAACTATACTGAAATACATAATAAAATGTGAAAGATGGCCCCTTACACATTTTCTCCCATCTTTATTTCTTGCCATCACATTTTCCACAGTTGTACACCTCTGTTGACAGTTCTGTGTACATCATTTCTCTCTAAAGATAATACATACGTGCGTGCATGTTAAGTCGCTTCAGTCGTGTCTGACTCTTTGCGACCCCATGGACTACAGCCTACCAGGCTCCTCTGTCCTTGGGATTCTCCAGGCAAGAATAGTGGAGTGGGTTGCCCTGCCTTCCTCCAGGGGATCTTCCTGACCCAGGGATTGAACTTGTGTCTCTTAATGTCTCCTGCATTGGCAGGTGGGTTCTTTACCACTAGCGCCACCTGGGAAGCCCCCAACACACACATGTGAACATTTTTAAACATACACACATGGATATTTTAAAAAATGATATCTTGTTTTGTACTATATAATTCACCCCCTTTTTCACTTAAAAATAGACCAAAGATACTTTTTTGTGCTGGTGCCTCCTCATCTTCTGTGATTAGTCTGACACCTGGGCTTCTGTTTTGCTCTCTCCTCACTGTCTCCAGCCTGGATTCTCTGAGTGGAGGTGACATTTCCCACTTCAAAACCCTCATGGGTCTGTTTCCCATTATTCTTCCACCATCTTCTTTCTGCCTGTAGTATTTCTACTTAACTTGTCTAATTCAGTTCAGTTCAGTTGCTCAGTCGTGTCCGACTCTTTGCAACCCCATGAACTGCAGCACGCCAGGCCTCCCTGTCCATCACCAGCTCCCTGAGTCCACCCAAACCCATGTCCATCGAGTCGATGATGCCATCCAGCCATCTCATCCTCTGTTGTCCCCTTCTCCTCCTGCTCTCAATCTTTCCCAGCATCAGGGTCTTTTCCAATGAGTCATTTCTTCACATCAGGTGGCCAAAGTATTGGAGTTTCAGCCTCAACATCAATCCTTCCAGTGAACACCCAGGACTGATCTCCTTTAGGATGGACTGGTTGGATCTCCTCACAGTCCAAGGGACTCTCAAGAGTCTTCTCCAACACCACAGTTCAAAAGCATCAATTCTTCAGCACTCAGCTTTCTTTATAGTCTAACTCTCACATCCATACATGACTACTGGAAAAACCGTAGCCTTGACTAGACGGACCTTTGTTGGCAAAGTAACATCTTTGCTTTTTAATATGCTGCCTAGGTTGGTCATAACTTTTCTTCCAAAGAGTATGCATCTTTTAATTTCATGGCTGCAGTCACCATCAGCAGTGATTTTGGAGCCCAGAAAAATAAAGTCCTCCACTGTTTCCACTGTTTCGCCATCTATCTGCCATGAAGTGATGGGACCAGATGCCATGATCTTAGTTTTCTGAATGTTGAGCTTTAAGCCAACTTTTTCACTCTCCTCTTTCACTTTCATCAAGAAGCTCTTTAGTTCTTCTTCACTTTCTGCCATAACGGTGGTATCATCTGCATATCTGAGGTTATTGATATTTCCCCCAGCAATCTTGATTCCAGCTTGTGCTTCATCCAGACCAGTGTTTCTCATGATGTACTCTGCATAGAAGTTAAATAAGCAGGGTGACAATATACAGCCTTGATGTATTCCTTTTCCTATTTGGAACCAGTCTGTTGTTCCATGTCCAGTTCTAACTGTTGCTTCCTGACCTGCATACAGGTTTCTCAAGAGGCAGGTCAGGAGGTCTGGTATTCCCATCTCTTTCAGAATTTTCCACAGTTTATTGTGATCCACACAGTCAAAGGTTTTGGCATAGTCAATAAAACAGAAAGAGATGTTTTTCTGGTACTCTTTTGCCTTTTTGATGATCCATCGGATTTTGGCAATCTGGTCTCTGGTTCCTCTGCCTTTTCTAAAACCAGCTTGAAAATCTGGATTATAATTTCTTGGGGACCCAGGCAGTGTGTATGTTGGTAGTTTTGTGTCTTCCACAGTTGTGAGATGCTTGTTGGATGGATGGACGGATGGATGGATAGATACACGAAAGAATGAAAAGACCAGGTTCTGTTCCTTTTTCTCCCCTGAGTGATACCTCAAAATGCTTCATGCCTCAAATTGTGCAGCTTTGCTAGCTGAAACTTGAGCTTTCTTACTTTAGACCTTCAGATGAAGTTGCTGGCTTGCTCACCTGTGAGGTAGCATTGGCATCTCTTTTAAAGTCTGTATTGAATTTGTTACAACTGTTAGCTTCTGTTTTTTGAAACAGAAGCTTCTGTTTTCTTATATCTCTGGGATCTTTTATCTCTGAATTCCCCTGCATTGGATGGTGAAGTCTTAACCTCTGGACCACCAGGGAAGTCCAATTGGCATTTTTTAAAAAACAAATTATAGCAGCAACAATAACAACAGGAGAAACTACAATTACCATTTCTTGAGTGTTTAAGCTATAAGGGCACTATGCTTCAAAGCTTTATATACATTGTCTTCTTTAATTTTCCAACCATCTATATGAATTAGATATGATGATTATTTTCATTTTGTAAAATAGGCTCAGGGAGGTGAAGTAACTTGGTCAAAAATGCACAGCTGGTTAATTACAGAGCTAAGAATCAAACCTAGGCTGCCAGCTTCTCAAGCCCAACCTTGCACTTCTCTGTTGGGAACCAAGTTTGCAAGGAATTGTTTCTTCCTGTTGGAACTGGTTGCATTTTTAATTGCAGAAAGTACCCAACCTGTGGTTAACAGATTAATATGACAACTTGTCACCCTGAGAAGGTAGTTCTTTCATTTGAATGTAAAACTAGTAGTGAAAAGATCCTCTCCAGAATAAGTAAATCTCTTCAATCTTCCCTCTCAACAACACACAAACAAAAAAACACAAAACCAGACCCTACATGGATTCAAATGGTCAATCTCAGCTCCCTGACTACTTGATTTCTTTGGCTGCTTCTTGCTTTAGCAAAGAGAAGATGAACTCATAAATTATACCCAGGAGAATAAACACCTTGGTCCCAAGTGGTTTGTTATATAAGCAGTAAACACTTTGGACAGAATCATCAACTGTTTGTCAAACCCTTGCTTTTACCAAACTGAGTTTAAAAGAAAAAAAAAAGCTATCTGCAGAGATTTTGTGAAAGTTCCACTTGGTTAGCGTGCTTGCAATGCACACTGTAACAAAGCTTTAATATAATTAAATTTTAAATTCCATGTAGAATCTAGTGGGTAGGCAGATGTACCGGTATGTTAAACTTTATGTCGCTTGAAAATGGTTTTCAAGTACATCAGAGGGAGACCATCCAGCTGTAAAATTATCTGCTTTATGACGCCACATCACAGCTCTGATCTTTTTCTTTTAATTAAAAATGTACCTTAAAGTTGCACCATCCCCACTCTCTGCTACATCTTCACCTCTTTCCTAAAATTTACTGATAGGAGATGAAGTAGCTTGGCTGTTCTATGAACCTTTGGGAATGTTTATGCACAAAATCACTTTTCAATTAAATATTAATTTTTGTGGCTCTTCAGCTGGGCTTGGGCCCACTCTAGGCCAAAGGGTAGCCCCTCACATATCTGGTGTTATCCAGGCCATGAGGCATCTGGTGGCTCAAACCTTCCAACCACTTGCAGCTCATTCCATAGAAGAAGAAAGTGATAAGGGCTTTGTGAAGGCAGGGGGATGACACCTGCCCAGCTCTTATTGACCTGGCCCAGGTGTGCACAGCCTTAGAAGGTGTCCCCCCAGAGTGGCACACACAGTGGATCCTTTTGCTCATGTTTTCTCCCTTTAGTCTTTTTTTACTGACTTTCCGATATCTGAGTTTTGAGGGAGGAGGATGGTCGTCCCTTTGATCTGATGTTTCAGTTTCTCTTAAAATATGGATCACTGGCTCCTCATCCATCACTGAGCCCTTGAGATAGCTGAGGTCCCCAGGCCCTTCTGAAAAAATCATAAAGACAGTGAACATCAGTGCCCAGGAACTGACCTTTTCAGAGAGGGGAGGACACAGAAGGGCAGGTTGGATGCCAGGGTCCTTCTGGAGTCTGGTTCTGGCTGTAGCTAACTAACAGCTGTAAACAGGCTCAGTGTTACTTTTCAGATGAGATCTGTCTTCTAACGCACCTATGATAGAGCCTGGCACACAGTGAGTGCTGTGTAAATACTGGCCATTATAGAGATGATGAATATTTTATTGTTCCAATTATAATAACATCCTGCTAGGCCCTCATTAGGATCTTTCTGGAAGCTGCCAACAGGTAGGAAGAAGGAGAACAAGAAATTCTGTACGTGGTCTGGAGGACCTGTTGGCCATCAGATGGGGGGATGGGAGCCAAGGGGAGATTGCCTGGCCTTGTGTTTTTAGGACAGGAAACCAGAGCTCCTAGCAGAGAAGAGACTCACCCGATGTATACAGTGAGCTACGATGGAGCTGGGGCCGTCGTCCCTTGTTCATTCCAGTAGCTTGAAGCTGAGAACCTTATTGCAACTTCCTCTGAACTGGGGCAGAGCCAAGGCTAAGCTGCTTGGTTACTGTGTTGGGATGATGATGTCCCCTGCTGTCTTAGAGAGCCCTGCCCACTGCCACCATCCTTCCAGGCTGTGGGCAGAACGACTGGCCACAGAGGGGCTCCTCAAACATTAAAGAATCTTCCTGTTTGCAGCAGTCTCTCTGCTTCTTTGCAATCCTACTGGTTATCGCGTACCATCCACACCCCGTACCAGGGAATGCCACTTCCGTCCCTTGTACTGGAGCATGTTGGTGATGATGTTTTTGAAAGCCATGGTCCAGGACCTGCCATTCTCTAGACTCTCAGTGTGTCTGCAGGAGATTTGCTGTGAGTTGATCGGATGCTGCAGAAAAAATATTCTGCTTGGAGCTCAGCCTCCTGGAACCTGCTCTGGGGGCTCAGGAGAACCCATGCTTTTTATTCCTTGGGGGCTTGCAGTTGGCTGGCCTGGGAAACAACAAGCTGGTGTCTGATCTAGGGCAGATGCTGTGAGACATCACCTATAACCTGGGACCCATTGTGTTGTGTTTGCTTTGGGAAGCAGGCAGGCTTCCTAGAGGAGGTAGACCATGAGGTTAGAATGGGAGGGAGCCTGTGAAGGCAGAATATGGGTGGACGGGCCCATTTGGGTGGCATCCTGGCCTCATGCAGGGCACTGTGAACCAGGAGTGAGGAAGACGTGGATGGGGGATAACAGAAGGATGGTTGACGGACAAGTGAAACTGTATGTCAGGGACAGGCTCCTGTCTTGCTTTGCGTTAGGGCCACAGACAGTCTGGATGAGACGTGCTGACTGGGCTGCCTCCAGCTCTTCTCATGGTCACTGTCTTGTCAATTGTGAGGCTGTGGCTCCCCTTGTCTGGAAAGGGCAGGGACCCCTCATGGGGAGGTGGATGGCTCTGGATAGACAGCATGGTGAAGGCTGATGGTGTGAGGTGATGGGCAGAGTGCCCTGGGCCAGCTGGGCCTGTGATCACGGGCAGGTGACATCACCTCCCTGGGCCCCGGGCTCCTTCCCTGACCAGCTGCCTTTCCAGGTGCTTTCAGGCTACACATGTCCATTCTGATCTGATGTTTTCATACCCGCCCTGATCTTGGTTTCCCAGTCTGACATCCGCTTGGTGGGCTGGGTCTAGGCCTCTCCCCCTCCAGGTGACCCTATAGGAAGATGGGCTGCCAAGCTGACTCCATGCTGATCCGTCCACAGGCTGTGGTGAGGAGATTCAGGCCTGAGCATGTGGAAACCAAGGGGCTTCCATGCAGAAAAGGGCCCTGGGTGCTGGTTCTGCGAGTCTACGGCTCCCGGGTATGAGGAGGGGTGTCAACAGCAAGGTGAGCTGGGCCCAGACTCACACATGCTCCAGACTGGTGATGTGCGAGCCCTCAGACTGCTAGGTGGACAGTTAGATCTGGTTTACAGGTGTTGGTCTCTGTTCTAATTGGTTGTTATGTATTTTGAATATCAATCCTGTCCTCAAGGACTCACCATCAGGAGAAGATGAAAACCTTCCTGGGGACATCTCTGAACGTTCCAGAGTTAGCATCACTCAGAGCCTCTTTAGATGTGGGTGAAAGCAAAATTAATTACACCTAGTGCACCTGATCCAGTTTCTCAGTGGCAGCAGTTGGCTTTCTCCTGTCTGTGGATGGAGCCGGCCCTTCTGTTCTGATTATTCTTCTGGCCACCATGGGAGTTCCTACCTGCATCTTGGAGGGGATTGTTCCTGCTACCCCCCTAAGGAGGGAGCCATCAGCTCCATGGCAACAATGCACATCGACAGTTGACACTGAATCAAGGAATCAAGATGCCCTGGGTGTTGTTTTATCCAACCTTCTCGTGTTTCTGGAGGAGTTCTCATAGGGCAGTTACTGCACTCCTAAATGTGGGTGACCCTAGCTCCAAGGCAATACCCCCTTTCCTTGTGATAGAATAAAAACTTAATTTTAAAATTTTATTTAATTAGAGGATAATCGCCTTACATACAATATTGTGTTGGTTTCTGCCATACATCAACATGAATCAGCCATAGGTATACATATGTCCTTTCCCTCTTGAACCTCCCTCCCATATCCCAGCCTGTCCCCTGCTTCTAGGTTGTCACAGAGCACCAGGTTGACCTTCCTATGTCATACAGCAAATTTCCACTGACTATCTGTTTTACATATGGTAATGTGTATGTTTCCATGCTACTCTCTCAATTCATCCCACCCTCACCTCTCCCCTCCCCTGCGTGTCCATAAGTCTGTTCTCTATGTCTGTGTCTCTACTGCTGCCCTGCAAATAGGTTCATCAGTACTGTTTTTCTAGATTCCATATATATGCATTAATATATGATATTTGTTTTTCTGACTTACTTTACTCTAGGTTCATCCATCTTATTAGGACTGACTCAATGTGTTCATTTTTATGACTAATATTCCATTGTATATATGTACCAGAACTTCTTTATCTATTCATCTGTCAATGGACATTGAGGCTGCTTCCATGTCCTAAATATTGTGAACAGTGCTGCTATGAACATTGGGGTACATGTGTTCTTTTCAATTATGGTTTTCTCAGGGTATATGCCCAGTAGTGGGATTGCCAGGTCATATGCTAGTTTTATTTCCAGTTTTGTTTTTTTTTTTTGTAGGAATCTCCATACTGAAAAATGAATTTTTGATTAATTTGAAATTTTGACTTTTAGGGATTTAGGTAAAGTAGTCAGATGTCAATTTATGTGACTTGTTGGACTGATTTAGTCTTATGGACATGTAGAAAATCATAGGTATATAAAATAAGTTATTTGTAGAAATATAGCTTTTTTTCTATCCTGTCATTTTTTGAAGTTGTTTTTGTTCATATTCTTCCTGGGCACATCATCACTGGTGGAACCAATCTGAATGTGGTTGGACACAGGACATTTTTTACCCTCCGTGGTTTGAGAGGCACCATTTTTTTGATACTAGGCTGCACTGGAGGTTGTGTCCCATGAGTCTTAGCTCAGCTGCCCTACAAAATACAATAGACCCTGTGGCTTCAACAGCAGGAGTTTATTTTCCCACAGTTCTGGAAACTGGAAGGGTGGGGATTTTTTTTTTAATTGGAGTATAATTGCTTTACAATGTTGTGTTAGTTTCTTCTGTGCAACAACGTGAATCAGCTATAAGCGTACATATGTCCACTCCCTCTTGGACCTCCCTCTCACCCCCCCACCATCCCACCTCTTTAGGTCACCACTGAGTACTAAGCTGAGCTCCCTGTGCTGTACAGCAGCTTCCCACTAGCTATCTGTTTTACACTTGGTGGTGTATATATGTCAATGTTACTCTCTCAATTTGTCCCACCCTCCCCTTCCTACCCTGTGCCCATAAGTCTGTTCTCTACGTCTGTGTCTCTGTTCCTGAAGGGTCAAGTCCTGATGAGGGCACTCTTTCTGGTTTACAGACAGATACCTTCTCACCATGTCCTCAGTGAGCTTTCCTTGGAACAAAAATCTCTCTCTTCCTTCTCTTGTAGGGCCACAGACATATTGGATTACGACCCCACTCTTATGATCTCATTTAATCTTGTTGCTGTTCTTCAGTTGCTAGCTATTTGCAACCCTATGAACTGAATCGTGCCAGGCTTCCCTGTCCTTCACTGTCTCCTGGAGTTTGCTCAAACTCATGTCCATTGAATTAATGATGCCTACCAACCATCTCATCCTCTGTCACCCTCTTCTCCTTCTGTTCTCAAACTTTCCCAGCATCAAAGTCTTTTCCAGTGAGTTGGCTCTTTGCATCAGGTGGCCAAAGTGTTTGAGCTTCAGCTTCGGCATCAGTCCTTCTAATGACTGTTCAGGGTTGATTTCTTTTAGGATCGACTGGTTTGATCTCCTTGCAGTCCAAGGGACTCTCAAGAGTTTTCTCTAGCACTATAATTCGAAAGCAACAATTCTTCAGTGCTCAGCATTTAACCTTAGTTACCTTCTAAAATGCCTGTCTCCAAATATAGCCACTCTGGGGGTTAGGGCTTCAAGATACAGATTTGGGGGGAGGTGCATAACTCAGCTCCTAGTGCCGTGCCACAAGGTTCAGTATATAAAAACATTATGCAAGATTTAAAAATTTAATTCTCCAGTCAGGCATCAACAGTACATGAACCATGAACTTCCAGATGTTCAAGCTGGATTTAGAAAAGGCAGAGGAACCAGAGATCAAATTGCCAACATCCACTGGATCATCGAAAAAGCAAGAGAGTTCCAGAAAAACATCTACTTTTACTTTATTGACTACACCAAAGCTTTTGACTGTGTGGATCACAACAAACTGTGGAAAATTCTAAAAGAGATGGGAATACCAGACCACCTGACCTACCTCCTGAGAAATCTGTATGCAGGTCAAGAAGCAACAATTAGAACTGGACATGGAACAGCAGACTGGTTCCAAATTGAGAAAGGGGTACATCAGGGCTGTATATTGTCACTTTGATTATTTAACTTATATGCAGAGTACATCATGTGAAATGCTGGGCTGGATGAAGCACAAGCTGGAATCAAGATTGCCGGGAGAAATATCAATAACCTCAGATATGCAGATGACACCACCCTTATGGCAGAAAGTGAGGAAGAACTAAAGAGCCTTTTGATGAAAGTGAAAAAGGAGAGTAAAAAAGCTGGATTAAAACTCAACATTCAGAAAACTAAGTTCATGGCATCCAGTCCCATCACTTCATGGCAGATAGATGGGGAAACAATGGAAACAGTGAGAGACTTAATTTTGGGAGGCTCCAAAATCACTGCAGATGGTGACTGCAGCCATGAAATTAAAAGACGCTTGCTCCTTGGAAGAAAAGCTAAAACCAACCTAGACAGCATATTAAAAAGCAGAGACATTACTTTACCAACAAAGATCCATCTAGTCAAAGCTATGGTTTTTCCAATAGTCATGTGTGGATGTGAGAGTTGGAGTATAAAGAAAGCTAAGCACCGAAGAATTGATGCTTTTGAACTGTGGTGTTGGAGAAGACTCTTGAGAGTCCCTTGGACTGCAAGGAGATCCAACCAGTCAATTCTGAAGGAAATCAGTCCTGAATATTCATCGGAAGGACTCATGCTGAAACTGCAATCGTTTGGCCACCTGATGCAAAGAACTAACTCATTGGAAAAGACCCTGATGCTGGGAAAGATTGAAGGTGGGAGGAGAAGGGGACAACAGAGGATGAGAGGGTTGGATGGCATCACCGACTCAACAGACATGAGTGTGAGTAAGCTCCAGGAGTTGGTGATGGACAGGGAAGCCTGGCGTGCTGCAGTCCATGGAGTTGCAAAGAGTCGGACACGACTGAGTGACTGAACTGAACTGAGAGGTATATTTTTTTGTGATCTTCGTGTTGTAAAGACTTACTCTTGTTTCAAGATCTTTATGAGGCTTGTTTATTGAGGCATCAAAACTTCCACTGTGTGACTTCCCTGGTGGTCCAGTGGTTAAGAGTCTGCCTTCCAGTGCAGGGCACCTGGGTATGATCCCTTATCAGGCAACTAAGCCCCCACATGCCATGGAGCAACTAAACCTGTGCACCAAATGCTGCAATGAAGACCTAGCACAGTGAAAAAATAAAATAAAATAAATAAAAATAAAATTTATTTAAAAAAGAACTTGCTTTGTGAGGTCACATCACTCAGAGTAAAGACTATGTCAGGTTTCCCTGCCTCCTTTCACCAGTTCGTTCAGGTGATTCTATAAGCATCCCAAACTAGGATTGATTGAGGTCTCAACTGATGTGTCTTCACCAAATAGTGCTTTATTATTCAAAGGAGAGCCATTGAGAATGTTCCTACTACTTGAACAACTGCAAGAATTCAACTCTAAGTTGGTCCTTTGTCTTTTCCAACAAACTCTGCTTATTCATCCCATTTCACAGATTCAGAAAGAGACGAGGGCAAGTCCAGTCACTAGCTCACACTTGAATCTGGATGGGCTCTCTTCCTCCCAGAACTCTGTTCCTTTCTGCTGTCTCACTTGGCTTCAGGGAGGAGAGAGAGATCCAGTGTCACGGCCAAGATCTTCCAGCAGAGAGAGTCCTGGGTCCAGGGCCCTTCTCGCTATGTCTCCTTAAACTCCATATTATTCCCAAGGGCCTGAGATGCCTGCCCTATGCTGAGGCCACCTGTCGGGGTCCAGCCTGTCTCCTTCCTGGGCCAGGGCAGGGAGGACCCCCCGCCCTCACAACTCCTGGCTTGTGCAGGACTCCACTTTCCTCTTCATCTTACCTTAAATAAGGATTTTAGTAGGCTGCCAGCTTATTCATCTATTGTATTTATGGAAACCACTAAAGTCTTCACAAAAGGGTTTAATTCAATGTGAGGTTCTATCTTTGAAGAAATTTGTTTAATAGTGCAGGGAAAATTGGGCTTTTAATACAGGAGGAGCAGAGCTGCCCTGTAAGTTAAAGAGAAATTGGAACTAGAGATGAGAAGTAGCAGGGAAGCCACTGGGCTGGGCGGGAGGGTGATTCGGGGGTGTGGGGGAGCCAAGGCCAGGTGAAGAACCCCAAGACCACGGCTGTCCTAGGGAAGGCAGGGCACAGGAATGGCAGCTCAGTGTCTGGTGGCCCTGGGTTGGTGGCAGGGCCCAGAGCTTGGATTGACAGGATGGAGCAGTGTTTACCCCCCAGCCTGTGAACCCCTAGGGTTCAGGACTGTCACAGCCACTGGGGCATCCAGACCCACTTGTCTGCAAGCAGTCAGCCTGTTTTTTTTTTTTTTTTTAATGGGGATATAGTTTACTCAATGGACATGAATTTGAGGAAACTCCAGGAGATAGTGAAGGACAGGGGAGCTTGGCAGACTACAGTCCATAGGGTCCCAAAGAGTCAAACATGACTTAGTGACTGAGCATACACATATGCATCAATAGATCAATCTCAATCTCCCATTTCATCCCACCCCCACTTTCCCTCTTGGTGTCTATACGTTTGTTCTCTACATCAATATCTCTGTTTCTTTTTTGTAAATAGGATCATCTATGGCAATTTTTCCAGATTCCATATACATGCGTTAATATATGATATTTGGTTTTCTTGCTGTCAGACTTTTAATAGTTGTTTCCTGGCTGGGAGGATGAAGCCTCCCACAGAGGAGGGAGGAAGGTAGGGTGCTTGGGGGCCTTTTACAGTGAAGAGGACAGGGCATTGGACTAGGAGCATCCTGGGTTCAGTCCGCTTCTGCTGCTTCTGAGCTGTGTGACCTTGGGCTGCTCTGTAAACCTCCCTGAACCTCAGCCTTCTCAGCATTGCCAGGGACGTGAATCATTGCTTTCATTTACTGAGCACTTACTACACACCCGGTGCCTGCCCAGTGCTGATCTTTAGTGAGATGCTATTTCTAAAGGCCCTGCCAAGAATATTCCCTAGGGGACGCTTGGTCAGGGCAGGTCCTTCTTCCCCATCCTTAGGGCTGGGCTGGGGGGTGATTCTAGAAGCCGTTCATGGGCCTTGGGTCCTGAGTGGTGCCCAAGCACCAAGGCTTGACAGCCCTCAGCCCTGATCCTCTCAGCAGTGCATCCCACCCCTGGCCTCACTGATAAACCAGGATAGATGTTCATCTTCACAGATGCTGTGGGGAGAAAGCACGCACGTACGAATGAAGAGAAAAGGTAACATGCAAGAAGGTTATCTTTCAATTAAGAAAGGCAGCGATTCTTCCCATCAGGAGTCTTGCCAGGAATATCATTGCAGTGGTTGAATGAGAATAAAATCTGTTGGTGTGAGCACTGCAGAGCACCCTACCCACCCCTAGCCCCCACCCTCCTCCCTCTGCCTCCCAGAACTTTCTTCTCCTCCCAATAGAGGAAACCCACCGCATCTCAAAGTCTCCTCCCGGGGAGGGGTGTGGGGGACGCTCAGAGCCGGGCCTGGAGCCCTACCACTAAGGAGGGCAGACTTGTCCTATGCTGGGGCTGTGTCCTCCTGGGCTGCTGTGGGAAGGGTGGCTAGGGTTGTCAGATCGAGGCGGGAGGAAGGGCTGGCACACTGGGGCCACCCTCTCACACACTCCCACACCACACACATGCACACTCACACACGTGTGTGTGCTCCTTCTTTCACCTTGCCTGGGTGTCTAGCAAGGACCTTCTTTTGCTCCAAATCTCAATCCTGCTCCTTTTCCTAGTTTTTTGAAAAAATTCACTTTTCAGAGCAGTTTTAGGTTCACAGCAGAAGTGAAGGGAAGATACAGATTTCCCATATACCCCTGCCCCCACACACTCACAGCCCCCCCTTTATCAACACCCCCACTAGAGCGGTGAAAGTGTTAGTCTCTCAGTCATGTCTGACTCTTTGCAACCCCATGGACTGTTGCCCACCAGGCTCCTCTGTCCATGGGATTCTCCAGGCAAGAATACTGGAGTGGTTGCCATTTCCTTCTCCAGGGGATCTTCACACCCAGGGGTCGAACCTCAGTCTCCTACATTGCAGGCAAATTCTTTACCATCTGAACCACAGGGAAGCCCTTGAGGGGGGCCTCTTTTATAACTGATGAACCTACACTGACATGTAATCACCCAAAGCCTATAGTTTACCTCGGAGTTCACTCTTGGTGTTGGACCTTCTGTGGGTTTGGACAAACGTATAATGACTTGTGCCTATCATTGTAGAAGCATGAAGAGTATATTTGCTGCCTTAAATACCCTCTGTGCTCTGCCTATTCATCTCTGTCCCCATCCCCCAATCCCCCAGAAACTGCTCATCTTTTTGCTGTCTTCATAGTTTTGCCTTTCCCAGAATGTCACACAGTTGGAATTGTATAGTATGGAGTCTTTTCAGATTGAATTCTTTCACTTAGTAATATGCATTAAATTTCCTCCATGTCTTTTTCATGGCTTAATTGCTCATTTCTTGTTAGCACTGAACAGTATTCTGTTTTTTGGTTGTATTACAGTATATTTATCCAGTCACCTACTGAAGGATATCTGGGCTGCTTCCAAATTTTGGCAATTATGAATAAAGCTGCTATAAACTCCCATGCCCAAGGTTTTTGTGTGGACATAAGTTTTCAGCTGCTTTGAGTAAATACCAAGGACTATGATTGATTGCTGGATCGCATGGTTATGAGTATGTCTGTGCTCAGTCACTTCAGTTGTGTCCGACTCTTTGCGACCCTATGGACCATAGCTCACCAGGCCCCACTGTCCACGGGGTTTTTCAGGCAAGAATACTGGAGTGGCTTGCCATTTCTTGCTCCAGGGGATCTTCCTGACTGAGGGATCGAACCCTTGTCTCTCACGTCTCCTGCATTAGCAGGCGGGTTGTTTACCAGCAGTGCCACCTGCTCTGTTTCACAGTGGCTGCACCACATTGCATTCCCACCAGCAGAGAATAAGACTCGCTGCTGCCCCACAGCCTCACCAGTGTTTGGTGGTGTGGGTGTCCTGGATTTTGGCCGTTCTCCTAAGCTTGTGGAGGTGTCTCATTGTTGTTCTGAGTTTGCATTTCCCTGATGACATGAGACGTGGAGCATCTTCGTCATGTGCTTGCTCACCATGTGTATCTTCTGTAATGAGGCGTTTCCCCTGATTTTTCAGCTCACCCCACATAGGCCAGCACCTGCACTCACCACCAGGTGTCTTTACCCTGCAGCGGGTGGAGTGGGTCCAGTCCCGGCTCCACCAACTTCTGGGTGTGCACCCAGGGTTCTCCTCTTCCATTGGGGTCCAGCCAGCCTGCCCATTCAGTCTGGATGTCTGCAGTCCCCAGGCTCTAGCTCCTCCCCACCTTGATTGGGAGGGTCGCTGAGTGTGGCCACCATGTTCCAGCACACATACTCATAACCATATGATCCAGCAATCAATTGCAGTCCTTGGTATTTACTCAGAGGAGTTGAAAACTTATGGGCATGAGAATTTATAGCAGTCTTATTCATAATTGCCAAAATTTGGAAGCAGCCAAGATATCCTTCAGTAGGTGACTGGATAAATACACTGTGATACAACCAAAGAACAGAATACTATTTAGTGCTAAAAAGAAATGAGCAATTAAGCCGTGATGTTCCAGCACACCATGTTCCACACACAGACTCAGGTCTCTGAGTGTGGCCACCATGTTCCACAACCCCTGCATAGCACTGACCCGCAGTGTGGGCAGGTACCACTCCATCACCCATCCTGCTGTCAGGATGTCCAGTCACTTACATCTCTACCCAGCTTGACTGAGGGTCCAGAGCCCGGCTTGCTTGTCCATAGGCTACAGTGTCAGCAAAGAGAAGGGCACAAAAATGCTGTTGTCTTATTGGCAGATGTCAGAAGACAAGCATGCCTGGTGGGTGCAGGGGGCCCATCCACCCTGTGGGCCCACCTCCGAGGAACAGGGTGGAGGGAAGAAGCCTGGGATCCTGGACACTTGGCCCGTTTGCCTGGCACCTCCACTGGCTGCCGTCACTGCCAGCTGCCCAGAGACTGAGGTGTGGCAGAGGTGGGGGCAGGGTCTCCTCTGGGGGCTTGTGCAGGGCAGGATGGAATGGGGGTCCTTGCTGCTCCCCAGCCAAGCCTCAGTGAGGGGGGGATGGAGAGCTACCCCTGCAGGGAGCTGGGGGCTCCGGATGCCTCTCTTCTGAGTTTGGAAGAGGGCAGTTCTCCCTGGAGGAGGGGGGTGTCTGTGTCTGAGCACGTGGCCTTCATTTCTGAGCAGCATAAGTGTCTCCAGTCAGGAGGGGGCGGGGCTTGAACCCAGAAGGGCCTGACCCTGAAAACAGCATCTGGGGCAGCCTGGTCAGGGGTGGGGGGCCTGGGGGTCTCCTGCTGCTGCTGCTGCTAAGTCGCTTCAGTTGTGTCCGACTCTGTGCGACCCCATAGACAGCAGCCCACTAGGCTCCTCTATCCCTGGAATTCTCCAGGCAAGAATATTGGAGTGGGTTGCCATTTCCTTCTCCAATGCATGCATGCATGCTAGTCGCTTCAGTCGTGTCCGACTCTGTGCGACCCCATAGATGGCAGCCCACCAGGATCCTCCGTCCATAGGATTCTCTAGGCAAGAATACTGGAGTGGGTTGCCATTTCCTTCTCCAGGGGGCCTCCTACCTAAGGGAATTTGCTCATTTTCTGCCTCTCTATTGTGATCAAATGTAGCAGGAGATATATTTTCACTTCTATAGCCTTCAGTGGTAGAAATACGAACTTTCAGCCCAGGTGACAGGGTTACTGAGCTGCTATGTGGTCTTAAGTCAGTTATTTAACCTCTCTGAGCCGGGGATAATAACACTCATCCCTAAGTCTGTTAGCGATCAGATAAGTTAATGTCGGTGAAGGCAGGGTGTCAGTAACGTGAGTTGTTTCTTGTTTAGGACTGAACACTGGGCTAGATTTCCCACCTGGTCCCAGATGCACATGGAGAATAGGAGATAATGCTGGATGCAGGGTTCCCTGTGGATGGTCGGGCCCCACTCTGCATGATGCAAAGACTTAGGTTCTTTGGGGATGAAATATAGGCTTCCCTGCTGGCTCAGATGATAAAGAATCTGCCTGTAATGCAGGAGACCTGGGTTCCATCCCTGGGTTGGGAAGATCCCCTGGAGAAGGGAAATGGCTACCCACTCCAGTGTTCTTGCCTGGAGAATTCTATGGACAGAGGAGCCTATAGTCCATTGGGTCGCAAACAGTCAGACACGGCTGAGTGACTGACACTTTCATTTGCCTGTGCAGAGGGCAGGGCATGGATCCCAGGGGCTGGGGGAGCGCTCATTCCTTCTGGATGTTCCGGGGGAAAGGACCTGGGTCCTGGGTGGACATAAAGTGGGAAGTTCATCTCTCTCCTGCCGTGGTTGCTGCAGATGAGCTCAGAAATCATCATCTCGTTTTGCCCGAGCAAAGAAAGCAGGCATTGTGTGCTGTTCATATATCGATTGACTCATCAAATGATCTGCCTCAGCTGCCTGCATTTGTTTACAGGGTGAAAATTAATGCCACAGATGTTTACTGTATAATAGGATTTGAAATCTGTTTCAGGGACGGGGGGTTGGGAGGGGAGCGACCGTTGAAACCATTGGGCCAAGAATGAGAAAAACACTTTTGCATAAAGGAGGATTTGGTTCACTAAGTAACACATGGTGCTTACTGTCAAATGCTAACAAGAAACATGGGTCTTCTCTGCCTTTTGGCCAGTGTTGGCTCGTACCTCCGTCTCCTTGGCTTTCTTCTGCTCTGTGCTGTGATGTGGCACCTTCTCAAGTGTTTTCATTACTGGGAGAGCCTCTTGTGAAAGGGAGCACCCACCCTAATTATTCATCATTAGCACCGAGGCAGGCCTGGTTCCACCTGCTCCCGTTCTGCTCATCCCCTGTTCACAACAAGTGGTGGGCAGTCTGACTGCCAAGCAAGCCTGTCTGGATCTTGGATGGTGGGGAGGGTCCATCCTGATGACTCCCCTCTGGACTCAGGCCGCGTCCCTGCTGTCTGTTGCTTGGAGCCAGATCTCTGGGTGTTACTGTCCTCTATGATGTGAGCTCCATTTTCTTGCCAGAGCCTCTAAGCCCTGCAACTTAGAAAGCACGGAGGCATCACCAATTCCTGACGTGTCCAAGGGATGTTCTCAGGGGTCAGGGCAGAGGGGGGGGTCCCTGTGCTTTTAAGGGGAGTCTCCGCCACTTCCTCCTCAGACTTTCAGGAGGGTCTCCCAGTGGGAAGGTCCTGGGACCACTGGTGTGATGTCCGGTGACCACCCAGAGGCCCTGGAGGGAGCTTCCTTCCTGGGAACTTTTCCTTCAAAGTGCACACACTTCATTTGTAAATTTTGCTTCCCTTATGTTCTCTTCAACCATCTCTGATTGGATTCACCGCAGATTAACATTTTCCATTATACGTTCTAATGTGTTTTTTTTAAACCAAATCTCCCTTCACAGATTGCTGTCTTTATAATATAGGAATTATTTCTCAGTCACTTTAAAAGTCCTGCTTCATTAGCTTGGTGACTGTTTGGTAATTTGCAAAGTCACTTTCACAAGTTTTTAATACTGCCTGGTTGAAAATCACAGCCGTAAATGTATTAGATCTTAATAGTGTTATGATTTTGTCTGAAGTGAAAAAAAATTAGAATCAGTAATTAGCTCTGACCTCAACACAAGCCTGCACTGGGCAGGAGACATGCCGATTACAGAGTCAAAGCGCCTGGTGTTTAAAGAATCTTCCGGTGAGGCCATGCTTTGTCTCAGCAGCGATGAGACCCTGACACCTTTCTCCTTTTCCCCTTTCTCCTTATCATGGCTTAAAGCTCTTCCTTTTGTGGAAAGCATCTCCTTTCTAGACAGGGCCCTCAGGGGAAACACATAGGGCAGGTGTGATTTCTACCCATCTGCAAATGGACACTTTGAAGCTCCCAAATTCAGGTTTCCACTCCAGTTCTATTTTTTTTTTTTTTTTTGGCCACTCTGATTGGCTTGAAGGATCTTAGTTCCCCTACCAGGGGTTGAACCCACGCTCCCTGCAGTGAAAATGCAGAGTCCTAACCACTGGACCACCAGGGAATTTCCCAGTACTATTTTCATTTTAAAGATTTCTTTTATTTATTTATTTATTTTGACGTGGGCCATTTTTAAAGTCTTTATTGAATTTGTTACAATATTGCTTCTGGTTTTTTTCATTAAAATTTTTTTAAGTTGGAGGATAATTGTTTTACAATGCAGTGTTGGTTTCTGCCACACAACAACATGAATCAACCAGAAGTACGCATATGTCCCCTCCCTCTTGAACCTCCTTCCCATTCCCCACCCCGTCCCACCCCCTCTAGATTGTTACAGAGCCCTGGATTCTGTTGGGTTTTTTTTATGTTCTGGTTTTTCAGTCGTGAGGCACATGGGATCTTAACTCCGTGATTAGGGATCGAACCCACACCACCTGCAGTGGAAGGAGTCCTGATCATTGGACTGCTAGAGAAGTCCCCAGGTCTATCTTTTGACAGAAGATGCTGCCCATTGGGAAGATGTGTCTGGAGGTTTTCATTGGATATTATTGTTTTTGACAATGCTAACTTTCCCCCTCTTTCTGTGTTGAGGCTGCCTCTGAGTTGTACAGGGCATAGGGGAAAGTTGAAAAGGGCAGTGATGTCTCGTCCCTGCTCTGAGGTTTCCAGGCCCCCAGGGGGACAGGGGTGCTCCACGCCTGGGTGGCTGTTCCTTCCACTCAACTCCCAGCAGCATCTCTGCCTCCTCGGAGGCCTCTCAGTCTCCTCCCAGCTGCAGAGCCCGATACTGACTCCCTCTCAGGGGAGAGGCTGGGTGGGCTCCAGAGAACCCGGGAGCCTCACGCCGCTTTGTCATGTTCCATTTGCCCTGATTAATTTAGCATCTGAATGAGCCAGAGGGAGGGGTGCTCCCCTCTAACCTCTTACAGATGTTTCAGGCCAAGGTTTTTCTGGCAAAATCGATTCTGACATTTTGATAAGAACTCATTCGCCGAGTTCTGTATTTTGAATCTTTGACTCTAAGCTGTTCTGAAAACCAGCTGTGAACCTAAATCTTGTTTGTGAAATCTGCATACTGTATCAGCAGCAGACACGGCAAGCACCTCGGGGTCATTACATAGACACTGGAAGCAAGTTGGGTGAATGCGGCGGGATTGAATCGCAGTGGTTCATCAGACTTCTGCCGGGCAAGGCACCGTGAGAGACGTATAATAAATGTCTTGAACCCGCTCCAGTCTCTTGCAGTGTTTGGAATGAAAAAAAGTAGACCTTTCATGGAAATAATTTTGTATTCATGAAAAAAAGAAACAAAATCTCCACTACTTAGGAAGCTTGGCTGCAGTGTGGAACCCAATATCTACATCGGGAGCAGCAACCTTTGTCACTGGTAGAAGAAAAAAAAGGAAAGACTGGATTGGAAGCCTCTTAGGCCCCTGTTGGAAAGGCACACACCTCTGCCCAACTCCAGAGTCCCATTTACAAGGTCATTTTAGCAGGAGGGAGATAAGGAGAAGGTGACAGACCCCCAGCCCATCGTGAGTGAGGTGTGTCCCTCCCTCCAATGAAGCTGACCCTCTGAAGAAGTGATATCAACCAGAGGAGAGGAGCCAGGTGTGTGAGAAGAAAGGGCTTGGACCAGGAAAGGAGGGAAGGGGTGGGAGAGTGATTAGAACTCTGCCTTCTCTTCCTCTCAGTGGACCATTCATGTGAGATGTGCGGTGGGCAGGACTGGAGCCCCCTGCTTCCCCCACTGGCCCCCTGCATGAGGACATGGCAGGTTCCTGGGCCTGGGCTCCCCGACCCTCTTCTTCTTCCCTCAGAGGTAAAACCCGTGGTACACCTGGAGAATCGGTGCAGGGCCCTCAGATGATACCCGTGGCACACCTGGAGAGTCGGTGTAGGGTCCTCAGGTGATAACCGTGGTACACCTGGAGAGTCGGTGTAGGGTCCTCAGGTGATACCCGTGGTACACCTGGAGAGTCAGTGTAGGGCCCTCAGAGTGAGAGGAAGTCATTCTGGGTCTTGGGAGCATTTCTTGGATGACCTGCCTGTGCTGTCAGAAGGGAGAAGGTAGGTCATAGACCCTAAATGGTGGGGGTGGTGACCTGGAACAAGACTGAAGGCTGTCACCATCCTTCCCTGGCCTCCTAGGTGGTCCTGGAGGCAGCAGATCCCTTCTGGAGCACCTGGTGTCCCAGACACACCAGGAAGTGCCAGGCTAGAAATCAGCCAGAGTGCTGGGGATTCTGACCACCTGCCGGGGAGTCCTGGTTTCCTCTGCAGCATCACTGTGCAGAGTTAGGTCAGACTCCTGGGAGATGCTTTGAAAGATTTTTATAAGAGAGATCAGTGAAAAATGCAAGTGATCCCTGGGCCCACTCACTAATATAATTTGTGGGTGTCCTTTTCTGGAGTCAAGTCAGAATGAATAGAACCCACAGAGTAACCCCCACCTAAGGCTTCTCTTTGTAGCTGCTGGGGTTTCAGAGCCTGGTGCACCCCAGGTCCAGACCACATGTCTCCTGTGTCCAGTTTTCCCTGCTTGTGCCTTCGAGTGGGTGACAACATTTCTCCATTCACTTCTCTGTCACTTAGCTCCACAGGTACTGGACACCTCTTCCAGGTCCAGCTCTGTGCCCAGAAGGAGACATAATGAACAAGAGATTGTCTCTGTATTGAAGGAGCTCAGAGTCTAGTGGAGGAAGGAGACACATGGATATCTAGACATAACGTGGCATAGGAAGGATGTTTATGAAAATACACATGTGAGAGCAGACAGAAAGATCCCGAGCAGGCTTTTGAGGACCAGGGAGGGCATCTGCACAGGGAGGGGACACCCGAACTGAATTCCCTTCCAAATGAGCTCCCTGGGACCTAAACTATTTCTTCAGGTGTACTGCAGGTGTTACAGGGTACTGATCTTGTTTGCAAGAGGCTGAAGAAGCCTTATGGCAAATATAAAATAGTGTAAGGTGTTTTGTCACAAGCTGCCTACAGCTTTGTTCAGCCTGGCCAGGCTTTCTCATACCAAGACCTAGACAATTACAGAAGCATGGACACCAATTGTCACTTCTATCCTTTGGACAGTTCTTGGTCAATGTGTAATATTATGGCAAGCAGATCATTTACAGTTTCAGGTTATCTGAACCAGGTCCTACTGTCAACACTTTAGACAATATTTCCTTTATTGCTGGTGCTACTCTTTACAATAAGACCACCACCATTTACTAGGTTTTCTGTTATCACCAGCAGCTTATGACCAGCAGGAACTATTTTAAGGCTAAAATTCTCAATCACCTTACTTGTCTCTGAGAAAATCATCAATTAGAAAGAATTCTTACACAGAAAAAAAGTATTTGCTAAAAATTAGCACATGTTAATGATAAAAGCTTTCAGCAGATTAGGGTAGAACTTAGTGTGATGAAAGGTAACAGTAACTGTCAAAAATTCATAGTGTGGGAAAATGCAAATTGAAACCACAGTGAGATACATAACACTCAGTCAACCAGTTAAGATGTAAAAAGACTGAGAACACCAACGTTGACAAATCTGATGATCATGGAAAGTCTCATACATTATTGGTAGGGAATCAAATGGTATGACCACTTTGGAAAAATACATGGCAGATTCTTTTTAAATTTTTGTAAAATTTAGTTTTTAATTGGAGTACAATCTCTGCTGTACAATGAAGTGAGTCAGTTGTATGTATTCATATATCTCCTCTCTCTTGGATCTCCCTCCCACCCCTACATCCCACCCTTCTAGGTCATCACAGAGCACCAAGCTGAGCTCCCTGTGCTATACAGCACCTTCCCACTAGCTATCTGTTTTACTCATGGTAGTGTATATATGTCAGTACTAATTTCCCAGTTTGTCCCACCCTCTCCTTCCCCTGCTGTGTCCATGAGTCCATTCTTTACATCTGAGTCTCTATTCCTGCTCTGCAAATAGGTTCATCAGTACCATTTTCTAGATCCCATATATATGTATTATTATATGATATTTGTTTTTCTCTTTCTGACTTACTTCATTCTGTATAACAGACTCTAGTTTCATCCACCTAACTAGAAGTGACTCAAATTCATTCCTTTTTATGGCCGAGTAATATTCCATTGTATGTATGTACCACATCTTCTTTATCCATTCATCTGTTGATGGACATTTAGGTTGCTTCCATGTCCTAGCTATTGTAAATAGTCCTGCAATGAACATTGGGGTATTAAGCATCTTTTTATGTATTTGTGGGCCATCTGTATCTTTGGAGATATGTCTGTTTAGGACTTCTGTGTGGCAAGTTATTATTAACAAAACTAAATACGTATCTACTGTATGAATCAGCAATCTCTCTCTTGGACATTTACCAAGAGAAATGAAACTATACGCTCATAAAAACACAAGAATGTTCTTGGCAGCTTTATTCATAAAAATGGGAGGCAACTCAGGTGTCCACCAAAAGATGAATGGATGCAAAGATATACAGTCATACAGTCATGCTAAATAGATACTGTTCAGCAATAAAAAGGGAGAATTTACTGATACATGCCACAACATGGGTGAAGCTCAAAAACATCATGCTGGGTGAAAGAAACCAGACACAAAAGAGTGCATATTATATATGCCATTTACATGAACCCTTAGATGAGGCAAAACTAATGTATGATGACAAAAGATCTTAACAGTAGTTGCCTCTACTGTGGATAATGGTGTCTGCAGTTTACTGGGAAAGGACATGAGACAACTGTCTTGAATTATAAGAATGTCTTATACTGTACAGAAGTTTGAGTTTCACAGATATGTGCATTTGTCAAAATACATCCCATGATATATTTGAGATCCATGCATTTATGTTATTCTCCGTAAATTTTACTTAAAAAATCCCCTACAAACCAATATTGAACTCTAGTTAATGATATGCCAGCAGAAGTTTAGTCATCTCTGCAATTTACTTTGAAATGCATCAGAAAATAAAATGGATTGATGTATGCATAGAAGGATGGATAATTATAAGACCAAGCAAATATATCAAAATGTTCATTGTAGGATCTAGGCGGTGGGAACAAGGGTTTTCTCTGAAAAATTCCAGCTTTTCTGTATGTTTGATAGTTTTCATAATAAATGTTGGAAGGAAACTAAGCAATATATCTTTCATGGATTCATATATATCTGGTAAAACTAGATTAAAATTTTTTGAGGAAATTATAAACAGAAATCAAGATAGTGGTTATCTCTCTGCTTGGGCTTTTGATCCCAAAGAAATGCCCACAGCGACTCTATGTGAAATGTTCTCGTTTCTAAGTTGGGTGGGTTAATGGGTCTTTTCTTTAAACTCTGTAATTTACGTGTGCAGAGTATATGTCCTACTATGTGTTCAAGTATTACACAAATATTAAAGAATCTATAAGATTCTGGAGAAAGTTTTTAAAGGAAATGACTAGGCCACTTAGTTTTAAATAGACTTTGCATAGTTTGGGTCCAAGAAGGGCTGCTCTTCATCCCCAGTGTGTGCTGGAGCTCAGGGGAGGAAACCAGTAGGGATCCAGCCTGGGGTAAAATGGTGACGCTCCCATGACTCAGAAAAGTGGATCTTCAAACACTTTTTAAAATTTAATTAAAAAATTTTTTTTGCCTATGCCATGGGGCATGCAGGATCTTAGTTCCCTGAACAGAGATTGAACCTGCACTCCTTGTGGTGGAAGGGTGGAGTCTTAACCACTGGACCACCAGGGAAGTCCCTGGCTCTTCAAACTTTGACTTTAGTTGCAAAAGTTCAAAGTGATGGCTGTTTTCCATATGCTTATTTTAAAATGTATGTAGAAAACCACATAAACTAATATATCTAGAATTCAAACTCTGGTAATTCAAACCTCAAATCCAATAATAACCTTCCTTCTTCATGCTCTGCAAATGACCTCACTTCCTGCTTCTCCAACCAAAATGGAAGATATGAAACTAGAGTCCTCAACTACACCCCCAGCTACCAACTTCCCCATTGGTTCCCCTTAGAAATCTCAGAGAGGGGTCTATCTGTTCTTCATCTACCTGAGCTCTGCTCCCCTCATCATCATCTCCCTCCATCACTGGATAAATGTACGTGGCTGCCTGGTGGCTCAGCAGTAAATAATCCACATGCAATGCAGGAGCTGCAGGAGACCTGGGTTCGATCCCTAGGTTGGGAAAATCCCCTGAAGGAGGATATGGCAACCCAGTCCAGTATTCTTGCCTGGAGAATCCCACGGACAGAGGAGCCTGGTGCTTTACACCCATGGGGTCACAAAGAATCAGACACGACTGAAGCGACTAAGCACAAGCAATGCTGGCCTCACCTTGCTGTGCTTACCACACAGTGTTGTTGACTGAAGATTAAATGACAGTATCTCTCAAGTGCTTAGAAGGGGGCTTCACACACCATGCAAGTTCAGTAAACATTCAGTTCAGTTCAGTTCAGTTCAGTTGCCCAGTCGTGTCCAATTCTTTGCAACCTCATGGACTGCAGCACGCCAGGCTTCCCTGTCCATCACCAACTCCTGGAACTTGCTCAAACTCATGTCCATCGAGTCGGTGATGCCATCCAATCATCTCATCCTCTGTTGTCCCCTTCTCCTCCTGCCCTCAATCTTTCCCAGCATCAGGATCTTTTCTAACCAGTCAGTTCTTCACATCAGGTAGCCAAAGTATTGGAACTTCAGCTTTAGCATCAGTCCTTCCAGTGAATATTCAGGATATTGATTTCCTTTAGGATGGACTGGTTGGATCTCCTTGCAGTCCAAGGGACTCTCAAGAGTCTTCTCCAACACCACAGTTCAAAAGCATCAATTCTTTGGTGCTCCGCTTTCTTTATAGTCCAACTCTCTCATCCATACGTGACTACCAGAAAAACCATAGCTCTGACTTCAGTTCAGTTCAGTCGCTTAGTCGTGTCCGACTCTTTGCCACCCCATGAATTGCAGCACGCCAGGCCTCCCTGTCCATCACCAACTCCTGGAGTCCACCCAAACCCATGTCCATCGAGTCGGCGATGCCATCCAACCATCTCACCCTCTGTCGTCCCCTTCTCCTCCTGCCCCCAATCCTTCCCAGCATTAGGGTCTTTTCCAATGAGTCAACTTTCGCATGAGGTGGCCAAAGTATTGGAGTTTCAGCTTCAACATCAGTCCTTCCAATGAACACCCAGGATTGATCTCTTTTAGGATGGATTGAATGGATCTCCTTACAGTCCAAGGGACTCTCAAAAGTCTTCTCCAACACCACAGTTCAAAAGCATCAATTCTGCGGCACTCAGCCTTCTTCACCGTCCAACACTTACATCCATACATGACCACTGGAAAAACCATAGCCTTGACTAGACGGACTTTTGTTGGCAAAGTAATGTCTCTGCTTTTAAATATGCTATCTAGGTTGGCCATAACCTTTCTTCCAAGGAGTAAGTGTCTTTTAATTTCATTGCTGCAATCACCATCAGCATAGACGAATCTTTTTTGGCAAAGTTGTGTAGCTGCTTTTTGATATATGCTGTCTAGTTTGGTCATAGCTTTTCTTCCAAGGAGCAAGTGTCTTTTAATTTCATGGCTGCAGTCACCATCTGCAGTGATTTTGGAGCCCCCCAAAATAAAGTCTGTCACTGTTTCCATTGTTTCCCCATCTATTTGCTGTGAAGTGATGGGACCAGATGCCATGATCTTAGTTTTCTGAATGTTGAGTTTTAAGCCAGATTTTTCACTCTCCTTTTCCACTTTCATCAAGAGGCTCTTTAGTTCTTCTTCACTTTCTGCCATAAGGCTGGTGTCATCTGCATATCTGAGGTTATTGATATTTCTCCCTGCAATCTTGATTCCAGCTTGTGCTTCATCCAGCCCGGCATTTCTCATGATTACTCTGCATGTACGTTAAATAAGCAGGATGACATTTTACAGCCTTGATGTTCTTCTTTCCCAATTTGGAACCAGTCCGTTGTTCCATGTCTGGTTCTAACTGTTGCTTCTTGACCTGCATACAGGTATCTCAGAAGGCAGGTAGTGTGGTCTGGTATTCCCATCTCTTTCAGAATTTCCCACACTTTGTTGTGATCCACCCAGTCAAAGGCTTCAGCGTAGTCAGTAAAGCAGATGTTTTTCTGGAATTCTCTTGCTTTTTCTATGATACAACAGATGTTGACAATTTGATCTCTGGTTCCTCTGCCTTTTCTAAATCCAGCTTGATCATCTGTAAGTTCTTGGTTTACGTACTTTTGAAGCCTAGCTTGGAGAATTTTGAACATTCCTTTGCTAGTGTGTGAGATGAGTGCAATTGTGTGGTAGTTTGAACATTCTTTGGCATTGCTTTTATTTGGGATTGGAATGAAAACTGACCTTTTCCAGTCCTGTGGCCATTGCTGAATTTTACAAGTTTGCTGGCATATTGAGTGCACCACTTTAACAGCATCATCTTTAGGATTTGAAATAGCTCAGCTGGGATTTCATCACCTCCACTAGCATTATGACTCGACTCTACCCATTATACCTCCTTTATATATCTTTCTGTAAAATGTCTTTGTAATCTGCCTCCCCTCTGCCCCTCATCCGAATGTTTTGACATGGCCTCCCACTGGCTGTTGCTACCTTGTCACCTGGCTTCAAAAGTCTCCCACCGACACATTCCCCATCACCAAACCCATCATTTCTTTGTCCTCACCCTCTGCAGAGCTCAGCAGCTGCTTCTTCAGGCAGGCTCCTCTGTGGCACCACGCTCTCTGGCTTCCCTTCTGACACTCTGACTGCTTTCTCTCTTATCTTTGTGAGCGAGCTCCTATCCCTAAGCCTATCCTTTGAATGTCTGTGGCCCTCAGGATGTGTCCCAAGGCAGTCCGTTTCCTTCCTTGAAAAAAGTTTCTCTTGGGAAGTGTCATTAGTTTTACAGCTTTCATTTTAATGATGACACTGAAGATTGAGGGCAGGAGGAGAAGAGAGTTACAGAGGATGAGACAGTTGGATGGCATCATTGACTCAATGGACATGAGTCTGAGTAAAATCTGGGAGATGGTGAAGGACAGGGAAGCCTGGTGTGCTGCAGTCCATGGAGGTGCAAAGAGTCGGACACGATTTAGTGATTGAACAACAACAACCAGATATCTATTGACAGCCTAAATAGCCCTCCTGGTTTCAGAACTAGAACCCTGGACAGGGACACCTGCACTTAGACACCCCCCTCCCCCTCCACCACGTGCTCCCCTCTTGAGCTCTTTACTGCAGAGCTCTCTCCACCTGAGTTCTCCTGCTTCTCAACTCCCACACCTGATCCATCACCCTTGTGTCCACTCTCCCTCCTAAACACCTAAAACTAGATTCCTTCTCTCTGCCATCATTGCACCTGTCCTAGACCTGGCTTCCATCATCTCCCTTCCAGCTGCTGCAAAGTCTCTCCCCCAGGGTCCCTCTCTTGCCCTCCTTCAATTCATTCTCTCTTCAGAGACCAGCATTGTTTTCCTAATGCCCCCCCCCCCCTTTTTGACTGAACTGTTCGGTTTGTGGGATTTTAGTTCCCTGACCAGGGATGAACCCCAGCCCTCGGTGGTGAAAGTGCTGAGTCCTAACTGCTAGGCCACCAGGGAGTGCATGCTAAATTGCTTCAGTCGTGTCTGACTCTTTTTGAGCTGATGGACTGTAGCCTGCCAGGCTCCTCCGTCCATGGAGTTTTCCAGGCAAGAATACTTGAGTGGGTTGCCATGCCCTCCTCCAGGGGATCTTCCTGACCCAGGGATTGAACCTGTGTCTCTTGCATGCCCTGCACTGAGAGGTGGGTTCTCTATCACTAGCACCACCTGTTGTTCAGTCACTAAGTCATGTCCTACCCTTTGCCACCCCAGGACTGCAGCACGCCAGGTTTCCCTGTCCTTCACTATCTCCTGGAGTTTGCTCAAACTCATGTCCATAGAGTCAGTGATGCCATCCAATCATCCAACCAGCATTCCCATGATGCACCACCAAGGAAGCCCTAGTTCACCCTCTAAATCTCCATTTTTATTATGTCATTTCCTACCTAACACATGAGAGTACCTTTCCACTGCTCATTCATGAGATCCAACCTCCTGAATTTGATTCACAAGGTGTTGCCTAATCTGGCCCCAGGCTGCCCTTCCCCCATCCTCCTTTCCATCTTTCAGGTCTTCTAAGTGCTGTGTGCTCTCTTCTTGCTGGCTTTGACATCTTGTTCTCACTTCTTGTGACATGTCTCCCCCACCAGATCTCTTGGATAACTCCCAGCATCCATTAGTGCTCAGCTGTCACTTCCCCCAGGAAGCCTTCTCTGGTCTTTCTCCTCACTCATGCATCATTCACGAGCATTTCCTTTGCTGAGGATGGAGGACCCAAGAAGAGTGGCAAGCTCTTACCTTCACAGAGCTGACCTCTATTGAAGGAAAGATAGTAAGTGAATAAATGATTAATATGATAGGTTCCAGTGGCGACAATGGCAATGAAGACAGAACGAGGTGATGCAATACAGTTTACACGTGTTTCTGTGTTGGAAATATTGAATACCTGCTCCTGGTGGCCTTTGAACTTCTATCTGATGTAACTTGAAAAACCAGCTGTGCAAGGATCAGAGGAAAGGACAGCCCAGGCAGAAGGAACACCTCAAAAGACCTCAAAGTCGGGGGGGGGGCGGTGTGGTTCTTGATATGTTTGAGAAATGGAGAGAAAACCAGAGTTCTGGAGTACAGCAAGCCCCAGGGAGAGAAGTAAGATATCTGGTTTCCTGATTGTCAGGGGCAGGATCACATACTTCCTCAAGGGTCACACTAAGGAGTTAATTTAATTTTTAGTACATTGGAGGGTTTTAACCAAGGTGGGGTGATAAAATCTGATTTAGGTTTTCTAAAATACAGTAGCTTTATTGAGATAATTCATATGTACAGTGCAGTTCACCCATTTACAATGTACATCTTAGTGATTTTTAAAGTATATTCACAGAGTTGCACAAACATCGCTACTGTTGATTTTAGAACCACAATCAATTTTCATCATGACCATGAATCTACTTTTTCTCCCTACAGATTTGCTTGTTCTAGACATTTCACATCAATGGAATCATGTAACACACAGTCCCTTGGGACCAGCCTCTTTCACTTAGTGTGCTGTTTAACTCGTGTTGTAGTATGTCTCAGTACTTCATTCGTTTTTATGGCTGAATAATGGCCCACTGTAGGGACAGGCCACAGTTGATTTATCTGTTTATCAGTTGATGGACTTTTGGGTTGTTTCCACTTTTTGGTTCTGTGAACATTCATGTACAAGTTTGTCCAGGGACATATGTTTTCAGTTCCCTTTGGCGTATGTGTGGGAGTGGAACTGCTGGGTCACAGGGTGACCCTGCATTCAGTCTTCTGAGGAGCTGCTGGGCTGCTTTCCAAAGTGACTGCACCATTTTGTTTTCACACCAGAGATTTTGTTTTAAAGATTTATAAGTTATGGTTCTCTTCTGCTATAGAGGGTGAATTTTGGGAAGCAAGACACTTGCTAGGAGGCCGGGGCATGACTCCCAGGAGAGGAGGGGCTGTACCGCACAGGAGAAGAGGGGCTGTACCGCACAGGAGAGGAGGGGCTGTACCGCACAGGTGAAGAGGGGCTGTATTGCACAGGAGAGGAGGGGCTGTACTGCACAGGAGAAGAGAGGCTGTACCGCACAGGCTGGAGGGAGGAGTATGGAGGAGTGTATCGTGGAGACAAGCCAGAGCTCCCAGGGGACTGGATATACAGTGGGAGAAAGAGACGTTGGGAAGGCTTTCCACAGGAGGAATGGAGCAGGAGGTTGTGCCATTTAGTGAGGGATGCGGAGGACTGGGATTCAGCCAAGTGCTCTCTGTAGGATAAATTAAGTTGCAGATGCCTATTAGGCATTCCAAGAAGAGATGGAAAGAAGGCGGTTGATATAGAAACATATAGGCGAGGAGGGCAGATACACTTTTGGGAGCATCAGCACACAGATATATTTAAAGTCAGAGAATGTTAATTAACCTATGGAGGGAATGAGGCAGAGAAAGGGGTCTCAGATTATAGCAATAGGGTATTCCAGCATTTTGGGGTTAAGCAGAGAAGAATTGACTAAAGGAGACTGAAAATGATATCTAGCAAGGGAATAGGAAAATCCGGATGCCATGGACAGCACCCTGGCAACAGAGGAGGGGGATGTTTTAAGAGGAGTGCAGGCATCCGTGTCACATGCTACTGAAAGTCATATCGTTTGAAGGCCAAGTGACCATAACATGTGGCCACATACATAGCAACTTCGGTGGTGCAGAAAGCATGTTGAAATGACATGAGTGGGTGACTGAGATAAAGAGGAATAAGTTGTAACAGAGAAACATCTTTTTTAAATTTTGCTGTGAAGGTTGGCAGAGAAATGGGATGGTACCTGGGTCAGAGCATGAAGTCGAGGAGGGTATTTTATAATATAGAGACACTAGAGTGTATTTAAATACCGATGGAAATAACCCACCAGAGAGGTAGAACATGGTAAGTCAGAGAAAGGAGGGTAATTGGAGAGAAGAGCCCTTGAGGAGGGGCTGGAGCAGGATGGCAGGGAGGGGCCAGGATGCCCTTCCTCCTGGGGCAGGAGAGAGGCAGAAAGAACAAGTGATGTGGGCAGGGTAGAAGATGGTTGGGGAGCATCCCTACTTTCTTAGAGAAATGTAAGCTTGAGCCTCATCTGGGCACTGGGGGCAAAAGTGATGTTGGACATTTGAGGGATGAGGACATGTGACCTTGACATCTGAGTGCAGCCAAGTGGGCTCACAGGGAAAGGAAGGAGAGAGGGGGTGATAGATTTTACCCGAGATCCGTCAGAGGAGTTGCCTAGACCATTCCCAGTAATGTGCCATTGTTGGGAAACAGAGTGGAGTTCCAGGGTTTGGTGTGCCCTTTTCCCTTCTGCTTGTCCGTCCCTTTCTCCCTCTCTCCCTCCCTTCTTTCCACTTTCTTCCCTGTCTCCTTCCCCTTCCCCTTCTCCTCTCCTCCTCTTTCTTCAAATGCAGGAAAAAGAGTGAGGTGGACAGTGTGTCTAGGAGGAAATATAGCAACACACCCTAATCCAGGTGAGGAAAGCAGTGAGGCCCCGAAGACAGCGATGGAGAGTGAAGTTGGGTCTTCCTTAACCCAAGAAGTGCTGGGTACCCGTCCTCACACAAGAGAGCTGGAGGCACAGGAGATGCTGGTCAGAGAAGGAAGGTTTGCAATAGTAGCTTCAGAGGTGTCTGGAGGAGTGGGTGGCCACCAGTGGAGTGGAGGGAAGCAGGTTGAGGAGCTGAGGGTTGAGGGAGGGATGGGTCATCACAGAGACGTTGAGATCACCCAGAAAGATGGGAGACACAGGACTGGAGAGGATGCCAATGATCCAGGCATAACAGACCAGAGCGGGGTGGGGAGGGTGTGGCCAGGAGACCTGCAAGGGCGGCAGTGGGGAGGGAGGGACCGCCATGACCAGCGTTAAAGCAACTGGGACTTGGGGGAGAAAGCAGGAAAAACTATTTTGGGGACTGCTAATTGGGAACAAGGAAGGCACCAGCTTCATGTTTAGAATCTGAGATACCTGGGGTGTGAGAGAAAAGGTAGCATCTGGGAAGGCCACGGAAGGACAGGGTCCTGGGGTAAGAGTGGACCTGGAAACAGATTGACGGCATTGGTATGACTACCCTCCCCTAGACTTTATTAAATAGTTCCTTATTTGGCTGTGATGGGTCTTAGTTGTGGCACACAAACTCTTAGCTGCAACATGTAGGATCTTGTTCTCCAACCTGGAATTGAACCTGATTCACTGGGAGTGCAGAGTCTTAGCCACTAGACCACCAGGGAAGTCCTTGGATGTTCTGTTTCATAGGGAATGTATCTTGATTGTTCTCCAGCTTCTAGCACAGGGCCTGGCACCTTTGAAGCCAGCGCTCAGTCGCATCTGACTCTTTCCGTCCCCATGGACTATAGCTTGCCAGGCTCCTCTGTCCATGGAACTTTCCAAGAGAGCATACTGGAGCAAGTTCCCATTTCCTCCTCCAAGGGATCTCCCCAACCGAGGATTGAACCCTCATCTCTTGCGTCTCCTGCATTGACAGGTGGAGTCTTTACAACTGTGCAGCCAAGCCCCTAGTATGGGCTAAGTGACATCTGTTGAATGAGTGCAGGAGGTGGGTGGTGGTGGTGGTTGAGACTCTTCTGGTGACGCTGTTATAGTGTGAGTCTAGGAGGGTGCAGGGTCCAGGGGGTGAAGGGCATCTCAAATCAGAGCCTTTCCCATCCCCTACTCCTTGAGCTCCTCAGCATTCTGACCCTCATGCAGAAGTCCGGGCTGTCCTGCATTTTATCTCAGACATTCTGGCAGATAACGAGGCATAAGGTATTGACCCAGAGCTCCGAGGATCCCACAGGCCCCAGCTGGCCCCATTACTAGCTATTTGGAAGTTGAGGCAGACAGATTGGATTGGGTTGTTGAAGGAGTTTGCCAGTTGGTGGTGGGAATTGAGTTGAATTTATTATCACTTTGCCAGTGGTGCTTTGCCAAATATTTATTTAATCGGAGGATTCTAGAGAAGTGCTAGGGGTTTGATGGGCAGGCGGCTGGCTGCCAGCATGGTCTATGTTTGAGCTGGCACCCCTCACGCTGCCTGGAGCTTTATTAATTCCGAAGCTGTGGAGCCGGCAACCGGGAGCAGCCAGTCTTCGGTCCTGTGCCCAGGACTGGCCCATCGGTCATGTGCTGGATTGGGCTGGAGGTCAGACCCCACAGGAAGTGCTAAAGTTATACTGTAACTTTGGAAGACAGAGAGAAATGGAAATGGACAGATTGTTTGAAAGTGAAAATTGTTAACTTGCTTTTGCAGCTTTTTGGCTAGGAAGGTCTATTTCACATCTATAAAGGATGATTAATGGAGCTAAGAGAAGAACGCTGTTTAATCGTGTGATCATGCATTTAGGGCTAAAGGGGCCGGTGATTTCTGTGATCACTGGATTACCAAGAGACATGACACAGACAAGCACTTCTGCCTTCCCTGTCAATGGTAAAAAATCTGTAATGGTACTGTTCTTCTCAGGACAGTCCTACGTTAAACTGGTTGTCCCTTGGTCCTTTTTTTCGGAGCTGTCACCTGTCTTTATGAAAAAGTATTTGGAAATGTGCTTAAATACAACATAGCTGAAAAATGTTGAAAGTATGAGAACAATAAACAGTCATGGCTGAAAAAAGATCTAGTTTTTAAAAGACAACTAAAAGTTGGACACATCACTTAAAATTGGTGAAGATTACAAAATCACCCTAGGATGGACAAAAGTTGTCAATATACAAACTATTGGTTGGAGATCCTTATTTAAAATGGATTATTGACTGTTTCATAACGTGATATCTAGGGACAAATATAGAGAATATATAATTACATCTGTTTTTGTAGCACCTAACTTTATGAGCTCTTACTCTTTGCCCCATTTCACTTGATATTTTTGAAAAGAAATGAAGCCTAGCATGCATGCCCTCACACACATACACACACACATCTTCCTCCTGCCCCAGGAATGGTGTTATTTATTCTGATGCATACTTTTCATTCCAATGTATTTTTTATATTTTTATCACATATTTATTCATTCCCTAACAATAGATAGCATTGTTTTGCACATTTGAAAACTATAACAATTGGACCATCCAGTACCCTCTCACAACATCGTTCTTAAGTTTTATCCTTTCTCATTCTCTCCACCCCCCCACCGGCCCCCTACCCCCGCCGCACCACACACACACATACACAAACCCAGTAGAGAAACACTAGCACGTTCATGTTAATGCTAGGAAATTCCATGTGGCAGTTACGTGAACTAGAAATTGTGTTTGTGCATAGATTTTCCCACTTTCCTGAAACTGAAACTGCTTGCGGGTAGACTGCATCCATCTTCAACTCACCCAATATTGTCAAATTTTTCTCCAGAGTGATCGTATTGACTTATGCTCCCAACTACTAGTATGAGAGCTCCCATCTGTCTACATTCCCATTGAAGACTTAAACAATTTTGCCAACCTGAAGATTTTGAAGTATCTCATTAGGTCTTAATTTCCATTTCCCATGCTGTCAGTGAGGTTGAGCTGCTTTTGTGTATATTAATAGCCATTTGGGTTTCTTCTTCTGTAAATTGTCCATTCATTTCCTTTGCCCATTTTTTCCCCTACTGAATTGTCTTTTTTTTAAATTGAGGTATAGCTGGAAAACAGTGTTATGTTATTAATAGCTTCAGGTGTACAACGTAGTGACTTGACATTTATATACATTACAGATTGATCACCATGCTAAGTCTAGCAACCATCTTTGCTAAAAAAAAAAAAGTTTGTACAATTATTGACCTATGTATTCATGCAGATATTCCTATGTGTGAATTACATTCCTGTGACCTATATATCTTATACCTGGATGTTCGTACCTCTTTATCCCCTTTACCTATTTGGACCAACCCCTCATCCCTTGGGCAACCACTAATCTATTCTCTGAATCCATGAGTCTGTTTGTGCTCTGTTGTGTTCATTGGTTTTGTTTTTTAGATTCCACGTATAAGAGAGAATCGTTTGCTTTTAGTAATTGATTGGTTTGTAAGGATTCTTTGTTTGATTTGTAAGGATCTTTAGTTACATATGTTACAGATGTCTCTATTTTGAGACTTAAAAAAATTATTTTTAAAATGATACTGAAGTATAACTGATTTTCAATGCTGTGTTCATTTCTGCTGCACAGCAAGGCATACAATAGTTGCTCAGTCATGTCTGACTCTTTGCGACCCCACGGACTGAAGCCTGCCAGGCTGCACTGTTCATGGAATTTTCCAGGGAAGAATACTGGAGTGGGTTGCCATTCCCTTCAGGGGATCTTCCTGACCCAGGGATTGAACCCAGGTCTCCTGCACTGTGGGCAGATTCTTTACCATCTGAGCCACCGAAGTACAGTTGATTTGCAGTGTTGTGTTCATTTTTGCTGTACAGCAAAGTGAGTAGTTATATGTATATATTATTTTTGGAGAAGGCAATGGCAACCCACTCCAGTACTCTTGCCTGGAAAATCCCATGGACAGAGGAGCCTGGTAGGCTACAGTCCACGGGGTCGCGAAGAGTCGGACACGACTGAGCGACTTCACTTTCACTTTTCACTTTCATGAATCGGAGAAGGAAATGGCAACCCACTCCAGTGTTCTTGCCTGGACAATCCCAGGGACAGGGGAGCCTGTTGGGCTGCCGTCTATGGGGTTGCCGAGAGTCGGACACGACTGATGCGACTTAGCAGCAGCAGCAGCAGCATATATTATTTTTTATATTCTTTTCCATTACTGTTTATCACAGGATGTTGAATACAGTTCCCTGTGCTCTACAGTAGGACCTTATTGTTTATCCATTCTACATTTAATAGTCTGCATCTGCTAATCCCAAACTCCCAGTTTTTCCCTCCCCCACTGCTTAGGGGTTTTGCATCTTATATTCATTAATGATACTAGCCTCTAAATTTCTTATGCTGTTCTTGTCAGGCTTGGTGTCAAGACTGTGTTAGTTTGAGATTATGGAATAATTATGCTTGGGAATAGTTTGTGTAAGATTGGAATTGTTTGTTACCTTAATATTTAATATAGTATAGTGAAAGTCGCTCAGTCATGTCCGACTCTTTGCAACCCCATGGACTATACAGTTCATGGAATTCTCCAGGCCAAAATATTGGAGTGGGTAGCCTTTCCTGTCTCCGGGGGATCTTCCCAACCCAGGGATCGAACCCAGGTCTCCCTCATTGCAGGCGGGATTCCTTGTAGAACTGTTTAAATGGTACAATCATCTGGGCCAGGTATTTTTATCTATTGCTTCACTTTTTTGGTGTTTAAGAATATTTAGATGTCTATATCTTCTTGAGACAGTTTTGATAGGTTTTTTTTTTCATGGAATTTGTCCATTTTATTTGAGTTTCTATTTATTGTCACAGGATTGTCATACATCCACTTAGTAACCTTTTAATTTTTGATGTGTCTCTGGTTATGCTCATTTCACTCCTGATAACTGTTAGCCTTTTTTCCATCAGAATTTTGTCAACAGTGTTGTTCTTTTCCAAGAACCAACTTTTTGGCTTTGTTGTTCATATCTATTTACATTTACATTTTATGTTTTCTATTTTATTAATTTCTCTTTTGTATTTATTTCCTGTTCCCTACATTGTTTGAGTTTATCTATTTTCCTTTTTCTACATGTGAAGTTGGAAGCTTGCCTCATTGATTTCTAACCTTCCCTCTTTTTGAGATGAGCATTTAAATGTATAAATTCCTCTCCACATATGTTTTAGCTGTGTCCCAGGGTTAATATGTAGTGTTTTGTTAATAATTCAGTTCTCATTATTTTGCAACTTCCATTCTATTTTATTTTTTGAGTTGTTTAAAAGTGACTTCTTTTAGGGATTTTTGTAGCATCTTTTTGCTGGCGCTACCTATGTGTGTGCTCAGTCATATGTGACCCTTTGTGACCCCATGGACTGTAGCCCACTAAGCTTGTCTGTCCATGGAACTTTCCAGGCAAGAATACTGGAGTGGGTTGCTATTTCCTTCTCCAGGGGATCTTCCTGACTCAGGGATCCAACCCACATCTCCTTCGTCTTCTGCATCGGCAGGCATATTCTTTACCACTGAGTCAGCACCTGGGAATGATCCTTAATTTAGTTTTTTATTTCTAATTTAATTAATAAATAATTGTTTGGAGAAAGCAATCTCTCTGATGCTAGTCCTTTTGAAGTTTTTGAGACCCATTATTGGTTCCAGTAATATAGGTCATGGAACATGTATTCTCCATTTGGTGGGTGCAGGGTTCTAAATGTGTCCCCAGGGTCAAGCTTGTTAAGTCATTCAAATTTCATTCATCTTTACTGACATTAATTTTTACTTGATCTACAAATGATTGAGAAAGTTGTGCTACAACTGTTCCCATTTGTAGTGGTGGATTTGTCAGTTTCTTCTTGGTCTTTCTGTCAAAGCTTTCCTTTCTTGACTGCATTACTCCTTGATAAATTTGCTTTTGACCCATTCTCCTGAAACTAGAGGAAAACACAGCTTGTTCCTTGTTCCATGTGTCCAGTGGACAGTTCAGGGAGGGCTGGAGTCACATCCATCACTTTCAGCAGCAGTGAGCTGTCAGGAGTCTGTTCAGTTGTGTTGATCTAGAAACCTGGCTGCACACATTCACCACTGCGCTTTCGTTCATGCTGTGCCTTCTGCCCATAACATCTCTGACCCCCTTTTCTCTACCCGCTGTGTACCTGGTGAACTTAATACCTTGCACGTTCTGCTCAACACTCACCTCCTATTACCATTATTTGTTTCTCCTTCTGCGTCCTCCACCACCACCTGCACGGAGCACAGGACCAACACAGACCAAGTGGTCAACACGTACTGACTGGACTGAAAAAGTTCTGCCTTCAAGGACCTCCTTCCTATGAATTATTTCCCCCCCAAATCAAATCCTTCCCTTATACACATTTTTAAATGGAGGTGAGATTCACATAATTTAAAATTAGTGCTTTTAAAGTGTGATTCAGTGGCATTGAGTGCATTCACAATGTTAGGTAACCAGATCGATCTGGTTCTAGAGCGTTTTCATGACTCAAAGTCAAACCCTGAGTGTATTAAGCAATGTCCTGGCTCATACTTCCCTCCTCACAGCTCCTGGAAGACACTCATCTGCTTTCTGTCTGTCTCTGTGGATTTGCTTACTCTGGACAGTTCATACCAGTGGAATCATACAATACGTGACCTGTTTTGTCTGGTTTCTTCCACTTAGCACCACATTTTTAAGTCATCTGTGTTGTCAAATGTATCCGAATTCCATTCCTTTTTAAGGCTGAGCATTCTGCCTTTGCATGGATTTTTGTTCATCCATTTATCTTTTGTTTATCCATTCATCTATTGATGGACATTGGGGTTGTTTCTACCCTGTTTTTTCTCTCTTCTTACTCTGCTCCTCATGCAATCCTTCCCCCCTGCCCCCCCCCGAAGATTTATTTGTTTTTGGCTGTGCCGGGTCTTTGTTGCTGCATGAGGGCTTTCTCTAGTTGTGGTGAGTGGGGGCTGCTGTCTAGTGTCAGTGGTTTCTCCTGTTACAGAGTACAGGCAATAGGATGCCCGGGCTCTGGTAGTTGCGGCATGTGGGCTTAGTTGCCCGCAGCATGTGGAATCTTCCCAGACCAGGGATCGAACTCATGTCCCCTTCATTGACTGGCAGATTCTTAACCACTAGACCACCAGGGAAGCCCCCAACCCTTTGATTTTGACTGTGATGGAAGGGGTTCCTGTTAAAGTCTGTGGAGATGGAAGCCTTCACTCCCTGCTAATTAATCCAGAAGTGCTTCTGGGGAGGTGGAGATGTGGGGAGCATCCTTATGGGGAGGATGAAGTGCCAGGCTTACATGGTCCCCATGCTTAGGGCTTCGAGGGAGTGAACAGGAACCTGCAGCCAAGTTTCTCCATGTGCCTCTCTGGTGAGGAGAACCAGTGTTGGAGCCTGTCCTTGATTTATAAGCCACTGTCTCACCAGGCTGCTGCATCCCCGCTGGCCCAATGTCTTCATCCCCACCAGGCCTTCCTGGGGGAGCTGGAGGATGCTTGTACTCAGGAGCAGGAAAGAGGGTTTCTTTCTGGGATGGTGCCTGAGAGTGGCCGGCATCCCAGGGGCTCTGTGCAGTGAGGTGTGAGGGACAGTGATGTGGACAGTGAAGCTCCCCATGGCTGGGTCTCTGCAGATTCTCTGCCTGCAGTCCCCTCAGTTGGGGACAGCCATGTGTTTAATGATCTTCTTCTGCACCAGCGGTTTTAGATGCTGTGAGCTAAAATTAGAATCCCTCCCCTGCACCCGAGGAAGGATGGGCCAACTCTGTCCATCCGTCCTGCACCAAAATGTGGCTGGTGACAGCCTTGGGGGCGGTGAGGCTCAGCATCCAGCTATGGGCTGGGGTTCCCCCAGGAGCCCCCTCAGCTGTGCTATCCTCTGAGGCCACAGCCATAGCATTTTACTGCTCCCCTGTCCTCTTGTGGGTCTGCGTTTGAACCCCAGTCCTCTGCTCCCTGGTACATGTGCCCAAACTGGGAATTATAATCCCTGCATTGTGGAGCTGTGATTACGGGGGATATAGAAGGGACAGCACCTACTCAGTGCCTGGCTTTCATAGGTGCTTAATTAAGTCCGGGTCTCTTCTTTTCTAAAAAATATTTATCTATTGGGCTGCAAGGGTTCTTAGTTGCAGCATGTAGGACCTTTAGTTGCAGCATATGAGATCTAATAAGACTTCCCTGGTGGCTCAGATGGTTAAGCGTCTGCTTCCAATGCAGCAGACCTGGGTTTGACCCCTGGGTCGGGAAGATCCCCTGGAGAAGTAAATGACAACCCACTCATTTTCTTGTCTGGGCAATCCCATGGACAGAGGAGCCTGGCAGGCTACAGTCCATGGGGTCGCAAAGAGTCAGATACGACTGAGCGACTAACACACACATGGGATCTAGTTCTCTGACCAGGGATTGAACCCAGTCCCCCTGCATTGGGAGCATGGTGTCTTAGCCATTGGACCACCGGAGAAGTCCCCTGGGTCTCTTTTTAAATCTTTGTGCCAGGTTATGAAAGAAAAGAGAATAATTTTTTAAAAGCTTATTTGTCTCTTGACTCCTTTGTGCGACCCTTTGGTTGTGGGAAGGAGGGTGCAGGCAGGAAGGTAACAGAAGACTTTCCTTCTCATGAAACCTAGCAGACTCCAGTGGACTTAGTGGAACCCAGTAGGGCCCAGCAGAAACCAGTGAGACTCAGTGGAGCCTGTTGGAACCTAGCCTTTACTGCAGGTCACTGATCACTCTGGTTCCCCCACCCCACCCTCCAAGGTGCCTTTGGGGGCTCTGCCCCGTCTCTTTCCTTATTGTCGTGACTATCAAGGCCTGTAGTCAGTTGTCACAGGAGGCATTTCCTTACCCCCCCACCTCCCTCTCCTGAGGAAAATCAGCCCAGCAAGGAGTTGTGCAAAGCAGGCTCCCCCGGCCCCCGTTCCCTGAAGGAGCAGCCCTGTCAGGCTGTGCGAACGGCTGTGTTATTCTTCTGAAGAACTTATTAGATGAGAAACCTAGTAGAAACAGCCCCAGCTGAAACCACTATACAAAGTCACTATCAACAAGGAAAATTTATGCCTTAAGAATAAAAAGAAACTTGAGCCCATTAGTCAGCGCCAGGAAGTGTTCACGTGAAAGGTTTGTTCTCTGAATAAACAGCCACAATGGAATCGTAATCAAATTTCTTAATTATTTCCATAAATCTCGGGTACAGAAAAACACACAGGCTTTTTTTCAAAAAGTCACTGTTTACAAGTGCCTTGGATGAGAGAAGAGTTAACCCAAAGAGCTGCTGTGTGACAGAAGGTTCCAGAAGGAGAAAAGGTGGGGCTGAGAACATGCTCCCTGCTCTCAGACCAGAGGGTGAGGGGAGGGTGATGCCCACCCACTGGAGCTGAGGACACTGGCCATTGGCTTGGGTGACCGCTTTTGAGGGGACTCCAAGAAAACTACTTTAGGAGAAGTAGGGGAAGGACCTGGAGCCCCAGTTCTCATGATCCCCACTGCTCCGAGCCAGGGACCAGCAGAAGGTCGCTGATTCTCTGGGGCTGTTTCTCAGCTGGGTGTTTCACTGATATGGGAGGACAGGAGCCTGGAGGATGGGCGATCCACAGGGAGGACGGGCAGGCAGTGTCCTCCATCAGACTTTGGCATCCAGCTTGTCTCTCCCCAGGTCTAGTGCGTGGCACTTTTCTAAGTTCTTTTTGAAAATTACTAAGAAAATGCAAAATAATTTCAAATATTCTAACTCTAAGGTAACTTGGAAAAATAGACATTTAGGGGAAAAAATCATTAATTATATTAGTACTTCCTAGAGTGTGCCATGCATATGTGTGTGTGTGTGTGTAAGAGGGAAGTAGGGGAGAGTGAGAGAGACAAATAGGCAGTGGGCTGGGTGTGAAGCTCATGCCTGGATGTTGGCATCTTTCAGGTGTCCAGGTGTCCCTTCTAGTCCCTGTGGACACTGTGAGGAGGGCAATAGACAGGGCCGTTGATATCTGGCTCTGAGGCTCGTGGCAGTTTTAATGCAGTGGAGTATGTGGTGGGAACGTTAGATGCATGTCAGTAAAACAACGGTAATGTTTATTTCAGTGCATACACGTCTGATTCTGGAATTGCTATTCTTCGGTGTTCGGTTCTCCCATCACCTGCTAACCTCTTCAAGAAAAGCCAGAGAGACTGTCTTGTTTGAACAGTTGGCCACACATGCGCAGGATAACCCAATTCCACTAAAATGTTCCTACATTCAGAACAAAGGCACCAGGCCAAATCGCCTACGTGTCGTATTAAGCCGTAATCAGAATTAAACTGCGGAATCCCAACCTCTCCAAAATGTGCTTTCTCTCCAAGCCTAAGTGAATGGGATGTGCGGAGGACAGCGGTGGGGGAGGGGCCAGGCAGCTGGACCTACCCGCGTGGATGCTCTCGCTGTCTGGGTGCCAGGTGGGGTGCCCTGGGGTACTGCTGAGCTCCTCTCTCGGGGCCCATGATGCTCCTCAGAGCCCTGCTGCCTGGCTGTGGGCCCTTTGCCTAGAAGGCACCCCCACCCCCACTCCTGGCTGCAACCCCCTTCATCGTCGTCAGCAGGGAACTCTGAGTGGGTGCCACTGTCTGCTCCAGGTAGGGGCTGACGTCACATCGATGGGTTCACCGCTGGGCCTTGTGTGTGCGCATGTGTGTGCGCATGGCTGCAGCATCCCGGCCAACTGCCTGAATCCCTGCTCACCACTGGCCCCCTGCTCCTTGAGCTGTGGTGCCCCGCCTCTCTGGGTTCCAGCTGGTCTTTGCTGCCTGACCTCGGGTTGTCCTGCCTGTGGTGACATTTCCTGGCCTGAGTTGTATTCATAACAGTATTTGGGGGCTAATCACATAGCTGTTGTTGTTGTTCAGTCACCACCTCCTGTCTGACTCTGCCACCCCATTGACTGCAGCACACCAGGCTTCCCGGTCCTTCACTGTGTCGCGGAGTTTGCTCAAACTCATGTCCATTGAGTCTGTGATGCCATCCAACCATCTCATCCTCTGTCACCACTTTCTCCTCTCCTTAATCTTTCTTGGCATCAGGGTCTTTTCCAGTGAGTCTTTGCATTGCATCAGGTGGCCAAAGTATTGGAGCTTCAGCTTCAGCATCAGTCCTTCCAATGAATATTGAGAGTTGATTTCCTTTAGAATTGACTGGTTTGGAGCAAGGAGATCAAACCAGTCAATCACATAGTAGATGCTTCATAAATGCTTGTTGTTGGAGGTATATATATATGTGTATATACATATATATATATATATGTATGTATGTATAAAGTTGTTCAGTTGCCAAGTCGTGTCTAACTCTTTGTGATGCAGTGGACTGTAGCCCGCCAGACTCCTCTGCCCTTCACTATCTCCCAGTTTGCTCAAATTTGTGATACACACCTATATGTACATGGCCCTGTTCTATACATGTTGTTCTATACAGATCGAGGTCTGCCTAGGTGAAGTTTCTGAAGCTTACATGGTAGGTGGAGAAGCTGGGCCCAGATCACTGTTCCCTGACCAGAGGTGCCCTGGCCACCAAATTTGTGGGTTTCAGGGAGTCTGAGGACCCCCAGTGAGGCTCTGTGGCAGTGCCGCGTGCTGCTGGTGTTACAACAAGCAAGGGAGGAGTTGAGAGGGTGATGCTGGACCCACCCCCATGTCACCCAGACAGCATCTCTTCTTTATCTGCAAAAGCAACCCCACTTTCTAAACCAAAATTTGAAAGGCACAGCCACTCTGCATTGCCGAAAGCAGAGATGCATCCCGGAGTCAGGCTCTGAGTTAAACCACAAACTGGTGGGACACCACCATGTGCACAGCTCCCCTGGCTGTGGTCTTCCACCCCACTCTTCTGGGAAGTGGGGGCTGAGGGGAGGGGGCAAGGTCCCCTAGAGTCCCTCTGGCCATTCTGGTTGCAGGCTCTGCCTCATGCCATCATAGTTTCAGAAAATTGGGTGTCAGGAAGAGCTCTTTCCTGCTAACCAACACTGTGATTTCACAAATGTATTGTTTTCATTGTTATTGATCTTATCAGCCCTTTCCCACACTTTGTCTCAGTTTCTCTGCTCCCAGCATTGTGCATTGTGGAATGAATGATCTATAGCCAAACCCTGAAATGGATCAGAGACTACTCCTGGGGGTTGTGCTGGGCCTCCCAGGGCCTCAGCTCTGCCACCTGGCCTTGGGTGCCCACCCTCCTTGGTCTCTTCTGACCTCAGAGTCCTCCCCACTGGACACAGAGGTGGGGTGGGGAGTAGTTTTCTACTCTTATGAAAAGTATGGAATCTTTAAATAAGATTCTGATGCTGAAGCGGAAGCTCCAATACTTTGGCCACCTGATGCAAAGAGCCTGATGGAAAAGACCCTGATGCTGGGAAAGACAGGGCAGGAGGAGAAGGGGACAACAGAGGATGAGATAGTTGGATGGCATCACCGACTCGATGGACATGAATTGGAGCAAACTTCCAGGAGTTAGTGGAGGACAGAGGACCCTGCTGGGCTACAGCCCATGGGGTCACAGAGATTTGGACACAACTTAGTGACTGAACAACAACAACATGGAATCCTTTGGTAATGCCATGGACAGCCACCCCTGCTACATTTTGTAAGATGAGATTTTTGCCGCAAGGATTTTCTTAAAGTGAGATGCCTTAGGTCTCAATGAGTTGAGTGTTGGGTATTTCTTCTTGGCCAGGGGGTATAGGCATGGAGGCAAAACTGAAGGGAAGAAAAACCCATATTCAGAGCATATGGAACTCTGTGGTAACCCAGAAAAACGAGTGCTCCTGGGGTCACCTGGGGGCTTCAGGGACTAAAGAAGCCCTGAGAAACTCAGAGGTGCCTGCTACCTCTTGCCGCCTGCCTAGAGTCAATGTGAAGGCCCTCTTCTGGGTGCTGCTGAAATGGCCTCTGTGCACCAGTGCTGAATAGAAACGTGGAGAGAAGAGTTTTGGGTGAAGTAGAAAAGAAGAGCTTTATTGCTTTGCCAGGCAAATGGGATCATAGCCAATGCCCTCAGAATTGTGTCCCACCCTGGAGGGAGTCGTGAGTCTTACAGTATCCAAGGAGCAGGGCATGGTCAGCTCATGGACAGTCTTCTGATTGGTTGGTGGTGAGATAATAGGGAGTCAGCATCATCAACCTTCTGGTTCCAACAGGTCTGGGGTCTACCTGCTTGTGGGCAGCAAACAGTTAACTTCTTCCACCTGGTGGGGACTTCAGTATCTGCAGAACATCTCAGAGGATAGGGCTCAGAGCATTGCGTGTAGTCCTTGAGTTAGAGCTAAAGGTCCTTGACTTTGTTTAATGGCTAAAGTATTATGCTTTTGTCTTGCTTGACTATTTTCCTTTCTGCATTTTCTCACTTTTCTAGTTAAATTTATTCGTTGACTAAAGTTTTTCTACAGACAAAAGGCAGGCGGAGGACATGGACTGGAGTCTATTCTGGGAAGTCCTCATAGGGTCCTGGTCAGTTACACGAGGGGCTGATACTCTTGTGTTCTGAAAGAGCTAAGTGTTTTCAGGAGATGAGGTGCTCCTTCTCGGGTCCCCCAGGAATCCCACACAGTGGTGCAGCAGGTGTCCTTTAGGTCAGGAGTGGATGCGTGCTGGAGTCCATGTGCCCTTTGACCCCAGCCACACTGGGCACCAGCTCCAGTGGCTTCTGACCTGCTGAGTCATTTGCACTTTTTCCTCACTGGCCTGGATCACGGGTGGGGACAAGCAGATCCTGAGGCTGGCTCTTCAGGACCCCCTAGCTGGGTGTCTGCTCTGGGGCATGAGGTACATCTGTGGATTTCCAAACCAGATCATGGCCTGTGTGCTCACTAAGTAGCTTCAGTTGTGTCCGACTCTTTGCAACCCCATGGACCGTAGCCCACCAAGCTTCTCTGTCCATGGGATTCTCCAGGCAAGAATACTGGAGTGGGTTGCCATGCTCTCCCCTAGGGGATCTTCCTGACCCAGGGATAGAACCTGCGTCCCTTAAGTCTCCTGCATTGGCAGGTGGGTTTTTTACCACTAGTGCCACCTGGGAAGCCAACATCATGGCATATAATATTTGATCAAGAAATTCTGGAAGAACAGATGAGCTGGGAGGCAGTATGGTACAGTGATGAAAGTGTGAGTTGTGGCAATGGTCAGGTCACTCTGAGACTCCATTAAGGCCTCCCAAACTCAGTTCCCTCACCTCGAAGGTCAAGGTAATAAAAATTCTTACCTGAAATAAAAAATAGGGCTTCAGTAGAGACAGTCAAGCTTCCCAGGTGGCACTTGTGGTAAAGAACCCACCTGCCAATGCAGGAGACATAAAAGACACAAGGTTGATCCCTGAGTCAGGAAGATCCCTTGGAGGAGGGCATGGCAACCCACTCCTGTATTCTTGTCTGGAGCACCCCCATGGACTGAGGAGGGCAGGCTACAGTCCGTGGGGTTGCAGAAGAGTGGGATGCGACTGACAGGACAGAGACGATCAATGAGATAAAAAGTTGGTCCTTTGTCAAGATCAATAAAGCTGATAAGCTTCTAGCCAGGCTAAGAAAAAAAGAAAGAAGACACAAATTATTCATGTATTTAAAGAAAGAAGGGCTGTTGCTATTGACTCCATGGACATTGAAGGATAAAAAAGAAAAATTATGAACAGCTCTATGACCACAAAGTTAATGACCCAGATGAAATGGATCAATTTCTTGAGAGACACAGTCTGCCAGAATCACACAGGAAGAAATAGATAGTCTGAATGGGCTTTCAGCTATTAAAGAGATTGAATAAAAAATTAATAACCTTCCAAAACAGAAAGCTCCAGGCCCAGATGGGTTCACTGGTGAATTCTACCAAACATTTAAGGAAGAAATTATACCAGTTTTCGACAATCTCTGTCAAAAGAGAAGCAGAGAAGAACACTGTCTAACTCATTCCATAAAACTATTGTGTTGTTTGAATAGAGGCTGAATGAGATGTGTTTTTGTCAAATATTTAGCATGAACCTTTGTATACCTTTGAAGCACTGAGTAAAAAAAAGAAATTAAATAAACTTCATTTTATATCCGTTTTAGCTTTATAGAAATATTGTGACGCTCATACAGGGGAACATTTGCCAGCTCTGTTTCTCGTGTTGTTCACGTTTTATGTTAGAATGGTACATTTTTTACTGTTTTTAATGAGCTGATGTTGATACATTGTGCTGTGTTCAGTCCAGCCCAACTCTTTACAACCCCATGGACTGTAGCCCACCAGGCTCCTCTGTCCATGGAATTCTCCAGGCAAGAATACTGGAGTGGGTTGCTGTTTCCTTCACCCAGATCTTCCCAGCCCAGGGATCCAACCTGCATTTCCTGCATTGGCAGGCAGATTCTTTACCACTGTGCCATCTGGGAATAGGGGATTGATACGTTGAGTGAGGGAAGTTGCTCAGTCCTGTCCAACTCTTTGTGACCTCATGGGCTGTAGCCTGCCAGGCTCTTTTGTCCATAGGATTTTCCAAGCAAGAATACTGGAGCAGGTTGCCATTTCCTTCTCCAGGGAACCTTCCTAACCCAGGGATTGAACCCAGGTCTCCCACATCACGGACAGATTCTTTACCATCTGAGCCACCAGGGAAGCATGTGATTGATACATTATCTTCAACTAAAATCTGTAATCAGATTTCTCTGGCAAAAGCTAGTGAACTGTCCTTTTCTGTTCCAGGATCCCATCCAGGACACTGCATGACATTTAGTTATCACATCTCCTTAGGCTCTTCTGGACTGTGACAGTTTCTCAGATATTCCTTGCTATTGATGACCTTGACAGTTTTGAGGGTGGCTGGTCAGGTGTTTGGTGGACTGTCCTTCAGTTGTGATCAGTTTGCTGTTTTGCTCATAATTATACTGGGCTCGTACATTTTGGGAAGGAACACCACAGAGGTGCAATACCATTTTATTCACATTGTATCTAGGGTACCCACTATCAGTCTGACTTACCCTTGTTGATGTTGACCATGGTCACCTGGCTGAGGTGGTGTTTACCAGGTGTCTCCAGGTGTTCCTTCTGTCCCCCACCCTCCTTCCATACTGTCCTCTGGAAAGGGGTCACTATGCAGCCCTGGGACCTTCTATTGAAGAACTGGAAGCCCCACTCCTTCAGCGCAGAGTGTATACATAAATTATTTTAAATTCTTTTGCATGGGAGATTTGTTTCTCCTCCCCTAATTATTTATCCATTTATTTATTTATATCAATATGGATGGATGGATATTTATGCTTTGGATGTGGGGCAGGCAGTGCTACATTCTCCCTTTCTTTGCCCAAATTGCTCCATCTTTGGGCCATCTTTCTGTGTCACATTGACATATCCACTGTGTATTTTTTTAAAGTGCTTCTTTACTCTGTGGCAGGCTCCAGCTCATCTTGTATATTTTCTGCCACAGCTCTAGAGTCAGTCTTTCCTCCAAGGAGCTCCGGTTCCTTTTATTGGAAAGTGGTACTGGAAGCCAAGATTTGGTGCACATAGCCAACTTGAACCATCACAACAGCTGAACTATTACCAGCTGTAATATTTACAGGCATGGGGACTGTTGCATGGGTAGCTGATTCAAATGGCTTCCACTCTTTCCTAGGCTTTTTATAAAGGACAATTACATTAATGAGTGAATCCAGGTAAGCTAAATGCAGTAGCAACCCCTCAATCATGGGTTTTACATAATAAAAATATATTGTTTGCTTCTCAGTCCAGAGGTTGACAAATTTTTCTATAAAGGTCCAGATACTAAGTGTGTTCATCTTTCCAGGCCATAAGTTCTCTGAGCTTATAATGTGAAAGCTGGCCAGCCTGTATCTCTGCTGATAATTTTAAGAAAGGTTTGTGAACAGTTATCCCCTGTTTGTGTCTCTGCCCTGATATATATTTCTAGTGGCTATTAATTGCCTACCAAATGAAAGCTCAGCATTTGTAATTAGGCTGGCAAGTTCTCCATAACATTTTGACTGTGTGTTGGGGTGAGGAAGGACCATGGTGTGTTAATGGCATTGAACTGAGCCACAGCCCTACCCCAGTCTGCTGATTAACCCCAGGGTCACTTGGGGCCATCTGGTACTCTGCTAATCAATGAAGTCTAGTTGACTGTCTCTGCGTTTACATCCTGGCTTGACTCTTAGCCAAGGGATACTGACTTTGGTTCCAAAATGCTTTCTGTGTTCGAAGAGGGTGCCTCTCTGCTTTGCTATAGAAGGAGTGGCCCCTGAATGTGCATGAACGTGTGTATAAGTTGCTCAGTTGTGCCCTACTCTTTGTGACCCCATGGACTGTAGCCTGCCAGGCTCCTCTGTCCATGGAATTCTCCAGGTAAGAGTACTGGAGTGGGTTGCCATTTCCTTCTCCAGGGGATCTTCCCGACCCAGAGATCGAACGCAGGTCTCCTACATTGCAGGCAGATTCTTCACCATCTGAGCCACCAGGGAAGCCTGAATTTGCATGAGGCTTCCCTGATAGCTCAGTTGGTAAAGAATCTGCCTGCAATGCAGGAGGCCCTGGTTCGATTCCTGGGTCGGGAAGATCCCCTGGAGAAGGGATACACTACCCACTCCAGTATTCTTGGGCTTCCCTTGTGGCTCAGCTAGTAAAGAATCCGCCAATGCAGGAGACCTGGGTTCAATCCCTGGGTTGGGAAGATCACCTGGAGAAGGAAACGGCCACCCACTCCAGTATTCTGGCCTAGAGAATTCCATGAACTATATAGTCCATGAGGTCACAAAAAGGTGGACATGACTGAGCAACTGACTTTCATTTTTTTTTCTGTAACAAGGCAGAGAGAAAGGATGCTGTGGAATCAACAGGGTGAAGAGAGCTCCCTGCAGTTGTTCTGGATGCAGGATGAAGCCCTTTCTCAGCCTCCTCACAAGAAGTCTGTGTAATTCAGCTAATAGAACATGGTATTGTGTCAGGAAACCATAGCCTGGGGGATTTCCTTGGTTTGTGTGGTGTCAAGTTTTTAAGAACATGATTGGACTGGAAGCATCTATTCTCAGCAGCAGTAGGTTGCTTGGCTTTGCCTATGGAGGTGTCTTGCAGGATGCTGGCTGGCTGGACAGGTGGGAATAGCCCAGAAGTCATGAATTCTTTCTAGAACAGTTGGTGCCCTAAGTGAGAAACACCTGTACCAGAGCTCTGGGAGTCTTCATGACCAGAAAGGTATCCCTGTGTCCCTCTGTGGCCACTGCTCCCAGATACATGGAAGGATAAATGGAAGTTTATGGATACTGCCTTGCCCATAGCAGGTGTTCAGTCAATGTATTTAGGAAAAAAGGGGGCTTGTGGCAGTTCAAAATGGTTATATGACAGTTATGAATAACTATGTACTAAATAACACAGCAACAACGTTTATAGAGCAGAAAATATAAAGAAATGAGGAGACTTGGATAGAAACACATTAATAATGGGAAATTATTAACAGACTACACTCAGCACAAGTGGGCAAAAACATAACAACATAATCAATGATATATATATATGTACACCATTGATGTGTATGTATATATACACTTATACGTGAGTGCTCAGTTGTGTCCGGCTCTCTGACCTCATGGACTATAGCCCACCAGGCTCCTCTGTCCATGGGATTCTCCAGGCAAGAATACTGGAGTGGGTTGTCATTTCTTCCTCCAGAAGATCTTCCCAACCCAGGGATCAAACCCACGTGTCTGTGTCTCCTGCATTAATAGGCGGTTTCTTTACCACTGAGCCATCAGGGAAGGGTGTATGTATACATATATATGTGTATATACCTAAGATGGTAGATTCTTACTATGACATAGTAAAACTCTACTGTCTTAGGTGCACATGGAACATTTACAAATATATGTTATATATTAGGTCACAAAGAAAAACTTCAGTAAGTTATATGAAGAAGAAATATTACAGGCAATACTTTGCCATATGCTAGGTATTATTAACAAAAACAGAAAAACAAAAAGAACTTTTCTTCCGGAAATTTAAAAACCTTCCATTAAAGAACTTTTGGATAAAGAAGGGAAAACAAATCAGGAACAAAAAAGATATAATGAAATGAAAACACTACTCTTTGTGACCCCCTGGACTGTACAGTCCTTGGAATTCTCCAGGCCAGAATACTGGAGTGGGTAGCCGTTACCTTCTCCAGGGGATCTTACCAACCCAGGTATCGAACCCAGGTCTCCCACATTTCAGGTGGATTCTTTACCAGCTGAGCCACAAGGGAAGCCCAACAATACTGGAGTAGGTAGTGTATACCTTCTCCAGGGGATCTTCCCGACCCAGGAATCGAACCGGGGCCTCCTGCATTGCAGGCAGATTCTTTACCAGCTGAGCTATCAGGGAAGCCCTCTATTAAAGAACTTTTGGATAAAGAGGAAAAAAGTCTGGAACAAAAAAGAGATAATGAAATGAAAACACTACGTATCAGAATTTATGGGACACATTTAGAGCGGTGATCACAGAAAAATTCACATTCCTAAATTTAGAGCAGTGATCACAGAAAAATTCACATTCCTAAACACTTTTATGAATAATGACTGAAAAAAGAAAACAAATGAACTAAGTTTCCAGCTCAACAATCTAGGAAAAGAACCACAAAGTAAACTAAAAGAGAGCGCAAGAGGTAGTATAATAAGAAGTAAAGCAGAAAAAATAAGTTAGAGGATAGAGAAATAATAGATCTAATTAACAATTCTAAAATATTGTTTTTAAAACAGTAACAAAATGGGTGAAACACTTGCTAGCAATAAAGAAATGGAGAGAAAGCACAAATATATAAAATAAAGTATGACAAGGGGGCATAATCATTGAAGCAGGTGAAATTGAATAAATCATGAGCTATTATGCAGACCTCTATTAAAAATAGATATGAAAAGCTAGATGCAATATTAGTATCATAATTGATTGATACATTTGATTACATAAAACTAATTACTTTTACATGAACACTGTTGGCATGGCAAACAAATAACCCACGAAAGACCCCACTTTAAGCATAATCAAAACACAAATGACAAAGTGGGAGAAAATATTTGCAAAATACTTCAGATATAAAGGATTAACATCTTTAATATTTGGGTTTCCCCAGTGGCTCATCAATAAAGAATCTGTCTGCAATGCAGGAGACCCAGGTTTGATCCCTGGGTCAGGAAGATCCTCTGGAGGAGGAAATGGCAACGCACTCCAGTGTTCTTGCCCAGAAAATCCCATGGACAGAGGACCCTGGTGATCTACAGTCCATAGGGTCGCAAAGAGTCAGACATGACTGAATGGACTGAGCATGCATCCTTAATATATAAAGCACTATTGAAATTGGAGGAGAAAGGAACCAAATAGAAAAATAGGCAGAAGAAATGAAAAGATAATTCACCTATAAGATATACAAATGGCTTTTAAGCATATGAAAACATCTTCAGCATCAGTCCTAATTAGAGAAAAGCAAATTAAAATGACTCTGAGATAAGATGTTTCACCTGTCATTTGGCAGAATTTACAAAGCTTGATAATACAGCCTATTGGCCATTCATGTACATTGCTGCTGGGAATGCAAATAGGTACAACTGGTTTGAGGGGAAATTTGACAATATTTATCACAGCTACCTGTGTGTTTGCATTTTGACCAAAGATTCCACTGGTAAGAATTAACCCCGAAGATATACCTTAAAAGTATGAAAATATTCCTGCACAAGATTATTCATTCCAGAATTATTTGTAGTTGCAAATTGCTGGAAGTAACCTAATTCCAAAATGTGGTGGACTGGCTGAGTGACCATTGGTAAATAAAGTCAATGGAGTAGTACACAACTAAAAAAGAAGGGGAATGACCATGAAGTGACAAATGATGACTTCTAAGATATAAAAATGACAATTAGAGGGCAGTAGAATATCTTCTAGAGTGGTTGGAGCAGGGTTTGATCAAGGGTGCAGAAGTGTTCTAAAACTGGATGGTGGTGACGGTTGCACATTACATACTTTTATTAAAACTCACCAGACCCTACACCTACAGATGGTGAATTTTATGATATAAAAAATATACCTAAGCAAAGCTGTAAAAACAAAAGAACATTTTTACTTTGTTGCTGTTGTTTAATAAAGGAGGTGAAATTAAAATATGTATATGTATCTGTGTATTTTAGCAAAAAGAAAAATAGGAAGGGTAAACTAGAATCTAATGAGATTGGTTACCTATGGGGTTGGTTGGAACCAGAGTTGAAAGAATGGGAGGATGAGAATGAGTCAGAGTAGAATTTCTCAGAGTATGACTTTTTGTGTTTCTTTGACATTTATAATCATGTTGATATTTCACAACTCAAAAAAAAAAAAAGCGAGAGAAAAAGCATCAAGACCCAGTGTGGAATAAATACAGAAACAGTGAGTCTAGCTGTATTTCAAATAGATAATAAACCATGCTGAGGGTGATGCCAGCTCCCCAAGCAACTTTTGCACTTGGTATTTTGATCATACATCCTCAGGCTAATAACAAAAAAAAGTTGTAACAAATATATTGTTACTTTCATTAGTAGGTTTGCTTTTAAAGGTGTTATGGACTTGTAGTTCTGAAATTACTTTGTTTCTGTTGAAGACTAAGGAAATATATAAATGTATTGTTAGTAATGGAAGCCAGTTTTCTCCAAATCAGTGGAGGAAGATACACATATTAGAAGGTGAAAGGCTAGCATTAGTCCCATGATATAAGATTGGAATTTAAGGTTTTGGCACACACAGAGACCTTCAAATATATATGTGAGTGCACTGATGTGGCTGTGTCTGCCAAGAGAGACTAAAAGCCATGACACCCCAGTAGCAAACCAAGGACCCACATCTTGTTTGCTAAATAATTTCTCCACTAAAAGGTACCAGGGGTCTTTGGAGCTATGGTTAATTGCAGGGCTAGGACATAAAGAGGACAAGATGAGCTTGGAGCAACCTGGAAGACCAGAAAGTAAGGAGAGACGGAGACAGTAAAAGGGCATAAGAGCTGGGCTCCCAGGGGTCAAATCTGGGATAACTGAGCATCAAACTAATACAAATAAATAAGTGGGGAGGAGAGAAAATTGTTTCCTTAGAATCGACTGGCAATGCAGAAGGAATTTATAAAGACCCAGCATATCTCCCCACAAAATTGCTATGATTTTGTGGGAAATTTGGGGGGAAATTGTAATTGGTGGTGGAGATCTATGGCCGACCCTACCTTAATCAAGCGATCAAAGTTCACATCACTAATAACAGGACAGTAGCCCTCCTGTGCCTCTGATATGATGCACTGAGAAGGTACAGGACCATTTCTGTGGTCTTTCTGGCAGAATGTACATCCTGAACCTAATTACAAGGAAACATCAGACAAACCCAAACTGAGGGACTTCCACGAAATAATTGGCCTGTACTCTAAGAAAAATGTCAAGGTTATGTAAGAAAAAAAAGAAAAAAACAACCAAGGAACTTTTCCAGGTTACAGGAGACCAAAGACATAAAAACTGGACATGGTGTGATGCCAGATTGGATTCTGGGCCAGATGCATGTTTGTTCTTTTTCTTTGCTCTCAAGGATGTTAAAGGACAATTGGTGAAATTGGGAGGTCTATACATTAGATGATAGTTTTATGTTAATGTTAACGTTCTGAGTTTTAATAAATATGCAGTATTTAGAAATAAATGGGCATTGCAACTTCATCTTCCTCTCGCACAGTTCAGAAACAGTATGTGTAAGTGGGAGTATTTGTGTGTGGTGTGTGTGTGTGCGCGCGTGCACGCATCTGGAGAGAGAATACAAATGAGGTATGTGTTGACATTTGGGGAATCTGTGTGAAGGATATACAAGAACCTTTGCACTATTTTTGCAGATATTCCATAAATCGTAAAGTGTTTCAAAACAGACATCTATGAAAAAGGTTCAACAATATGCTCTTCCTGGTACTGTTGGAGAATTCAGTGAGATTGTGCATAGACATGCTTAGTGCTGGGATCGGACGTAGGAACCACCAAGGAAATGTTAGCTCTGCTTTCAGTGGAGTGATGCTGCCTACAGCCTCACCTATTGGACATCCCTTTGTGATTGGGAGGTGATGGTGGGTGGCAGCCTTGCTGATGACTCAGCCCTGACCCCCACCCACTGTGACTGTGCAAGTGGGTAGTCTTCACTGACGCCATCGTTTTTTGGGGGGAGCAGTCTTCCTAACAGACCTATATTAGTTAGCATGAGATTCGGTCATTGACTATTTATTCACTCACTGTGTGTGTTAGTCGCTTAGTCGTGTCTGACTCATTGCGACCCCATGGACTGTAGCCCACCAGGCTCCTCCGTCCATGGAATTTTCCAGGCAAGGATACTGGAGTGGGTTGCCATTTCCTTCTCCAGGGGATCTTCCCAATTCACTAAGCATCGTTTATTGAAAAAAGGTGGTGGGTACTATTCTTTGCAATAAGCCAGCTTTGAGAGAATGAACACTGTAATTTAAGGGAAAGAAACAGACGAAACAATGAGTGTAGAGAAATACACGCATCTGGGTGGTATTCCTGGCTGGTGTATTCCTGATCTCCTGGTGGGGGTAATTTTGGATTTCTCTGCTGGATGCAATTCAGGGTCTCCCAGTGGGTTAAGCAGGAGTCTCCCTGGAGAATTGTTGCTGATATGTCTGGGAGGAAGACTGGGAACAGTCGCCCGTAAGAGAGGATGTCAGCTGGCAATAGTCTTGGGAGTGGCTAGAATTCATTGCAGGGAGAGCACAGGGCAGGGTGACCAGGGGGCCAGGGGAGTGTTTAGGGCTTTTGAGCTGGGATTGGAAATGACTCCGTGTTTGCAGGTGAGGAATGTGGGCTTCCTAGATGGGGCTAGGGGTTAGGAACCCACCTGCCAATGCAGGAGACGTAAGAGACGTGGGTTTGATCCTGGAGGAGGGCATGGCAACCCACTCCAGTATTCTTGCCTGGAGAATCCCATGAACAGAGGAGCCTGGTGGGCTAGGCTGCAGTGAAGTGTGCAAGATTAGGGCAATTAGGTATCTTTATTGGAACACTTGAGGTGGGAAGAGGTGCATCTTCTCTTTCTGGTAAGGACAGTTTTGTATCTCAAAGCTCAGGGTGCACTGTTACGCATTTGCTGTTGTTCAGTCATTCAGTCATGTCTGACTCTTTGTTAAGCATGTAGGGTCTTAGTTCCCCAACCAGGGATCAAACCCATGCCCCCTCCATTGGGAGAATGGAGTCTTAAATGCTGGACCATTAGGGAAATCCCCTAGGGTCATTTTTTTAAACATAAAATATACCTTCTTTGACTATACTACTAAAGACAGATGGCATTTTTTAAAACATCCTTACTTAGCAAAATAAAAAGTTGCCAATCCCGTATTTGTCTCTCTATTACATTTTTAAAAAGTGGATCATAAAGTTGAAACATCTGGGAACCTAGGCATTCCAGACTTCCTGAAGAGCATTTCATGGCACTTTCCAGTTTTAAAGACATGTATTTAGAATCGTTATTATATTTTAAACATACAGAAAATTATAGCAAATGAGAGGAACATTGATTTGTCCCACCTTCTGGATTTCAGAAAAGCTCAGGCTCCTTTGTACTGGCAGGATTGTTGCTATTTTTACTGTCATTGATGATTTAATTGCCTGTCCCTCCCTCCTGCAACCCACGGTGTAACACACTGGAAGGCAGGGGCCAGATCTTATTCAGGTTCCTGAATATTGAGTATAGTTCTTATAAAGCTCTCTGGAAACTGCTTCTTTGCGGCAGCTGGGCTTTTTAAAAAACTTTTTATTTTGTATTGGGATATAGCTGATTAACAACATTGTGATAGTTTCATGTGAACAGGGAAGGGACTCAGCCACACATATACATGTATCCATTCTCCCCCAAACTCCCCTTCCATTCAGGCCACATAACATTGTGCAGAGTTCCCTGTGCTGTACAGTAGGCCCTTGTTGGTTAGACATTTCAAATATAGCAGTGTATACAGGCAACCGTTAAGTTCGTTCTCTAAGTCTATGAGTCTCTTTCTGTTTCGTAAATAAGTTCATTTGTTCATTTTCTTTTTAGACTCCACGTATAAGGTATGCCATGCAATATTTCTCCTCTGTCTGAACTGACTTCACTCAGTATGACACTCTGTAGGTCCATCCATGTCAGAGGCAGCTGTTTTGATGCAGGGACATTTGGACTGTGAGCTTACAACAAAACAAAACATTTCATGTTTAAAAAATGGTGGTAAAATAAATATAACATTACATTTGCCATTTAACCATTGTTAGGTGTACAGTTCACTGGCATACGTGATTCATCCGTGATGAATCCGTGATTCATCCGTAATGGTTGCTCATGCAACCATCAGGGCCATCCATCAGCAAAACTTTTTCATCGTCCCAAAATGAAACCCTGTTCCCATAAAACACTAGTGTGGGCTGTTTCCTCTCCCCTAGCCCCTGATGTACCCTTCTTACTGTCTGCCTCTAGGAATTTGACTGCTGTAGGGAGCCTTATGTGAGTGGGACCGTACAGTATTTGTCCTTTTGTGTCTGACTTGTTTCATTTAGCAGAATGTCTTCAAGGTTCATTCATGTTGTTACAGACGCCAGAAGTGCCTTCCTTTTTAAGGCTGAATAATAGTCCCCTGTGCAAACCTATTGCTTTTTGTTTACCTGTTCATCTGTCCGTGGACATCTGAGTAGTTTTGGCTATTGTGAAGAATGCTGCTTATGAACGTGAATGTGGTTGTACAATTATTTGTCCAAGTGCCTGTTTTCAGTGCTTTGGGATATATTCCCAGAGATAGAATCGGTGGTGCTGTGCTTGTTGTGCTTAGTTGCTCAGCTGTGTCCGACTCTTTAGCTCATGAAATGTGGTATTTAAAAGCATGCCATGTGGTGGTTGGTGGTGGTTTATTTGCCGAGTCATGACTGACTCTTGTGACCCCATGTAATGTAGCCCGTCAGGCTCTTCTGTCCTTGGGTTTTTCAGGTGAGAATACTGGAGTGGGTTGTCATTTCCTCCTCCAGGGGATCTTCCCGACCAGGGGATTGAACCCACATCTCCTGTATCTCTTGCATTGCAGGTGGTTCTTTACCTACTGAGCCATTTGGATCATGTGGTAATTCTATGTTTACTTTTTTTTTGAAGAACCAACATAGATTTTTCCACAGTGGCTATACCACTTTGTATTTCTCCAATAGCAAGGGTTGCAGTTCTCCACTTACTTTTTCCTGTTGTTTTTTCTTTTTAATACCCAACCTAGTGGGTGTAAAGCAGTAAAAAACCATCACACTTTAAGCTCTTTTATTCCCAAGCAATGTGCAAGCCAGACATCCGTCCTCTATCCCTGACTCCTGCCCTTCTTCAGCCTCGCTCTCCTCCTCATGGTTGCTGTGTGCATGAAATTGTAACAAAAGAGACTCATCCTTGCTGCGTGTTTTTCTTCCCAATATTTTATTATGAAAATGTTCAGATACAGCAAAGTTGAAGGCACTGTTAGGTGAACATCAATATTTTGCTGTGTGGTTTTCTAACAGAGAAATGCTAGAGAAAATCTGAATGCCCATCAGTAAAGGAAAGGTTAAACAATGTATGCTACATGCAAACCACAAAGGACCATGCAGCAATTCAACAGAAGGAGTTACATCTGCAAATACCAACGGAGGATGAGATCCATGATGTATTGTTAAATGAAAAGAGAGAAGACATTAAAAATTCTGTGTGCGAACAGACACATGTGCAGTGTATATGTGGTGTGCTTTGTTGCTCAGTCCTGTTCGACTCTTTGCGACCCCATGGACTGTAGCCCACTGGGCTCCTCTGTCCATGGGGACTCTCCAGGCAAGAATACTGGAGTGGGTTGCCATGCCCTCCTCCATGGGATTTTCTCAACCCAGGGATCAAACCCAGGTCTCCCAAATTGCAGGAGGATTCTTTACTGTCTGAGCCACCAGGGAAGCCCACAAGTATATATGGATTATGTTAATATATGATATCTAGGAGGATCCAGTATGTACAATGTAAATTATCTTTATATATGTAAGCACAGTGTAGACAACATATAACATAGACATCTGTCTATCTCTCTCTATACAGCTATGTTTTTACAATCACATGCACAGAAAGCTCTGGAAAAACATGCATAAGGTTGTTGACTGTGACTTTTCCTGAGAAAGAGACTGAAGTTAGAGGGGGAGGAGAATTTCAATATTTACTTGTGGTGCTTCCAATTGTTTGAGGGTTTTTTGTTTTTTTTTTTAAATAGGGATGTATTACTTCGGGGCTTCCTTGGTGATCCAGTGGTTTAGTGGTTCTACTGCAGGGGTCATAGGTTCGATACCTGGTCAAGGAACTAAGATCCCACGTGCTGCATGGTGCAGCCCAAAACAAAACAAAAACAAAATAAATAAATGAACAAGTTCATATTTTTTTTTTAAAAAAGAATGTATTACTTCTGTAACTTAGAAAATAGAAACAAAGAAAGAAAAACAAACAGATGCAGTAAACCTGATGCACAAACTTTCAACAGTGGCACCCAGGTAGTTTGGGCTTCCCAGGTGCTGGTGGTAAAGAATCCACCTGCCAGTGCAGGAGATATAAGAGAGGCAGGTTCGATCCTTCGTTCAGGCAGGTCCCTTGGAGGAGGGAAATGGCACCCTACTCCAGTATTCTTGCCAGAAGAATCCCATGGACAGAGAGGCCTGGTGGGCTACAGTCCATGGGGTCGAGAAGAGTTAGACACGACTGAGCTTCTGAACACAAGCACAACCACAGGTAGCTCAGATACATGTAGTTTAGTTTAGTTCAGTCACTCAGTCGTGTCCGACTCTTTGCAACCCCATGGACTGCAGCACGCCAGACCTCCCTGTCCATCACCAACTCCCGGAGTTTACTCAAACTCATGTCCATTGAGTCGGTGATGCCATCTAACCATCTCATCCTCTGTCGTCCCTTTCTCCTACTGCCTTCAATCTTTCCCACCATCAGGGTCTTTTCCATTGAGTCAGTTCTTCTCACCAGGTGGCCAAAGTATTGGAGTTTCAGCTTCAACATCAGCCCTTCCAATGAGTATTCAGGACTAATTTCCTTTAGGATGGACTGGTTGGATCTCCTTGCAGTCCAAGGGATACACATAGTAGTAATTGTTATATTATTCCTATGCTCACTGACAGCCAGGCTCTGTTCTAAGCACTCACTCATGTACCTCCACCAAAACCTCACAGTGAAGGATTGTATCTGTGCTTTACCAGTGCAGAAATAAACTCAGACAGGGGAAGTAACTCACCTAAAGTCACACAGCTAGTGATTGGTGCATATTTAGTCCTTTAATAATAAGAAGACTCTCTTCCAGACAGATGCAAGGATAATATTTTTAAATCTGGGTTTTAACTTCTGATTTATCTTTATAAAATACAAGATGTTGCAGATTGTGCCTGTGGGATTCAAGGACCATTAGGGTCTGGCTTTTTGTTCTGGTTGCTGTTTGACTTCTTTTGAATATAGCTCCTTAAATAAGAGCCCTCGGTCACGGGAAGGAAGCCAAGAACTTGTCAGCTGTCTCCATCAGAAATGAAAGGTGCTGTGTTTCTATTTTATTAGTATTTTTTAAAGGCTGCATTCAGTCTCATTTTTTAATTACTTTTTTTATTCTCCCCCCCCTCCCCCCCGCCACTGCACAGCATGTGGGATCTTAGTTCCCCAACCAGGGAGCAAACCTGCACCCTCTGCATTGGAAGCGTGGAGTCTTAAATACTGGACCTCCAGGGAAGTCCTTGCTTTTCTATTTTGGATAAAAAGAATTACTAGGTAGGACAGCTCATAGCTTTGTTCTGAACCCTAGATGCAAATGCAGACTTGACAGATTATTCTGAAGTTACTAGTGAAGTCTCCTTTTCTGGCTTTAAGTGTCTTATGAACTTTCCTCTGTAGAGACACCACATATAAATTGCTTCTAACAGCCCAAGTGGTGGGTACGGTGTTCTGCCGTGCACCGTGTTATCAATAGTTAGGCGTTTTTGAGAAGCATTATTCTCTTGTTCTCCACACCATTCTTCTATTTGAAGGGGGATTTCTTGGCAGCACCATGCCTTCTGCACCTAAATGTGCAGCTTCTACAACAAAGATTTCAAAGTGCATCATTTTGTTAAACTCTTAAAACTGTTAAATTAATAAAATCAGCTTAACAGAACCCTGATTAGTTCGAAATTGCTTTAAATTTGGTCATTAAGTTTCAGGGAACATGTAATTTTCTCCACATCTGGTGCAGCTGCAAGCCATGAGGAATGAGGACGGAGCGGTGATAACAAATGCAGGGATGGTGGGGAAGCACTTTGTCATTGACGGTTTCTGCGCCACTGGCTTGCAACCCCCAGGAATAAGCTTCCTGGTGAAACATAAGGCCCTGCATTACCTCTCCAAGAACGTTCTCTTCTTGCAGCGTGAAGGACAATACAGAACAACTGGACATCAAGGCAGCTGGGCCCACTTCCGGAGATGCTTAGAAATGTGCTGTGTCATCCCAGACATGTGTTCCTGCTTCTCTGTGTCTTGACATCCTCCTCTGTGAAATGGGTGATATCCAAGGTGTCCTGTACCTTCAGCACATTTCAGGGGCTGCTGGGGGAATAGTGCCATCTCTGGTTAGGAGTTGGGGCTTCCCCGGGTGGCACCAGTGGTAAAGAACCCGCCTGCCAATGCAGGGGACTTAAGAGACTTGAGTTCAATCCCTGGGTTGGGAAGATCCCCTGGAGGAGGACCTGGCAATCTACTCCAGTATTCTTGCCTCTCCAGAGAATCCCACAGACAGTGGAGCCTGGTAGGCTACCGTCTGCAGGGTCACAAAGAGTCCAACGTGACTGAAGTGACTTAGCATACACACAAGTTGTTAGGAGCTACTAGAACAATCCAAGGGGCATTATCTGGAGAATCACAGGTTGATATACATTTGACTTCTTTGCTTCTGACCTCCTAGTGCCTTTGCTGTTCTAGCAGGGTTGCAGGATGAGATCTGTAAGACTCGGATGCCAACGTCGGAAGAGTGTTAGCAGCCAGGCCCTTGGCCTGCATCCTTCTCCACTTTGAGGCTAAGGTGTGACAAGCCCGGGAACCTCACTCTGTGCTCCGGGGGTCTAACCTGGCCGAGGGCCTTGGCACTTGGCCTTCGGCTGGGACTGGTTTGATATGATCTCAGTTGCTTAGTCGTGTCCGACTCTGTGTGACCCCATGGACTATAGCCCGCCAGGCTCCTCTGTCTATGGGATTCTCCAGGCAAGAATACTATAGTGAGTTACCATTTCCTCCTCCAAGTGATCTTCCTGACCCAGGGATGGAACTCAAGACTCCTATATCTCCTGCATTGGCAGGCAGATTCTTTACCACTTGCACCACCTGGGAGGCACTTGGCCTTCGGCTGGAACAGCATCACTTTATTCACAAGTGGCTACGACCTCCAGGAGTGTTATATTTTCTTAACGCGAAATAGGCTAGTCCTTTATGGGCAAATCCCAAAGAGGGAAGGGGCTGAAGCCAGAGAGCCCAGCAGGGGAAATACAGTCATTGTAGAAAGGGCCAGCTGGGCTTTCATATTTGAGAATTCTTGAATTAGAACTGGAACCTGGGGCCAGAAGTAACATCAATAGACCATCTGTGCTTGTGGCCATTGCTAACCACTGAAACGAGTTCCCCATGCCAGAGCCATGGTGACTCTGGGAAAGACCAGGTCCTGAGTGCCTGCTCCTGGCCAGGTGTGGAGCTGGGAGCCCCCTGGTATCATGGCTTCTTCACAGCCCTTCCAGGTCAGGCACATGACTCCTGTTCTACAGACTGAGAAGTGAGGGTTCGTATGGTTATACCTCACATCTTTGCAGATTAAGAATCTGAACCGGGAGTTAATATCTTGAATACAGAATCCCCAGAGGGAGAACTGAGACTATGAGGATGATCAGTGTTGGGTGAGCAGTGGACTGAGGTCCTAAATCAGATGCTAAGAGCCTAGTCTCTCAGTTTCATCGTGCAGAGAACTCAGGTCCCTGGCGGCTTTGGGGTGGGACTCCACACTGCATGACAGATCCTTACTGGTACCAAAACTTTTTGAGCACTTCAGCATCTTCTGCAGGTCCTTTCAAAATAGTAGTTTGCTTTCTAGAGAGTGTGTCATTTTTCAAGTTTTTGCTTGCCCAAATATTGGCTTTCTCTGTCCACTGAAGCTGAATAAAAAATACGGAGACAGTTTGGAGGAAATAGAAAGATGGGTTTTAATTCTCAGCCAGTGGAGAGGTAACACAGTAGGCTCATGTCTCAAAAACTGTGCTTCCCCCTCCATGAAGAGTCTAGGGGCTTATATAACATGAGGGCTCACAGTCAGGGGTCGGTGATGAGGAACAAAGGTGTTAGGATCTTGTCTTCTTCCTCTCGCATTGTTTCAAAAGCAGTCATAGGCTGGTACCAGTAACCCAGTAATTGAGTCTGGCAGTTTGGTGGCTCTGTGGCCTTCTTTCTGATATGTAACTGCAAGGAGAAGGGTGTTGTAAGGGTAAACATCAGATACAGGATGTATTTAGCATAGAGTCAAAGGACAATGGCAACCCACTCCAGTACTCTTGCCTGGAAAATCCCATGGACGGAGGAGCCTGGTAGGCTGCAGTCCATGTGGTCGCGACGAGTCGGACAAGACTGAGCGATTTCTCTTTCACTTTTCACTTTCATGCATTGGAGAAGGAAATGGCAACCCACTCCAGTGTTCTTGCCTGGAGAATCCCAGGGACTGGGGAGCCTGGTGGGCTGCCCTCTATGGGGTCGCACAGAGTTGGACACAACTGAAGCGACTTAGCAGCAGCAGCAGCAGCAGCAAAGGACAATAGGTGCAAAATGTAGCTCCTGCAGAGTTAGGGGGCAGAAAAGCAAATTTAGTTACAGATTATGGATTAGAAACACTTGAAGTAAAAATTAGGAATGTCCGGGCCTGTTCATTGTTCTCTTCATCTTCTTCCTTCTTAGCAAAGGGAAGGAAAAACTCATTCCTCTTTCATTTTTTCCTTTTCACGGCCACAAATTCACACATCTACAATGAAAGGCAAGTGCCTTCTGAAATTTATGGTACTTAAGTAGAAGCCCAATTGCATCCATTTCTCAAAAATTGTCAGTGTTTCTGATAATAGTAGGTCTGTTCTCCTGAAGTTCAGCTGCTGGAGATGGGACACGAACAGGCAGGTAAAGGACACAGGCTCTGAGACATAGGGAAAGTGGGGCAGGAGCTTGGGCCCCTAAGCAGAAAGCCAGGTAAATGCTGGACCACTCTTCAGAATGCAGGCATTGTAGATGCTCAAATTTCTATAACTGTGCGAATGGGAAAGGAGATTTGGAAAATTATTTTCTCTGTGTACTCTTTTCTTTCTTTTCTGTTTTTTGGGGGTAGATTTTACAGAAGAGGTTCTCAGTCTGAAGTTGTCACCAGCTGTCAGATTTCCATTAGTGATTTCTACAATCTCTGGTGCTGAAATGACAGGGCCCTTGAAGACAGCAGCAGAACAAGTGGTAACCTATTCTGTATCCAAAATCTCTTATGCCCTTTGCACCATATCACGTTGATTTGGAGATAGATACGTATGAATGGAAGCATTATATACATATACATGCGAATACAGGTGGCTTCAATTTAAAGGATCTATTTTTAAATATAGAATTGTACCTAATAATATTAAGTATTTTAGCTCAAGAAATGCGGTCTTTAGAAGCATGCCATGTGGTGGTTGGCGGTGGTTTAGTTGCTAAGTCATGTCTGCGATCCCATGGACTGTAGCCTGCCAGGCTCCTCTGTCCAGGCAAGAATACTGAAGTAGGTTTTCATGCCCTCCTCCAGGGGACTTCCCGACTCAGGGATCGAACCTGGGTCTGCTACATTGCAGGTAGATTCTTTACTGACTAAACCACCAGGGAAGCAGAAACATGCCATGAAAATGAATAAAAATAATTCTATCCAGTTCCTTCCCTCTGTAATCCCCTTCTCTCTTAATATCTGGTCAAAATACAGCTACCTGTTTGGTAATTTGGTTTTTAAGAAACAGCCCTATCTTCCAAAAGCATGGCAGTTTTCTAGCTGATGTTTTTTGGATTCTCGTTAGTTTCCTAGAGTTTGCCAGCTTTGAGTGCAGTTGGAAAAGATCTACATGGAGGATATATTTGGACAGGTATTGAATATAATAAACTATATTTAAATATTTATATGTGGAATTATTTTTTTTATGGTGCTGTTCTTTAAATCATTGAATAAGGCCCCATCATTTCTCTGCAAAATGTACGAGCACTGTCTTTCAGCATATAGATCATTTTGCCTTTGAACAGTATCTCAACTTAAAAATGATTTCTACAGATGATATTTTACATACATTTGTTATCGCGGTGAGCATTATATCCTGCTGTTTTACAGGAGGGTTTCTTCTGAAAATAGCTCTTTATTTGTGGAAAGCTGAAAGGGAGAGGGCAAGGAAGAGGACTCACTATATTTCATCTGCCTGGAGCCCCGGGAGGAGCATGCGGTCCCCAGCCCAACCCCCACCTTCCCCGAGCCCTTGCGCAGTGTCTCCGGGCAATGAGAAGGATGTGGCTCTTCTCCTCTGCTAAGAGTTAGAATCCTGTGATTTTTTATTTTCCACTTATGCCTCCAAGGCCTCCTTCCCTCCCTCCATCCTCCTTCTTTGTCAATTTGAAGAGCTCTCTTTCTATTCCTAGTAGTTATCTAGATAACAACCATTTGTTTTTAAAATTGATTCCTAGGAAGAGTACATTAGGGATTTCAAGGGCTAAAATGTGGCAAACTGTCAGACTTTTCAGAGTGGGAGGATGCCGGCTGGCCAGGCTGAAGATTCTCGGTTTTATGGTGAAAACATACAAACAAACAAACGGACAGACAGACAGAAACTGTGGAGGGACTACTGTTGTCTAGCACACTGGCAAGAAGGGTCAGGTAGTTTGATCCTTGTGAGCACTGGTCACCTTTTGGGCATATATGGGGGGCTTCCTTTTCCTTGGGGCTTTTGATGTTTGGCCTGATCATGTCAGCTGCTTTGGTTGGTAACATGTGAGTGGTATGACATTTGTCACTTCAAGGCACACATTTTAAGCAGCCCAGAGTCATTAACTACATTTTCTTTTTTAATACTTTTAAAAAAATTTATTTGGCTGCACCAGGTCTTAGTGGGGCTTGCCAGCTGGTGCTGGTGGTGAAGAACCAGCCAGGAAGATCCCCTCGAGAAGGAAATAGCAACCTGTTCCAGTATTCTTGCCTGGGAAATCCCATGGACAGAGGAGCCTGGTGGGCTACAGTCCGTAGAGTTGCAAAGAGTCAGACGTGACTGAGTGATTGAGCACACAGGTCTAAGTTGCGGCACGCAAAATCTAGTCATCCCACCAGGGATCCAGCCCATGCTCCCTGCATGGGGAGCATGGAATCTTAGCCACTGACCACCTGGGAAGCCCCTCACCACTTTCATTGTTGCTGGGGTGATTTTGAGAGCACACTTAGAGACAGGCTTGCCTCACTTGGTCCCCTGAGTGAGGGCAGAGTGTGACAGAGCCCCAGTGGGGCCATCACAGCTGTGTGGCATGAGCAGGAAGTAAGCCTGTGTTGTTCCTACAGTGTGGTCCAGTCTCCCCTGACTGACACAGGTGGATTAAAACATGCAGTATCCATGGGGAGTGCTCCCATCATACTCAGTCACTCATCCACACACTGTGACTGTTCTAGGGACATCTCTGGTCCCACGTGGAAGCTGTCTTGCTCACACACTGACAGACAGCCCATCCTTGTACAATTGGAAGGTAGAGGGGTCTGAGTAAGTGTGTATGGGCCTGTGATGTATAAGAAAACATAAGTTTCCTTAGAGACATCTCTGCCTGCTCCCTGGAGCAACCGGCCAGTGACAGCACCTGCCTTGCCCAGGGTAGGGGGTATGGGGTATTCAGCATTGCTGGAGGAGATCTCTCAGACCAGGTGTCAGGGCACTAGTGGATTTGAGAGTGATTTTTATACGAAAACAGTTTTAAAGCATTTACTAGCTCTGGGAGGTAATTTCCAATAAATCAGACAGGATTCCCTTGGGAATCGGAAATAAATGAGGGCAAAAGAAATTGCTAAGGGTTGTTGAGCAATAAAGAGATGGGTTCTAGATACCTTAAAATGATATTTAAATGGACAAAGTTGATTTAACTGTCTTTTTCCGTGTCTAGGAGTAAGATTTAAGTATATAGCATGTCGTTATAACAAGGAATTATTCACCAGGAGATTTTTAGCATTTCGTGCACATCCCACTGAATGGCAATTTTAATATTCCAGTTTCGGTCCTAAATTGCAGTGAAAAGGCATTAATTGCTTGGTTCCCTGTGAAGTCCATAAAAAAAGTGTTTCTAGAAAAAGTTCAAATCTGGTACATGAGGCAGAACTTTCATTATCTAATTTTAGTCATTTTTTCTAATTAAAAAATTTAAATGAGCACATATTTTATTACTGTCGAGTCCACAAGTACCTATTATTCACATACTGGTGATCTGGCATTGTGCCAGGAACCTTGGAGAATACAAAAAAATAGAGTATGTATGTGGTTCTTGAACTCCAAAAGTGTAAATTTCATGGGAAGATTAAGCCGTGAAACTGTCTGAGAACTCTGAAGCAGACCATGGACATTTGCTGAGCGAGAGGTGGGAAGGGTCACCTGGGGCTGGAAGACTTGACATAGCTTCTGGTCAGAGATGGGACATGGAGTCTGGACTCTCTGCCTAGGCTTGACTAGGGCAAGGAGAGGAGCCACTCTCTGGTTAGCCTTTGAACACAGGAAAGAATTTTCAGAGTTCCCAAAGATGGAGAGGCTCTCCTGGAAGCCCAGGCTGGGCTATTCTGGAATGTCTGTTTTGTGATACATGTGCATTTCTCATGTCAAGATTTAGCATCCTTTCCTGAGGAGCCATGAGCTCCCAGCTCTCAGAGCCTGAGATGACTAGTCTTTCTAGGAACCAGAGCATGGTGTGTTTCTGGGAGAGGGGGAGAGGGAGGGATAAAGTACACAAAGGGGCAAGGGACACCTGCAGTGTTGTCCCTCCCAAGGTCCTGCTGACATCCTTGTTATCTTATTGAATCCTCCCAACCCTGGGGTATTTTTGACTTCTTTTTCATACATGAGAAGACAGATTCCAGAGGTTAGAAATCTCACTGCAATCCACTTAGCAGGAAGTTTGCAGAGAGTTCTTGACGTCCAGGCCACATCCATCTTCAGGATCCCCATGGAGGGCCTCACTTGTTGTTCAGTCGCTCAGTTGTGTCCAACTCTGCAACCCCATGAACTGCAGCACGCCAGGCTTCCCTGTCCTTCACCATCTCCCGGAGTTTGCTCAAACTCATATTCATTGAGTTGGAGATGCCGTCCAACTATCTCATCCTCTGTCACCCCCTTCTCCTCTTGTCCTCAGTCTTTCCCAGCATCAGGGTCTTTTCCAATGAGTTGGCTTTTCGCATCAGATGGTCAAAGTATTGGAAGGACCTCACTGCTGAGTGACTTCTAGGGCATGGGGGTGCCACAAGCCCAGAAACCAAGCCTCTGTCCTTGCTCTTCTCTGCCATGAAAAGTAGAATTGTTGGAATGCATAGACCTCCCCCTATGTGGACCTTCCCTGGGGCCCCTGCTCAGCACTGTTGGTGGGGTCAGGACTCTCAGGGGCTGACCCTGCATTTGGGCACTCTAGGAGGAGCTTGTCCTGATAGTTTGCTCCCCTGGCCCTGCCCCTCACTCTCATGGGAAGCGAGACTGCAGGACATGAATGAGGGGTTCGTTGGCAGAGTTAGGCGCTGACCCCCTTGGACATGGCAGCTTTGAACACCTGAGAGACAGGGTCTTGTCTCTTGCCTGGACAGGCTTCCTGCAGCCTGGCTGTCAGGGAAGCCGGTGGGGGCCAGCGGGACCTTCCAGGTCCAGAGGCCCAGTTGTCATTCAGGCAGATGCCCTTCCTTTATTACCCGCTGGTGATGGTGGCGGCCTCTATCTAGGGAGGAGCGTGCCCTGCTGGCTTAGTATTGCTGGGAATTCCTGCTTCCTGGGTGGCAGTGGGAACCCTACACTGCTCCCCAGACCTGGGCCTCTCCTGCAGGCTCCTCCCAAGACTGGGAAACCACCTGTCTCTGCAGCCCCAGATACCCTAGTCCTGTGCAGTCTTCTCCCTCCCTGGGCCTTTCCAGAGGCATTCAGCCGCTGTCTGTGAAACATCTTCCTTTCCACAAGGAGAACAGTGTGTTGTGGGGCTCTCCCTCCTTAGTCTTCTTCTCCAGGGAATCCATCCTCTGTGTGCACTGAGAATTTCTCAGTGCTGTTGAAATATGCCTGAGGGCTGGAGGGAATTTCCTGCTCTGTAAAATCCTGCATCATTGGAGGAGGGGAGGATAGTGGATGAAAGAAGGGATGGGGTAGTGGAGGAAGGAGAGGAAGATTTTTATTACTTAAAAATTATTTTTCAATACTTTATATATATAAAAATATAAATAATAATGAAATGCATAGCCCTATTCCATTTTTAGCTTGAGAAATAAAGCACAGCTATCATACACTCTTTTCCAATGAGTCAGATCTTTGCATCAGGTGGCGAAGACCTTGATGCTGGGAAAGACTGAGGGCAAGAGGAGAAGGGGGCCACAGAGGATGAGATAGTTGGATGGCATCACTGACTCAATGGACATAAGTTTGAGCAAGCTCCGGGAGATGGTGAAGGACAGGGAAACCTGGCGTGCTGCAGTCCATGGGGTCGCAGAGTTGGACACGACTTAGTGACTGAACAACAATTGTATACTCTGCTCCACCCTCATGATAACCAGTATCATGAATGTTTCTGTACTCTGGCTACATGTATATGTATCCTTAAACAGTGAATAATTTCCTTTTATATGTTTTGAAACTCTATGCAAATCACTGCATGTATTGCAAACACTTTTTAAATTAAATTTGTTATTTAAAACAATTTCAAAATATTGAAAATTTGCAAAAGTAGTACAAATATCACTTGTACTTATAGTGCAAATATTCACCAGATTTCAATTGTTACCATTTTACTGTATAGGCTTAATCATTTCTGTATTTGCATGCACACCTTGTGTGTGATACACATACTCACACACATACACGAATTGTGTGTGCTGTGCTGTGCTTATTCACTCAGTTGTGTCCAACTCTCTGTGACCCCATGGACTGTAGCCTGCCAGGCTCCTCTGTCCATGGGATTCTCCAGGTAGGAACACTGGAGTGGGTTGACATGACCTCATTCTGGGCATCTTCCCAACCCAGGGATTGAACCCATGTCTTCTGCGGCCCCTGCATTGCAGGAGGATTCTTTACTGTCTGAGCCACCAGGGAAGCCCATGAAATGGTGTACGTGTGTAATATTTTAATTTTCTTCTGAAACATTTGAGATAAGTTGTAGACAGGATGCTCCCTTATCTATAAACACTTCACTGCAGGTTTCTTAAGACCAAGGCTATACCTTTACACAAGCGCAGTACAAGTGGGCTTCCTAGATTCAATCCCTGGGTCAGGAAGATCCCCTGGCACAGGACGTGGCAACCCACTCCAATATTTTTGCCTGGAGAATCCCATGGACTGAGGAGCCTGGCGGGCTACAGTCCTTAGGTCACAAAGAGTCCATAGGGTTGCCGAGTCAGATATGACTGAAGTGACTGAGCATGCTCACACAGTACAAGTACCCAAATCAGGATATCCGCATTGATATAATACTATTATCTAACCCTCAGACCTTACAGAAATTTCAATCATTGTGCCACAAATTGTTTATAGCAAAAGGAAAACAATTTTTTGGCTGCACCGCATGGCTTGCAGGATCTTAGTTACCCCACCAGGGCTCAAACCCATGCAGTGGAAACATAGAGTCCTAACCATTGGACCACCAGGGTACTCCCACAGTTTTTTTTTTTTTTTTGGTCCAGAATCCAATCCAGGATCATATTCAGTTAGTTCAGTTGCTCAGTCATGTCCATCTCTTTGCAACCCCATGGACCACAGCATGCCAGGGCTCCCTGTCCATCACCAACTCCTGGAGTCTGCTCAAACTCATGTCCATCATGTCGGTGATGCCATCCAACCATCCAGAATCATGGGTTGCATTTAATTGTCATGAGTGGCATTTAGCCTCTTCATCTGGAACCGTTCCTCAGTCTTTTCTTTGGTTCTTGATTTTGACATGATAGCTTGTATGTGCCCTTTTGGTTCTGTTTTGTCTGATGTTTGCTCATGGTTTGATGAAGTTACACGGTTTCGTTCAAAATGCCACAACCGGTAATGTTGCGTCCTTCTCAGTCCATCTTCTAGGTGTGTGATGTCTGTCTGTCTCATTGCTGGTGACATTATCTAATCTCTTGATTAAGGTGATGTCTGCTAGTTTTCTCCACCATAAAATTGTTATTTCCTTTTTGTAATTAGTATCTCATGAGATAAAACTTGGGTACTGTGTGAATATCTTGTTTCTCATCAAACTTAAAAATCTAATGTGTTTAACAGCAGTTTTATTGTGATATGGCTCACATACCATACAAATCACCCATTTAAAGTATACAATTCAATGGCTTTTAGTGTATTCACAGACATGAATTTTAAACATATTCGTTGCCTTAAAAAGAAACCGCTTATCATTTAGTTGTCAACCCACTACCTCCCCACACCTCTTCCTATCCTTCAGTCTTATGTGACCATGAAATCACTTGCAGTCTCCTCTTTCCCTCTTTTGGACTTCTACGTGAATGAAATTGCATGATATGTGGCCTTTCTCTTAGCATAATGTTCTCAGTGCTCATTCAGGTTGTAGCAGGTGTCAGCACTTCATTCTTTTTATGGGGAGAGCGCTCCTCCATGCATTTTGTTTGCCCAGTCCTCTATTGATGGACTTTGTGAGATTTCTACCTTATGGCTTTTATGAATAGCTATGCTATAAAATTTTTGTGTGTGTGTAGACATATTTTTCATTTCTCTTGGGTATACACCTAGTAGTGAAATTGCTGTGTCACATGATAACTCTTGTGTTTAGTTGTTTAAGAAACCGAGACACATAGAGTTTTCCAAAGCGGCAGCACCATTTTATATTCCCACCAGCCATGCATGAGAGTTCTAATTTCTCTGTCAACACTTGCTAATATCTACCTCTTTCATTCTAGACATCATAGTGGATGGGAAGTGATATCTCATGGTTTTGATGTGTGTATTCCTGACGACTGATGTTGTATATATTTGTATAACTTCCATTTACGTAGTTTTCTTGGTTGTTGTTGTTGTTCAATTGCCCAATCGTGTCCGACTCTTTGCAACCCCAGCACCCCAGGCGTCCCTGTCCCTCACCATCTCTTGGAGATTGCCCAAGTTCATGTTCATTGCATCGGTGATGCCATCCAGCCATCTCACCTTCTGATGCCCTCTTCTCCTTCTGCACTTGATTTCTCCCAGCATCAGGGTTTTTCCAGTGTTGTATATATTTGTATAACTTCCATTTGCATAGTTTCCTTGGAGAAAAGTCTATGCAGATCCTTTGCCTATTTTAAAATTAAGCTCCTTGTCTGTTTATTATTAAGTTGTAAGACTTCTTTATATATTCTAGATATAAGTCCCTCCATTATCAGGCTTATGGTTTGCAAAAACTTTCTCCCATTCCATGGGTTGTCTTTTCATTTATTTTTGTGCTTCACTTTGAAGCACTAAAGTTTCAAATATTGATGAATTCCAATCTACTCATTTTTCTTTTGTTGCTCATGCTTTTGGTGTCACATCTAAGAGTGCTTTGTTGAATTCAAGGTCATGAAGATCTACTTTGTTTTAGTTTTAGCTCTTACATTTTGTCTTTTGATTCATTCACTTTGAGTTAATTTTTGTATGTGGTCTGAAGTAAGGGTCCAGTTTCATTCTTCTGGTTGCAGCTATCCAGATGTCCCAGTACCATTTGATGAAGAGATTATTCTTTCCTGATGGAAGTGTTTTGGCTCCCTTTTTGAAAATCAATTGGCAACAGAAGTGTGTGTTTATCTCTGGACTCTCAATTCTTTTCTCTTGATCTACATGTCTATCCTTGTACTAGTACCACACTGTCTTTTCTTTGATTAGCATTGCTTTGAAGTATATTTTGGATTTGGGATGTGTGACTCCTACTCTGTTCTTTTTTAAGGATTGTTTTGGATATTCTATATCTCTTGCAATTCCATGTGAATTTTATAATCAGGTTGTTGATATCAATGAAGAAGTCAGATAGAATTCAGATGGGAATCTGTACAGTAATTTAGAGAGTATTGCCATCTTAATGTTAAGTTGTCTGATTCATGAACATTAATGTTTTTTCACTTATTTGGGTCTTTAATTTCTTTCAGAAATATTTTCTAGGTATTACAGTGTAGTTTTACATTTCTTGTTAAAAATTATTCCTAAGTATTGTATTCTTGATACTATCATGAGTGGAATCTCCTTAATTTTTATTTTCAAATTGTTCATTGCAAGTGTATACAAATACAGTTGATTTTTGTATATTGACTTTGAATCCTGCAACTTTGTTGAACTTGTTAATTAGTTCTACTATTTTTCAAGTGGATTTCTTAAGATATTCTCTCTATAAGATCATCTCATCTGCAAATAGTTTTATTTCTTCCTTTCCAATCCAGATGTCTGTTTTTCTTTTCCTCGCCAAGTCATTCTGGCTAGAACTTCCAGTACAATGTTGAATAGAACTGATGAGAGTGGATATCCTCATTTTGTTCTTGATCCTGGAGCAAATGTATCCAATTTTCATCATTAAGTATGATACTAAATGTAGATATTTTTGTAGATGCCTTTTATCAGGTTGAGGAAATTCATTTCTAGTTTGTTGAATGTTTTTTTTTTTAATCATCTTGGATTTTGTCAAATGCTTTTTCTGTGTCTGTTGAGATGACCCTGTGATTTTTAGTCTATTTATATAATGTACTCTTTAGTTGATGTATTACTTAGATGCTGAACTAACCTTGACTTCCTGGTATAAATCTTACTTTGGTCATAGTATATAATTCTTTCTATATGTTGCTGGTTTCAGTTTGCCAGTACTTTGTTGAGGATTAGTGCATGCATATCCACAAGAGGTATTGATGAGTAGTTGTCTTGTCTTTTGATGTCTTTGTCTGGTTTTCTTAACAGAGTAATAATGATATCACAAAGTGAGTTGGGAAGTGTTCTCTCCTTTACAATTTTTGGAAGAGTTTGTAAAGAATTATAAAGGATTATTTATGCTATAAATGTTTGGTAGAATTCAGTGGTGAAGCCATCTGGGCCTGGGATTTCCTCTGTGGGTATTTTTTTTTTTCACTGCTAATTTAATCTCTTTACTTGTTACAGGTATATTCAGATTGTTTATTTCTTCCTGAGACAGTTTCAGTAGTTTGAGTATTTCTGGAAATTTGTCCATCCATTTCCTCTAAGTTATCTAATTTGTTGGTGTACAACTGCTCATAATATTCCTTTATAATCTTTTTTTTTATTTTTGTAGCATCATAGCACAGTAAGTTCCCTACATACAAACAAGTTCTGTTCCAAGAGCATGTTCAGAAGTCCCACTTGTTTATAACTCCAACAAAGCTAGCCTAGGTTGCTCAACTAACACAGTCAGCTGTATAGTTCTATACTGTAATCAGTTCAGTTCAGTTCAGTTGCTCAGTCATGTCCGACTCTTTGCAACCCCATGAACCACAGCACGCCAGGCCTCCCTGTCCATCACCAACTCCCGGAGTCCACCCAAACCCATGTCCATTGAGTCAGTGATGCCATCCAACCATCTCATCCTCTGTCATCCTCTTCTCTTCCTGCCTTCAATCTTTCCCAGCATCAGGGTCTTTTCAAATGAGTCAGCTCTTCGCATCAGGTGGCCAAAGTATTGGTGTTTCAGCTTCAAAATCAGTTCTACCAATGAACACCCAGGACTGATCTCCTTTAGGATGGACTGGTTGGATCTCCTTGCAGTCCAAGAGACTCTCAAGAGTCTTCTCCAACACCACAGTTCAAAAGCATCAATTCTTTGGTGCTCAGTTTTCTTTATAGTCCAACTCTCACATCCATACATGGCCACTGGAAAAACCATAGCTTTGACTAGATGGACCTTTGTTGACAAAGTAATGTCTCTACTTTTTAATATTCTGTCTAGGTTGTTCATAACTTTCCCTCCAAGGAGTAAACGTCTTTTAATTTCATGGCTGCAATCACCATCTGCAGTGATTTTGGAGCCCAGAAAAATAAAGTCAGCCACTGTTTCCCCATCTATTTGCCATGAAGTGATGGGACTGGATGCCATGATCTTAGTTTTCTGAATGTTGAGCTTTAAGCCAATTTTTTCACTCTCCTCTTTCATCAAGAGGCTCTTTAGTTCTTCTACCGTAGTAGGTTTATAATACTTTTCACACAGACAATACATAAAAAACAAACACAAAAATAAAGAAAATATGTTTGATCTTACAGTATAATACCTTGAAAAGCACAGTAGTACAGCACAACAGCTGGCACAAAGGGGCTGATATTGAGTGAAAAGGCAAGAAGAGTTACTGACTGGAGGAGAGAGAGGAGATGGGAGATGGTAGAGCTGAAGGATCATCAGCAATAGAAGATAGAGGGCAAGCTGCAATTTGACATCATGCATGAGCCTGATGTTGATGGCATAGGTTCTGGTTCCTTGCTGGATTCAATTCTACCTACTCTCTTGAAAAAAACGATCCAGTGATGTCTGGGTAGTAGCTCTTTTCTTCCCATCACAGATGACAGGTTGCATTCTGAATGGCTGCCACAACCTCCGTGTTCCATTCTACATTCAAGTCCTATGCCTCAAAAAACTTACAGTGCTTCCTAAAAGAAAGGAAATCTCCCTGTCATTTCCTGCTTCATGAATCTCTTCAGTTCTTTAGTTACTTCTTCTTGTTGCTCCACTCTCTCAATTATTTTCACTTTTGTTTCCATTGTTATCACTTGATGCTTAGCAGTACCAGCTACATCACCGCTACTTTTACACTTGCTTCCGGACATCCTGGGCTTGAAATGCAAGATATTGTACCACTGTGCTCTACATAGTACTGTACAATAAAGTATACAAAAACACACGAACTTGTGGAGTATGCATATGCTTGACAATTTTCGCCAGACATGTGAACTAACTTATGTGCTTGGACATGCAAATGCATGTTTGCATCTTTGAAAGTTTGCAACTTGAGGGATCGTATGTCGGGGACTTACTGTAATGTCCCGTTGTTCATTTCTCACTCTAGTAATTTGAGTCTTCTCTCTTTTTTCTGTTGATCATTGTAGCTAAAGACTTGTGAATTTTGTTGATCTTTTCAAAGAACCAGATTTTTCATAAGTTTTTTTTTTCTATTTTTCTGTTCTGTATTTCATTGACTTTCCCTTTCATGTTTGTTGTATCTTTCCTTCTTCTTGCTGTAAGGTTACTTTGCTTTTCTTTTTCCTGTCTTAAGGTGGAAGATTAGGTTATTGATTTGAGATATTTTTTCTTTTATATATTTCCCTCTAAGCACTGCTTTTGCTGCTTCCCATAAGTTTTAATGTCCGCTACTTTCTTTTTCTTTCATCTCAACGTATCATCTGATTTCCTTTAGCTCTTTGCTTATTCAGGAATGTCTTTTATAATTTACATATATTTGAGAGTTTCCTGCATTTTTTGCTCTTAATTTCTACATTCATTTCATTGTGGTTGGAAAACATACTTTGTATTATTTATATTCTGTTATATTTTTTGAGTTTTGTTTTATGGTCTAGCATATGATCTATCCTAGAGAATGTTCCATGTGCTCTTTAGAAGAATGTATATTCTGTTGTTGAGTGGAGTGTTTTAAAGATGTCTGTTAGGTTAGTTAGTTTACTCAGATCTTCCCTTTCCTTGTTGATATTCTATCCATTATTGGAAGTAGGATAGTGAAGCCTCCAAATACTATTGTGGAATTGTATATTTCTACCTTTATTTCTGTCCGTTTTTTTCCTTCATGTATTTTGATGCCCTGTTATTAGGTGCATATGTGTTTATAATTGTTATGTTTCCTGATGCATTGACACTTTTTTCATTATAAAATGTCTCTCTTTATCTTTAGTGACAGTCTTCATTTAGAGTCTACTTTGTCTGAGATAAGTGTAGATTTCCAGCTCTACTTTCTTGTGGTTGCTGTTTGCATGATATATTTTACCCATCCTTTTCTTTTCGATATATTTGTATCTTTGAGTCTGAAATGTGTCTCAGGGACAAAATGTTTTTATTTTATGTAGTCATATTTATCAATTTTTTCTTCTATAGCATATGTAGTTTTGAATCATAGTAATAAAATCTTTACCTACACTCAGATTGTAAAGGAATTCACCTACATTTCCTTTTAGTACTGGTATGGTTTTAGTTTTTCTATTTATATCTTTGATCCATTTGGAAATTATTCTTGTATTTGGTGTGTTAAAATTGTTAGCTGCAACACTTGTCAGAAAGTCTCTTTTTGCCTCAATGATTTCAGAGACCACCTTTATTATATACACAGTTTCCAAATGTGGCTGCATCTATATTTGCACTTCTTTTACTTTTCTATCTATTGATATACCCATACCACTTTTTAAATTAAACTTTCAAGAGTAGCTGGAAAAACATTGAGAAAAAAAAGCCTCTACCTCACTTCCCCATTGAGGCTTTTCTTTCTCAGTGTTTTTCTGGCTATTCTTGAAAGTTTATTTTTCCATCTGAACTTTAGTATCAATTTGTCTAGCTCCACAAAATTGCATTGAACTTATAAATTAGCTTAGGAAGAAGTGACATCCTAACAATATTGACTTGTCCCACCTAAGATCTACTTACATCTTCTCATTTGTCCAAAAATACTTTGTGTTTAAAAAAGTTTCCTCATAGTGGTTTTATACATCTCTTACTAAGTTTATTCCTACTTACTTTGTCTTGTTGTTGCTATTGTAAATGAGGTTTTTCTCTCTGGAATTGATTTCTGAATGTTAATTTTATATTCTGCTAATCTTCTTTTGGGGGAAAATAAGTCATTAATGTGGTTTTAAAGCATATTTTCATGAGATTCATGTATGCAGATACCTGTAGTTCTAGTTTATTAATTTTAACTACTATACTCTATTTGCCACTGTATGAATATATCAGAGTATATCTACCTATGTGGGTGAACATTTAGATTGTTTACTGTTTGTCAAAATTGTCAAGTAGTTTCTGAAAGTGGTTATATCAGTTTTCACTCCCATCTGTAGTGTATGACTCCTTTTTGCTTCACAGTTCTTCCAGCATAACTTATTTTTTAAACAACTACAATTTTTTTTAAGACCCAATTTTATTTATTTATTTGTTTGTTTGTTTTAACTCTTTGGCCAGCCACATGGCACGTGGGATCTGAGTTCCATGACCAGGAAGTGAACCCATGCCCCTTGCATTGGAAGTGTGGAGTCTTAACTACTGGACCATCAGGAAAGTCCCCAGCATTAGCTATTGTTGATCTTAAATTTGGTCAGTCTGATGGACAGCAGGTGGTGGAGTAATGTGGCTTTACATGGCTATTCTTAAGTTTTTGGTTCTAAATTCTGAGCCAAATAATCTCTCCCACAAGGACAGTCTCTGTGGGCTGTACACCTGTGTGTCTGCTTCCTTTCTATGCCCTCCTCTCACTCAGAAGTGTTTGGCTGCTGCTCAGAATTGGAAACTGCGATGTCTCTTTCATAACCTCCTGAGAGGGAAAGGCACTTCTATAACAATTAAATGTATCCTTTATTAGATGAGGAATGCTCAGCCATGAGTCAAGCCTCCTAGTGGATTTTTTTTGCTCAGTTACCTGCATTTATAACGGCTATATAATTATCAACAATTATCACTAACCGAGTAACAGTTTGTACCTAGCACTTTGCTAGGCTCTGTATAGGGTTTGGTGATGAATTAGACCCAGTTCCCACCCTCTAGGGGCTTGTAACCTAAATGGAAAAGAAAACACTTTTACATTGGAAGATACCATGAGATGACACCAATGAGACCCTGTGAGGATGTTACCTGCCAGGTCACTGATGCAGACAGAAAGGTCTACATAAAAATGAATGTAAGAAGAAAAGGGCATATCTCTCTCTTCATATTGTATTACAAATTCAGGAGGAAGAGCTGTCATTGAGTTTATTCTTCTTGTTTTAAATAGGCTAAGTTCATCCTAATAAAAAGGTATACACCATTTAAAATGCCTCCTTTTTCTTTCTAATCTGTACAATCACCAGCAACTTAAATTTCACCTTTCAACCAAGTTTCACCTCCAGTGGGCAGATCTAGGATCAGCCTTATTCCTAAGTGTGTACATCTCAGGATTCTGCATCATGCGACCTGGTGGCTGGTCCAACTGTGACCTTGCACCAGGTGTGTCATCCTTGTTTCTCGTGACCAGATTGCTGGCTCTGTGCTTCTTCTCCCCACACTGTAGTTTATGCTGAGCTCCTAATACCTCCAAGACTGAAGCCCTGCCTTGATCTCTGCAGCCCTCCTGATAGCAGTGCTCCTCCCTTCCTTTTGGTGTCAGGAGCCCTGACACCTCTCCTGGGCTTCTCACTGCCAAGTCCCCCCACACCCAGAGTCCAGGTCTTGTCTCAATTAGCAATTTCCTCCTTCTGCTGCTAGCCAAAACTGGAATGATGATGAGGGTCTGGTCATAGCTGGGGGGTAAGAAGTTTGCATGCTCAATAACATGCCACCTCATCCATTTTACACAAGAGTGACATATCCTTTCAGAGTTAGAAACTTCTCTCTGCATCTCCTGGTCCTCTTGTGGCCAAAAGCACACCCTCCAGGCAACTGGACAGCATGGCAGATGTAGATGGGGCTTCTGCCAAGCAGTGCTCTCAGGGGAGGCCTGCTGGCTTGTGCAGACATCTTGTCTGTAGCTGTGACCTTACCAGGTCTACCTGCTCACCTACCAAGCAAACTGACTTAGTAGGACTCATGCTAGTTGGTTTGTTCACTTTTTCATTTATTGATTCACCAATCATGCATGTGTAAAACACTTACTGTGGGCTTCACAGAGTGTTCTACAATTACCCTGTCAGCCACACACATGCAAAGAGCCTCCCAACCCTCTCTCTTTACCTTGTGGAGCACTGGGTGTCTCTGAGCCTCTGAGAACTGTCAACTTATTGCCAGAACTTTGCCTGTCTTCTGGCCTTGTGTTGGGCAACCTGAACCCTGCACAGGGCAGAGTCTTGACTCTTGAAAACCATGTGGTTCTGTTGAGAAGCAAATCAAGCCAGTAATGAATCAAGACATACTGAATGAACGGGGCACCTCTACTCTCATGGTTTGGTCGAGAAAGGCTTAAATTGTTCAGGGTTTACTGAGGGCTAGAGTGGCTTAGGACCATTTCCTAAAAGTTAAGCTGAGCCCTAAAGGATGGGTGGACTTTAGACAGAGTCCAGGAAAAGGCTTAACTCTGGAGAGTAACTTGAATTGCACAATGGGTTCTAGAGACATTTAAGAGACCAGCTTGATGCTCTGTTAGCTGTTTCAAATGTCACATCCTTGGGACCTCCTACTTGACCAGATTAGCACTTGGGACCTTTGTATAGGAGGCTGTCCTGGAGTGGCCACTGCTGGGCAGAACTGGCTGTGGTTGACTCTCTATCCTGGGCAAGGTTGGAGGTGGCATAGCAACCCTAGGCTGCCCATGACACAGAAAATAGCCTTCAACCACGAGTCAAGCCTCCCATCCTTCTCCTGTGTGACTACTGTTTGAACATTTTAATTCTTTTTTTGTTGTTCTTAAAGCTGTAGGGTAATTACCCTTGTCCTTAATAATTGCATTAGTTTCCTTGATGAACAGAGATGCTCCAGAGTCTGTGCTGTTAAAAAGAGGTTAGGATTAAGGTTTTCAACCTGCTGCTGGTGTGAGAGGCTATCTCCATGCCAATTACCGTCTCCTTGATAGGATTAGTCACTGTGTTAATTGCTACTCAGAAAAACTGCCAAGTTTGTTGTTTTAGACTTTGGCTTTTAAAATATTGCAGATGTCATCTCAAATGCAAATTGTATTTGGTATTAGAGATAACTGTTGATCTATTAACACTTTGGGGTTGATTTGTATCCGAGGCTGTAGGAGATAGAGGAGCCTTGCCCTTGGATGATTAATTGCGTCTTTGTTGGTGGTTCCAGCACTGGGAGGGGGAGGCAGCTGTCAGGCCTGTTCCTTGGCATTCTCTCTGAGAGAACTCAGGGCTCTGTCAGCAGCAATCTGTTGGAATTGGCCAGAATAACGTGTGAAACAACCTCGCTCTTCAACCCAAGAGCCTTGCCCATCTACCCTGCAGGTCATCCTGCCTGGTTAGCTTCTGGTTCGTACCTCGAGTGCCGTGTCTCTTCAGTGTATGTCACATGGCCACAGCAGCTCTCAATCTTTAGTGGTTTTCGAGTTGGTGGCATCTTGCCATTTTGGACCAAGAGAGACCAGTTAGACTTAGAGAATAACCTACATTATCTAGCATTTTCTTTCTCTTTTATATTTTAAAAGCTTTTACATTCTGAAATAATTCCAACATTTCAGAAAAGTTGCAGGAATAGTACAAAGAAATGCCATATGCCTTTCACCCAGATTCCCCAATTGTCACCAGGCTATCATTTCTGCTTTGTCACTCTCTCTGTGCGTGTGTGCCTGTGCATTTTTTCTGAGCCATTTGAAAGTAAGTTTCAGACACGATGCCCCATTACTCCTAAGCACTTCAGTGTGTATTTCCTAAGAATTAGGGCGTTCTCTTGCATAACTCAGTACAATGATCAAAATCAGGAAAATAGCCCTGATACAATGCCATTATCCAATCTGCAGGCTCTTTCCTGTAACCAATTACATCCCAATAAAGTCCTTTATAGCAAAACATAATCATCATCATTACCATCATCATCATACTCACCATCATCTGGTGTAAGAGCCAGTCTAACATCTCACATATTTAGTTCCCATGTCTCTCTCCCTTTTCAAAATCATCTGATTTATTTATGGCTGGCTAGGTCTTTCTTGCAGTGTGGGCTTTCTCTAGTTGCAGAGAGTGGAGGCTATTCTTCATTGCAGTAAGCGGGCTTCTCGTTATGGAGCATGGAGCATGAGCTCTAGAGTGCATGGGCTTCAGTAGTTGCAGTGTGTGGGCTCAGCAGTTGTGGTTCTTGGGCTCTGGAGCACAGGCTCAACAGTAGTGGTGCACAGGCTTAGATACTTTGTAGCATGTGGGATCTTCCCAGATCAGGGATCAAACCTGCGTCTCCTGCACTGGCAGGCAGACTCTTTACCACTGAGCCACCAGGGAAGCCCTCCATGACTCTTTTATATCCACGAATCTGGAATAGTTCCTCGGTCTTTCTTTGTCTTCCATAACCTTGGCCTCATTTTTAAGAGTACAGGCCAGTTATTTTGAAGAATGTCCTTTCATTTGGGTTCGTCTGGCATTTCTTCATGACTAGGTTCAGGACATGCATTTCAGGCAGGAAGGCCACAGAAGTCATGTGAGGTCCTTTCAGTGTGTCTTATTAAGAGGTGCATGGTACCAGCTGTCCTATTCCTGGAGCTGTTAACACTGATTGTTGGTTATGATGGTGTCTGCTGCATTTCTTAGTGTAAAGTTATTTCACCCCCTTTGTAATTAATTAGCCTTTTGTGAGGAAATAGTTTAGGTCTATGTAAATATCTTGTTTTTCATTAAACTTTTAACCACTTGTTGTGGCATCCATTGATAATTCTTGTCTGAATTATTATAATATTTGCCAGATGGTGTTTTTTTTTCTAAATTTATTTATTGCTTAGTTCTTTCTACTGTATTGAATAGCTTCTGCTTTCTTACATTTATTTATTTACTCATTTATTTATACCCATGTGTACTCATGTATTCCCATTTTACTCAATGGGTTACGTTGACTGAGTTATATTCAGTGGGTTATATATTGGTCCAATGGTTTATAATCCAGTTATTTCAATGGTTAAATTGTCACAGCTTTGGCCAGTGGGAGTACCTTCCACTTGGCTGCTACATCCTTTTGACAAATCCCCATGATATTTTTTACAACATGTTATTTTGAAAATTTTCAAACATACAGAAAATTAATGGATATTTTGTGAATATCCATATGCTTATCACCTAGATTCTTTAACATTTTACCAGGCTTTACTATAGTGACTTGTATACTTTCCAGAAATTCATCTTATTTTTTAATTGCATTTCATAGTAAGCTGTAGGCATCCTTAAACACTGGGCAGCCATGATATTGTCTATAGATCTATATTTTTTACAGCTCTTTTATTAGGTAAAATTTACATGCAGTGTGATGTACAAATATTGTATACCCTTTGATGCATTTTGACAAATGTGCTCACCACATAACTCAAACTCATGTCAAGATATAAAGCACTGTCATCACCCTCAAGAAAATTAATTCATGTTCCTTTCCAATCAGTCCTTGTCCCTATCTTCCTCATGAGCAGCCACAGTTCTGATTTTGTTCCTACCACAAATTAGTTTTGCCTATTTTAGAATTTCATATAAATGGAACATGGGATAATTCTGTTTAAGAATTATTCTCATCATTATGATTTTGAGATTTGTACATGTCATTGATTATATCAGTCATTCATTCATTCCATCAACTTTTGAGCATTTCCTTACTTTCTGGCACAACAAACTGTTCCAAGGTTGCCTTGTACTGTCCTCCCACTAGTCCTGGGCTCTCTCTTGAAGGAGCCCTGGCTTCTTTCAGTAGAGAACGGTTTCTGGATTTTAGGTGTATTCATTGCTACCGGTATCATTGCTTCTAGATGTTCATTCTTTTGATATAAAGAACTAAGAAACATGTGTGTGAGTATGCACTCAGAAATACACAAACATACACATACATATTCAACTATTTCTACACATATACACTCGTGCATGTATGTGTAAAACCATGCGTTTGTAATGACACCAATTCCAATCCAATACCTTAGGTTCATTTTGGCCTTTAATCTTTCTATATATGGAACTTCCTTCAACAAAGGAGAAATTTCCCCGAATACATTATTTTCCAAATCCCAAAATACATATAAAGTAGTTAAATAAGAGTTAACCCATATCATGGAAGAAAACAAACCTACTAACTAGAGTTCAAAATTGGTTTATAGCACTTTGGGGCTTTAGTCTGAAGTCAAACAGTTGAAATCCTCTGTTTAAATTTACTCAAATTAGTCTTTCTCTCCCCACTCCCATTTACTCTGCTTATGTTATTCTTGGAAAAAAGAGGTTCTTTTGTTTTTATTCCACTTTAGGGTCCCACCCCATCTTTGTTGATTTCTTTTTAGTATATATAAGATTCCTATGTTGCAAAAGTCAAAACAATGCAAAACTGGTAGACTCAGAGAAGTGTTAACCAATCATTATTTTCACTTTATCTGTCCTGACTTTCTTTTGCTAATATTTTATTAGTTTCTCCTTTCCCCCCCTTACACAAAAGAGAGATACTTCTTTGTATCTTTAAAATAGCTTATTTTAAAAGTTAATTTCTAGTTTTACTACACTGTAATCAGAAAATATTCTTTGAAACATTTCTAGTTTATGAGTTATTCAGTTGCTCAGTCACGTCTCTTTGCGACCCTATGGACTGCAGCATGCCAGGCTTCCCTGTTTTTCACCATCTCTCAGAGTTTGCTCAAACTCTTGTCCATTGAGTCGGTGATGCCATCCAACCATCTCCTCTGTTGCCCCCTTCTCCTGCCCTCAATCTTTCCCAGTATCAAGGTTGACATGCTGATTTTTTGTCACCCAATACATGATCAATTTCTGTGGATAATCTATGTGCACTTTATAAGAAGTTGTGATTTCTAATGTTAGGTATCTAAATATCTCCATATGATTGCTTTACTGATTATGTTTTCTAGACTTTGTATCTTTACCTACATTTTTGCCTACCTGATCTCTTTTGTCCTGAAAGTGGTGTGTTAGAGTGTTCTATTATTAGTGTGTTTCCATCTGTTTTTTCTTTCATTTCCTACAGTTTCTACTAATAAAGGTAGTATTAGTCTTTATTTGTGCACTGATAGTCGATACTATTATATTTTCATTGTGAAATCTGAATTTTTTTCTTTTTAGTATTTGTTTCTTTGTTAGTATTAGAATATGTTTGCCACATTTAGGCTTCTTTTTCCCCTTGAATTCTACATATTCGACTTGTATATCAAGATTGCAATACTTGCATTGTTATTGTTCCTGTTTGCCTGATACATCTTTGCCTAACTCTTTATTTTCAGCCTTTCCGAATCCCTTTTTAAAAGTGTGCCTCTTGTAAGTGATACATGGTTGAATTGTGTTTTTTAAACCAAATCAAAAATCTATTTCTTTTCATAGGGAAGTTAAGCCTGTTCACAATCACTTATATGTCCAATATTTATATGACTGACAAGCTTGGTCTTAACATTTTCATAATATTTTATGAATAATGCATTTTATGTTCTACTTTGTTGTACTTCTTTCTCTACATGACACATTTTCTGTGCTCACTTATTATTTAATTTCTTTTGATATACAAAAAGCTTCCATTTTTGTTCTACTGGTTACTTTTATGTTGATACTTTTTGGCTTAAAATCTTTTTAAGTCCCCTATAAGCTTTTACTATCTGGTTTGTCAGTTGCAGATGGAATCCCTTAACTTCCTGTACAGTCATCATTGTACGAAGTGTATATATTATATAAAATTCCCTGTACCACCATGATTGAGCTTATTCTGTTTTTGTCTTTCTTTTGTTGCCTGCCATTTTGTAGTTGTATTATTTTCACTTTGACCAAACATGTAAAATGTGTAAATTATTCTTCTTTCTCTACTCCCCTATTTAATTTAGGCCTATAATTAAATATATAAAAAATTCCCTGTAAATCCGTTTGCAAAGAGTCCCCGTTATCTCCTGGCCAGCTAAAGTTAATTCTCTGTAGATGTCTTAAGAAGGGCTGGCTCATGGGTACCTTATTCCCTGAGTTCTTATGTGTTTAAAACCATTTTTTTTCTATGACTTTGATTTTAGAAGACCTGCTTTGCTGGATATAAACTTTTTGATTCACACCTTCTTACTTTGAGTTTCACGAAAACGCTGCTCCATCACCGCTCTGCTTTGTAGGTTGCTGTTGAGAAGCCTAATGACAGTCTAAATCTCTTGCCCTTGTAAGTTATTTGATCTGTTGGTTTGCAGGCTGTGAGGATATTTTCTCAAATGCTTCTTTGAGGTTTTTAATTCCATTTGCAGTGTTATGTTTCAGGTTTTTTTCCTGCTGCTTTATGGTTGTGTTTTTGGAGTAATTTTCATCAGCTGAAATATTTGGATTCTCGTTTTCGTCTTCCTTCTCTGAGCAGTCTTTATATAGATGAAGATGCTCCCACCTCTGTATTTCACAGGCCGAGTGGTTCATGTGATTTTTAGTTCAAGTGCCCCCTCTTCTGTCAGTGTAGCAGAGTGCAGTTTCTTTAATGGTTGACTTTTGGTGGGGGGAAGGAAGTGAAGAAGAGGGTGTCCTTGGATATATTTTATTATTTTGGTTTTGCAGATTTGTAAATGTCAGTTTCTTGCTTTCTCTCCCTTTACTGCACACTTTCTGGATGGTGCCCACCCCTCGTTTCCGTCCTGCCCATGCCCACCTTTAAACTCTCCCCTCCGTTTAAACCCATTGAACCCTGGTCAATGTTCTGCATTCTTTTTCCAGTTTTTCTTTTTTTCCCACTAGGCTATACTTTCTCTTTCTCCAGGTGTTTGTGGTTTATTCCCAAGCCCTCCAGTGTCTGCTCCTCTCTTCTTGTGGTTTTGGGACCCTTTCCCACCCCTTGTAGTGGTCAGCATGTGCTTAGTGGTGTCCAGCTCTTTGGGACCCTATGGACTGTAGCCCTGCCTTGTCCTTGGGATTCTCCAGGCAAGAATACTGAAGTGGGTTGTCATTTCTCCTCCAGGGGATCTTCCCAGACCAGGGATCGAACCCACATCTCCTGCGTCTCCTGCATTGTCAGGCAGATTTTTTACCACTGAGCCATCTGGGAAGCCCTTCCCACCCCTTAGCTCTCTACAAAGATTTTGGGTGGGAATTCAAGAAGTCACTTTACTGGAAATGGGGAAAATGGATGTTTATATTTCTTTTTAGAGATAATTTGGCATTATGTCTCTGTCTTCTTGTTGTGCTAAAGCTGTGGCTTGTGTGTTGTTTTATTTATTAACTTTGTTGATCTGTTGTTTGGGGGGATCCTGTTGTTGGGGGGGAGGTTTGGGTTTCTGTGACCACCAGTGCCTTAGCTACGGAGAAGACCCCTGTAGGGAATTTAAATTTTTGTATACATTTGGCTGCACCGGATCTTAGTTGCAGTGCTTAGGAACTTCAGCCTTCACTGTGACATGTGGGATCTTTAGTTCTGGCAGATGGAATCTAGTTCCCTGACCAGGGATGGAACCCCAAGCCCCCTGCATTGGGAGCATGGAATCTTAGCCTCTAGATCCCCAGGGAAGAGAGCTGCCTGTAGAGCATCCTGAGAGATGGTGCAGTTACATCAATTTCAAGTTTATAGCAAACACTGTCATCCACAGTGTTTTCATGTTGATTGTACACAAATGAATCTTGTGGACATGTTTGAAAAGGTGTGGTTGCTTAAGACGACTGAGTGTCTCCCCTGGAAGATCACCCACATCTCATCTGCTTGACCAGCCTTTTCTCGTACTTCAGTGTGATACTGGAGAGTTGTCAGTTTCCGCATTTGCTGGAGAGGTTGGAATCGACGAGGATGTTACTGCTGGTGGCACATGGGAGGGAGCAGTGCTGTTCTGTTGCTAGAGTGTGATCTAGGGTATGCATGACTGCAGGTCTTTCATTTTTTGGCTGCACTGTGTGGCTTATGGGATCTTAGTTCACTGACCATGGATCAGAACTGTGCCCCCTGCAGTGGAAGCTCAGAGTCCTAACCACTGGACCACCAGGGAACTCCCACATCTGCAGGTCTTTGTCAAGAAGGGGCTGCTTCCCATCCAAGCATATTTTTTACAGAATTTTCACACAGGGCCCAAAACCTGAGTTGGATTCCACCTCCCATGCCTGGGGAAGTGGCCTAGTGCCCAACACATAACAGGGGCCTAAGAATGTTTGTGGAAGGAATGAATCGACCATCTTTGTTCTGAAAATAGGCCACTTATTACTTGTTATAGAAGGAAAACTGAGGCCCCTGGAAAGAGAGGGAGAGCTTGTCAGGGATCTGTTTTCAGCCCCAGATGAGCAACAGAGAGAGGCAAAGCACACTGGGAAATTATGTTCATACACCCATCCTCTGCAGGAACCTCAGCTCTGCTGGGGGGACAGCTGGGTCACTGCCTTGGCCTCCTGCCAGTGCGTGGGTCCTGCCCTACTCCCCCACATTCCCTCTGGGTCATGCCCTCCTTTTAGGCACAGGAGTACTCACTCACAGGATTGCTGGAGACCCTCTGGAGGGTTTGGTCACTTGATGTCCTTAAGATGCTGCTCATCTTCTCTGTCCTCTGTGGGCTCCAGGAAAAGGGGTCATGTCAGCTCTGTGGCTTCCGACCCTCTGGAGGAGGAACAGGTGCTCAGACAGACACTGAAAGGACGTCACATAGTCTGAGCTGCCCTGGCATCCTAAGGGGCATCTGCACGAAGTGGGAGAGGGTCCCATGCATTCTCACGTCAGCTCACAGGCTGTGGGTCAAAGGTTGGTGTCCCTGCATCCAGACAGAACCCTCCAGTCTGGCACCCCCATTCTAGTTTGAGGTTTCAAGGTCCCTGTGTGCCCGGACAAGGGGGACATGGTCAGGAGCTGTAGGACATAGGAAGGGGCAGGCTTCAGTCATGACAGCTTCTTCCCACCCTCAGACTGGACCAGGTGGGCTCCCCCAGCTCTCAGCAGTGGCGTCTTGTGGATGCTGGCCAGGAATCCTTCCTGCCAGGTGGGAGGGCCAGAGGCAGGAGGCCCTGGAAGCCCACTGGGCACTGGCCCTGATGAACAGCGTGGTGTCCTCAGAATCCATCATGTGGACATGAGGCCACCCCAGGAGGTCAGGTGCCAGGCAAGATGCTCTAGGTGATGGGCAGACCCTGAGACCCCGTGTGCTTTTCTCCCAGAGCCCCACTGTTTTACCTTTAGACAGCACTGTCATTCATGGCGTTTATTTACTTGTTCATTCATTCATTCATTCATTCACACGTTCAGTGACTCTTGCATTCTTCTCCCTTGTGCCCCAAACCACTGGCTCTAGAGAACTAAAGACAGACTCAGAGCCCTTGTCTTCGGGGAGCTTTGAAGAGCAGTGTGGCTCCTGGGAATTTGCAGTGTGTGACCCTTTGAAGGAGGAAGTTTGCTCAGAATCAAGCCTAGTCAATTTTTACAAATAACTGTATTTATATCTTTATTTTTGGCTGTGCTGGGTCTTGGCTGCTTTCTCTAGTTGTGGCAGGTGGGCTTCTCGTTACAGTGGCTTCCCTGTTGCGGAGCACAGGCCCTAGGGCTCACGGACTTCAGTCGTTGTGACTCATGGGCTTGATGGTTGTGGCTCCCTGGCTCCAGAGCACAGGCTCAATAGTTGTGGCGCATGGGCTTAGTTGCTTCCCAGCATGTGATATTCCAAGATCAGGGATGAACCCGTGTCTCCTGCAATGGCAGGCACATTCTTTGCCACTGAGCCACCAGGGAAACCCAAATCTGTTCAGTTTTGTTAAACTGAAAAATTTGCAGATTTCTTCGACTGTGGGCCCTATTCTTCCTTACACTGAGATGGGCAGAGTGTGGACACACTGTGCAATGCCTCCCAGGTCTGCTGAATAGGGCCACATGGGGTTATGGGCGAGAGCATGGACTTGGATCCTGATAGATCTGGGTTAGAATCCCAGCTCTGCTGCTCATAGCTATAGGATTGGGGTCACCTGAACCTCACTAGGTTTTGATTTGAGGATAGTAATTCTTACCCCAGTGGGAGAATTAAATAGGTAAAGAAATTGGGAAGTTTTACCCCGTGGTCAGAAGGGATAGTAACTGCCATGTGGTATCTCTTCCTCCTCCCGAAGTGTATGCACACATGCACGCACACACACACACACACACACACACACACACACACACACACACACACACACAAAGTAATAAACCTGGCCTGGGAGGCAGCAGTGGCTCTGCCTTCTAAAACTTGTCTGAACTGCTGGCTCTCCAGATTGGGGGTGGGGTGGGGACTCTGGGTTATTGAACGGCTTTGCTACCAAATGTGATATGCAGGGTTCTTATAATGTTAGTTAGATCTGAGAAATGGACCAACCATGACTTCCAACTTAATGAAACACTTCAGGATTATCAGCTAAATAGACGATGCTTTTGAGAGAATCCTTGAGTGTTGTGTCAAGGACTGGGACCCCAGGAGGTTGATGCTGTGTCTCCTGGGCTGGCTCCTTGGGTGCCCCTGGCTGTGAGGATGCCTGATGTCTAGTGTCCTTTTGAGGGGGGCGGAGATCTGATCCCAATGGATCACTTGGTCCTTCCTGGGCTCTGCTCTCTTTCATCCCCTCCCATTCCCTTTCTGTCTTCTTGTTTCCTGACTCTGGCAACTATAGAATGTTACTTAGGAAAGTCACATTGCCTCTCTAGGACACCCTACTCTATTCCCCACCATGACATAGTGGCTGTGCCTGGGGAGAGCAGGAGCTTGTGTTTTTGTATACTGGAGGGGGTCATGCATCCTGGGTCCCCCTGGAGAGCTCTGACTCCTTGTCTCTGTTCTGAGGGGCATGCCAGCAACTTCATCTCTGCCCAGTGCAGAGATTCCTATGGGTACCTCTTTCTTCGTAGCACTGTCCCACGCTGGGCCAGGAAATGCCCTTTCATCTTACAGCCATCGTGGAGGGAGCGTATGTCAGCAGAGGGTCTCCATCCTGGCTCCACTGCATGTGGGCTCTGCAGTTGATCATGTTGATCTGCAGGAGCTTGTTTCCTTCCCCACATGGGTGAAACACCTGCCTGGAGAGGATGCAACACGAAGCTCATAAGTTACCCAGCACACTGTCCGACACAGAAGAAGCCAAAATCGTTTGCTTTCTTAAGATCTGGGAGACATTTCCTTCTAGATCTTACCAACACCCTCACTCGTCCCTATCCTTGCTGGCCACCATCTCAGTACATTTTATCATGGGGTACAGCTTAGACTTTTTTCTTGCCTTTACTTACCTGTTCATCCATCCATCCTCCCATCTTCCTATCCATCCATCATCCATCCACCCACCCATCTATCCATTGTCCATCTGCCCACCCATCCTCCAACCCCTTCACCTATTTATCCATATATCTGTACATCCATCTCCATCCATCACACATTTATCCATCCCAACCAGCATCCATCCATCATCCATCCATTTATTTACCCATCCAAATAATCTACTCATGATCTACTCACCCACCCATCCATCATCCATCTACCCACCCACCCTCCAACCCTTCCACCTATCTATTCATCCGTTCACCCATATGTCCATCCATTCCTTGTTTTATTCATCTAATAATGATTTATTAGACATTCCCTTTATTTATATGTCAGGTTGTGAGAAGCAAATCAGATTCTCTGCCTTCCCCAAGCTTATAGTCCCCCAGAGGATAGAAACGATTAAACAAGTGTGCGTGTGTGTGTGTGTGTGTGTGTGTGTGTGTGTGTGTGTCTGTCTGTCTGTCTGTCTGTATGTGTTGGGGTGGGTGCCAAGCAGGGAGAGTAAGGACTGCTTGGGAAGTGCATGGCAGGGTCACCAAACATGGTCTGGGAGGATCAGGAAGACTTCATGGAGAAAGTGACTCTTACCTCCTTGACTACATATAAACAACCTGGGGACAGGGGTTGTGTGTTTTAGTGTCATCAACAGGCAGTCAATGGAGTGCCTACTACTTCTATGAGGTCCTAGGGTTACAAAGAGGGATGAAGATACAAAATAAATAGTAATGCAACGCAATGGTTAATAGCTGCTTGTTCAATGAATTCATGGGTGAATGTGCCTTTGCCAGGCTTATATTTGCTAAGAAATGCTCTCAGCACATGTTCAATCTGTGACTCCCCATGAGTAAGAAGCTTAGAAGAGCTCATCTGAGTTTTCACTTGGTTCATGAATATGCAAGCAAGCTTCCTTTTAATCTCAAATATTATTTTATTACATGTATTTTAATTTATTTATTAGATCTGTCTTTCACTTGGATCTGTGAGAAATTTAACGAAGGCATCATTCCATCTTCAGTGTGGTCAGTAGAGGGTAGACAGCTAGTCCAGCAGGTGATATCCTGAGTGAAAAATTCCTGAAGACCTTGATCAGCCCCGATGACCAGAGAGATGCTGGGCTTATTATGACCACAGAATAGCCATGATTACAACCACTAGCATGAACCATTGTGATGTACAGTGGCATATGTGACCCCCTGCCAGAGAGCCCAGAGCATCCTTGAGTGTCTCCTGGGGGGACAGAGGCTGACTCCCTGCAGGTGAGGTCTGACTGAGATCTTGCCAGCATTATCTTATTACCAGGAATGACTGTGGCTTAGCTGGAAATGTAATAGCTGCTCAAGGTCAGACTGTAAGCCAGAGGGGAGGTACTTGGTGAGTTTGCCACTGGATGGCCTAGCTTTGCACCAATGTGCAGGCCTCTCCCAGCTGGCAGGGGCATTGCAGGGGGCAGCTCACCTTCCACCCAGCGGCAAAGGGAGAAACCGGGAGCTGCCGAGTCCTGGCAGCTGTGTTCACACTCCCAACAAGGTCCATGGTGCAGGCTTTCTAAAGCATTGCCACTTACTAAAATTAACTCTAAAGGAAATCTGCCATGTAGTGGTTTTCATGATGAGATATTATCATCATATCAGATGATGGTACATAGCAGCACAAAATTCGAGAGCTTGCCTGTCCCCTCTCCACCTCCTGCTCCGGTGGGGTCTAGATGCCTCCCTAAGCAGGTTAGAGGCACAGAGGGATGGTTCCTCTCTCCTGTTGTTGGGTGACTTGTCAAGGGCAAAGCTCTAGGGCTGGTGAGGCACCCCTGGGGTTATGGGTGTGGGAATATTCAACGGATGCACCTCTGCTGGTCTAGCTGCCAGGGTTCCTACAGCTCCCCCATGTCATTGCGATGGATTGATGGAACCCTGCCCACCAGGCTGCAACTTCATTTGCTGCTCTCTGCACAGGCTGCTGCCGTGATGAGCCTCGATTCACGAGGTACATCTCCAGCCGCCCGCAGCCAGCAGAGTGGCAGAAAGTACCTCCCTCTCTGTGACCCACAAAGAGTTTGAGGACAGTCTAAAAGTGTCAGGAGGGAGCCAAAGGGTGCCAGCTGGTGGGGGGGTCACGTGCCATAATGGTGCAAATTCTCACTAATGGTCAGATGTTTTATTCTCCCACATAGCCCCCTCCTCTCTCATCACTCTTCCCCACCAACCAAAAATATCCTGGGAGTTTCTCTGACGAGCCGTAAGAATTAGCTTCTAAAACATTGGATTTCTGAAGTTTGGAACTTCTTTTCCAGGGAGTCTAGCCATGCAGGAGGAGTGTCGAGGTTTGTACCCCAGTGTGATGTGCCAGGTGGCCCCAGAGAAATGCAGAGGATCCACAGGACTGTTAGCACAATTTCTGGGGTTCACTTCTCTGCCTTGGTTTCCTCTCCAGAGAAGGTCATAATCCCAGAGGCACAGACTTAGTGGGCCCTGAGCCTCCCCAGTGCAAAAGTGAACTCTGTAACCCCATCAGCCAGGTTCTACTGTCTTCCAATATCTCCTGGAGTCATTGGGGTCATAAAAGAGTCTGACATGACTTAGTGACTAACCAACGAACAAGTCCTCTAAAACATTTTTCGGCTTCCCTGGTGGCTCAGTGATAAAGAATCCACCTGCCAATGCAGGAGACATGGGTTCGATCCCTGGGTCAGCAAGATCCCCTGGAGAAGCAAATGGCAACCCACTCCAGTATTCTTTACCTGGGAAATCCCATGGACAGAGGAGCCTGGCAAGCTACAGTCCACAGGGTCGCGAAAGAGTCGGACACAACTTAGCGACTAAACAACAATTGTATCCTATTCCATTATACCAATATACTGTGATTCATTCGCCAAAGCAATTCAGTGAAGCAATTTGTAGGTGGTTTCCACTTTATCCATCAGAAACTAGGCTGTGGTGAATGTCACTGTTTGTGTATCTGTCCACCCCAATTGGTAGGACCAGCCTCCATCCTTTTTTGTTTGTTTTTATGGCCATACCACGTATCTTGTGGGATCTTAGTTCCCTGACCAGGGACCAAACTCAGGTCCCCTGAAGTGAAAGTGCAGAGCCCTAACCACCAGATTTCCAGGGAATTCCCTCCCTATCCTTTTATGAGCAGTTGTTGTTGTTTTTCAGCCACTCAGTTGTGCCCAACTCTTTGTGACCCCATGGGCTGCAGCCCTCTAGGCTTCCTTGTCCATCACTATCTGCTGGAGTTTGGTCAAACTCATGTCCACTGAGTCAATGATGCCATCCAACCATCTCATCTTCTGTTGTCCGCTTCTCCTCTTGCCTTCAATCTTTCCCAACATCAGGGTCTTTTCCATAGAGTTGGCTTTTCACATCAGGTAGCCAAAGTATTGGAGCTTCAACTTCAGCCTCAGTTCTTCCAATGAATATTCAGGGTTGGTTTCCTTTAGGATTGACTGGTTTGATCTATTTTCAGTCCAAGGGACTCTGAAGAGTCTTCTCCAGCACTACAGTTTGAAAGTATCAATTCTTCAGCACTCAGCCTTCTTTATAGTCCAACTCTAGCTGGCTAAAGTGACTGTTTAGTAAATAGGAGATCCTAGGTTTATATCCCAGGGATGCCTGGTACAGTTGACTGTAGTATAAGCAGTTGACATGGCACTAATTTGCTTTTGGGAACCCATCCCTTTGTAAATGTGAAGTTGCTTACATGTGGGCCAATGTTCCTAGAACTTTCTCAGCTTCCTCAAATGGGGATAATAATTTGCTAGAAGCATCGTGAGGAGTTCTCTCTTGCACCAACAGGATTATACACTGCCTGCAGACAGGGACTGCTGTATCTTTCTGAGCCAAACCTAACCCTGCCCCTCTGTCACAAGTCCTTGCCCAGTGTCCTGCACTTGGTGGGTTCCAAGGGTGACTGCTGCCTGCCAGGCTAGAAGGACCCAAGTTAGGAGCCCCAGGCTAGAGGACTCCATGGCGTCAGCTGCCTTAAGGTCATCTCTGGGCCTTTTACCTCATTCTCTCAGCCACCTACCTCCCCTGGCAGTGAAACATCGTTTTCTAGTAAATGATGTGTCTGACATTTACCAAATCTTTATGTGACAATTTGGAAGGAACCAGTTGCATTGAACAGCCTTATTAATAGTGCAGTGAGGTGATTAGGGGGACATCATGGCCATTGGACCAGAGGGCTCTGATTTATGAGCTCTGAAGAGAGGAGGCGAGAGGTCTCTATTGACCAAAACACCTTCAGCACAATTCAGGTTGTAATGAATGAAAGTCAAGGATTTTCCAGATGGTGCAGCCCTGCAACTCGAGGGTGGGGCTGAGTGCTCTCTGAAAGTGTAGACAGTACGTTTCCACTGGGTAGTGTGTGCTCTGGAGGTGGGGGAATTTAGCACCCAGGGCACTTATGCCTCCCGGGTTGGGGACAAGATAGACAAGAGCTTTTCCTAGTCTCCGATGGTTTGGTTCACATTGTGAGTCTCTGTGAAATTGTAACCATCTTCCAAGGGAAATGGCATAGGACAGTGATCAAAGCATGTTCCTGGAGTGAGACTCACCTACACCGGAATCCTGGTGTCACTCGTACCTGCCTAGAGGACTTGGGCAAATTTTCTAACCACTGTGAGCCTCAGGCCTCTGACCATGAAGATGAGTGATGTTATTGCTTCCTGCCCAGAGTCATCGTACGAATCAAATGGGTGCGTGCATGTCACACACAGTTTCCAAAGCTCACTTAGTGCTCAGGACTTGTTGCCTCTCTCTTTTTTTAAAAAAACATTTATTTATTTGGCTGTGCTGGGTCTTAGTTGTGGCCTGTGGGATCTAGTTCCCTGACAAGGGATTGAACCTCGAGTTGTTATTAATCCCCCTGCATTGGGAGCTTGGAGTCTCAGCCACTGGACCACCAGGGAAGTCCCTGAGGGGACTTCACTGGGGTTGGAAGCAGTCCCTACAGGTCACTGCTGCTCCCAGCCCCAGTCGGGAACCCATCAGAGATCTTTCTGAAGACCTTCCATAGTTAAGACACTGCTAGGTCCATAGAACACAACTCCCCAAATGGATATGGTTTTCGCCTAAGAGTTTGCAGACTTCTGGGGAGGCTGATGCATGGAACCCACTGGAATAAAACACAAGGGCCAGTGCAAGGAGGGCCCAAGTTGAGGGACCCTGTGCTCTGGGAGGGTCAAGGTGCCACATTTAATCTCATGTTGGGGAGGGAGGTGGTGGCAGTGTTAGAGATGGGCCTCCAAGAACCAAACAGGATTCTGAACTCTGGCCTGGGGAGGAGGAAAGGGACTTTGGGCTAAGGTGACACACTGCACAGAGACGTGGAGGCCTGAGGTGATGACCTGGGGGCCACTGGAGCTTAAGGCCATGTGTGGAAAAGGGTGGCCAAGTGGGCTGAGCCCAGCTGGCAGAGGGCTGTGGATGCCAAGCTAAGGAATGCTGTGGTGTCCGTGGCGCTGAAAGAGTGTGACTCAGAGTGTCCCTGAGCGTGTCCCTGAGTGTGGGGAGCCTCACCCTGGAGGAGGCCATGTCGAGACTCTCGGTGTCCAGGAGGAGAGGGGGGGTGAGGTGGCTCTCAGGGCTGGCTGTCTGACCCACCCCATCAGAGCATCACCGCCCTTTTTGTGCCACCGTCACCAGCTGAAAGCCTGACACTTGCATGAGAGGACTTTCTCAAGTCTGTAGAAACTTGTAAGACATGGCCCCTGTTCCCAAGGAACCAGAAGGCAAGTGTCAGTGAGGCAGGGCCTGCAGGGGTGAAGCGAGGACCAGAGCAGGGGTTGGGGTCCAGTGGGTGGGGGCAGAGAAGAGAAGGGGCGGGGAGGAGGGCAGTCTGGGTCTGAAGGGGAGGAGACCCCGTGCACAGATGCCAGGGAATTGGCTTATGTCTCCCTGAGACCAGCTGCTCAATGGGAGAGAATTGCCCCCTTTCTCTTGTTAGAAAACAGTATATGTTCATTGTGGAAAACTGGGAACCCAGGAGGGTAAAATGTCCCTGGGGCCACAGAGAACCATTGATGAAAATGTGGAGCCTGGGACTCATTCTTACTCGGATCCAAATATTCCCTTTGGGGGTTTTGAAAGGCTGATTTGAGTCCAAATAAAGGCCCCTTGGGCCCCTGGTGGAGAATTCCCTGGGGTCCTTTAACTTCAGGGACCAAGTGTCAGTGTCACTGGGGAACATGGCCCCTGTGCAGCCGAGTCAAGGGGGCCGAGACGTGAGCACCAGCTTTGGCCCAGTGCTCTCTGCCCAGTTTCTCTGGCCCCAAGGCTTCCGGCATCCCACTGTGCCCCTGGGGCCTCATCCCATCCCCAGACTGCCCCTGCCTCCCCGCAGCCCTCCCCAGGCTGACCCTTTCTGGTGAGAAAGCTCCTTCTCTGTTGTCTCCTGCCATCTGGAACATCCCTTTGCATCTCTCCGCCTCATCACCCCTCCATCTGCACCAAAGGTCACTTCCCTGATTCTGTTATTAATCTGGCTGCGTTTGCAGGGGTTTTTGTCTTATGTTGGAAAAAAACAAAAAATCATTGTTCAGGTCATGACGGAGGTGATGGCTGCAAGTCCTGGCCTTGGAGGTGATCACCCTGGCTTTTCTGCCTGGGATCCTGTGAGCGGTCGGGCAGAGAGGATCATCGTTTCTGGGCTCGGGTGCTGGGCAGCTGAGATGGTTTCGGGGTGCACCTGCAGCCCCTGGGCACCAGGCCAACTAGGCAGGAGAACTGTGCCCATGGCTTCCCTGAGAGCTGAGGGCGTGGGCCATCAGAGCCTGTCCTGCTGTGGGCAGATGATGTGTTTCCTGCTCCCGGGTCCCCTCTCCTGAGTGCAGAACGACCCAGCTCCATGCCCACTGCCAGTGCGAGCCATCAGCAGTCAGAGTGGGAGGTACCCTCGTGCGCCCAGGAGGGACATGGTGGGCAGAATAGGGGCCATCGCTGGGTCTCCAGGTGCTTGTATGCAAAAGGAGGCAGATTTGTCCACCTGAGAGGGGTCTCCCAACTCAGGGAACATTTGAGTCTGTGCCCTGAATGAGAGTTCCCCACTGATGCCACTCCTGTGTGGAGGAGAAGGTCTTGGTTTAGGCCCTTAGGGACCTGCCCAGGCAGCGTCTTTGCCCTGTGATGTGGTTTGAAGATGGGAAGAAGCCAGATGCTGTCCAAGCCAGGTCTGGAGAGAAAGGGCGGGCAGGAGAGAGAGGAAGAGGGGACAGCTGGCTGGCTGGGGGTGGTGGTGGGGGGAGGGATATTGGGCAGGGAGGGGTGCAGCCATACTCAGCTGATGCACCTGGGCTGTGGGGTTTCCAGTCAAAGCCTGTGGGGTCCCAGAATCCTGAGATGCGGGTGGGGAGGCAGTGGTTGCTCTCCCACCCTACCCTGCTCCGCATCAGACAGCCCAGGAGGGAGCTGAGTTCAGGCTCCACTTGGCAGCTCCATGACCTTGAGTCACTGAGACGTGGCTTCCTCCTCTGAGAAATGGGGAACTAAGAGCAGAGGCCTTTGGGGCTGATGCGGGTGGAAGGAGCTCAAAGTGCGACGGGTCCCCTCATGAAGCTACAGGAGCGGGGACAGCTCAGCTGCCCGGTGTCGTCCTGGGGCTGCACACGGTGCCGGCAGAGGACGTGGCAGGGGTCCAGCTTTGTGGGGAGATACCCCCCTCATGGTTGGGGGCCTGTGGAAGGACTCCCAGGTGGAGGGATCTCTCCCTGACCCAGAGCCCCTGATCCTTTGCACAGGCCTGCGGGCTGAGGTTGACTGCTCTGCTGGGGCAGACAGTGTGGTTGACTTTGAGCTCCATTCAAAGTGGAAGGGCCCCTGGACCCCCAAGACCTGGCTGTGCCTGTGCGGGACCATGAGGTCAGCCTGACCAGGGTTTCCAGTCACCTCAGCCAGGAGGAGCTAACATCTGCCTCCAGAAGCTGCCATCCATCTGACCACCCTGTTTGCCTGATTTTCTCCAGACGGCATTTTTCTGTGTCTCACTAAAGGTTGAAAACGAAAAGTTCCTAGGCAGAACAGTTCTATTTCAATGCACAGAATTCCTATCTTGGGTTATTTTCTTGATATACTTATCTGTTACGAGTTTTTTACCGATGGATTTCCTCACTAGACTGTAAGCTCCCTGACGACCAGGGCGTGCCTGTCTGTGCCGTGCTGCACCCCCAGGGCCAACAGTGATGCTACAGGAAAGTTGTACTGAGCAGATGGAGAGAACAATGTTTGCGATGACCTCTTTGGATCAGCTGGAACGTGCCCCCAGCTGCTGTTTACGCAAGCTCCTCCCTTGGCAGTGTCTTCTCTCTGCCCATCTTTCTCTTAATAGTTATGGATTATAGGAAAGAAGAACAAAGCCCATTAAGAGGTTCCCCTACATTTGATTTGAGGAAGTTTTCATCAGAAGGGCTCCATTTATTGGTCTTTAGCGTATAGCTGTATTCCCTTCTCACAAAATGAATATTGCCTTGTCTCCTTGAGAAAAATTGATTTCAACCAGGAAGGAGAATAGCAAACTCCCTCCTCCCCCTTTCCTTCTTCTTCTTCTTTTTTTTTCCCTCCCACTGAGGCAGAATTTATCTCTTAGGTAGGTGGGGGGGGGAGGGGGGAAACAGGAATAATTGGACCAGAAGCTAATTCCCAGAGATTCATTGTCTTGGAAGCTCCCGCCAGAACGTGGGAAGCTTGCCTTGAATTGCATGCTAATGATAAATGACAACTCTAACAGACCATCACATTGAGATGTTCGGTCCTTCCTGCTAGGAGCTGACACATTAATTTTCTCTCAGATTTACATTGGATTATTAATAAAATATCGGTGTTGGAAAATGACAGTAAGGGTCTGTGGAAGTGCCTGGCTCTATTTAGGGCCAAATAAGATGTCGGTGGGGTCAAACTTGACCCAGACACCCGGTGGCATTTGAATGATGATGCCCTTTTTTGCTCCTCCGGGCTCACCTCTCGAACCTGGGTTGCAGCCAGAGGCAGGAATGAAAGGTCTGCTTTCTTCCGGATAATACTGAGTCCGCAGATGGGGAAGCCATTCATTCTCTCTCTCTCTCACCTTTTTCTCTTTGCTTCCTCAATGGCCAAACACTTTAAATGGAAGGGATGCTGTCTGCATGTTCTGTTTTCAAGAGAAGAGAGAGGATTTCCTTTGTTCCAGCCACTGGGTTGCTTGATTATCTCACTGGTTGAGCATTTATGGAGTGTTTGCTGTTTACAAGATTTTATGTTGGGGAAGGAGGTATAAGAACAAGACAACCTGGGTGAGACAGACATGTCGCATCTAAAGGCACCGCACTCTTGGCTTTTTAAAAATTTTTTCGTTGTGCTGGGTCTTCGTTGCTGGTTGGGCTTTTCTCTGGATGCCGTCAGCAGGGGCTGCTCTCTAGTTGAGATGCTTGGGTTTCTCACTTTGGTGGTTCCTCTTGTTGTGGAGCACAGGCTCTAGGCAAACGGACTTCAGTAGTTGTGGCACACAGGCTCAGTAGTTGCGGCTCTCGGGCTCTAGAGCTCAGGCTCAGTAGTTGTGGCACACAGGCTTCTCTGCTCCTCAGCATATGGGAATCTTCCCGGATCAGGGATGGAACCCATGACTCTTGCATTGGCAGGCAGATTCTTTACCACTGAGCCATCAGGGAAGCCCACTCTGCTTTAAAACCTTCCCATCCCCCCTAAGGTCAAGTTCAGAATTCTTAGCGGAGTGGGGGGCTGCAGGTTGGAGGGCACAACCCCTTGCCCCAACCTAGCCGAGACCCTCCTGGTATACCCTTTTCTGTACCCTCTACTTTTTCTGCCTTCCATTTACCAATGTGTCTATAGTCATTGATGTCACCTTGTGTTACATGTCATGCCTGCCTTAAAACCCAGACTCTCACTTCTCCTTTATGGCAGGTAACACAGTCATTACCTGGGTAACCTGTGTCTTTCATCATGCTTAGGGCAAAATTTGCCCTCGCTCAGGACCCCTCATCCAGGCCCACCCTGCTCTCTGGCTTTTTCTTCTGCCTGCATGCCCCCACTACTTGCTCCTGCCCTCTAGTCATGCCCCAGGAGTACCAATTGGGCCCCCATCTTATTATCTTCTTTACGAGAAAGCTCTTTCCTGGGGAGCTTCCCCAGGTGAGCCCTTGGCTGCTTCTAGGCTCCTGTTCAGGTGTTCTGTCCTGGGAGAGGTGTCCCCGGGTGGCTGTCACCCGTCACTGCCATCTGTCATAGGATGCACTCACTGGTGCCACCTGTCCCTCCCCACACCCCAGCATGGGCTCCAGCAACCCCAGTGCTTCTTGCTCCTCCTCCACCCACAGGTTCTCCGCCCCCCACCCCACCCCTGAGCTTTACAAAGGTGAGGCTTTGGATCCCTCTATTCTCGCCAGTGCCTAGATCAGCCTTCCACAAATGCCTGGTCCATGATAGTTCAGTCACTCAGTCGTGTCCGACTCTTTGCAACCCCAGGAATTGCAGCACACCAGGCCTCCCTGTCCATCACCAACTCCCGGAGTTTACCCAAACCCATGTCCATCAAGTCAGTGATGCCATCCAACCATCTCATCCTCTGTCGTCCCCTTCTCCTCCTGCCCCCAATCCTTCCAAGCATTAGGGTCTTTTCCAATAAGTCAACTCTTTGCATGAGGTGGCCAAAGTATTGGAATTTCAGCTTCAACATCAGTCCCTCCAATGAACACCCAGGACTGATCTCCTTTAGGATGGACTGGTTGGATCTCCTTGCAGTCCAAGGGACTCTCAAGAGTCTTCTCCAACACCACAGTTCAAAAGCATCAATTCTTTGGCACTCAGCTTTCTTTATAGTCCAACTCTCACATCCATACATGACAACTGGAAAAACCATAGCCTTGACTAGACGGACCTTTGTTAGCAAAGTAACGTCTCTGCTTTTAAATATGCTATCTAGGTTGGTCATAACTTTCCTTCCAAGGAGTAAGCATCTTTTAATTTCATGGCTGCAATCACCACCAGCAGTGATTTTGGAGTCCCCCAAAAATAAAGTCTGACACTCTTTCCCCATCTATTTCCCATGAAGTGATGAGACCAGATGCCATGATCTTAGTTTTCTGAATGTTGAACTTTAAGCCAACTTTTTCACTCTCCTCTTTCACTTTCATCAAGAGGCTCTTTAGTTCTTCTTCATTTTCTGCCATAAGGGTGGTGTTATCTGCATATCTGAGGTTATTGATATTTCTTCCGGCAATCTTGATTCCAGCTTGTGTTTCTTCCAGCCTAGCATTTCTCATGATGTACTCTGCATATAAGTTAAATAAGCAGGGTGCCAATATACAGCCTTGATGTACTCCTTTTCCTATTTGGAACCAGCCTGTTGTTCCATGTCCAGTTCTAACTGTTGCTTCCTGACCTGCATACAGGTTTCTCAAGACACAGGTCAGATGGTCTGGTATTCCCATCTCTTTCAGATGTTTCCACAGTTTATAGTGATCCACACAGTCAAAGGCTTTGGCATAGTCAATAAAGCAGAAATAGACATTTTTCTGGAACTCTCTTGCTTTTTCAATGATCCAGCGGATGATGGCAATTTGATCTCTGGTTCCTCTGCCTTTTCTAAATCCAGCTTGAACATCTGGAAGTTCACGGTTCACGTATTGCTGAAGCCTGGCTTGGAGAATTTTGAGCATTACTTTACTAGCGTGTGAGATGAGTGCAATTGTGCGGTAGTTTGAGCATTCTTTGGCATTGCCTTTCTTTGGGATTGGAATGAAAACTGACCTTTTCCCGTCCTGTGGCCACTGCTGAGTTTTCCAGATTTGCTGGCATATCGAGTGCAGCACTTTCACAGCATCATCTTTGAGGATTTGAAATAGCTCAACTGGCATTCCATCACCTCCACTAGCTTTGTTCGTAGTGATGCTTTCTAAGGCCCACTTGACTTCACATTGGCTCTAGGTGAGTGATCACACCATCATGATTATCTGGGTCGTGAAGATCTTTTTTGTACAGTTCTTCTGTGTATTCTTGCCACGTCTTCTTAATATCTTCTGCTTCTGTTAGGTCCATACCATTTCTGTCCTTTATCGAGCCCATCTTTGCATGAAATGTTTCCTTGGTATCTAATTTTCTTGAAGAGATCTCTAGTCTTTCCCATTCTGTTGTTTTCCTCTATTTCTTTGCATTGATCGCTGAGGAAGGCTTCCTTATCTCTCCTTGCTATTCTTTGGAACTCTGCATTCAGATGGGAATATCTTTCCTTTTCTCCTTTGCTTTTTGCTTCTCTTCACAGCTATTTGTAAGGCCTCCTCAGACAACCATTTTGCTTTTTTGCATTTCTTTTCCGTGGGGATTTTCCTGACCCCTGTCTGCTGTACAATGTCACGAACCTCTGTCCATAGTTCATCAGGCACTCTGTCTATCAGATCTAGTCCCTTAAATCTATTTGTCATGATAGATCCATGATAGCTGCTCAGTAAATATTAGTTGAATAAATCACCAAATATCACAAGAGAATTTCAAGCCGAGTGCCTTGGGAGCTTTAGAAATGAAATCATCAGTGAGTCCCTGCAGACGTGCTCTGGAACGATTCCTAGTCATGACCGTCCCCTGGTCCAGGCAGCCCTTTCTCTTTCGTGACCTCCAGCCACCATTGAAATGAGCAGCTGTGTGGTTAGCAGCCTGCATGTGGACATCCTTAGGAAAGGCACTGGCTCTGCCTCTGAGTTCTGGAAGCTTGAGGTGCCCCCCTCCTGCTTTCGGCCCTCCAGGAAGACTGTGAGCCCTGGAGAAGAGGGTCTGGGGGCTACCCGCCAGGGAGAGACCCTGCGCAGGGCTGTGGAGGGCAGGCCTTCATGTGGTCCTGCACATGGTTGACCATGCCCCCAATGGGGTCATCTCTGCCTTTATTCAGACAAGTGACAGCAATGCCAAGGGGTCCTCCAGCTGGCTGCAGGAGCGACTTTTGGGATCAACTCATCTAAGCCAGCATGGGCAGGCACAGCAGCCATGCCAGCGTGGCTCGCGGGGGCATATGAATCTCCCCAGCCATTTGTCCCCTGATAAGAAAGCCTCTTTTACGATTTTCAATTTGCCCTTATTCTGATGAAAAGGAGCCAGGGTTGGACCGCCCAAGATGGAGCTAATCAAATAAAGCAAATTGGTGTTACCTTCTCCTCGTCCTTATTATTTCTATGGCTCCAGCTGGAATTTATTATGAAAAGCAATTGGTTTTCATATCTGGCAGATTGCAGCCCAGGCCGGGCCTGACAGCCCTTTCTTCCTGATCGTTCCATAAATAGCCCAGAGTGGCCAGACTGGGGCAGGGGAGAGGAGGACACAGGCTGTTCCCCACCCGCTCTCTTGCTCCTGGCCCCCCAAATCGTGAAGACCCTATAAACAAGGCAGAAGAAGAGGCCGGGTTGAAAGGTAATAAGCCGGCCCCTTCCCGTGAGACTTGAGCTGTTGCCGTGGAGTCTCAGGGTTCCGTTTGGCATCCCATCAACCTTGCTATGCTCTCACCATCAATTACCACTCTTGCTGGGTTTGTGTGTGAGGGAGATAAGCAGGGGAGACATTCCTTTTCCAGGTTTCTTTCCTCCCCTTGCAACAAAAGGAAGAACTATAGGAACAATTTAAATCAAGCTCAAATGATCCTTTCTTTGTATGAAACGCTGAATGGTTCCCGGGAGTTCTGAAAATGCCCTGCTTGTTGCTGCTAGAGAAGGAGAGAGGGTCTCTGGGATGTGCTGGGGATTCATAGCAAGATGCTGGGAAGGGGTGCAGTGGATGGCTCGCCGGTTCTGCCCATATGAGCTGTGTGACCTTGGGAAAGTTAATTCCTTTCGCTGTGCCTCAGACCTTCTCACCTGGAAAATAAGGGTAACAATACCTACCCATGAAAGTGGTTGTGGGATTAGGGTGAGAAATGGGTGTAAAGGGCTTTCCCCTGTGTCTGACACACCGTAAACAGGGCCTCTTGTTGTCATAGTAATTGTTGCCATGCTTATTATTGACATTTTGGACCAGGCTGTGTACTTGTAATGGTGCATTTAAATCAGGTCGTTCTGTGTTGGGAAGATCAGGAAGAAAGGTGTGGGTACATAAATATGTGAGCTGCAATTAGGGGTGGCATTTCTCATTTCCTAACTGCCCACTGGAACGGAGATTTAGCACTGTTTCAGGAGTAGCAGCCGTGGCTCCAGGACACTGCATTTGTGCCTTGTCACAGTGGCCTGTTTTACATTTGGGGTCAGGGCTGGGAGTCCATTAGAACTGCATGGACAGCATTTTCCTATAGCCGGTCCCTGCCATGTGCCTCATTGTGGGAGAGATGTGACCAAAGGCAAGGACAAGAACAGAAGAGTCTGCCCAGGGCTTGGGTTCCAGCCGGACAAAGGGAAGTTCTTTGGAGATGCTTACTGTTTTAGAAGTCACCCAGACATTGTTCGTATAGTCAAGGCTATGGTCTTTCCAGTAGTCATGTATGGATGTGAGAGCTGGCCAATAAAAAGGCTGAGAACAGAAGAATTGATGCTTTCGAACTGGGGTGCTGGAGTAGACTCTTGAGAGTCCCTTGGACAGTAAAGAGTTCAAACCAGGCAACCTTAAACACTCATTGGAAGGACTGATGCTGAAGCTGAAGCTCCAGTACTTTGGCTGTGTGTGCTGTGCTTAGTTGTTCAGTCATGTCTGACTCTTTGCAAACCCATGGACTGCCACCTGCCAGGCCCCTCTGTCCTCCAGTCAAGATTACTGGAATATTGTAAAATAATTAGCCTCCAATTAAAATTAAAAAAAAAAAAAGAATACTGGAGTGGCTTGCCATGCCCTCCTTCAGGGGATCTTCCCAACCCAGGGATCGAACCCTCGTCTCTTATGTCTCCTGAATTGGCAGGCAGGTTCATTACCACTAGGGCCACCTGGGAAGCCCAAGTTTCCTGAAGAGAACCCTGCAAAAGGGAGCCAAGTTTATTATCATCAGGAGTCATGAAGAATATGTATTCTATGGCCTGGAGCATGCTGGGCAGCTTGTATATATTGTGTCTACTTCGACAGAGAGATCAAGTAATTTGTTCAAGGTCACACAGCTCATCAGGAGCTGAGTCAAGACTTAAGATGTTACCAAAGGTTCGCTCTAAATCCCATCAGCATCTTCTTTTAAAAAACTTCTTATTGTGGAAAATTTCAAATATCTGCAAATGTGGAAAGATTAGAATAATCAACTCTATATACTTATCACCCAGTTTCAACTGTGGGAGACAGCAGACAACCAGTCTTGTCTCATCTACACACACACCCCACTACACACATTATTTTGAAGCACAATTTAAACTGTATAATTTCATCAGTAAATATTACAGTATACATCTCTAATACATATAGGCATCTCCCTGTCTCTCTGTCTATATATATATATAAATGTGTGTGAGTATATATACACACATATATATGCATGCTCAGTCATGTCCGACCCTTTGCTACTCCATGGACTGCAACCCAGTAGGCTCCTCTGTCCATGAGATTTTCCAGGCAAGAATACTGGAGTGGGTTGCCATTTCCTTTTCCAGGGGATCGTTTTGGCCCATGGGTCGAACCCACGTCTCTTGCATCTCCTGCAAGAGATGCAGTTGGAGTCTTTATCTGAGCCACCTTGGAAGCCCTGATGTATATGTGCATGTGCTCAGTTTCTCAGTCGTGGCCAGCTCTTTGCGACCCCATGAACTGTAGTCCATCAGGTTCCTTTGTCTATGATATTTTCCAGGCAAGAACACTGGAGGGGGTTGCCATTTCCTTCTCTAATATCTGTACATGATCACCTTAAAAATACTTCTGCACTACAATTCTCTCTCTAAAAATTAGTAACAATTCTAAACATCATTAAGTATCCAATCATTGTTCAAAATTCCAATTTTGCAAAAATACCCCATCCTTTTTTTTCAAAGTTTGACTCAGTGTCCAAGTAAGATTTATACATTGTGACTGGTTGATTCATCTCTTTGTCTCTTTTACTGTATATGTTCCCAGGTTCCCCACTCTACTCTTTTTGTTATCGAATTTGTTGAAGAAGTCAGGTCATTTGTCCTATAGACTTTCCTACAGTCTGGATTTTGCTGTCTATATTCCCAAGGTGTCCTTTTTACTGTGTTTATCTGCCATCTGTAGAGCTGATAAAATGGGAGTTAGTTTAGGAGATCAGAATAATTTCAAACTGCTTCTTTTTTTTTCTTTTTTGATACAGCAAAATGTTCTTCCATCGGGGACACGCACTATCTGATTGTCTTTGTTTTGTGATGTCAGTCACTGTTGATAACCCATTAATTCATTGTTGTTGTTGTTCAGTCACTAAGTTGTGTCTGACTCTTTGCAACCCCATGGACTGTAGCACACCAGGCTCCTCTGTCTTCCACTATTTCTCAGAGTCTGCTCAAATTCATGCCCATTAAATCGGTGGTGCTATCTAACCATCTCATCCTCTGCTGCCTCCTTCTCCTTTTGTCTTTAATTTTTCCCAGAACCAGGATCTTTTCCAATAAGTTGGCTCTTCATGTCAGGTGGTCAAAGTAATGGAGCTTCAACTTCAGCAACAATCCTTCCAATGAATATTCAGGGTTGATTTCCTTTCAGTTCAGTTCAGCTCAGTCAAGTCCGACTCTTTGCAACCCCATGGACTGCAGCACATCAGGCTTCCCTGTCCATCACCAACTCCCAGAGCTCACTCAAACTCATGTCCATCGAATCGGTGATGCCATCAAACAATCTGATCCTCTGTTGACACCTTCTCCTCCCGCCTTCAATCTTTCCCAGCATCAGGGTCTTTTCTAATGAGTCAGTTCTTCGCATCAGGTGGCCAAAGTATTGGAGTTTCAGCTTCAGCATCAGTCCTTCCAATGGATATTCAGGACTGATCTCCTTTAGGATAGACTGGTTGGATCTCCTTGCAGTCCAAGGGACTCTCAAGAGTCTTCTCCAACACCACAGTTCAAAAGCATCAATTCTTCGGTGCTCAGCTTTCTTTATAGTCCAACTCTCACATCCATACATGACTACTGGAAAAAGCGTAGCTTTGACTAGATGGACCTTTGTTGGTAAAGTAATGTCTTTGCTTTTTAATATGCTGTCTAGGTTGATCATAGCTTTTCTTCCAAGGAGCAAGCCTGTTTTAATTTCGTGGCTGCAGTCACCATTTGCAGTGATTTTGGAGCCCAAGAAAATAAAGTCTCTCACTGTTTCCATTGTTTCCCCATCTATTTGCCATGAAGTGTTGGGACCAGATACCATGATCTTAGTTTTCTGAATGTTGTCTTTTAAGCCAGCTTTTTCACTGTCCTCTTTCACTTTCATCAAGCTCTTTAGTTCTTCTTCACTTTCTGCCATAAGGCTGATGTAATCTGCTTATCTGAGGTTATTGATATTTCTCCCAGCAGTCTTGATTCCAGCTTGTGCTTCGTCCAGTCTGGCATTTCACATGACATACTCTGCATATAAGTTAAATAAGTAGGGTGACAATATACAACCTTTATGTACTCCTTTCCCATTTTGGAACCAGCCCATTGTTCTATGTCAAGTTCTAATTGTTGCTTCTTGACCTGCATACAGATTTCTCAGGAGGCAGGTCAGGTGGTCTGGTATTCCCATCTCTTGAAGAATTTCCCACAGTTTGTTGTGATCTGCACAGACAAAGTCTTTGGAGTAGTCAGTAAAACAGAAGTAGATGTTTTTCTGGAACTCTCTTGCTTTTTCAGTGATCCAGTGGATGTTGGCAATTTGATCTCTGGTTCCTCTCCCTTTTCTAAATCCAGTTTGAACATTTGGAAGTTCAACATACTGTTGAAGCCTGGCTTGGAGAATTTTGAGCACTACTTTGCTAGCGTGTGAGATGAGTGCAATTGTGTGGTAGTTTGAACATTTTTTGACATTGCCTTTCTTTGGGATTGGGATGAAAACTGACCTTTTCCAGTCCTGTGGCCACTGCTGAGTTTTCCAAATTTGCTGGCATATTGAGTGCAGCACTTTCACAGCATCATCTTTTAGGATTTGAAATAGTTCAACTGGAATTCTATCACCTCCATTAGCTTTGTTCATAGTGATGCTTCCTATGGCCCACTTGTCTTCAACTGACTAGTTTTTTCTCCTTGATGTCCAAGGGGTTCTCAAGAGTCTTCTCCAGCACCACAATTCAAAAGCATCAGTTTTTCAGTGCTCAGCCTTCTTTGTTGTCCAACTCTAACATCCATGCATGACTACTAGAAAAACCATAGCTTTGTTCTATACTGACTTTTGTTGGCAAAGTGATGTCTCTGCTTTTTAATACGCTATCTAGGTATGTCATAGCTTTCCTTTCAAGGAACAGGCATCTTTTTATTTCATGGCTACAGTCACCATCTGCAGTGATTTTGGAGCCCAAGAAAACAAAATCTGTCACTGTTTCCATCTTCCCCCATCTATTTGCCATGAAATGATGTGACTGGATGCCATGATCATAGTTTTCTTAATACTAAATTTCAGGCCAGCTTTTCCACTCTCCTCTTTCACCCTCATCAATTCATTGAGTGTGTACTCACTCACTCAGTCATGTCCTACTCTTTGCAACTCTTTGCACTATACCCTTCAGGCTCTTCTGTCCATGGGCTTTTTCAGGCAAGAATACTGGAGTGGTCAGTATTGCCATTTCCTTTTCCAGGGAATCTTCCCAACCCAGAGATCCAACCCATGTCTCCTGCATCTCCTGCATTGCAAGTGGATTCTTTACAGCTGAGACATCAGGGAAACCCCATCAATTCATTAGGGGCTGCACAATGGTGACATTTTAGTTCTCTCAGTTCTTCATTTATTAGCTGGAATACTTTTATAGGGATAGTCCTCTCTTTTGCTATTTGCTAACTCAAAGGAACAGTTTGTACAGGGAAGGCAGCATAAATGATTCTTCCTCTCTCTGTCTTTTTCGCTTTCTTTTTTTTTTTAAGTCTTCAAAGTGATGTATTGGGTCACTTCAGTTCAGTTCAGTTCAGTTGCTCAGTTGTGTCTGACTCTTTGCGACCCCATGGACCACAGCACGCCAGGTCTCCCTGTCCATCACCAGCTCCCTGAGTCCACCCAAACCCATGTCTATCGAGTCGATGATGCCATCCAACCCTCTCATCCTCTGTCGTGCCCTTCTCCTGCCCTCAATCTTTCTCAGCATCAGGGTCTTTTCCAGTGAGTCAGTTCTTCTCATCAGGTGGCCAAATTATTGGAGTTTCAGCTTCAACATCAGCCCTTCCAATGAACACTCAGGACTGATTTCCTTTAGGATGGACTGGTTGGATCTCCTTGCAGTCCAAGGGACTCTCAAGAGTCTTCTCCAGCACCACAGTTCAAAAACATCAATTCTTCATCACTCAGCTTTCTTTATAGTCTAACTCTCACATCCATATATGACTACTGGAAAAACCATAGCCTTGACAAGACGAACCTTTGTTGGCAAAGTAATGTCTCTGCTTTTTAATATGCTGTCTAGGTTGGTCATAACTTTTCTTCCAAGGAGTAAGTGTCTCTTTATTTCATGGCTGCAATCACCATCTGCAGTGATTTTGGAGCCCCCAAAAATAAAGTCTGCCACTGTTTCCACTGTTTCTCCATCTATTTGCCATGAAATGATGGGAGTGGATGCCATGATCATAGTTTTCTGAATGTTGAGCTTTAAGCCAGCTTTTTCACTCTCCTCTTCCACTTTCATCAAGAAGCTCTTTAGTTCTTCTTCACTTTCTGCCATAAGGATGGTGTCGTCTGCATATCTGAGGTTATTGATATTTCTCCCAGCAATCTTAGCATCCTCCAATAATCAGTTAGTTTTTTGCTTGTGTGCTTTAGGATCACATATGAACTTGTGGATTTAAATATGTTTAAGAGGTTTTAATCTATTGCAGTTACTACTGTTATTGATGTTCAAATTGTCCCATCTTTGGTTAGCGGGAGCCTCTTCATGTTGGTTCTTGAGTCCTTTTTGCTTGATTTTTAAGATTTTGATATAGTTTAAATTATACTTAATGGTGAAACAATATTTTCCCTCTAAGATGAAGAATAAAACAAGAGTGTTTATTCTTACCACTTCTATTTAGCATTGTACTGGAGGTTCTAGCCAGTGCAATAAGGCAAGAAAAATGAACTGAAGCTATCTAGAATAGAAAAGAAGAGTGAACAATATTTATTCACAAACGACTTTATTATATATGTAGAATATCTACAGGAATCTACAAAAAAAATTCCTAGCACTAATAAATAAGTTTAGCAAGGTCATTGGATACAAGATCAATATACAAAAATCAATTTTATTTCTATACAATGAAATGAGCAATCCAAAAATGAAATTAAGAAAGCAATTCCATTCACAATAGCATCCAAAAGAATAAAGTACTTAGATTAATTTACAAAGTGTAAAACCTGTGCTACAAAGTCTTACAGAGAGACATTAAAGATTTACATAAGTGGAAAGACAGTCTATGTTCTGTGATTGAGAGCAATTAGAATAGTCAATATTGTGAAGATGGCAGTTATTTCCAAACTGGCTTCAAGACTGAATGCAACCCCTATTAAAATCCCTGTGGGCTTGTGTATTGTTGTTGCAGAAATTGTCAAATGAGTCTTTTTTTTAAATTGAAGTACAGTTAATGTATAATAATATATAATATATAAATGTATATAATAGTATATAAATTACAGATGTTTAATATAGTGATTCACAACTTTTAAAAGTTATACTGCATTTGAAATTATTATAAAATATTTTCATATACTATGTTTTTACAATATATCCGTGTAGTTTGTTTTATACATAATGGTTTGTATCTTTAATTCCATACCCCTATATTGCCTTTTGCCCCTTCCCTCTTCCCACTGGTAACCACTAAAAGTTGTTCTCTGTATCTGTGAGTCTGCTTCTTTTTTATTGTATTCAATAGTTTGTTGTATTTTCTAGATTTGACATATAAGTGATATCATATAGTATTTGTTTTTGTCTGATATTTCACTTAGTGTATGCTTTTCAAGTCCATGAATGTTGCTGCAAATGGCAAAGTTTCATTCTTTTTGTGACTGATATATATATATATCTATATATATATGATATATATGTTTGTGATATATAGTTATATATATCAGTCAACATCTTTTTAATCTATTTATCTGTGATGGGCACTTAGGTTGCTTCCATATCTTAACTATTATAAATAATACTGCTATGAACATTGGGGTTCATGTAACTTTCTGAATTAGTATTTTTGTTTTCTATCAGTTATATACCCAGGAGTGGAGTTTCTGGGTCATACAGTAGTTCTATTTTTAGTGCTTTGAGAAATCTCCATACTGTTTTCCACGGTGGCTGCATCAGTTTGCATTCCCACCAAGAGTATACAAGGGTTCCCTTTTCTCCACATCCTCACCACTGTTTGTTATTTGTGTTCTTTTTGATGATTATCATTCTTACTGGTGTGATGTGCTATCTCATTGTGGTTTTGATTTGCATTTCCTTTATGATTAGTGATATTGAGATCTTTTCATGTGCCCATTGCTCATCTGCATTTCTTTGGAAAAATGTCTATTCAGGTCATCTGTCCATTTTTAAATTGGGTTTTTTGATTTTTTGATGTTGAGTTGCATGAGCTATTTCTGTATGCTGGATATTAACCCTTTATTGGTCATATAATTTGCAAATATGTTTTAGTATAAGTCCTCCAACTTTGTTCTTATTTTTCAAAAAAATTTTAGCTATTCTAGGCTTGTATTTCTGTATATATTTTAAGATTTCTTTCATTGACAAAATGGAAAGAAAAAAACTAATCTTACAATGTGTACAGAAATACTAAGGACCTAGAATAGCCAAAACAATTTTGAGAAATAAGAAAAAAGTTTGAGGACTATACCCTGACTTTAAAACTTACTATAAAATTGCAACAATCAAGACATTATAGTATTGACATAAAGATAAAAAGTAGAGTAGAATATGAAGTCCAGAAATAAAACCTTATGTTTATGGTCAATTTATTTTCAACAAAAGTACAAAAGCAATTCAGTGGGGGAAAAGAAAGCCCTTTAAAAAACAAAACAAAACAAATGTTACTGGGACAATTGAACATGCATGTGCCCCAAACCAATTTAGGCCTTTACCTCACACCTTACACAAAAGTGAACTCAAACACATCATTGACTTTAATGTAAGACGTAAAAGTATGAAACTCTTAGAGGAAAATGCAAGAGAAGGTTTTTGCAACCTTGGGTTAGGCACAACAGTCTTAGGTATGACACTAAAGTGAAAGTGTTAGTTGCTCAGTCATGTCTGACTCTTTGTGACCCCAAGGACTGTAGCCTGCCAGGCTCCTTTGTCCATGGGATTTCCCAGGCAAGAATACTGGAGTGGGTAGCCATTCCCTTCTCCAGGGGATCTTCCTGACCCAGGGATCAAACCCACGTCTCTTGCATTGCAGGTAGATTCTTTACTGTCTGAGCCACCAGGGAAACCCCATGACATTAAAAGCATGATTCATACAAGAAAAAATTGATAAGTTGGACTCCATCAAAATTGAAACCCTTTGCTCCTTAAAAGAAACAATTTTTAAAAAGGAGAATCATAGATTGGAAAAAAATATTTGTAAGTCACATATCTGATGAAGGACTTGTAACCAGATTTTATGTAAATAACCCTTACAACTCAAAAAGAAGAAGACAAACAACTAAATTAAAAATGGGCAAAGGATTCAAATAGACATTTTATCAAAGAAATTACATGAATTGCTAATAAGGACATGAAAAGATGCTCAACATCATTAGTCATTAGGGAAATGCAAATTAAAACCCTACCACACACCCACTAGGATGGCTATAATCCAAAAGACAGACAATGCCAACTGTTGGGGAGGGTGGGGAGACTTTGGAACTCTCATATATTTCTCATGGGAATGTAAAATTGTGCAATCGCTTTGGAAAACAGTCTGGCAGCTTTATTTTTATGTGATCGGCTATACCTTTCACACATTGTTACTAGATTTTTAAAAATCATGTTTAGGAAAGTTTCCTCCACTTTCAGGTTAGAGAAATTCACCTCCATTTTCTTTTAGAGTTAGGTATGGTTATATTTATTGTATTTAAATCTCTGGTCCATTTGGAATTTATGCCACTGTAAGGTCTGAAGGATCCATTCAGTTTTATCTTTTTCCACATGCCAATATCACTTATTAAAAAGTCAGTCTCCCTCCCCCACTACTTGAGATGCCTCCTTTATTATATATTAAATTTGCTTGTATAAGTGAGACTATTTCTGGAGTTTCTATTCTGTTCTGTTGGCTCTTTATTTGTATGATGATTCCATAGTTTTTAAAATATAGAGGCTTTACAGAATGTGTTGATAGCTGTTAGGACTGGCCTCTATACCTTATTCCTCCTTATTGAAGTTTTTCTGGCTATCTTTGGTGTTTCTTTCCCCTCCTGATGAATTTGATAATACATTTTTCTAGACACAGAAAAAGTACTCTTTTGGGATTCTTGTTTCCATTACATTACATTGATAAATTAACTTTGGGAAGATTGACATTTTTATGATCCTCACACTTCCTAACCAAGAACATGTTACTCTTCTTCATTTATTGAAAACTACTTTTGTGTCTTTTTGATATTTATAGTTTTTCTTCTTAGGTTTTGGAAATTTCTTATTAAATGTATGCCTAGGTATTTAATTTTATTTTTCTCTCAATTAATGGAGTCTTCTGACATTCCTTCTGTCTTATTTGTGTGTGTGCACACATGTCGGTATGTGTATATGACACACACACACATATAAGCTATTTTTAAGCACATATCTATTTTACTGATTATGTTTCTTAATTTTACACCTACTTCTTTACTTTGATGATCTGCAATAGTTTTTCCATTGATCTCATAATCTTTTTACTATATTGCACAGAGCATTATTGGCTTTGCTAACCGTTAGTTTCTTAGATTAAAATGTTTCTTTCTTAATTTAATTTTACTTTTAATTAGAGGATAATTACTTTATGATATTGTGATGGTTTCTGCCATATAGCAACATGAATCAGCCATAGGTATACATATGTCCCCTCCCTCTTAAACCTTCCTCCCACCTCCCACCCCTCTAGGTTGGCACAGAGCACTGCCTTTGTGTTCCCTGAGTCATACAGCAAATTCCCACTGGTGATCTACTTTCCATACAGTAATGTGTATATTTCAGTTTTACCTCTCAAATTGTCCCATCTTCTCCCCCCCCCACCCCAACTGTGTCCACAAGTTTGTTCTCTATGTCTACATCTCCGTTGCTGCCCTTAAGAAAGGTTTATCCGATTAAAAGGTTTCTTGCCTAGAAACCTCCCTGGTGAGAATGAAGCTCCTGGATGTTCACCTTTCTTCCTTAAACGTTCCCCTCCCTGCTGCCATGGAGGACTTGGATTGTTTTTCCGAGACTCTCTTAGACTGTCACTGTTAGCTCAGCTTCTCTCAGTTGGGGCTCCTGAGATGAGAATTTCAGTTCAGGCAGTTTATTTGAGAGGTGGTCCCAGGAAACACTGGAGGAGGAGTCTGAACATGAGAGAGGAAGGGGAGGCATTCAAAAAAAAAAGATACTTTTCCTTGGCAAGTCACCACCGTGGGCGACTGGAACTTATAAGGAGGTCTGGATGGCTTCCATGTTATTCCACCCAGACAGGAAGTGAGGAAGCCTGGAAGGAAACCACCACATCCTCATCTGCTGGATGAGGGATGCTTTCAGGGCATCAGGGTTCCCCCAGCCAGTAGGGCAGAACTGGGACTTAAACCTGGACTGGCCCCTCAGTCTATGCCTCAGAGGAAGCTCTGGAGTCACAGTGGTTCCAAGTGACTCCTGCTTGGTCACCTTTTGGCTAGAAAGAGTTGATTTCCTCATCTTTATCTTGGGAATGGTGATAGTAGCTACCTCCTAGGGTTGCCATGAGGATGAAAAAAATGACATAGATATAGAAGTATATGTATATACAGATACAGATGTAGACATAGATTCAGATACAGACATAGGTGTAGACATAGATATAAGTATAGATGTAGACATGGATGGTGAGACAGATACATGGATACAGATGCAGGTATAGGAAATGGCTACCGACTCCAGTATTCTTGCCTGGAAAATTCCATGGAACCTAGAGCCTGGTGGGCTACAGTCCATCGGGTTGAAAAGAGTCGGACATGGCTGAGTGACTTGAGCACAGATGTAGGTGTAGATGTAGAAAGAGAAGCAAACCTAGACTGCACATGGCGTGCTCCCCCTAGAGCTGGTGCTCACTGGGAGCTGGCAACATAAAAGAAAAAACTGATAGATTTTTCTGTGCCGCTTCCTTGCAGTTGCATCACCCTCTGTCCTCAACTCCATTCCTGCTTCTTTGCTCTTCTCAAGTGGGTGCTCCCTTTTAGGCAGAAATGAAACTTACTAAAGTTCTCCCTTGATGGGACCCCTCTCATGGGGTCTAGCCCACCTCTCCTTACCCCCAGAGTAGTGCCCCAGCCTCCACTCCTTCCTCAGATCTTCCCCCCTGCTCTCTTTTACTCCTGACTGTTCTCTGGGGGGGAGGGAAGCCCCACTCCCTTTGCATTGGGGGGGCACGTGGGCCCGCTGCAGCCGTCTGGCCTTCCCTCTCTGTCCTCAGGACCTGTGAACTGTGGGTGGAGGGTCCTTCCCCATCACGCAGAGCAGAGCAAGTTCTAATAAAATCAGAGTGGTGGATTAAACACTATTAGGTTACTCATTATTGCGAGTTAAAATAACGATTCCATTTATTAAGGCCATTGAAGTTGGACACTTAGGTTCCCTGTGGGATTATGTCCTGCCAGAAGTGTTGGACGACAGGGCCCCTTGCCCTTCCAGAAAGCAAAGGGTGGGTCACCAGAAGAAGGCAGATTTCCTCGGTGGGTGATATTGTGGTTCTGACTGTGGATGTGATGGTATCTGCAGATGCTCGCTCTCTCTGGGTCATACCATTTATGATCTGGAGACAGTTGGCCTGAAGACGCTGCAGGTCATTGACCATGTTTAGGAAGACCAAGAGGACAGAACAAATCACAAATCCTATCTTAGCTCACGAGAAGCTGATAGGATTAATGTCACATCTTCTCTAATAGATGAGTTTTCTGGGATGGAGGGGGTCCCTGAAACACTCTCGTGGGTGTCTTTGTTCTTCTTTGGAGGGGACAAGACAAGCAGCACCCGTCTATCTGATGGGATGTTTTCTTTGCTTATTCCTTGGGAAGTGGGTAAGTACAGCCGTTGGACTTCAGGGTCATTCTAATGGGTCTTTTAGGGAGCTGGCTCTCTGAAGATGAGAACAGGGCTGCAGTGGAAAGGGCCTGGCACAGTGGGGCCCAGATTCCAGCTTTCCTGCCATTCAGAAATGAAAGAGAACTGTAAGGTTTTCAATACATACTGGTAAGAGCAAGACAGATATCATCAGCTGACAGGTTGTGAAAAGCGTGCCGAGATGTTTCCAGATTGTTTTAGTTGGTGCAGACTTAAGGGAGGAAACCAACACTGACACAAACCAATTGCACAGTGATCGGCAAACAATGAAGTGCTGGTAGGCACTGCTGAAAGTCTATAATTTCCAATGGAATCACTGGTTAGTCATCACCTGGCTGCTGAACAACACCACCCAGCTGGGTGGGAACTACAATTAGCCGCTGTCACCCTAGAGTGATTTTTTTCTTCCCTACAGACAATGGGATAGTAAGAGATCAATAGTCAGTGGTCTGTGCCCGATTGTGAAGTGGCCCATAGTTCAAAGGAAAAGAAAAGAATGGGATGGAGGCTTTTGTCCTGGGCCCCAGGGAAGCCTGGTTGCCTACTTCCTCACCTCCACTGCAGCAGAGAAACATCAGCCAGCTTTCATCAGAAGGAATCTATGAAACAGAAGCAGAATCCTGGGCACAGAGAACAGACTGGTGGTTGCCAAGGGGGAGGGGGTTGGAGGAGGGATGGAGTGCGAGGTTGGAGTTAGCAGATGTAAGCTTTTATATATAGAGTGAATAAACAAGATCCTACTATATAGCACAGGAAACTATATTCAATATCCTATGATAAGCCATAATGGCAAAGAGTATTTTTAAAAATGTATGCATGCATGCTCAGTTGCGTCTGACTCTGTGAGACCCCATGGATTGTAACCCACCAGGCTCCTCTGTCCATGGGATTCTCCAGGCAGGAAGACTGGAGTGGGTTACCGTGCCCTCCTCCAGGGATCTTCCTGCATCTCTTGCATCTCCTGCATTGCAGGCGGGATCGAACCTGCACCTCTTGCATCTCCTGCATTGCAGGTGGATTCTTGACCCATTGAGCTACCATGGAAGCCCCCCCTCAAATGTATGTGTGTTTATATGTATATGTATATATATATATATATATATATATATATATACGTACGTATATGTTGTTGTTCAGTCGCTAAGTTCTGTCCGATTCTGCAACCCCGTGGACTATAGCACGTCAAGCTTTCCTGTCCTTCACTATCTCCTGTAGTTGCGATTCATGGCCATTGAGTTGGTGATGCTACCTGACCATCTCATGCTCTGCCACCCTCTTCTCCTTTTGCCTTCAATCTTTCCTAGAATCAGGGTATATGTATGTATATTTAAATCATTTTGCTGTGTAGCAGAAATTAGCACAACATTGTAAATCAACTATACTTCAATAAAAAATACATTGATTTAAAAAAAAAAAAAGGCTTCTCTGGCAGTCCAGTGGTTAAGACTCCATACTTTCACTGCAGGGAGTGTGGGTTCGATCCTTGGTCAGTGAACTAAGATCCAGCATGCCACATCTTACAGCTAAGGAATAAAAATTAAATTAAATTAAAAAAAAGAGGAAAGCCCTTGCTTTGCCCTGTTTGTGTCAGGAGCTGTCTCACACTGGCTAGGAGGGAGCTGGAAGGCCTGTATGGTCCCCTGGGTGCTCAGATCACTGGCCTTTCCTTTCTCTGTGCTGAGCCTTCAGGTGGAGAGGGACACTGAGCTGACCAGGGTGGGTGTACCGTGTGCTGTAGTTTTCAGGGGCATCTTCCTTGAAGGATGTTCCAGACTACAGCTACTGGAACTTTATTTTGGAAGGTTTGCCACAACGCCTGCCCTCAGCTGCCAGGAGAGTTTAGTTCTTTGTCTCCTTGATGTCCCTAAACTAAAATACGTCAAGGCCATGGCTATGGGGGCTTCCCTGGTGGTTCAGATGGTAAAGAATCTGCTTACAATGCAGGAGACCTGGGTTTGAACCCTGGGTTGGGAAGATCCCCTGGAGGAAAAAATGGCAGCTCACTCCAGTATTCTTGCCTGGGAAATCCCATGGACAGAGGAGACCGGAGGGACACTACTGAGTGACTGACACTTTCACTTTCTTCATGGCTATGAGGATGAGTGTAAACATCCTTTGCTCTCTGTGGTTGACACTTGAGGTCTTTCAGGAAAATTCTCTTTGTTCTTTTTAAAGGGCACAGAGAATAGCCCTCCTGCTCTTAGCATGAGCATGTGGGTAACTATTTTTCTAACTTACTATGGTCGTGGACAGAATAGACAGATTACTTGGCAGTGCTGAGCCCTTTGACAGCTGAAGCCCAAATGGGAAAAAATCAGGTACTTAGCTTGCTTGGGAAGAAGTGCTGTAGGGCTCTCCCCCATCCAGCAGGAATCTAAATGCAGGCAATGAATCAGAGCATCTGGCCTCGGCGTCTAGTTCTTCCACTGGTTTGCGTTTAACATAGTCATCTAGTGTCTGCGTTAAACTTATTTATTTCCTAATGTAGGGTGATGGATTAAAAGATGTGCAGAAAATCTTTCCACAAGAGATAAGATATTGCAGGCTGCGACAACACCCCCGGCTCTTTTTTGCTTTCTCTCTCTTTCCTGCTTTTCAGGGCAGAGCTCAGGCCCCCACATCGTATATCCTGATTAGATGGTGGATATTACTAAGGGGATGTTTTTTAAGCCTATCATTGACACATTTAATTCATTAGGTACCAAATCCACAAGCAAATTTTGGCTGGCCGTAAAACATGGTTAATCCAGGGAGCTGCAATAAAAGGTGAAAAATTATGTTCCAGCAAATGTGGAATATTGCTTTTCTGTAGAGACTTTTACCGGTCTATGATATCTTTCTTCATAAATTTTTTTCTTGCTTGGTTCTCTTGGTAACTTAACCATTTGTTGTTTCCAGACCCCAGAATGGCTCCATGATCCTCTACAACAGGAAGAAAGTGAAATACAGGAAAGATGGGTATTGCTGGAAAAAGAGGAAAGATGGCAAAACGACCAGAGAGGACCACATGAAACTGAAGGTCCAAGGAGTGGAGGTAAAGAACAGAAAAGCTCTCTTGTTCCACGAATGTCATTTCCAGGCTGCAAGAGGATGGAATTGCTCTGGGGTCATTTGATGCCAGGCCCCTCTTGTTTAAAGGCATTTTTGTTTGCCAGACCCCGTTTGTTGTTTCTCTTTTTTCCTATCTTCTTACCCTAATGGTCTCCATTTATGATTTCCATGAAATCAGATTTAACTAAGGTGTTTCTGATTCTTGAGAGTCCTTGGCATATACATTGGGATCTGCAAGGTTCCTGCAGATCCCAAGGAGCCACCGGTGCCTTGAGAGTTTGTGAGGTAACAGGGAGCTGTGTGTGGCCTCTTCCTCTCCAGGCAGTGCTCAGCTGAGTGGGTCCCCTGGGAACCGGTGGTCCCCAGCCAGAACCTGGCTTCCCTCCTTCTACTGACAGACCCTTCTGTTTCCCTCTGGGTGTTGCAGCCTTAGGGAGCTCACAAATGTTGAAGATCATTAGATGGGCTAACAAGGTGTGTCGCTGGGGCAGAGGTGGGCGCTGCAGAGAGCGTCTCAGAATGTTGTGCCAACTTCAGTTTGGGGCCCATGGGAGGACAGGGTATGGGTATGGTCTGGTTTCCTTGGTATCGTCCTGACCCCACGTGCTGTCACCCTTAGGGAGCCATGGAGACATTCCCTGGTTCCTCTTTTCCATTGTTTGAGGGGCCGAGCCACATGTCACAGCAGGAGAGAGAGAACTTGAATCGTGGTGCGTCTTGGCCCACAAGTTAGCGAGAGCACCCACTTCTCTGCTTTTCTTGCTGATCCTCATAAAGGATCTTCCCCCGGAGTCTGGCAGCTCCTGTCTTGGACCAGGACCAGAAGCTGGCCGCGATCCACCTGGGATTTCACAGTGGCCAAAAAGGGGCCTCCTGGAGTCCACTGGCACTTTGGGTCCGCCAGTGTATCAGGATTGATGGCCAGGACCCACTCGAGTTCAACGGCTCACCCTCCACACTGATGCTCTTTGTGACGCACTTTGTCGTTACGACTTCTTCTATATTAATCATGTGCTTTTATGGCTGTTAAAAATAGCATCCAATGGCTTTTATTATATTGCTCCACAGAGAGAGATAACTTTTGTTTTATGCTTTTGCATTTTTTAAAAAACACCTAATAACAATGCTTTATGATGATGAACAAAGAAAAGGCTGGGGTAGGAGAAACCCCAGTTCCCTCTGTTCTCCTGGGTTCATTGCTTGCACAGCCTGGAAGAAGCGACTGCAGAGAACATTCAAATGCAGATTACCTCAACAGGCTGCTCCAGACTCAACTCCTGGACTGTGGCTAGTGATTGTGCAGACAGATTAGCCATTGTTATGGGGACCAGAGGATGGCGGGCTTTGCTCTGATCTTCCCTGATGAAGAGATAGGTAGAAAGTGACAAGTGTGGGTGGAGCCCCTAATGAAGGGCCACCCAGGCTGTGGGAATTCACACCCAAACCATGGCCCTCAGCCCCTGTGCCCATGGGCATCTGGTAGATTTCATCTCCATGCTATGTAACTCTGGAACTTCTGGTTGTTAAGTATTAATAACGGCTGGGTGGGATTCTAGCTTGGCAGCAGCCAAAGCTCAGGGGGAAAAAAAGCCCTAGTGTTCATTTTCTTCCTTCCTGTTGCAAATTAGAATCGTCACTGGATAGAATCAGAATGATTTATGGGTATTTTTAGGCCACATTTATGTTTGGAGTTATTTGTGGCTCCTTACCTGCAGGTTAATGTGTAGACGTGGCGGGGAGGTGGATTGGACCCTCAGACCACCGAGGAAGGGGATGGATGGACCAGGTGGTGGCGGGTTTCCATGACTTTCTGGGCGTGAGTGGCGGTGGGGAGGTAGTAACGGGAGGCAGGCTTGGAGGAGCCTTGGCAGCATCACAAGGGGTGTGTTTTCAGGTTCTTGGAGAGTGAGGGCCCCCAGTGAGACCCCATAGTGAGAGTGAGGCTCTCACCCATTGAGATGTGGTGGCTGATCCCATTGAGTTTGGGGAGCTGTCCCATTGAGTTGATCAGCAAATGGCGACCTGTGGCCCTACCCTGTGCAGGGAGGGCCCTGTGGTGTCTACTGAAAAAATAGGAGCGGTGTTCTGTGTCGCAAGAACTTGCCTTCAAATTGAGGAGGTAGCCATGTACGTACCTAAAAGTCACTAACAGTGCTGAGCAGTATGGAAGACTGAGCTTTAAAGAGGCGTGTGCTGGGGGTTCAGAGTGGCCTGGGATGATCAGAGAAGCTTCCTGGGTGAGAAGAAGCTTCCTGTAAGCTAAGGTCTTACAGTTGGGTGGGACTGTGTGTCTTAACTTCCATAGTGTTTCCTGGTTTACCTTTCTCATTTAGCCATGTGATTCTGAGTCCCTCATCCCTTTGAACTGCTCTGGAGTATTCAACTTAGGAGCATTTGAGACCCTCCTTGGTGGGTGGGCTTTGGATTCTTTCCAGTTTTCCAACATTATGATGTTTGGGTCAATGTTATGATCCTTGCCTGCTTGTGCAAGACTTGGCATTGCTGGGTGTAGGGTCTGAGAATTTTCAGTATTACTCAGTTTCTCAGTCATGTCTGACTCTTTGCAACCCCATGGACTGTAGCCCACCGGGCTCCTCTGTCCATGGGATTTTTCCAGGCAAGAATACTGGAGTGGGTTGCCATTTCCTCATCTAGGGGATCTTCCCGACCCAGGGATCGAACCCACATCTCTTGTGTCTCCTGCATTGGCAGGTGGGTTCCCAGTGCCACCTGGGAAGCCCCTCAGTCTTACTGGATATGGCCAAATTGCTCCCAAGTGGTTGTGCCAACTGCCCTCCCACCAGCACTGAGGATGACCATTTCTTCTGTGCCCCTCGTGTGCTGCTAGGTCAAAGAAGGTACCCCGTTCAGTGAGAATTGGGTTGTTCTCAGTTACTTGCGGGGATGAGCTTGTTCATTCTGGTGTTCACGGAAGTCCTCTGGTGTGGATTGTCTACCCTGGGCAGGATTTGTAAACAGTCCCAAAGGAAGACTTCTCTGGCAAGACAAGTCCCACTTCTCAGTGGCATTTCTCCTGCCTTTGCTCTGAGCTAGACCAGTGACTGAAGCCCAGTGGTCCTTCTGGGGACAGTAGGCAGGTGGTCCTTCGCACCTGGGAAACTGCCATGTGAACATAGGTGGGTTTTGAATCTCACAAGGGGACGGGCTTCCCAGTTTGGACCCTGCTTCCTTCTTCAGTCCTCCTTGGTGGCTCAGATGGTGAATCTGCCTGCAATGCGGAAGACCCAGGTTTGATCCCTGGGTCGGGAAGATCCCTTGGAGAAGGGAATGGCACCCCACTCCAGTATTCTTGCCTGGAGAATTCCATGGACAGAGGTGCCTGGCGGGCTACAGTCCATGGAGTCACAGAGTCAGACAGGACTGAGCGACTAACACTTTCACTCTCTTTTTCACTGGATTCAATCCAGTGGTTTCTGTTGACTGAGTACCTATATCATGCCAGGCACAGTGCCCGCCAGCTACCCCTACTGCTGGGTGAGGCAGAAGCCCTGCCCGGATCTTGGGGCTGTGATTTTTCTACCACCCTCCTGGTTTCCTCTGTTCAAGGGCATGATAAAGATATTTGGATCCACCGTTTAACACATCACTTGCTGTAAGCCTTCCCTCAGGCCAGGAAAACTTCCAGCCCTGTTCGCGGAACTGCTTGAGGCCTGGCTGCTTTTGTTCTCAGAGGCTGGGGCCCTCTGCACAGACAGGGACTCAGAGGCACATTGATTTTCTCATCCCGGCCCAGGATGGGAGCAGCTGCTTTGGAGGCTGTTGAGCTCTTAGGTCCGTGATTAGTTGTCTTGTCTGTAAGCCAAGGAGAAGCCAGCTCAATAAGGTTTCCAGGGATGACAGAGGTTGGCAGGGAGGAAAAAAGAAGGTGGTTGTGGTGTCAATGTTTCGTGAGATGAAATCTCAGCAGGCCTGAAATGGGTCCTGCTCACAAGGTAGATTGATGCGTGCTTACCTGGGGCCTGGGTGGGAGAGACAAGCTGTTGTTGGCAGGGAGGTGAGGGGTATTCCTGGAGAGCAGAGAGGTACATCTTGTGACCCCGTGCCCCTGGTATCACCACACATGGCTCGGATGCGCTGGGTGAAGTCAGCCCAGGGAGATGTTCTTCGAGCTGATCTAGAAGAGCACTTTTCAAGTTCATGGTGCTCTTCTCTGGCTGTCTTCAGCCCTGTCTGCACACCTCTCTCCTGAAAGTACCCAGTATCTCAGAATCCAGGCTGTCGACCTCCCAACACCCTCACTGCTGGGGTCCCATCACACAGGGATCCCCCGCCTCCGGGATCTAATGCCTGATGATCTGAGGTGGAGCTGATGTAATGATAGTAGAAATAAAGTACACAATAAGTATAATGTGCTTGAATCATCCCCAAACCATCCCCACCCCACTCCCCGGTCTGTGGAAACATTGTCTTCCGCAAAACTGGTTCCTGGTGCCAAAAAGTTTGGGGACCGCTGTCATAGCAGGAGCCACACCTGGTTGCAGGCTTATGAATTTCCTATATGGCAGGTATGCTATCTCACTCAACCCTTCTCAAAACATCCATGCCAGATACATACTGTTGCACCCACTTCATAGATGAAGCAGTGGCGCCTTGAGAGGGCTTCCTGGCTCCACAGCCCGCCCTGAATCAGTGTGGAGCTGGCACTTGAGCCAAGACCTGCCTGGCTCTACCGTGTGAGCACTTGCCCTCGGCATTCAGGTGGGGTTTCGGGTCAAGTCCAGCACATACCCTTTGTTCATCAGCCTGCTGTCGAATACTTTCTACCCACCATCACTGGGGAAGGTACTGAAGATGTGGTAATGTCATCAAGAACACTTCCCATCTCATGGGGACCAAAAAAAAGAAAAATCAAGGTCACAACTGGGGGTTCCTGAGGGCTGGGATAGGAGGACACATAGGTGCCTAAGGCAGACTTGGTCTTAAGACATAGATACGGGGCACTAGGTGCTGGAGGAGCCAGACAGCGGCAAGGTAGGGATGGGGAATATCAGTGGATAGAGACAGAGGCTGTTGAAAAATAGCCAAGATGATTTAAAGCAACAGGTGCCCAGACTTACTACGTGTCAGCGTCTCTTCCAGCCCTTTGCACACCAGACGCTCACCCCCTGGGGACAAGGCTCTCTCAGCTCTGGTCACAAGGTGTTCCTTGCCATAGACCTCCTGCCTTTAGAACCAACGGGCTGTTGACTTGAACCAGAGGTTGTTGATTTGACCGTGGGTAGCACAGACAAACGCATCCTCCCTCACTGAGCCTGTCCGAAGTGGAAAGGAACTCTCCTGTCTGGACCATCTGCCCGGCATAAAGGCCCGCCATCGCCTCTGATTGGAATTTTCAGCAGTAAAGAGAGAGTTTTGTTTTGCTGACCTGTTTGTGCTGCCTGAAAGAATGAAAAACTGCTTTGACTTCTCAACTGAACGCCTGAAAGCTCAATGCCCCATCTGGAACGTGGCAGCGGTAGCCAAGGTTATGTTTTTGGACTTGGCCTTATTAGAAGTGAGGTTCTTTATTTGGACACTTAGGCCACATATTAAGAAGGAAAAAAAAAGCACCTCTTTTAAAAGTAGGAGCAATATTGTAGTTACCGCATTAGGAATTAGCAGGGCATGAAATAACTGTCTGCCTCGTGGCGATGCCAGATCATTTCAGCTCTGCTTGCAGCAATAAGATAAATAGGTATCTTGCTTGCAGCTGATGGGAAATATTTAAAATAGCCAGCCGCAAACATGTATGGTGCCCAAATCAGGTTTGGGAAACGGCAATGAATAGATTAGGAGGAAGTGAGTTGACTGATGAAACAGCTGAGTGGCAGAAGCTCAGGAAGGGGCAAATGAGTCTGTGTTGGCACTCTGTGTTTTTAAAAAGAATGCAGAATTTTTTTTTTGCTTTCTGTAAATGATTGTGTGGTTTTGATCTGTGGATGTATTAACTCATCCCATTCCTCTTCAGACTTGCCATGCGCCCACTGGTCTACATTGTATAAAGAGTTCCTTGCTCAGAACCTCTTTTACCCACGTCTGCATCGACTGTGTTAGCCAGCCTTGTAGTAATAACTTCTGAACCTTCCAGTGTATCCTCTCTGATCTTCTACAGCCAGAAGAAATTATCCCCTGTTTTTAATTGCTATAGTGCTCCATCTGCACCTCCCTTGAGGAAGTGTTCGCTGTGAGTCTATATGAGTTCTGTCCAGTTCAATAAACATATATTAAGTATATTTTCTAGATTGGGCTTCCCTGGTGACTCAGTGGTAGAGAATTTACCTGCCAGTGCAGGAGACGGAGGTTTGACCCCTGGGTCAGGAAGATCCCCTGGAGAAGGAAATGGCAACCTGGTCCAGTATTTTTGCTGTGAAAAATCCCATGGACAGAAGAGTCTGATGGGGTCCATGGGGTCGCAAAGAGCGGGACACAGCTTAGTGACTAAATAACAAATTTTCTAGATACTTAACGCTGCTATCTGGTGTCTAGATACCAGGTGATTCAGAGAGGATAGAGACAGGCAAGTAAGACAGAGGATCCTACTGGGGAGCCTTCAGAAACTTGAAACCGTCATTTCAGTATGGTGTGGTGATTGTTGCCATGGAGAAATGGTTTGGGGACAAACTTGTTTCTCTGTCTGAGGACAGGTTCTCCTCAGGCACCCACGGGAACTTGTTCTGAGCAGGGGGATCTGCTGAAGGACCACCCGCCTTCACAGTTACCCCCTCCTCTGAGCCTCACCCCAGCCCTACCATTCAGTCACAGCAGGTATTTTTATCCCTGCTGGTCACATATCTGAGAATCGAACCAAGGTCTTGGATGTCCAGTCTCATCCATCCTTCCCATCTGATTCTGAGAGCTGTGATCAAGGTGTCTGGTCTCATGACTGTCTCCAGTTCAGGGAGCCAGTCCCTTTTTTTTTTTTTTAATTTATTTATTTACATATGGCTGTGCTGGGTCTTCATTGCTGCACACAGGCTTTCTCTAGTTGCAGTATGAGGGCTTCTCATTGTGGTGGCTTCTCTTGTTGCAGAGCACAAGCTATAGGGCATGTCGGTTTCAGCAGCTGCAGCTCATGGGCTTAGTTGTCTCGTGGCATGTTGGATCTTCCCAGGCCAGGGATTGAACCCGTGTCTCCTGCCTTGGCAGATGGATTCTTTACTGCTGAGCCACCAGGGAAGCCCCGGGAGCCAGTCTGTTAGATGGCAGCTGGGAGAGTCTCCCGGAGCTCTCTTCTGACTTTTAATCATCTGAATTTTTGTGCCACATTCTGCTGGCACGTGCACACATTAAACTTAATTTCCTGTTACCTGGGTGTGTTTTGGTGGAATCAATTCAGGAACACAAATCCATAGTCTTTCCTTAATTTCTAATTACTTAGCGTCCCTGGTGGCATGTCCCTACCCGATTCATATAATTAAATTTTTAACTAATAAATAACATAAGCCAGCTACATTTTGAAGTGGCCAGAGCACCCTTTCTGTTCACAGTCTGCCAGCTCATGGAGGCCTGACCAGGGTGCTGGTTCTACTTCTCTTCTTGGAGCTCCCTCCTCCCTGACCACAGCCAGCCGATGATGCAACAGCAAGGATGCTGTGCATCATTTAGTGAACATTTATTGAATACTTGTTCCTGTACCCAGCACTTGACAAGTACCATCTCATTCAGTGACTTGGCAGCATCCCTACCCAGCATGGGTAGGTACTGCTATGATCCTCATTTGTATTTATGTATTTATGGCTCTCCTGGATCTTTGTTGTCATGTGTGGGCTTTCCCTAGTTGTGGCAAGTAGGGTCTGCTCTTTGTTGCGGTGCATGGGCGTCTTGTTGTGATGGTGTCCCTTGTTGCAGAGCACAGGCTCTAGCAAGCACGGGCTCAGTAGTTGCAGCACATGGGTTTAGTTGCTCTGTAGCACATGGAATGTTCCTGGTCCAGGGGTTGAACCTGTGACTCTTGCATTGGCATGCAGATTCTTAAAACCACTGGAGCACTAGGGAAGTCCCATGGTCTTCATTTTTGACAAAGTAATTAATTTTCTGGAGGTAAATAAATGGGGGTTTCCCAGGTGATAGAGTGGTAAAGAATCCCCTTGCTAATTCAGGAGACATGGGCTCAATTCCTGGGTCGGGATGATCCCATAGAGTAGGAAACAGCAACCCACTCCAGTATTCTTGCCTGGAAAATTCCATGTGCAGAGGAGCCTGGCAGGCTACAGTCCATGGAGTCACCGAGTCGGACATGACTGAGCAACTGAGCACACAAAGAAATGTATCCAAGGATGCACTAGCTGGTTAATATCAGAGTCAAGATACCATACCATCCCAGATCTGTCTGGGAAATTGTCTTTCAAATTCTCAGTTTCCTTATCACTATACCTCATTGACTTCCAAAGTCCCTGGATCCCCAGAAGATGTGTTCTTGGTCCACAGAATCCTGGGAATGAAAAGATTAAGATATAGCACTGAGCACATAAGCCTGGGTCAAAGTCAAGACTGGGGATCAGGAAAGCCTTTAGGGGAAGTGATGGGCCCCTTTTTGGTCACTGGTCAGCCCTTCCTTATAACTCCAACCAATCAAGGGGAAAGAGTCCTTACCTCACTGAGCCTCCAGCCCAGGAGCCTGGCTCCATTGGGCCACCAGGGGCTGCAGAAGACCTGGATGTCATCCACTTCCGAGGTTGGGAATTCATCCTCAACACTCTGAATACCCTGCATGACCTGTCTTAGCTCTGGTTTCAGCCAAGTCTTTTAGGAGCCTCTTATATTTCCACGTTATGTTTATCTGCTCCTGGGATGAACTGCCCATTTCCATGACTCCTGAAGCTACAGGATATTCTCACCATGGTGATAAGGGTCTGTGTGCTCACTCTCCCCATGTAGGGTTGCCAGATTTAGTGTGCATGTGTGCACACACACACACACACACGCACACACCCATACACATACATGAGATATAGATGCTCAGTCCCATTTGAACTTGAGTTAAACAAAAATTGATTTTTTAATGCAAGTATGTTTCTTGCAATATTTGGGACATACTTATACTAAAGCTTTTTACTAATAGCTTGTTTATTTTTGGTTGTGCTAAGTCTTCTTCGCTGTGCTCGGGCCTTCTCTAGTTGCAGTGAGCGGGGGCTACTCTATTGCAGTGCACGAGTTACTGATTGTGGTGGCTTTTCTTGTGGATCATGGGCTCTAGGGCTCTTGGGCTTCAGTAGTTTGTGGCTTCCCTCCAAGGTTCTAGAGTGCAGGCTCAATAGTTGTGGCACATGGGCTAAGTTGCTTCATGGAATGTGGAATCTTCCAGGACCAAGGATCAAACTTGTGGCCTCTGCACTGGCAGGCAGATTCCCATACACTATATCACCAAGGAAGTCTCTTATACTGAAAAGTTATCTGGTGCATCTCTGAAGCTCACATGTAGTCCTGTATTTTGTCTGGCTACCCTCTTGCCATCAGAGCAGTTTCCTGGGTGTCTTTGCAGACAGAGATTTGGCTGCTTGGGTATCGGTCTCATTGAAGACTTGAAGAATTGGGTTGGTTTCTCTCCAGACACATCATCAATACAGGAACCAGAAAAACAAGGCCAGACACTGGCCCCGGCTTAGGAAAGAAGAACTTCCTGGCAGTTAGTTAGCTGATGAACTCACATGCTGCCAGCCTGGGGCCCCTCCTGCCCTCTCTGAGAAGTGAGTCCTAGGTGCCTCCTCTCCCAGGAGGTCTGCAGAAGCCTGAGTTCCGTGCCCTAACAGACCACTGTCTGGAGGAAGGCAGGCCTCCTGCCAGGGGTGTTTAGAAAGCAACTTGTTAGTGAAAGAGGTGCCAGGAAGATTTTGAAGGAACTTGTTTATAGTTTTTGCCTTCCTTATATCTCTGGTAGATGACAACATGTAAAATATTTTGCAATTCCTTTTTTAAACTTGATTGCAGCCTTATTGAACTAGAAACCCCGAGAAGGTGGAGCTGCAGAATGCCAACTTGGTATGCCGAGCTTGTATTTAATTTTTATCATAACAGTCCCTTAATATCATTGCAGATTAGCCCACAAGGACATGAATGGAAATTTTAGCATATTCAATTACAACAGAAACCCTTGAACACCACTGTCAAAATTCACCTAGGGCCTTCCTCTGTTTGGGCCTCCACGTTCGGCAGGCACAAAGTTAGACGTTACCCAGGCCACACAGCCTTGATTTGTAAGCATAATTTATGGCCTCGTCTGGAGGCTGGGGGTGCCTTTTAAGAACATGATATATATCCTAACTGCTACCGCCCTCAGTAAATGACCAGATTTGGTTGTTTGCGTTGGGTAAAGGATATCTCTGGCCTTCGCTTGACTGAATAGTAAATTATTGATCTTCTGCACATCTTTCAATTCCCTCACATTGCTGGGCAAATTTACTTCTGTCATCGGTGACTGCGGCTTGTCTCCAGTGGGGCAGTGCTCTCGGTGCTCGGAGAGCATGAATCACCAGCCTTGTCCTAGAAGAGTCACACCTGGCCCCCCTTTTGGTTGAAACCGTCAAAGGGAAGAAGGTATGTGGCTTGCAGAGTATTCGGGCCCCCATTGTTCTGTGTGCCCACTTCCCACAGGCCAGCAAAAACCATGGGGAAATAAAGATGAGGTGAAGGGCTTTTGTGATCCCAGGAGTGGGGCAGAGAGAAGCATTACTGCATAAATGAGAAACAGAGAAGCTATTCACACGGCTTTTGCAGTGGAGGGTGGAGGCCGCTTCGATGGTGGCTGGCCCTGGTTGCCTGGTTTCTCATGTGCGTTTGTTGGAGTTTGTGGCTGCTAAGCTGCTCTACACTTGCCCTCCCTGGACTCAAGGTTAGAACCATAAAGCAGGCAATTTCACAAAAGAGCCCCTTTCTGTTCTGGAGTTTTCCTTCCAGACAGATGAAATGTCCTTGCACTTCCTCTTTGTTCATCTTAATTCTAACACCTTGTAGTGCTGTGTGCCCTTCAGGGTTTGCCTTTCCTTCTTGTTGCAAAAAACTCCTGTAAAGGCCAAGACCAGCAGAGACACCTATGTTTTCACATGGCTGTTTGCTCCCACGTGTGGTCCATCGGTCAGCAATATCAGCCCACCTGGAGCCCTTTAGAAGGGTAGAATTTCAGGTCCTGCCCCAAGTTCTGTTGAATCCAAATCTGCCTTTGGTGTGATAAAGTATCCACCTGTCAATGCAGGAGACATAAGAGACGAAGGTTCCTTCCCTGGGTGGGGAAGATCCTCTGGAAAAGGGAGTGGCAACCCACTCCAATATTCTTGTCTGGAGAATCCCATACACAGAGGGACCTGGCTGGCTACAGTGCATAGGGTTGCACAGAGTCAGACATGACTGAAGTGACTCAGCATGCATGCACGAACCCCCTACCCACCATGATTCAGAGGCATGTGGATTTGGAAAAAGACTGACACGTGCCATCCTCTTGCTATTGGTGGGATCCTCCCTTGGTGACTCAGTCCTAGGCAGGTAGTTTTTAAAATCTTATCTTAAGAAAAATGTCCAAAGGAAGATTTTACAAGTTCATCTGGTAATTCATTACTTGACTCTAAGCATCCTTTATAGATATTTCACTGAAATCTCTGATGTTTGAGCCTATTAGTCCTTATTCTGCCCTTGGCCATTAAGTGGGTAGGACAGCGGATCTCTGGACACAGAGAGGCTGCCGATAACTGAGCAGCAGCCCTGACCTCTCTCCTCCAGGTGAAGTAGCCCATTCTTGCACTGATCCAATGTCCCCCCTGTAGCCCAGGGCTTGGCTTGGTACCTGGTACACAGTTGGTGCTCAGTAAACACTTTTGGAATGAATGGATAACATGAATGCATTTCTTTTGTGAAGAGCTGGACAGTACAGGAATTTCCTGCTTTTCAAAAATTTGATTTATGTTGCATCACTTTTACAAAAGACTTACGTTAGCACCTATTTTCACTAGCCAAAAGAAATCCAGACAATTTTCACTTTTAGGAAAAAAAGGCAAAAATAGCATTCAGCATTGGTTTTGCAGCTGCCATTGTAGAGAAAGGTATACCCTGAGTGATGGGAGTGGCACCACCAAGCTCCTTCCCCCAGAGCCACATACAGCTTCTCAGGACTCAGCTGCCAGAGCTGTAACCTGGGTCTGAGCACCTGTGCTCTATCTCCATTTATTTTGTGTCTTTGTTAGCTATATGTGTCCTAAGGTAATTGCTTCTTTGCTTTATACCATTTCAACTTACAAAATGTTTCATAGAAATACTTTCCTTTCAGATAGCATGGAAACCTGTAAATAGGTTTGGTTTTGCAGTTCAAAGGTCTCCATGGCAACTATTGTAACATGAAAGCAGCCATAGTTTGCATAGTTAAGAAATGGATGTGACTGTGTTCCAATAAAACTTTATCTATAAAGGCAGGCTGAGGGCCCGACTTGGACCGTGGATGTACTTCACGGACTTCTGTTCAAGTTTACAGCAGCAGATTCTAGAAGAAATAGGAGGGGCTGTGGACACTTGTGAGAGATAGGCGAGGAATGATGAAGAACTTGCCATAAATCCTCTTACAAACTTAAATTCAATTACTGGTGCATCCTAGGATTCACGTTTGCGACCTGATGGTATTCACGGTTCAGTTCAGTCGCTCAGTTTTGTCTGACTTTTTGCGATCCCACAAACTGTGGCACACCAAGTTTCCCTGTCCATCACCAACTCCTGGAGCTTGCTCAAACTCATGTCCGTTGAATCGGTGATGCTGTCCAACCATCTCATCCTCTGTCGTCACCTTCTCCTCCCGCCTTCAGTCTTTCCCAGCATCAGGGTCTTTTCCAATGTGTCAGTTCTTTGCATCAGGTGGCCAAAGTATTGGAGTTTCAGCTTCAACATCAGTCCTTCCAATGAACACCCAGAACTGATTTCCTTTAGGATTGACTGGTTGGATCTCCTTGCAATCCAAGGGACTCTCAAGAGTCTTCTCCAACACCACAGTTCAAAAGCATCAATTCTTCAGCACTTAGCTTTCTTTATAGTCCAACTCTCACATCCATACATGGCTACTGGAAAAACCATACCTTTGCTTAGATGAACCTTTGTCACCAAACTAATGTCTCTGCTACTTGGCTTATAATTCTGCAAGTAATTAACACTTTTCTGCACAACATGCCAGCATTGTTAGTTGTATTTGTCTTGGTAAAACTAGGGTCTCTCCTTTCTCTTGACTTTTATTGATAATTCGCTTATTTCACGTGACATAGGATAATTGTCTTCCATCTAAAGAAACTAGGTAGAGCCTCCTGCAAAGGGGAGCTTGAGGTTAAAACTGGGAACCTGTCCTATCTCTCCCATGAGCCCAAGGCTCTACTCCATAGTACTGCTGAGAGGGTAGGCAAGTCCTGGTGATGTGCTCAGAGATCCCTTGTCCAGGGACAGCTGAGCCAAAGGCATGTGGCCTTGCTGAGACCAGGTGGGTTAGAGGAAGGATCTCACAGAAGAGGGAAAGGCGCTACTGCCTGCATCCTTGGGCTTGAAGTGCCTTGAAAACAGCCTGCACGTGTTTGATGTGCCAACATGCCCCTGGAACAGAGGCTGTGGGGAGGGTGCAGATGCTGTTTGTCCATGTTTAAGCGTTTACATGACAGCACAAGAAGACTAGGCTCTTTCTCTTTCATCTCGACTACCAAGATTTACATCCAGGTTTCTGATGAATGCGAGAGGTAGACATTTATTACAAAAGCGTAAGAAATGTTGACTCTTCCCGAATTGATTATCTAGAATTTATTTTATTAAATATTCGAGGTGACATGTGATAAACGGAACCACTGCTGGTTTGCAGCCTGATGATTCATGTATCCACGGAGGTGATAAGGAAATCAGAGACTTGGTTTGCCATTTCAGGGGAAGAATATGGATTATTATTAAATCCGGAATGAGCCTCCTGAGAAGGCTTCCTTAAGGGAACACACGTATCAATAATTTCTTCTTCGTACAAGAATCCTAATGTTTCACTTATGGAAACATAAATTCTAACCAAGTGGCTGTGTTTTTTTTTTCCTCCCTTTGCTTCCTTCCATCCTTTCCTTACGGATGATCTGCTTTTATTCCTCAGTGTCTAGAGTTTACAGTCCTTTAATCTCTGCAGCTTTGTCTCCCCACTTCTAATTCTTTTTAAAAAATAATGTTTATTTATTTGGCTGCATCCAGTCTTAGTTGTGGCATGTGGGATCTTTTGTTGGGGCACTCATATTCTCCACTTGTGGCTCTTGGGCTCAGTAGCTCCGCGCCATATGGGATCTTAGTCCCCAAATCAGGATGGAACCTGTGTCCCCTGCATTGCAAGGCAGATACTTAATCACTGGACCACCAGGGAAGTCCCTCCATTTCTAATTCTCAATGCTGAAAAGCTCAACTGAGGTCTGCGTATTCTAGCACACAAGATGCTAGTGGAGACCAGGGTACCACCCCCTTTGCTTGAAATTTCCTCAATGGTTTGATAAATCTTGGAGGGGACTATGGATGCCTATGAGACCTCAGAGCTCCTATGGAATTTAGGATGCTACCCTGACCCCGTTCTTGCAGAAGCCATTGGGCAGCCAGGCTTATCTGGTGGGCTTCATCTGTGCAGAGGACGGCAGGTGGGAAGCGCTGGGACTCCGCCCCTTCTCAGGTGACAGGGAGCCAGGGAGGGTTAGCAGGCACTGCTGAAGGCAGCATAGGTGTGACCATCCAGCAGTCAGTGCAGGACAGACCAGGCAGAAGGAGCTCCCAAGTGATGCGTAGCAAGGATGACAAATCTGCCTGCCATATGGTGACATTTCAAAGGTATTAGCATTGTCTGATAGCTCGAGTTTCAGAATATTCCATGACCTCTTTCTCTTTCCAAAATAATAGACAGATGGTTAAATACCGTAATCTTTTCCATAGGAGACTGTGGAAGATGAAATTGGGAAACCCCAAGACACCCGTCTTTCCCCGATCCTTCCGAGCACTGCAGTGCAGATGCAACACATGCTTAGCACTTTCTCTGGTGTGATGCCCTGACTCTGGAATTTTATTTAACCTCCCTCATTTTGCCGTGTGTTTTCATACATGGAATTAGACCTAATTGTCAGTATGATGCCGTATTAGGTTCAGTTTCCCCAAAGAATCCACCCCGAACTGCTCAGCAGTTATTTCTCACAAACAGGATCTGCTTGACTTTCCACTGGACTAATCAGTCCAGGAGGAAAGGAGCTTGTTGCTGACCTTTAATTCCTTAATTGCTGGGAAATAGTTGAAAGAGTCTTAAATGCTAGCCCCCACCTAAGGGTAGGTATAATGAGGCTTCCTCGGGCTCTTTACAGCAGGGCGGGGTTGGGTTGCTCTGCTTTCATCAAATTCTCTGCCCCTGGAGCCTACCTCCTTAGGGCTGCTCTGAAGAGGATGGTGGTTTAGATGATGCTCTGGATTCCCTGTCTGCGGATCAGCTTCTATCTCCCCAGCACTGAGCACTGTGGGGACTCAGTTTATATTTCCGAAATGACGGAGGTGAACGTGGAGGGGAGCTAACCCATCAATTTCAGGTTCCCAATGAGGGCGGTGGTCTGCCTGGTGATTGATCCGAGCCCGACATTCCCACGGAGCGTGGGTTAAGTGCGGCAGCCTCCTGCTGGCTTGAAGAACCGTCACATTTGCCTTTTCCCCAGAGGCGGTTAAGTAAATCCCATGCAAGTAGGGGATGATGGATGCTTTCACACTTTGCATGACAAGTCACTTCAGTTGTATCTGACTCTGCATCCCCATGGATTGTAGCCCGCCAGGCTCCTCTGTCCATGGGATTCTCCAAGCAAGAATACTGGAGTGCGTTGCCATGCCCTCCTCCAGGGGATCTTCCCAACACAGGGATCGAACCTGTGTGTCATATGTCTCTTGCATTGGCAGACGGGTTCTTTACCACGAGCTCCACCTGGGAAGCCCATGCAAGTTGCCCCCCTCCCAAATGAATGAACACCTTCAGACGTGATATAAATGTTTGGAAACGCTAAGCAACACGGCATTTTGGCCATACATATACATTTTTTTCCTTTCACAACACCTGGCAATAAAAATTTTTGGGCTAAATACCAGATGAGCATGCGCCTCGTTATGTATAGTAACTTCATCTATAACTTTTTTAAGCCCTCCAGATGGAAGCCCGGGATAAATGTGGAGAGCTGGAGAAGGGAAATGAAAATAAATGCACTAAGAAATAAAGAATCTGTTTTTTATACTTTCTTTTGCAAATAGTGTTTGCAATGACATATTGTGAATGGACTGAATTATAACAAAAACAGGAATGAAACAGAGCTCGGGGGTAGGAAGAGCAATTGTTACACTTACTTTAACTGATATAATGCAAAGGAACGCTTTTTACACTCAATTAGTTTGCACATTGTGTTGGACACAAACCAGAATGTAGAACATTTTTGGGTTTTGTTTTTACATGATTAAGGAAGATGAGATGAAATAAATTCAGTAAATTACCTTCCGTTCCTTTTCGGGCTGTGATGCTTTTGCTTTGTTTTTCCCTGCCGCTGGTACTGAATGAGTGGGAGGATGGGCAGTGGGGGGAGCAGGTACCCCGGCCTCTGTTCCCAAACAAGACAGTCCTTCCAAAGATCAATGGGTTTTCAATAGAGTTCTTGCCTCTTCCTTAGGGCCATCTTTTGCTGCATAAACAAGGTTACGAATCAGAGCTATTTACATTTGGTATTTGATCATATTTTGTGCTTTGACTATCAGAAAAAGGCTAGCAAGCATGATAGAGGCTAACAGATGTTAGCAAGCATTTAGGCAGCGAAAGTATTTCCAAGGCTGCGTATTTCAAGATCCTTGTGTAATTTATTTTGCTTAATTATCCTTCCTTGCATTTTTAATGCTCCTAATATGATAATATTAAGAATTGCAGGGTGTGATTATGTACTGCTGATTACAATATATGCGAAATGCAAGGGGAGACGTGGGTGGATGCTGAGAACAGTCGGGCTTGGGGGAACCGGCCCTGTGCCTTCCTGAGGGCAGGTCTGTCTCCTGCAACTGGGGTCTGGGGAGGGACTGGGTCTTTTCTCCAAATGGTGTAGAAAGGGCTGCTCAAACTTTAATGTGCATACAAGTCCCCGGGAAATACTGATTCCATTGGTCTCGGTGGGGCCTCGAGATGCTGCATTCAGAGCAAGCTCCCAGGTGGTGCTGATGCTGCTGGTCATAAATCATACTTTGAAGAGTGAAGATGGGAAGATGTCAGGCAATGAAAATGACATCAGCTGTATCCCACAGGCTGGCGAAAAACTGGTACCCCCTGCTAGTTGAAAATACCTGCTGACAGAGCCATGCCCAGGCCTCAGGGCAGTTTCCTCTTGGCACTAAAGGTCAAGGGCCCTGATCTGACTCCTGTCTTTTCAAAAGCTCATCCTTGGCTTTATACATGCAAAAGGAAAGTCACACCTGCAGTGAACTCAATGATTCTGTGTTTTATATTCAAAACCACAAATACTAATAAGGAAACAATGGGAGAAACCTGTTAGGTATAATATCCAATTATAATTATTTTTACTCCAAAAGGCACGTCAAATAAATAATGCAGTTTATGTTACTTCTAGAAAATGCAGCAGCATTACTTAATTTACATAAATTATACAACTCATTATCTTTGTTTATAAAAAGCCTTAGCAATATTTTGGCTTATGGATCTAAAAGGGGCAAAAAAAAAAAAAATTGCCAGATTTCAGTTCAGTGTAATTTTCCTTTCCCGCACAGTCACCTTTTTATTTATTTACAGAAAGAGCGTCTGTTTGACAGATCCCCTTAGGATTACTGCCCTTTCCTCATGATGAATGGAATGCATTAAGTCTGACTTTTGTTTATAAAAAGCAAATAAATACAAGTGAATTAATCCAAGTATTCGGAGGGAGCCCCAAGCAGCAGCGTGGCTTCCTCTTCTGGGTTTGCCTGATTACCGACATGGCACCCGCACCTGCAGAGCAGGAAGGGGGCTGCGCGGGCCAGGGAGCCCGGCTTCCAAGCCTCTTTCTTGTTTTCTCTGCTGGTATCTTCTCAGGCAGCTTGGGTTGGGTGCCAGAGTTGCCACCTGTGAGCAGCTGGACTCTTCCTGGTGCCTGGTCCCAACCAGGACCCGTGTGTCACCCCTGAGCACCTGGACTGTCTCAGAGCACCAGTTGTCCCAACTGCAACATGCTAGATGTGAAAAACACATATTGTGTTTCTGAGATGTAGCATGAAAAAAAAAAGTCATGTTAAATAACCCATTCCTGTTTCTATTGATTACATGTTGAAATGATGTTTTAAATATATTGGCCAGATAAAATACATCATTAAAATTAGCTTCATCAGTTTCTTTTTACTGCTTTACCATTGCTACTAGGAAATTTAAAAGTGGCTTATACTGTATCTCTGCTGGGCAGTGTTAGGACTATCCTGTGCTAACCAAGAGGCTGGGCCCTTGATGACTGTTAATAAGTATACTCATTATTTAGACTCTGCTTCTGTTCTTCTGCCGGCCCCACAGCAGGCTCTGCCTCATAAACAGAAACTTAGGAGGCGATGTAGTAGGGAGGGTAGGTCTTGTCTGATGATGTGGCTGGGGATTGGAGGGGCATGTGGGAGAAAAACCTGGTACAAGAAAATTGAGCTCTTTTCTTTCAGTGGTGCTTGGTTGATGCTTCTAACTTAAATATTAGAGCCTTTGCCCATAGGTGGAAGAGTCCAGCTCCCACACTGTTTCAGAGTGGAAACTGGTGAATCTAAACTTCTCTCTTGGTCATGCAGACCCATCAGAAGGGCGAGAGAAAAGGCCTGCCCCATGGCAGGTCTGCAGAATGGACACACGCTTGCCAGCAGAGGGAAGGATGGATACCACTTCACTCACAGGGAAACCGGGGCCTTGCCAGGCACCAGGGTGTCTGGCCTTTTGGCATCAGTGTGTTCAGACTATAACCTCATGCTGGCCGGTCTTCTGGCTGACACCACTGTGGGTTTCACTGCAGACGGAGCCTGAGACCCTAAATCCAAGGCAGGTCCAAGTGAAGCTCTTTGCCTTCCTAACATTTGGAAGGTTAGACACAAAGTGATTTTGGTCACTTATTAGTTGTTGATTAATTGCATAATTCTTCCATCCATCCATCTATCCATCCAAGAAACATTATGATAAACCCGCTATGCCAGGCACTTGGCTGGGCATTGGAGACACAGTGATGTAGAAATCATGTACATTTTCTGCCTTCTTGAAGCCTCTTAGTGGTGTTGGGACAGACATGGTGGGGGTAAGCAGTAAGTACCTCAGAACCCCCCTGGCAAGGGCTGAGGGTGACAAACAAGTGCTGAGGGTGACAAACCCCAGATAAAGGCCAGGCCCTGGCCTTTGGGGTCAGCTCAGCAGTAAGGAATCTGCCTGCAATGCAGGAGACATAAGTTTGATCCCTGTGCTAGGAAGATCCCCGGGAGAAGGGCATGGCAACCCACTCCAGTATTCTTGCCTGGAGAATCCCAGAACAGAGGAGCCTGGTGGGCTATGGTCCATAGCGTTGCAAAGAGTTGGACATGACTGAAGTGACTGAGCATGTGTGCATGCCTGGCCTTCAGTGGTCCAGGGGCCAAAATGAATCAGAAACAGTCAACCCATGACTTTCAGCATGGAGGGCCATTGCTGTGAAGAGCTGGGCAGGGCATTGTCAGATGGAACAGCATGATGCCCAAAGGCTGGAAAGGACCTTGGTTTTCTCTGACAGAAGAGGACCTGTGTGCTTGGGGAGTGGTGGACAGGGAGAGGGTGGTGCGAGGTGTGGCTAGCGGGGCCTGGAGCCAGGTTGCATGGAGGTTCAGCTGCAGTAAGAATTCTGGATTCTGTTCTAAGAGCCGTAAGAGGCCACTCATGGGATTTTAGGAGGGTCTGGGAGGCAGTGGGAGAAGTCTTGTTGGGTATCTTGGCCCTGGGCCGAGGGATATTGGACGTGTCACTTAATCCCTTGGGGGTTGGTCTCTTCATCTACAAAATGGAAGGGCTGAGGGAGGGGGAGGAAGTTGGCCCGAAACTTCTCCAAATAGGAAGTTTCTGTCCTGCTTCAAATTGCTGTGATTCAGAGAGCTCGGTCTTTCCCCATCTTGAAGTCGAGTGACCTTCATGCCCCCAGGACTGATTTCAGATGACTTGCTGACATTTCCATCAGCTTCTATGTCTGAGAGTCCTTTGGCTTCATAAGATACAAGAAGACAGTGATCCTTGGCTTTGCATCAGAATCACTGTGGGATGCCAAGGTTCTCATTTGTAGTCTGGGATGGGACCTGGGCGTCTGTAATTTTTAAAAGCTTCCCAGGTGATTGAATACACATTTCAGCCTGTTTGGAGATCCAGTAGGATTGGGCCTCTAAGAGGGGACAAAGATGGTCCCTATGACTAGATGACAAGGTCTCCTGGGATCACCCCCTCCTATGTTCAAATATCTAGACCTGCCATCAGATCAAGGGTCTTAGTTCAGAAATTATAATCACATCACTTTGTACAAAGGGAATCTGATGTAACCCACAGAATAAATAAATCCATGGTGGACTGAGGTTTTTTTGTCTCACACTGGCAAGTTATTTGCTGAGAGGACATAGGAATGGGTTTTCAGGAGTGCTGCTAATGAGGATTTGGGATTTAGGGGTTATGACCCAGCCATTGAGGAGCATTTCTGATACATCTGCCTCCCCCCTCTCCTCCCCAACATGAGTAAGCCAGCTGAGTGTCTGTAAAATGTTTAAGAACCCAAGGATGGAGCCAAGTGGCAATCCCATTTCCTCTTGTTCATCTCTAAAACTACCCAGAGACCTCTAATGGAAATGATAAAGATTAATAGCAAACTTCCCACCTCAACAAAACCAACTACAACCCTGGACAAAAAATGCGAAACAATGGTTGTCAAACACTGGAAAACAGTCAGTGCAGGACTGGGATACCTGAGGGGACTATATAGATAAGAACTCTGGTTTTCTGGGCAGAGCCATTTCCAGTAGCATGGGGATGGGAGTGGGTGGCCAAACGGAATACGGTGGTCTAGCTGAGTTGAAGAGATGGACCTCAGAGCTTGGGAGGTCAAGGGAACTGGAATTTGTAGAATAGAGTACTGGAAAGAGGAGAGATAAACAGAGAAAGAGGTCAGAAATCTGCATAGTAGTTCCCCCCATCTTTGGCTAAATATTAAGCTGAGCGTATATAAGGTGAAACTCTGTGAGGTTGGTCCACAAACAACCACTGAAAGCTGTAAGCTAAAAATTCTCAAAGCTCATACAGAACTGGGAAATGTTCACTTTTGGAAGAGGCTGTGTGAAGAGATGTTATTGAACACTTGGGGCCTTCAATAGAGACCCCAGAGGCTCACAACTTAATAATAGGGCTTAGGCTCTCCCGGGAGTAAAGACTGCTCTAGATGCATCCCAGCAAAGCATAAAACCAAACTTCAAAATGAACAGGTTGACCTGCATGTAATGCAAGTGCCTTACATAAGAAAAGTCAATGTTCTTTAAAGTTAGACAGCAAAATACACACTCATCCACATTGCCCTGCATTTGATCAAAAATTATTAAACAGGTTAGGAAATTGGAAAATATGACCCATGTTTAGGATAAAAATCAATGGAAATGAAACCTCAAGTAGCACAGATATGCAATTAGGAGACAGGAGGTTTTTTTTTTTTTTTAATATTTACTTATTTGGCTACATCAGGTCTTAGTTGTGGCATGCAGGCACTCTAGTTGTGGTATGTAGGCTCAGTAGTTGTGGCACGTGGGCTTAGTTGCTCTGTGTCATATGGGATCTTACTTCCCCAACCAGGGATCAAACCCATGTCCCCTGCATTGGAAGGTGGATTCTTAACCACTGGAGCACCAGGGAATTCTCCAGATGATAAAAACTTTAGAATACTTATTATAAATATCCTCAGTGATTTAAAGGACAAGAAGAACAGTGTGAGGAGAAACCATAAGATAGAAAAAAGAACTGAGTAGAATTTTTAGAATTGGAAAATACAATACCTAAAGTGAAAGTTCACCAGATGAGTGTATTAGCTAAATATTAATGTATTAGAAAATTACCACAAACATAACAACTTAAAATGACAGGTTGATTCTCAGTTTCTGAGGATTGAGACTCTAGAAGTGATTCAGCTGAGTCTGCTGTGTCAGGGTCTCTCCCAGGCTGCAATCAATGTGCCAGTCAGGGCTCTGAGGTCTCATCTGGAGGCTCAACTGAGGAAGGTCTACTTTTGTTTTTAAAATTGAAGTTGATTTACAATGTCGTGTTAAATACTACTGTACAGCAAAGTGATTCCGTTTTGTATGTGTATTTTAAACACATTCTTGATTAAAATATTCTTTTCCATCATCGTTTATCCTAGGATAATGAATATGGTTCTGTATGCTATACAATGGAGAAGGCAATGGCAACCCACTCCAGTAGTCTTGCCTGGAAAATCCCATGGACGGAAGAGCCTGGTAGGCTGCAGTCCATGGGGTCGCTAAGAGTCAGACACGACTTCACTTTCACTTTCACTTTTCACTTTCACGCATTGGAGAAGGAAATGGCAACCCACTCCAGTGTTCTTGCCTGGAGAATCCCAGGGATGGTGGTGGGGGTGCTGTTGGGCTGCCATCTATGGGGTCACACAGAGTCGGACATGACTAAAACAACTTAGCAGCAGCAGCAGCAGCATGCTATACAATAGGACCTTGTGTATCCATTCTATATATAAAAGCTTACATCTTTTAACCCCAACCTCCCACTCCATCCCTCCCCCAGTCTTCTCTCCTTGGTAACCACCAGTCTGTTCTCTATGTTTGTGATTCTGTTTCTGTTTCCTAGATAGGTTCATTTGTTTCCTAATTTAGATTCTACATAAAAGTGATATCATATGGTATTTGTCTTTCTCTTTCTGTCTTACTTCACTTAATATGATAATCTCTAGTTGCATTCACGTTGTTGCAAATGGCATTATTTCATTGTGTATATGTACCACATCTTCTTTATCCATTCATTTGTTTTTGGACACTTAGGTTGTTTCCATGTCTTGGCTATTGTGAATAGTGCTGCTGTGAACATAGAGGTGAATGTATCTTCTTGATTTATAGTTTTGTACAGATATATGCCTAGGTGTAGGATTGCTGGATCATATAGTAATTCTAATTTTAGTTTTCTGAGGAATCTCCATACTGTTTTCCACATAGGCTGCACCAACTTACATTCCTGTCAACAGTGTAGGAGGGTTCCCTTTTCAAGGAGGATCTACATGTAACCATTTTAGTTGATGTAAGAATTCAGTTCCTCATTGGATGTTGGACTGAGGGCTTCAATTTCTAACTGGCTTTTAGCCAGAGGCCACCTTCAGTTCTTTGCCATTTGGGCCTCTCAAAAACAGAAGCTTGTTTCTGCAAAAGGATGTGAGCTGAAAAGACAATAGAGAGAGTTTACTAGAAAGGCAGGAGTCACTGCCTATGGTAATCTAACCATAGGAGTGACATCCCATCCCTTTTGATACATCTGTTTGATTAGAAGCAAATTACTAACATGCCTGCAAAGAGGAGGTGGGTATTATATAAGGGGATGGATAACAGGAAGTTGAGGTTGTTGGGACCATTTTAGAGTCTAGTTATCACAATGGACTTAATAGTAGATTAGATACAGTAGAAAAAAGATCAGTGAACCTGAAGATATACCAGTAGAAACTATTCAAACTAAAGCACCAGAAAAGAAAGGGTAAGAGAAAAATAACAGAGACTCAGTGAACTGTAAAACAATACCAAGTGGAGACCCAGACCATGGTTAGGGGGAGGGCCAGGGTCAGAAATAAATATTTGAAGGAACAGAGGCCAGAATTTTCCCAAATTTGATGAAAACTATAAAAATCACAGGTCCAATAAGTTTAATGAACTTGAGCTTGAAATAGGATAAATATAAATAAAAGCACACTGAGAAGTATTATAATCAAATTGCTAAAAACCAGCAACAAAGAGGAAATCTTTTAATTAGGCAGAGAAAAAAGACACATCACAAGATTAAGAGCTTTTACTGATTTCTCATAAACATGGCAAGCTGGAAGACAAAACATCTTTAAATTGCTAAAAAAAAAAAAACCCTCAACCAAGAATTCTATATTCAATAAGCATATTCTTCAAAATGAAGATGAAATGAAAACCTTCTTAGACAAAAATACAAAATATATTAAAGAAAGTTCTTCAGGCTGAAGGAAAATGTTAGTAGATGAAAACTCCTTTTTATAAAAAGGAATAAAGAGCACTAGGAGTGATAAATATGTAGGTAGATATAAAATACTCTCCTCCTTGCTTTTAAAATTTCCTTTAAAAATAGTTGACCAAAACTTAGAAAGCTATTGCTCTTAATGGCTATATCAAGAAAAGAAGGAAGATCTTAAATAATAATCTAAATTTCCACCTCAGAAAGTTAGAAAGAAAGACAAACTAACACTAAAGTGTTCAGAAAGGAAATAATAAAGATCAACTTAAATTAAATAGAGAATAAAAGGATAATAAAGAAAATTGATGAACCTAAAAGTTGTTTCTTGCAAATGATCAACAAGTGATGTACCTTTATCTGACCTGACAGAGAGAGGATAGATACACAAATAGATGGATGGATAGATAGATAGATAAATAGGTGATAGACAGTGATAGATAGATAGATTGGTAGATGATAGATAGATAGATAGGTAGGTAGACAGATAAATAGATAGATAGAAGGAAGACCTAAGTAACTAAAATCAGGAATGAAAGAGGAAACATCATTACTGACTTTATAGAAATAAAAAGGATTATAAAGGAGTACGATGAACAAGTGTATGCCAACAAATAGATAACTTAGATGAAATGGACAAATTCCTAGAAAGACTCAATACTGTAATTGACTCGAGAAGAAACAGAAAATCTGAATAGAAAAGGAAAGATAGCAGTTTAAAAATCTTCTGACAAAGCAAGGCCAAGGGTCAGAGAGATTTGTCGGTAAATACTAAAAAAAACATTTAAAAAATAGTTAAATCATTAACAACATATTCCAGAAGGTACAGTAGGAGGGAGCACTTCAAAGCACTTCAGTTGTATCTCAATGCACTAGCAATAAACAATTTGAAAATCAAATAAGAAAACAATTTCAGTTATAATAACATCAAGAAGAATAAAATACTTAATAATACAATTTTGACAAGAAGTACAAGACTTGTAAACTGGGCACAAAATGTTGTTGAAAGAAATTGAAGAAGTTCTAAATGAATGGAAAGATATCCCTTGCTGATGGGTCAGAAGACTTAATATTAAGATGGCAGTAGTCCCCCAACTGACTGACAGATTCAATGCAATCCATATCAAAATCTCAGCTGACTTCTCTGCAGAAATAGATAAGCTGAACCTAAAGAAAATCTGGGAATGCAGGGGACCTAGAAGAGTCAAAATAATTTTGAAAAAGAAGAACCAAGTTTGAAGACTCAAAAATTTCAGTTTCTTACTTACACTAATATAAAGCTATAGTTATCACGATAGTATGGTACTGGCAATAAAGATAGACATATGGATCAATGCGGTGAAAGAAGCGAGTGAAAAAGCTGGTTTAAAACTCAACATTAAAAAAAAGCAAACTAAGATCATGGCATCCGGTCTGATCACTTCTTGGCAAATAGAAGGGGAAAAAGTAGAAGCAGTGACAGATTTTATTTCTAATACTTTGGCCACCTGATGCAAAGAGCTGAGTCATTGCAAAAGGCCCTGGTGCTTGGAAAGATTGAAGGCAAAAGGAGAAGGGGGTGGGAGAGGAAGAGATGGCTAGATAACATCACCGACTCATTGGACATGAATTTGAACAAACTCCGGGAGATAGTGGAGGACAGAGGAGCCTGTTGTGCTGCAGTCTGTGGGGTTTCAAAGAGTCGGACATAACTAAGCAACTGAACAACAACAATAGATCAATGAAGTAAAATTGAGTTCAGAAATGAACCTCAATATTTATGGTCAATTGATTTTCTCCAAAGGGGCCGAGACAATATTATCAGGATAGAATAGTCTTTTTAGCAAGGGGTTCTGGGACAGCTGGATAAACAACATACAAAAAAGAGAATTTAGGGCCCTGCCTTATATCATACACAAAAATTAACTCAAAGTAGAGCACAGAGCTAAATATAAGAGCTAAAAATAGAAAATTAGAAGAAGATGGAAATAAATCTTAGTAATTTTAGGCTGCGGAATGATTTCTTTTATGACACCAAAAGCATAGCTGATTAAACAGAAGACTGAGAGGTTGGACTTCACTGAAGTTAAAAGCTTTTGTTCTTCAAAAGATGCTGTCAAGAAAGTCAAAACATGACCTATAGCCTAGGAGAAAACATTTTCAAGTTACAGAACTTATGAAAGACTTGTATCTAAAATGTATAAAGAATTCTTTTAACTTAATAATAAAAAGAAAAATAAACCAGTTAAAATGGGCAAAGAATTTGAATAGAAATTTCCCTCAAAAAGAAATATGAATGTCCAATAAGCACATGGAAAGATATTTAGCCATATCGTTAATCATCAGGATTGTCAAAACCACAGTGAGATACCACTTCACACTCTCTAAGATAGCTGTAATTTTTTAAAAAGACAGATAATAATAAGTGTTGGCACAGATGCAGAGAAATTGAAATGCTCATACATTGCTGATGGGGTTATAAAATAGTGCTGCCGCTATAGATAACAGTTTATCAGTTCCTCAAATGTTAAACATAGAGTTACTATATGACCCAAAAATTTCACTCCTAGGTATGTATATACGCAAGAGAAATAAAAACATGTTTATGGAAGAATTTGTGCATAGATGTTCATAGCAGCATTATTCATAATAGCCATTAAGTGAAAGCAACTCAAATGTTGACTGACTGAAGAACCGATAAATGAAATGTGGTATATTCATACAAGGAAATGGTAACAAAAAGTAATGAGGTACCAATACATACTACAGTAAAGATAAACTGCTAAGCATTATTCTAAGTGAAAGAAACCAGTCACAAAAGACCACATATTATATGATACAGTTTATATGAAATGCCCAGAATAGGGTAGCCTATAGAGGCAAAAAGTAGATTACTAGTTGCCTAGGGCTGGAGGGGTGTGTGTTGAATGGGGAGCGACAGCTACTGGGAATACAGTTTCTTCTGGGGATGATAAAAATGTTCCAGAATTAGATTATGGTGACTGTTGCACAAGGCTGCAAATATACTAAAAATGTTGAGTGCACACTTTAAATAGGTGAACTTTATGATGTGTGAATTATATATCAATAGGATGATTGAGGGGGGAGGGAGGTCCAAGAGAGAGGGGATATACATTTAGCTGATTCACTTTGTTGTACAGCAGAAACTAGCACAACATTATAAAGCAACTGCACCCCAATTTTTTTTAAAGATGATTGTCTAAAGCAAAAAGAATTCTTACATGCTAAGTAGCTTCATTGTGTCCAACTCTTTGTGACCCTATGGACCATAGCCTGCCAGGCTCCTCTGTCCATGGGATTCTCTAGGCAAGAATATTGGAGAATTTATCCATTTCTCTTTTCAGTTCTGCCATGCCCTACTCCAGAGGATCTTCCCTATCCAAGGATCAAACCCACATCTCTTATGTCTTCTGCGTTGGGAGACAGGTTCTTTACCACTAGCACCACCTGGGAAGCCCCCAAATAATAATATATAATAGCAAAATGTATGACAACAGTTTAGTTCGGTCTCTCAGTTGTATCTGACTCTTTGCGACCCCATGGACTGCAGCACACCAGGCTTACCTGTCCATCACCAACTCCCAGAGCTTGCTCAAACTCCCGTACAACAGTACTACAAAGGAAAGCATGGGGGACGCAGAAGTATATTGTTGAAATGTTTTACATTATTGATGAAGTGCTATAATTATTTGAAGATAGAATGCTGCTGCTGCTAAGTTGCTTCAGTCGTGTCCGACTCTGTGCGACCCCACAGACGGCAGCCCACCAGGCTCCCCAGTCCCTAGGATTCTCCAGGCAAGAGCACTGGAGTGGGTTGCCATTTCCTTCTCCGATGCATGAAAGTGAAAAGTGAAAGTGAAGTCGTTCAGGTGTGTCTGACTCTTAGCAACCCCATGGACTGCAGCCTACCAGGCTCCTCCATCCATGGGATTTTCCAGGCAAGAGTACTGGAGTGGGTTGCCATTGCCTTCTCCATGAAGATAGAATACTGTGATTAAAAATATACACTGTAAATCCTAGTTGTTGTTGTTCAGTCACTAAGTCGTGTCCGATTCTTTGCAACGCCATGGACTGTAGCACACCAGGCTCCTCTGTCCTCCACTTTCTCCCAAAGTTTTCTCAAATTCACGTCCATTGAGTGTAACCATCTCATCCTTTGCCACTCTTTAATCCTTTTGCTTTCAATCTTTCCGAGCATCGAGGTCTTTTCCAATGAGTCGGCGCTTTGCATCAGGTGGCCAAACTATCCCAGAACAACCAGTAAAAGCTAAGAGAAATGGTCAACAGACCAATAGTGGAGATAAAGTGGAATACTCAAAAAAAAAAAAAAAGGTCAAGAAAAAGAGGAAAATGAAACAGGACAAATAGAAAACAAGTTGCTAGATAATAGAGATAACCCAATTAAATAAACAATTACGTTAACCATAATTGGCTAAAACAGTCCAGTGAAAAGTTAGAGATTGTCTGACTGGACAAAAAAAGCAAAACATAACTACAAGCTTTCTATAAGAAACACTCTTTAATCATAAAGGCACAGAAAACTTAAAAGTAAAAAAAATAGAAAAAAGATATAGTGTGCAAGCACTAACCATAAGAAAATGAAAATGATTATATTTTCAAGCAAAGTAGACTTCAGGACAAAGACAATCACTAAAAATCAAGGCAAGACTTTTCATAATAGAAGGTTAGTCCATCAGGAAGACATAACAGTTCTAAATGCGTGTACACCTAATTACATAGCTTCAAAATACATGCCAAAGTGACAGAACTGAAAGGAGAAATGGATAAATTCACAATTATAGTGGAACACATCAACATTCCTTTCTCAGTAATGAATAAAATAGACAGAAAATCAGTAAAGACATGGAAAACTTGAATAACACCATCAACCAACTTGATCTTATTGACATTTTTTAAGCAAAATAACAATAGAAAAATACACCTTTTCAATTGCACCTAGAACAGTTACTAATCTAGACCTTGAAACTAGAAAACAAGTCTCAGTTTCATTAAATTTAAAAGGTTATTGTTTCTCTGACAGTAATTTAGATTTAGTAATTTGGATTAATTTAGAATTTCAGTTAATGTTTGGAAATGAACATGCTTCTAAGTGTAAAACTCTAAAAATCACAAAGAAAACTAGAAAATATTTTCAAATGAATGAAATGAAAACATAACAAAATTTGTGTGATGCTGCTGAAGCAAACCATAGAAGAAAATTTAAAGTTTTAAATGCTTTCATTAATTGCTTATGTGATATTTACATTTAAAATCAATAAATGTAATTCATATCAACAAAAGTTTAAAAATGACCTAAGCTTTCACATTAAGAAACTCAGAAAAAGCAGAGCCAATGAAAACCAAAGTAGAAAATAGTGATGGTAAAGATAAATGTGAAATCAATGAAATGATGAATAGAAAAACAATTTGTAAATAGCAAAACAAAATAAAATCTGGCTCTCTGCACAGATCAATAAAATGATAAACCTATAGTTAGCTGGATTGAGAAACAAATGAGAGAAAACACAAAATATTGTAAATAAGAAAGGAGGCATCACTACAGATGTTACACACATTAAAGGTAAAATAAGAAGGCAATATGAACAACTTTACAGCAATAAGTTTGGCAATTTAGATGAAATGGACAAATTTCTTGAAAGACAAGAATTATTAAAATTTATACAACAACAATAGAAAATCTGAATAGCTTTATATTTATTAAATTAAATTTATAATTAAAAATCTTTCCATAAAGAAGACTACTTCATAGTGAATTCTATTAAGCATTTAAGAACACAGATACTGCTCATCTTACCAAACATTTTCAGAAAATAAAGGATGGTGGAACACCTCTGTTAATTTTATGAGACCAATATTAGTCTGACACAAAAAACTAGACAAAGATATTACAAGAAAAGAAAACCACAGACCAATATCTTGTAAACATAGATGTACAAATCCTTAATAGACTGTTAGCAAATTGAATGCAGTTGTATGTAAAAAGGATAATACACTGTGATCATTGGGGTCAATTGCTGGTATGCAGGTTTGGTTTAACATTTGAAGATCAATCAGTGTAATTCAGTGTATTAACATAAAAAATGATAACAACCATAAATCATATATTCAGGATTCCTTCAACAAATGTTTAAGGACAACAACAAGGCAGGCTTTTTATACCTGTCCACTTGTTTCCTTGAGTATATTCCTAGAAATGAAATAGTAAAGCTGGGTCAAAGACTATGTCTACTTACAAATTTGATACCTGTGGCTAGATCGTCCTGGAAGGATTGTGTTCATTTCAAGTGTACCCTAGTGGTAAAGAATCCGCCTGCCAATGCAGGAAATGTGGGTTCAATCCCTGGGTTGGAAAGATCCCCTGGAGTAGGAAATGGCCACCCACTCCAGTATTCTTGCCTAGAAAATACCATAGACAGACGAGCCTGGTGGGCTACAATCCATGGGGTCTCAAAGAGTTGGACATGTTTGAACAACTGAACACACACACACAAATGCACCAGCAATGTTTCTGAGGTCCTGCTGCTCAGCAAATGGACCCCTTCCCCCAGGGTTTGGCATAGAGCAGGGCACACATAGTCTGGGCTTAGTATTATTAACTTAGTAATGAGTGAAATCTTTGGTGTAGCAAAAATCATTTGTAGCACATCGATATGGGTGACTATAGTGCTTCTAGCTCACAGAGAGGAAAGAAAGAGCCCTTGTGGACTCAGAGTTTTTAAAGTCAGGTTTCCAACCTGAAACTGAACCCATTTAATAATGACAACAACAATTAAAGTAATAATGGGAGCTTCCATTGATTATGCTAAGTGCTTTTCATACCTTATCTTAATTTCCCAACAACTCTACAGTGTTTCATTGATGAGAAACTGAGGCTCAGAGAGGTTGAACAATTGCCAGGGTTGCTCAGCCAGTGAGCAAGTTTAAGTTTTAGCTTTAAGTGTTAGTTACTCAGTCGTGTCTGACTCTTCATGACCCCATGGTCTGTAGCCCACCAGGGTCCTCTGCCCTTCATTATCTTCCTGAGTTTGCTCAAACTCATGTCCTTTGAGTCGGTGATGCTATCTAACCATCTTATCCTCACCCTACCCTGCCCCATCTCCTTTTCCCTTCAGTCTTTCCCAGCATCAAGGTCTTTTCCAATGAGTGGGCTTTTCTCATCAGGTGGTCAAAGTACTGAAGCTTCAGCATCAGCATCAGTCCTTCCAATGAATATTCAGGGTTGATTTCCTTAAGTATTGACTGGTTTGATCTCCTTACAGCCCAAGGGATTCTCAAGAGTCTTCTCCAACACCACAATTCGAAAGCATCAATTCTTTGGCACTCAGCCTTCTTTATGGTCCAGGTCTCACATCCATACATGACCATTGGAAAAACCATAGCTAGTCTGATGAAGAGGAGATAGAATTTCATTACTCAATTGTGTGAAAAGAACTATTACTAGGGCTGTAAAGGAAAAGTAGAGGAACGCTAAGATCTTAGAGCAGGAGGATCTGATCCGATCTGAAAATCAGGGAAGAAGTGATGTCTCACTGAGATTGGCAGTAGTGAGGGCAATGAGAAGGGGGAATGCATTCCTGCAGAGAGAGTGCCTGAGCAAAGGCCCTGAGGCATGAAGGATGGGAGCTGGAGGTCAGGCTTGAAAGTCAGTTAGTACACATGGAGCACAGAGTACAAAGGGGCTGTGTTAAGGCCTTTAGAATTTAGCATTGGAGCAGTGGGAGCCACTAATTAGTTTTACATGAGTGGCATTATGTTACTGTTTTTTTAAAAAAAATTTTTGATGATGCTGCATGACTTGTGGGATCCTAATTCTCCTGCCAGGGATCAAAGCCTCACCCCCTGCATTGGAAGCTCAATGCCTTTATCACTGGCTAAGTCGCTTCAGTCATATTCAACTCTTTGTGACCCTATGAACTGTAGCCTGCCAGGCTCCTGTGTCCGTTAGATTCTTCAGGCAAGAATATTGGAGTGGGTTGCCATTTCCTCCTCTAGGTATCTTCCTGACCCAGGGATCAAACCCACATCTCTCATGTCTTCTGCATTGATTTCCAGGGAAGTCCTCATTTTATTGTTTTTAAAAAACATCGCTTCGGCTGCTATATAGAGGATTGACTGGGGCAGAATGAGGCTTCACATCAAAGGGACTTCTCTTTTCATTGTTCAAAACAGGTGGTCTGGCTCCTGCTCTTTTCCTTTCTTCTTTTTCTGTTTTGCTTCCTTTCTTCTCCCTTCTGTTTTACCATGCTGGGCCCCAGCTTCAGAACTGAGAGGCTACAGATGGCTTGGGTCTTAGAGCAGTGAAACCAGGGGACCGGCGGCCCTGAAAGCTGTCACATGTCACACAAGTCATCCTTCCAGAGCCGCAGCTACCTTCCCGGCAGAATGTCAAGCAGCTGGGTACGCAGAGCAGCTGCTCGGAGAGGCTCTGAGCATTGTCAGAACACCATAAACAAAACGATCAGGTTTCTGCAGAGATAACCTCCTGGCCTCCACCCCCTCCCTTCCCCTGCCATGGACCAGGCTTTCTCTTCCAGCATCTGTTTTTGGTACTTACAAAACCCTCGATGCGGGGCTCTGGGATGCTGTGGAGCCTGCAGGCTAAAATGCCCGGCCAAGGTAGGAGCAGGAATCTCTATGTCTGTTCTCAGAAACAAGAGGAGGCTGAACCGCAGCCTCTGTTACTGACACAGGGCCCCAGCTTAGAGAGAAAGGTCTTGCCCAGTGGGCTCCTTATCATCCCAGAGCCCCCCTGGTAGGAAGAGGGGCAGGAAGTATACCCTCCATGCCATGTCAGGCAGGTCCAGAGGGGAGAACGTGCCCTGCATCAGAGAAGGAGCCCTTGGTTGCTGCAGAAACCTCACTCGCAGCACCTGCCAAGGCCACTCAGCCCTCCTTGGATGCTTTTATTCCTGTAAATGTCAGAAATGCCTGGCCTTAAAAAAAACAAAAAACAATAAAACCCCAGTGACCATGAATGATCTTCCTAGCCTCATGCATAGCCAAGCCTCTTGCCCACCTGGGTGCCTGGCCTCATGCTAATTTCTTCTGCCCCGTCTGGCTGGCAGGTCACTGGAAGCCGTCTGGTTTTCTGAATGGTCCCCACCAGGAAGAAAATGGAAGGATTCATCTAAATATCTTCCCCTTGGTTCACCTGAGGGATGCTGGAATGATTCCAAGTCTCCCTACTTTTATAAGACCCTCCTATCCTAAGGATAAAAGTACCGGGGACAGTGAAGACTGACTTTACGAGGGGGCTTCTAGGGCTTCCTTGGTGGCTCAGTGGTAGAGAATCCACCTGCCAATGCAGGAGACAGGCGTTCAATCCCTATTCTGGGAAGATCCCACATGTTCAGAAGTAACTAAGCCCATGCATCATAACTGTTGATCCTGTGTTCTAGAGCCCGTGCAACAAGAGACGCCACCACAATGAGAAGACCGCGCACTGCAAATGGAGAATAGTCCCCACTCACTGTGACTAGAGAGTAGTTTCTTCTCATAGCAACAAAGACCCAGCATAGCTAAAAATAAATAAATAAAATTATTTTAAAAGGGGCTTCTGCAGAAGCAGCCTGTCTCTGGACACTTGGTGGGAGCACACAGAGGGCAGAAGGGCTCGGGGTGCCAGGCAGGCATGGAGGAGAGGGATTAAGGGCAAGCTCTTCTCAGGGAGGCAGCATCTTAGTTGTCAGGTGGCACAAGTTTGCAGTAACTGCTCAGGTAATAGCTTTGTAATTGACTGCGTCACCGTCTTCCAGTTTAATAAATAGCGAGAATAAAACCAACCTGCATGTGGTGGGATTGTAATTCAAATTCCACTGACTACAGCTGCATATTTTTCATTTAGCATGGAAAGGCAGTTTCTGTGTAAATGATTTTGGAAGGTTCTCCATGGGCTAATGACATTAGCATCTGGATAGATTGGAATTGTCTGAATAATTGATACAACAATGGCATGGTACATCTTGGAAAAGAAATTGGCACTGTAACTTGTACCCTTTTTTTTTATTATTATTAAAGTGAAATGAGGAGATGACTGCTAAAATGCAAAAACAACTATTTGTATACAAGAATCCAAAACGTGACCTGTTGGTTTTGACTTAAAGAGCCGAATTCTCCACAAACACAGAATTAATGATTCCATCAATGAACTTTCCAGTGAAAAATTATCCGTGCTGGCAAACATGGAGATATTCTCTTCTCACATCTCCCCATCAGTTGTTTTTCCACCTGAACACAGGGCTCCTCTGTTTTTAGCCCCCTACTGGCAGCCGAAATTATATTAAAGACATTAGTTCAGTTTTTAAAACACAGACTCGTAACTTTTAAATTTATAACTAGGCAGAATATTAATCTTGCAAACCAATTCAGGAATCTCTTAAAAATATGGCCTTCTGGGCTTCAAGGTTGTAGACATATATTTAATAAATTGAAGTGCTTTCCAGTTAATGTGTCAAAGGCCTGGTCTGCCACACTGAGAAAATAACTGTTGGAGAAACAAGAGTAAAACCTTTTTCCTGGGTAAGTAAATGCCCTGAAAAATGGGATTCCGTTCCCTTGAGTACAAATCCCTGTGAATTAAATATTCCAGCAAAGAGAAGTCAAAGCAGCAAAGGAGGAAAACAATCAAAAACTTGAAAATGAGTGTATTCTTAAGTGAAAGAATTAATCATGCTAAATTAGAAAAAGTATTAAAATAGTTTTAGATTAATGAAGACTGTGAATATCAATATAATTGCAGCAGCTTAATTTGGCATAAAAAGCGTCTAATGAAATATTTTAATATCACTGTCCATTCAGTTTACCAGCTTGAATTTCATGGAGTATTAAGTGACTTTTAAATTGGCATTGCAAAGTCTTCTAAATGCATGTAGTTTTTGTCATTGTTGTTTACGGAAGGAGTAAGAGAAATACATGTGTGTGTTTGATAAGTCTACATTCAAATTCCTACTTTGTAGGATAGATGAGAAGCAGTCCTTCTTGCCAATGGTGCCAGGAATCAGCATTTCTCCAGGTCAGGAGCTCTCTGTGTTTCCCCAAGAAACTGTTGCAGGAAGGGGGACCCCTTCCAGGGCCCAAAACTGGGCTCTTGTCTAACACTCAGAAATGAATTGTCCAAGGAGACACATGTGCTGACAAAGCAAGAGATTTTATTGGGAAAGGGTGCCTGGGCTGAGAACAGTAGGATAAGGGAACCCAGGAGAACTGCTCTGCTACATGGCTTACGGTCTCGGGTTTTATGGTGATGGGATTAGTTTCCTGGTTGTCTTTAGCCAGTCGTTCTGACTCAGAGCACTTCCTGATGGTGCACACCTTGTTCAGCCAAGATGGATGCCAGCGAGAAGGATTCTGGGAGGCAGTCGAACATGTGATGTTTCTTTTTGAACTCTTCCGGTTGGTGGTGGCTTATTAGTTCCGTGTTCCTTAACCAGGACTGCCTGTGGTAAAACAACTCATGCAAATGGTTACTGGCTAGGGTGGGCAGTTTCAGTCAGTGTGCTTCCCCTAACAAAATGATCAGTTCAACAAGAAACAGGGCAGTTCCAGTGGAGATTCTAGAAGCAGAGAGACCTTAGGGACCTCCCGGTTAACCCTTCACTATGCAATTGAGGCAGACAATTGACCCATTATTACACAAAGGGGCTTTTCAGGAGACTTATTCCTTGTGAATTTTCCGGCTCACCTAGGGCAATTAAGGAGAAGGAAATGGCAACCCACTCCAGTACTCTTGCCTGGAAAATCCCATGGACGGAGGAGCCTGGTAGGCCACAGTCCATGGGGTCGCAAAGGTTTGGACATGACTGAGCGACTTCACTTTCACTTTTTACTTTCATGCATTGGAGAAGAAAATGGCAACACACTCCAGTGTTCTTGCCTGGAGAATCCCAGGGCTGGAGTAGCCTGGTGGGCTGCTGTCTATGGGGTCACACAGAGTCGGACACGACTGAAGCGACTTAGCAGCAGCAGCACGACTTAGCAGCAGCAGCAGGGCAATAAAAGCACCAGCACTCTGGAGAGGAACTTCAGATGGTTATTGTCCAGAGCACTTTACAAGGATCTTGTGGTCCTGAGCCCCCTCACCTCCTGACACAGCAGGTTTCTGGCTCTCTATTCCTCTGAGGCTGGTCTGCTCTGCACATCCAATTGCTCTCGCCCTTGTGCCCAATCCAACCTTCTTTCGCCCCCATAAAACCTCCTCCTGGTTCCCCCTGACTCCTGCTTCTCTGATACTTGCCCTCAGACCAGAACCACTAGGCCGACGGTGACCAGTGATCTCCATTCTGCTCAGAGAAAGACTGTTCATTCCTCAGCGCACACGAATTCTCTGCGGCTTTTATCTTTTAGTGTGTTTTTTTTTGCCCATGCCGCATGGCATTCGGGATCTTAGTTCCTGGACGAGGGATCGAACCCACATTCCTGGATTGGAAGTGTGAAGTCTCAACCACTGGGCCCTCAGCCATTGTTTGTTTCATTTAGATATTGTACAACTTAATTTTTTTTCAGGTTTTGAAACAATTAGCTATGTTTCTAGGTGTGCATGTGCTAAGTCGCTTCAGTCATGTCCAATTCTCTGAGAGCCTATGGACTGTAGCTCACCAGACTCCTCTGTCCATGGGATTCTCCTGGCACGAATATTGAAGTGGGTTGTCATGCTCTCCTCCAGGGGATCTTCCCGACCCAAGGATAGAACCATGCCTCTTATGTCTCCTGCTTTGGCAGGTGGGTTCTTTACTGCCAGTGCCACCTGGGAAGCCCCACGTGTCTAGATCCAAGGAATACTCTTTTTATGTGTAATCTTAAACATCTGCTTCATATTCATTTATGATAGTCATTTTCTGTCTTTCCAACAAAGTGTGAATCATTACAAATATATTTTTCTTAGATACAGAATCAGACATATTGTAAATTGGGAATTCTTTCGGGCTGTTTCCTTCTTTAAGAATTGATGGCTAGCCCTTAGCCGCCTTTGATAACAGTTCATCCCACCCTCCTTGAACCTCCTTTTCCTTTTCATCCTCCACCTGGAGATCTGGGGCTTGTTGATCTCTATCTCACCACTCTGCTTGGTTAAGGTTTTGGCCTCAGCCTTGAGAGTGACTCTACTCGAAGGCTGAGTAAAGAAGGAGGCACAGGAAAGGAAGATTGGGCTGGCAAGTAGGTATCCTGGGTACAGAGAGGTTTGATTCTATTGCCTTGGGCTGTAGTGAACAAGTGAAGATTTTGAACAGGACAGAAATAAGACATATGCCCATGAGATTTACAGGTGATGATGTTCATTACCGCAGTATTGATAACAGAGGGAGTTTGGAAAAGCCTAAATTTCCGACAACAAGGAACCAGTTAAATAAATCAGGTTGCTCAAATATTTGTTGAATAGATGATTATATAGAAGAGTATAAGAAGAACAAAAAAGAAAGTAAATCATCTCTAATTCCATCCTCCAACATCACTTTTAATGTTTGTGTGTTAATCTCTCCCCCACCCTCCAAACAAGGTACACTGCATACACTGCCATCCAGACGCTACTAGACATTCTATTTGATCAGCTTTTCTACTTGCTACTGTGTCGTAAGTGGCTTCGCATGTCCTTGAATACATTTTGCAATTCTGAGTTGTTCTTGGGTACAGAACTCCTCCAGGTTTGGACAGAGACCTTCCCCTCCTGATCTCCACTTGCTCTGAGGCCATGTCATCCATGCCTACCCCTCCATCAGTACCTGCCGATAGGTAGGTGACCTGAACTTCTCTATCCTGCCCCCCTCTCCATACCTCTTCTCTGAGCTCCAGGTGGTTAGTCAACTGCCCCCTTGACTTCTCCTGTTAAACTCAGCAGGTTGAGACCAGACTCCTGACCCTCATCTTCACATGCCTATATTTCAGGGAAAGGCAGCACCACCCATCCAGTTATGCAAACCAAGAACTAAAGAGGTTCTTGACACATTCATCTCCATCAGTCCCTGATCCAGATAAACTCCAATCCATTTACCTCCTAAAGCTCACAAATCCATCCCTTCTGCACCATCCCCTTGGCCATCACAATGCCCAAGTCCAGTGCCACCACTGGACTTAGCATCATCCTTCTGAGTGGTCCACCTGGGTCTGTTCTCACCACCAACCCATCCTCCATACTAAAATTCTTTCCACAGTGCAAGCCCCTTGGGTCCCTCCTCTGTCCTCAGAAGGGGACGTAGAACTATCTGGTTGGAAATGGGGACTCTGGAGCGAGCTTGCTTGGGGTTGAGTCCTTGTTCCCTTTCTGTGTTATAGTTTTCTTGTCTTCTTTGAGGATCGGGTGAACTGATCACAGACTGTGGTCCTAGGTCAGCCCTGGGAAGGCTGATAAAAAGGCTACTTCAGCATTTGCTATTGTTATCTGTGAAATAGGGATTGTAACAAAAAACTCACACGTCAACATGGGCAAAATGCTTACAGGCATGCTATAAGGGCTGTAGAGTAAGCCTTTGGTTGCTGTTGGCAGTTGTTATGGTTCTTCCAGCTTCATTCTGTGCCATATACTGCTGCTATCCCCATGATCTACATGCTTCTTGAGTTCCTTGTGCTCACCAATGCCTACCTGTCAAAGGACCTTTGCACACATTATTCTTCCTGCCTGGAACACTCCTTCTTCTCTTCTCCTAATTATGTATTCTCAGGTCTTGGCTTAATGCTACCTCCAGGTCTCACTGATCAGGCCACATCTCCCTGATGTTGGGTCCTTCTTCCTAGAGAATCTGTAGAACTTGTCTAAAGAGGGATGACTTGGTGAGTGGAGCTCATCTTTCCAGTCCCACATGTGGGGGAAAGACATAACTCTAGCAGGTCTCTTGCAAACAGATTACTCCTCAAGTCTCCCCCACAGTGTCCTGATGACTTACCATCCTAAGGCTCCTTATGGCCAGGTGGTCCCAGTGGCCGTGAGTCCCAGAGAGGAGGTGTCTAGCCTGAGTTGGACATAGAGAGTCATGTGAGCACCTGGCAACTCACTTCCAGGTTGCCCCTGCCCCCATCAGCCCAGCTGCTGATGAGAAAATGGATCGTGAGAATCCTGAAGGGCCAATTTCCTGTTCTTTGTTTTCTTTTAATTTGAGAGGAGACAGACAGACAGGTAATTACATCCCTGAGGGGAGAGTGTGGAGCAACTTTCCAGCTGAGTCTGTGATTCACACTGAGTTCATGGTGCATAATGGTGACACGTACTTGGGAAGCTCTGTGATATGTGGGCTGCCCCGGCCCTGGTGTCACCTCTGCAGGAAACTTCTAGCTGGTGGGGTTACTGACTTGTGACTCCAGGATCGTCCATGTTTCTCTCCAAGCAGGCCCTGTCTTAGTGCTACTTCCTGCCCATCTCATGGCAGCCCTTCTACATGGACACCCAAAGGCTTCTTTTTCTTTCTGAGATACAGACCACAAATTCTACAGTTTATGAAGAGCTGAGCTCTTTTATTTGGTGCAAGGGAACTCTCTCATCTAAACATCACAGGAAGGGTAACCAGCACTCAGGTGAACCAACACCCAGATCTGCCTCATCTCTTTTTACTAAACCAGAGATTCACAAGCCTCCTTCTGCAGTGAAAGCAGGGTCCTGAAAGGATCAGGCAGTCCCACAATGACACTTGGCGACTACAGCACCTGGCAGCTCTGGCAGTTGTGCATCCTCAGTTCGCAGCCCCGCGGCTGGCTGAGGTCCCTACCATGCGGGACTGGGACCAGCAGGAGACGCAGGTGCAGGTGACCATGTACATTTCTAAATCTCTTAAAAATTCACAGGCCATGCGTGTCCTCTATTCACAGCAGAAAGGCCAGGAAAGAGCTGCTCCTCTCTCGTGTGTTCTTGCAAGTGCTTTTTCTGACACTTCCACTGCCGCGCTGATGGAGCCACCACTGTGCTGATGGAGCCTCCTGCATCCTGAGCCTTGTACCAGGCTGAGGACCAATGCCACCTGGTCTCTGCCCTCAGGGCACCTGCAGCCTGAGTGATTAGGGGGCGGTGATTCTTGGGAGGGGAGGGGACACCTCCTAGAGAGACCAGTAGGCTAGAGACAGGCTCTCAAGTCTCAAATTATGTTAGGCTCAGAGTGGGAAGGGTCTGTTTTGTTGTTGTTCAGTCACCCAGTCTATTCCAACTCTTTGCTACCGCATGGACTGCAGCACGCTAGGCCTCCTTTTCTCTCACCATCTGTTGGAGTTTGCCCAAGTTCATGTCCATTGAGTCGGTGATGCCATCCAACCATTTCATCCTCTGTCATCCCCTTCTCCTCTTTCCCTCCGTCTTTCCCAACATCAGGGTCTTTTCCAAAGAGTCAGGTCTTTGCATCAGGTGGCCAAAGTATTGGAGCTTCAGTATCAGTCCTTCCAATGAATGTTCAGGGTTGATTGCCTGTAGGATTGACTGATTTGATCTCACTGTCCAAGGGGAAGGGTGTTAAGTGACCTCAAATATTTCTGTCTAACAGTCTACAAGTTAGAGATTTAAGGGGCTCTTGGGACTAAGTGGAAAGAAGATAGTCAGAGTGAAAGACTCATATCAAGAGCAGTGAGACCTCAGGTGAGTTAACTGGACTTCCTGAGCCTCAGCTTACTCCTTTGGTTCTAAGGGCAGAAGTGTGCTCAGGACTTCAGGTTGTGGGTATAGAGTTCAGCCCAGGGTTTTTCAATGAATTGGCCTTCAGTGAATAGAAGCTGGAGCTGCTACTCCTATTCTCATTTCTATAAGTGTCCAGAACGATTGTGATTGTCACTGTGAGACCTACTCCATGAGTATAAGTTCAGTCCATCTGATTCTACCTGGCTGAGATCAGTCTGCCCTGAGAAACAGCAGCTGTGGGGCAGGGAAGATTAGAGAATGAGGGGAAAGTAGGTTATTTTAATCATGAAAAACTTGGGAAGGAGAACAGGCTTGGGGGAGAGGGATGCTCCAGATGAGGACTGGAAGCAGCTGGAGCAAATTGAGCAGTTCCTGAGAGGGCGAGGGCACCCATGTGTCTGCAGAATGCATGCTGATGTGAGAAGGGCTGGACATGACATCAGTCTTCATTTGTTTTAGGACTCCAGCTTAGTCTTATCTCATTGTGATGGTGCAGACATGGGGCATGATAGTTATCTGGGAGCAAAGATCTCTGAGCAGGCCTGGGTTCATGAGATTTCTAAGGTGTGTGTACCAAACTGTTCTTGGGACTGGCTTGGGCAATTCTGACCAAGGTCCTCCACCTTCCTTTATCACTCCTCCTTCGTCATCACCATAGTTAATATTTTTTTATATTGTATTGGTCAGGATAGTTGAGACTTTGCTGTGTAACAAATAAACCCTACAACACCAGTGGCTGAATATGCGTTTACTTCTCATTCACACTCAACCCTGGTAGAGCAGATACCTCTTCAGAGTGGTTCTCCTCTAGCTGGTGACATGGCTCCACCATCTCATAGGCTTTCTTTCACAGCCCTGAGGACAGGGAAGAGAAAAGGAGCTAGGACCAGAAGTGGTATACATCGCTTTTAGCCTCATTTTATTGAGCAGAGCATAGTCATGTGGCCAGTCTAAGTGCAAGGGAGGGTGGGAAATGTAGTCTTTCTTGGCTCAGGGGAAGGAAATGACCTTGATGGACATCTGGCGAGTCTTCACCACATTTGTAGTATCTCGCTTCCTTTTCCCAAGAAGCCCATGGATTTGGTGCCACTATTATTCCTATTTGTATGAGAGAAATATGTAGTACAGACAGGTTACCTGACCTCTGTGGGTAAGTGGTAGAGCCAGGATTCAGGAATAGGAATCATAGCTCTCAGGTCCACACTCAGACAAGCCCACATGAAGACTTTCACACCCAGAGTGCTTTCCAACACGAAAGGGTTGCTTTTTGCCCAAAACCCTCAGAGCACTTTACCTCTAGTTTATTTTACATTATGATTACCTGCCTCCTGCAAAACCTGTATGCAGGTCAAGAAGCAACAGTTAGAACTGGATATGGAACAATGGACTGGTTCCAAATTGGGAAAGGAGTACATCAAGGCTGAATACTGGCACCCTGCTTATTTAACTTATATGCAGAGTACATCATGTGAAATGCCAGGCTGGATGAAGCACAAGTTGGAATCAAGATTGCCAAGAGAAATATCAATAATCTCAGATATGCAGATGACACCACCCATATGGCAGAAAGCAAAGAGGAACTAAAGAGCCCCTTGATGAAGGTGAAAGAGGAGAGTGAAAAAACTGGCTTAAAATTCAACATTCAAAAAACTAAGATCATGGCATCTGGTCCTATCACTCATGGCAAATATATGGGGAAACAATGGAAACAGTGACAGATTTTATTTTCTTGGGCTCCAAAATCACTGCAGATGGTGAGTGCAGCCATGAAATTAAAAGACATTTGCTCCTTGGAAGAAAAGCTATGACAAACCTAGACAGAGTATTAAAAAGCAGAGACATTACTTTACCGATGAAGGTCCGTCTAGTCAAAGCTGTGGTTTTTCCAGTAGTTGTGTATGGATGTGAGAATTGTACCATCAAGAAGACTGAGCACCAAAGAATTGTTGCTTTTGAATTGTGGTGTTGGAGAAGACTCTTGAGAGTCCCTTGAACTGTAAGGAGATCAAACCAGTCAATCCTAAAGGAAATCAATGCTGAATATTCATTAGAAGAACTGTTGCTGAAACTGAAGCTCCAGTACTTTGGCCACTTGATATGAAGAACTGACTCATTGGAAAAGACCCTGATGCTGGGAAAGATTGAAGGCAAGAGGAGAAGGGGATGACAGAGAATGAGATAGTTGGATGGCATCACCAACTCAATGAAAATGGGTTTGAGAAAGCTCCGGGAGATGGTGAAGGACAGGGAAACCTGGCGTGCTATAGTCCATGGGGTTGCAAAGAGTTGGATATGACTGAGCAACTGAACAACAATGATTATTCAATCTATCTTCTCTATTTGACTTTAAGATTCAGAATCAGTGTTGGATATGCATCTCTGCAATGTCCTTAGCGAACACTAGCTGAATGGAGTGCCTATGGTGTGGGTCATTAAGTCAATAGGGAGTTTGGGGTTGTGAGCATGGAAGGGTGGGGCAGGACAAGAAACAAGAAGACTTCAGGTGAAGACCCAGAGGAAGGGCAGTGTGCCAGATGCAGGAAAGCCAAGGGCAAAGTAAGGATTGGGAAAAGGGAGGTGGTTCATTGTGTTGCATGCAGCAGAATCAGGGAGGGGAGGAATATTGGGGGAGAACAGTAACCAAGAAGTTATTGGTTCCCTTGGAAAACACAGCACATGATGGACAGAAGCCGGAGTGCCAGGGGTTGGGTGGAGAGGGGTGGGAGATGGAGCCAGTTGGTACAGACTCCTCTTGTCAGACATCTGGTATTAACAGAAAAGATGGAGATGTATCAAAAGAATCAAAGTCAAGGTGAGGTCTTCTGTGTGTGTCTGTGTGAAGAAACATGAGTAGAGGGGGCATAAGTGAAGATTTAAGGGGAAGGGCTGGTTTTGAGAGCCAGTCCTAGAGGACGCAGGGAAGCAAGAGGTTAAGATCATAGGTGGGGACTTCCCTGGTGGTCCAGTGGTTAAGGATCTGCCTTGCAATGTAGGGGGCGTGGGTTCCATCCCTGTTCAGGGAGATATGATCCCACATGGCTCAGAGCAACTAAGCCTGCGTGCTACAATTAGAGACTCCACACGCCAAAACAAAAGATCCCACAAGGGGTTTTGAAGATCCCAATGCTGCCAAATACATAAACAAATATTTTTCAGAAAGGTCAGAGGTAAAGGGTTGACCTAGGAGAGGAACGGACAACCTTTTCTCTGAGATAGGTGAAAGAGAGGACTATGGACTCAGATCCCTCATCCATGAAAGGAGGGTACTTCTCCCTGTACCCCTCAAGGTTACCATGGGTGAAAAGGAAAGTGTTAGTCTCTCAGTCCTGTCCAACTCTTTGAGACCCCGTGGACCAGGCTCCTCTGTCCATGGGATTCTCCAGGCAAGAATACTGGAGTGGATTGCCATTCTGTTCTCCAGGGGATCTTCCTAACCCAGGGATTGAGCCTGGATCTCCTGCATTGCAGGTGGATTCTTTACTGTTTGAGCCACCAGGGTGTCTGGGGTTAAATAGTATCTTCCCTGCCCCCCAGTAGGGAAGCTCAGAATGTGACCTTATTTGGGAACAGGGCTTTTGCAGATGTAACTAATCAAGTCAAGATGAATTCGTACTAGCTTAGGGAGACTCTCATCCAGTGACTGGTGTCCTTATAAGAAGAGGGAGGTTTGGACACCGACACTGGGAGGGAAACCACATGAAGACAGACACAGAGATGGGCCCTGCCAGCACCCTGGCCTTGGACGTCTGGCCTCCTGAGCTGTGGGTGGATACATTTCTTTTGCTCTAAGTCCCCACCTCACCTCAGTTTGCAGTCATTTGTACAGCGCCCCCAGGGAGTTAATATAGTGACAAACACATGAGATGCCTGTGAAAGTAGCAGGAAATGTACACTTGCCATGAAATGTGTGGCGTTTTCGTCAAAGTCAACACAAAAAGGAAAGTCAGGCAGCGCTGCACCGAGGCAAGTTGTGGATGGGAGGGAAATCAGAGTTCCCACCTTCAAAAATGCTTTCCCTCGACTTGGAGGTTTCCTCCTGCATTAAGTGCAGACTCTCTGGATTTAGGTGATTTAATAAAACATTTTTTCCCCCTTCTTGATTGCTTGCAGCTTCTGTAGACACAGTTCATCTGCTTCACTTTTAGATTTTGAAGGTGCTTTGGGGTGGGGCTCCTATTACTGCACTTCCCCTGCCTTTCTTCTGGGAGGGTAACTGGGGTGTGTGGCTTTCGTGAGAAACAACCCTGGCCTCTGTCAGTCCATTCTGTATTTCCAAATGGAAGTGTTGAAACTTGCTTCATCAAGGCACTGACTGCCTAAATCTTCTAGCTTGTATTAAGAAAGATTTTAACTGTTTGCTCCACATTCAAACTGCTGCTGCCTTCAACTTATATTTTCTTGAGTCAATGAAAATCCTTCTCATCCATTTTCTGTCATCCTCGTCGTCATCATCACCGTCTTTCTTTCCGCTGTTCCATCAGTTTGGGGGGGACAGTGGCTCTCACTTGTCCTTCCCAATTGAAGAGAGCAGAGGAATCAAAGTCCCAATCACTGGGAAACCCTCAATATTTTCTCAGTTTGTGCCTTTGCCTGCATGTTCCCTGAGGTGCCTTTGGACTTGACTGTTCCGGAATTTCCCCTGATTTGGAGGTGAGGCAAGGGCCTCAAGCTGAAATGACTCTCCCAAGGTGGCTCTGCTCTCAAAGGCAGGATGGGAGCCCACTCCTGACTCTCGGGTGCTGAGTGCACGATACGGGCTCTCATGTTCTCTTGAGTCTGCCAGAACTATGGACCTGTGCTGGGCCACGGAAGATGCTGGAAGCTGTATGCAATGCCAGGTCTAGTTTCCTCATGGTGCACCCGCTGAAAGCTCCAGATGGGCCTTTGCTCCAGGAACAGACACAGTGCCCCATGGCTGGGAGAGGTGGAGACTCGAACCGGTAGAGAGATACAGGGTAAGCTGCTCTTTGGCAGAACCACCCTCGTGCTGCAATGGGGACTCTCGGGAGACCTGTGTCCGACGGAGTGCCGCTATGGTAGAGAGGACGTGGGCTGTGGCGCCAGCCTGAGCCAGCTTTGCCACGGAGTAGTTATGCAGCCACAGTGGGCCTCTCTGAACCTCAGTGTCCTCATCTAAAATAGAATTAATACTGTGTAACTCCTAGGAGTTGTTGAAGGAAGGTGTCTGTTAGATGCCTCCTCCTAGTAGGCTGAGGGTTCCTTTAAATTCACCCTCCTACCACCCCTAGTGAATGGTCTACTTGTCTTGTAGCTCAAGTTATTTCCTGGTGATGAATTAGCGGCTGTTGGCAGGATGCTCCCTGGGGTTATTTCAGCTGCCTGAACAGCTCCAGCCTGCTTTGGGCTTTATGCTTCATTCTTCTGTGCTGGCAGAAGTGGAAGAACAGAGAACTTATCACAGGAACAGTGACCAGGGTGGACAGGGAAGCCAGCCTGGACCTGCTCCAATGGCGGGTAATGCTAATGCATCAGACGTTTTTGGTCGTCACCCAAATTTGGCTTCTTAGTTGGAATTCTAGAGGCGCATTTCCAACAACTGTCTGGAAACAGAAAGTGGTGCAGGGAAGAAAACCAGATGCCAGCTTCCCCCGCTGTTTGGACTGGGCTCTGTAAATGGAAACATCTGAGAACACCATCCAAGGGCACGCACGCCCATCTCAAAGCTGGTGGGTGCATCGCAGGGAGGATGGATAGCCCGCACACACTCTGACGTTTATATTGAATATTTTAGTTTGCAGAAATTTGAAATTAAATCTACTTTCCACCAACACTATGAAAAATCCATTTATAGAAACCAAATCAAATTGGAGATCTAAGGACTGGTGGCCAGAAATGAAATATTTTAAAAATAAAATATATGGAGATTAAATTGCTGAAGCTGTGGCTTGTTCGGAGGCTTCCTGGGATGTGAGCTAGAGGCAAAGTTTATTGGACAGAGCCTTCTCTGGGGACCAATTCTGAATGACTCACATACTGGTGGTTTGAAAAGGAGGGGGAAAAAAGTTATTTGAAAGAACTTACTTAGCAGACAGGGCCAATATTCTGCGTTTTCTGGAAGCCACCTTGGGTTTGAACTCTGGTGAATGTGCATCTCTTTCGATCTTTCTGGGAAGCTTGAATACACTGGAGAGGCTGGGGTGCTGTTAAAATGCCCAACCTCTGCTATCCCAGCCTGGCAACCCACTCTGAGGACTTCATTGTCTTCTGAAAGATGATACCTCATGGTACTGCTTCTTTCTTGGGTCAGCCTGGATGCCAGGTCTCCCAGTCCCTGTACTCAGGGCCAAGAAGCTCATATTCCCTGATGGATCCCAACTGATCCTTGATTGAAATCCTTCTGAGTTAAACCCCTTCTAGCCCTTACAAATCACTGAGGGCTACTGTTCCTTCCCCATCCTGCTAGGGGCCCCTGCAGCCTGGTGTGCATTTGCCGGCTCAGGAAACTCAGTCAGTCTGCCCAAATGAGTTGGCATGATTGCCATCCTGCCTACAGCTCCCTTCCAGAGGACTCCCAGCTCAAAGCCAAGTGATTTCTGCAGCTCTGCTTCTCTCTGAGAGCTGCACAGGAGTTCCTGCAGAGCACTGGCCTACCCTAGCCCCATCCTCCATCCCCACACAGACATCCATCCCCACTGGAAAGCCAGTCTTTGACCTGTTCTCCTGGGAATCCTGGGGAAGAACCACCCTAAGAAGAACCAAACACTTGGCCGTGGGGTCCAACTAGGTTGCTGGGCATTCTAAAGCCCACCTGATTTTCACGGTAATTTTTCTGCTGTACCTCACATATTGGCTGCTTTCCAGTAGACCTGGAAAGGCCTGGGCTGGAGAAGCTGGGGGTGGGGTGAGAGGCTGGTAAAGGATGGAGAACACAGGCGCAGCTTGTCCCAGTGACCAGAGGCCGACAGTTCCAGAAGCTGCCGCTGAGACCCGCTGCAACCTGGATGACGTGTGCTGGCCAGCAGCCGGCCTGAGAGAACCATCCCCGCCTGCACCTGGAGGCCATTCCTGGACAAGTGTTTCTTTGGCTCTCAGTGTGAGCAGAGCCCATTTGGTCATTCGTCAGGCGAGACGGAAAAGTCACGACGAGTCGATTTATAGAGCAGAGAGAATGCTGTGGCTGAAGGCCCAGGTTGTTCTGTGATCCATGCACGTCTTCCTGTTTGGGTTTGTTTGTCATTTGCTTTCTCACCATCCACCAGGAAATTTATCTGTCACTACAGCTTTCATAATGTGGTGGTCTGCTTTCATCTGTTATAACAAAATGTTCAATGCTGTTGAAGTGGGGTTGGAGGTGGCGGTTGGAAATGGATCACATGCCACTTAGGACTCTGGATGGAGCACTTCAGACATGGGTTACCCCAGCTTATTGCCTCAAGGTATTGGGGCTTCCCGTGGGGATGAGGACAGGAGTAGGATCAGGTCTTCTGTCCAACATCAGCTGTTGCTGTCCAAGGTCTTGAGCTCTGTTGTGCCTCCCACCCTTCTTTCTTTTTAAAACTTTATTCTTTAATTGGAGGAAAATTGCTTTACAAAGTTGTATTGGTTTCTGCCATACATATCCCCTCCCTCTTGAGCCTCCTTGTCCCCCTAGGTCATCACAGAGTGCACACGGGGCTCCCTGTATTATACAGCAACTTCTTGCCAGCTATCTGTTTTACACACTGTATTGTATATATGTCCATGCTACTTTCTCAATTCGTTCCACTTTCTTCCCCTACTGTGTCCACCAGTCCATTCTCTCTATCTGTGTCTCCATTCCTTCCCTGCAAACAGGTTCATCTTTCTCCAAAAACTGAGAAGCACCCTTGGGGCCTCTTTAGAGGTAGTTCCAGGAGATTTTGATAGTATTGAGTATTTGGCAGTTGTAATCCTTTTTTTCTGCTCCATGCCAGTAGGCTCATGCTTCCCACATGTTAAAGCCTGCAAAGATACCATCAGCAGGCATTTCCCAGGGGAAACAGTTGAGCCCCAAGACCAGAGTGTTCCAGGCTTCTTCGTTTCTGTACAGAGGGTACCAGTTTTAATCCTGGCTGCTTGTCAGAGGAGGTGCCTAGCATATCACTGCTGAACAAGCTCTCCCTAGAAGTGCAAATGACTGGGGTGCTCAGGAGTGGGCAGGGGAGGCAGATGGAGGTGAGCTCAGGTGGTGGGGTCTTCTTTGTATGTGTGTGGATGGGGCTATGTTCTTCAACCTTGTTTCACCCCTGGGGGGTTTATACCATTGACCACCTGCTGAGTGTAGGCATTTGGGGCTACAATGAGTTTCTCCTGGGAGTAGCAAGAAGGGAAACTCAATAGATCTCATAAATCATTGTGAAACTGAAGAGATGTGCAGTCACCTTAAAGGACAGTGGTCTCAGGCCCTCAGAACTGGACTACACCTGATGGTAGGTGTCCATGGGACAAGAGAGCTTGACAGAGCAACATTCTTGGCCAGCAACCAGCTCATACATAGTCCATGGTGAGACCAGCCCCAGAGAGAAAGGGCTGCCTTGACCTTGTCTGCCCAGAGCCCATCTGTTCTCCTTTGCTCTCCCTAAGAGAATGCTCTAAATCATACAACTTTCTGGTCCCTGGAGTAGTGATTTCTTGTCAGACGTTAATAAGCAGGTATTTCATTTTATCCCTGTGCCTTGTGAACCTGGTTAAAGGGAAGACGGCTTCTCTCCAACTCTGCCATCACACCAGCAAGTGAGGACCTGGGTAAAGTCCCTGGGCAACGACTCTAAGAGTCCTTTCCCTAATGGCCTCTGAGGCCAAGGCTCTTGGTCACAGGTTCGCCCCGTAACTTCTCTCCACGCTTGACCTGGTCTCCGAGGTCATTCTGGTGTCGACCTTCCTCCGCTCACACCCCGCCTCCTCCTGGCTGCCTGGCCAATCATCGTGTGTGGGTGTGGCATGGACCAATCATCGTGTGTGGGCGGGGCATAACCTGGACTCACAGTCAGCCTTCAGGTGTCAAGGCACCAGCTTCAGTATTTACCCATCCTGTGACCACTCCTTTTTGCGTTGTTTTTCTGTCTGTAAATCGGGGATCGTAGTGGCACCTACCTCCCTGGGGGTTGGAGGTTTACACATGTAGGGCAGCACGTGCCCAGGACTTGCACGTGGCTGATGCCAGTGGCTCAGTGTCACCAGACGACCCGCGCATTTCCATGTAAAATCTTTCTGTCAGCAGCCCAGGACTGAAAACTAAACCCCTCTACACGTTTTCATGAGCTGACTTTTTTCCTTTAAACCCAACTGTAAGTCCTTCAGGGGAAGGTTTGCTCCATGTTTCTTTCCAATCTGCACCATGGTGCCTGGCAGAGTTCTGATCCACACTGGCTGATTGAATGGCTAGTGGTACTGTGAATCAGGGGTGTAGATTAAGAATTCTTTTCCAAATTACTTCCAGGTGTTTGTCATTTAAACATCGCACAGTCACACAGGAAAAGGCCCACTGTGTGATCACTGTGTGATATTTATTCATCTATTCAACAAATATTTATTGAATGCTTGCCATGGCACAGTGCTAGTTCCTGGAGATTCAGAAGTGAAACAGATAGTATCCATGCCCTTGTATAGCTTACTGGCAGCAGGAGAGACTGATAAGGGACAGAAACAATCCAGGAAGTGGCCAGTGCCTCAAAGAAGGCAGCATATATTAGTTACCTATGTGTGTGTGTGCTCAGTCATGTCCCAACTCTTTGCAACCATATGGACTGTAGCCCGCCAGGCTCCTCTACCTATGGAATTTTTCAGGCAAGAATATTGGAGTGGGTTTCTGTTTTCTACTCCAGGGGATCTTCCCGACCCAGGGATTGAACCTGTGTCTCTTGCATCTCCTGCATTGGTAGGTAGATTCTTTACCATTGTGCCACCTGGGAAGCCCCATTACTTATCTACCTCTGTGTGACAAATTACTCCAAAACTCAGTGACTTACAACAGCCACATTTACTGCCTAACCATTTATGTGGGCTGGGAATCCAAGCACGGTTTAGCTGAGTCCTTCAGCTCAGGGTCCCTCCCAAGGCTGCAGTCCAGGTGACAGCCAGGGCTGTGGTCATCTCAACTGGGCCCAGCTCTCCTGAGCTCACTCATGTGGTTATAGGGAGGATTCAGTTTCTCACAAGCTGTTGGACTGAGGGCTTCAGTTCTTCACTAGTTGTTTTCTGAATGCCACCTCAGTTTTCTGCCATATGGACCTCTGTAGCTCACACTCAAAACACAGCAACCTGCTTCATCAGAGCAAGTGAGAAGAGTCACAGGGAGTGAGTCTTATAGGACCCTTGACTCAGAGTCTTTTGTACTAGTCTTCTGAATGAGGTAGGTACTATAGAAACTCCACTTTACTGATGGAAAATGAGCCAGAGAATGATTAAGTATTTTGCCCAAGGTTATGTAGCTAGTGGGGCTTCCCTGGTAACTCAGATGGTAAAGAATCTGCTTGCAATGCAGGAGACCTGGGTTTGATCCTTGGGTTGGGAAGATCCCTTGGAGAAGGGAATGGCTACCTACTCCAGTATTCTTGCCTGGAGAATTCCATGGACAAAAAAGCCTGGTAGGCTACAGTCCATGGGGTCACAAAGAGTCAGACACAACTGAACAACTAACACTTTCACTTCATGTAGCTTGTGAGTGGCAAGTCAAGTGTTTGGCCTCATGCTGTTTGACTTCAGCGCCCATGCCTCTGTCTATCTCATTATACTATTGCTCCACTTTTCAGTATTCCAAATAAGAGAAGATGGTGGCTCAGTTACTTTAGCAGCAGTGGAGGTGATGAAAAGTGAGCTGACAGGGGATACATTTTGAAGATATTGTTGGTAGAAGTTGTGGATAACTCGAATGTGTGATAAAGGGGAAAAAAAATCCATGACAATGATTCCCAGGTTGCAGACTAAGCAACTGGATAAAGGGTGGTGCCATTAATGGACATAGAGAATCATAAGAGAGGAGAGGGCTTGGGGTAGAAAATTAGGAGATATGTTTCAGCCATATTAAATGCAACATCTGAGTGTGGATGTTGAATAAGCTATTGATGGTATGATCTGGATTTCAGGGGAGCAGTCAGACCAGAGATACAGACTTTTGTAAGCATCAGCCATGGATGACCACTCAGAGAAGGAGTACAAAGGAAAGAAAATGTCCAAAGACTGAAACCCTATGACATCTAAAACATTTGGTAGTCTGGAAGCAATGGGGAGAGCCAGCACAGGAAAAGGGGACAAAGAGACCCATGAGAGAGGAGAACCAGGAAAGTATGATGACCTGGATGCAAAGTGAAGAGGAACTTTGAAGAGGAAGTGGTTAGCTGTGCCAGATGCCTGATGGGATTATGGTTTGGACCAGGAAGGAGGACCAATGGGAAAAGAAACTGCAAAACTATATTCAGAAAGATCCTAATTTTGTTAAATCAATTTCTCCCTCCCAAAAAAGCTTTTTTTGATTATGATTATTAAGTCTGTCCTGGCGTGCTGCAATTCATGGGGTCGCAAAGAGTCGGACATGACTGAGCGACTGAACTGAACTGAATTAAGTCTGTAGACCAGTTTCAATCTATGAACATGGTATACTCTAGATATTATGGAACTTATGTTGTAGGGAGTCTGGATTGTGTTGTTTTCTGTAAAGCATATTGATTTTTGTTCTGACAGATGACTTGGTTCTACTCTTTTGTTAGGATTGGTCTGTTTTGGTTTTGCACCTAGTTGAAGGTTCTGCCATTTATGCAAGTGGTGGTCCTTTCTCTTAAGCCTGGGCTTTCTGGAGTCTTCAGTGAATGTTGCAGGTACCCAGTGACAGTTCTCACATCTGGCTGGTTCATAATTCAAGGTCTCCACAGCCCTGGATGACCTCCAGTACCACTGTTTAGCTTATATTAGAGTGGGTTGACATTTCCTTCTCCAGGAGATCATCCCTACCCAGGGATTGAACCCAGGTCTCCTGCATTGTAAGCAGACACTTTACCGTCTGAACCACCAGGGAAGTCCTTTAAATGCTATAGTATCTATTAATAGAATCTTGCCCTGCTTATGGGCAGCTCTACCCTCAACTCGGTACCCTTCCCACCCAGGAACCTCCAAGCAGACTTCCTTCTGTACAGTTCCCTTCTCTCCAGGGCTCAGACCTACAAATTCTGTCTGCTTCAGCAGTCCCAAACTCTGATTTTCACCTTTTCTGATTAGGTTGGCTGCCGTGCTGAGCTAGGACCCTACTTCCCTGTATAATGGTCCAGAAATCCGGCTGATGTAGGGCTCACCTTGTGTGTTTTGTTTCTTGTAGGATCACAGTCCTGAACTGCCTGTCATCCAGTGCCTGCAAAGAGTAGCCTCAGATATTTTCATCGAGTTTTATGTTTGTTTCCAGCGGGAGGGCAGGTCCAGCATCAGTCACTTCGTGGCTGGAAGCCAAGTCACTTTGATTTAATGTTTACCATTTCCTCCCATCCCCTGCACCAGATCATCACCCTTATCAGGGACAGTTCTATATGTGTCTGTAGTGTGATGCAGAGCAGTCCTTTTCATTGAAATAAAATCGACTTAGACATTTTGGGATCCAAAATAAACAAATGCCATTGTAAAGACGTTGTGGTTGCGCTTTTAGGCTGGTGTCTGTAGGTAACTTACAGGGGAGGGTTCTCAAGGAAGACTCAATGGGATGTGGTTGGACAGAGAGCTCCAGGGCTGAGGAATGGGTGGGCTTCCTTCGGGGGAGGTCCACCGCAAGAGTCAGGGAAACATGGCAGGGGTCTTGAGCACAGCTGTGGGGGCTAAATTCCTTCCTGGCCTTCCCCAGGGATGCATGGTCCCCTCACTCCAGGATGCTCACGTGCAACGCAGCTCCCCTGTTCCTTGTAGCAAAGATGCTTTCTGCTCTAGAAAGGGCCACAGACAGGTTCTGCCCAGGGCTCCTGGGGTTGCCAGGAATGGATTTTTTCAGCCTGAGAGGACAGTTTTCTCTGCCTGTTAATTGAAATGAGACTGGTAACTCTCTCTGAGAAAGTGCATGCCACCCTCTCTCCTGGGAGTCTGTTCACACAGGTACCTTTTTTCATCTACAGGCTCAGAATTCCTCTCACTTGCTACAGAGGAAATTCTAGAGCATTGTTCCCAAATGGCCCTGGAGTACCAAAAGTCTGTTACATATTTTATCACTTCTGAGGAATCTTTTATAGATGTATCAATACATTCTATATGTTCGTGCTAAGTTGCTTCAGTCGTGTTCAACTCTTTGTGACCCTATGGACTGTAGCCCACCAGGCTCCTCTGTCCATGGGATTCTCCAGTCACGAATACTGGAGTGGGTTGCCATTTCCTCCTCTAGGGGATCTTCCTGACCCAGGGGTTGAACTTGCATCTCTTATGTCTCCTGCACCTGCTGGTATGTTCTTTACCACTAGTACCACCTAATAGGTAATAAGTTGTTTATCTGGCAAACTTTTATTAAGCACCTGTGATATGCCAGGCATTGTGCTAGGTTCTGGAGCCTGCAAATCCTTGACTGAGGGCCTCAGAAATGTACTCAGGGACCATCTCAGAGAGATGGGTGAATCTGGACTCATGTGCTGAGATGGGAACACCATAGCATTCAAAACGGGCACTCCTGAGCAGTTAGCATTCCCGTCTCCTCCATGGCCAACCAGGTTCAGGGTGTCTGGATGCACAGCTGGCTCCTTCTTTCTCCAGCAGTGTCCTAAGGAGGTCACTTGCTTTAAGGAAGGGGCTACTGTAATAGATCAAGCCAGTCAGTCTTAAGGGAGATCAACCCTGATATTTACTGGAAGGACTGATGCTGAAGCTGAAGCTCCAGTATTTTAGTCATCTGATGCAAACAGATGACTCATTGGAAAAGTCCCTGATGCTGGGGAAGATTGAGGGCAGAAGGAGAAGAGGATGTGAGAGAATGAGACGGCTGGATGGCATCACCAATGCAATGAACATGATCTTGGGCAAACTCCGGGAGATGGTGAGGGACAGGGACACCTGGCATGTTGCAGTCCATGGGGTCAGAAAGAGTCGGACACAACTGGGCAACTGAACAACAGCAATACTATAGTAGAGTCAGATGTCTCAGGTTTGCATCTTGCCTCTCTCTACCGACTTGCTGTGTGACCTTAAGAGGTACCATCCCCTCTCTGGGCTGGGTTCACCATCTTCAAAATATCTGAAAATTCTGTTTCACAATATGAACTGGGGTTTCTCTGCTGGCTCAGTGGTAAAGAATCTGTCTGCCAAAGCAGGAATCATGGGTTCAATCCCTGGTCTGGGAAGATCCCACATGCCTTGGAGCAACTAAACCTGTGCACCATAGCTACTGAACCTGTGCTCTAGAGCCTGGGAACCACAGCTGCTGAAGCCCGGGTGCCCTAAAGCCTGTGCTCTGACACAAGAGAAGCCACTGCAATGAGATGCCCACTCACCACAACTAAAGAGTAGCCCCTGATCACTACAACTGAAGAAAAGCCCTTGCAGCAACAAAGACCCAGTACAGCCATAAATAAATAAATAGAATTATTTTTTAAAAATTAAAAAATAAAATGAGCTAGAGGAATAAAGACTCAGATTGGATCTTTACCAAGCTCACTATGTGTTTATGGATTGGTCATTAAGAAGACCAATAGCAAAACTATTCTTCATAGCAAAAAGTGTATGAAACCATGACTTGATTTCTTTATATTAAAGGCACTTTTTACATCCACATATTATTAAAATCATCTCAATGTCTGAGCAAGAGCTTCAGACTTGGCTCTGTGACAGTGTCATCAGCAGTCTCCCTGATCACGACAATCCTGCATGTGACTCATAGGGCTAAGGCAGAGGGAGAGGGTGGGGGCTCTGGCCCGCCCCACTAATTCCTGCTTTCTTTGGAATTCTCCACTTGTTTATAGTCTGGGCAACTTGCCTCCTGCTGCTGATGACTCAGACTCGGAGAGCATCCAGCCTGTCTGGCAGCCAGTGGCTCCCCTGGGTCGGAAGCTGGCCTTTGTGTCCTAGTCTCCTGGACCCTTCAGATGAAGCCCTGCATCTCCCTCCCCTTCCCATCACCTTCAGGCGGCCCCAACCCCACTTGTGTCATCTAAAACATCCATGCCAAGGACCCCGGGAGGTTCCAACCCCACCCTGGGATAGGGTTTCCCACTCCTCTTAGGGGTTTGCTGTGTTTTGCTTTGAAATGTGAGTTTATTTCTGATCAGGGGCAGATGCCAATTTAGTGGGGTGTGAAGCCAGTACCATTGGGGGTCTTGTATAAATTCAAGATAGTGAAGATAGAATTAGGCCTGGCATCTTGAAAGGGGTCTGTCCATGCAGCACTGGGCTGGAGGGTGGTAAGGACGTCCTGGAACTTCAGTGCAAGGAGCTTCATGGTAAACATGCCATGATTCTGACTCACTTTAGAGCAGTTATAACTGCTTCCTGCACCTTTGGTAGATTATAATTTAGGAATAAGTATTGTTATGTGAGAATTCAGCACCCATTGCAGAATTTAGATGTGAGATAGTATTCTTTCTTAAACAAATTTCCTTCACATAACAGCAACAGACTGAATGTCCAGTGAGTCACGATGCTCTTCTGAAAACAGTGGTATTAGAGAGACTCACTCAGAACACGTCCTTTTCCTTCTTCTGAGGCTGCTCCAGCCCTCCCACAGCTCCATCCACTCCCCGATTCTTTCTTCCCTTCTCCTCCTGCCCCACCCCTGCACGTGCTGCCTGCTCAGCAGACCCCCTTCCACGTCTCACACATCACACCCAACACCAACGTTTTAACTACAGTCATTGTTTACAAAATTGTCCAGAAACAGATTGAACCAGAAAATGGAAAGATTCTCAGTCATCAGCAGGGCGATAAGGGGTAGCGAATTCAAGTCCTGTTGTCGGCTGGCGACATTTTCCAACTCTCGTGGTATAAAGTGATTCCAGAACAACTTTATTTGAATAGTCTGTGTTGCACTCAAAGTAAATATTAATTCCATTATGCCATAAACTTTTATTTATCATGACAGCAAGTCATAAAGTTCTCTTACTAGAATATAGCTTCTAAATTGCATATCATAGATGAGATACAGCGCTCACATTGGATGCGAGCAGAAATTACCCACCATCCTTTACACTACTCGGTATTAAATGTGCTTTCTAAGTATGAGGCACAGTCTCAGCTGATGCAGAAAATCTTCTGTGGCCATTATCCAGGCTCCTGGAAATACGAGCAGAAGACGACAGAGAAGTCACAGCAGGCAGGGCCCAGGCAGGAGGATCAAAGGGCATGGAGTCACCAGCAGTAATTCATTCAAGCATTCTTTGCATATTATGGGTCTGACTTTTTAAATTACATAAATTGCTCATTAGAAGTGCCTTGTAATTGCCTTACTCTGTGGTATTGTGAGAAGTGTAGGTTTTAATTATTCTTTTTTGATTTGTAGTGTGGTTTGACTTGTTCAAGGGTGATGGTTTGAAAATACGGATCTGCTTTAATTGTTGTACTAAATGAAAGTAGATGAATCTGTTTATCAAATCCCTTGACTTTGTGATTGAGGAGTACAAGAGGGTCTTATGGTTTCTCAGCCCTTGTCAGTAATCGTAGCGTTTTTGCCAGGTGGGACCTGGGGTGAATCCCTCTCAGCCTGGACAGGCAGCACTTAAGTTGCTGCCCGAAAACCTGGGGTGACCTGAGCAGAGCCTGGCAGCGCTTAGGCTACAGATGGATGTAATGACATCTGCCTGAAGTCCCCTCACCTCTTCCCCACAGTATGGATGTTGTTTCTGTTGTTGTTGAGTTGCTAAGTCATGTCTGACTCTTGCGACCCCACGGACTATAGTCCACCAGGCTCCTCTGTCCATGGGATTTCCCAGGCAAGAATACTGGAGTGGGTTGCCATTTCCTCCTCCAGAGGATCTTTCTGACCCAGGGATTGAACCTGCATCTTCTGCCTTGGCAGGTGGATTCTTTACCACTGAGCCACCTAGGAAGCCAGTATGGATAGGACAGGAAAAGCCAAAGCTCTTCATCATCTTTGGAGGACAGGGCAGGGCAGAGGTGATGGGTGCTGGGAGCAGGAGGGATGCTCCTGGGGTGTCTGTTGCAAAGCTTCCATTCCCTTTTTCACTGACACCCAGCCATTTCTTACCTCCTGCAGCATCACACCCCCGCCTTCCCAGCCCTACCCAGGGCTGAGCTGTTCTGAGCTCCATGATGGGGCTGGGCCGCAGGCCTTCCTGGTCCCTGGGCCTGGCCCCATGTCACCCGATTGCTAGAACTGATGAGCTGTGAGACCAGAGCCGTGGCTTCAGGGGTAAACTTCCAGGACCAGCTCTGGCTCATCTGCAGCCACTGATGAATAAAAACTCAATTAGGACGCTGGTCCTTGAAAGGCAGCTATTTCAGGACTCACTTTTGGAAAGGCAGGGGATTTCTTTTTCCAAGATAAAATTATGCATTTGTCAATACAGCAATAGCATCAACGGTTTTCTCTTGGGGGTCTCTCGCCTTAATTATTCTCTATCAGAAAGCTTTTCTTTTTGAAGCCGGGCTGGCAGTGGGCTCCCATTCATCTGGCTCATCGAGAGATGCCTCTGACTCCCCCTTGAATCTTCCCTCAGGTCTCCTTTTTGGAGCAGCTCATGTCCCACTGACAGTAGAGGGGACAGCCTTTGTGAGTCTAGGAGCGTTTTGTCACAAAGCCCCTAGCCCATTTACCTCCCCCTTTTCATCACCTGTTTTATGAATGTGGCATTCTGTTCCCAGGCCAGATTTCCGTGATGTGAAAAATACACTAAATATGGGCTGCCACAGTAACTGTCATTAACCAACCACTAGTTGTGCCTTTATAAATTTTTACACACCACTAAATTATAAATATGCAACACTGAGAGTGATGAAATATGCGCCTGTAGTATCTGCAGTTTGAAGATTTGTAATTCCGCATGCACGTGCTATAAATTGGGAGGAGCTGGGGGACTTCACAGTCCATGATGTTTCCTAGTTAGAGTGCAGGTTGGGCTTCTCCCCTGGGAGTCCCTTGTGAGGATCTTTCCTTCAAGGGGAGTCCTGCAAGGAGCATCTCTCAGGTGCTGGGCTGCCCTGATTGGGAGCTCTTCCTTTGTCATTCACATAGATTCTATAAACAAAGGTTCAATAGCATATGCTGTGTTTCCAAACTGTGCTAGGCTGGAAATCCATGGCTGACTGGGATTTTGAAAACTTGCATGGGCTGTTCGAAGAGATGGACAGATTACCAGGTAATGGCACTGCAAGGGGTGAGACCCAGGGAGAAGGGTACCCAGGAGCTGTGCAGAGTCTAAGGGTGATTTTTGAAAAATCTGTCCCATTTTCCTCATCTGTGAAGGGGAGTGGGGTGTATCCCTGCCTCTCTCTTGGTGCTGTTGGGGACATTCTATGAGTTCCTGGGCATAAAGCATTAATTTAGAGCAACGCCTGGCACAAATTAAGCATGCAGTAAATGTTAACTATTATAACCACACTCATTATTACTTGATTTCTTACTGTCTTATGCCCAAAATTAATAGCTGAGATCATGGCAAGAGTGCTTTCTTTCTGGGTTGAAGAGCATGGCCTTCAGCACTGCAAGGTTTGAATGAAAGAGACATTGTATTTAGAGACATTGTATTTTCTCTGTAACATGAAAGTACTTTCATTTTGTTTTTGTAGCTTGGAAATGTAAAGAAACATTTAAAATAATTATAAAGAGAAATAACTTATTTTGTGTGTTTTATCTTATAAAATTTTCTGTTGAAGAAGTGACTTTTTCCCATTGTCTTTGTTTTGATCTCAAAAGTCATTTATTATAAAAATGCTATCAGTACAAAAATGTGCAGATAGTAAATATCCCCCCTAAATCCAGGGAACACTCACACATTTTCATGCACACTCAAAAAGTATCATTTTGAGCCAGCAAAATACTGTGAACCTTTAATCAGCACAAATACATATATTTTAACAGCCGTATAGTAGTTCTTTGCAAGGACTTAACCTACTATTGGAAAAGACCCTGATGCTGGGAAAGATTAAAGGCAAAAGAAGAAGGGGATGGCAGAGGAAGAGATGGTTAGACAGTGTCACTGACTCAATGAACATGAATTTGAACAAACTCTAGGAGATAGTAAGACTTCCCTGGTAGCTCAGCTGGTAAAGAATCCACCTGCAATGCGGGAGACCTGGGTTCAGTCCTTGGGTTGGGAAGATTCCCCTGGAGAAAGGAAAGGCTACCCAATCCAGTATTCTGGCCTGGAGAATCCCATGGACTATATAGTCCACGGGATTGCAAAGAGTTGGACACGACTGAGTGACTTTCACTTTCACTGAGAGATAGTGAAGGACAGGGAAGCCTGGCATGCTGCAGTCCATGGTGTTGCAAAGAATCAAGCATGACTTAGCCACTGAACAACAACAAACTACTATTGGGTAATTGTGTTGTTTCCAGATTTTTTTCTATCCATATTTCTATGATTATTCTTGAGCAGTTTTTATGTACTTAGGGTAAGTTTCTAGAACTGGTATTGTAGGTTAGAGGACTTTCATATTTTAAAATTGTCATGTATTTTTAAATTATAAATCATGCAAACTTTGACAGGGTAATACAGGATAAAGAACTGAAAAGGTAGAAAAGCTGTATAGTAAAAAGGAAATCTCCCTCCCCCACTCCCCACCCCCCTTTATCCAATCATCTCCCCAGAGGCCAACATGTTACCATTTCTCATGGGTCCTTCCAGTGATGGACACTTTTTCCTTTCTTTTCTCTTGTGCAATGTAGCATACTTCATATATTTGTATCTTACTTTTTCAATGTAATGCTATAACTTGTGGATTGTTTTCTGTTAGTACATACAGAGCTGCCTCTTCTTAATAAGTAGCTTTACTGAGCAGCTACTATATGCCTAAGCATCATTCTAGGTGCCGAAGACAGAGTAGATCTTTTTGATGGATTCTGGAGAGGAGACATGGACAATAACTTATGAAAAATATATCTATAGTAAGTCAGATGGTGGTGTGGACCATTAAGAAAAACAAAGCAGAAACAAAAGTTGTTATTCAGTTGCTCAGTCGTGTCCAACTCTTTGCAACACGATGGCCTGCTGCATGCCAGTCTTCCTGTCCTTCACTATCTCCCAGAGTTTGCTCAAACTCATGTCCATTGAGTTGATGATGCCATCCAATCATTTCATCCTCTGTCATCCCCTTCTCCTCCTGCCCTCAATCTTTCCCAGCATCAGGGTCTTTTCCAATAGGACAGCTCTTTGCATCAGGTGGCCAAAGTATTGGAGCTTCAGCTTAAGCATCAGTTCTTCCAATGAATATTCAGAGTTGATTTCCTTTAGGATTGACTGATTTGATCTCCTTGGTGTCCAAGGAAGTGGGTGCAATGTTAAGTTGGGAGACCAGGAAAGACCCACTGAGAAAGTGATAGATAAGCAAAGAGCTGGTGGAGCACAAAAGTCCCTATGGAATTCCAGGAGAGAAGTTTTCCTTTAAGACAGAAAAGAAAAGGCTTGAGTTGGGAGCTGGTAGTCAACAGAATGAATGTACCACACTTGATTTAATCATCATTCTGCTGATGGATAAATACTGAATTACATTCAAGCAACATCATATAAAAGTGCCTGTTTCCTCACATTCTCTGAAACATTATACTATTGTACTATTTTATTCATGTGGTCTGGCATATACAAGTAGTTATCTTACAGTTCTATTTTGCATTTATCTTATTATTAAGAAAGTTGAACATATTTTCTTTTTCTATTAACTATGTAGTCACATATTAATAAAATTTTGTATTAGATAGTTGGTCTTTCTCTTATCAGTTAGGAGCTCTTTGTATATTACAGAAATTAGCCCCTTTTTTGTAATATGTATCTTAAGTAATTCCTGAGTTTTTATTTGATTTTATTTTACCAGTTCAAAAAACATTTAAGTAGCCCAGTGTATTAGTCTTTTCTTTTATGACTTGCAATGTGTATGGCATAGTGGAAAATGCCTTTTTTACTCTAAAATTATAAAAAACTTATTCTAGAACTTTAATGGTTTCACTTTATTCTTAATTTAAATCATTCATTGATTTGAAATTTATTGATGTAGAGGAAGTGGAGTCAGTATACAGTTTTTTCTTTCCCAGAGAGATACTCAAGTGTTCCCAAACTATTTATTGAATAAATCTGCTTTTTAACCTGTTGATGAGCATGTCCTCTCGTTGTTTCATCACTAAATCGTGTCCAACTCTTTTATGACCCCATGGACTGTAGCCTGCCAGGTTCCTATGTCCATGGGATTTCCCAGCCAAGAATATTGGAGTGGGTTGACATTTCCTTCTCCAGGGAATCTTCCCAACCCAGTGACTGAACCCACGTCTCCTTCATTGCAGGTGGATTCTTTACCACTGAACCACCAGGGAAGCTCATGTCCTCTCTCTGCCATATGTTAAATTTCCAATTATATTTGGATCTATTTGAGGATGGTCTATACTTTTTCAATGATTTGTTAGTTTACTTGTGTTTCACTGATATACTCCAAATTATTGTAGGTATATGATACATTTTCATGTTCACAGAACAAGTCCACCTTTATTACTCATCATTTTCAGAATGTTCTTGACAACTCTTGGTTGTTTATTTTTCTATTGAGCTTTAGAATGAGCTACCAGACCTAAAAGCAAGCCCTGGTTGGTATTTTGACTGTAGTTACACTTTTACCCCACCCTGAATCCCTGGCAACCAGTGGTCTGTGCTCCATGCCACAGTTTTGTCTTTTATACAATGTCTTATAAATGGAATCATATAGTATGGAACCTTTGAGGCTGGCTTCTTTCATTCTGCTTAATGTCTTATGATTCATCCAAGTTGTTATGCTCAGTAGAATTCCACTGTGTGGGTGAACCACCGTTGTTTACTCATTCACTGAATAAACCCATGTTTGGTGACTATGAACAGAGCTGCTACAAACTTTCGTGTATAGGCTTTTGTGTGAACATGAGTTTTTATTTCTCTAGGATAATTACTTAGGAATGAGATTGTTGTGTCATATGGTAGATGTTTGATTCATTTTATAAGAAACAGATAAACCATTCTTACTGTTTGGGGTTTTATAATTTTTTCATTTTTTAGTTATTCTACTAGATGTGTGTTGGTATTTCATTGTAGTTTTAATTTGTGTTTCTCTACTGGCTAATGATGTTAAAGACTTTTCATGTGCTTATTTGCCATTAGTGTATCCTCTCTAATGATGCTTATGTTCAAGTTTGTTGACCATTTTTAATTATGTTTTTGAGTAATAAATGTGACTTCCCAATTTTTTTTTTTTTACCAGTTTGTAGCTTCACTTTTCATTATCCTGAGAGTGCCTTTCACAGAACAAAAGTTTTGAAATTTCAGTGCCATCCAATTTTTCATTTTGTAAGTGCATCTTACTTTTGGTGTTTTGCCTAGGAAGTATTTGCCTACTCTCAGGTCACAATTATTTCCCCACTGTATTCCTTTCTAAAAATTGTATGATTTTATATATTTCATTAGATTTTGGTCCATTTTGAGTTAATTTTTATATAAAGGTTTAGGTCAAGGTCCCCCCCTCACTTTTTTTTCATACAGTTAACCAATTGTTACAACACCATTTGTTGAAAAAACTGTCCTTTCTCCATTGAATTGCCTTTGCACCTTTATCAAAATTAATTAAGGTCTATTTCTGGACTTTATATTCTGTCCTTTAATTGATATGCCTATCTTTTCTCCAATACCACACTGTCTCCATTCCTGTAATAAGTCTTTAAATTGTGTAATTAGATTTCTCCAGAGTGATTTTTCTTTTCCAAAATTGTTTTGGTATTCTAGTTCTTTGCCATTTAACATAAATTTATGAATCAGCTTGTCTATACCTACAAAAATTTCTGCTGGATTTTTGATTGATATTGCAGTAAATCTAAACATCCCTTTGGGGAGAATTTAAATCTTTATAATGTTGAGTCTTCTGATCCATGACTGTGATGTATATCTCCATTTATCTAGGTCTGCTTTGATTTCTTTCCCCAGTGTTTTGCAGTTTTCAGTATACAGGTCCTGTAAAAATTTGTTAACTATTTCAAATTTTTGGAACACTGGAATTCCAAATGGTATTTAAGAATTTGGGGGGGTGGGATTTCCAATTCTTCATTGCTAGTGTATAGGAGTATGATTGATGTTTACGTGTCGACCTTGTACCTGTGACCTTGCTAAGCTCATGTGAGATCTAAGAGTGTTAATTCTGGGGATATATTTCTTGGGATTTTTCTATGTAGACAATCATGTTGTATGAAAACAGTGACAGCTTTACTCCTTCCTTTCCAATTTATATGACTTTTTCATTTCTTTTTCTTGCCTTCTTGCAATGGCTAAAACTTCCATATAATGCTGAGTACATGTTGTGAGAGTTTTATGTTTTTCCTGGTCTTGGAGAGAAAGCTTTCAATTTTTCATCACTAAGTATGATGTTAGTTGTAGATTTTTCTAAATGCCCTTCATCAGGAAGAGGAAGTTTCCTTATATTCCTATTTTGCTGAGCCTTCTTTTCATGAATGAATGTTGAATTTTCTCAAGTGCTATTTCTGCATCGATTGGTATCATCATATGGTTTTTCTTTTTTAAACTGTTTATATGGTAGATTTCATTGATTTATCAATATAGAACCAACTTTACATTCCCAGGATAAAATTCACTTGGTTATGGTATATTATCCTTGATACATATTGCTGAATTTGACTTGCTAATATTCTATTAAGGGTTTTTGCATTTATGAAAAACTATATTGATTTGTAGTTTTCTTTTAGCACTATCTCTGCTTTGTTTTGGAATCAAGGTGATGCTAGTCTCATAAAGTAAATTGAGGAGTGGTCTTTCCTTTTCTCTTTACAGAAAAAGATTGGGTAGAATCAGTGTTATTTCATCTTTTATTTGGTAGAATTTGCCAGCAAAGCCATCCAGGTTTGTAGAATTATTTTCAGAAGGTTTTAAACTACTAATTCAATTTATTTAGTATATAGTTATAGAACAATTTAGGTTATCTGTCTCTTCTTTCATTCCTGATATATATTTTGTTTCTTGTCAAGTTGGTAAGAGGTTTGTTATTTTTATTTATCTTTCAATAAACTGGTTTTTGCTTTCATTGATTTTCTCTGTTATTTTTCTGTTTTCAATTTCATTTGCAATTCATGCTTATATTTATTATCTCCCACATTTAGCCCTGTTGTTGTTTAGTCACTAAGCCTACTTTGGTTTAATTTGCTCTGACTTTTCTAGTTTCTTGAGGTAAAGGCTTGTATTATCGATTTGAGAATTTTTTCTACTAAACATTTATTTAATGCTATGAATTTCTCTTTAAGTACTGCTTTAGCTTCATCCTACAGATTTTGATACACTGTAATTTAGCTTTATTTAATTGAAAATATTTTCTAATTCCTCTTGAGACTTTCTCTAGATGCACCTATGAATTCTCCTATGGATTATTTAGAAGAGTTTTTTTTTTTTTAACTTTCAAGCATTAGAGATATTTCCTTTATGATCCTATTATGATTTCTGGTTTAAATCCATTACCATCAAGGAACATACTTCATTTGAATTCTTTTACTTTTTAAGGTTTGTTTTATGATCCAGCATATGGTCTTTATTTGTGAAATTCCTTGTATATTTAAAAAGAATGTATATTCTGCTCTTTTTGGGTGAAATATTCTCTAAATTTCAATTAGATTCAGTTGGTTGATATGTTATTCAGTTTTTATTAGTGTCCTTGTTGATCTTCTATCTACTCATTCCATTTATCAGTGAAAGAAAATTATTGAATTCTACAATTGCAGTTGTCAATTTGTCTACTTTCCCCTTCAGTTCTTTCAGGTTTTGCTTCATATATTTTGAAGCTCTGTTGTTGGAGATTGTTATGTCTTCTTGGTGAACTGATCCTTTATCATTATGTAATGTTCCTATTTATCCCTAATAATTTTTTTGGCTCTGAAGTCTACTTTTTCTAATAGTAATAAAGCCAATCAAGCTTTCTTTTGTCTAGTGTTTACATAGTGTATCTTCTTGCATTCTTTAAATTTTAATTTGCCCTGCCATTATAACTGAGATGAGCTTTTTGTAAACAGTATATAGCTGGGTCATATTTTCTATTATCTGTTTTGAAAAACCTCTTGTCTTTTAATTTGTGCATTTAAGCAATTTATATTTAATGTACTTATTCATATGTTTTATTATTTGTTTTTATTTGTTTTTATCCTTTTGTTTTCCCTTGCCTCTCTTCTTTTGTGTTACTTAAAACATTTTGTGTTTTATTTTATCTGTTGTATTATTTAATACATCTCTTTTTAAAGTTTTTAGCAGTTGCTTTATGGATTACGATATACATTTTAAAACTTTCTTAGAATCAATCTATTATAATCAATATTTTACCATTTCAAGTAGACTATAGAATTTCTGCCACTATTAGGTCCCTTTTCTCCTCAATTTATATTTTGGATTTTTAATACATTGCAACTATATACATTGAAAATCCCTCTAGAGAGTGTTACAATTTTTGCTTCCAACCATCAAAAGATTTTTAAAGAAGGCAAGAGGAAAATAGGCTTTTATATTTACCCAGATGTTTACCATTTCTGATGCTCTTCCTTCAGTACTGATGTTCCAATTTTCCTTCTGGTATGTAATTTCCATTTTATCTGAAGAACTTCTTTTAGCAATTTTTAAAAGCAGGTCTTCTGGCAACTAATTGTCTTATTTTCCTTCATTTGATATTGAGTTTATTTCTCCTTAATTCCTGATGAGTCTTTTTTGCTGTTTATAGAATCTTGGGTTGATAGTTCTTTCTTTAATCACCTAAAAAATGTTAGTTCACTTCTTTTTGGCCTCCATGACTTCTGATGAGAAACCTGGAATCATTTTAATTTCTATTTCTGGTAACAAAGGCCAGCAACATTTTTCTGTGTAGGGCCAGATAGTAAATATATTTTTGCTTTGCTAGCCATATGGCTTTGTCACAACTACTTAAACTCTGCCGTTGTGACACTAAAGCAATTATAGATAATACATAAAGGGATAGTTATGGTTATATTTCAATGAAACTTTATTTACCAAAACATATAGTGAGCCAGATTTGGCCCATGGACCATAGTTTGTTGATCCCTGCCCTGTAAATAATGTCATTTTCCTTTTGCCACTTTTAAGATTTTTTTTCTTTGTCTTCAGTTTTTAGCAGTTTGATTATGATGTGTCTGATTATGAAGTCTTGGATTTATCCTGTTTGTAGTTCATTCAACTTTTCAAATCCATGGGAAGTTTTCACCCATTATTTATATACATATGAACTTACCAGGTAGCACTAGTGGTAAAGAACATACCTGCTAATGCAGGAGACATATGAGACACAGGTTTGATCCCTGGGTTGGGAAGATCTTCTGGAGAAGGCAATGGCAACCCACTCCAGTAATCTTGTCTGGAGAATCCCATGGGCAGAGGAGACTGGTAAACTACAATTCATAGGATTGCAAAGAGTTGGACACAACTGAAACAACTTAGCACACACACACACCCATACCCACACTCACACACACACACGTATATATATCCCCCCTACTCCCACAATGGCCCTGACACCACAGTCTTTCTCATTGCCTTGCAAAACTCGAGTGACACAAAAGGCAGACCTTTTGTATTGTCCAACAGTTCCCCAAGGTTCTGTTTTTTGTTTTGTTTTTCAGTCTTTTTCATCTCTGTCTTCTAGATTAGATAATTCCAAGTGTTCTATTTTTTTAGCTCTTTTTTTCTGTAGGCTCCATTTTGCTACTTAACCCACCAAATGAGTTTTCTATTTGGGTTGTTACTTTTCAGTTCTAAAATTTTCATTTATTTCTTCTTTACAATCTCAACTTATTTTCTGGTACTTTCTATGCTTCTATTTATTTTAAGAGTTTTTACCCTTACTTGTTGGAATAACTTTATAACAGCAGTCAGGTCTTTGTCAGGTAATTTCATCATGTACGTATCTTTCCCTATAAAAGTTGAAAATTTTCTAGCTCTTACTGTACCAGTCAATTTTAGATTATATTCTGTATATTTCAACTATTATAGTGTGAGACTCTGGGTTTTGTTCAAATCTCAAGGGGAATATTGGATATTTTTGCTTTAGAATACAATCAGCATAGTTGGATTCAAGCTATAATTTCCAACCATATACTATGAGTTGTGATTTCATTATTAATTCTGTTTCGAAGACTTTGTTTCCTACCAGGAGCTGTCCTGTGTGTGGACTGACCAGTGGCTAGTCTAACTCAAAGTCTTTGGCATCCTATTTAGGATCAGATCCATATATACACAGCTTAGGGATGAGTCTAGAAATTCATGAACAGCCTAATGGGATTCTCCCTCTCGACCATCTCCCTGGGCTTCTCCTTTTTAGTTCTCTGGCCAGAAATCTGGGGCTTTACTAACCTTGGTCTGTTGTGCAGATCCAGTGACTGTCCACATCAAGGGACAGCCATAGGTCAGAGAGAGAGAGAGAGAGAGAGAGAGAGAGAGAGAGAGAGAGAGCACCAGGGGTTTGGCTCACCCTCTTGGTGCCACAGATCTTCCTATTGGTGATGAAGCTTCTCTTCCCTCATGGTTTCAGGCACTTGAGGGCCCTGCTGTTGCTGCCATCACTCCCTTAGAATTGCCAGGGGATTGGGATAGAAGGGAACAGAAAAAAGAATGGGGGCGTTTCCTTTACTTTCTCTGAGTATCATGAGCCCTCTTTGCTTCCTTGAGCTACAACTGGATAGCCTCTCCTGAGCTCTCTTTACACATGCCGGTGCCACATTCTCAGTTTCAGGTTGTGTTGAGTCCAGGCTCAAAGATGAGGAAAGATGGTGATTCATAGATGCTTTTGTTGTACTTCTAATTCCTATTCTTTTTCCCCGGTCTGTCTGCTGCTCTTTCCTTTTCAGAGTCCTCAGATTGCTGTCTAGCATCTCTCTGGGTTTTATACCTTCTTTGTGTGGTCACTCTATCTTACCAAGAACCAGAACTAATTCCATTCACTTTTGCTCATTTTCCAACAGGTTTGCTCTCCTTTGGTCTGCTTCCAGTATGATTTCATGTCTCTAAAAGCTTTATATTGTTTTCCTACTTCTTTCCTGAGCTTTTGTTTTACCTCCCTTTGATGCTATGTTATGTCTTTCCTGAGATTTTCGTATTTCTGCTTTGAGTTTTCATTTTGAAGAGACATTTGTTTTATTAATCTTCTGAGCTCATGATAATGCTTTACAACACTTTTTAGTGGCTCCATGGCATTTTTCTGGTGAGTGTTCTAAATCCATGTATTTCTATTTTGCTTCTACTTTTTTCTGTATTGTTATACTCATTTGACTTTTTTCCTTTCTTGTTATTTTAGTCTTTCTTGGAGGGAATTTCCTTAAGGGGATGATCCGTGACACTGTTTCTGGCTAGCAGGAATTTTCCCTGAATCACAGTCAAGGTCCTTATCACAGGGAATTGAATGTTTCCTTGAACTTTTGCTTCTCCCGAGCCAGTAAAAATAAGAAGCTTTAGGGATGCTGCCAATTCAGTCTCTTCTATCCTCTTCTCTGACCTCCTCCCACATGCAGCTCTCTGGACCAGCCTTGAATCCTGGTAGTTCTCTGATGCCAGTCTATGTATCCTGTTTTCTTTGTCTCAGACATAAGCGCATTGGTTTTGCACCTCAGGGCATATGCTTTCTGCTGTGATGAATTAAACTCTGCAGGCTTTTCCTGGTCTGCCATTGAGGACATCCTCTTTAAGCATCTTCCCCTAACTCTGTCAGCCCTTCTTGCATTGGGCAGCCCTTCCTCAGACACTATTGTAGGAGAGTGGAGATCTTTTCTAGATACCAAGTTTAGGGTTTGGATTTCTCTTGTTCTCCATAAGATTTGAGAGTGATTTCCTAGGAGAGAAGGAGATAGCATCATATTTACTCTACATTATTATAACTAGAGTTTGGGTAGGCTCATTTTCATACACATTATCGAAGTATGTATAAAATTCTGATAAACGTCAAATTACCCTCAAGAAAGAGTCTGTAGAGTTTTTTTTAATAAATTTTACCTGATGTGCTAGGGAAGTATGGACAGGTATGTGGGGAAACAGTAAATATGAAAAAGCAGGAAGACAGGCTGGAAAGGTGAGCTACTTAGCTGTAGGCATCTGTCATCCTTGGGTAGGCAGTTAAGAAGCAGGTGTTCATGTGTGCTAAGTTGCTTCAGTTGTGTCTGACTCTTTGCAACCCTATGGACTGTAGCCCACCAGACTCCTCTGTCCATGGGGATTCTCCAGGCAAAAATACTGGCATGGGTTGTCATGGCCTCCTCCAGGGGATATTTCTGACCTAGGGATTGAACCCTCATCTCTTACGTCTTCTGAAGCAGGTTCTCTACCACCAGTGCCACTTGGGAAGCCCCTAGGAAGCAGGGCAGAGGGTCATATGAAGGCAAAGAGAGCTGTTAAAGACAATAAATAATCACTTAAAGTATTCCATGTGCTGAAGACATTTTTGTGTCAGGAAGCTGAACTCCCACTCAGGGCAAGCTAGGCAACTAACCCCAAAAATCTTGAGAGGGGATTATTTACAAGGACAGGAAACTTGTTCCCTTGGAAGGGATCCATTCTAGAGCTGGATAATGCAGATCCTGGCATACGCCTTTCAGTTACTTGGTGCTATTCTATTTGGGAGCCCCATGAATCTGTTCCTCTCCATATATATGGCAGCTGTTCCTGTACCACAAGGCAGAATGCTCCATGGAAGGTTTTCACAACAGCAGCTCTCTCTAGAGAGAATGACAGACCCTGGTACTGCTTGGACAGAACCCTGTCTGGGTCAAAGACTACAGCTCCCAGTAGCAGACAAGGACCTGGGAGGCTGGTCTGCCCACAGGAGTAGCATGTGTTCATGGCACCGTCCTTGGCCCACAACCATGGTTTGTGATGCTGTCCGTGGTTCTGAACCACGGTTTATGGTGCTGTCCATGGTTCTCAATGGCAATTTCCAGATAAGGCGTAGTTGTTTCTTTTAATCATGGAACCCAGGTATCTTTAAGGTGTTTGCTTCCAATAATGCTTAACAAAATGAATCATTAGGCTGTAAGTGAAGTGAAAAGAGAAGAGTGAGAGAGTTGTGCTTTTAAATGATGGTAGAACAAATAGAATCCTGACTTAGGCTTCACAATTCAGGTAACTGATATACTTGTGAAGAGCCAACTCATTGGAAAAGACCCTGATGCTGGGAAAGACTGAAGGCAAAAAGAGAAGAGGGTGGCAGAGGATGGGATGGTTAGGTAACATCACTGACTCAATGGACATGAATTTGAGCAGATTCAGGGAGATAGTGAAGGACAGAGGAGCCTGGCTTGCTGCAGTCCACAGGGTTGCAAAGAGTTGGACCTGACTTAGTGACTGACAAACAACAACAGTGTGCTATTGACAAATCTTTCACATTTCTGACAGTTACTTATTTCTCCCTCTGCAACATAACTAATTCTACCCCATCCCCAATTCTGTGCCTATGAGGCTGAGTTTCATTCAGACCCCCAGAAGGCCTAAAGTATTTTGTTGTACCTCTGAGATCTGACCCCCAGGGAACCTAGTTCTCTTTCTAAGTCCCAGAGAGTATCCCTAGGTTTTAATCATCCTGAGATTCTGTCTTGCTGAAGTTCAGACATGACCTTGAGGCATCTATAAGAGGAATGATTCGATTCTGAGAAAGAGAGGCCAAGGGTGAGGGTGTTAGAGGGATTTTGGACTTGTGGGTCAGTAAGTGAATGGGGTACAATGAGTGAATAAGAAGATGCTCAAAGTTTCAATGTCATTGCTCCCTCTCTTGGAAAGCAATCAGTAGTGGTTGACTTACAGAGCAGCATGGAGGCCAAGGTTCATATTGGATTAACCTACATACCCCAGGATTCCGAGCCACCCAAGGTGGTGACATTCAGGACTTGGAGCTGCAGACGCCTTATCTCTGCTGTCAGCTCAGGACTTTTGTCTGGCTGTGAATGATTAAATGAGATAATACCTGTGAAGTATTTAGCGTAAGGTCTAATACACAGAATGTACTCAATAAGTGGTACCTATTATTGTTACTTTGGTTATTATTACTTTCACCTTTTATAGAGCCCTTATGAGATGGCTTTACTATTACTTCTAAATACTGGTGACAGTTTTGTTCATTCATTCAGTCACAGACCTTTATATTTCAGGCATTCTGCTAGGCTGGTGGGTGTAGAACTAAAAGGCATGGCCCCTTGTTCTTAAGGAGCTCATAACTGGACACATAACTGACAAACTTGTAACAAGATAACTGTGTAAGGAAGGGCCTGTGTTCAGGAGAGTTGGGGGAAAGTTGTTCTCAGGCCTCCTGGGGGAATCAGGAAAATTCTCAGGGAAGGTGGCTTCTCACATGAGACTCAAGGTACAGTAAGGGTTACCTCCAAATAACTGAGGGAGCAGCCATGTGTGAAAGAGTATCACTTGCTCATTGCCTGCTGTGCGGGGCCCTGACTCTGACAGATTCTGTGCTGTCACTGGGGTTGAGAAATGTGGAGACCAAGACGTGACTCTGTTCCTGGAACTGATCAGGCATACTTCCCCTTCTCCTTTCTGGGGACCGATCCCATGGAAAGGGAAGGGCCCTTTTGCCTGGGAACCCAGGTAAGAAAGGTTTGTGACTGAGAAAGGATAACAACAAGCCTGTGAGAGGAGAAAGGGGGCCAAGGTGGGTGGGTTCTGAGGATGTGTTTGGCTCATAAAGGTCACCTCAAGATGGCTGCTCACTGTGCTCTCCCCAGCTCTTAGCCTGGGGCCTAGAACCTCGGAGATGCTGAGGGCAGCTGTTGACTGTACGTGTTGAAAGAATGAATAACCTCAGATTTGTCTGTGTGACTTTGAGGAACTTACTTAACCTCTCTGTAGCAGCCTATGCTGCTGCTGCTGCTAAGTCGCTTCAGTCGTATCCGACTCTGTGTGACCACATAGATGGCAGCCCACCAGGCTCCTCTGTCCCTGGGATTCTCCAGGCAAGAATACTGGAGTAGGTTGCCATTTCCTTCTCCCGTAGCAGCGTATACTCATCTGCAAAATGGAATGACAGTATCATTGGGGGTTAGATGAATGAATTTGTTGTTCAGTTGCTAAGTCATGTCCAACTCTGCAACCCCATGAACTGCAGCATGCCAGGCTCCCCTGTCCTTCACTATTTCCTGGAGTTTACTCAAACTCAATGTCCATTGAGTCAGTGATACCATCCAACCATCTCACCCTCTGTTGCCCCCTTCTCCTCTAGCTCTCAATCTTTCCCAGCATCAGGGTCTTTTCCAGGCCAAAGTATTGGAGCCTCAGCTTCAGCATCACTCCTTCCAAGGCATATTCAGGGTTGATTTCCTTTAGGATTGACTGGTTTGATCCCCTTGCTGTCCAAGGGACTCTCAAGAGTCTTCTCCAACACCACAGTTCAGAAGCATCAGTTCTTCAACACTCAGACTTGTTTATGGTCCAGCTCTCACATCTGTACATGACTACTGGAAAAACTGTAGCTTTGTCTATACAGATCTTTGTCAGAGTGGTTGCTATTTCCTTCTCTAGGAAATCTTCCCAACCCAGGGACTGAACTCATGCCTCCTGTGTCCTCTGCATTGTAGGCAGATTCTTTACCTGCTGAGCCATCAGAGAAGCCAAAATGAGTGAATACACCTAAGCAGTTAGAGTGGTGCCTGACACACAGTAAAAACAGTTACAGGTTCACTCACATTGCTAGCTAACAGACTGCCCAGTCAGAGGGATTTTAAAATGAGCTGGAAACAACTTTTTGCTGATTTGTCTTCATCATGCTTGGAGGCTTTCAAACACAGGAGGTGGAGGAGATGGCAAAGACCTGGAAGGCATTGAGCTGAATGACATTCATAGGGCTGATGTCTTATTTGAGCCCATGCTCTTGGTTAGTGGCAAATTGGCTGGGTCCCTCACCTGGGTGGTCCACCAGCGTGCCCCGAATAGAGCACAACATTGGGCAACTGAACAGGGAGACAGCAGCAGAGGGTTTCATGACCCTTTTGTGGGTGTTTATGAGAGATACTGATTTTACTTATAAAAGAACACAGTGTGACCAGAACTTAAGTATCACTGGGTTGTCTCTATCCCTGCTTGTTTGGGGCACATTTCTTGACACTTTTAAAGTCCCAGGGAGAGGCTAGTGCTTTTCTCATAGAGACCATTCCTAACAAAGGCCCTGCTGGCTAGTGAGCCTATTGTGGGTGGGAAGAAGCCCATAGGGTGGGGAGGTGTATGGAACTGGCGTGTCTGAAAGGAAGAAGAAAAAGGTCTACTACAGGGCTTCCCTGGTGGTCCAGTGGTTAAGAATCTGCCTTGCAATGCAAGGGACACCGGTTCAATCCCTGGTCCAGGAAGATCCCATATGCCATGGGGCAACTAGCCCAGGTGCTCCTATCACTGAGCCTGTGCTTTAGAGCCCGTGCTTCTCAACAAGAGAAGCCACTGCAATGAGAAGCCCATGCACCAAACTAGAGAGTAGCCCCTGCTTGGCGCAACTAGAGAAAGACCACATGCAGCAGTGAAGACTGAGCACAGCCAAGAATAAATAAATAAATAAATAAATATTTTTTAAAAAAGGATCTACCGCAAAGTCGATGTCAGAGCCCCCATGTTCCCAGGCAGTGCTAGGTGTTGCCATTCCTGCTCAGAATTTACTTCTGCTCTAAGAGCAGGCTGTGTTCCTCCTAGTGAGGCAGAAATTGCACTGCATCGACACAGGAAAGTGCAGTTCTGTACCAGTGGCACACGTAGCTTCTTGGCTTCTCCTGTTGAGTGGGTCAGTCCAGGCTTCACTGGAGGATGTGAACTTGGTCAGTGACAACTGGGCTTGGAGTCTCTCCTCAGGGTCGTTTGTATATATATACTGAATGAAACACAACATTGGGCAAACTTAATGGAGGGGGAAGGGCAGTGAGTTTCACTTCCATTTTGGGAGAATATTTATGAGAGACACTTACCTTGGTTAAAGAAAAATGTAGTGTGACCAGAGATAAGTATTATTGATTTTTCTCCTCCATTTTGGTATTAAATGAATCACAGCTCCTCCGAGCTCTGACTGTATTAATGGGGTTTCTTCGATGACTACTCAGCCGAGGGAGCCACCAAATTGGAATTCCATAGGAGAGGATTATTGGATGTGACAAATAGGAGCAGAGGAATGTTTTTCTTGAGCTATTTTGGGGGAATTACATAAAATGTTGTAAAAAAGGAGAACCCTTCTCTTCTGCAGCCCAGACCTTTTTTATTGCCATTCAGTGGGCCCACCGACTAGCAATGAAAGCCAGCCCTTGGGTGCAGTGTGTCTTAGTTCCTGCTGTATCCCTAGGTCCTAGCACAGCCCCCAGCATGTGCGGGTGTCTCAGAATGTATCCTTGAATTAATGTATGTGTGGATGGATGAACAGGGACTGGTGAAGAAGTGGGTGGTAGGGAAAACTAGGAAAAGATGAAGGCAGCATGGGATCATGTGTGCTGGATGGGTAGAAATGAACAGTTGAGGAGCCTCAAAGACCTTATTGCATTGCAGGGAATGTTGATCCATTAAATTAGTTAAAGAAATCTTGGGTTGCCTTCTTATACCAAGTAAATTTCCTGTCCTCATGGAATCTGCCTTTTAGTGGGGAAGGTAGACATTGGACAGTTACACAATTAATTACTTAAGTGCAATTGTAGTGTGCACTTCAAAAGAGAGGTTATGAAAACATGAGGACCTAATGCTGTACAGTGATGATAGAAAATTTATCTGAGGAAGTGACATTTACATGGAGACCTGAAAGAAGAGTGAGTATGGGGTAGTAAAGAGGGAAAATATGATGGGAATACACATACATTTGTTCATTCATTCATTTATTCATTCAGCAAATAACTATTGAGTACCCATTATGTTCCAGATGCATGTTCCAAGTGCTGGGGAAATTCATCAGTAAAATAAGGTCCTTGCCCTAAATGATCTTAAAACAGTATAAAGTTTTGTACATCTTTTGTTAGTTTTCTTCTCAGAGAGTTGGTGTTTTTGATTCTACACTAAATCTTATCTTGAACAATTTATCTTTTGTATTTTATGGTTGCTAATATAGAGAAGGGGCTTCCTTGGTGGCTCAGATGGTAAAGAACCTGGCTGCAATGCAGGAGACCTGGGTTTGATCCCTGGGTTGGGAAGATACCCTGGAGAAGGGAATGGCAACTGCCCCAGTATTCTTGTCTGGAGAATCCCATGGACAGAGGAGCCTGGCAGGCTATAGTCCCTCAGGTCACAAAGAGTTGGACATGACTGAGTGCCTAACACTTTCACTTTCAATATAGAGATAGTCAATTCATTTTTGTATTTTGACTTTGTATCCAGTATCCTTGGTAAATTCTTATATTCAATCTAATAGCTAATCTAAATATTTTGTATTTATACATATATAATCATGTCATCTGCAAATAATGAATGTTTTATTTCCTCATTTATGATCTTTATACCTTTGATTTCTTTTTCTTCTCTTATTACACTGGCTAAGACTTCCAGTACAAGATCAAATAGAAATGGTGGTTGTGGATATCTATGTCTTGCTCATAACATCAGAAGGAAAACTTCCAATAAGTCATCTTTAGTTGTAGTGTTTGCTTTAAAGTTTTGATATGCACTTTTTATCAGATTAAGGGAATTATCTTCTATTCCCAGTTTGCTCAGTTTTTGATTTTTGTAAATGAACATTGCTGTCAGTTCTATGTGTGGATGAAAACTTTTTGTGATCTTTTTGGGTTGAGATACAATGGAGTACAGTCATCAAATCAATCAGCCTGTGACATGTATCTGAGGCTGTATTAAAATCTGGAAAGGACATCTAGGAAAAACATCTGGCATGGTGGCTGTGGATTGGTGAGGTTGCCACTCAACTGAGTTTGCAGTAGTCAACATTCATCCTTGAGGATCCATCTGTTTTCTGTAGGACCTACATTGGTGAATTAAGTGATGACATAATGGGGACCACCACCCTTGCTTCCTTTAGATCTTTAAAGATCACACTCACCTCTGCCATTCCCCTGGGATGTGATTTTGTTCTTGGCTCTCCACCTTAGCAAGTGTGAGGAAGGGAGTAATTTTAGAGATCTCCATTTGGTTATCCCTCATTGTACTTCAGAGACCAAGGACTCAGCGTGGGGCTGTGCCAACTGCCAAGTAGATTAATACTAATTATACATTTGAGGATGGAGAAAACGATCATCCAGTGGATCCACAGACCCAGCAGACCACTGTAAGTGGATTTTGGGCAGGATTCCATTTATTACCCAGCTTCTACTCTAACAGGGGGATGACACTGACACTCAAATCACTTTGAACCTCATGTCCATTCTAACATACCTGCCTCTCTTGGCCCTTTCATCTCTTCTTCTGCCATTGGCCAGGGCAATCCTGGCATTTAAACTTCTCTCTTTGCATATTTTTAGGAGCCATCCCAGTAGAGAGTTTAAAACATCTCCTCAGATTTTTGTTAGAGAGCCCTTCGTCTCTGTGATGTGTTCTTCACTGTTCCACTTATGGCCAGGCCCCCTTCACCAGGCACCCTCAGAATCCATCCCCCAAGCCTTTCCTCCTTCCTGCTGGAGCTTGTTGGCTGGGACTTACAGCTCCTTTGGGGTGCCATCTCTCCTTTCCTACCAGGCCAGCACATGCCTTCTGAGTTATGCTGTTACATAACCCAAGTTTTCTGCCCAATATTTAGTAGGGAAAGTGGGAACATTTCTTGCATTGAGGCCTCTGCATTATTTCCTAGGATGGGAGGTGGAGGTGGATGCCAGCTTCTCCTAGGGAGGAGGGGGCTATTCTGCAGGTTTGGGAGATTTCAAGTTGTTTTGGAAAATCTTTGGGGGCATCTTCCCAGATGCCTCCATTCCACATGTTAGGGATTTCCAATTTTCCCAGCTTGGTGCCTGGCCTTGGTATTGCAGGCAGGCATTGGTGACTATGTGTCAATAAAACTTTACTTACAAACACAGGTGACCACCTGCAGGCATTTGTTTGCCTGTCCCAGCTGGAGAGTATCAGAGGGAACAGGCTTGTGGTCCCATCACAGCAACTATACTACTCTGACGCTGCTTAGGGATGCAAATGGTGGAGTCCCTTTCAGTTTCTTTTTGAGTCACACTCTGTTATTTGCATTTTTCTAGTGATTCTTCCGTTTCTCCTGCATTTTCAAACTAGGTGGCATAAAAGCCTTTATAACATTCTCCTCTCTCTTTAATCCTTGTTTCATCTGTACTTTGTGCCTGTTTTGTTTCTAAGATCATTTAAATGTGCCTTCCCTCTCTTGATAAAAAATTGCCAGAGGTTTGTCAATATTAGATTTTTTGAAGAATCAACTTCTAACTTCATTGATCCTCTCTGTTGTATGTATGTTTTCTACTTCATAAATTTCAGCTCCAGTCTGTTTTTTTTTCTTACTTCATTCCTCTTTCTTTCTTCCTCCCTTCCTTCCTTTTTCTTTTCTTCTACTCTTTGTGTTGATTCCATTTTTCTCTTTCTTTTTACTTTAAAATATTTTTTTCTATTACTTAACTCATTATTTTCCACCCCTTCTTCAATTTTAAAAAATGTGTACCTTTTTCCCTCAAAGTGATGTTCTGGGCACACCCACAAGTTTCATCAGAGCATTTCCTGAACTGTCACTTAATTCAACATATTCTCTGATTGTCATTTTTATTTCTTCTGTAAGACTCATGGCTTGTCTGAATTATTTTAAGGTTTACAAATATATAATCCAGGCAAGACATGAGGAAGAGGGGGGTAAAGACTTACATAATAAAAATCCTGAAAGACTCTTTCTCCAGATATCCACAAGGATTATTCCTGTACCTCCTTCAGATCTTTGCCCCAAGTTCACCTTCTCAACACTAGAATCTTCCTCTTAAATTGAATATTTCATTGCTATGTAGTGAGCCTCTTTACCTCTAGGAATGCTTTTGGCTTTAAAGTCTATTTTATCTATTTTCTATTTGGTATATCTCTTTCTATCTCTTTATCTTAAACATTTTATTTCCTGATGTTTTAGTATGCAAGGATTAAATAGCATATAACAAAACTTTATCTTTGATCCAGGCTGACAATCTCTTCTTTTAACTTATGAACTGAGTCTGTTTGTATTGGCTATAATTATTGATCAGTTTGAATTCAAATCATATAACAAAACTTTATCTTTGATCCAGGCTGACAATCTCTTCTTTTAACTTATGAACTGAGTCTGTTTGTATTGGCTATAATTATTGATCAGTTTGAATTCATTTTTGCCATCAGTTGTTGTTCAGTTGCTAAGTCATGTCTGACTCTTTGTGACCCCATGAATTGCAGCACGCCAGGCTTCCCTGTCCTTCACTATCTCTCAGATTTTGCTCAAACTCATGACCGTTGAGTCAGTGGTGCTATCTAGCCATCTCATCCTCTGTTGCCCATCTATTACTTTCCATTTGTTCTGGGTTTTTGTGTGCAATTCTTTTTTTTCCTCTTTTCTTGCCATATTTTCCATTGATTGAGCTATGTGTTTTTCACTTTTTCATTTAAAAAATGTCTATGGTTTGGAAGTTGTCTCCTTTATTTCTGTTTTTCAAATGGTTACCTTAGAAATTTAGACATAGATGTTTAACTTAACAGAATCTAAAGTTAATCACTAGTTTGACCATCCTTCAAACAATACAAGAAACAACACAAGGAACTTGACCGTGACCAACCCCTACCCAGACCCTCCTCATCCAACACATTTGTTCTGCATCTATAAAAATGCTGATTGTATCTTGATTTTTAATATCCCACAAAATAGAAATTATTGTCATCATCATTTTCATGTAGTATTTCTACAGATATTTATTGAACACAATGTGTCAGACACTGTTCTAGGAACTTGGGACACATAATGAGTGGAATAGACAAAGGTCTCCAATTTCATGGACATTATATTCTACCTGGAGGGGTGACAGAGTCTAAGCAATAAACATACTCCACAAGTGAATGTTATAAGATGTTAGAAAAAGGTAACTAGTATGAGACAATGGTAGAACAGGATAAGGGAGGCTAGGAATGCAGATTTCTGTGGGTGATCAAGGCTGGCCTCAGTGAAGAGTTGAGGTCTGGGGCTGGAGGGAGTGTGGAGGGAGCCACACCCACCTGGAGGAGGGACATGGATGGGGAGGGACAGCTATGCAGAGTCTTAAGGTGGGAGCATGCTTGGCATGGGGCTTCCCTGGTGGCTTAGCAGTAAAGAATCTGCCTGCAATGTAAGGACATGGGAGTTCAGTCCCTGGGTTAGGAAGATCCCCAGGAGGAGGGTATGGCAACCCACTCTAGTATTCTTGCCTAGAGAATCCCATGGACAGAGGAGCCTGGCGGGCTACAGTCCATAGCGTCACAAAGAGTCAGACATGACTGAAGGGATTTAGCATGCATGCACACATGTGCTTGGCATGTTCAAAGGGGCAAGGAAGCCAGCGTGACTGGGGCAGAGTGAGTGAGGTCATGAGAGCAGAGAGGAGGCAGAGGGCCAGGCCCCAGAAAACCTGTAAGCTGTGTACTGTAAGGACTTTGTCTCCTTCACACCTGAGCACAATGGAGAGTTGCTTGAAGGCTTTGAGTATAATAGAAGTAGGATCTGCCTTATACTTGATCTCCACCACTGTGTTGAGAAAGGCTGCAGGAGAAGAAAGAAGGATCAACAAGGTGTCTTAATTTCAGCTGCTATAACAAAACGCCATAGCCTGGGTGGATTTTAAACAATAGACATTTATATCTTGTCGTTCTAGGTGCTAGAAGTTCAAGAGAAGGATGTCATTCTGGTTGGATTCTGGTGAGAATACTCTTGTAGGTGCAGACTGATGACTTCTCGTTGTTTCATCAGTTCAGTTCAGTCGCTCAGTCATGTCCGGCTCTTTGCGACCCCATGAATTGCAGCACGCCAGGCCTCTCTGTCCATCACCAACTCCCGGAGTCTACCCAAACCCATGTCCATTGAGTCAGTGATGCCATCCAACCATCTCATCCTCTGTCGTCCCCTTCTCCTCTTGCCCCCAATCCTACCCAGCATTAGGGTCTTTTCCAATGAGTCAACTCTTCGCATGAGGTGGCCAAAGTATTGGAGTTTCTGCTTCAACATCAGTCCCTCCAATGAACACCCAGGATTGATCTCTTTTAGGATGGATTGATTGGATCTCCTTGCTGTCCAAGGGACTCTCAAGAGTCTTCTCCAACACTACAGTTCAAAAGCATCAATTCTGTGGCGCTCAGCTTTCTTCACCGTCCAACTCTCACATCCATACGTGACCACTGGAAAAACCATAGCCTTGACTAGATGGACTTTTGTTGGCAAAGTAATGTCTCTGCTTTTAAATATGCTATCTAGGTTGGCCATAACCTTCCTTCCAAGGAGTAAACATCTTTTAATTTCATGGCTGCAATCACAATCAGCAGTGATTTTGGAGCCCAAAAAAATAAAGTCTGACACTGTTTCCACTGTTTCCCCATCTATTTGCCATGAAGTGATGGGACCAGATGCCATGATCTTAGTTTTCTGAATGTTGAGCTTTAAGACAACTTTTTCACTCTCCTCTTTCACTTTCATCAAGAGGCTCTTTAGTTCTTCTTCACTTTCTGCCATAAGGGTGGTGTCATCTGCATATCTGAGGTTATTGATATTTCTCCCAGCAATCTTGATTCCAGCTTGTGTTTCCTCCAGCCCAGCGTTTCTCGTGATGTACTCTGCATATAAGTTAAATAAGCAGGGTGACAATATACAACCTTGATGTACTCCTTTTCCTATTTGGAACCAGTCTGTTGTTCCATGACCAGTTCTAACTGTTGCTTCCTGACCTGCATACAGGTTTCTCAAGAGACAGGTCAGATGCTCTGGTATTCCCATCTCTTTCAGAAGTTTCCACAGTTTATTGTGATCCACACAGTCAAAGGCTTTGGCATAGTCAATAAAGCAGAAATAGATGTTTTTCTGGAACTGTCTTGCTTTTTCAATGATCCAGCGGATATTGGCAATTTGATCTCTGGTTCCTCTACCTTTTCTAAAACCAGCTTGAACATCTGGAAGTTCACGGTTCACGTATTGCTGAAGCCTGGCTTGGAGAATTTTGAGCATTACTTTACTAGCATGTGAGATGAGTGCAATTGTGTGGTAGTTTGAGCATTCTTTGGCATTGCCTTTCTTTGGGATTGGAACGAAAACTGACCTTTTCCAGTCCTGTGGCCACTGCTGAGTTTTCCAGATTTGCTGGCATATCGAGTGCAGCACTTTCACAGCATCATCTTTGAGGATTTGAAATAGCTCAACTGGCATTCCATCACCTCCACTAGCTTTGTTCGTAGTGATGCTTTCTAAGGCCCACTTGACTTCACATTCCAGGATGTCTGGCTCTAGGTGAGGGATCACACCATCGTGATTATCTGGGTCGTAAAGATCTTTTTTGTACAGTTCTTCTGTGTATTCTTGCCACGTCTTCTTAATATTTTCTGCTTCTGTTAGGTCCATACCATTTCTGTCCTTTATCGAGCCTATCTTTGCATGAAATGTTCCTTTGGTATCTCTAATTTTCTTGAAGAGATCTCTAGTCTTTCCCAATCTGTTGTTTTCCTCTATTTCTTTGCATTGATCACTGAGGAAGGCTTTCTTATCTCTCCTTGCTATTCTTTGGAACTCTGCATTCAGATAGGAATATCTTTCCTTTTCTCCTTTGCTTTTCACTTCTCTTCTCTTCCCAGCTATCTGTAAGGCCTCCTCAGACAGCCATTTTGCTTTTTTGCATTTCTTTTCCATGGGGATTTTCTTGATCCCTGTCTCCTGTACAATGTCACGAACCTCTGTCCATAGTTCATCAGGCACTCTGTCTATCAGATGTAGTCCCTTAAATCTATTTGTCACTTCTACTGTATACTCATAAGGGATTTCAGATTGATTATATTCTTTGCAGCCAAAGATGGAGAAGCTCTATACAGTCAGCAAAAACAAGACCAGGAGCAGACTGTGGCTCAGATCATGAACTGCTTATTGCCAAATTCAGACTTAAATTGAAGAAAGTAGGGAAAACCACTAGTCCATTCAGGTATGACCTAGATCAAATCCCTTATGAATATACAGTAGAAGTGACGTTGTTTCATAATAAGGTAGAAATAGAGTGAAAGAGCTCTCTGAGATTCCTTTTATAAGGACACTAATCCCATTCACATGGAGAAGGCAATGGTACCCCACTCCAGTACTCTTGCCTGGAAAATCCCGTGGATGGAGGAGCCTGGTGTAGGCTGCAGTCCATGGGGTCGCTACGAGTCGGACATGACTGAGCAACTTCACTTTTACTTTTCCCTTTCATGCACTGGAGAAGGAAATGGCAACCCACTCCAGTATTCTTGCCTGGAGAATCCTAGGGACGGCAGTGCCTGGTGGGCTGCTGTCTATAGGGTCGCAAAGAGTCGGACATGACTGAAGCGACTTAGCAGCAATCCCATTCACAAGGGCTCCACCCTCATGATCTACGCATTGCCCAAAGGCACTAACTCCTAACACCATCACCTAGGGACTTAAGATTTCAACATGTGAAGGGGGTAAGGGACATAAACATTCATCCCATTGCAAGAGGGGACTAGTTAGGAGACTAATGTAGTAATCGAAGCAAGATATAATAGTGACTTGGGTTAGGGTGTAGCCAGGGAAATGGTGATAAAGGGTTCAATACTGAGTATAATCTGAAGGTGGCACAAATAGATTTCCTCAACTATCAGGTGTGGGGTAGAATCAAGCATGTTTCTCAGTGTTCTCATCAAGCATGTTCTGAGCAGCTGGAAAAATGGAGTGGCCATCAACCAAGGTGAGGAAGCTGTAGGAAGAGCAGGTTTGGGGAGGGAGGGAGAGTAGGAATTCTGCCTCAGGCACGCTGAATTTGAGGTGTCTCAAAGCTCAGATAGGCAGTAGGATACACAAGTTTGGAGTTTCAAAGGTAGAGCCAAGTTTTATGGGTTTGATGCTTATACATTTAAAAGAGCCTTCTTTAAGGGAGAAGATGAAAATTACCTAAAAATCACATACAAGAGAAATTCAAAAGCTTTAGCTCCACTAGCTCATAGAGAGCTACCTTTGGGAAGGTTTCAGGGAAAGTCCATGCTAGAAATAAGAATGTGTATATATTAACACAGGGGTGGTATTTCCTGTCATGAGATTGGATATATTCAAGTCCTAACCTCGACACCTGTGAATGTGACCTTATTTGGAAATAGGACCGTTGCACATGTAATCAAGTTCAGATGAGGTCATATTGAATTGTGGCGGGGCATAAAGCCGATTTTGTACCTATCAAAAAAGTAAAATAAGATACAGACACATAGTGGAGGAAGGCATGAAATGATGGAGACAGAGATTGGAATGATGCGGTTTCAAGCCAAAGAAAATCAAGAATTGCCAGCAAACACCAGAATCTGGGAAGCAATAAGGAAGGGTTCTCCCCTAAGTCTTTAGAGAGAGCATGACTCTGCCAACACCCTCACTTCAGACTTGTAGTTTCCAGAACCATGAAACCAACCTGGGAAATTAACACAATGAGGGAGGGAGTGAGAAAGAAAAACACCAGAATCAGGCCTGAGGTTCATCAGGGAAAGATGAGATGTAGGAGAGCAGGTGGAGAAGATGTGACCATGGGATGGGAAGGAATCCTAGGGAGGGCAGTGTTATGATGGCACATGAACTAAAAATATCAAGGAGGAAGGGGTGAAATGACATCTCTAGGTCACACTCCAGAATGACCAAGCCCTGACCATTGGATTCAGCCCAGAGGAGGTCACAGTCAAGAATGACCTTGGTGGAATATTGGTGATGAAGGTCTTTTGGGAGTTGGTTTACCTGGTGGCTTAGACAGTAAAGAGTCTGCTTGCGATTCAGGAGACCTGGGTTCAATCCCTGGGTTGGGAAGATCTCCTGGAGAAGGGAATGGCTACCCACTCCAGTATTCTTGCCTGGAGAATCCCATGGACAGAGGAGCCTGGCAGGCTACAGTCCATGGGATTGTAAAGAGTTGGACACAACTGAGCAACTAACACTTTTTTAAAGAGAGGCCAGGAGGAGAGAACTGGGAGGCAGAAAGTGAAGGTGGTGTTTTTAGGGATAACTACAGGGGAAAGCAAAAGCATGAGATGGTAGCTGTCAGAGACATAGGGACAAGATTTTTTTTTAATGGAAGAAAGAGTGGCATGTTTGGATACAAGTGGAAAAGATCTGGTAGAGACTAAAATGTTGATAACATAGGGGATGAAGGGGAGAACTTCAAAGGCATGTCCTTGATCTGGTGAGGGGGAGCAGAGCTTGTATATGGGATAAGGAACCTCAGTTTTACCACTTCCTTTCTCACTACTTATTCTCACATCTCAGACCTTCCTTCTGGGATCGCTTCCCTCTTTCTGAAGTACATCCATGAGAAGCTTCCTTAATAGAGTCTTGTTGGTAGTGAACTCCCTCAGGTTTATTTTTGTTTTTGTACTGTTGCTCTAAATATCTTCATTTCATCCCCCTTCTTGAAATATTGTTTTGTTGGATGTACAGTCTTCAGATGGCAGTTATTTTCTCTCAGCACGTGAAAATCTTAGTCAATGTCTCCTGAGACTTACTGTTGTAGTTGAGAAATCAGCTGTCTGTCTAATTGTCATTTCTCTTTTCCTGACTGCACTTGAGATGGTTTCTTTATTTTTGCCTTCTGTGTTTTCACTACAATGTATCAGGCAAGGCTTTGTTTTTGCATTTTCTGATTGGGATTCATTGGGCTTCTTGAATCTGTGGATGACTGCATGACTTTCAGAACCTCTGAGTTCTAACAAATTCTCAGACAAGCTCAGTTTTTCCTGCTGGATTGTCCTTCTCACTCTCTCTTGTATGCAAACCATGTTAGTACACTTTAGTTTTCCACATTTTTACCTATAGTTCATTTTTTTCAAACATTTTCCCCATATATTGGTCTTCTTAGTAATATCAAATGATATTCTCTCTTTGTCTAGTACTTCTTTCACATTGAATTTGAAAATTTTAGTGCTTGTATTTTTGTTTCAAGGAGTTCTGTCCACCTTTTTCTTCAAATCTGCCTAGTCAGTTTTGAGATTCACTTGCTGTCTCCTCATACTTTTATTCCTCTCCCTGTCTTTCCCTAAATAGATTAAAGTAATTTTACATACCTATTTCTGATCATTCCAATAACTGAGTCTTTCAGTTCTGGTTCTTAACTTTTTTCCATGCTAGTTCTTACTTGTGGAGAATTCTTTCCTCCTGTGCTTGGTGACTTTTTTCTTATGACCTCGTGCTCTAAAAGCTGCACCACAGATAAAATAAAAATGCTTTAACTCCAGTTAATGCATCTCCATCCTTCCTGAATGTGCCCTTAAAATCCAAGGATTGTGATTATCTTCCATATAATCTAAGCTGCAGATGTGTTAAATTGAACAAGTTGAAGTAACATCTTGAAAAAATTCCTAAACTCTAAATTAATAACTTAATGTAATTTCTAATTGTGTTGGGATTTTAAAATCTTATTCCCCAGATGAACATAAATTGTGACTAAATATTGTCTAAATAATTAAATTTAATATTTTTAATAATGAGAACATTGCAGTTATGTTCATAATTAATCATTACCCCCCTTCCTGTAAAACCTGTTTCATTTTAAATCAAACTTAGAACTAAGAGATTTTCAGATTGCTTTTTAAAATATTTCCACTGTAAGATGCCAAATTGTTGCACCTTTGAGTAATAAATTTTGCTTTCAGACTTTAATTTTCTCCACTGGAAAACTCCTTCAATGTTTCTCCCAGGGCTAATCGCTCTAGAATCACAAACCTGAGACATGAAGGGGCTTAGAGGTCCATTCCTCCCTGAAAACCAAACATCCAGAAAGTCTCACTTAAACACATTGTATTCATGGAGTGGAATTGGGAAGGTGCAGGGAATCCCTTTGGTGACAGAAGTGTTCCACTATCTTTTCTATCTGTATCCTCAAATTCATTGCTACTGAAATTTTACAATGCCAAGGCTTGCAAAAATGTCACTTTAATAGACAATGAAATCTCATTTAATGATGATTATTTCAACATGAAGACATACCTTATTATGAAAACACACACACCTTGTAAAAATACAGTACAAAAGAATAGATAATAAAAATTGTCTCACCACTTCCGCCAGACTCATGCTCAGAGGTAACAGGCATCATAGTTGATTTTTAGGTTACTGATGGGAGTGTCCCAGCCCTCCCTTCCTCTCTACCCCACCCCTTTACTTCTGGCTTCTAGGCAGGGAGCAGGCTTGGAGATTGGACTGGTGGTCAAGCGGTTCAGCTTTGGGCCATTCCTGTAGGAAGGAAAGGAGAGAACTTTGGGTAGGCTGTACACCTACTATTTGTCAGGTGCAAGGCTGGGGCTCTGCTCATGATATCTCCTCTAATCCTCAGAGTAGACTTGGTCTGCTTGCCTGTGTGCAGTAAAGTCAATCCACTGATACCAGGCTGTGGTGAAGGAAGGTACAACGTTTATTGCACGGCACCACGCAAGAAGAATGGGCAGTTCATGCTCAAAAGACCCAACCCTGCTCATAGCTTTCAGGGAAGGAGTTTTAAAGGCAGTTTGAAGGAGGTGGCTACAGGGCATGTGATCAGCTCATGCACAATTCTCAGATTGGTTGGCATCAAGGTGAAGTTTAAAGTGTCATCAGTTGTCTAGTTTCAACCAGTCAAGGCTCTGTGTTCTTGGGGTCAGCAGTTTTCATCTGATAGGGGTCTGCTTCCTAAAAAACCAACATAGAAAGATGTGTCAAGCCTTTATCCACGTCTTTCAGGGAACTGGGAGTTTAGTGATTCTGCTATGTGGCAGAATTATAGTCTAAATTGTTACCAGTTCCCCAGCAGAACAACTGTTCTTTGTTTCTACATCTTCACATTTACTAATCATTAACTCTTTTTTTTGGACAATTAACAAAAGTTCTATTTTAAAAACTTGTAATTCACTATAATTAATTCCCATACTTGGAAATATACAAAAATACATATGACTAAAATTATATTTTATTTTATTTTATTTTATTTTATTTTTTTGAGCATTGAGATACCACTTTATTTTTTTAAACTTTTAATTTTATATCGGAGTATAGTTGATTAAAAATGTTGTGTTTCAAGTGTGCAACAAAGTGATTCAGTTATGTGTGTATATGTATATATATATGCACACGTGCATGCTGCATGCTAAATTGCTTCAGTCATGTCTGATTCTTTGTGACTCTATGGACTATAGCCCGCTAGGATCCTCTGTCCATGGGATTCTCCAGACAAGAATACTGGAGTGGGCTGCCATTTCCTTCTCCAGGGGATTTCCTGACCCAGGGATCAAACCTGTGTCTCTTAAGAAAATTATATTTTAAACAGAAAACCATGAATGATATTTCATGGTTTAATTTTGGTGACTATTTTTTTTTCACCTGTTAAGCAAAAGGTTATCAACATTTAATCATTAACTCTTGAGCCAGTCTTTTGAGATTCAAAGGAGGTCTTAGAGACTAAAGCAAAAGCCTTTTTAGTCTAGATAACAGGGACTCAGGCACTTGTTTATGGGTTCATTACCCCCTTTGCTACTCCTCAATCTTGAGGGGATGTGCTTGAGGTTCAGAAAAAGAAAGGGTGTAAAGTTTCGGGTAGAGAGGTCCAGCCATAAACTCAGCAGAGGAACTCAGTTTTAGGGGCTTGGTTTTGAGAGCAGCTCCCAGAGGTAGACATATTTTCCCCATTTTATAGTGAAGTGACCAAGGATCTAAGCCACCAATTGTCCAGCCCACAGCCACAGGGGCAGTGGTAATAGGAACAAACCCAGTACACACTTGTCCCTACCATGCTGGTGGGAGGAGGCCTCGTGTACAGCTAACTCTGCTAAAGAGGCCAGTTCCTTCCCTACTTGAAGCTCCCTCTGTCCCTTTGCATTCTCTGCCTTGGCTGCAAGGTGAAGTATGAGCTGTTTTCTGAGGCTTCTCTGGTCCCAGATGTGAACTGAGACTGGAGGTGAAACCAGTAGTACCTGCATGAGCCAAAGTGACCCCAACAGGATTCAAGCATGTTTCCTCGTTGAATCAGATCTTTCTTTGCAAATTCAAGATGACCTCAGTCTCACACACCCAAATTCTAAATGATGACATTACTCAGGATGAGTGAATATGCAGTAGAAAGTGTAAAGCAATTATTCAATCACATTTACTTGTACTAATTGGCTGTTAAGCTATAAGAGAAAAATATTACATGCTGAGAGGCTTTCTTATGGCCATTCTCTCTCTTTAATGTAGGGATTGGCTGTGCAGACCAGGATGGCCAAGCAGGGGTTGTGTTCATCCCCTCAGCCAGAGGTTGGTGGAAGAGGCGTCATGGAAACAGGAGCCCACCAGAGGCAGGAGTGGGTTTGGGAGGCAGAGCGTATTTGGCTCACAATGTCAGAGTTAGAATTCAGTGAGCTCCCCCACGCTGGTTGTGCCCATTCAGCCAGCTCCCCCCCACCCCTGACAGCAGCAGTCGTCCTGTCCTCAGACAGCTCTCAGGAGCCCTTCACACTCTTAGGATTCAATGAGGATCTCAAAGAGCTTTTGATTATGTGTGTATTGCATCTATCAATAGTCACTGTCTTTGGGTTAAAACTGGAGGAATTGTAAAGTGTAAGAACACACAGCATCACATGTTCCACGAGCTGTCAGAGTGACCTCATCATCACGTCATACAGCTTTTGAAAAACACTGCTGCCCACTGGAGAGGGCCTGAAGTGGAAGCTGCTGGTCTTAGGGACATTACGGGGACAGTGTGGGTGCCCGGGCCACACTTTGAGAACCTCTGTACCAGGCACACCCTGAGAACCAGCCAGAGGGAGCTGACCACATCCCTGGCAAGACCAGAGGCAACCTCATGCCATGGTCAATGTCTCCTTTGGCCTGCTGCCTCTTTGGCTCTCTCGCTGGCAACAACCTGGACAGGTGGCCATCGAAGGCTGTTGATTCTATATGAACAGTGTTCCCGTCCCCAGTCTACCTTCTTTGCTTATTTGCCTGTTTCCTTGGAGCTTTTTGTAGCTCTCCAACAGGAAGCACATTATGAGTTATTTGGGATTCATGATCTAGATTCCTCTCCCCGACTCATTTGTGTAGGAAGTCTGGCTTTCTCCGCTTTGTCAACATCCCTATATAACTGAATCCCCGTAACTCAACCCCTGTAACTCCATCCTTGCTACACGGTTCGAGAAAGAGCCTGGGATGGCGCTTTGTGGTTGCTGTTTGGTCTACAAATAGAAATGCAGTGAGAGGGCCTGGAGTGGGAACTGCTGGTCTGGGGCCTCGAAGGCTGCGGGGGGGCCCACTCTTGCCCATCATTCCTAGTTCACTGTCAGGAGGCTCTCATAAAGAAGCCCGCCAGGACGGGAACACATGTTTATTTTATGAATGACTTCAGGGAGAGAGGAAAAAAAAAATCATCCAGAATGTCATCCAGGAGGCTGTGTTCTTTTTATTATGTTTTGTCGGTAAACAAAAAAAATTGCCACATTTAATACTTACACTAGTCCTGTGGGATTTCTCTGACTAATGTAAAATGACAGTTGTCGCAACATTCTATATAAATACAAGTCTGTTTGCGGGAGCCTGTTCTATTTTTAATATAAACCACACCTAACTTGCTCTGAAGGATGGTACCCTTGGAATTTAGAGTCCTGTCTGTTATCTCTTCATGGTCCTGGATTGTTTTAGGAGTAGCCTGGAAGAAAAACTAAAGGCAACCCAAACTTTGTAGTTTAATGTGAGAATTATTCACCTAATTTTCCCGCAGCTATTGTGTTCCTTAATTTATTGTTGTGCGGAGCTGCGAGACGATGTGGTTAATGAGTGACACAGTGCACTTGGTGAGCCGATCTATAATTTAGGAGGCTGCTGATGGTCTTAGAGCTGTCTGCAGTCTGAGCAAAGCAGGCAGTAAAAATAAAGAATATACTCACAGATTATATAAATATGCACAGATCCATGGATACATGCACACATGATATCTATTAGCAGCCTATTGCCCCCTTGACATCAAGGGACATGAACTTACCCTTTCACGGTGAATGGGGAAAGCTGACATAGGGTTTTGTAAGTTTACAGCGGACTCCATGGATGGCTCTTTGGAGGACCATGAGCTTATGGAGAGTTGGGAGCAGCCAGGAGATTCCACCAGAGGGAGCAAGCACAGTGACCTTGACACCCTGCCCCCTCTCATTTCTCAGCCATTTCTTCCTATGCCCATTTGAAATGGCATTGGCAACAGGATGCCCCTTAATCACAGCAGTGGACACCCTACAGCTAATTAGCTTTCCAGAGCTGAACCAATAGGAGACTTGGGGATGGCACCCTTCACAGTTTTCAGACAGGAATGGCAACCATGTGTCAGAACTTGACTCTGAACGGGATGACAAGCTTCCCCAATGAGCCTGGGCTCTTGGCAGTTACCACTGAGCCGTGGAAACTGGCGTCAGTCGAATCCACTTGTCCTTCCTGTCAATGAGGAAAAGACCATGGGTGATTACAGAGGTGCACCTTCATTCAAGGTCACCCCTGGAACAAAAAGCATCCTGAGTGGATGCAGATAGAATACACTCTTCTTTCTGCTCTGAAATTCCCTTTTCATGGGAGATTACCAGGCAGAGGTCCTGTATTTTACCAGTGAGAAATGGCGTGGAGCTCCTGCCATGTGCAGCTTTGGGCATCGTGTTCTTTGTGTCTGACGCAGACAGACAGCCTGTGAAGGGAAAAGTCTAGGCTGGCACCTTTTCAGGGGTTCGTGACAGCCCCCCGACACCATACTGCAGATTTTCCAATAAATACGTAGAGTCTCCATGTACCTCTAGAACGGAGAGCACAGCATATTTACATACTGTGTACTAGGTTTAAAAATCAACTTTAGATTTGCTTTGCCTTTTGCAGTCTCTTGAATAAAGCATTTTTGTAGCCTACTCAAAATCCTCTCTCTGTGTTTACATTTTAATGGGCATTCCAGTGAAATGGAGGATTTTTTTTTTTTTATAACTTACATTTATCAGAAGAGGAGGTGGGGATGGAAACAGCCAAATGGTAGGGCTGCCTTCTCTCTAGCCCACCCGCTTCTCTCTTCATCAGTGGGTTACAGCCTCATGTAAGTGAAGCATGCCATTAAGCAGAAGGAGGAGAAAGGCCATTTTTAAAATTTCGATTTAAAATATAAATCCCTGTGAGGTTGCAGGATTTTAAAATAGTAATTTAGGGTCTCAAACATCACTGAAAGAAATGAGCATGTGTAAGAAGAATATGAAATCTCACTGGCCAGTGTGGAAGGCAACACCTGTTTTATTTAACTAGGTACCATGTAAGAACTGTCCCTACCGAGGGGATTTCCCTGGTGGTGCAGTGGCTAAGACTCCATGCTCCCAATGCAGGGGGCCCAGGTTCGATCCCTGGTCAGGGATCTAGTCCCACATGGCACAACTAAGAGTTTGCATGCTGCAACTAAACAACCTGTGTGCCCAACTAAGACCCACTGCAGCTGAATAAATAAATAAACATTTTTAAAAAGAAGAATCATCCTTACCGAAAAGGGAGGAAAAAAAAAAAAAACCTCCACTACAGGGCCAAGAAGCCTCTTGACTGTTTTCTTGTGGCCCCTGTTCTTGGCAAGAGACTTGGAAGTGACCTCAATGGCTTGGGTTCATTTTAGGGACAGATTTAGTTTCTGTGGCTGCTTGAAGGAAGTGGCAACCCACTCTAGTATTCTCGCTTGGGAAATCCCATAGACAGAGGAGCCTGGTTGGCTACCGACCCTGGAGTCACAAGAGTCAGACACAACTGAGTGACTGAACAACATATAAGGGAAACCATTCTTGGATCTTGGGGCACAGAAGGTACTTTCTGGATGCAATAGGTTCTTTCAGATGTGGTGACAGAATTTCTGCTTATCCCAGCATCTCGCTAATATTAAGATCCTCTTGTACAAAGGGCCCCCTTATCACAGTGGATCATACGGTTTAATAAAATCGGGCCAAGGCAGCTTCCAGGGCTTTGCATCAGTGGAAATGCCAATGTCTTAATCTTCCCCTGGGGATGTCTCTCTTTTTTTCCTCCCCTGACATTCCTGGGAGATCCCCAATTAAAGCTACAGAGGCGGTTTAAAAGTACACTCACCAGATGTTAGTTTAAAATGACCTATAACTGGCAGCAGAGATAGAAGAGGCTAAGCGTGTCTGAGGCCTCCCGTGGCTTTTTCCTCTGCTGTCATTCGGTATGCAAATGAAGCCCAGCAGAACCTCCAAGCCAGCCCCGCCAAGCAATAAAACCAACTGCTTTGAAAGCAATGCATCAGTAATTCTCATCACCTGGCATCTGGAGTTCGGGACTCTCGCTTCTAACTAGAACATGTCATAGCGTGACTTAGGAGGAAGCTCAGATTTTGTATTTTGCAGACAGTTTAGACTGATAAGTCTGCTTGCTGAAGCTCATACAGCTCCCTTCAGGACAAACCATTTTTCAAACCGAATCCAGGCCTGAGATGCACCTGCCATGATTCGACTGGACCTGAGCCCTGTGAACAAGAAGGCACATCAAGTGTCTGAAACACAAGAGACCACCAACAGGGAGGTGGGGGGCAAGTCAGACCGAAGGCCACCCTTCTGGGGTTCCGTTTTGATTTTTTTGCTATCAAAGTTCCCAGTAAGTTGGAAGTGATTTAGATCTCAGACTCTTAGTGCAGTCCTGGTTTGTCCTGCAGAGCTGAGAGCTGGGAACCCGTGTCTTTGGAAACAGAAGCCTTCTTTTCTTTTGCAGAGAACTGAAATTTATAGGCAGCATGTTCCTATCGGCGTATTTATCAAAGTAAACATGTAGGTTAAATCACAGTTTACCCAGCAGCTGCCTGTCAGTTCCTTGGGACGCACACAGTCCCCGAGATGCCCATCAGAACAGCTGAGTGCTTTCAGCTCTGCTCATCACCAGCCTGATGCCCCTGAGCTGGGCTCCAGCCTGCAGCTTCCTGATGCTCTGGATAAAAAGATGACCCTGCACCTGAGAGTCATAAACATCTCGCTCTGGGGGTGTGGGGATGGGGTGGGGAACCAAGGCTGGGCTTTCACATGGAGGCTGAGAGAAGCCAGTGTTTGGATTCAGAGAGATGGCAACTCGCACACCGTGTGTGTCCTCCAGGGCAGGGGCGGGGGGAACCTGGCAGGTGGATTCGGGGCACAGGAATTCTGCCAGTCAGGGGAGGTAGATGTGTTCACAGATAATGCAGAAAATGAGACCTCTGCCACCCTGGCATTTTAGAGGCAGACATAGGTTTGTGTAGTGCGTGAAATGTGGTTAAATAAGATAAACACATCTGCGGTGGATAAGAGCACCTGTAAGGCAGATTGGGCATCTCAAAGGCATAATTATTTATCAAATTAATTAAAATGTAACCACTGACTCACTGACTCCAATAACTAGGCTTTCCTGCCCAAGAAGCAGCCCTGTTTGGGCACCTGGGATGTTTTTTCACTCATTGTCCTACAAGGACACACAACAACAAAGGCCTGAGTTGGTCGTCTGGAGTGGACACTCCCAGCGTCTGCCTGGCTGTTGCCAACCTGGATGTATGTCGGGAGGGGTTATTTGGGTGGTTCAGTTCACTGGAGAGGGTGAGCACAGCTGACCTGCTATGAAGCCCCAAGTGGGACTGAGCAGTTCTGCTAGCTGGCAGCCTGGGGCTGGAACAGGAGAGTGTGTGTGTGTATGTGTGTGTGTGTGTACAGGAGAGAGAGAGGGTGTGTGCATGTGTGTGTATATATATAGAGTGTGTGTGTGTGTGTACAGGAGAGAGAGAAGGAGTGTGTGTGTGTATGTGTACAGGAGAGAGAGAGAGAGAGAGAGTGTGTGTATAGGAGAGCGCGTGTGTGCGTGTGTGTGTGTGCGCGCGCACCAGAGGCCTGGCCGTCCACAAAGCCCAGGGCTGCCTGGTGGGACTCCGACATAGACACCTGGCGTGGGGGAACCAACCTAGTTAGAACGAGCACGTGAGCCCAGAAATGGTTAGCAAATTCCCAGGCACAGGGCTTGTTATGTAAACTACCTGGGAACGCTGAAGAGGTGCAGAAAGTTCTATTGAAAAGTGACCAGCAGAGCAATTGAGGTGGACATAGCCAAGGCAAGGCTCCCCACCATGGGAAGCCTTGAATGATCATGGTTCCACATTTCGTATCCTGAGAAAGGAAGGGTGGCTGAGAGTGAACCATCCAGGCTCAATGCTGGGCTTGGTCCACAGAGCCCCTGGAGCAGGTCCTTCTCTTATCCATCCTTCTGTGTCCTGAGGAAACGGAAGCCACCTTTCACATCTTGCTCCGAGTGATAGCTCCCAGGGCCCATTCAGGAAGAGAGCGCGTGGCGGTGGCAGGGCCCAGAGGCCATATTTCTGTTTGGTTTATGTTCCTGAAGCCACGGAAGCAGCAGCCAATTCATAATGAACACAGTTTCTGAGGATTTGACTCTCTGAGTGGCTGCTTACACAGGCTATGACAGATCATTGAGCGGACTGTTGGCAAGTCATGCGGCTGTTCCTGGAGGCCTGGCCTGGAGCCGGCTGCCCAATGCCTGTGAGGGATGGATGCCAAGGGCCTGTGTCCTCTCTGCAGCCTTTAACCAGGTGTGCACTCTGATCACTACATGGCCCCCTTCTTTTGCAAGGGGGTAAAAAGGACTTTCAGGGCTTCCCGGGAGTGCTAGTGGTAAAGGCCAGTGCAGGAGAGGTAAGAGATGCAGGTTTGATCCTTGAGTCAGGAAGATCCACTCAGTAGGAAATGGCAACCCACTCTAGTATTCTTGCCTGGAGAATCCCATGGACAGAGGAGCCTGGTGGACTATGGTCCATGGGGTCACACAGAGTCGGACACGACTGAGTGACTGAGGACACACATATGTGTGTGTGTGCGTCTTTCTGGTTCTGCTCCTCTGGGGAACCTGAACTAGTATATGGATGATGGTGTCCCCTCCTCCAGAGTTTTGGAGGTTCTGCTCCTGACCTTCCTGCGTTTTGACCCTCCCCACCCCCAGCCTGGAGTTAGGACCCAGAAGGAAGGACTTGGAAGAAGTACAAGAGCACACTCCCTCCTGTGGAAGCAACTGCATGCCATTGGCCACATGACTTACACATTCACACCAGGTGATGAGGGATGAAGGCTACTCACAGGGACTGGAAATGCCTCACAAAGGCACCAGGCACATGCCTAAGCCTTTTATGTAAAATATCCTGTGTGCACAGTGATGGACTCAGTATGCTGAGCCATTGTTCCTCCATTTATTTGAAGCTTTACTGAGCACTCATCAGGTCCTGACACTCTTCCAAGCATTGGGGATAGTGGACCAGACCAAATCCTGACCTCATGGGGTTTGCACAACAAAGACACCCAATAAACAATACATGTATTGTTTATTTTGGGGGTAGATGTAAGTGCCACGAGAAAAAAAAATGTAGAACAAAAAGATGGCCCCGTGGTGGTGATGGTTGCAAACAATGTGACTGTACTTAATGCCACTGGATGGCACACTTAGGATGGGTAAGAGGGCACATTTCACATTAGGCATATTCTGGCACAATTTTAAAATTTTAAAGTGTTCTAAAATTTATTGTTTAGATGGGGAAACAATGGAAACAGTGACAGATTTTATTTTCTTGGGCTCCAAAATCACTGCAGATGGTGACTGCAGCCTTGAAATTAAAAGATGCTTGCTCCTTGGAAGAAAAGCTATGACCAACCTAGACAGCATATTAAAAAGCAGAGACATTACTTTGCCAACAAAGTTTCATCTTGTCAAAGTTATGGTTTTTCCAGTAGCCATGTATGGATGTGAGAGTTGGACCATCAAGAAGGCTGAGCACCGAAGAATTGATGCTTTTGAACTGTGGTGTTGGAGAATACTCTTGAGAATCCCTTGGACTGCAAGGAGATCCAACCAGTCCATCCTAAAGGAAATCAGTCCTGAATATTCATTGGAAGGACTGTTTGCTGAAGCTGAAGCTCCAATACTCTGGCCACCTGATGTGAAGAACTGACTCATTGGAAAAGACCCTGATTCTGGGAAAGATTGAAGGCAAGAGGAGAAGGGGACAACAGAGGCTGAGATAGTTGGATGACATCACCGACTCAATGGACATGAGTTTGAGCAAGCTCCAGGAGTTGGTGATGGACAGGGAAGCCTGACATGCTGCAGTCCATGGGGTTGCAAAGAGTCGACACGACTGAGCAACTGAACTGAAGTGCAAATGTATTGTATTGATGGCTGCACAAGGTTGTAAATAAACCAACACCACTGAATTGTGGGTTTAAATTGGATGAATTGAATGGTCTTCAATAAAGTTGTTTTTGAAAAAAGAGTGATAGTCAGATGAGGGTGGATTGTTTCAGAACAGTGGGCAGGGAAGAACAATCTAAGAAGATGAACTTTGGTGGAAATTACTGTCTTGCAGAGGTCGATGCCCTGCCCACAGCGGCAGGTCTAAGATGCAAACCCAGGCCTGCCACCTCTAGAGCTTGGACTGCTCTGTTTGCCCATTCTGAGTTCTGTTTGTTTTTCCTCTTTTCCAAGCCCTTTCATGCTGATCATCTCACTCTGCTCTGTTCCAGGCATCCTCATTTTCTGTCTTTTTTCCAGTAGACAGAGTGAGAAGCAGATGTTCAGAGCTTGATCCAAGTCCCACTGTCAGTGCCAGGGACCCACGCAATACTGTCCCGGGGGTCAGCAGACTTGTTCTGCAAAGGGCCAGTGAGGCAGTATTTTAGACTTTGCAGGCTGTATGAGCTCTGTGGCAACTCCTCAACTTTTTGTTATGGCACAAAAGCAACCATAGAATTGTAAACACACAGAGGTGGCTGTGTTCCAATAAAACTTTATTTACAAAAACAGACAGGAGGCTGGATTTGACCCAACGACCATAGTTTGCCAACTCTTGCTCTAGGTTGTTATTTTCTCTTCTCTGGAAGGACTCCCTGTTAAGGAAGATGCGATTAGAGGGAGTCTCTCCCCATTAAACGTATGTCCAGGAGAAAGCATGTGAAGTGTTCCAACCAGCTGGATTTCCCCAGGGCAACAGGATGAAGGAGGAATATACACACAGAAATATCTCTGCATAGAGACCAAGGTTAAGGGAAGGCCCAGGAAGTAGCCCTTTATGGATAGTTGCTTTCTTCCATAGACAGCCAATGAGATGTCATCCATCCATCCATCCATCTATACATATATACAAGTATACACACATGGCATTCTCCCATCCATCCATCCATCCATCCACACATGTCTCCATCTGTCTGCGCTACCTCATTCTCAAACATTCTCAGCTCCTGTTCTGTACCTGGCCGTGAATTAGGCACTCAGGCTTCAGTGGAGAACAGGACAGAGTCCCTGCTCTCAAGGAGCTCCCACTACAAACAATCCCATGCATAGTCTATAAACCCAGGAAGTGGATGATAAAGATAAGGCACGGACTAGCCTGAATGGTTCACCCTGGGATCCCTTCCTTCTCAGACCAAACTGAGGCCGACTCTTGTCAGCAGTCCCTCGCATTCTTTCAGGACCCCAGCTCCTCAACCCTAAATGGTCTCTGAGGTAGAAGTTTTCCCATAGGACTTAGGACTGTAGGCCAGCCTGCCCACTGAGCTCTGGATCTCTGTCCTGGGCAGGTAGAGGCCTGCCTTTCAGTCATGCAGGACCCTCAGGAGCCCTGTGATCTGGGGTGGGAAGAGAGCCGGTCCCCAAGGACACACAGATGGTGCTGAGGAGTGTCTGGCTGTTGGGAGGGAGGTGCAGTCATGAGGAAGAGAAGCAATGTCACCTCTCTCCTCCCCCCACAGAAATGGGGGACCAGCCCATGTGTGCTGAGCAGAGTGGGACCCCCTCCAGGAGGTGGGGAGCAGCTGCCATCATGTCCAGTGAAATGAAAATATCTCCTTTCTCTTTGTCATCTGGGGGCAAACAAAGTAGGTCGGGGTTGTTTTGGGTAATGACAACTAGGATGAGTTCTTGTGAGGGGCGCCCATGGCTCCCCTAAATTGAGCTGTCGCCCAGTTTGGAGCTGACTCCCCTGCCAACGACAATGAAAGCGTTTGCCAGCCTGGGTTTCCCGGCTGCCACCCGCCTAATGTCGGCGTGATTGTTCTGCCATAAACATCATCTGTGTGTGTGTTATCTTCAGACAGGCTGGGCCCGGCCGCTTGGCCAGGGTCCAGGGCTTCTCTTTTCCCCAGAAACCCAGAATCGTGGCTGTCTCATCTCCATGGCAGAAATGAGATGAGGCATTCACACCCTGGGTGGGAAGCAGAATCAAATTTTAGAAGGCACTGCGGAGCTGACCGCCCACTGTAAGGGGAGAGGAGGGCTGCCAGCCTGGGTGTCATCTGATACCCTCGTGCCGGGTGGGAGAGCAGATCGCAGGAGCGATGATGCTGAATGGTACTGGGAAGCACTGGGCTGAGCTTGTGTTCGCCCTGTCCTCCAAACTGTCACCTGCCTCATTTCATCTTCACACTAAGTCTATGAGATAGGTTGTCGTCAACTGTTTTACAAAAGAGGAAATTGGGGTGCATAGTGGTTCCCTCTCAGGAAGCCAGGTGTGCAGAGTCCTATGTCTGCCCTCCGGGCACTCTCCAAGCCTCCTCAGGGCCTTCTCTGGAGTGGCTGCAGGTCTTAGATGGCCTAGAGGGAGGGCGGCCGCTGCTGCCAGGTGACCTCCGAGTCCTCCAGGCCCCATGGCCTGTCCAGAGACAGCGAGGCAGATGCAGAGCCCAGGGGGGCCTGAGATGGGAAGCAGACCCCCTCCACCCTCCCAGCACGAACTCACTTGACTGCTCCTCTTGCAGTTCCAGGGTTCCTGGTGAGCCATCCGGGGGTCAAAACATCAGGATTCGAGTTCTTTCCTTGCTAACCCATGATCTGCACGGGAATTGACTCAGAACCTGTTTGGGCTGCGGGGAAGAGGTGGAGCCAGAGGGCTCGGAAGTCTGGGATGGGAAGAGATTGACTCATGGTGCTCGCAGAAGATGCCCAGCATAACGTAGAAGACTGTCCCTGTCCCCTGAACTCCTAAAGTGCTACAGCACTTTGGATCCTAGAATGCAGGGCAGGAACCTCTTTGTTGTTGTTCTGCAGTCAATCAGTCATGTCCAACTCTTTGCGACCCCACGGACTGCAACACACCAGGCTTCCCTGTCCCTCACCATCTCCTGGAGTTTGCTCAGACTCATGTCCATTGAGTTGGTGATGCCATCTTTAGGAAACATAATTCGGCTTCTGTATTGGAAATAGGAAGTGGTTCGGAATGGGGGAGGATGGTGTCCAAATGCCACCATAGGTCCCTGGAGGGCCTCACCTGGAACTCAGGGGCTGAAGACAAAGGCTGGCTCAAGCCTGAGTGTCCCCTGTCCTGACTGTCACCTCCCCAGTGGTTTCCCATTGGCCACGCCTGTGTTCTGAGAGGTATTTCCCACTGGGCCTATCAGTCAGACCCTGTCTCCTTGCTCTCGTGAAGGCCTGAAGCCCCCTTTGCTCTGCGGGCAGTGGTTCTCATCCTGGCAGCTCACGGCCGGGCCCTGGGCCCCTTCTCCCTGCCCCCGAGCACTGCTAAAACACCGTCCTGTGGATAGGAAATGAAAAGGGTACAACCTCATTTCTTCAAAGATCGCCCAATCTAGCCCAGAGGTGTAATAAACCCCAAAACTTTCATTTCAGGAATCATCTTTTCTAAGTCATATCTTTCTGTGTTAAGCAGTAGGCACACAATTGTGAAATAAAACTGAAAGCTTGGGGATGCCGAGTGACTGGAGGTGTTTGGGGGAATGCTGCCTTTTACAGTGGCACGTCTCCTAGGCTCAGCCTTCTTCAGCTGTGGGGTACGTGGCACCTAGAGTTGGTTGATGACACATCATGCTCTATCAGCTAAAGCTGGAGCCCTCTGCCTGGGTCGTCTTGGCCATCCTCCTGTGGTCTTGTAGAACTAGGGCCTTGGTTATCTGTCTAGTGAGGGGTTTGCTTTTAAAACGGGAATTTGAGTAATTGGATTGCATAATCTTAGTTCACAACAGACCATTATTGTTTGGATTCCCGTGTTGGTTTCACTTTTACAACAATGAATGCAGCTCCCTTTGTGCTCCATGGGGATGCCCCATCCTCCCCTGCCTCTCCACCTCCCAGAAATCATCACAGTCCTGAATTCAAGCTTAAATTTCCTTCCCTGTTGTTCCTATCATCACTTCTACGTGTGTCCCTAAATAATACATCATTTGGATTCACCTGTTTTTGAACATCTTGTCACTGAGACCCATTTATGTTGGTGTGTAGCCAGAGTCAACTCTTTTTCACAGCTGTGCAGTATTCCACAGTTGTAGTCTCTGCTACAATTCACTTAATCCTCCTCTTGCCTGTGGTCATTTAGTTGTTTCTAGGTTTTTGCTTTTCATACTGTTCATGGGGTTCTTGAGGCAAGAATCACTACAGTGGTTTGCTATTCCCTTCTCCAGTGGACCACGTTTTGTTCATTGGAAAGACTTATGCTGGTGCTGAAGCTCCAATGCTTTGGCCACCTGATACGAACAGCTGACTCATTGGAAAAGGTCTTGAGGCTGGGAAAGACTGAAGGCAGGAGAAGAAGGGGGCAACAGAGGATGAGGTGATAGGATGGCATGACCCAATGGACATGAATTTGAGCAAACTCTAGGAGATGGTAAAGGATAGGGAAGCCTGGCCTGCTGCAGTCCATGGGGTCACAAAGAGTTGGACGTGACTTAGCAACTGAACAACAATTACAAGGTTTTTGCTCTTATAAACAGCACTGCCCAGAGTCACCATGTACGTCTATGTGTCTCCTGGTTGTTACTTACTTGGGAGTTTCTCCCAGGAGTGGGCCATGCTGGGTGACCACTTATCTACTACTGTGACACATACTACCCATCATGAATGCCATTCACAGGGCCCACCGGGGGTGGCTGGAGTGGTTGGGGCAATAGCCCTGGGGCTTGCCTGGCACCTCTCCTCTCTGTGGAGCCCAAGACTTCTCCATGAGGTCTTTTCACCTTGTCCCTCCCAGCATGGCAACTCGAGCTCCCCAAGTGAATTTTTCCAGATGCCGAGTTGAAGCTGTTGGCTTCTATGGTCAACCCCAAAGTCTCAGAACTCAGATAGGAGTCTCACCCCATCACATTCTGTGGGTAAAGATGATCACTAGGAGCAGAGCAGATTGAAGGCAGAGGAACAGCATTTCAACTCTCCGAGGAGTAGCAAAGCATTTGTCTTGACTAGATCCCATACAACTGGCGGCTTCTCATCTTTACAAGCTAACCCAAGAGATCACATCACTGACAGCTCCTGCCCCATGCCAGCCATGCACAAATGATTCCCAAGCTCTCCACATTCTGCAGACTCTGTCAGGATCTCACTTGTGTCCGTGGAGTGGATATCAGCTGGGATCTGGTCCTGGTCTGATTTGCATTTCTAATCATGAGAAAAGTGAGACATCTTCTCCTAAAATTACCAGCCACATGTTTTTCCTCTTTCCTGTTCAAGTCCTTTGCCCATTTTTCTACTTGGTTGTCTCTGTTGTTGTAAGAATTCTTTGTATTTAATGGATGCTCATCCTTTGTCCTTTTAATGTATTGCAAATATCTTTTATTTTCCAGTTTGTAGATTCTCTGTTTCTTCAAGATGTCTTTTGATGAACAGAAGTTCTTACTTCTAATATGGCAGATTTATCAATATTTTATTTTACAGTTAGCATGTTTTAATCTTCTTTAAGAAAAAAATATCCTTCCCTGTCTCAAAGTCAGATGGATGTTCATCACCACTTTTCTTAAAGTTTTGACATTAACAGTTTAATTCTGAATCTATCTGGAGTTGATTTCCTTTTTATTTTTTCACTTTGGGGAAAACCAGTGTTGCTAACTCCTTTCTCATGATCTGCTGTGCTATTTCTGATGCATCAACAATGGTGGATACATCCTGAGAGCCCTCTCATTGTGTTTAGAAGTTTTTATGAGTGATTTGATTTTTAAACCTTCCCTGGTGAAGCTTCCCTGGTTGCTTAGTCAGTAAAGAATCTGCCTGTGATGCAGGAGACCACCTGAAGCACAGGAGACCTGGGTTCGATCCCTGGGTTGGGAAGATCCCCTGGAGAAGGAAATGGCAAACCACTCCAGTATTCTTGCCTGGAAAATCCCATGGACAGAGGAGCCTGGCAGGCTACAGTCCATGGGGCCACAAGAGTCAGACACAATTTAGTGACTAAAACCACCACCATCACCATATGATCCGGGATTCCCAGGTGGCATTAGTGGTTAAAAAAAAAAAACACCCGCCTGCCAGTTCAGGCAACTTAAGAGAAATGGGTTCAGTCCCTGGGTCAGGAAGATCCCCTGGAGAAGATTATGGCAAGCCACTCCAGTATTCTTGCCTGCAAAATACCATGGACAGAGAAGCCTGGCGGGCTACAGTCTATAGGGTCACAAAGAGTCAGACATGACTAAAGTGACTTAGCATCCATGTGTGCACCATATGACCCAGCAGTCCTACTCCTGACCATATACCTGGAGAAAACCATCATTCCAAAAGATATATGCACCCCATTATTTGTTGTAGCACTGTTTACAATAGCCAGGACACAGAAGTAATCTAAATGTCCACTGACAGATGAATGGATAAAGAAGATGTGGCACATACATACAATGGAATTTTACTCAGTTATAAGAGGAACAAGTTGCACCATCCACAATGACGTGGATGAGCCTAGAGCCGGTCATGCAGACTGAAGGAGTAAGACTGCAAGAGAAAAACAAGCATCATATATTAATGCATATATGTGTGATATAGAAAAATAGTACAGATGATCTTATTTGCAAAGCAGAAATAGAGACACAGATGTAGATAACAAATGTGTGGACACCAAGTAGGGGAAAAGGAGGGTGGGATGAATTGGGAGATTGGACATGACATACCTACACTACTATGTATAAAATATTAATCGATAATTAATGAGAACCTGCCTGGAAAATTCCATGGACAGAGGAGCCTGGCGGGCTATAGTCCATGGGGTGGCAAAGAGTTGGACATGACTGAGCCCACCCACAATAGAGCACAGGGAACTTTACTCAGTGCTTTGCTGCTGCTGCTGCTGCTGCTAAGTCGCTTCAGTCGTGTCCGACTCTGTGTGACCCCATAGACGGCAGCCCACCAGGCTCCGCCATCCCTGGGATTCTCCAGGCAAGAATACTGGAGTGGGTTGCCATTTCCTCCTCCAGTGCATGAAAGTGAAAAGTGAAAGTGAAGTTGCTCAGTCGTGTCCGACTCTTCGCGACCCCATGGGCTGCAGCCCACCAGGTTCCTCCATCCATGGGGTTTCCCAGGCAAGAGTACTAGAGTGGGGTGCCATTGCCTTCTCCAACTCAGTGCTCTATGGCAACCTAAATGGGAAGGAAATCCAAAAAGGGAGATATATGTATATACAAACTGCTGATTCACTTTGTTATACAGCAGAACCTATTAATAACACAACGTTGTTAAGCAACTATACTCCAGTAAAAATTAAAAGCAAACAAAACCTTACAAATAATTCTAGGGGAAGAAACAACAACAACAAAAACAGTGACTTGGTTGAGGCCAAGTCATACCCACGGGAACATTGATTTTTAAATTCTATGCCTCAACTGTCCACACCTCCTTCCCTCTTTGATGGGCCACGTGGGTAGGGTAAACCATGAGGTCTCCCAGTCTGACTGCTTGGCTCAAACCCACACCCAGACTGAGTGAACTGGTTGGACTCCCCATCCCCACTGTGAAGATTCAGTCTAGTTCGTTTTGTCTGGGGTCTGTTATGTGATAAGTGCTTAATGCCTGGGAGCTGTCATCTCTAGTCTGACTTTTTTTTTTTTAATTAGCATCTCTGTCTCTCTATTTAAACTATGTCCTGTCCTAAATTCTGCTGCTGCTGCCATTTGGTCGTTAAGTCTTGTCTGACTCTTTGCAACCCTGTGGACTGTAGCTTGCCAGGCTCCTCTGTTCATGGGATTTCCCAGGCAAGAATACTGGAGTGGGTTGCCGTTTCCTTCTCCATCTAGTCTGATTTTTTACACATGGGCTCTGGTAAGTCATTCTGGCTGAAACATTGTAACTGACCTAGCTGCCTTCTGCTTCCAAACAGGTGTGAACAATCGCACCATGTCTGTGAAGAGACAGAGATGGGGAGTGAGAAACAACAGGATCGCTGGATCCTGAGCAGGTGTTTCAGGTGTGTGGAGAGGGTCAGTCTCCCACTTGTAGTCAGCTTCGGTTCATCCCTCAAAGCCAGAGAATCCAGGGACCAGGCTGGCTAACAATTGCATTTGAGGATGAAGCTGAAGAAGGGCTGGTCGCAGTGGTAATGTGGGGCTGGCTTTAGTTGGGTAGTGGTATTAAGGCTTGAAAGCCCCTGGGGTGAGTCAGTCCATCTCTTGCCCAGGAGTCAGAACGTTCTTCCTTGGAAACTAGAAACTGAGAAGAGAAATGGGCCCCCCTGCCTGCTGTGTGACCTTCAACAGGTCACTCTCCCTCTCTGATCTTCAGGTTACTTCTCCTTAGAACAGAGGGGCCATCAGTGGCCTGGACAGTCTCTCAGTGTCCTCCTCTGGATGGTCTCTGGATCAACGGAGGCAAGTGTTTGATGTTACCGACCTGTCTCATACTGAGGAATTGAAAGCAGAACAAGAAAACCCCAAGAATTCACTTTAAATGTAAGCAGCTGAGGGCTTGCCTCTTAATTGGGTAAGCTTCAAAAGATAATGGCACACCTCCATATTTTTAAAAATCACCAGCCTGGCCACCCAAGGAGGTGGGTGGATGTGAAAAGATGGGTTCAGCTAACAAGATTTTATCCCTTCAGAATTATAACAATCATCATGTATTATTTTGAAAATCTGGAGTATTTTGTTTTACTTCTTCTTTCTTTCTTTGTTGAGGTATAATTTACAAACAAATATGGTATATATTTATGTCATAACATGATCTGATATGCATATTATGAAGTGATTACCACAATCAGTTTAATTAACACATGCAACACTTCACATATTTACATTTTCTTTTTATGATGAGGAAACTTAAGATCTGATCTCTTGGCAAATTTTAAGTATACAACCCAATATTAACTATGGTCACCACGTTGTTTATTTGGTCTCCAGAATGCATTCATCTTATAACTGGAAGTTTGTACCCTTGGACCCACATCACCCCATTTCCGCCACTTGAAATATTTTTTTCTATTTCTTTTTCCTGTGTTTAAATTTGTTTTTTCATTGGAGGAAAATCACTGTACAATGGTGTGTTGGTTCCTGCTGTACATATCCCCTTCCTGTTGAGTCTCCCTCCCTTCCCCCCAGCCCTCCCCTCTATGTCATCACAGAGCACCAGGCTGGGCTCCCTGTGTCATATAGCAACTTCTTACTGGCTATCTGTTTTACACCTGATATATATGTATATATGTATATGTGTATATATATATATGTATGTGTACATATATATATATATGTTGATGCTACTTGCTATTTTTTAATAAATTTGTGTGAAAGAGAGTGGCAAGTTAAGCTGGAGCCTCTGAAATGGAGGTGGGCTCAGTGCCAGGAGGAGGCTCATCTTCCCAGCCCTCAGGGCTGGGCAAGAGGCGGCTTCTCAGAGCTCTGACACCCGAAGGGCACTGATTGTTCACTTGAAGGCTGTGGTACTCCGGCAGGTACCCAGGCCCCTTCACCTTAGGAGGCCGGGCTCCTGACCCCCAGATTTTCTCGGGAGCCCCATGGGGCCAAGCCAAGCCACTGAGAGCCCATGTCCTGATTCCACCCACCGGCTGTCACGCTCTGGAGCCCAGAGTGAAGCAGGCAGACAGCATAGATGCGTTTGTCCTCCGTCTCTGCAGGGTGACCTGTCCTGAGCCGCTCAGCTGTTCAGTAACGGTCTCAGATCCCACAGGCTTCTCTCCAACTGCGAGATGCTAAAGAGATCCCGAGCTATTTATGGCAGGAAGTATTCAGCCACCTCCTGCTCATACTGTGTGAGTCACGGTCCTCGGAGAGGACAGTGGCCAGAGGTTCTAAGAAACGGTTCGGGATTTGTCCCCTAGTCCCTGGCCTGTCCCCATTTCGCCTTCTCCATGGAAATCCACAGAGAGGCCTCGTCCGTTTCATCAAGAAGGGGCTTTGAGGCTTAGCCTCCGTTTTCTACAGTGAGACTGAGCTCCACTGAAGGGACTGACCCACCCAAGGTCACAGAGTGGGTGGTGGCCTGGCAGATCCAGAGCCAGGTCACCTGAGGCCGCTGCTGTCACACCCAGCCCCAGGTCATGGCCTTCAGTTATGTTTTTGTTTTTGTTTTTTTTTAAAGTGTTCTCCTTTTGGTTGCAAGGAGCTGGGATTGGCTCGGACCCACTTGTGTTAGTTTCTGTAACAAATTAACCACAAACCGAGTGGTTTAAAACAATATAAAGATCATTCATTTGAAGCTCAGGAGCCAGCTAAGCTTAAAATGAAGGTATGCTTTCATTAGGGTGTGGGAGGTGTTGGTTCCTTCCAGAAGCTTTGAAGAAGGCTCTGTCCCTGGCTTCTTCCGGTGGCTGCCAGTGATCCTTATCTTGTAGGTGTGTCACCCCAGCCTCTGCCTCCATCTTCACTTGCCTCCTCTGTCCCTCAGAAGGACAGTCCCACTGGATTTGGGGACCCTCCTAGTCCAGTATGACATCATCTTCACCCCTTAGTAGGTCTGCAAGGGCCCGGTTCCCAAATAAGTTCACAGTCACAGATTCTAAGAGTCAGGTAGTGGATGGATCTTTTTCAATCCACACAATCACCTGAGGAGGAGTGTGGTTTGACAGACAGGGTAGAGGGTAGACCTTGCGGCAAAACCAGGCCCTGGGCAGCCCAGGGAGGGGCTGGCAGGGATCTGTGCTCTGTGATGCTCTGTGATGTTCAGCTCGCTGTGTCTCTGAGTCTCTGCCTTGCTTGGCAGGCTTGCTTCTCTTTTCACTGCCAATCGGCTTCTACATTCTCTCATATTTCTCTCTGTGACATCTGCTTCCCCTTCCCCATTGCTTATCTTGATTTCTCATCGCCTCGTTTCAGCTATCTCGATCTAAGCAACTTCTGTACTCCAGTATCTGCTGCTAATCACTTTCTCCTTATACCTTTTCCCACTCTGATTCCTAAGTGGGGAAGTCCTACTGGCTGCACCCATCTTTTCTCCTCTGCAAGTTGACCCCACCCTGGCCAGCCGGCCAACTGGATGTTGTGGGGTTGTGCGTCAATCTTTGATCCAACAGCAGGATGGAGCGGTGGTACCAAGTGTGCACTTCCTCCTCACCTCCTGGGAGGGCCAGGAGTATTGCAGGCACGTGGTGGAGGTTAGGACACCCACGAGGGCACAGAGTGACTGCCTGCTCCATGCAGGAGAACTTCAAGGTAGCGGAATCCAACCAAGTGTAATCGTCAAGTTGTCAGTTAACTGAAATATTTCCAGTTTTATTCTAGTTTGAGAAGAAAGAGACACAGATAATAGGGACCTGGACAAAAGCAACCACAAGAGAATGTTCTAGCTTCAGTCCAAGTCTCCCCTAAACTGAAAACAGTGACTTCCAGGGATGCTATGGTCCTTTAAGCATCAAAGAGAGATAGAGCCGCGCACTCTGTATCATGACCCTCATTAGGCAGGAAACAGTATCTGTGATTGAGGAAAGAGTCTCCAGCAATACTCTTGGGTGCCCATCAAAGCTACCTACTCCTCATTTCTCAACTCTCCAGGTCTTCTTTGGGCTTTTCTGTACTCTTCTATATCACAATGCTGTTTGCAGTTCTGCCACAGTGAGTCATTTCTTCTTACCTCGTTGTTTAATTCTATCGTTTGTCTGTAAGATTCTGTCCTAGGGAATACAGTGTCCCCAGACTGTGGGCTTAAGATGGCAAATCCGCACTGTGATATAAACATAAAAGTCATTACCATTCTCCTCGAGTATATGTTAATGACACCACGGAATGGTGATAATTAGATGAAGCATCATTTCACACCATCACCAGTGTGCTTTACATTTATTTATCGCCATTTCTTTCTCCAAAGTCAGCAAAATGGAGACTCATACAATATCCCAAAGCATCCAATGAGAAAAATATCCTGCGACTGTTAATTACTGTCTTACGAGCCTGCCGATCCCAACATTCACCTCCAGCCTCTTTCTGGGGATCTCCTTCTGTCCCTCCCATCCCAGAACCCCTGGATATGTGGCCTCTGCTCAACCATCAGGAATGGCTGCGTTTGTCTGCTACATTTGACTGACAAAGCACCACAACCTGGGCAGCTTAAACAACAGAAATCTGTTTCTTACAGTCCTGGAGACTAAATTCAGGGTGTCCTGAGGCCTCTCCCCTTGGCTTGTAGATGGCCATCTACATCCTTAGTCTTTACATGGCCATCCCTCTCTGTGCGTCTGTATCCTGATCTCCTCATCTTTTTTTTTTCTATTTGTTGAAATTTTAATTAGGAATTTTCAATTCTTGAGGACAATGTGAATTTAGAGAGTATTTGTAGATAGCATGCAGGCATAATATATGTTCATCTTAGTTATACATTTATATGTATTATATATACATTTTTTCATATTCTTTTATGTTATGTTTTATCACAGGATATTGGATATAGTTCCCTGTGCTATACAGTAGAACCTTGTTGTCTATCCATTCTATATATAATAGTCTGCATCTGCTAACCCCAACCTCCCACTCCAGCCCTCTCTCATCCCTCTCCCCCTTGGCAACCACAAGTCTTTTCTCAACGTCTGTGAGTCTGTTTCTGTTTCATAGATAAGTTCATATGTGTCATATTTTAGATTCAACATATAAGTGACATTTTATATTTGTTTTTCTCTGTCTGACTTACTTTACTTAGTATGATAATCTCTAGGTCCATCCATGTTGCTGCAAATGACATTATTTCATTCTTTTTTTAATGACTGGATAGTATTTCATTGTATATATATATATATATACACATATATATGTACCATATCTTCTTTATCCATTCATCTGTCAGTGGACATTTGGGTTATTTCCATGTCTTGGCTACTGTAAATAGTGCTGCTATGAATACAGGGGTGCATGTATCTTTTGCAGTTATAGTTTTGTTCAGATATTTGCCCAGGAGTGGGATTGAGAAACCTGTGCACTGTTTTTCATAGTGGCTGCACCAATTTACATTCCCACCAACAATGTAGGAGTGTTCCCTTTTCTCCACACCCTGTCTAGTGTATGTTACTTATAGATTTTTAAAATGACGGCCATTCTGACTGATTTGAGGTGGTACCTCATTGTAGTTTTCATTTGCATTTCACTAGCAATTAGCAACATTGAGCACCTTTTCGTGTGCCTATTGGTCATCTATATGTCTTTTTGGAGAAATATGTATTTAGGTCTTCTGCCCATTTTTTGGTTGGGTTGTTTGTTTTCTGTTGTTGAGTTGTATGAGCTGTTTGTATATTTTGGAAATGAAGCCCATTTCAGTCTCATCATTTGCAAATATTTTCTTGCAGTCCATAGGTTGTCTTTTCATCTTATTTGTAGTTTCCTTTGCTGACCGAAACTTATAAGTTTGATTTGGTCCAACTTGTTTCTTTTTGCTTATATTTCATAAGAAAACATTGGTACGCTAATCTTCTCTTCTTAGAGGACATTTATCATATTGAGTTATGGTATGTATGTGCTTAGTTGTGTCCCCCTCTTTGTGACCTCATGGACTGTAGCCCACCAGGTTTCTCTGGAGAATCCACGGGATTCTCCAGGCAAGAATACTGGAGTGAGTTGCCATTTCCTCTTCCAGGGGATCTTGCTGACCCAGGGATCAAACCTGAGTCTCCAGCATCTCCTGCTTGGCAGGCAGATTCTTTACCTCTGCGGCACCTGGGAAGATGTTAGGTTAAGGCCCACTTCCAATGACCTCATTTTACCTTAATTACCTCTTTAAACACCCTACCTCCAAACTCAGCCATATTCTATGGCACGAGGGGCTAGGACTTCAACATACAAATTTGGGAGGCACTCAGTTCAGCCCAAAATGTGCACCAAATTCCCATGGTCCTGGTGGCAGCCTTTTCTGAGCAAGTGAGATTCTTTACAGAGCTGCCTTTGTCTAGGGGGACATTACACTTCCTAGCTGTATCTATTGATGCCATGTAATTGTTGATCACTCACCTCCCCCCATGTCAAAAGTATTCTGGTTTGGATAATACATCCCATGGTCCTTCTTTTGGGTGGAGTTGGGAGAGTTTCTGCTTGGAGAGAGTCAGGTGGTCCACTGCTCAGAGGCACAACAGAGGCCAACTCACTGGGATTGGGTGCCTGTCATGTGTCCACACTTTGTGTCAGGCACTGGTTGGGTGCTAGAATAGATTTGTTTTTCCTTGATCTGAAACACTGGCCAAATAGTACGTGCCAACTACCATACCACAACTTTCTGTTGTTGCTGTTCAGTTGCTAAGTCGTGTCTGACTCTTTGCAACCCCACGGACTGCAGCATGACAGGCTTCCCTGTCCTTCACTATCTCCTGGATTTTGCTCAGATTCATGTCCATTGAGTTCGTGATGCTATCTAATCATCTCATCCTCTGATGTCCCTTACTCTTTTGGCTTTCAATCTTTCCCAACATCAGAGTCTTTTCCAATGAGTTGGCTCTTCGCATCAGGTGGCCAAAGTATTGGAGCTTCAGCTTTAGGATCAGTCCTTCCAATGAATATTCAGGGTTGATTTCCTTTAGGATTGATGGGTTTGATCTCCTTGCAGTCCAAGGTATTCTCAAGAGTCTTCTCCAGCACCATGATTTGAAAAGCATCAGTTCTTCGGCTCTCAGTCTTCTTTATGGTCCAACTCTCATATCTGTACATGACTAGTGGAAATACCATACTTGGACAACTTTCTACGCAGTGCATGTAATGCTTAGTTGCTCAATCATGTCCGACTCTTTTCAACATTTTGGACTGTAGCCCACCAGGCTCCTCTGTCCATGGGATATTTTTCGACAGCTTTCTAGATGTGTTCCTTTATTATCCATACTGTGACCCTGTGTAGGATGCCTCTTATTATCATTCTTTTGGAAATAGAAACTTGAATTCAGAGGGGTTGAGTAACTTGCTTAAGGTCACACAGGGTTGCTTGTGGTGAAGTGAGATTGGAACCCAGATCTTTTCAATTCCAAAGTCTATGACACTTGTCACTGACTCATGAGTAACTTGAGACAGAGCCATGATCCCAGCTGGACTGCCTTGGTTTCCCTTCCTGTAAGCTAAACAAAGTTGACAGAATCGGGCTGGGGTGCTTGTAATGTTGGTTCTAGCTTTAGTTTCCTGGGGCTGCCTCAGCAAAGCTCCACAAATGGAGTGACTTAAACAACAGGAATTGATTGTCTCACAATCCTGGAGGCCAGAAGTCAGAATCAATCAAAGGTTCAGTGGGGTTTGTTCCTTCTGTGGGCCATGGAGGAGCATCTGCTTCAGGCCCCTCCCAGCCTCTGGTGGCCTCGGATCCTTCCTCCTTGGCTTGCAGATGGTGTTGTCCTGGTGTCTTCACGTCATCTTCTCCATGCATGTCTTTGTGTCCTAATTCCCCATTTTATAAGGATACCAGTCATCTTGGATTAATGCCTACTCTGATCACCTTACCCTAACTTGATCATTTGCAAAGACTGTATTTCCAAATAAGATCACATTCACAGGTTAGGGCTGGAAGTTAGGACTTCACCATTTTTGGAGGGATACTGTTCACCCCATAGTAGCACCAAGACCTCATCTATAAAGTCAGCCATAATGAGTCACTATCTTCCCAGCCTTCCAGCCTCAGGCCAGCGTGCCAGCTCCTATGCAGAATTTGTGAGGGGAGATGGTTCTTCTGGTGGGAGGGAAGAGAGTGGGGCTAGGGTGCTGCTAGAGAGTGGGGTCTCAGCATGGGCTTGCCCTGGGATCTAACTCAAGGGTGGGGGAACACCTTTCCAAGTGCCTCCGCCATGTATCCTTCAGAGCCACCCCCTCCTCTTCGGCTGCACCCCTGGCCCTTGGCAAGGCCCCAGCCCAGCCTCCTGGGTGGGGGAGCTCCCTCCTGGGTGCTTTCTGCCACCCTCTGTCCTGGCACCTCATGTCCCCCTCCACCTGTTTCCCCACAACAAGGACAACTCGGCCTGGAAATTGTGGTTGTGGTGACCCACTTGGAGCTGGAGAAGGTGCCCAGAGTAGGTGCTAATTGATGATGCTGTTTCACACCCAGTCCTCCTGACCCTCCCATGGCCTGAGTCCCTTCAGTGACCTGAGCCCCCAGTCACACACAATCATATGATTTCAGGCTTGGGGGGAGACCTGAAATGTTACCTCTTATGTTATTCATTTCACCCTCCCTTGTTTGGGGGAAGATATAAAGTGGACCATGTTGTCTCTGTGACGTCACCCACAAGAAGCAGGCAGCTTGGCCTCTGGAAACTTCCTGTAACGAGATGCTCATAACCCTTTGCTCACTGCAGCCTGCTTTTGTGCTGGGAAGTGCCAACTGTCAGGAAATCTCATTTATTTTCTTTGTACTGAGCTGAAATCCATCTCCCAGGACTGCTAGCTCATATTGAACTGGTGGTATAGAATCATAGAGGGGAGTTTATACAAAGGAAATTCTAAGGATGTGTGGGTATGCAGGTGTGAATGTGGGGGTCCAGGTGCATATGCAACACACACGCACACGCATGCAGCTACTGTACAAGGCAGAACCTTCTTAGAGCTGGGGCTGTGTCCCACCATGTCCTGCCTAGGTCCCACTCTTTCTCTTGGGCTGATGGGGAGGGATCACTGCCATTTGAGAATGTGTCTCTTGGCTGTACTGTCCAGACTCTCGGTCTCGGCTGCTCACTGGGTCCTCCAGGTCTGCCAAGAGCAGGGCTCACCCACTGTGGCTCCTCCCAGAGCTCCCTTGGAGCGCTCTGTCAGTACAGACCTCACTGTCCTAGGACACCTGGGACCCATGGGGCTGGGCAGTGAGACCCCGGGATGTGACACAGACAGGGCCACCTACTCGAGTAAATGCTTTCTCCGGGAGAGAATCTAAGTGGCCTCGCACTTTTCCCAGGCACAACCCTCATGTCTGAAGAATTACTTTCATTTGGGGAGTGAGCAGAGCTGGCAAAGCGTTCTGCCTTCTAATCTCAGCACCAGGCACTCTGGGAGCTAGAAACAGCCAGGTAGAAACTTCTAGCAGAACGAAGGCCAGAAATGCCTCCAGGCTCCTGACTCGGCCGAAATGCAGATTGCATGGATGGTGCTGCCCTGGTTCAAAGGGCCCCAGCATCTCCCAAAACTCAGAGGTCACCCACCAGTGAAGGAGCCAGTCCAGCCATTCAGCAGGGATGTTACAGTGGCCTCTGTCTGGTCTTCAGGTCAGTGGTTCGGCCCCGTGGCTGGCCCTGAGATGGGCTTCTAGGGGAGGCAGGTCAGGTGGGGAGATGAACTTGGAAACTGAGACAGTGGAATGAGTCCATCTTTCATCCAGGGCATCACTCCCTTCTGGGTACACGTCCAGCCAGGGTGGGTCAGTCAGAGGGCCTTCGAGAAGCAACCGTCATTTGGGAAACCTTTTAACTGCCTTTGGAGCTGTGTGTAAGCCCCCGAGGTGCAGGGTAAGATGCAAGCACAGTGTATTATTTGGGTTGACATTTATGGCACGGATAAACAGAGCAGTGTTACTACCGAGTCATGAGCCTCTGACCACAGGGACGGCAGTGCGCTGAGAGCACGCAAGTGCGAGAGGAGTTTTTATACAAAAGAGAACAGAGCGCAGAGTGATGAGCTCCCGATTTTTAATACTACTGCTCTAAAGCAGGGAAGCGAAGAGCAGAAAATTGAAACCATCAGAAAAGCGTCAGGTTCCAGGGCAGCCAAGACAGAAGTCAGAGTCGACGCTGATGAAATAAGTGGGCTGATTCCTCCTACAAGGATCGCCCCAATTCCGGGAGGGAGGGGAGGAGGAAAGAGTGGGGGAGGAGGAAGGAGGGAGGGGAAGAGGGAGGGGAGGAGGAAGTCGAGGAGGGAAAGGACAGGAAGGAGGCGAGAGAAAGATGGAGAAAATCAGAAGAGGCAGAAGCACAGGGAGAGTGGAGAAAGGGGGTCCGTGATCACAGAACTTGGCACTGAATTTTTTTCTCCACTTAGTCCACCATGAGCTTCCTAGTTGCCTCTGGGGCAAGGGACATGACTTTTGTCATCTAGGTCACAGGGGTCCCAGCTTTTTGGCACCAGGGACCAGTTTCATGGAAGATAATTTTTCGACGGATGGTATGTGGGGGGGGCGTGGCTTTGGGATGATTCAAGCACATCACATGTATTGTGCACTTTATTTCTATTATTATTATGTCAGCTCCACTTCAGATCATCAGGCATTAGATCCCAGAGCTTGGAGACCCCTGATTTAGGAGGCTTGATGGAGGGTATGCCTTGACACCTCCGAGAGGATTCTTCAGGCTGTGGACCCCAAAAAGCAGATGCACTGTTGACATTGTCAAGTGTTTTTGTCCTGACATCTTCACAAAACCCCCTGGAGGTTACTATCTTTTTGAGTCATTGACGGGGACAGAGTGGCCATGGTAGGGACGATTCCAGGCTCCAGGGGTCATGTGTGGGGTTTGTGTCGGAAGGTGTCTGTCCTGGCTGATTTCCCCTCTAGGGAGACTTCACGGCCATCGGCCAGGGCTTCTCTGCCCAGGGGAGGGATCTGTAGTCAGCTATAGTGAGCCACGTGTTTTCTGGGCCTCTTGGCCTCAGTCCAGCAGGCCAGTTCCTGTGCAGCCCTGGGAGGGCAGCTGGACCTTCTGGTGGAAGGGGCAGTGGGTAGGGTCTCAGCGTGGGCCTGCTTTGGGGTCTAACTTGTGGACCCATCAGAAGTTCCCCCTCCTCCCCGGCTGGACTCAATCTGGTGAGAAAATGCCAGAAAACTGGCATGAAAAATCTCTTTCTTCTCCAAACAAGCCATGCCACCAAGGCACAGACATTGAGGTCAGAGGGAGCCCCGTCCACCCCCAGGGATAGCCTCAGTAGTCAAGATGGCCAGAGATATTTATGAAGCTTCTGGAGGTTCAGACACTGGATGAGACGCTCAGAAGTCACCACCAGGTAAAAGGGCTGCACACAGAGAGATCAGTGGTCAGGAACCTAGGCGGTCAGCTTGGGTCATGGTGTGACCTCCGTCAGGTTATCTAACCTCTCCCAGTGTCACTTCTGTTCACCTTTGTTAGGTGAACAGACTCATATTTGGTACCAAATGCTACCTCTATACTATAACCTCCCAATTTATTTCTCCAACTCTGATCTCTCTCCTGAACCCCAGACTCCTGTGTCCAGCATCTATTCACAGTCTTCTCCTGGGAGTCTAATGAAGTGAAGTGAATGTGAAAGTCGCTCAGTCATGTCCGACTCTTTGCAATCCCATGGACTATACAGTCCATGGAATTCTCCAGGCCAAAATACTGGGGTGGGTGGCCTATCCCTTCTCTAGCGGATCTTCCCAACCCAGGAATTGAACTGGGGTCTCCTGCATTGCAGGCGGATTCTTTACCAACTGAGCTATCACCTCTCTAATTTAACACCCAAAGTGGAATTCCTTCTAAATAAATATCTACCGAATTCATTCCTTCCAAGTCTTCCTCACCCGCCCACCCATCCATTTTCTCTAAAAACCAAGGAGGCTCCCTAGATTTCTATCTTTCCCCCTTTTCCCATTGAATCACTCAGCCCTGACAACTCTGTCCCTGAAATACTGCTCAAGTCCATCCACCTCTTTCCGCCTCAGCAGCAGAAGCTCCCTCCTGAGTCTCCTATGACTCACTTTGTATTCAGCAGCCAATATGTGGATCAAATCACATTTTCCTCCTTAATATTCTCCAGTGGTTCCTGTTATGGGGCTCAGTGGTAAGGAATCCATCTGCCAGTGCAGGAGATGCAGGAGACATGGGTTTGATCCCTGGGTCAGGAAGATCCCCTGGAGAAGGACATGGCAATACCTGATTCAGTGTTCTTGCCTGGAAAATTCCATGGACAGAGGAGCCTGGCAGAATGGAAGAGTCAGATGTGACTGAGCATGCATGCATGGCTCCTCTTGTGCCTAGAATATAATCCAAACTCCTTCCTGTGGTCTTCCCACCCCTGCTGGGCCAGTCCTGCAGTCCAGCCTCAGCTCACACCAAGCTCCCCTGCTGGTCCTCAGGGTGGCTGTGCCTGACCACACCCCAGGGCCTTTGCACGTGCTCTCCCCATTGCTTAGAACACCCTAACTCCAGATGCTGCACAGCTGGCTCCACTTACCCAGGCTAAGCTCAAATGTTTCCTCCTCTTCCCCTGGAGAACTTGGGGGTGGCATCACTATACATGGCCTAGAAACAAAAGCTTTACCCCTCTCCTCACATCCAGAAGGATGGAGAGAGCTCAAGCAGAGACTGTTTGAATAATGGAGACTTCATGTCAGGGATGCTGTTGGTGGGATGATGGCCTGGGCTGAGGACCTCAGGTGCTCCTTCAGCAGACTTGCTCCTTTGGGTTGGGATGTTCTCACAGAGTTTCCCTGCTTCCCTATCCTGGGTAGACAGGCCTCTGAAGAGGTGGGTGCATGCTCCAGGCAGTTTCCAGGACCTCTGTGTACCCCACATCTGTTGTTTTTCAGTCACTCAGTCATGTGCAACTCTTTGCGACTCCATGGATTGCAGCATGACAGGCTTCCCTGTCTTCCACCATCTCCCAGAGTTTGTTCAAACTCATGTCCGTTGAGTCAGGGATGCCATCCAACCATCTCATTCTCTACTGCCCTCTTCTCCTCCTGCCCTCAGTTTTTCCGAGCATCAGGGTCTTTTCCAGTGAGTTGGCTCTTCACAACAGGTGGCCAAAGTATTGGAGCTTCAGCTTCAGCATCAGTCCTTCCAGTGAATATTCAGGGCTGATTTCTCTTGGGATTGACTGGTTTGATCTTCTTGCAGTCCAGGGGAGTCTCAAGCATCTTCTCCAGCACCACAGTTCAAAAGCATCAATCCTTCGGCACTCACCCTTCCTTATGGTCCAACATTCTTACATGACTACAGGAAAAACCATAGTTTTGAATATATGGACCTTTGTTGACAAAGTGTCGACTCCGCATCTGGGCACGCACCCACTGGGAAATTTTCTGACCTAGCTCTGGGCTTTGACTGATGCTATTTTGGCTCCATCCTAAGTCATCCACACTGGAGGATCGTGTGTGAGACCTGTGTTTGCAGAGTCTCCGAGCCTCTTCTACCTTAAGAGGCTTGTGGAGACTATAGATAGTTTGCAGGGTGACTTCTCCTCCTCCTCAAATCCCTAAATCTAGGTGAAGGGGAAGCTCTAAACCTAGGAGTCTCTGGCAGGCTGCCTGTCCCTGGGAGTCCCTGTAGCCTACCAGGGCTCAGCTCTGTGGGTATCCAGGCTGCCCTCTTCCCAGTGGCTGCTTTTATAGAGAAGAGATAGGATATTGGCTTAGAACCAAGCCTTTGGAGTCATGTAGACCCAGCTGCAAATCCTGCCCCCTCCATTTACTGACTGAGTGAATGAGGACAAGTTACTTCTCTGAGCCTCCATCTCCTGCTCTGTGCTTGGGCCGGTGTAGTGTCTCCCCCTCGAGACTAGACTGAGGATGCGATGGGGCCCTAAGTTCATGTCAGCCAGTGGCTTCTGTGACGGTCCATGCTCAGCAGTCACCGACTTGATGGCTGCCCTCCCTGCTCACTGCCACGCACAGTCTTCTGCTGGGTCACATCCAATACAGATGTTCCCTGGAGTCCTCTACCTGTTCTGGCATCTTCTGGGTCCAATAGTGCAGAACCTATTGGTACTTTGGTGGGGTTTTTGGCTCACAGAAGGTTTGGGATAAAACAAAGGGCCCTGTGACGTTGTCTAGTGTCATGGCACATCTAGCCGGAGGTTGCGGATACATCCATGGGTTCCCCCCATCACTTTCCTTCCTTCCCTAACAATGCAGAGAACCCAAGATCCAGGCTCCCTTTTTTAAAATTTATTTTTGGCTGTGCTGGGTGTTCACTGCTGCATGGGCTTTTCTCTAGCTGCAGTGAGGGGATGCCTTCTAGCTGTGGTGCACAGGCTTCTCATTTCGGTGGCTTCTCCTGGAGCATAGGTTCTGGGCATGGGCTCAGTAGTTTCAGCTCCTTGGCTCTAGAGTCCAGTCTCAGTAGTTGTGGCACACGGGCTTAGTTGCTCCATGGCATGTGGGGATCGTCCTGGACCAGGGATCGAACACGTGTCTCCTTCTTTGACAGGTGGATTCTTTACCTCTGAGCCACCAGGGAAACCCTAGGCTTCCTTCTTAAGCATTGTTGCTTCGGTTCCCCAGGGGCCATCCAGGGCTCCTGATAAGAAGGGAGGATGTGACCTGGTGGAGGGGCAGCATCAACGGAGAAGAACTAAGTTGCCCAGAGGCTAGGATCTCAAGTCCTGACGTCCCTCCCAGCTGGGCAACCTTGAGCTAGTTGTTTAATCTCTTTGGGCCTCAGTTTCTTTGTTTATAAAGTAGGGATAATGATTCCCATCTCAGGGATGTTCGTTTTTCCATTTAACAAATATGAGAGGGATCATGAGGAAGCTGGGAGGGATGGGTTTATGCAGGGCCACCCAGGTGGTCCTAAAAATTTCACCATTTTTCCAAAGGGCTCTGAAAACCATAGAAAGGTTTTTGGTTTATTGTTGGGTTTTGTGATTTTTAAACAGGGGACTGTCATTCATTTGTATTTTTAAAAGATTACTCTGGCTCCCAGGTGAGGACTAGGTTGGAAATTGTCAGGATGGAGTGAGACACATGCGTAGCAGGTAGCACAGTTCCTAGCTTATGGGACACACCCAGGAGCACTAGCTCTTGTTATTATGTTCGCCATGGCAATTGTAGGACAAGCAGCCAGTCTTCCTAATGAAAGTGATGAGCATCAGCTCCAGAAATCCCATTTCAAAGGACAAGAGTTTCATCTATAGTTGTAGGTCCTTGTGCACCTTTGTCTAGGGGGCTGAGGTCCAGCGATGTGTAATGAAACAGCTGCCAGTCAGGAGGAAGAGAGTGTGAGGCTGCTCTGAGGTCGGGGGCTGTGTGTGCCTGGCAGTGGTGGACGGGGGTCCTAGGCAATCGTGGCTCATTGTGAGGTAGGGAAGCCTGTCTCAGGGCTTAGGAAACAAATTGGTTCTTTGCACTTTCATTGAATTTGGATACAGTGAGTTAAAGTTTGTTGGTTTCATACAATCAACCTTAGAGCATTTTGAAGTCCAAGGAAGGGAATTTAGCTCATTGTTGCTGAACATTGAAAGAGTTTTCAGTGAGAGGTCGTGGTTCTCTTCTTGGTGTGGTCTTGTCCTGTCCATCCATCTTCTTGTACTTCCAGCAGGAACCTTGGCTGGGAAACCTGCTGGTCTCCCCTGCCACAGTCATCATGTATTTGACCATGTTGGGCTTTGTTCTTTTCTCTTCTCTTCTTTCCTTTTCTCTTCTCCTCTTCCTTTCTTTTTAGTTCTTTCCTTACATTTTTCTCCTCTTCTTTGCTTCTCCCTTTGTTCTGTCCCTCCCTCTCTCCATCCCTCTGCCTTTCTGAAATATCTCGAGGTGAAGCCCAGGTTAGAGCCATGAGGACATACTTTCAAATTCCAACTCTGCCACCCCCTTAGTTCAGCGACTTTGGGCCAGTTACTTAACACATCCACCCCCTCAGTTTCCACCCCCAGAAAATGGGAACAGTAAACAAACCTGCCTCCAGACTGGGCTTGAGGATTCAATGTGAAACACCTGGGCTCTAGAACTTGCTTAGTAAAGGTAAATGTTGTTATTTGCCTGCATGCTAAGTGGCTCAGTTCTGTCTGACTCTTTGAGACCCTACGGGCTGTATCGTGCCAGGCTCCTCTGTCCACAGTATTCTCCAGGCAAAGAATACCGGAATGGGTTGCCATGCCCTCCTCCAGGAGATCTTTCTGACCCCAGGATCAAACTTGAGTTTCTTACCTCTCCTACATTGGCAGGCAGGTTCTTTACCATTAGCACAACTTGTTCAGTAAAGGTAAATGTTATTATTTAGAAGTAGCTTTATGGGAGGGGATCCATATGCCATCTCCATTGGCAGCCCGTCTTGATGGGCTTCATTTTGGATGACAGTAGCCTGTTCTATTGGAGAAGGAAATGACAACCCACTCCAGTGTTCTTGCCTGGAGAATCCCAGGGATGCAGGATGCTGGTGGGCTGCCGTCTATGGGGTCGCACAGAGTCAGACAGGACTGAAGCGACTTAGCAGCAGCAGCAGCAGCCTGTTCTCTGTGTGCTGCTGAGGGACACAGCTGCTGGCTGGTCTGCGTGGAGAGCCAGCCTGTTGTCCTGCCTTGTTCCAGCCACAGGGCTCCTCTCCTTCCCTCCCATCCCTGTTTGGTATTCCCATGCTGTCTCCTGGGATCTGGTGAGTTTGCGCCCCTGGACCTGTCTGTGCAGAGCTCCCTCTGGTTTGGAGAAATCCCTGGGTGGGATTCCATTTAGTGTCGGAGCAGGTGCCCCATCCCCAAGCCCCCTCCCCACCTGGGATGGTGGCGGGGGGACCATCATCATTTCTGCAAGGCTGTGCACACCTTCAGTATCCTTTTGGTTGGCTGCAGATGGGGCCCGGGGTTTTCAGGGCTGTGCTGAGGCTGTCTGTGTGCTGGGAACATAAGGGGATCGTGAATTTCTTTTCAAAAGGAAGGTCTAAACCCAGATCTTTGAAAGACGAATGGACACAGGAAACATCCCCTTTTCCAGGCTCCTCTGAGTTTCCCTCTTTGCCAGTAAAGGGACGACAGCAAGGCTGTGGTCAGTGGTCCCAGGAAACTAGAAAGTACAAACCCTGGTGCTTTTGTCCTCCAGTGGAGGAGGTTGGATGTCCAGTTGCTTTTCTGTGTCTTCAGCTAAAAACCTAGACTTGATAAATGAGTTGTGACCTTGAAGTAAATTTGCCTATTATCTAGGAGTCATGGAAGCAGATATTAAAAATGGACTTCATTTATTTTACGAGGAGTCGGAGCATGTCAAGCTTCTCGTAATTAGTAATAAACTCATCTCCGCTTGATGACTTTTTACACTGTTGGTATTTTTTATTGATGTGGTCACGCTCAGGTAACCATCACTGATGGCAGGCTGCTTAGGGTGTGAAGCTGGGTTCTTCCTCCAGGGGCCCTCATGGTCCCTCCATACCCTATAGCCTCCCCACCCTCCCTAACTTTGCCTCTGCTGCTCCTTCATCTCTACGCTTGGACTCGCCCCTCCAGACCTGGCTACCTGTGCAGAAATAAATCTTCGGTGCTGGATATAGCTGTATTTTCCTTCCTCTTCCTCCAAGGGAAAGTGATTTGCAGCTTCCTTCTCATGTCAGCCAGCCACCCTCACGTGCAGCGGCAGCCTCACGGTCAGGGGAAGCACTGCTGTTTTCAGACTAAACGAGGCCTCAGGGTCTTGTTAACGGGGCTCTTGGCTGTGAACCGTGTTGTTTATGGGCCAGCAGGTCGCCCGGCTTTGTCTCCTCAGCCTCTGATTGGCACTGACCATTCTGGAAAGCGATGGAGAGGCTGCAGGCCCCGCAGACCGGCAGACCAGCTGCAGCTCTCGCTGTGAAGTCTTCCCTTCAGCAGCCTGGAAGGCACACAGGAAGGGGGGAACCTCCCTTCTAGAAAGTTCTGGGAGGCTCATTCTGCTGTAGAGCTCAGGTGGAATAGGCTTGCCGTGTGCCGGGGGTGTTGGCTGAGAGTTTGTGAGTTCCGGCTCCTTCTGTATAGCCCCGTTGTCCCTGGGAGAGACCAGGTGATGCCTTTCCAATGAGATTCTGGGGATACAAGGACTCAGAGACCAGCCAGCCTTTTCTCATCCCTGTGCCCTAAGGATGCTCCCATGCCGAGGAAGGGCCCCAGTGGGTACCAGGATTCACAGGCGAGCTGGGTAGCTGATGACTCCAGGCCCAGGACAGGGAAGACAGTTTCTATCCCCCCAGAAGAGGCTGCCAAGACTCCACTTCTCTCTTGGCCCCCTCGGTGCTCCTCACGATAGATGCAGCGCATCAGGAGGAGGGGGACTCAGGCAGCCCACCCACCACCCCTGTGAGTCTTAGACCCATCTTCCCTTTTCAGCACATAGTCCCCTTCCTCTTGCAGCCTTCACTTTGAATTCATTTCTCTCTCCCCTGCTCTGATGTTGCAATTAGTTTTTAGCTCTTTTTGTGGCAAGAAACAGTCTTAATCACTGTCATTTGCAGAGATATGGCGGTCTGCAGATGGACCCGTGGGCCGTGCTCAAATGTCTCTTTCAAGCTGGTGCAGGAACTCCAGCCGTGCTCTTGGAGTAGAAACTCTGAAAGGGGAGGGAGAAGGCTGTGTGTGAGAGGAGAGAAGATAAAACACCTGCGTTCTTCTGAAGCAGGCTCGGGTGGGATTTTTCAGAGCGAGTGTGTTAGTTTGTTAGAGCGAGGCTGCTGTGACAAAGCAGCACAGACTCTGCAGCTTGGACTACAGAAATCTATCCTCTCCCCCTTCGGAAGTTTGGAAGTCCAGGATGGGGGGTTGTCATGGTTTCTTCCTTCCAGGGTCTTTGAGGGAGAGTCTTGTCCATGACTGTCGCCTAGCTCCTGGGACTCTGCTGATGGTCCTCAGCGTTCCTCACCTTGAGGATACAGCATCCCCATCTTTGCCTCCATCTTTACAAGGTGTCCTCCCAGGTGCATCTCTGAATCCAAACTTCCCCTTTTTTTAAGCACACCGGTTGTCTTGGGTGAGGACCACCCTAATGGATTCATTTTAACTTAATTACCTCCATGAAGACCTTCTCTCCGAATAAGATCGTGTTCCGAGATATTGAAGTTACAGTTTTAACAAACGAATTTTGGGGATTTCCCTGGTGGTCCAGTGGTTAAGACTCTGCACTTCCATTGCAGGGAGCATGGGTTCAATCCCTGGTCTGGGAACTAAGATCCCGCATCCTGCTGAGCCAAAAAATAAAAGTAACACATATTTACAATGTGTTGCCCATTAAAATGTTGAAAAATATGAGTTTTCAGGGGGATACAATTCAGTTTGTAACAGCTAAGAGAAGAGAGATGCAGCCTGCTGGCCTGGCTGGGGTTCACCAAAGAGGTGGGTTCCGACGGTGACTCTTGCTGAGAATGTGTCCGATGGGACCGCTGTGCTGAGGCAGTGGAGTGTAGGACTGAGAAGACAGGCCCCCTAAACCTCAGTTCAAATCTCAGGTCTACTGTTAATGACGGAGAAGGCAATGGCACCCCACTCCAGTCCTCATGCCTGGAAAATCCCATGGACAGAGGAGCCTGGTGGGCTGCAGTCCATGGGGTCGCTAGGAGTCGGACACGACTGAGCGACTTCACTTTCACGCCTTGGAGAAGGAAATGGCAACCCACTCCAGTATTCTTGCCTGGAGAATCCCAGGGACGGGGGAGCCTGGTGGGCAGCCGTCTCGGGGGTCGCACAGAGTCGGACACGACTGAAGCGACTTAGCAGCAGCAGCAGCAACTGTTAATGAGCGAATGACCTCCGTCCAATGATCTCAGTTCTCCAAAGCTCAGTCCTGTTTATAGATAGCATGACCGCCCACCTTGGAAGGCTGACCTGGGGTCCAGTGAAATAAACAATGAAAAGTGCCCCTGCACCCACCCTGTGCTGGGAACATGATCAGTGCTCATGGACTGTGCATTGCCCCCCAGACCTCATGCCCCTTGAAGCTCTTCCTTTCTGTCTGGGCTTCTCACCCACGTCCTCGCCCGGCCTGGCAGTGTGTTTGGTCAGTGCCGGCTACACAAGCACAGGGATTTGCTGCGAGAGAAGAAAGCCAGAGGCCACCCCCTCTCCTGCCACATCTGCCACCTTCTCATCGCCGGATGCATCTGGAGCCACTTGGCAGTCAGGGCACAGCACGGCTTGGTTGAAGGGAGTTTACTGCTGAACTTAATAGGGTGATTTTCTGCAGCACATAAATCTGTCCGCGCTCGGCTGAGGTCTCCGGGCTCTGGGACACCAGCCATTGTTAATGGGACTTGCCCCCCAGAAAGCAGGGCTGTGGCTGTGAGAGCATCATTCTGGATGCTTCTTCCTTGAGAAGGGCTATGGCTCACGGAAAGATTTAGTAATAGAAGCTTGCTTTGGCTCTTCAGGTGCTGTCTGCCAGCCTTGCCAAGGGGTTGCCTATGACAGAAAATAGGAGGGATGCTGTGTTTGTTTGGCATTTGCAATCCCTCGGTGTAGCAAGCAGCCACCTTAGGGTTAACAAAAAGGGGTGTGGGTACCACGCTTCACTCTGAACATATGCTCATTCATTTGCTCCACAAATATCTCCTGAGCCCCTAGCTTGGGCCAAGCCGATCATCAGTACTGGGGATAGAAAGGGAACAGGGCAGATTTGGTCCCCAGCTTCATGGAACGTAAAGTCAAGCAGAGGGAACTCAGGTCAATATTCTGTAACAACCTAAATGGGGAAAGAATTTGAAAAAGAATAGATATGTGTGTATGTATAACTGGATCACTTTGCTGTACGCCTGAAACTAATGTAGCATTGTTAGTCAACTCTGCTGCTGGGCTTAGTCACTCAGTTGTGTCTGGCTCTCTGCAACCCCATGGACTGTAGCATGCCAGACTCCTCTGTCCTTGGGATTCTCCAGGTAAGAATACTAGAGTGGGTTGCCATGCCCTTCTCCAGAGGATCTTCCTGACCCAGGGATAGAACCTGGGTCTCCTGCATTGCAGGCAGATTCTTTACCACTGAACCACAAGGGAAGCCTGTTAATCAACTCTACTCCAATACAAAATAAAGCATTTTTTAAAAGCCAAGCGGAGAACTTCGGGGTGGGGGGTGGTCAGGAAAAGCCCCTCTGGGGAGGTGGCTTTCTGGCTGACCCCTGCTGGGTGGTGAGTCAGAGCGGGCCAGGCTGGAAGGGGAGACTGAAGAACCTGGACCCCTGAGAAAATGACTCCTCTTCCTTCAAGAACTTTTGTGATTCTCGTTGTTTACTGAGTAGAAGGAGCCAGAATATACAGGTCCTGTGTACCCAGTCACCTAAATGACTTTTCCACTGGCTTGACTTTTTAAAAAGTCAAGGTGAATCTCATTTCATGCAATAAATATTAACCTGGAAGGTTGGGGCACATTAAACTTTTATACATCACAATCGATTTCTTACACGAGAGAGGACTTGCTGTGAGTTAAAGGAGTTGGGGATGAACAACTTCCTTGGTGGAAGTCCCCTGGAAGTGCCCCCATTCCTCTGGGTGGGGTCCATGCACATGAACCATCCTTGGTTCTCCATCCCCTTTTCTCAACATCTGCATCTCTCACTTGATTCCCAGTGGCCTGGGCTGCCCTCTGCCCTGCCTACCCTTTGAGGAGGAGTCTCTGATATCCACCGTCTAGGAGCTGGAAAGTGAAAGTGTTAGTCACTTAATCAAATCTGACTCTTTGTGACCCCATGGACTGTAACCTGCCAGGCTCCTCCATCCTTGGAATTCTCCAGGCAAGAATACTGGAGTGGGATGCTATCTCTTCTCTAGGGGATCTTCCCAACCCAGGGATCAAACCCGGGGAATTTAATATTCCTAAAATAAATGGGCCACAGTCCATCTATCTTCGAAAACCCAACTATGAAATTTTCTCTGTACTCTGGCAGGGCCAGGTAGCCCATTTGCAAATAGTCACAGTTATTCCCAGATGACTCAATGTACGTACATGGTCCTGACCTGCTTCCCATTCCAGTCACCTGGGTTTGTAACTTCCACTTTTTCTGTCTTAGCCTTTCTGTCACAGTTGGTGAGTATAGGTAGAGTTGATGGTCTTGGGTGGAGTCAGTGGGTGTGGATGGAGTTGGTGGGTTGAGTTGATGATTGTGGGTAGAGTTGGTGAATTGAGGTTCTTGGAACAAAGGCAATTGTCAGAATATGACTGGAGGAACCTGACTATTTTCACCAATCCACTCAGATTAGGGAAGCTCTGTCCAGAAGCTGGAGGATTTGGGGGAATTTTGTAATGCAGACACGCCAATTGGGAAACGCATGGGCTGTGTGTGGGTGATCCCACACCCTTGTCTGACCTGAGTGCTAGGTCACTGCCGATGTGCTACTCAGTCATCATATTACTCATGGACATGGGGCGCTGTTTTTCTTAGCTCCATCTCGTTGGGTGATTAATATCTTTTTTTAATGTTCAGCTGCAGTGAATTCTTAATAAATTATTTTGTAACACATTGAAATCACTTTGTAAGCTTTTCGTTAACACCTTTAAGAGGCCTCCAGCTATAAAATATTACTTTATCATCTTCCCCATGCTGGACATTTGATGTAATGCTCACGTCTCAGGGCTTGTTAATAAATAATGAATGAAGAGATGATCTGGGGGGTGACCTTTTGTAGGACATCATCTGTCAGCCAAACTTCACTTAATCCTTCCTTTTACACCAACTCCTGTCTTGCAGGATATGCATGCAGTTTGCAGATCAGCTGGTTTGATTCCCGCCAGTGAGTGATATTTCTGCAGGAAAGACAGCTAATGTTGGACGTTGCTTGTTTCTGGGAACTTAGAAGGATTTAGGCCCAGTGATAGCAGGTCTGCTTGGGGAACCTGCAGAGCAGGGAGGAGGAAGGCTCTTTGTCTCCTCAAGGTGCTGACCCCAGAGGGGCTCTGTGTGTCTGGATGTGGCAGCCCTGTGGCCAGCCAGCCAGGTGTGGGTGTCTCTCGAAGGAGCTTCTGAAGAAGGGCCCTCTGCTAAATCTTTCACATCTCACTAGCCCTCCTCTAAGGCACAGCAAGGCAGAGCAGCACAAGGATCCAGACATGTATGGCCAGATCCCAGAGGAGGGTCACAGAACTGTTAAGTCACTGAAGTTTAAAATCAGAAAAAGAAAAAAACCCCAAACCCAAGATGTTTGTTTAGCTCAGCTCCATCAGTTTGCAGAGAGGAACTGGGTTCAGAAAAGCCGAAGGTCTTTCCCCAGGTCACATGTAGGGCCTAGCAGATTCTCCTCTTGACTCTTGAACTCTGGCTTCCGTATCCAGACGTCTCCATTACGGGATGATTCTAGATTCACTTGGTTTGTTTGTAAACAAATGTTTATTAAGTGCCAACTGTATGCAGCATCCTGGGGACACTGCAGAGAGCAAGGTCCCTGCCCTCTGGGATGATGCCTGTTAAACTGAGCATCCCACAGTGATCATCACGTCTCTAGCATGTGCTGTGTCGGGGAAGGGAGGGGACTCCGGCAGTTACAGGGGAGGGAGAGTGAGGAAAGTCTTCCCTGAGGACAGCCTTGAAGTGAGACACAAAGATGATTAGGATGTCCTGGGGGCTGTGGGAGAAGGGTGTCCCTTTGGTTGGTGCACTAAGGCCACAAAGATGAGGTCCCTTGTCGGTGGCACTTGGATAAGGCCAGTGGACATATTGCACATGGTGCTTCCGGCATCCCTCAGAGTCCCCAGCACAAAGCAGGGGCTCCACACACGTGTATACGGGGAATGAATGAACCGGCCAGGGAGCCACCTGTCCACCGTGATCTCTCCAACCAGGCAGGTCAGGAGTAGGGGTGGAGGTGGTGATTGGTTCTAGAGTGCATGACCTCTGGGCTCGGTATGACTGATGATGAAAGACTGAGAGTCATCCCAAAGGGTGACCTTCTCAGGGAGCAGCTGTGACCTCCAGCTGGCCTCACACTTGGTCTTGAGGCCCTGTGAGGACTGACCCTGGGGCCGTGGTCCCCAGAGGTCACACTGCCTTCCTGCCTCTATGAAGAGGTCTTTCTGGCTCCATGCACATGGCTGCCCCTCCCACAGGTGGGCTTAATGGCCTGAACCTGTAACACCAATTCAGGCATCTGAAAATCACCCTAAAAATTATCTCCAGAGTTTTATTTCCTCGAATCCTGAATAGATCACATTTTATTGTTGAATACTGAAATCTCATTACTTTAGGAAGTGCTATTACTAGGCTATTACTTGAAAGGAATTCCTCTCTCCTGTTCTGATTAAAACCTCCTGTTCATATTAAAAAAATAATTTCAGACCTTTCTTTTTTTTTTTTTTCTTTCCTATGCTTCTAAAATTCTAAATGTGCTGTAAAGTCTCTCTCCCAGGGCCTTGTGCCAGAGTACAGCCTCGCCAGGGTAGTCTGGGAGAGCGCAGCCCTGGCTCGGCTGGAAGGCTGGGTCCCCTTCTGACACCCCTGCGTGGTGAGTGCTGTGCTATGCTTAGTAGCTTTAGTCGTGTCCGGCTCTTTGCAACCCCATGGACTGTAGCCTGCCAGGCTCCTTTGTCCATGGGGAGTCTCCAGACAAGAGTACCTCAGTGGGTTGCCATGCCCTCCTCCAGGGGATCTTCCCAAACCAGGGATTGAACCCAGGTCTCCCACATTGCAGGCGGATTCTTTACCATCTGAGCCACCATGGAAGCCGTGTGTGGTAAGGATGGTCCCCTTTTCTCCCTCTGGCTTGGTTGCTTCATAAGATGCTTATCATATGCTAAGATTAGACATGAAATTCTCATTGCAGTTTTGGCTGAAATGGCAGCTCCCTTGTTACTGGTTTGAGCCAACTCTGGGTCATTTGCCAGTAAGACAGTTCTGGGAATGCTGGCCTTATATAGTCCAGAGTTTGGCTTTTCCACAGATTGATGATCTCAGGGAGCTGGCTCAGTCTCCCAGAGGGTGGTCAGGACCCAGGTCAAGGGACTGGTGAAAAGTGCCACCTCTGGGAAAAGTTCTTGTCTTTTCCATGGATTTCTTCCACCTCTCCAAGGCCTTCCTGCTTCCTGGATCTGAGTCTTGGACCTGGCTGGTCATCCAGACCCCATAGGGCTCACAAACTTTCATCACACACTTAGCTGCCAGCAAGCATCCTGTCTCCTCTGGCCTCTGTGCACTCACCATGATCCAGGTGGACACAACCCAGCTGCTGACATGAGGTGCTCAGAAAATGTCTGATGGAGAGCAGTTAACATCAGCACCCAGAAAGCAGCATGGGTTTGGGGAGGGAGGTGGGCTTAGGACTTGTTAAGGACAGTGGTGATGTTTTTGGTACATCTGGGTCCCCCGGGCCAAAGACAACCTGACCAGTCAATTCCAACACGCCTACCTTCGTTCACTGCTTCCCTTTGTTCTTGGGTAAGTCCGTGGATCTAAGCCTTAAGGTATGTTTACATGTGGATACACAGTCCTAGTGATGCAGCCTGGGGTAGAAACCCCCAACTCCCACCCCCCGCCAGGTCTGCTGGGGATTATGCTGGAGGAAGGAGCTTTCTGACCTTGGCTGGCAGGAGTCTGGTGGGGACCTGGCCCCTTCCACTCCAGGGGCTGCTCCGCTAAGGCCACAGTCTGCCCAGGAGAAAGCTCAGAATAGCTCTGCGGCCCCACCCGCGCACTTGGTTGGGTGCGCACGCAGCTAGAATTCTTTTCTGGACTCTCAGCAGATGGAATTATTTACAACCTCCAGGGCCAAGATTTCCCTGCTCCACAGACAACTTGCAGCAGGTGAAGCTGATGCTCTCCTCCTGCTGGGAACTAATGATAACATTCAACAATCCCTCCCCACCGATGTGTCTTCAGTGGCATGGCCAGGGATATGTTTATTTCCCCGGGCAAGTCAGCATCTAAACCTTCGCACCTGCAGTGAAGGGCTCTCGGAACACAAGCTGGAGGCACCCACGCTGGTCTCCTGTGTTGATTTGGACCGGCCAGCCAAGCCACCTCCCCCTCTGAGCTGGGTAAGGGTTGGCACCCTATTTCTAATCCAGCCCATCTGCCTGGGTCTCTGGTCCCCAAGTTAATCTGGGATGGAACCTCACAGTTGGCTTCCTTCTGATGATGCAAAATCTGACCTTTGCCTCTATTTCCGGGCTCCTTCCCTTCCCCTCCCTCCACGCTGCCGCCCGCCTTCATCTCTGCGCTTTTCTTTCCTCTTTAAAAAAATCCTGCTGACAGGAGCTTTCTTCCTTGTCATTTTGGAGATCATCAACAAATTCTATAGAGAGGTGACCTCCATTATGAGAAAGAAACGGTTTGTTGGCCGGGACCCAAGCTGAGGAGTTGGAACTCTTTTGACTGGCAAGGTGACATTGTGTGTCGCATCAGCATTCATGGCCAGCGTTCTTCTCCTAGGAGAGTAATTATTTCTTTCAGAGCGAAAGGTCCAATTTGCTGTAAAGAACAGAGCCCCAGGTAAAACGGAAGAGCCGGCTGTAAGCTCCCTTGACATAAAGGAGACCCGACTGCCCCCTGTCCCCAGCCTCCATGCAGGCTCTCCATCATGATGACCACGCCGCCAGATTTATTATGTTTATTTGTACTTCCTTCCTGTCATAACACATTTGGGTGGCTGCGCCTGCCTGGGGTGAGGGCTGGCTTGGCAGGTCCAGCCGACTGCCCGGCCGCTGACACAGGCTCTGTGCCGTCAGCCTGGCCCTGCTCTGGGCAGAGGATGAGGGGACCCTTTGGAAAAACGTGGGGAGGCCTGAGCGCTCTGCACTCTCCTGCTCTTTCCCCAAACCACACCCCCATACACAGCCCCAGGCCATTACAAGGGGGACACGTGGACCTGGCATACAGCCTTGGACTTAGCTCTGCTCTAGACCGCATGTCTTGAGCCTCATCCTGACCGAGACCCTGAGCAGACACTTGGCACCCTTGGTCTCACTGGGTCCAGACAGCTGGTCCATAAAAGCAGTCCCGTATGCCCTTTTTATGGATGAGCAAAGTGAGGTTACAGGTGGTGAAGCTTTTCCAGACCCCACCCTGCACTAGGACAGTGGCTCCGTGTACCCCTGAGGCAGCATTTGTCACCTGCGCTGTCTTCCCCAGGTTCTTCTGGAAGGCTGCCATAGCTCAGGGCCCAACACTGTACCTAGCCCAGGCAGGCACCCCATATGCTCTTGTTTGATGACTAAATGGAAGTGGAGTGAGATGAATTCCTGTCCGCAGTTGCCCAGCTGGTCATCCTCACAGTCTGGATTCAAGCCCCGCTGTTCTACCCCAAAGCCCAGGCCACAGACACTGCCCCTCCTGCCTCCCCATCACACCACCCCTGTCATGCTGAGTTTGACCCCCACACCTCCCCTCCTCTCCCTCCGGTTTGGGGGTTCTGTCAGACCTGGCATGTTTCCTGAGACTAGAGGGGAACAGGTGGAAGCACGGGTACCAGAGGAGACTTGGCCAGGTCCCAGGTTGGGTGAGTTGCTTCCTGCCCCTCCTCCACCCCATCCCAGGGACCTGGAGGAGGTAGAGTGGTGACCGTGGTAAGAAGGGTCTGAACTGGACCCTCAGCCCCAGGCCTAGGAGCAGGATGTGTGTGTGTGTGTGCTCAGTCATGTCTAGCTCTTTGCGACCCTATGGATTGTAGCCCACCAGGCTCCTCTGTCCTTGGGATTCTCCAGGCAAGGATACTGGAGGGGGTTGCCATTTCCTCCTCCAGGGGATCTTCCTGACCCAGGGATGGAACCCGTGTCTGTGTCTCCTCCACTGGCAGGCAGATTATTTACCACTGAGCCACCTGGGAAGCCCAGGAGCAAGATGGGGGACTCCCAGTTGCCACGCTGGTCTGAGTTGCGAGCCATGATGGCATTCAGATGCGGCTGTTGCTGGCCCTATGTTTAAGATCACCTGGCTGGCCGGGGGCAGGACAGAGTTGAGACTTGAATTCTCTCTGCCACACCCCAGTTTCCATGTGTGAGAGTTAGTGAAGACCACTCTCACTTCTATACGTTTTCCCTTCCTCTATGGGCTCTCAACATCGACACCCCCAACCCTCCCTCCACCCCTGTCCATCCATCCTGTCCTCTGTAAGCAGCAGCTGCTCTGAAGCCCACCCAGACCTCTGTTGGGGGCGACAGAACAGGGGGATTGGTTAGGGGATTGGTCTACAGAACAACGGCGTCTTCCTCACCTCCGGCTGCGGCAACAACTTTATTGGGTTTGATGTATATGAAAGAAATAAAACTCAGAAGCCAATTGACTTAAACATGGAACAAATGCAGCTTGGTTATTATGGTGTATGCTAAATTTTAATGGCATTTAGAAAGCGTTTTGTGGGGTAGAAAATAGAAGCAAACCCATCAAACCTCAACTATGCTCTATGTTTTATAGCGCAGAACATTTTTCTGCTACAATCCAAAGACTTTAAAATGTAATAAGGTACATTTGAACCCAAGGGTTTTAAAATAGACGTCAGAAACACGCATATCCAGAAATGGAGGGAAATAATCCATCATGATCCAGGTCGGATTCGAGGAAAGGCACACATTACAGGGAACGCTTTTCACAATTCAGGTCGCACAGACTATTCTTTATGGACACATGTTATTGTGTGAGGATGCACTCCTGGCCAAGTGAGAGGGAAGAGCGGGATGGGGGAGGAGCCTTCACACTCGGCCTCATTGGACCACTTGCTACTTTTTAAAAATTTAATTTATTTGTTTGTGGCTGTGCTGGGTCTTTGTTTTCTCTAGTTACAGTGAGTGGAGTTTTCACTGGGGTGGGTTCTCGTGTTGCAGAGCATAGGCTCTAAAACATGGGCTCAGTAGTTGTGGGCCACTGGCTTAGTTGCTCCATGGCATGCGGGATCCTCCTAGACAAGGGATCGAACCCGTGTCCTCTGCATTGCAAGGCAGATTCTGAACCACTGGACCACCAGGGAAGCCCTGAACCTCTTGCTACTGCTTAATATGTTTCCTCCCGTGTTTTCAATCACATGGCGTACAAATTAATATATTAGTTGAGAAATGATGCCAACCTCCCATTCTTGAGTTGCATCAAGAATGTATTCCAACCCTCTCGTGCATCTTCGCCATCTGCAGATCCTTACTGTCTAATTCCATTTTCCTTGCTCTGAGTCCTGGTGTACCCCACACCCTGTCCCACTCTGTGTCTTGCACTGCCCTGTATTTAGTATCTCTTGGGCATCATCACCTGCTTGATTGTTTCTATGGCTGTAAAACAGCCAAGATTCTTCAGGAATCGGCCCCATCCTGCTTCTGTTGGCAGGAAAGCAGTTACCTGCAGAAATCTGCACACATCTTCAGAATGCTTTTGAAGTGTGAATCTGTTCCTAGGATCTTCGAATTTGAGGGCTGAAGAAATCCTCTAGACTAGCCAGTTCAATGGTTCAACATCGGGTGGGGGGATGTGGGAGATTTTGCCCCCTGGGACATTTGGCAATGACTGGAGGCATTTTCAAAGGTCACACCTAGGGTGGGGGGTGGGGCTCCTGGTGTCTAGTGGCACCAAAGATCCAGGGAAGTTTTGTGCCTTTTGCAATCATATAACCAGCCAGTGGTCGAGATGGGTAAGAACCTCCTAGAAACCCCTGGGTTGTTCCCACATCTCAATCAGACCTGAGCTGCCAACCTGGGGAAGTCCTGAGCTGAGTGGAAAACTCTCTTCTTTAATGGGGGCCTCTACTCTTTCCTGTCCCTCAAGTTCTGCTGCTACTGATGCGGTTTGGCCCCACAGTTCTCTCGTGGCTTTTTTTTTTTTTTTTAATTTATCTATTTATTTGTGCTTCCCTGGTGGCTCAGTGTAAAGAATCCACGTGCAGTGCAAGAAACTCAGGTTTGATCCCTACCTAGGTTGGGAAGATCCCCTGGAGAAGGAGATGGCAATCCACTCCAATATTCTCAACTGGAGAATTCCATGGACAGAGGAGCCTGGAGGGCCATAGTCCTTGGAGTCACAAAGAGTCGAACACGACTGAGTGACTAAACAGCAACAGTTTATTTATTTGGCTGCATCAGGTTTAGATGTGACACACGAGATCTTTAATTGTCATTGTGGCATGCAAGATCTTCAGTTGCGGCATGTGGGATCTGGTTCCCTAACTAGGGACTGAACCTGGACCCCCTGCTTTGGGAGTGCAGAGTCCTAGCCACTGGACCACCAGGGGAAATCCCTCTTTCCTGGCTTAAATCCCTCCTGCACTGACCCCTCTCCTGCTTCTCTAGCCTCGCTCCTTTCCACTATTGATGAGGCCATTGCAGGCTCCATAGGGGGCAGCCTAGCACTTTCTGTCAATAAACACAAATCCAGGTAAAACTCATTCTAAGACTGAAAACAATGATTTTTTTTTTTTTGGTGAGGAGTCCAATGTGGTGTGTTTATGGTATTCGACCTCATTTATTTAACTAGCATTTAATTTTTTTTCCAAAGATAAATATCCAGAAGTCTACAGCTTGGCCCACCACCTAGCAGCCGTGCACGCCCTTCCTGGGCTGGGTCTACTGCAGACTCCCTGCCAAGTGGCAGCAGACATAACGGGCACATGGTTTGGTGTCTCCTTCTCTTATTTAGCCTTAAAGAGCAACTCTTCTGTGTGTTTCTCAATCAGCTTCATCATCATCGGTATTAATAATGATAACAGCCTATAGTCATGGAGCACCCAGGTGCTGCACTCCAGCAGTGCTTTGAATGTGTGAGCTCTTTCAGCGCCCACAGCAGCCAGATGAAGCCGTGTGCATGCTTATTACTCCCTGACATGAGAGTGAAGCTCAAGGGGAGTAAACAAGTGGCTTCAGGTCACAGAGCCAGTTAGCAGCAGGGCTAGAATCTGAACCCAGAACAGCTGTCCAGAGGCTGGTCTCCTAAGTCACCACCCTCGATGACTTCTGGTTTTCAATGGCTACACCTCATGTGTCAAGGAGGCCAGATGTCACTAAAGTGGCCCTGGGCTCGCGAGGTGATTCTACAATGCCTTGATGGCTCCAGGGCTTTGTAATCAGCCTTGTGTCCTAGATGGATCCTCTGAAGGTCCTTGCTGGCTCGCTCCACCCACACATAGCTAGCAGGAGGAAATGCATTGGGGACTTTTAGTATAGATCTTCTCAACCTTGGCACAACCAACCTTTGGGACTGAGGGTGTCTTTGTAGTGGAGGCTGTCTGTGCATCAAAGGATGATTAGCAATTTCTCCTGTCCTTCACCTACTGGAGTATTTCTATCCAGTAACAACATCACTTTGCTGACAAAGGTCCATATAGTCAAAGCTATGGTTTTTCTAGTAGTCATGTATGGATGTGAGAGCTGGACCATAAAGAAATCTGAGTGCTGAAGAACTGATGCTTTCAAACTGTGATGCTGAAGAAGACTCTTGAGAGTCTCTTGGACGGCAAGATCAAACTAGTCAATCCAAAAGGAAATCAACCCTGAATATTCATTGGAAAGACTGAAGCTGAAGCTCTAATAAATACTTCAGTCACCTGATGCAAAGAGCCGACTCACTGGAAAAGACCTTGATTCTGGGAAAGATTGAAGGCAGGAGGAGAAGGGGCCAGCAGAGGATGAGATGATTAGATAGCATTACCAACTCAACAGACATGAGTTTGAGAAAGCTCCGGGAGATAGCGAAGGACAGAGGAGCCTGGTGTGCTGCAGTCCATGGGGTCACAAAGAGTCAGACACGACTGAGCGACTGAACAACAGTAGCAACTCCCCTCCCTGCCCAAGTCCTGACAACCACGAGTACCTCCAGCCTTTGTCAAGCGTTCCTGGTTGTGGGGCAGGGGGTGTGTGCAAAATCGCTGAGACTGTGGACCACCGGCAAAGCTCAGGTGCAAGGAGACAAGCAGGATGTGCCAGGCGGTGGATTCAGTCCTCCCCATTCCCTGGACCCGTGAGTCAGACGAAGTGAGGCCCAGGCATGGATGCTGTGCACGGGCAGCAGGTGGGAGCTCTCGGCCTCCGTCCACCCCTCCTCCGGCACCACGGGTGGGGAGTGTTACAGCCAGACTCCCTCAGAGCCCAGCGGAGCCGAGCGAGGAGCCCAGAGACGGCAGGAAACCCCAAACAACGATCGCCTGCTTCCAGACAACTTTGCTTTTCTGCCTTGTGGGGAAACTTATAAATTATTTGGAGAGCAATATTAGTCTTTTTGCTTCTGAAAAGGGTTCTGCATCTTTAATAGAGCCTGGTTTTGAAACATAACTCACAGAGTTGTACAAATACCCCATCAATAGTACAGGGGCTCATTTCATTGTCCTCAGTGCATGGAATCTTCATTATTTGCACTGTTGACAAAGGAGCCATGCCCAGCAGATCTGCATTCCTCCATTTAGCCGAGAGCAATGACTTATTCCTCCCTCACCATTGGACATCCTCAGTTTCCTGGGGGTGATAAAGAATGCTCCCACAGACAGGATGAACAGGGAGGACTGACTGCTCTGAGCTTGGCAAAGTCCAGAAAACCGGAAGGAGTCCTGACTGGTGGCCCCTGCGAGGGAGATGGCCTCCCAGCTGGCACTGGCAACTATAGCCTCAGGTTAGCATGTGGCATTGACAAATTGCTCAGGAAGCAGCCGGGTCCCTGATGGAAAACCGCCCATCTCAGTGCAGACGGCAAGGGTGCACCTTGTCCAAACTGCTCGCTCCCACGTGGAGATGCAATTCTAACAGAGCCTTCATTCAATACCACTGCTTGGGGCTGGGCCAAGTTGTGAGAGAGTGTGTGTGTGTGTGTGTGTGTCTATGTACCAGCACCGTGTTTTCTCCATATTAGAAAATTCACAGACTGCTGAGAGAGGGGAAATCAGAGTAACAGCCTCAAACTGGAAATGGAAGAACTTTCACATTCCACATAAAAGGGAATTGTTGCATTCCCGGGGCAAACAGGAAAGGAGCCGGCAAATCCTGCAGGTATAGAGGGAAGTGGAGGGGGCTGCTGACTTGTTCTCCTGAGCACAGAAGTGATGGTCTCAGCCTCACCTGGTCAGAGGGGGAAGGTTCAAGAAGTCTTTGGGCATTCCCTGGAATAGAGGCTCTGCAAGTTTTGGTGGAGTGGCTCCAGGTTAACAGGGAGGCTCCTTCAACATGGACGAACCTAGAGAGTGTCATACTGAGTGAAGTCAGACAGAGAAGGAGAAATATTGTATGACATCCCTTGTATGTGGATTCTAAAAAGAAATGATACAAATGAACTTACAAAAAACAGAAACAGACTCACAGACTTATAGAAGAAACTTATGGTTGCCAGGGGGAAGGATGAGATGAAGGGATAGTTATAGAGTTTGGGATGGACATGTACACATGGCTATATTTAAAATGGATAACCAACAAGAACCTATTGTATAGCACAGAGAACTCTGGTCAACGTTGTGTGGCAGCCTGGATAGGAGAGGAGTTTGGGGGAGAATGGACTTATATATATGTATGACTGAGTCCCTTCACTGTCCACCTGATACTATTACAGCATTGTTAATTGGCTATACTCCAATATGAAATAAAAAGTTTTTTTTTAAAGAAGGAGGCTTGTTTACAATGAGCCGAGTGGCAGCGGAAGGAACGTGTGGGACTCTGAGTGAAGGATCTGCATAATCATTAGATGCCAAGGTGATGGAGGCCCTAGGAGGAGAAGGGTGCTCTCTGGGCCCACCCACTGCCCCCCATTGATGCTAAATAACTGGCAGGTAGCTGCCAGCCCAGCTGGGTGGACCAGAGATGCAATGTGATTTCCTTCCTCCAACCCCCATGCATTCTCATGTTTTTGTAAGTATGCAGGGAGGGGCTGCTTGGTATAGCTGTGTGTTTCTAGAAGCTACTGGAAGATTCTGGAGGCAGAGTTTGTGGCCTGGGTCATTTCCATTGGGGGCACTGAGAGAGCCGAGATGACCTTCTGTGAGAAGGGGCATTTTGGGGCAGTCAGAGAGTACTCCCTTGCAAGCAGGGCCATTGTCCTCAGCCTCCAGCCAGCTGGCAAGGGGTCACTTGACCCAGTCCTGGGCCACTCCACTGCCCTCCACCCTCCATTGACCATGCCCCTGACCCTGAGAAGGCACTGGGCCACTTCACCCAGGATCTCTGGAAGCAGAATCCTTCAAAGAGTAACTGTTACTATGACAACCTGGCCTCAGGCACTCCCTGGTTGCCCCTGGGGGTCTGAGGTGGATGCAGGTAATAAGTATGTTGGCAGGCAAGGGAAGAACCCAGCTGTGGGGGCTGCACTCAGTGAGGAGGGGCAAGTCTGCCGAGGAGCTCAGCTGTCCTGACGCATCTCCCTTCTCCGAGCAGCAGTGGTGGGACCTTTCCTCCACAGAGGCCTGGCCCCAGCTCACAGCCCCTCTGGGTGGGGAACCCACGTCCCCATGGTTACCCACACTGTAGGACGGTGATAAATAAATATGGGGACCCCAGTTCCAGCCAAGAGATGTGAGACTCAGGTTTGTTTGTGAATTTGAGGATCAGATAGTTCCCACCCTTATGGTCTTTCCACTGATGAAGTACATATCTCTTTAAAAAAAATATTTATTGTTTGTTTGTTTATCTGCTTCAGGTGTTCATTGTGGCGTGCATGGTCATTTTTTTGTTGTTTTTGGGGTGAATGGACTCTCTAGTCATGATGCCCAGGCTCAGTAATTGTGGTACATGGGTTTAGTTGCTTCAAAGCATGTGGTATCTTAGTTCCCTGACCAGGGATTTAACCTACATCCCCTGCACATTGGAAGATGGGTTCTTAACCACTGGGCCACCAGGGAAGTCCTTAAGGCAGCTATCTTGCTAGGACCATCTTCCTCCAAGCCCCCCAATGTTAGCAGAGATGGAGTTGAGGGAGAGGGCCCTGGGAGGATGGAGTTGGGGGGGCTAAGGGAAGGGACCACCATTGGCTGTCCTAAGTGGTTCTTTCCTGTGGGAAGTTCTAGGGACTCCCCCTACTAGGGGCTCCTCCTACCTACTAGGGGCTCCTCCCCAACTTGTGTGCCTTGGACCAAAGGCCCATGGGTTCTTGGCTTTTAAATCGCTAATGGGGAGGCCGAATAAATATATCAAGGGTCACCCAAGGGCTCCCTTGGGCCTTGTTTATTCACAGCACCTCGGCCACCTCGTTGCAGAAATGTCTCAGACTGCAGAAGTACAAATAGCAAGAACACAGCTCTTTATTTATTTATTTGATTATGAATTTATTTATTTTTGCTGCTTCCATCACCCAGCTGGGTCTGGGTGTCCCTGGACAGCAAGGGACCTCAGCTCTGGCCAGGCCTGTGTGCTTGTCCGGCGTTGACAGCTGCCTGCCTGCTCTTTAGCTAAGTGAAAGCCCTGCCTTGGATTCCATCCTCAACTGCAAGCATAAAGCTAGCTGGTCCCGGGGCTAAGGAGGGGGTGCGTGCTGCTACCACACCTGAGCACCCGGCGGGCTGTGAAGTCGACTTGGTAAACATGGCCCAGTACCTGGAACTAGTCTGCAAAGAGGAGGCATGGGGGTGCCCCACAGAGAGTGGCAGGCAGCACCATGGTGGGCAACCTGATCCATCTGAGCCAGTGAGCTCATGGGGCTGCCAGGTGCTGATGGAAACTCTGGTTTGTTCCGCCCACCACCTCTGCCCGTAATGGTACTGCCCTGCTAAGAGCTCAAGATGAGCAGACCCACTTAATACTCCAGGCCAAAGGAGGAAAATACTGCCACCTCGTGGAGCTAGGATTTGGCCCCAGGTCCATCTGACTGTAGGCACCCTCTGCTGTTCAGACGTGGTACTGTTTTTGCTCTGGAGTCAGAAGCCAGTGTCTGCCTATCATTGATTACCTCCTGCCCACGTGAATGAAACCACCTCTCATGTGCTGCTCCCTGGTGCTGCTTTATCTTGAGTCTAAAGGCTCTTGTGAATGAAATCACAGACTTAGCCCCTGCTGCACGTGCATTCCGAAGAGGGCTCTGCTGTGGCAGCGTGGCACCCCCAGCAAGCCCCAACCCGAGTCCCAGCACATGGAGAGCCACCTGCCTGGTGGGTTCACAGTGGAGTGTGAGCTGTCCTGGCTCCGTCCCTGCTCTCTTCATCCTCTACTCTGGGAGAGATCCAAAAGTCTCCAAGCATTCATTCATTTGGAAATTTTTTGCTAAGCACTTAAAAAGTGCTGGGGGCTTCCCAGATGGTACAGTGGTAAAGAATCTGCCTGTCAATGCAAGAGACACAAGAGATGTGGGTTCAATCCCTGGGTGGGGAAGATTCCCTGGAGAAGGAAATGGCAACCCACTCCAGTCTTCTTGCCAGGAAAACCCCATGGACAGAGGAGCCTGGCAGGCTACAACCATGGGGTTGTAATGAATCGGACATGACTGGGCACGCACAAATGGTCAGAATGATAAAAAGGGCTAAGCACTGGGAATAGAGCAGTTAACAAAATCCTTGTAATGGGGAGAGAAATGAGTAATAAATGTGTATCTAAGTGCTAAACATTTGGGAATATAGCATTTAACAAAATCCTCTTAATGGGAAGAGAAACAAAAATAATAAATGTGTAAAGGCAATACATACATTAGACAGTGAAAGTCCAGATAAGAAATGGAGTTCAGACATGGCTTGATCAAGACTCTGGTCATGTTCTCTTGATCCTTTCAATGCTTCCTTCCTCCCTGGGTTTTCTATATCCCTGGCCGGCTTCTCTTGTATAGTAAGATGGCAGTAGGCTTGTGAGGCACATACTTCACTGTCCAAAAGAAGAGCAAACCATCGAGCAAAAAGTCCTGAGCTTCATTCTGATTGGATCAGTTTAGGTCACCTGACCACTTGGAACCAATCACTGTGGCTGAAAGGGTGCAATTAACTTCGACTTTACTGTTGTTCAGTCGCTAAGTCATGTCTGACTCTTTGCCATCCCATGGACCACAGCATTCCAGGATTTCCTGTCCTCCACTATCTTCCAGAGTTTACTCAAATTCATGTCCATTGAATCTATGATTCTATCTAAGCATTTTATCCTTTGCTGTCCCCTTCTATGTTTGCCTTCAATCTTTCCAGCATCAGGATCTTTTCCAATGAGTTAACTCTTTGCATCAGGTACCAAAGTACTGGAGCTTTAACTTCAGCCACAGTCCTGCCCATGAGTATTCAGGATTGATTTCCTTTAGAATTGACTGGTTTGATCTCCTAAGTGTTGACAAACCATGGCCCATGGCCCATGTACCAAATCCAGCCTGCCTCTGTTTTTGTAAATAAAGTTTTATTGAAACATGGCCTTGGCTATCCGTTTACGTATTGTGTATGACTGCAGAATTGAGAAGGTAAACAGAGACTGTATTGCCTACAAAGCTCAAAATATGTACTAGCTGAGCTTTAACAGGAAAAGTTTGCCAACCACTGGCTTAACCACATCTGAGTCTATCCTGGAAGGTGGTGTTAGAGGAAATTCCACAGCTGTTATGATTGTTACACAGCAGGGCATGGGGTGGAATAAATGCTGCAGAGGCGTTCAATCTGTTCCCTTTAGCACCCTCTGTTTATTTATTCATTCAGCAAGCGCAGCTTGGTGGGCTTGTGTGGGAATGGCCCCCTTTGCTCTGCCAGAGAGAGCTTGATTTGGAGAGAGAACAAAGCTACATTAACTAGTTGAAAGAGCTAAAAGGTGGCAGCAACCAAATGTCCCTTAACTGAAGACTGGATAAATAAATGTGATCTCTCCATATAATGGAACGTCATTCACTCATCAAAGGGGACCAACGCATGCTACAGCATGGATGACATCAAACGTGGGATGCCTATTAAGGAAGCCAGACACAGAAGGTCACATATTACATGATTCTATCTCTGTGAAGTATCCAGGCTAGGTAAATTCACACAGACAGAGGCAGATGGGTGGTGGCCGGGGGCTGGAGGAGGAGTATAGGGAGCACGTGATAGACAGGTATGGGGTTTGTTTAAAGGGTGATGAAATTGTTTTGAAACTAGGAAATGCTGGTGGTTTTGCAATATTGCCAGTGTGCTTGTGTGTGTGTGTATGTGTGTGTGTGTGTGTGTGTGTGTGTGTGTGTGTGTTGCTTCAGTTATGTCCAACTCTTTGCTAACCTATGGCCTGTAGCCCACCAGGCTCCTCTGTCCATGGGGTTCTCTAGGCAAGAATACTGGAGTGGGTGCCAGTGTGCTCAATGTCACTGAATTGTATGCTTCAAAATAGTTAAATTTGGACTTCCCAGGTGGTCCAGTGGTCATGACATCACACTTCCACAGCAGGGGGTATGGGTTCGATCCCTGGTCTGGGAACTAAGATCCCACATGTTGTGGGTTGCAGCCAAAAAAAAAAAAAAGAATTTTATGGTATGTGAATTTGAACTCAATTTAAAAAAAAGACAAAAACAGAGCCCAAATCAGCACTGAACTGGTGGGAAGGCTTGTGGCTCTGTAGTTTTTCAGAGAAGGAGCCCCAGGGCCAGACTTGGCTCCCTGGCAGAACTCTATTCCCGCTTTTCCTGACCTCCTGTCTCTCACGAGCTCCCTGCCAGCACCCTGAGTGCTCAGGCAGCACTGGCGCCCGACCCGCAGAGGTGCTCTGACAGCTGTTTGTGCGTCTTGGGGGATAAGAGGGGCATCATGGGCAACTTCCTTGCCAGGCTCTTTTTAGCACCCTGGTGGTGAAATGCCATAGTGCATGACAGGGTCTATAAATTTGCCTGCAGGTTTGGCATTTATGTTTGCCACCTTTGTAAAAATACTATTTCCCATTGCTACCTGGTTTTTATAATGTCAATATACTAAGATCTACCTCTCCGTGTTGCATTTTATACACAATGCCGCTTTCTTTATACCCTAGAGCACATGTGTTTTTCTAACTTGGTTTTCGGAAATAGTTGGTTTTCAAAGAGATGTCGCAGGAGACTTTCTGTTGGCAGTGAAATAAGTTTGGTTTTTTTTTATTGTCGTTGGGATATGATTCTTAATTTAAATTCACCTTTAACATTCAAGTTATATTTTTATTACAATTTGAAGTCCATTGTGAGGGATTATTATCTGCAGAGATTCATTTCCTTTGGGAAGCTTCTTCCTCAATGATGTAATTGAAATTCTGGGAGCCAGGAACAAACACCAGTGTCTTATATTTCGAGCTGGTAGCAGAAAAGTCTGCTAGTGTTGGTGTCCAGGAAAGTGTAAAACAAGCACTTTCTCTCTCTATGGGTTTTCTTCCTGCTGGGTTCTCAGCGGGGAATTCTGGACCACCTCTGAACCTCTCAACCAGTAGAATTCCCTAGAAGAAAAGGCAGAGGCAGTGGCTGTCCAAACGAATGTGCAGGATTTTCTGATTCCTTACTTTGTCTTTCAGTTTTCCTGCTTGCCTCTCCTCCCTGCTCCTTCCAGGAAAACATTTCCTGTATTCTCACTGTTCAAGCTGTACACCAGCCGGGAGCCACGAAAGCCTGTCTGCGTCTGTCTGTCTTGTGTTCTCTAGCAGACTTGATGAGGCTGCAGCCAGGCTGAAAAAGGGCCACCAGAGTGAGCAGGATGGAAAGGATGATTCTTAATCAGCATTCACCACTTCGGGGAAGAAAAAGGCGATTTAATTAATTGCCCGACGCTGGTGCTGAGGACTGAGTCTGCAGAAGCTTCTCTAGAGTTGGAGGAAATTATTACAGATTGTACATTCAACTCGTTTTAGGATAAATACCCAAATCCAGACATCATATGTTCTGACATGTCTATTATTTATATGCAAATCTGGCTTTCGCAAAAGGGTTTCTCGAGAGACCAATGGGTTAGTTTTCCTGAAAGCCCAGAAGGTGACTGTCCATCTGCCTGGCACGTCCCTCTCCTTGGGAGTCCTTAAAATATTTCCCAGTGAGGTTGAATTTCACCACTCCTGGCCACACATCCACTGGGGTTGCTGAGCTGGAAAAAAATTTCCCTCTTTATAGCCTAATTCCATCATACCTAAGTAAGACTTTGGCATAAATACACAATTGGCACAAAGAGTTTGAGGACTCTTTTTGGAGCTGAAATAAGAGACCTTCATTCTAATGTTGGGTGGGGAGGGAGCACTTTGGGCTTAATGAAGACTGTCTTTCCTGCCCCCCTTCTTGATGCAGGTGTTGGGCAGGGAGGGGTGCATGTCTGCAGATTGCAGCAGCAGCCGCTAGAGTAATGAGAACAGTGGCTAGTTAGCTTTTATTGAACATTCACTCTGAGCCTGACACTGTGCCAAGGGCTTTGTCCTATTGTCCTGAGGTCCTGGAAGAGTGATGAAGATATGCTACTTTCTGAAAATCATGGTTAAGAAAACGTTGCTCTGGAGTCAAACAGACCATATTAGTTAAGAGAAGTTCAGCTGCAAGTAACCAAAACCTCAAAACAGCAGTGGCTTAAGTAGGATAGTTTGATTTCCCTGCCTTGAAAAAGCTTGGCTAAGGAACCCAGAGACAGCATGGCAGCTGGTGGCTGATCAGAGACTCAGGTTCTCATAACCCAGCATCATCATCCTAATACATGGCTTTTAACCATGGCACAAGATGGCTGCTTGAGCTCAAGCCATAGTGACTACATTCCAACAGCAAGAAAGGAAGGACAATAGTTTTTCTTTATCTCCCATTGACCACAACTCAATTACAACTAGATCTAACTACAGAAGAGGTGGGGAAAGATAGTTTTCATTCTAGGTTGCCATATGCCCAACTAAACTTGGGGGTTCCAGTACTCAAGGAAAAAGAGAATGGGTAAAGGGGTGCAGATGGCTGTCTCTGCCATACAGACCTAGATGCAAGGTAGTTGTTTACTTTGGGTAAATTAGGATCTGCCTTCTGAATATTATGCCTTTATCATAAACCTAAGTAAATACTGGTACTTCATAGGGCTGTTAGGAAAAACACATAAGACAGTCTACGTTGTGCAGACTGTGTTGGTCCAGGTGTAAGCAAGTGCTGAAAGGATGGTGAGAATTATCCAGGTGATGAGGATGATGATGAGTGTGATGGTGACATTGAGGAAGAGGAGGAAGATGGTGATGTTGATGGTTGGAGATTATTGAGTTTCCACAGTGTGCCAACCACTACCATGGGTGCTGGGTGTGCAGAGGGGAACAGAGAGAATCTCTGCCTCTAACCCACCAGTATCAGTTCAGTTCAGTCGCTCAGTCATGTCCGACTCTTTGCGACCCCATGAATCGCAGCACGCCAGGCCTCCCTGTCCATCACCAACTCCCGGAGTTTACCCAAACTCATGTCCATTGAGTCAGTGATGCCATCCAGCCATCTCATCCTCTGTCGTCCCCTTCTTCTCCTGCCCCCAATCCTTCCCAGCATTAGGGTCTTTTCCAATGAGTCAAATCTTCACATGAGGTGGCCAAAGTATTGGAGTTTCAGCTTCAACATCAGTCCTTCCAATGAACACCCAGGACTGATCTCCTGTAGGATGGACTGATTGGATCTCCTTGCAGTCCAAGGGACTCTCAAGAGTCTTCTCCAACACCACAGTTCAAAAGCATCAATTTTTGGAGCTCAGCTTTCTTCACCATCCAACTCTCACATCCATACATGACTACTGGAAAAACCATAGCCTTGACTAGACGGACCTTTGTTGGCAAAGTAATGTCTCTGCTTTTCAATATACTATCTAGGTTGGTCGTAACTTTCCTTCCAAGGAGTAAGCGTCTTTTAATTTCATGGCTGCAATCACCATCAGCAGTGATTTTGGAGCCCAAAAAAATAAAGTCTAACACTGTTTCCACTGTTTCCCCATCTATTTCCCATGAAGTGATGAGACCAGATGCCATGATCTTACAGTTTTCTGAATGTTGAGCTTTAAGCCAACTTTTTCACTCTCCTCTTTCACTTTCATCAAGAGGCTTTTTAGTTCCTCTTCACTTTCTGCCATAAGGGTGGTGTCGTCTGCATATCTGAGGTTATTGATATTTCTCCCGGCAATCTTGATTCCAGCTTGTGCTTTCTCCAGCCCAGTGTGTCTCATGATGTACTCTGCATATAAGTTAAATAAGCAGGGTGACAATACACAGCCTTGATGTACTCCTTTCCCTATTTGGAACCAGTCTGTTGTTCCATGTCCAATTCTAACTGTTGCTTCCTGACCTGCATACAGGTTTCTCAAGAGACAGGTCAGGTGGTCTGGTATTCGCATCTCTTTAAGAATTTTCCACAGTTTATAGTGATCCACACAGTCAAAGGCTTTGGCATAGTCAATAAAGCAGAAATAGATGTTTTTCTGGTACTCTTTTGCTTTTTCAATGATCCAGCAGATGTGGGCAATTTGATCTCTGGTTCCTCTGCCTTTTCTAAAACCAGCTTGAACATCTGGAAGTTCATGGTTCACGTATTGCTGAAGCCTGGCTTAGCGAATTTTGAGCATTACTTTACTAGCGTGTGAAATGAGTGCAATTGTGCAGTAGTTTGAGCATTCTTTGGCATTGCCTTTCTTTGGGAATTCCCCCAGTATAGCAGGGAGTGAACACATGCAACGATGTTCACAAAGCAAAGTAAAATCAGTACATTAGCAAAAGGGATCTGGTATTCAGGGCTAGTCTCATCTGCTCCCCCACTTCCCACATGGGGCCTGGAAAGAGGCAAGAGGCATGGGAAAGCTGTGGCCTCCTTTTCTGGAAACTTCCATGGGAAGATTTCTATGCAGGACATATGGTCACAAGGGACAATATACCGAAAGGCGGGAATGGACTCATTCAGGGGTCTATAAACTCACTTGCAGCACCGTGCATTGCTTCTCATGGAGAGAAAGTGCCCAGTGTCCTTTATGGTGGAGGTCCTCAGCTGGTGCAAGTCTTGAGTGTCCAGGTCTGGTTCTTCTTCACTGTGATGCAGGCCCTTACACAGTGCAATGATCCACACAACTGAATGCATGGGCTGTGGAGAGCCTTTTCTGATCCAGTGCTAATTTTTTAGCCAACAAGAAGTTCAACTGCCTGAAATTTCCCTTTAATTCATTCAAAGTTTTGTGCCCATTTAAGCAGCAAGGGCACACATTAGATAAATCAGTACATCTTTGCCATTTTGTCACTCCTGATTTTTTTGTTAATTTAATTAGGATGGAGATAGTCGAGTCTATGTGTGCTAAATCACAGACCATAAAGCCCCATCCATCACTGTGGTATGTGAGCGGGTGTGTGATCAGGAGGGGTACAGTGTGTGGCTTTGGGCGTGTGGCAGGGACCCTGAACTGCTTTCCCTCTAGTTCCCAGCTGCCCCCAGCAGGCACACACCTGCCTTTCCTCCCCGGACTTCAGACTCCTTTAGCGCAGCTTCTGTCCCCTGCCCCAGGCCTCCAAGGAGGTCTAGGGCCCCCTACTCTCCTGTGGGAGATGCCCCCCTTCTCAAAGCCTTTCTGAAGACTAGCAATCTGAGGTCAAACAACCTTTTCCAACAGGGCTCCTCCCCTGTGGGGTTCTCACTCCCCAGCACCACTGCCTGCCTCTCCTCCCTTAGAAGTTGCCTTTATCTCTGACTCTGGGCCTGATGGGATGTCCCACCCCCACCCCCCCGCCCCGCCTCCACTAGGCCCCGTTGTTGTTGTTCAGTCGCTCAGTCATGTCTGACTCTTTGCTGCCCCGTGGACTACAGCACTCCAGGCTTCCCTGTTCTTCATCATCTCCCGGAGCTTGCTCAAACTCATGTCCATTGAGTTGGTGATGCCATCCAACCATCTCGTCCTCTATTGTCCCCCTCTCCTCCTGCCCTCTTCTCCCAGGCCCTAAGTGTGTGGCATTCTGGCTCTCAGGATGGGGCGGCCCCCAGGGCACCTGTCAGCCCAGCTCCCTCATTTATGGAGAATGCTTGGTCCAAGGAGAAGTGGCCGGTGCTGAGCACACCCACAAGCACATACCACAACCCTGGGATGGGAGCTGGGGAATGCTGGCCCTGTCAGCCTCCAGCTGTCTCTATACCCTCATTGGAGTCCTGAATCTGTCCTGTGGCTCCTAATGCTGCATCCAGAAGGGGTGAGCGGAGCAGGTGGTGCTGAGATCTTTAGAAATACAACTGATCACTTCCCAAGCCACAGGGGCACTCTGCCTGTCCCTGCCCCCACCAGTTGGTGCTTCTGTCTGGGGATGGTTCGTGGGTCTGGCTGGGGATGGACCCAGGACTCCAAGCTGTGAGCCCTGGCTGCACCTCATGGGTATCAGGGCCTCCCAGCTTCATACGGTGCAAATGACTCCCTGACTATGAGACCTTGCCCTCCATCCCTGCCTTATTGTTCCCTGGTCCCTGTTGTCTGTGTGCTATTAACAAGACACTTGATTTTAGCTGGACAGCAGCAAGCAATATTTCCAGAACAAATAAAGCTGCATGGACGTTTGCTCTAGGCGTTTTACATTTCAACTTGAATATGTTTATTTCAGCCTTGCTGTTTGAATAGCATCTCTGTGGGGATGTCTGGGATGTTTAAATTTCCTGCTCACATGCCAGTACTTGAAGTGATGAGAACCAGGCAGGCTGGGAAGGGTCCTGAGGGGCCACTATGCACCCGCATACGGGCAGTGCGAGAAGCTGCCACAGAAGGAGATGCAGCAGACCCCAGGGATATGGGCAAGTGAGGCTACACCAGCCCCTGGGAGATCCCTGCCAGGTGCTTGGCCGGGCGATGACCTGAACATCTGCTGAGCTGATGCCATACTCACTCCTCCTGTGGGGTTGGCGCTCTCAAGGCAACTTTGGGGTGCCCTCTCTACCCCTTCTACTCCCCCCCAAAGCTCAGCTCAGGCTCCACTCTGCCAGCCACTCCATCCACGTCCTGCCTCCCAACTCCAAGTGCTTCTGACAGTCTGATTGGAAACCCAAGGCTCAGCTGGTGGTTCTGTACCATCCTGTGCACTTTGAGCATCTTTCCATGTGCCCAAGGGGTGCATACAACTCCAGGCACCCCTGGCATCACACCACACCTCCCTCTTTACTGTGAGGAAAGTAAACAATTTACAGACTAGAGATTAGGAACATGTATACACTTCTGCTCAGTTGTGTCTGACTCTTTGAGACCAGCTCCTCTGTCCATGGATTTCCAAGACAAGAATACTGGGATGAGTTTCCATTTCCTCCTTCAGGGGATCTTCCCAACCCAGTGATCCAACCTGCATCTCCTGCATTGACAGGCGGTTTCTTTACCGCTGAGCCACCTGGGAACCCCCAGATTAGGAACAGTTGAAGTAAAAACTAGTAGCGATCAGGCCCATTCACTGTTCTCTTTATCTTTTTTGTTCTCAGGAAAGGAAAAGAAAAGAAAGAAAAATTCATTTCTCTTTTTTCTTTTTCACTGCAACATTATCTTGCACCCTTTTGGTTCCCAGTCTCCTTTTGCTGGTGTGTGGCCTCCCAAATGGCTCTAGTGGTAAAAGAATCCTCTTGCCAATGCAGGAGACTCAGGAGACACAAGTTTGATCCCTGGGTTGGGAAGATCCGCTGGAGAAAGAAATGGCAACCCACTACAGCATTCTTGCCAGGAAAATCCCATGGACAGGAGAGCCTGGCGGGCCGTAGTCCATGGGGTTGCAAAGAGTCGGACACAACTGAACGCGTGCGTGCACACAAACACACACACACACACACACACACACACTCCTTTGCTGACATCTCCTGAATGTCCAGGTCCCTGGGGACCCTCCCTTGTCCTCCTCGCTTCCTTCCCCAGGTCTCTATGTTGTGACCCTGGGGAATCTCACCCGCTCTCGTGACCCCAAACACCCACCCCCCACACTGAACACTCTCAGACCAGAGCCTCTTAACTCCCATCCCTCAGCCCTTGGCCATCAACACCACCAGGACTGATTTCTTTTTCTCACATAGTGACAGCAACATCACCATCCTCACAGTCCTGAACCAGGAAACATCATCCTCCCCATTTCTCCCCACCCTCACGTTCCAAGTCCAATCCTTATGAAGAATCCTGACTTCTCCTCTCCCAGCTGGTCTGGTTCTGCCCAAGCCAGGCCCTGTCTCTGGGCTCCATGACTGCAGCACCGCCTGCCAGCAGGCTGGGTCCCAGCACCCCGAACCCTGTCACTGTTGCATTCTCCCAGCCTGGGGTTTGGGGGACTGCTCTCCGACTTCCCAAGGCCTCCCGCGCTTCTCTGCTCATCTTCAAGCTAGGAAGCAGCGTCCTTCACCCAAGGCACACACACAGAAAGCTGCAAAATAGATTTTTTAATGTGCATGTTCTAGAAATGAGAGTGGGAGATTGGACACAGATGGGTAGGAGGTTATGACGGAAAAGAATTTTGCTTAATCTTGGGATGAAAAATACCCTGATCCTGGCAGAGTCCAGTCAGAAGGAATTTCCAGTGAGATCCGTCTTCCTGCCACCTTGTCTTCAGCACAATTGATCTTTGCTTTTATTGTTTCTCCTCCCTCCTCCTCACTTGGCTTTTTGGCAGATAATGCCTGGAAAACCCTTTTCTGTTGTTGGAACCGTTTATGAAGGCGGCCCTCAGAATCCTCATGGTCTCCTCTCCCAGGGCTGCCTCCTCCATCCTGGGGGACACATGTCTGTCTTTGTTTGTGACGTGGGACCTTGGAGGGTTAAGCTCCCAGCCCCACCACTAGTCGGGGGCAGGTTGCCACTGGAAAGAGCAGGTTTTTCATCTGGGAAACAGGGGCACAGTCCCTTCCCCATAAGGTCTTTGTGACAGTTCAGTGGGATGACACACAGGAGAGGTTTAGCTCTAGCAGGTGTGAGGTGTCACATTGCTCTGTGGTCATCATTGTCACGGTGAAGGTGAACAGAACTCTCATGTCACAAAATTCAGCATCCCTGTCACCAGGTGAGAAGGTTTTAACATCCTCACTCAGGACTTCCCTGGTGGTCCAGTGGTTAAGACGCTGCCCTTCCACTGCAAGGGGCACAGGTTCGATCCCTGGTCGGGGAACTAAAATCTCGTATGCTGTGCGATGTGGTCAAAACATAAAGAATTGAAAAACAAGCAAAAGCACCCTCTCTCTTCTTGGAGGGAACATCCTGGGAGGGATGGTCCTGGGAAGCTGGAAGAGGAAGTGTCCCAGCCTTAGTTGGAGGCACTGTCCTGGGGCCCTGGTGCACATCCTGGCCTTGGACTTCCCATTCCAGGGTGCTTGGCCACCAACCTGCCTCTCTGGCCTCCGTGGCCTGGGGACAGCACCTGGCTCCCGCTGAGGATGCACCTGCTGGGGACATTTTTCCGGTCGCAGCTGGGAGTTCAGTGGAGCGTTTGTTGCTTCCAGTTGGCAGTTCCCCTTTCCTGCCAAGAGAGGCCAGGCCCTTGGCTGAGCCAGATTCCCAAAGCAGGGCTGGAGGGCCTTGGACTCCTATACCCACTCTTTCTTGGTCGGGCAGTGTGCTCTGGACCCGGGCTTTTCTCTCTGCTTAGGCCTGCATGTGTGGCCAGGGTGGGGCCAGTGCCAGGCCCAGAGCTTCACAGCACTGGACGGGTGCTCCATGAGTGAAAGGAGGTGGGGGCGGGCCAAATGAAGGGTGGGAGGGTCGGGGACTCTATGCAGCTGCTCAGCCCGTGTTGCACACTTTGGCCCCTTGGGGCTTCCCTGGCACCTACTCTAGTATGAGATGGTCCTTCAGTCTCCTGAAGAAGAAGCTCTCCCAACCCCAAGCCTCTTCTCCCCTGGCCTGTGGCTCCTGGCTCCATCCTTTTCAGCCTATCCCTTTGGGATCACTTCCTTTGCTTCTGATCTCTGCCTGCATTCCCTCCTGCAGCCCCTGCTGGTCCTCTTTGGGCCCCAGAGGGCTCAGGTGTCCAGATAGTTGCTGTCAGCATATCCAACATGTTCCCTTGGCACCTCTTGTAAGCAGCCAGCTCTTCGACCAGAGTGGGGAGAAAGCAGAGAGGAGTGGTTCCCAGATACCGCCTGTGCCAGGCTGAGTAGGAAGGTTAGGCGTGTGGCTCCACCTGAGTGCCTCTGGCTGAGCATCACCCCAGCTTCTCTGCCAATTTGCCCTGGATGAGGCTCCAGTGAGACATGTGTGCGCAACTGGTGGGTGGGTAATCAGTTTTACTTAGCATGTGTGTGTGTGTGGGGGTGTGGTGGTGGTCAGGTCAGAGCCAGGATGGGAAAACCTGTTCTCCAGGAGGTGACAGAAGCCCCTCACAGTGGTCTAGACAGGAAAGTATGGAATCTAAGCACTGGGGAGGGGTTGAGACCAAGGGAAGAGGGGATGCAGGTAGGAGAAACTTGGGGACCTCTCAAGCCTTGGAGGAAAAGACAGGATGCTCAGTCACATGGGAGGAGCCAGGATGGGTTCAGTCGAGGTCAGTTGAGGGGATCCACATCGGCAGGGATTTTGCTTTCCAAGTCCAGGGAACTAATTTAGCACACAGGCACTGTTGATCACCATCCACTGTTTTAGCATCTGCATAACTTTTGTAGACCTACCTACTGCCTGGCCTGCAGCCCTGAATTAGGGACTCACTCACCTTTACCTGCCTCTTACCTGTGGTGCAGCTCTGAGGACTCTGCAGGTGGGCCCCCTAGCCCCACACCAGCCTCCTGGCATTCCACCTGCATTCACATGGTGGGTGTTACTCCTTGTGTGACACACACCATGGCTGTCCATGGAGCCAGCAGCAGGAGCAGGTACCAGCTTTGGGAAGCAGACAGACTGAGGCTCTGAGAATGACCCTGCTCCTCACCAGCCCTGGAACACTGCAGATGATTTCTCTTCTCTGGGTCTCAGTTCCTTTCTGTATAAAATGGAAGTGATAATAATGCGTGTGTCAGCTGATTACTCTCTAGACATTGTTTTAATGTGTTTCCAAGTTCTGTTTTAATCAGGCACTGTAGGTCATGCAGACACAGAAATGACTGGGGTACAAGAGAAGCTTGTACTCCTGGGTGCCTAGAATCAGGGTGCAGTGCAGGGCCATGTGGGGAAGCACCAGAGCTGGTCAGAAGGAAGGAGCAGGAGGAAAATGTGGACAAGAGCCTTTATTATGGTTTCCACCAAAAGGAATCAGTGAGGCAGGGTAAGCAGGCTCAGGATTGCCCAGTTTGAGTAATTTTAGTGGACTCTGGGTGAAGGACTGTCCAAACTGTCTGGTGCTGACCCTGGGATGATTAAAGCAAAGGAGTATTGCTTCCTGGAGCCAGAGAGAGGAGGTAGTTCTCAGGATGGGCCTTGGACTGGTTGGTTTGCATATGAAAGGCACACTCCTGTTCTATACAAGAATTAGCTAGACCTGGAGGGGCAAGTCCCTCCCATGTTAGGTCATCAGGGTCCCAGATGCCAGAGCCTCAAGAATACAGAAAATGAGAAAGCATAGTTAACATAGACACCCATCTATGACAAGTTCCTGGCAGGGGCATCACCATGGTACTGGTGAACACTCAGTACCAAAGAAAGAATGAGGGATGACTGTAAACCAACCCCCCCACCCTGCCCACCAAGTTTATAAAGAAAAAGCAAATCTTCCTCACAAACTCCTGTTAGGAATGAGTAGCCTGCAGCCTGGTGGTATCATATACTGTAGTCAAGAACCTCTGTCTGGGCTGGGTCTGGGTCAGACATCTCAACACTGCCCGGGGTGCCAGGAAGGAGTGGCCATTCCTCCCAAGATGGTCACTTCTGGGCTCCCTCATGGGAAGGAGCTGGGTGGTATGTCCAGCTGGTTCCCTGGTGCTGAGGACAGTTTCCTGCATTCAAGTATCTAGATGTTTCATGGAACTCTTTACTCAGAGCACATAGGTGCACCTTTAGCTGATCCTTGGCAGTCCCTAAGTTATTTTATAATCCCCTTTATACAGATAAGGAAACTGCTGCTCAAAAACACTTCTGCCCCAAGTCAATTTTCGCCTGGAAATTCTTGGTCTCCTGCATATCTCAAGAACATACAATAAACCACCACCCCCCACCGTGTTTAGTCCTGAGAGCTTTAGTACATGCATGGAGCCTTGTCATCACCACCACAATCAAGACATAGAGCTTTGGGACTTCCCTGGTGGTCCAGTGGTTAAGAATCTGCCTTCCAATGCAGAGGACATGGGTTCGATCCCCGGTCAGGGAATTAAGATCCCACAAAAGCCTGCAAGCTACAACTACTGAGCCCACAGGCTCCAGAGCACACCACAACTCCAGAGAAGTTGGGCTTCCAGAGACGCGAAAGCGTATCAACTAAGACCCGACATAACCAAAATAAAATATATTTTTAAAAACAGAAACAACAAAACCCTGATTTTGTACAAAAAAGGCAATTAAGAATCTGAGATAAAAAAAAAAAAAGAAATAGAACTTTTTCATCACCTCAAGAAATGTCCCTAAGTCTCAAACTCTCCCCACATACCAACCCCTGATGTATTTAAAGTCCCCATAACATTGCCTCTTCCAGAGCCCCTTATGAAGGAACCACATGGAACATAGCCTTCTGAGTGTGGCTTCTTCCACTGAGCATAATGATCATGAGTCTCATACACGTGGTTGTGTGTATCAACAGTTGATTCCTTTGTATTATAAGCGGTAGGTATTCCGTGGTACAGATATACAGCAGTTCATTGATCCATTTGCCTGTTGAAGGATATCTGAGCAGTTTCTAGTTTGGGGCTATTACAAGTAAATGGGCTATAAGCATCCATATACAGGTTTTTGTGTAAACATAAGTTTTTATTTCTCTAGGAGTGAAATTGCTGGGTCATCCGGTAAATTTGTTTAACTTTCTAAGAAACAGCCAAACTGTTTCCCAAAAAGATTGCCATTTCACGTGTCCATCAGCAGTGTATCAGAGTTCTGGTTTCTCCATATCCTTGCCAGCATTTGGTATTGTCATTTTTTGAGTGATTCTAACATATGCTGCTGCCGCTAAGTTGCTTCAGTCGTGTCCAACTCTGTGCGACCCCACAGACGGCAGCCCACCAGGCTCCCCTGTCCCTGGGATTCTAATATATATTTGGTAGTTAATATTTCATTGTGATTTTAATTTGTATTTCCGTAATGACCAGTGAAGGGGCTTCCCTGGTGGCTCAGTGGTAAAGAATCCGCCTGCCAGTGCAGGAGATTTGGCTTTATCCCTGGCTCGGGAAGATACCCGGAGAAGGAAAAGGTAACCCACTCTGGTATTCTTGCCTGGGAAATCCCATGGACAGAAGAGCCTGGTGGGTGACAGTCCATGGTGGGTTACAGGCTGCAAAATAGTCAGACACGACTTAGCGACTAAACAACAACAGTGATTAATGATGTTGAGCATCTTTTCTTGTGCTTATTGGCCATACATATACCTACTTGGAGGATGTCTGTTCAAATTATTATTGCCCATTTTTCCATGGGTTGTTTGCTTTCTTATTATTTCTAACTATTGAGTTTTGAGAGTTCCTTATACTTTCTAGCTACAAGTCCTTGATCATATATGTGATTTGCAAATATTTTCTCCTAGTCGGTGGCTTATTTTACTTTTAACAGTGTCTTTCAAAGAACAGATGTTCATTTTTATTTTTGATGAAGTCATATTTATCAACTTGTTCTTTTATGAATCATGCTTGTGAAATCTTATTGAAGCTGTCTTTGCCTCACTTGAGATCACAAGAATTTTCTTTGCTTTTACTAGTTTGGGGTTTTATGTCTATGATCTATTTTGCATTAATATTTGTATGCAGTATGAGGTATGGACCAGAGTTCTTTTTTTTTTCTGCTTATGGATATCCAGTTTTTCCAGTACCATTTATTGAAATGATTATCCTTTCCCCATTGAATTGCCTCTGCACTCTTGTTGAAAATCAATTGACCATATATGGATAGTTCTATTTCTGGACTCTACTTATTGATATCTGTACTTTTGCCAATTCCATGCTGTCTTGATTACTGCGGTTTTATAGTAAGTCTTGAAATTAGGTAGTGTGTGTCTTCCAAGTTCATTCTTCTTTTTCAAAATTGCTTCAACAATTCCACTTCCTTTGTGTTTCCATAGAAATTTTAGAATCAGTTTGTTGACTCCTCCAAAATGAAAATCCTGCTGGGACCTTGATTGAGATTGCATTGAATCTATCGATTTGTTTGGAAAGAATTAGCATCTTAACACTACTGATGTAGTCAGTAGATGTACAATTGTAGTCCAGTTCATCAGTATGGACTATGTCTCCAATGATTTAGGTCTTTTCTGATTTCTTTCACCAGTTTTTTGTAGTTTTCAGCATATAAATCACATATTTTGCTGGGTTTATTCCTAATGTTTGGGTATATTTTTGTTGCTGTCATAAATGATACTGATTTTTTACCCATTTCTAGGTGTGCATTGCCTTCTTGTAGAAATGTGATTGATTTCTGGTTGTTGTGTATTGAGCTGAGTTCAGTTCTTTGTGGCTCCAAGTGCAGTATCCCCGCCCCACCCAGGCTGTCTCCTTGGCACCAGGAGCAGAGCCTGGAGCTGAGTCCCTTAGTTATCACTCTGACACCTGACTCTGAGTCACCAGCCTCTGGCTGTAGTTCTCCTTTCTCTAGAACAAGGATGGAGCCACCTGCTCCCCTACTGTTCCCAGGAGCATTAAAGATGAGGGACTAAAGTGGCAGGGGCCTCAGCTCTTGGGCATGAGTGGTCTCATGTGGTTGAGATCCAGTCGTTTTCATTTTTTCCTCTAATCCAGCTGTTATTATTTGCATCTCAGAGGGCATAGGTGTGCGGGAGTGAATACAGTTGCCTCCCGCCACTCTCTCAGACAGGCTCAGACCATGGGGGGACTCCCTTGTTTGTGCCCTGCCCCCACCCGAGGGTACCCTCTCCATCACCTTTCTCTCCTGCCCACCTGGAGACCCTGGGAGCCCTCCCTCCTCACCATCCACCACAACAGGCCATCGCCAGCACCTGTCAGCCTCCCGGCGGCAGTTGACCACTGGTGCTCCATCCTCATCGGGATTGGTGAGGGTGACAGCTCCCAGTCACAAGCAGATGATGACATAAGGGCAGTGGGGACAAGGCTCCCTGTCACAGTGTTTAAGTCCAAGCTGCCACCTAGGCTGCAAGTCAGCCCTGATGATGATGGTGTTTGCTTCTCTGGTTTAGGAGCTAAAGCTCCAGCTCACAAGTCCATGAGGCTCTTCCTCCCTTCTCCCCATGACCTGGGCACTCTGGGTTCCTCCCCAGCCCTAGGCCTCTCCACCATTGACCCCTCCACCCGGGCCTGTTGCCATCTGCCCTAACCATGGTCAGACCTGCTTCCAGACACTGTGCTGACCAGGGCTGCCCCCCACGCCCGCAGGGTCCCAGCCTCCCCGGAAGCCCTGGCCACATTCACTGGCCTTCCTGCTGCAGCTCTGCACTGGTTTTTCCAAAGAGGGTCTGGGCAGGACGGACCTATGGTCGCCTCCTGGGCCTGGCCAGGCTGTGAGTCACTAACTCTGTCCTATCCTGGCCATCAGCAGGCCTTCCAGGCAGACTTTCAAAAGCTGTCTGAACAAAGCACCGTTTCTAACTCTGCAGCAACACGCTTGCCTCCCTATTAAGCCTGGCCTCTCTTGCCAAGTGGTCACAGGGCATGAGAGCTTTCCACTGGACAAGGTTGTTTCTGAGAATCGCACCCACCCAGGGCTGCTCCCAGCCTGAGGTATCTGAACTCCTTGCTCTCAACCTGTCCCCAGGTCCTTGGGTGAACCTGAGATGGGCTTTCCTGGGATGTCGAGGTAACGGCAGGACTGTGAGCTGCGTACCCACTCAGTGTTGACCCAGGGACTTCTCACCACCAGCAGTGTCTGAGCCAGACCAGTGGGACAAGCCAAAAATGTCCTCTTGATGTTTTCAATTTAATTTTTAAAAATAATTAATTGTGTTAATTATTTATTAATTATTAATAAATAATTTATTATTAAATCATTTATTAATAAATGAATTATTAATTCATTTATTAATAAATTGTGACTGCTGTCACAAGTTATCAAAAATGTAATGGCTTAAAGCCACACATACTTACTATCTCAAAGTTGTGGAAGTCGGATGTCTGATATGGATCTCACTGGGCTAAAGTCAAGGTGTGGGCAGGGTGGGAGGCTCCAGAGGAAACTCTTTACCTTTTCCAACTTCGGGAGGTACCCACAGTCCTTGACTCGTGGCCCCTTCCTCCATCCTCACAGCCACCAGTGTTGTATCTTTCTGACTCTTCTTCTCTCTTCAGAGAGGTTTTTGTTTGTATATTTGTCTGTTGTTTTCATTTTTTTTTTTTTTTTTTTTTGTCTTATCACATGGCATGTGGGATCTTACGATCCCCAGCCAGGGTTTGAACCTGGGCCCCCTGCAGTGGAAGCGCAGAGTCCTAACCTCTGGACCACCAGGGACGTCCCTCTCTGGTTCATCTTCTGTAGTCACAGCTCCCTCTCACCCCAGCGTGGGAGAGTCTCTGCTTTTAAAGATGCATGAGATTATCTGGGGCCCGCCTGGATGACCTAGGATAACCATCCCATCTCAAGGTCCTTAACTCTGTTCCCACCTGCTGAGGCCCTTCTGCCAGGAAGTACATAGTCATGAGTTCCAGGGACTAGGACATGGGCATTTTTAGATGGTCACTGTTCTGCCAGCACATTCACTTATTCATATGGCTCAAAATTCAAAGTGACGTTTTATGAAAAGGTATGTGTTACAACCTGTATTGATTTTATTGTATTATTCCAACATTTCTATGTACAGCTGCAAGTATATGTACTTGTGCTCAGTCACTCAGTCGGGTCTGATGCTTGTGGCCCCATGGACTGTAGCCTGCCAGGCTCTCTGCCCATGGAATTTTCCAGGCAAGAATACTGGAGTAGGTTGCCGTTTTCTACTCCAGGGGATCTTCCCAACCCAGGGATGGAACCTGTATCTCTTGTGTCTCCTGCATTGGCAGGCAGGTTCATTACCATTAGCACCACCTGGGAAGCCCATGTATACTTACTTTCCCACTTTCTTACACTTCTTGCCCATTTATTTATTCACCATGATGGACCTTTTGTTTACCATTTAATGATGAATCCCAGAAAATGTTTTCCACGGTACATAGAGAATTTCCTTGTTTTTTTCCCTTTTAATTATTTCTAATACAACATAATACTCCAGTGTGTACAGGTACCATAATGTATTATTGTTTCTAATATTTTCCTGTAAGAAACATTACTGCAGGGACTAGTTCTCTGCATGTGTCATTTTGTACTCTGAATATATCTGAAGAATAAATTCCAGAAACGGGCTTGCTGGGTCAGAGGGTAATGACTCATTTGTAATTTTTCTCTTCAATAATTGCGATTGATCTTGCTAAGTCTTCTATATTTCTGTTCTCACATATTTCTGTCTCCTTTATCTATCTTAGATTGAGCAAGAGAATTACAGTCTTCTATCATTAGTGTGTTTCTACTTTTCCACTCATCTTCTTTAATTTCCTCTTTATTAAGGTTGCTGTTTTTTCGATTTGGTCTGTAACAGTTATATCTTCCCTGGGGATGGCAGCCTTTAACATCACAAAGTGTCTCTTTGGCCTCATTTTTTGCTCATTGACCTGACGCCTGTCTTATCTGATGTCGTGGTTTTGACCTGTCTTCTTCTCACTTCTCCCCAGTACCCCCTGCGCTCTGGCCCAGTCTGTGGCTCCACTGGTCCATGGGCACATTCCAGTCCGGTTTCTGAGCCTGTCCTCAGGTTGCTCCTTCCCCTGTTGCTTTTGCCGTGTGGATCTTACCTTTCTACTTATGCCTCTCCGAAGGGCGCCTGCAACGCCCCCCACGGCACTCTGAGCAATTCCACATGGATTTAGAGACTGGCTTCCAACATCCCCTGGCGTAGATGACCTTTTCCAGTTTCCCCAGAGAATAGTGGGCACCCTGAGGCAGCGACAGCCCTCTGTCTGCTCACCCACAAGGTCGGCCTGCTGCTGGGCATGAAGCTGATGGAGAATGTGAGCTCTCGAATCGGAAGTGCCACAGTGCCATCTGTGTTGTCTGGTTGAGGGATGTCTGTGCCGGAGGGTCTCCAGAGACCCCATCCTGGACTGAGGGCCCTGGCTCCCCACAGGGTCTCCCAGAAGTCTTGCTAAGGGTTTCCCATTGGAAATATAGGGCCACTCTTAGCCACCAGCCCCCTCCTCACAGCCTTCCCTTCCTTTGGAAAACAATTTAAAACACATTTTGTGAGAGTCCATTCCTGCAGAACAAGGAGATTAATATAAGCAATTTCAGGTCTCTGTAACCAGGCTGGAGTGTGAAGCCTCCCTCCTTAATGATCAGCATAAAATAAAAGTCTTTTTAGTACGATAATAATTTATCCATTAATTTTACAATTGAGCTGAGGTAAAAATATCCTAAAGATGGGGCAGCACTGAACTTCGTCCGTTCAGTTCAGTTTAGTCGCTCCGTCGTGTTCGACTCTTTGCAACCCTGTGGACTGCAGCACTCCAGGCTTCTCTCTCCATCACCAACTCCAGGAGCTTGGTCAAACTCATGTCCATCAAGTCGGTGATGCCATCCAACCATCTCATTCTCTGTCATCCCCTTCTCCTGCTGCCTTCAATTTTTCCCAGCATTAGGGTCTTTTCCAGTGAGTCAGTTCTTCTCATCAGGTGGCCAGAGTATCGGAGCTTCAGCTTCAGCATCAGTACTTCCAATGAATATTCAGCACTGATTTCCTTTAGGGCTTCCTTGACAGCTCAGTTGGTAAAGAATCCATCTGCAATGACTGGTTTGATCTCCTTGCAAGGGACTCTCAAGAGCCTTCTCCAACACTACAGTTCAAAAGCATCAGTTATTCGGCGCTCAGCTTTCTTTATGGTCCAACTCTCACATCCATACACGACTACTGGAAAAACCATAGCTTTGACTAGACTGACTTTTGTCGAAAAGTAATGTCTCTGCTTTTTATTATGCTGTCTAGGTTTGTCATAGCTTTTCTTCCAAGGAGAAAGCGTCTTTTAATTTCATGACTGAAGTCACTATCTGCAGTGATTTCGGAGCCCAAGAAAATTAAGTCTGTCACTGTTTCCATTGCTTCCCCATCTATTTGCCATGAAGTGATGGGACTAGATGCCATGATCTTAGTTTTTTGAATGTTAAGTTTTAAGCCAACTTTTTCACTCTCCTCTTTCACTTTCATCAAAAGGCTCTTTAGTTCCTCTTCACTTTCTGCCATAAGGGTGGTGTTATCTGCATATCTGAGGTTATTGATATTTCTCCAAGCAATCTCGATTCCAGCTTGTGCTTCATCCAGCCTGGCATTCCTCACAATGCACTCTGCATATAAGTTAAGTAAGTAGGGTGACAGTATTCAGCCTTGACATACTCCTTTCCCAATTTGGAACCAGTCCATTGTTCCATGTCCAGTTCTAACTGTTGCTTCTTGACCTGCCTACAGATTTCTCAGGAGGCAGGTAACGTGCTCTAATATTCCCATCTCTTCAAGAATTTTCCACAGTTTGTCGTGATCCACACAGTCAAAGACTTTGGCATCATCAGTAAAGCAGAAGTAGATGTTTTTCTGGAACTCTCTTGCTTTTTCTATGATCCAACGGATGTTGGCAATTTGATCTCTGGTTCTTCTGCTGTTTCTAAATCCAGCTTGAACATCTGGAAGTTTTCGGTTCACATATTGTTGAAGCCTTGCTTGGAGAATTTTGAGCATTACTTTGCTAGCATGTGAGATCAGTGCAATTGTGCAGTACTGGTACTCACTGCATATATACCTGGTACTCACTGCAGTTGAGAGGTGAGAGTTGCTATTGGGGAGTGGTTGTTGGCCGTGGCCTTCATGAAGCTTCTGCACCAACCAGCTCCACCTCCTGATTCCACAGTGGAGTCTGACGTCCCTGAAACAGTACCAGACTTGGGGTCCCCAAGGACGGCGTCAAAGCTTGATGCCTCACTTACAACAGGCTTTGACCTTGGACGTGTGAGTTCTTTTTTCTGAGCCTCATTTACAGATTATCTAATCTGTAAACAGGGAGAACACTACGGTGAACAACAGAACAGAATTAGCCCCGAGCTGGGGGTCTGAGGTGTAACAAGCGTGACTCAAGTTGGGTGAGAACAGGGTGCTGGCTGAGATGACACCTCCCAGCTGCAGGGGCCTGGAGGGAGTGTCTCTCTGTACATAGCTCCCTGCTGGTGGGGACTGTTTGCAGTTGATAGCGGACTTGACCACCAGCCTTCCTCACCCCAGAACTACAGTGTGAGGTTTGGAGAGCAGTCAGGACAGAAGTTCAGCTGTCAGGGTGGAGGGTCCTGCCTGAGTGAGGAGCTGGGGCTTCTACAGCAAAACTGGCTTGGCTGTGCCCATTCCTCCCATGACCTGCAAATCTGGTCCCATATCCAGATCACTTTGGACTGGGACGGTGGGAAAGGGAACCCCCAGGACGCGGTCTATGCAGAGACCTTGTCCATGGAGGGGATGGCCTCAGGGAGCATGACCCAGCATTCATGGTCTCTGAGCCCCAGGCCTCCCAGACCCCAGAATCTGGCAAGGAAGGAGGAGACCATAGGGAGCCAGTTTGTACTGCAGTTGACTAGCACTGAGTGTTTCCAAAAGATGGAACGTAAGCCCAGACACTATCATGTCTGAGACGCATAGCCAGGAGCAGGGAGGGTTTGAAATATTCTTTTACCAATGGCATTAGGAAGGTACCCTTGGAGTTGTCAGTGGTGCCCTTGGTTTTGCCTCTTCCCTCCACTTTCCAGTGCCCCTCTCCTGTGTGACCACGTGCTCATGCTCACACAGGGCTGACCAGACAGCCCACTGCTGCCCCAGCAACAGCTGCAGGTCTGTGGTGTATGGGCTTTTCAGACAACCTCATATGACCCTTCTTTGGTTTTATCTCTGAGTTATTTGTGCAGAAACTAGCCCCTCAGCAAGTACACCTGCCTGAGAGTAGGGGGTTTGAGTTGGATTAATCATAAGGGAGGCCCTTGTTACTTCTGAATCTCAGGCTCCAACCAGCTGCCCCTGAAACTTGTTCCCACTTTAAACCCAGAGCCCCGGCCCGGCTGGGCTTGTGATGGCAGTTGTGAGTGAAAGTCGCTCAGTTGTGCCCGACTCTTTGCGACCCCATGGACTATACAGTCCATGGAATTCTCCAGGCCAGAATACTGGAGTGGGTAGCCTTTCCCTTCTCCAGGGGATCTTCCCAACCCAGGGATCGAACCCAGGTCTCCTGCATTGCAGGTGGATTCTTTACCAGCTGAGCCACCAGGGAAGCCCTGTGATGGCACTTGGGAGGCTGGTATTATATGGTTGCTAAACACTGATTCACTGAAGACAGATTGGTTGAGCAAACCCTTCTGAATGGATTTTGGTGACTTTGCTGCACAATCACACACATAGGTTTTCAATAATGTGTTCTTGCCTAATTACCATCAAACACCTGTTGGTAGGCGGCGCTGCTGGGGTAGTAACTCAGGGAGAGGGAACAGATTGCCTTCAGAGCTGGACTCTGGGGCCACGGGGAGTCTGACGCATGTGTGTTTCTGGCCCAGTGAGGCCCTTGTAGGGCGTTAGGGGCAGGAGATGGCCCCCATGGAAGGGAGGGAGCCAGGGCCGTCTTAGTCTACATCCCATTTTGCCTTGGACTACCTCTGCATTTAGGACAGATGGCCCCACCTCCCAGAGGAGGACCTGTCTTCATCCACAGATGACCCAGGTGGCAACCAGTGATGACAACAAGGAGAGGGCCAGAGATCCTGGCCCTCACGGAAAGTCAGAATCAGGGCCATGGGGCTGCTGCTCCTGGGTGACACTCTAGAATCCACTCTGTCCATCCCTGCTCTGCCCAGGAGGCCAGCCAAGGGGCACGGTTTGGTGCTCCTCTGGGCCATCAGGGTCCCCTTTACACCAGATGGTCGCAAGTGGCACAGAGAGAAATCAGAGCAGGTCCATTCAGCCCTCGCTCTCTCTCATCCTGGCTTCTGCTTTCATCAGTGTCTTTACGTTCTGTGCCCCTCAGCCCCTCATGGAAGCTTCACAGGAGGCCGTTGGGAGGTAGGGAGGGCATGGGGGGAGCCATCATAGGTGGCACCTCTGCCTGGCTAGAATCTCCTCCTGAGACATGGTCCCATGGCCCACTCTCCCTTCCAGTAATGGGCCCAGGTAGGTGCACAGCCAGGGGCTTTAGTGTGAGCCCTCAATGTGTACTAATTAAGTTCCCCCAAGTGCCCGCTCATGGCCTTCTCTCCAAAGAGTGAAGATGGTAGCCTGGGGGGAGGAGCTTCATGAGCCCAGTGACTCCGCCCTCCCAGCCTTGGGCCACCAGGAGCTGGAGAGGGAGGCAGGTCAATGTACTGAGAGGCCGTAGGCTGGAACTACTCTTCATCTACTGGTATTCCTGGATGGAGGACCAGGAAGGGCCGGTGGGGAAGATGGGCAGCTTGTGTCTGAAAGCTCTGCCTCCAGGGAAGCCCACCATTAGCCCAAGACATCTGGAGATTCCTGGTCTCCCTGTCCTTGCTCAGGAAAGACTACCATCCCCACCCCTGCAGTCACCAGTCCACAACGTGTGACCACCAGCCCCCAGTCCCTCCACTTCACAGACTGGGGAAGGACACCCAGGCTTCCCTGGTGGGAAAGGACAAACATGAGGACCCCACCTGCCGAGATTCTCCCCTTACAGGGTCCCACATGCCTCCCAGGCCACAGCAATACTGAAGGCTGACGCTGAGTCACCATCACCTGGGCCAAGTGCGTGCTCGACACTCAGCAAGATAGCACTGACCCCTGCCAGCAGCATGTGGGGAGAAGTGATTACTGTCTCCGTGAGAGGAAGCTCAGAGGCCAACTCACCTAGCCAAGGTCACGTGCACCTGCCCAAGGTCGTGTGCGCCTGCCCAAGGGCATGAAGTCAGAAGTGAAGCATTTTGTCCAGGATGAGATGGGGACACCTCATTTAGCTTTCAAGTGAGAAATAAATAACTTTTCTTCTCAGAGGGGAACATCTAACTCCCCAGCCCAAGTTTCTCTCCAGAGCGCCTGGGGCAGGGCCCCCAAGCATTTTGGTTTCAGTCACATCACAGCACGACATTCTAAGTTCAAGGAACCTTCCCAACTGGTCTGAGGGCTGAGCCTGGACCTGGTCACGAAAAACAGCCCAGGAAGGAGCCAACGCCCTGCCTGTGGGAGCTCAGCCGCTGCCTCGGGACAGGAGCTTTTATGGGGAAGGTGACTCAAAGCTTCGTGTTTCAACAAAGGGCAGAGGATGTGGCCGGAGCTTTTTATCTCACAGTTTTCTCCTCCTTGAAGGAAAGTAGAAAGCATACATTTCAACTGATTTCCAAGTGAACAGGAAATACAGTCAACTTCCTCAGTAAGGCGGAATCGGGTAAGGACAGGACTGAATTGGTACAGGGGCGTTTCTGGATCTTCCCAGCCCCCTCTCCATCTCTCCTGCATTCTGGCGGGCCGTGCACTTGAGCTCCGGTCCTGGGTGGGCCTGCATCCACTGCACTTGGTGCTCATGCTCTGGTCACTCAAGGCAGCTCATTGACTTGATGAGAATCACTAGCCTTTAAAGAATTAGGAGGAAATTATATTAAAGGCCTCAAGTGAAGGAGACTTTATTGATGACAGGGACAATTCTGAAGGCTGAGGCCACCCTTGACAGTAGCTGATCTCATTGGCCTTTGTTTGCGAGGAAGTGCTGGTGAAGAGAGGGAACCTTGATCCATGTTAGGATCCAAATAAGGTCGAGTGAAAGATCGTCATAGAATAAGGTCAGCTTTTTGCCATAATTTAGAAAACGAAGTCTGAAGACCTAGGCCCTCCCTCTTGCTCCTCCCCCCTGCCCCAATAGCATTTGTCATCTCTCAGTCCATCTTGGAGGCTTCGACCTTGTCCATCACCCAGTCTCTTGATTCACTGCCCTAACTTGGTGACACCACTTTCTCCTGGCCTTGCTCCCACCTCTCCAGTCATTCTTTTTCAGGATCCTTTCTCCCCACTCTTGATGGCAGGTGGGGTGCCCAGAGCTCACTTGCTGCTCCATCTGAAGCCATTCTCCTCAGACTGGGACTTGAACCCATGTGCCTGGACTCAAACCTGCCCAAAACCCTAATGCTCCTTGGGACTCCAACCTACAATTTTTAAATTAGGATCACTCTCCACCTGGTGTCTGGAAACACTGAGTCTCAGGTTGTTTGTGTCTCAGTGCAGGAGGAATTCAGTGAGAGGAAAGTGATAGGCAAGACAGATTTATTACTATAGGACGCTTGTAAGAGATACAGGCGGGGGCGAGGGAGCTCTGCCCTGAGAATTAAGTGAGTTACGACTTTATAGTCAAAGGACAAAGGGAGGGGAAAAGACCACCTGGTTCTAGTAGATGTGAGGCTTATTCACTCATTCCTCCTTTCTATCAGGCAGGAGAGTGTCTGACCCTCTCAGGTCAAATTAGGGTTGTTGCTGTTTAGTCGCCAAGTCGTGTCCAACTGTTTCATGACAGTTTCATACCATCCTATGGACTGTAGCCCTCTAGGCTCCTCTGTCCATAGGATTTCCAGGCAAGAATACTGGAGTGGGTTGCCATTTCCTTCTCCAGGGGATCTTCCCCACCCACAAATTGAACCAGAGTCTCCTGTATGGCAGGCAGATTCTTTACTGACTGAGCCACCAGGGAAGCCCCAAATATCATAGTGCTTATTCACATCAGTAGAAGGGTGATGGCATTTTTCTTTCACCTAATGGCCAGGGGCATATCTCATGCTTTTATTTATGGCTTTCCGGTTAAGAAAGCCTGCTTCATTCCATGATGTTCCAATAGCTTTCTTGAGTGAATGTTAACTTACAGCAGTCTCCCAAAGTTCCCTAGGTTTCCCTCTCTATCTATGGGCCCTTATTGGGACTTCCATAGCTACCTGTTTAACTATCCTATCACATCAACACACTTCCTGGGGACCTCCTGCCACCCCAGATGTGAAACGCTGTCTCTATGCTGGTGTCTCCCATTTCCATCCTTGCTCAGGCCTCTCTCCCGAACGTCCCATTGACCATTTAACTGTCCGCTCCACAGCTGCACTTGGCCATCTAGTCAAATATCTCCAGTGTTGTCTGTCCTGACCCTTCCCTCCCCCACACCTGCTCAGACTCAGCCTTCCGTCAGCGGCGACTCCAACCTCCCAGGCTCTGAGGCCAAGCACCTAGGCACCATCCTGGGCTCCTCTCCTCTACTGCCCTCGCCCCCCCTTGTCAGTGAACCTGCTGGTTCTTTATGTCCATGGCTGTCTGGGTCTGGCCACTGTCCTCCTTCACCCTGTTCATCAGTTCTCAGCACCACAGCCAGACTGGTCTTCAGGTGCAAGATCCCTGCCCACCTCCCACCACGCCTCTTCTTGCAGGTCACTATTTGCTTGAAGCCCTGCAGTGGCTCCCACGTCATGGTCACCAGTGGCCTCTGCGACCCCACACTCAGAGCTCTGTCTGCAGCCCTCATCCCATGGTCTACAGCACTCACTCCACACCACCCATCAATGTCCTCATTCTTGAAATGCTGTCTTCCCTCTCTTCCCAGGACTCCACGACATCCTGGTTATCCTCTCACCTGCTGCTGGCCCCTTGTAAGTCTCCTTGGCTGGCTTCATGCAGCGCTCCCTTGCCAACCTTCTCACCATCTACATACACACCCTGGACGAGCTCCCTCAGTCTCGTGGTTTTCAATGTCACATGTAAGCACAGACTCCCAAGCCCTTTCCAGGCCTCAGCTTCACCCCTGAATTCTAGACTCAAACCTGAGTGTGTAATCAACCTCCCCACTGAACGCTTATGTATCAAGCCTAAACTAGTGCACACCCAGCCCCCAGACCCCTGCCCACCTCTCACCATGCCTCTTCTTGCAGTTTTCCCTGAATCAGAAAGTGACAACTCCAACTCTCCAAGTATTTGGCCAAAAACACAGGCATCATATCCTTGACCCACCTCCTTTCCTCTCCGTGTCACCTCCGATCCATCGGCAAATCCCACTGTGCTTCCTTCCTTCCAAGTGTCTCACCCCAAGACTTCTCTCATTCTGGAACCCTCTCTTGTCGTGTTTCTCTGGTTCATACTGCAGCTGCCGTTTCCACCACTGCCCCCCCCCATAGCCTATTTACATCACGGCAGGCATCAGCTCTTGTCAGTTCTCTGCTCAGAAGTCACAGGATGGCTCTGCAGCTCAGGAGGGCCCACAGCATCACTGTGCCTGCAGGGCCTTCCAGCATTGGGCCCCACCTGTGGACGTGAGTCCCTGGTCTTCTCCAGCCAGCCACATCCCTCCTCAGGGCTCTCACACTGGCTACTCTGTACAACTGGAGTACCCAGCTTGTTCTCCCGCATCCTCTTTCTTCCGAGGGCTGCTCAGAGGGCCCCTCGGTGAAGGGGCCTCTGTGCCAAACCAGCCCCTGCCCTCCCATCAGCACTGCCCATCCCTTGCCCTGTCTTTTCTTCTCCATGGCGTTCATTACCTTCTGGAATACTCTGCATCTGCTTGTTTGTTTACTATCTGCCTCTCCACTACAGTGGGGCTTCCTGGGGGCTGGGTGGGTTTGCTGCATATCCCCAGGGCCTTCAATAGCATGTGGCACTCTGGAGCTACCATAATGAATGAGTGAGTGAAGGCCACTGGGAGGGCGTCCCTTTCTCACACCCCGCCTTGCAGGTGCCCCGAGCCCTGGGCCCAGCTTATTTGCAGAGCTCTGTCGACAAACCTCTGCTCACTGCTCAGTCTCCTGGAAATCCATGCATGTAACTGCATGGTCCTAATGTCAACAGTTTTCAGAATCAAATCGGCACAAGCTATGCGCCTCCAAGCTGGTGGTGTTAGAACATTCCAAGATGGGAATGTTGCCTTCAAGTCTGGGCAGCAGGGCCTTGGGACAGGCGCTCAGCCAGGTGGGCAGAGAGGCCTTGGCTACAACCCATGGGTCAGGTCCTAGCATTGTCCTGGACTCAAGCCTGGAGCACCCTGAGGACTGAGCACCCAGTTCTCTGAGGACTCCTGGGACACTTCCTGGGGAGATCAGGACTCTGTTCACAGGTGCTCCCTGGGGATAAAGGCCCAACTGTCTCTCGCCACCACCTGGGAGAACCATTGGGTTTTTCTTGGTCTCACCTTGCCTTCATCGGGGGACCCTGAGCACCCCTTGGAATCATGACCGGGTACCCCAAGTGCTCCATATGTGCTGGCTGACTATTTTTAAGCAGAGGGCATGCACTGTGGCTGAGCCCAGGGACTAGGGCCCTGTGACTAACTAGTGGTGCCACCTCGGGTAAGTCACTTAAAGTCTCTGGGCCTCAAGATCCCAGTCTGTGAACTGGAGACAATGGCAGCCCTGCTTTGGGCCATGGGGAGGATTAATTGGTGTGAAGCCATTGGAACGGTGATGAAGCACAACAGGGCCCAGGTGCCTGAGTTCGTGTTGATGACCGCATCGGTGCTGTTAGGCAGGAGGTCCAGGGTGGAGGAGGCTTCCCAGGTGGCCCTAGTGGTAAAGAAGCTGCCTGCCAATGCAGGAGACAGAAGCGATGCAGGCTTGGTCCCTGGGTTGGGAAGATCCCCTGGAGGAGAGTATGGCAACCCACTCCAGTATTCTTGCCTGGAGAATCCCATGGACAGAGGAGCCTGGTGGGCTATAGTCCATAGGGTTGCAACGAGTTGGGCATGACTGAAGTGACTGAACTGAACTGAACTGAACTTTTACTCATTGGAAAAGACCCTGATGCTGGGAAGGATTAGGGGCAGGAGGAGAAGGGGACGACAGAGGATGAGACGGCTGGATGGCATCACCGACTCGATGGACATGAGTTTGGGTAAACTCTGGAAGTTGGTGATGGACAGGGAGGCCTGGTGTGCTGCGCTTCATGGAGTCACAGAGTCAGACACAACTGAGCGACTGAACTGAACTGAACTGAAGCGACTTAGCACTCACTCCAGGGTAGAGGATAAGAAGTTAAGGACCAGTGAGGCAGGGGGCTGCTCTCCCAGGGATAGGCATCCACAGTCAACTATCACAGTGGACCCCACAGTTCGAGGCAGGTGGGACACGGCCGATCAGGTCTCTCTCCTTGCTGGACACCTGCTCCTGTGACGGTTTACCCCGTTTCCTCAGCCCTTAGACCAGGGTGTATTTCCTGATACCCTCCTCAGGCCCTGAGACACCTGCAGGCTGCCTAGTGAGCATCGTGCCATGGATCTGAAACCACAGCAGCATAAACGTGCTGAGAGCTGGCACCGCTAATTGGGGGTGCAAGGGTGAGCAGGGAGTGAGAGCTCAACAGATGTGGATGAGGCCCGCCCCACCCTGTGCTGGGCTTGTGCTGTGGGTCCTATACTTGGACGAGGCTCAGTTTCCAAGGCAGCTGCAGATGTATAGCCACACAATGCAGGTTCAAGGGCGACAGTGAACCACTCAAGAAGAGAGGGTCAGAGGAGGGTCAGAGCTCCAAAGAGGGCCTGGTTCATACTCCCGGTAAGGGCAGCTGTTTGCAGACTGTCTTCCTCATTTGCAGACAGTTGCCTTCTTGCTGGGTCCTCACATGGAGAAGAGAAAGGGCTCCTGGTCTCACTTCTTAGAAGGGCACTAATATTCCCAGGTGGCTCAGCGGTAAAGAGTCTGCCTGCCAGTGCAGGAGATGTGGGTTTGATCCCTGGGTCAGGAAGATCCGCTGGAGAAGGAATTGGCAACCCACTCCAGTATTCTTGCCTGGAAAATCCCATGGACAGAGGAGCCTGGTGGGCTACAGTCCATGGGGTCGAAAAGAGTCCAATACGACTAAGTAACTGAGCACGCACACACACACACACGCGCGCGCCCATCATTAGGGGACCCACACTCATGACTTCATCTAAGCTTTCCCAAAGCCCCCACCTCCTAATTACCATCACATTAAGGCTTCAACATGGAAATTTTAGACAGGCACAAACATTCAGTCCCTAGCCACCTCTAAGGACAGTCGGGAGGGCATTCCCACCTAGAGGAGCACTGTGCGCATAGCCTTCTGACCTCCTCTGTACATCGACTGGGCTTCTCCTCCCAGCTGCCTGGCAGGACGTAGGTTGCCATGATGAAAATACCCCTTTTAGGCAATAGACTAAAAATATTTTAAAAATAAGTGTTTTAATATTCTCCTTTAATGCATAAAGAAAGTATGGGCTGGAGAAGGTAAGACCAAAGCCAGGCAGCTCACAACCCATGGGGCCAGGCTATCCACAATGCCTGCAGCCCCCACAGCCAGGCCACGGCCACCGAATCCACAGCGCCAAGCTGGGGACAGACATGCCCTCTGGCTCTCAGAGGCTGGCCGGGGGGTGTGAGTGGCCCCCTGCAAGTTCCATATGGATTTCTGTCTGAAACTGCAATTAACCCTTCTCACAGGTTACCCCGCAAGATTACTTTTCAGAGCATAGATGAATGGGAGTGCTTGTTTAAGTGTTTTGGAAATATTTTCTCTATTAATCTTGATCAGAAGCCGATTACTGCCAATAAGACTAATGAAGACATAGCATGAGTTAGGCAGAGTCTTAGGGAGAAAGAGCCCCTGAGTCGGGCCTGGGTGGGAACCATGCCTTCCTAAGTGCTTAGAACCAGGCATGGACAGTGCCATCTGCACGTGCCCAGCCTCTCCGGGCTGGTGTGCTTTGTTGAAATCACCCGGAAGTGTAGCTAAGAAAATGGAAACTTTCACACACACCCTCCAGGGGCTACCTCCCACTCCCACCTACTGTTACCATTTGGGGATATTTCCCTCATTCGATGTTACTATTCTTTTTTAAAAATTTTTTTGTATTGCAGTATAGCCAATTAACAATTTTGTGACAGTTTCAGCGAAGGGACTCTTGTCATATATATACATGTATCCATTCTCCCCCAAACTCCCCTCCCATCTAGGCTGCCACATAACCTTACACAGAGTTCCCTGTGCTATACAGAAGGTCTTTGTTGGTTATGCATTTTAAATATAGCAGTGTGTACATGTCCATCACAAATTTCCTAACTATCCCTTCCCTACATCTTTCCCCCTGGCAAGGGCAACTGTAAGTTTAGTCTCTAAACCTGCAAGTCTATTTCTGTTTTGTAAGTTCATTTGTATTATTTCTTTTTAGAATCCACATATAAGGGATGTCATATGATGTTTTTCCTCCTCTTTCTGACTTTACTCAGTATGATAGTCTCTAGGTGTATACTTGTTGCTGCAAACAGTGTTATTTCATTGTTTTTAATGGCTGAATAATATTCCATTGACTTTGTGGACCACATCTTTACCCATTCCTCCCTTGATGGACATTTAGGTTGCTTCCATGTCTTGACTATTGTAAACAGTGCTACTGTGAACACTGGGGCCTACTGTTCTTCTTGTGAGGGCTTCCCAGGTGATGCAGTGGTAAAGAAACCACCTGCAATTTAGGAGACCTGAGTTCAGTCCCTGGGTCGGGAAGATCCCCTGGAGAAGGAAATGGCAGTCAGACACGACTAAGCATGCACACATGTTCTTGTGAGATGATGCCACATATTCAAGTTTATCTCTTGCTTTTGTCAATTAACATGGATTTCATAGTGGTCAAACTCTTTAATCTCTGCTTCTTCCTTATCAATAAAATAAGTTGCTATCTTCTTCTCTACAATTATTGAATCAATTGTGATAATGGAGGTAGAGAATTATGCCTTGAGGATTTTGTGTACATTCTTTTTTTCATTCATTCATTCATTGGGCAAATAAATATATAACATGTCAGGTGGAGAAAAGTGTTCTGAATAAAAATATAGTAGCTGTCGGGGGAGAGAGTCACAGGGGTGGGAAAGCAAGGGAGTCTGATGCTTTTCATCTGTATCTACCAAGTGAACTCCTATTCATCCTTCAAGACCTTGCCTTCTTCCCCCTTGATGGACCTTGAGGGCATCAAGCTCAGAGAAATAAGTCAGAGAAAGATAAATACCATATGATCTCATTTTAGATGTGGAATCTAGGTGGGGGAATCCAAGCTTATAGATACAGAGAGGGCTTCCATGGTGGCTCAGTGCTAAAGAATCTGCCTGCAACGCAGGAGAGGCAGGTTCAACCTCTGGGTTCAGAAGATCCCCTGGAGGAGGGAATGACAACCCATTCCAGTATTCTTGCCTGGGAAATTCCACAGACAGAGGAGCCCGGCAGGCTACAGTCCATAAGGTTAGAAGGAGTTGGATATGACTGAAGTGACTGAGCGTGCATGCATAGATACAGAGAACCTATCAGTGGTTGCCAAAGGTATGGGGTGGGGGCAGATGAAATGGGCTGAAGGGGTCAGAGGGTACAAACTTTCAAGTTATAAAATAAATAGGTCCTAGGGATATAACGTACAGCATGGTTACTATAGTTAACGATACTGCTCTGCATTTTTGAAAGTTACTGAGAGAGTAAATCATTGCAAGAAAGAAGATTTGTAGCTATGTGTAGTGATGGATGTTAACTACACTTATTGTGGTGATAATTTTGCAATATATACAAGTATGGAATCATTATGTTGTACACCTGTAAGTAATATAATGTTTTATGCCATCTATACCTCAATAAAAAAGGTATTTTATGCAGAAAGATTATAAATGCATAGACATTTAAAAATATTCTTCTAAAGCAATTATTGGTCAAAGAGGAAATTAAAAATATAATTACACACTCTGTAGGAAATAACAAAAATGAAAATATCTTAAAATTAAAATGTAACTACAATCTACATTGAGAGGTAAAGCTATAATCCTACATTCTTTTGGTAGATGTAAACATTTAATATAGTGAACAAGTAGTGTTGAAACAATGGCTCACTAGGTAGAATAAGTTAATTTAAATCTTTACCATATGCCAAAATAAATTCTGAATAGATTGAAGAGTTAGTTAAAACTTAAATTATAAAAATATTTTAAAACTATAAAAATTGGGCTTCTCAGGTGGCTCAGTGGTAAAGAATCTGCCTGCCAATGCAGGAGACACAAAAGGCACAGGTCCAATCCCTGGGTCAGGAAGATCCCCAGGGGGAAGGAAATGGCACCCCACTCCAGTATTCTTGGCTGGGAAATCCCATGGACAGAAGAGCCTTGCAGGCTACAGTCCATGGAGTTGCAAAGAGTTGGACACAGCTGAGCTCCTGGGCACAAAAAATAAAATAAAATAAAAGTAGATGTTTCTCAAATTTCTAGTGGAGCAGCTTACTAAGAATGGAGATGAAATGTATTGACTATTTAGAAGTCTTTAAGTGTATATTAACCAAAAATATTGAAATGAAAATTTAAAGGAAAATAGAATAGAAAGTATGTTAAAATACTTACTAAAATGAAGACTTTGCAAGTAGACAAGAAAAATTAGAGACAGTAGACAAAAAGGGAAAGGAAAATAATTTATTCTTTTGAAAGGAGATCAAGGGACGGGTTCACAGTTACATGCAAAGATGCATCTTCACTTATAATTAATGAAAGGTAAATTCTAGCAACAAATAAATAGCATTATCTCCCTTAGCATCACTTTAAAGAGACAGAAAAATGAAATGAAAACTCAGTGCTGGTGACTGTGATGGGAGAGATTATGTGATGCTATTGAAATTTAACATTACAAGCTGTGCTGTCTAGTTGGCACTCACTGTCTGCCCCAGCACGGGGCTATGCCTTTCTGGTGGGGGAGGGGGGACACTCTTCTCACCTCTGCACCCTAGGTGGGATTTTGGTCAGCCGTTGATGAAGGAACCTGTCCTCTGCAGTGGTGGTCACCTTCTCTCAGATGTTCCTTTCCTCCCTGCAGTGGGGGTAGGGGTGGGGGCGGGGGTGGGGGCAGGGGGTGAAGTGTTGGAGGCGCAGGAGGGGGAGGTGGGGCAGTCCCTTGGATACAACCATCTGTGCATAGCAGCTTCTGTCTTGAATCAACAAGAAACTTTTTTTTTTTTTTTTTATAAATTTATTTATTTTACTTGGGGGCTAATTACTTTACAATATTGTAATAGTTTTTGCCATACATTGACAAGAATCAGCCATGGGTTTACATGTGTTCCCCTTCCCGAACCCCCCACCCACCTCCCTCCCCATCCCATCCCTCTGGATCATCCCACTGCCCCGGCCCCGAGCCCTTGTCACATGCATCGAACATGGAATGGTGCTCTGTTTCACATATGACAATACACATGTCTCAATGCCATTCTCCCAGAACGACCCACCCTCACCTTCTCCCTCAGAGTCCATAAAATTGTTCCATGCATCTGTGTCTCTCATTCTGTCCCGCATATAGGGTTATCGTTACCATCTTTCAGATTCCATATATATGCATTAGTATACTGTATTGTTGTTTTTCTTTCTGGCTTACTTCACTCTGTATAATGGGCTCCAGTTTCATCCATCTCAGTAGAACCGGTTCAAATGTATTTTTTTTAATGGCTGAGTAATATTCCATTGTGTATATGTACCACAGCTTCCTTATCCATTCATCTGCTGATGGACATCTAGGTTGCTTCCATGTCCTGGCTATTGTAAACAGTGCTGCGATGAACATTGGGGTACACGCGTCTCTTTCAATTCTGGTTTCCTCGGTGTATATGCCCAGCAGTGGGATTGCTGGGTCATATGGCAGTTGTATTCCCAGTTTTTTAAGGAATCTCCACACTGTTCTCCATAGTGGCTGTACTAGTTTGCATTCCCACCAACAGTGTAAGAGGGTTCCCTTTTCTCCACACCCTCTCCAGCATTTATTGCTTGTAGACTTTTGGATAGCAGCCACTCCAATATTCTTGCCTGAAGAATCTAACGGACACAGGAGCCTGGCAGGCTACAGTTCATAGGGTCACAAAGAGTCGAATATGACTGAAGCGACTTAGCCAGTGATAAAGGCATTGAGCTTCCAATGCAAGGGGTGAGGCTTTGATCCCTGGTGGGAGAATTAGGATCCCACAAGTCATGCAGCATCATCAAAAATTTTTAAAAGCCATTTATCATATGAGTATTAATAGAAATTTTCATGGTAGAAATTTTCATGGAAGAAACACAAGTAAGGGCTCTTCGTCTCCTATCTCCCCTCCTCTGTAAATTAAACTAATTTGGCTTTTCACGCTTTCAGCCAGACCTTAGAAACATCTGTTTTGCCTAGTGGGTCATGGTAAGGGATCCCCCATGAAATGACTTTCTTCCTTTGAATGAGCTAGAAGGGTAAGTGGGGCTTCCCTGGTGGCTCAGATGGTAAAGCATCTACCTGCAATGCACGAGACCCAAGTTCAACCCCTGGGTTGGGAAGATACCCTGGAGAAGGAAATGGCAACCCACTCCAGTATTCTTGCCTAGAGAATTCCATGGACAGGGGAGCCTGGTGGGCTACAGTCCATGGGGTCGCAAAGAGTCAGACACAACTGAGTGACTAACACACAGGGTAAGTGTGGAGAGAGACTGGGGCTCTGCCAGTCTGAGGAGGGCACTGTGTTATCTCACAGCACTAGCTGAGCAGCCTTGTCCTGGCCAGAAGCTGAGCCTTTAGGTACAGAAGGTGGGATGGGGTCAGAACAGGCACCATCAGGCTAGCTGTGCCATAGTTCCTTTCTTATGGGCTAAATCCTCTGGGTGGTCCTACACGGCATGGACCACATTGGAAAAGACCCTGATGCTGCGAAAGATTGAGGGCAGGAGGAGAAGGGGGTGACAAAGGATGAGATGGTTAGATGGCATCTTTGACTCAATGGACATGAGTTTGCAAACTCATGTCGATGGTGAAGGACAGGGAAGCCTGGCGTGTTGCAGTCCATGGGGTCGAAAACAGATAGACACAACTGAGCGACTGAACAACAACAACGAATCCTCTGGGAGTCATGGCCCAGGATCCTGGGGGGCGCCAGGTGACTTCAGGGACCAGGGAAGCGCATGTCCGAAGCATCATGTCACAGCTGAGTGACAAGGCAAGATGGCCACAATGTCAAGCTCCACGCTGTCAGGGACTCACTTTGGGAAGAAGGCCCCATGCCTGATAAACTGCTCTCCCCTGAAATGAACACAACACTGCGTCAGTCTGCACGTGGCAATAGCTTCCTCCCCAGGATGCTGTGTTCCTGTTTGGGGAGGGAGGTGTCAGAAGAAGAGGTGCCCCTGCACAGAGGGAGGCAGAGTGGAGCTGGTTTCAAAGTCACTTCCAAGGGAGCCTGAGAATCAAATCTCAGTTATGAGAACTTCAGTTCAGTTCAGTCGCTCAGTCGTGTCCAACTCTTTTTGACCCCATGAACCGCAGCACGCCAGGCCTCTCTGTTCATCACCAACTCCCAGAGTCTACCCAAACCCATGTCCATCGTGTCGGGGATGCCATCCAGCCATCTCATCCTCTGTCATCCCCTTCTCCTCCTGCCCCCAATCCTTCCCAGCAACAGGGTCTTTTCCAGTGAGTCAACTCTTCGCATGAGTTGGCCAAAGTATTGGGAGTTTCAGCTTCAACATCAGTCCTTCCAATGAACACCCAGGAATGATCTCCTTTAGGATAGACTGGTTGGATTTTCTTGCAGTCCAAGGGACTCCCAAGAGTCTTCTCCAACACCACAGTTCAAAAGCATCAATTCTTCGGTGCTCAGCTTTCTTCACCATCCAACTCTCACATCCATACATGACTACTGGAAAAATTATAGCCTTGACTAGATGGACCTTTGTTGGCAAAGTAATGTCTCTGCTTTTAAATGTGCTATCTAGGTTGGTCATAACCTTCCTTCCAAGGAGTAAGCATCTTTTAATTTCATGGCTGCACTCACCATCAGTAGTGATTTTGGAGCCCCCAAAAATTAAGTCTGACACTGTTTCCACTGTTTCCCCATCTATTTCCCATGAAGTGATGGGACCAGATGCCATGATCTTAGTTTTCTGAATGTTGAGCTTTAAGACAACTTTTTCACTCTCCTCTTTCAGTTTCATCAAGAGGCTCTTTAGTTCTTCTTCACTTTCTGCCATAAGGGTGGTGTCATCTGCATATCTGACGTTATTGATATTTCTCCCGGCAATCTTGATTCCAGCTTGTGTTTCTTCCAGCCCAGCATTTCTCATGATGTACTCTGCATATAAGTTAAATAAGCAGGGTGACAATATACAGCCTTGACGTACTCCTTTCCCTATCTGGAACCAGTCTGTAGTTCCATGTCCAGTTCTAACTGTTGCTTCCTGACCTGCATACAGGTTTCTCAAGAGACAGGTCAGATGGTCTGGTATTCCCATCTCTTTCAGAATTTTCCAGTTTATTGTGATCCACACAGTCACAGGCTTAGTGCATGTTTATTTCTGAGAGAACTTGAATGTAGAAGAATTGGACTGAAGCTGTAAACCTGGTCCCCAGGGGGAGAACATGCCCCCCACACTCGTGTCTGCAGAGCTTCAGAGGGACCACGGTCCCCAGGCTAAGAGACTTTGATCCTGAGACATAGGCTTTGACAGCTACCCTCATTCAAGGAGGAAGCTTTCTGCTCAGAGATGGTAGGAAGTGCTGCTTCATTCAAAGATGAAGGTACTGGCTGAAGCAGAAATCCACGTAACTGTCCATTCATCCATCCACTTTTGCTGAACTGACCTCTATGCGCCCAGCCAAGTGCAAGAGTTGACAGCAGACAAGAGTTGGCCTCAAGGGTCCAGGGTGGGGTGGCAGGTCCATGGTTCTGGCAACCACAGGGAGTGGCTGGGGGCTCAGCTTCCCTCACCAGATGACACAGCTGCTGGATCTTCCAGGGAGCCCTGAGGAAGGACAGCACAGTCTCCTGGGGGTCCAGGCGGGACCCTTGGGGCAATGTGGTCTGGATACGGAGGTGGTATCTTGACCACAGGGAAAGAGGTCGTGGTCTTCTGTGACCCCAAGTCACTCATCTCTGTGAATCCCAGTTGGGGACTGAAAGACAGACCTTTGAGGGGCTTTTCTGATGCAGGTACTATAAGGCCAGGATCCTTGGGATCCACCCCCATGGCTGTGTTTTGACAAAAAGTGCCCAGGCATTTGATTCTTGCAGATGAGGGAGAAGGTGTCCTCAGGTGAGTCTGCTGGGGGCCTGTGGGTCAGGGTACTGAAAGAGCACAGGAGGTGCTGAAAGCACAAGACAGAGAAGGGCTGAGAGTCCATCCCCAGACCACCCTCCCCCAGGCTCTGAGAGGCCCCCACCTACCCAAGGGCCTCCCTGGGACTGGCAGGCCCTGCCCACTTCACTCTGTTGGCAGGACAGGGAGCTGACAGTGTCCCATCTAACCTGCTGGCCTCCTTGGTGAGGGCACAGGGACCCCTGGACTCTAGGGTCCATGGCACCTTGTACTCTGGTCTCACTGTCCAGCAAGAGGTGCCATAGCGTGGCTGCAGGCCCCCCATCTTCTCCCTGCCCCGCACCCCACCCCAGATAGCCTCTGGGTGGAGCAGACAACTTGGGGTAGTTATCAGTGATCAGATTTGGCCTTCTGGTCACCCAGCAGGCATTTATTTTCCTAGTGCCCTCTGGCTGGGCATGATGCCAGGTGTGGGGGAAAAAGGCTACAGTGAGGATGCAGCACTCCATGCCCCCAGATGTGTGCGTGAGCTGTGGCCCTAGGGAAACATGGCAGGTGAAGAGGGCTCTCAGCATCTGGAAGGTAGTTCTTCCTTCCTCCAGCCTCGTGTCCACGCCATCACTAAGCACCATGAGTGGATCATGTTTCTAGCCTGACTTTTAAAAGTTTGAAAAGACGCGGACACCCCCTGCAGACCTGGCCCTTTAACTGCATCCCCAGGTACCCAGGGCTTCCCAGGTGGCCAAAGTGGTAAAGAATCTGCTTGCCAGTGCAGGAGAGGCAAGAGCCGCAGGTTTGATCCCTGGGTGGGGAAGATCTCCTGGAGGAGGAAATGGCAACCCAATCCACTCCAGTATGCTTGCCTGGAGAATCCTATGGATAGAGGAGCCTGGCGGACTACAAGTCTTTGGGGTTGCAAAGAGTAGGACCTGACTGAACATCCACACCACCACAACCACAGTACCCAGGGGCCAGAGAGTGGTGCACAGCCTGAAGCTTGGTACCCTTTTGGGGGGAATGGGTCCAGGAAGGGGCAGCCTGGCTAGGGGTCGTGTTGACCCCTGTCCTGGTGCTGATATAAGACGAACAGAAACCATCTGCCCCAAGAACTACCGACCTGGGGTTTCCAGCTTGCAGCCCATTATCTGCTAGATAACTATATTGATTCGATTGATACTGTTTGTTAGATAGAGCAGAGGGCCATGGATGGGGCTGAGCAAGGCCTGATCTGCATGAGATCATTTCAAAGATTAACTTTAGTGAAAGCTTCAAGGTTTGGCAAATCCATAATTAATCAGCCTGATTCAGAGCCCCTGTAATTGAGGGCTGGTGACAAGTCTGCAAAAAAGAAGGAGAGGCGGTGAAAGGAGTAGAGAAAACTCCTTCGCTTACCACATTTGGGGAGGAGGAACTGAGACTTCAAGGAGGGGGAGTTCTGAGTTGGATCATTTTGTGCTTAGTTTCAGCATATTCACTAGCACTTAACTTATAAATAAAGGCTCTCGTAAAGTTGTGAAACCAGAGTTAGAAAGACCTGGGAATCGTCCTCCCTGGAGGCAGGTTGAGATGAAATTTGGTCCTTAAATCTGGCCAGTGTTTTTGGTAATTTATCAGGGCACCTCTAAGGACTTTTTGCTCAGCAGTGGCATTTGGAACCATATTTTCTTTACATTCTTTGTTGTCATCCACTCTTCAGCTGCTCTGGTTGAATCTTCCAGAGGTGGAGTTGCGATTTAGAGGTTTGAAAAGGTGGTGTCCACATCCCCAGAGACCAGGAGGACGCCAGCAGTTCAGCGATAGAAGGTGTCCCAGCCAAGAAGAGCAGTTTATTAAGATCCTGAAAATGAGCTCGGCCATCTTTGATAAGAAATTAAAATCAGGATGATGTCAACCTTTTGGCTGCTTCCTAAAGTGAAAGTGTTAGTTGCTCAGTTGTGTCTGACTCTTTGTGATCCCATGGACTGTAGCTCATTAGGCTCCTCTGTCCATGGGAATTCAAGTGGCCCACGAATATCAGCAAAGCTCTGGTCCTATTTGTGTATTATGAATTCCAACACAGAGTCACTAATCTTAAGAGATTAATGCTCTGCTGTTTGGGTTTGGGAAACATGAATGCAATATTTATAAGTTGATTGTGAGCGATCCAAACTCAGTATTTCTATTGCAATGAGTTCAGAAAGACCTTCTCAAGTCCTCACCGATGGTTGTGTTTGCCTGCAGAGCTAAGCTCCAGAAAGGTCTGTAGAGTCTAAATTAGGATGTGAAGATTGAGTCGTGGGTTACACAATAATTCGCCTTAAGCTGTATAAATAGTATTTTATTTAGGAATTCATCGAAAGGAAGTTTTGAAGGTCAAAGCCTTCCCAACATTGAGTGCATATGTACTTAATGTTCAATCTTAGGTCTCTTTTATAATCCTGAGTGGCTTGGCTTCAGAAGTATTTTTAGCGAAGGGAAATTGAATGTCAATTTGAGAAAGCCTTCCCCTAGGAGCACCCCTCCTACCCTCTGCACACATTCTTCAGCCCAGAGAAGACTGATCATCCCCACAGACCCTCTGGGAGAGAGCGGATTACTGCCCACCAGCCGGCCCCCGCACACTGCATGTCCTCTAGGGTCAGCCCCGAGGGACACTTAGCTATGGATTCCAGGGTGTCCTCAAGGCTCCCTGCTGCCTGTCACTTCCTTTGGGGGCTGTCCTAGGGCATTCTGGAGATGAGCCTAGGTCTAGAGAAAAGACCCAAAGCACAGCATGGGAGGGGCCGTGCTGCCGCCCACCCCGCTAAGGAAAAGCCTCTCCTCCAAACTCACCGGGGACCTGAGATAGTCAACATCGGAGTATTTGGTGTCTGGGGAAGATATCATGTCTCTGGAAGGTTCAGGATGGCATGCAGATGTGCTACGTAGGGGAAGGATGGGGCCTTTGGCACCCATCAGATGCTGCGGAGTTGCGGAGACATCGATGAAGGTGGTCAGGGTGGCCTGGCCTGGGAATGTTGTCCTTGTGCAGTGGAAGGTGGATCCCCAGAGAGCAGGACCTTGTCTGGTTTCCTCACCCTCCCAACCTCAGCTCCTAGGCAGTGCCCAGTGTGGAGCATGAGTGCAGAGAGTATTTGTGATATTAATAGGTTCTTAGGATGGGACTCAGGAAGAGGGGAGGAGGCAGAAGTGTGTTTATGGCAGAGCTCACAACCTCTGGGACTTTGCCAAGGATCCATCCCCAAACAGGGACTAGGGGGCTCTCATGAACCTGCCCTACTCGGTTACCTTAGGAGGTGCCCGCACAAAGTCAAGTCCAAAGCCCTCCCCATATAGCACAGGTCAGGGCTCTCTGCAGTGGTGCCCTAGCCTCACTTCCCACCGGGTCTCCGCCCACCATCCTCCTGAGAATCCTATTCTGAAAACTCTCAGAACTCTTGGCTGTTCCCCTGCTCTCCCACACTGCCTTTCCCATATTCACCTGATGAAATTGTATGAGTTCTTCAAAGTCATGTTGAGTTCAGTCGCTCAGTCATGTCCAACTCTTTGTGACCCCATGGACTGACTGCAGCACACCAGGGTTCCCTGTCCATCACCAACTCCCAGAGTTTGCTCAAACTCATGTCCATCCAGTCGGTGATGCCATCCAACTATCTCATCCTCTGTTGTTCCCTTCTCCTCCTGCCTTCAATCTTTCCCAGCATCAGGGTCTTTCTCAATGAGTCAGTTCTTCACATTAGGTGGCCGATTGGAGCTTCAGCTTCAGCATCAGTCTTTCCAATGAATATTCAGGACTGATTTCCTTTACAACTCACTGGTTTGATCTCCTTGAAGTCTCCTGCAAGGAGATCTCTCGACAGTCTTCTCCAACACCACAGTTCAAAAGCATCAATTCTTCGGCACTCAGCTTTCTTTATGGTCCAACTCTCACATCCATACATGACTACTGGAAAAACCATAGCTTTGACTAGACAGACCTTTGTCAGCAAAGTAAGGTCTCTGCTTTTTAATATGCTGTCTAGGTTCATCATAGCTTTTCTTCCAAGGAGCAAGCATCTTTTAATTTCATGGCTGCAGGCACCATTTGCGTGGTTTGAGAGCCCAAGAAAATAAAGTCTGTCACTGTTTCCATTGTTTCACCATCTATTTTCCATGAAGTGATGGGACCGGATGCCATGACCTTAGTTTTTTGAATGTTGAGCTTTAAGCCATGTTCAAGTGCCTCCTTTTTCATGTAGGCTGCCCCCTCCCCCACCTCTGTGCTGAATCAGAACAGTTCCCTTCATTTGTGTCTCCTGATGTGTGGTCTTTGTATTTTGATTCAGGGCTGGTTATCTCTGTGTCTGACTCCCTCAGTTGGTCCCACACCTGGCACATGGCAGGAAGTCATGGCATTTATTAAATGGACTTTCCTCTGGTAGCCGACAGTGATGGTTGAAGTCATCTCAGCCTGTAGTTTATATACACCTAGCACAGAGGCCTCTAGGAAGAAGATTCCTTACCATCCTGAGGCTGGTTGGACTACTTTTAGGTTTAATGCAAAGCTCTTCCATTTGAGACAGAGTTGTTAGGACTTTGGAGCTGGAATGATCTGTGTTCCAATTTGAGCTTCATACCTACATGTGTATGAGGTTGAGTAAGTTCTAAACCTCTTTGAACATCAGTTTCCAGATTTTGTAAACATGAGAGTGATTCATGTGGTTGTTGTGAGGTTGAAATATGATCATTTATGTAAGGCCCTTCCCATGGTATGTGGCACGTTTTAAGTGTTCAACAGATGGAAACTATTAGCTCAGTTATGATGGTGGTGATGGTGCTGATGATAATGGTGATGGTGGGAGTGATGATGATAACAGTTGATTGTCATGGGGATGATGGGGATGATGAAGATGGGGATGATGATAATGATGATTGTCATGGAAATGATGAGGATGGTGATGGGACTGGGGATCATGGGGATGGTGTTGATGGGATTGGTGATGATGATGGGGTGGTGATGGGGATGATGGGGATAGTGATGAGGATGGGATGGTGAAGATAATGGGAATGGTGATGAGGATGAGGTGGAGATGATGATGGGGATGGTGATGATAATGATGCTGGGGGTGCTAATGATGGTGTTGATGACAATGATGATTGTCATGATGATGATGGGGATGATGGGATGGTGGGGGGGGATGATGATAATGATGATTGTCATGGAAATGATGGGGATGGTGATGTGGTTGGAGATGATGGGGATGGTGTTGATGGGATTGGTGATGATGATGGGGTGGTGATGATGCTGCTGATGGTGATGATTATGATTGTCATGATGATGGGGATGGTGATGATAATGAGGGGGTTGTTGGTGATGATGATAAGAAGGATGGAAATGGGGATCATGCAAAGGAGGAGGAGGGAGATGGTGATGGGGATGGTGGTAATGTTTCTGCCATTTTGAGGCTCAGTAAGGCTCTATGTCTTCAGGTCTTTGTGAGCATATCTGATATTTGATCAGTTCCAGGCCCTGACAAGGCACACAGACCACCCTGTCTTTTCTCCTCCATCCTCTGTGCATTTACTTACCCACAGGAAAAACTGCTCTTGAAGCCCCCACTTCTGCCCTGTGGGCCAGTCAAGGCACCAGGTAAAATCTTTGCTAAATCCTTGCACTTCCCATCAGCTATTTCCTATTAGAGTTTCATGCATCCCTTTGACATATTTTTATTGTCAGGTTAGAAGAAAATATTCCACTCGTTTGCAACATTCTCATTATATTCCCTTTATAACAATTTCTAAAAGAGAATAAATATAAAATATTTCTGTGTATTGTGGCAATATTTCAGGCTGACTTTAATATGCTGCATGGTTTTCCAACTCACAATTCTTCTAACCTTGTGATGACAGTTAAGAAATCTTCAGGCCTGGGAAAACATGTGGATCAATGAGTTAGTGGAAGCGCAGGGCACTTTATGGGGATTCACAGACAGAGATTTCTGCCAACTCAGAGGTACTGCCTCAGTCTGTGAGAGTAAACCGTTCCAAACCATGAGGTCTCCTTCCCCTAGATCGTTTCTGAGAACTCAGAGATGTCTCCTTGGGGACCAATCAGTAGCTGAGTCCTTGAGGAACTCAGTCAGGAAGTTTGGTTTGGAGGAGGTATGTGGGATGGACCTAGCTGTCCCCAGGGGGCCATCACAGCTGACCCCAGAGGACCCGGTCATTTTGTTATCCAGATTTCCAGTTTCCACCTGGAGCACATGTCCTCCCACTGTGCTTCAGCTCCTGGCATGTGGCAGGTCTAGGTCCTTGCCTGTTCCTGGAGTAGACCCGGCGCCCTGCTGGGAAGCCCCACTGGGAAAACAGAGGAAGGGGCATTCCCAAGGGCTCTCCCTGGACAGATGGCCACTTTGGGGTGGATGCCAGGCTGGTAGGCACGTTGGTGGCCTCTACTGCCCCCCGCCATTGTATCTCTCAGGCTGGTCCCAGCCAAACTGCAGATCAGGACCCTTTGTGAGTCCCTAGCCCCTGAACCCTTGTTTAGGGCACTCTCTTGCTCGTAATGCCCCTCCCTGTCCCTCAGGCTGCTCTCCTCCCTCCTAATTTTTGAGATCCAACCCTTTTCTGAAGCCTCTGGGGACACCCTGTCCTCACCCACCCCCACTGCCAGCACCACAGGGTAAGTGCCCATGTGCTGAGTGCTCATCTCCCTCCAATGATGGAGTAGATGGTAGAAAGTACCCGGTATGTGGTGGACATGCAGGTGATTCACAGATGGTGGTCCCTGGGGAATACCTGAGCCCTGAGCCAGACAAAGGCAGTCCTGCTCCTCAAGAAGCTCACATGCAGATCTGGAGAACAGGACCTAAATCTGAGGAAATGATGGAATAGCCTTCATGAAGCAGACCAGAAGCAAGACTGCCCAGTGGGAAATTACGGGGCTATGGGCAAAGCTGGGGCCACGAGAATCACTGTTGGATGAGCATGTTCCAGGTCCCAGGAGGATCTCCTCTCTCTTTTCACCCTCATGCTTACCTTGTGAGCTAGTCGTTCCATCTATAGTTGAGAAACAGGCCCAGAGAGGCAAAGTGACCTCCCCAAGGTCACACAGCCAGGAGCATGGAACCCAGGACTTGGGCTATCAACTGGAGTCCCAGGGAGTTCAGGCTGGGTAGTTCTGAAGGTGTTTCCAACATGACCCAGCGGACCAGCAAGGGTGGGAGGAATGAGTCCCAGGGGTGGTAGAGGAGGTGGGGCATGCAGGCCACGCCCTTCGGGGAGGATGACCAAGGGCTCTCACCTGGCTGAGGAGAGCTTCCAGTGGGGCCACCAGTGCAAGAATGCTGTTGCACTGGGGCCCATGGGTGCTGGGGCCATGGCACTGCCTCTGTTTGGACTATGGCTGCAGGTTCAAGAGCAGGGCTAGCCCTTACGTGCTGGGTTAGGCCCCGATAACCTGGGCATGGCCCTGGGAAAGGCAGCTGGCACCTTTCCATAAAGCAGCCAACTTCTCTTGTCTGCTTTCCACACAGTCAAACAAAATTTGCTGTCCCCTTGTGGCCCTGCATCTCCTGTTATCTCTATCTAGGGCCCTTCTGTCTTCCAGCTTCACCGGGAGAGAATTATTTATGGCCTTGTTTATTTCACTCTCTGCAGGAAATGCCCAGACTGGGATCTGCTGGGGAGCAGGTAGCGGTGGGCCAGGTGGGCGGCTCAGACAGGGGTTGCCTCGTGTTGTTTACGGGTTCTGCACCAGGGCCACCCCCAAGGGGGTCTTCAGACCTGACAGCCCCCAGCCTGGGATAAATCAGCCCCCCAGAAGGAAGCATGCAGTCCCCCTCATGGCGAAGTCATGTATTAGCCCCACAGCTCCCACACTCGTAGAGACCCCAGACTACCTGCCTCCTACCCAAGGGAGGAACTCCCCAGGAAGCAGGCCAGCCTGACGCTTGTCTCTGTCCCAGGCTGGAGGTGGATGTCAGAAAAGGAGGAAGGGGTGCTAGGGGGTGGGGAGGCCACCGTCCCACCTCCACCTTCTGCCTCCTCCAAGCCTCCCTCCTGGTAGCCTGAGCAGGACCATTGCTGAAATGACAAAATCACAGAAATGGAGGAAGGGGGCAAGTAGCTCAAGAGGGGACCAAGGGGGCAGTCCTTGTGGGGAGGTGAATGTTCTATCTTAACTGTGTCAGGGTCAACATCTGGGGAGGAAGACAGGGAGGCTCCTGGTCCCAGGACAGCAGGCAGCCTTGCTTTCAGCCCAGAGGACACAGGTATGGGTCGGCCCTCCTCAAGGGGAAAGTCCTGGTGCAAGGGGTCGCAGGTCTGTGGTCTGGCCTGGGTTCCACCCCACGTGCCCCTCCCCCAGTGTTCCTGCCCTTGGCTCGATCTCTCTCCTTTCCTTTCCAAATAAGAGAAGCCTGCCCTGGACAGTTCTGAGCGTCTGCAGGGCACTCTGCTCTTTCCCCAGGGATCAGCTCGCAGTGGCAGTCATGACTTTGTCTCCCTTCAAGGCACTGCAGGAACACAGGAGCCATGGGAGCAGGGCTAAACCCAAACACATGGCCAGACATCTGCCTTCTCGGCTGGCCGGACAGATCCATCCACGTGCAGGCCCGGCTCTCCTAGGGAGTAAAGCACCATTCATTCATCTGGCAAATCCCCCCAGACCCCGCTAGGTTCCAGGACCCTCCCAGGGCACTGGGTGTTCTGAGCATGATTGACATCGGCTTGCCTGCCCTAGTGAGCTCAGAATCTAGCAGAGAGACAGGCCTAGGCCTTCTCTCTCAGCCACTGGCTCAGGCTGGGATCCTGTGCATATAAAGCCTGGAATTCCAAAATTCCAGAATTCCAAATTTGGGACTGCAGAGCCTTTTCCCTGGGATCCTTCCAGCTGGGCCCTTGCCCTGCAGATATTCAGGAGAGGAATCCTCATCACTGTGGAAGCAGCAGGCCCTGGGCTGTCTGCCCACAGCAACCCCAGCCTGGCGGTCACGTGGAGGCCTTGGAGCCCAGTCCCTGCCCCAGGGCACGTGCTCACGGTGGCTCAGGGGCTGATCCATGGAGTCAAGGTGGACCCTGCAGAGGGCCCTCTCAGTGACCTCCCTCAAGGGGCTGTACCCCTCCTTCTGCTCCCTTGGCTTCTGGAAGGGGCTGGAGGAACCCTGCTCACAACATGCAGCTGAGGTCCTGGTTGTGCTGGACCCGGCGAGAGGCTCTTCCTCAGTTGCAAAGTCAACAGGGAGCAGAGGCAGGAAGTGTCCCAGCCCTGGAGCCTGCCACAGACCCGCCGATCTGCAAGCAGGAGGGGAGGCTCCGGGCTGCTTAGCCCATTATTTATCGAGTAGATTCTCAGCTTTGCAGCTGCTGAAACCACAGCCCGGGATGAATACTGATAGGAGGCGTGTCCTCCCTTTGTGTCCCAGGCCTTGGCCTTCGGGGAGCTCTGTGAGCAGTCAGAGGTGAGAGGGGGCTGGGTTGGGAGAAGAGGATGCCCGAGGCTGGGAAGTCTCCAGGCAGCGCTGTCTTTGGACCAGATGACTGCTGGGCTGGACACTGATTTCCAGTACACAGGTGTGAGGACCCCCTCTGCTGCCCACCTGGAGGAACCCTGTCAGGACCCCACAGCATCTTGAAAGGTCTTGAAGCTGTCTCGTGAGCCTGGTGAAGGCTCGGGCTGCAGGCTCTTCCTGTCAAACCTGTAGGCTGGTGTCCCCCTGGCCTCCCTTGCCTGCAGATTACAAGGCCCTCCTAGCTAGGCCTGACCCTTCATCCCCGGCTCCCTTTCACCGGATGTCCGGTCGATTTAATACCGGTTCCTGGAACTTGAACCTCTGCCCACAGGCTGGCAGCATCGTGAGGACTTAACTCCAGGACAGACAGTACAGTTTCGATGCTAGTTCTTATGAACTTGCCAGCCCCCCTCTGCAGACCTGGGAAGGCACTGGGCCTGGGGTCCCTGTGGGCAGACAGGGGGCGGGATGCAGGATATGGCAGTGAGCTGAGGGTCTTTCTCAGGTGGAGAACATGGAGACCACAGAGGCTGGACCAGGCGGTTTGAGGCCTCGATGTTTTCATGCAGATCCACTGAGAACATTGGGTCAGCTCCTGCATGGAGCAGGTATCACAGAAGTCCCCTCAGCATCATGCTATGGGCTGGCAGCCTAGCGGGGCTGATGAGAAAGACTCCATGCTGGGGTCTCTGGGCTCAGCCAGCCGCCCTGCAGGGCCTCCTGAATCCAGACGCTCGTTCCTGGGCTGGGATCCTGAGCCCAGGTCCTCATCTGAGCCGCCTCTTGGCCTGGTTTTCAGCCAGAACTGCTACCACCATGAGTTCGGGCAGGAATATGACGGATGAAGCCTCAGGGTTCAGGGACCTTGACCTCCACCCGTGCACTGTGTGAGTGAAGGGAGGGAGGGCACTGAGCACCCAGCCTTACCATAGCAGAGACTGGGGATTTGCAAGGGGCAGAGCAGATGACCCACTCGGACTGCACTATCCATGTGGGCAAATTGCTTCCACTTTTGCCCTTGGTTTTTCCACTTGTAGAACAAGGAGGGCTGAAGGAACTCTGAGGCCCCTTGGGGTAATCACCTCTAGAATTCCACTAGGCATTGTGGAGGCCCAGCAGGCCAGGCTTAGTGGTAAAACAGGGAGGTGGCAGTGGGTGTGCCTGCCGGGGGCCTCCACACGTGCCACTCAGATCCCCAAAGCATCAGCCCAGTGCAGGTGAGAAGAGGGGCTCTGGACCCCTCCCACGGGCATCTCAGCCTCTCTACGCCCCCCACCTCGGGGAGGAGGCTTTCAACTCAAGGCGTGGGAGCTGCAGCATCCCCCAGCATTGTTAGGGGGTGGGACCTGGGGACCAGTGTGGCCTAGACAGTCAGCACAGGGAGCCCCGCCCCCTTGTTCATCCTCCCTGGAGCCTGGGAGGCCAGAAGCAAAGGTCTGGGCATGCAAAGCCAGGGTGGCCCCAGTGAGAAGGAGGCCTGGCCAGGTGGAACAGCAGCCCGGAGGAGCCCTGTGTGGCCGGGAAGGCCCAGAATGCAGGGTGGATCTGCATCTCGAGGGCTTGATTGATCATGCCATTCAGAGTGGATATATTTTTTAATAATCTGTTTCTAAAATTAGCCTTTGTCTGTACAGCAGCGATCACAAACAGCCTGGGATGCATCTTTTTTACCTGCCAGCGGTAGATGTTTGTTTTCCTTCAAGAGAGAGCACAGGGAGGCGCTGCCCCTGGGTCCCAGTGCCCAAAAGCTGGGGGTGTCCGGCCCCCATCCTCTTGGAGGTCCCGAGCCAGTTAGGATGCACAGGTCCTGCCCGCCGACTCTGAGCTGCCCCTTGGCCCCTCCTCCCATGGCAGGAGGGCAGGTGACGTCTCCTCTCTGCATTTTGGTTTCCCCAGCCGTAAAATGCTGTGGTTACAGTTATTTCACGAAGCTCTGTGGGGGTTAAAATAAGTAATAATGTAGAATTTAAACAATTAGGTCCTTAACACATGCACAGAAAGCAATAGCTTCCTCTACCTTTGTTTGCCCTCCGGTGGCTTTGGAAAACTGATTCTGTCTCAATTTTACTGCTTCTGTTGGTGCCAGATTTCAAATCCTTCTTTTAACTCACACTCCCTTTGGATGAACATGAGTCTCCCCCTGAGGACCCCCAGCCCTCACCCCTCTGCCAAGGTGCTCATCTTCTCTGAGCCTCTGAGTTCCTCTACCAGCCAAGATTTCCTGTTGTTGAGTTTTCTATTTCTGTTGTCTGTGATTCAAAGCAGTAAGATCTTTCCGTGTTCCCTATATACACTGGGGGTATAATGTTGAGTGTGTTTGTTAAGACCACTCCCCACCTCCAGCATCTTGATCGGCTCTTGCAAGGTCATGTTCCCTTGACATCTTATCACAAATCTGCCAGTGAGTGTAAAAGCTGCTGGTGTTACACTAAGTGCCTGCTGTGTCCTCGCCCCGTGCTGGCCTAGCCCAAGGATTCAAAAGTGATGTCGGGTCCTCTTAGCCCTCTGTCTGGAGAAGGAGATAGGAGTTAAGAGACGTGAAACAGCGGAGGCCAAGGTGCAGGCTCTGGGGCCGTGCCCTCAGATGGGGGTGGAGACCGAGGGCCTGAAGCTGAGCTTGGAAGAGGGAAGAAAAGTGAAAATGTTAGTCGTTCAGTCTTATCTGACTCTCTGCAACTCTGTGGTGTAGCCTGCCAGGCTCCTCTGTCCCTGGGATTCTCCAGGCAAGAATACTGGAGTGGGTTGCCATTTCCTTCTCTGGAGGATCTTCGTGACACGGGGATTGAACCCAGATTTTGTGCATTGCAGGTGGATTCTTTACTGTCTGAGCCACCAGGGAAGCCCGGGGAGCTTCCTGGGAGGCGGGTTCATGAGCTGAGCTCTGAAAAGTGGCAGAGTTGGGGTCGGCTGAGAGGAAAGGATAGCTTTACAGGCAGAGTCATGACCTTGACCAGAGCCTCCAGGGGGGAGCCTGACAGGATCCTCTGTCCATGGGGATTCTTCGGGCGAGAATACTGGAGTGGGTTGCCATGTCCTCCTCCAGGGGAATCTTCCCAACCCAGGGATCGAAGCTGTGTCTCTTACGTCTCTTGCATTGGCAGGTGGGTTTTTTACCACTAGTGCCACCTGGGAAGCCCAGATAAAGGGCAGCCAGTAGCGAAGAGTAGGAAACAGATCGTGTTCTGGCTTATGTTGTTCATTCATTAGATGTTAAGTCCGAGAGATGCTGTACTATGGCTGGCAGTGGCCACCCCGCACCCCCCACCCCCCACCAACCCATGCACAGTGGCCTGGCCATGCCTGCTCCCCCTGGCTTCTAGAACAAGGTGGGCTCTGCCTGCAGCATCCACCTACTCCTGTCATCCAGCCAAAGGGAAGAGCAGACTCTGAGCAGATTCAGGGCCCAGGGGAGGCCTTGATTCCAGAAGTTTCAGAGGGCTGCTTCATGCCCACATCAGTCAGCAGGCCTCTCTCAAGATACCCCTCCCCTGGCTCCTGGGGACCTCCCCGGACCTCCCAGCGCTGCCCTCACCCCTCCCGTTTCCATGGAGAAGTGCTGACTGTTTTGTTTCCGCTCTCCTATCACTTTCTGGAATTCATCTACATCAAAGCACAATCCCTTCTGTTCAGCACTCAACAAGGCTGTGGTGATTAAGCACTTAAATTGATTAATCAAATTTCCTGTGATGAGAACTACTGTCATTCATTAATCTGAGCGGGATTATAAATAAGAGATGGCAGATACAGGAGGCAAACGTGTTGACAGATCGATGTGACGGCCTGAATCACAAGTAGGTGCCTGCCCCTGAGGAGCTGTAGGCAGCCTGGAGACAGAGTTTCCCTGAAGACAGAATTAGACTGAGATTAAAGAATCCCTGTTTTAATAAAGAGAGATGCAGAGATGAGCGGGCAGCCCCGGGGGTGGGGGAAGGGTGCAGGTTTGCCTACCAATGAACGGCTGTGTTCCTGGATGTGACTGGATGTCTGGAATTGCACACCAGTTCAGAATCTGGGTTTTGGAGGAGGGCCAGCCTGAGGTTCAAATCCTGCCTCCAGGGACTTTCCTGGTGGTCCAGTGCCAACTCTGTGCTCCTAATGCAGAGGCCCCGGGTTCCATCCCTGGTTGGGGAACTAGATCCCACGTGCCACAGCTAATACCCATTGCAACTAGATAACATATATTTAAAAACAAATCCTGCCTCCATGGCTCACACACTAGGTACTCAGTTAAGATGCTCATCTCCATTTCCCAACTGGTGAGATGTGAATGTTAAAGCCGCCTCCCTCATGGGATGGTTATTAAGATTAGATGAAGTGAGGTCTGTGAGGCACTTTTCATCCATTCTATAAATATTTATTGAGGACCTACTGTATGCCTGTGCCGTGCTGGTATGTAGAGATCTGTGAGGAATCAGTGAGTGTGGTCCCCACCCCTCTTGGAGCTAGCATTCCAGTGGAGAACAGACATTGATCCTGCTTGACAGCTGTATCCTGGTGCTGGAGAGGGCTAGGAAGAAGCCCAGGGACTGAGAGAGCAGGCAGGAACCAGGGAGCCTGACCTGCCCCAGGCACAGGGAGACTTTCCAGAAGAAGGAACATTTGGTCTGAGCTCTTAGGAAAGCCTGGGGCTAAGTTGGTGTAAAGAGGCAGGGTGGGGGTCAGCTAAAAGACTGTGTCAGAGGGAGAGAAAAGTACAGATGAGGCCCTGACCTGGGAAGGAGTAGGGCATGGATGGGAGCCATCTGGAGGTCAGGGTGGCGAGGAGGCTTACACCCCCAGGTGAGGCTGGGAAGTGGGAGCAGTAGCCAGATTCCTCGGGGCTTCTGGCCATGTTGAGGAGCCAGGTTTTATGAATTAGCACTGCCTAGGTGGGAGCTTTGATTGTGAGTAGCTCAGGGATGGGGAAGGATATCCCCACTGAGGCCAGAAGGGAGAATCCCACCAGCACAGGCCAGCCCACCACCCCATCTTTCCCAGGTGCCACATTCTCTGCTGACTTTCTGAACCCAGACATGTGATGTCAGTCCTTGGTCTTTGAGCACTTCTTCCTGCCTGTGGTTCCTGCCCCTCTGGGATGTTCTACCTGACTTCTGGTCTTGCTGCCAATACAACTTCAGTTTCCAGCTTCAAGTGTACTGCTCCCCCACTCAGGTCAAAGCTTCTTCCTCACTCCTCACCCTCTACTGCCATGACAGTCCCACAGAGCACTGCAGCCTCTTGTTCATAACCCAGTCAGAGAGGCAGTTCGCCCCTGATACTTGTGTGATGTTCTCCCTGATGCCTGATTCCCTACACATGTGGGGTGTAGGCCCCAGGAGACAGAGACCAGGTCTGTTCTGGTCTCCAGTGCATCCTCATACCCTACATAAGGTCTGATGCAAGGCAAGCCTCAGCAAATGCTTCTGAGTTCACAGGTGTTGAATCAAGGTGGCTTAGAAGCATCAGAGAGATGGTGGTGGTTGTGCAAGAAGACAGTGGGCAGGATAAGGGACAGCCCTGGGCATCCAGGTCTGCATCTTCTAGGTCTCAGGACTGAGCTCTTGCTTGGCATATGGCTATGCTAAGAGGCTAGAACCTGCTCTTGCCTTCCAGCAGCATCCAGTGGGGTGGGGGAGATGAACAAGTCAAGAGATCATTGCAGTGCACTGACATTAGTGCCAGGTGGCTCAGAGCAAGGGTCAGGGGATGTTCTGGATGGGCCAATGTCAGGGCTGGGTTTTTAGGAGATGCAGGAGTTGGGAAATGAATTCTAGGCAGAGGGGTGGCAGCACAAAGCTTCCCCTGCCCCTCAAGTCCCTGCCTCCTTTCTGTCTATTTTTACCTCCCAACATCCTATTAAGCCTCTAAGGGGTCCCAGTTACACAGGCCAGAAGCAGGAGGCCTAGCATCTCATGCACACCTCTGCCTGGACACAATGACCAGGAAACGTCATTCTCGGTCTGGTGAGGTTCACACATCGTGATCAACGAATGAGCCATTCAAGCCCGCTCTCCTTCAGGCCCCTAGAAAGAAACTATAAGAGTCTGGTGGAAGGGGAGGGGCGAAGGGGAGAGCAGGGGGAAGCTGGATTCCTCCCTTGGAGGTAAACCACTGGTGCTCGGAGAGATTAAAACTATCACTCCTTGCTGAATTGGCCTCTTCCTCTGTTTCACTAAATAATTAAAGGCCCTTTATTAAAAGAGTTGCCATCTTAAAGATGTCAGCTCTTCATCTGTCATGTCCTTCCTCTGGAGCTCAGCCTCGGGGCCATGTCCAAGCACCCAGCCATGGACAATGCTTGCCCCAGGATCCGAGATTGTCTCAAGCATGGCCTTGGGGACCTACTGTGCACCCAGTGCTGGAGGAGGCACAAACCTCTGATGGTTCAGACTGGGCCTCTCTGGGTGGTTTCTGCTGGTGACAGGTTGAGCAGGGCTCAGGGGATGTGAAGAGCAAGAGGCAGGAAGGTGTGCTTCGTCCAGTCCAAGGTTCCATGTGTCACTTGTCTCCAACCCAAGCACTGGGCTGGGCCAGGACAGGTAAGCTGTGCATGCATGCTAAGTCGCTTCAGTCATGTCCACCCTGGGACCCTATGGATTGTAGCCTGCCAGGCTCCTCTGTCCATGGGATTCTCCAGGCAAGAATACTGGAGTGTGTTGCCATTTCCTCCTCCAGGGGATCTTCCCGACCCAGGGATCAAACCTGCATCTCTTATATCTCCTGTTCTTTACCACTAGCACCACTTGGGAAGCCCCCCAGGTAAGCTAAGGAGGTCCAGTTTCTGCTGTCAAGATGCTCCCCACTAGAGAGGGAGGAGACATGGAGGTAGACTTCTAAGATGCAGTGGGGTCTCAGCCTTGCAGTGATGGCCAGTGAGTAGAGGGGCATACAGGTGTCAAGGAAGGACCACCTGGCAAAGCCTTGGAGTCCAAGCTGGATCAGAGGAGGAGGTGTTTGCAGGATCCCCTGAAGGACAAATACAAGTTCATTACACCTAGAAATGGGACTTTCTCCAAACCTCCCAAACCAAAGCAGAGCAGATGCAAAGGCATGGAGAGCTGGAAGCATACAGCACATTCAGGGTTTCATCCAACTAATGAATGAGTGCCTACTGTATACCAGAAGCCAGGCCACTCCCAGAGAGTACAAAAATGAGTGTGGCATGTATCTACCCCTCATAAAGTTTGTGATCTAGTTAGGAAGACAGATTAAAAACAGCCTTACAAGTTAAATACCTGCATGCTCAGTTGCCTCAGTGGTGTCCGACTCTGTGTGATCCTATGGACTATAGCTCTCAAGGCTCCTCTGTCCATGGGATTCTCTGGGCAAGAATACTGGAGTGGGTTGCCATGCCCTGCTCCAGAGGAACTTCCTGACCCAAGGATCACACCCTCCACTCTTAGTCTGCATTAGCAGGCGGGTTCTTTACCACTAGCACCACGAATCTGCCCTAATGAAAGCATGTTCCAGCAACCTCTGTAGCACAAAGAGAGGGGTGATTAGGTCTAAGTATCAGGTGGGAGGGGCAAGGATGCCTTCCAGGAGGAAAGAATGTCTGAGTGGGTTTTGAAGGTATCCCTGCATTCACTGGGAATGTGGAGGGGTTTGGTGCGACCTGCACAGTTGGGTCATGGAAGGATGTGTCGCTGAAGGAAATCAGAGAAAAGGCTGAGAAGTGAAGGGGAAGGAGGGAGCCAGAGCCTTCCAGAATGATCTAAGCAGAGAAGGCTGCTGCTCTGAGAAGAGACTGCAGAAATGAGATGCTGGCAGAGCTGGGGGAAGGGAAGCCTGTGGGGGTTGTGGTTGGAGCCAAGTGTGGAGGGGTGGCAGCAGAGTGATGCCCACTACCCACAGGGGAGCTGGAGGCTGGGCCGGAGTGGCCTGTAGGGTGTGAGTGCCCAGACAGAGCAAATTGCTCCAGGTGACCCTGGACTGGGACAGGCCCCACCTAGATCTGAGGGGTTAGGCCCAAGATCCTGCATGATGGACAGACAGATTAGTTGCCTTTGCATTGTTTGATACAGGCTGCCTGATGCCAAGGGAACTAGGGAGATGGCGGGGCACTCAGGACTTGGCAAAGACTTGGCTTCAGCACAGGCATGACCTTCAGTCATACCTACCCTCACATGAAAGAATCTGGCACTTGGTTTGAATTTTTTAAGTCTTCCAAGAAGGTCTGAGGTCACCTGCTATGTGATCAGAATCTCAAATTGCTGATGCCACAGTGGCCAGGAATGAAGGGACCTGAGATAGGAGGTGTAACCTAATGTTGGCTCCAGTAGGGTGGGAGCCAGGCCATGATTTGAGCAAATATTCAGGAGTCAAATGGTGTCATAAATGGGTCTCCTGATGTCTGGATATCCAAAGATTTGGGTTCGCATCCGGGTGAGCCTGGTCCTACTTAGGAGGTCCTACTCTCCTCTGCTGGAAAATGAAGGTGTCAAGCTCATGAGTAGATGATTCCTCAGTACTTTCAACTCCAGACATTTTTCCGACTCCATGCAACTTCCACCCACCTGCTCACCTTGCTGTTGGCAAGAGTTAAGTTTTAATGAGAGAAGAATTTCTCTCTGGAATATTGAGTATAATTAAAACTCTGCTGTGGGAAAAAAATCCTAGCAAACCACGGAGAGTACTAGAGGAAGTGACAATGTTAAAAAGACGACCCCCATTTCCCTCTCCCTGTGACATGGATTATTAAGTCAGGTTCGAAAAAGTTCCTATTAAATATTTAAATATTGCATTAAATATTCATCATCTCAAAAATTGCTTCCTAACAGATCCTTAGGTAAATATAACAATATTTGATCACAAAAGCTGCATGGCCTGACAGAGGCTCAGAAAGGGTGAGAATCTGTCTGGGTCTCTGTTCCCACGGGCATGGGGAATCCCGCTCACGAAGAGGAGACTGGGCAAGGACTGAGGCAGGAAGTGCTCTGCAGGGAGGGGCCTGGGGGCCCACAGGTCGGCTGATGGAGTAGGTGAGCCTGAAGAGAAATGGAGGACATCCACAGTCATGATCTTGTAGGATTAGTGGTTCAGGGGTAGCTGAGCCCGCATTGGTGGGGTTCTCCTCTAGGGGGTGCCTCTGCGGGCTCCAGAGAAACATCTTCCCCCAGAAGGGGCCTCTTCCAGCTGTGGGATCCAGCTGTCCCACCCTGGGAGGTGCTGTGAAAAGAACCTCTGTTAAACTAGTGGCTGGGCTGGAAACACTTCAGGTCCCTTCTGGGAGCTGGGGTGGTGGTGGTGGAGGGGTGTTTCTCTGTTGTTGTCTAGTCAGTCAGTCCTGTCTGACTCTCTGTGACCCCATGGACTGCAGCACGCCAGGCTTCCCTGTCCATCACCATCTCCTGGAGCTTGTTCAAACTCATGTCCATTGAGTCAGTGATGCCATCCAACCATCTCGTCCTCTCATCCATAGCTTCCCCAAACTACACATGGCCCTGCCATTCCTTGAATAGGCATCTGGTCCACCAAAAAAAGGAAACTTAGTTGCTCAGTCATGTCCGATTCTTTGCGACCCCATAGACTGTAGCCCACCAGGCTCCTCTGTCCATGGCGATTCTCCAGGCAAGAATACTGGAGTGGGTTGCCATGCCCTCCTCCAGGGGATCTTCCCAACCCAGAGATCAAACCACATCTCCTGCATTGCAGGCAGATTCTTCACCATCTGAGTCACCAGGGAAGCTAAAGGGATATAAACAGTTCTCTCAGGCCAGAAATTTTTTAACTCTCCCTTTTTTTCCTTTCTTAATTCATCTGGCTGTGCCGGTCTTAGTCATGGTGCATGGCATCTTTGTTGCTGCACGTGGGCTTTTTTAGTTGCAGCATATGGGATGTTAGTTGTGGCATTCAGAATCTAATTCCCCAACCAGGGATGGATCCAGGGCTTCCTGCATTGGGAGCGTGGACCACTCTACCATCAGGGAAGTCCCCAGCAGCTGTTTTTCCAGCCTCCCAGGCACAGTGCTGGGGACTGCAGGGTGCTCTGCAGCAGGCTGACTCAGTCGCAGAGCTCCTGAGCATCGGGTTGGGTCCTCTTATGGTGGGGACCATCCAAGCCATTCAGGGCATGCAGCAGCAACCCTGGCATCCCCTACCCCCCAAAGTGCCAGCAGCACCACCAAGTCATGCCCACCTAAAATGGTCCCAGATGCCGCCCAGTGTCCCCAAGGGAGCAAGACCATCCCTGGTAGGGAACCCTGCTCGGCAAGACAGGCTCTGGGTGAGCTCATACTCTGCATGGATGGCTGGCTGCTGAGGGGAGGAAGGGGGAAACCAAGCCAGTCATGGTGGAGGGTGGGCTGTCTTAGGATTTTAAGTGGGAGGGGATGAGCACTGGATACAGCTGCTCACAGTTCCCCACCTGGAGCCTTCCTGAAGGCTTGGGGGCAGAGGGCCTCCACCCCCTCTCTGCCTGCTCCCACCCCCACCTTACAGCCACAGAGCCCCAAAACCAATGCCCCCCCTTAAGGCCCACATTGAGCCTCCCTCTGCCCCCAGGCCCCCCAACCTCTCTTCAGCCCCTCCCCAACCCTGCCTCCTTCCAGCTCCCCAACATCACCCTTTCCAGATCCAGGGGGCAGGGGGCTGGGCGCCAGGCTATGGGCTGGGGGCCTGGACCCCACTCACCTCCTCTAGGCGCATGATAGGGACGCAGACCAGTCCTTCCCCTCCCCAGGTCTGGTTCTCAGCTGAATAGCAAGGACTCTGCCTGGCCTGGCGGGTGCCAGGGCCCTCTCGCCCCTGGGTTCTCTTATCCACCTGAGTGGCTTCGGGGTCCGGGCAGCCTCTCCAACCTGAATGTGAGGCACTGAGAGGGCAGGGACCCCATCATCTCCTGCCTCCTGGGTCGAAGGCTGAGGCTGATGCAGGACTCAGTGCCGGGTTTCCGGGGCTGCCCTCTGACCCCAGGCCGACATCCACAGTGGTGCCAGCTAGAGCAGTCCTTCTCCCCCTCCCTCTACACTGGCACTTGGGCTCAGAGAAGCTAGGCTGTTTTCCCAAGGTCACATGTAACACGAAGCCAGGTTCACACCCAGGCCAGCCTGACCCCAGAGCCCAAGCTCTCAGTAGCACCTCACCAACTTCCTATGTCACCGAGGCCCCCAGCAGGTGAGCAGACCTCCCCCCCGCACCGTCACCTGTGCCATCCTCTTCTCCCTCCCTGCTCACACCAGCCCCAGGTGTTTTCAGAATAGAGAATGCAGATACCCATGCCTAGGCCTCCCCCACCTCCCCTCCTCCCTCCTCGCCCCCCACCCAACCCTCACATTCTGTTGGGGGAGGGGCTGCAAGGATGGACAGGCTTCTTTCACCTGCAGCAGGCATGGGGGTGGGGCAGGGGCTCCCTGGAGCAGAATTCTGATACAGGCTTCCCACTATAAGCACTCCATCCTCAGCTCCTTATGCCCACAGACAGGAAGGTGTAAGATGCGGTGCATCAGTGGATTAGGAATGTTCTCAAGCCTCCATGTCCTGGGGGAAGGCCCATGTGCTGGGAGAGAGCCTGACCTCGGGGTGGGGCTGACCCGACTGAGGTCCCCAGCAGAGGTGGTGCGCTCTGTGTCCAGGGTGGGGATGGGGCCCTTTGGTAGGCCTTTGCCTGCCCTGCTTGCTCTGCCATCTGGGCTGTTTTGCTCTTCCATCCACCCATGGATGGAAAATGGCTCCGAGGTAGAGAAGCAAAACATTTCCCCAAACAAAGCAGTGAGCTATGTGACCGTTGATCTCAGCATGGCCTGTCTGGAACCAGGGGGTGGGTGACAGTGGTGGGACCAGAGGCTCAGGGCAATGGTCTGAAGGTACTGCTGCGCCAGGAAGATGCTGGTTCACCTGTTTTTAAGGAAAACTGTTGAAGAGGCTCTGTTCAGGGGCGTGGGGTCTCTGGATGCCACAGGGCTGCTGAAATGATGGATGCCAGCCTGGATCTCTCATCAGGATGGGGCTTGGGTTTCTTAACCTGAAACTGCACCCAAACTGGGGTGGGGAGCGGAGGGGGGAGGTGGCCACTGGCATTTTCCCCAACATGAGACCCCACCTCTCATCAGAGAAGACAGAAGCAGCGGGAGAGGCAGGCTGGCCCCCCTGGGCTGAGCAAAGATGCAGCCAGTGTGCTCCTAGGACAGGTAAGGCCACCCCTGAGCTCTACCCCTCCACTGCGAGGCCTCTTTCTTCTCCTAGAAAACAGGCCCGAGTAAATGCCGGCTCCTCTCTCAGAGCAGCTTCTGGCTGAGAAAGGCCTCTGACTCCACGCTTTGAATGGAGAAGTAGCTTAGGGGTGAAACAGAGCAGTGGTCCCAGTCCTGGCCTTGCTGACACATGACCCATAAGGCCGTGGGTTCTGCCTGGGGAGACGGACTAAGAGTGGAGTCCCACCATTCGGCTCAGCAGCCACTCAGCACCAGTTTTGAGGCTACCCAGCAAGCCCTGAGGCAGAATCCCAGTGAATTTGGACAAGTCCTGGCTCCTCTGAGGCTTGGGCCATCCTCCAAGTGGGATGGATGCTAATTCCCCACCTTGAGTGTCCATTGTGAGCCAGTGTGCAGTGTCACTTGCTCAGGCAACAGTGGCCAGAGACACACGATCCCAAGGAGATGACCCCAGTAGCCGAGCTGAATGCAGAACACAGCAAAGTGTGATGTCACACCAGAGAGATCTGTTCGCAGCAGCAGCAAGAGGCAAAGCAGGATGCCGAGGCCTCAGCTTCGCTTCTGGAGTGGAGGAGTGTGAAGGAGGAGAGGGGAGCCACTGCAGCCCGCTGGCCTCGCAGGCAGCACAGATGCAGAGTTGAAGACAGGTGGGATTGAATTAGCCACAGGTGCCCGGGGATGTGTGTGCCCCCCCCACCCCCCCATTCCCCCAACTGCCTGCAAGATTCAATACTGCCCTGTGCAGGTTAGCAGAATATTGGATTCCAAAGAGTCATATTTTAGCGCTGCCGAATAGTTGCAGGCGACAGAAAACCTGTTTCTTTCCCATTTTATACATCCAGGAAATTTGTACCACATGCAGCCTGCATGTCATTACACACTTTAAAATATTGCATTCTCTCTCTCTCTCAAGCCCGCAGATCCATCACGAGGCAGGTAGAATGCAGGGTTGGGGGAGAGCCCCTCTGTGGGGCCCAGAGGGAGCAGCTAAATGTAGGGTGTCTGCATCTCACAGTAAGAATCCAGCCTGCAGCCCCCACCCCTGGGAAACTTCCCTCCTGAGGCTTCAGCACAATCAGTTATTTCCCCAGATGGGGGAAGCTGGTGAAGGCGCTCCCTTGCTTGGGAGAAGCAGGTGTAATTACAGAGGTCCTGGCAGGGCATGCTTTAATGGATGGAGGATCCACTGCTAGACTTAAGTACACAACACTGAGCCCTGAGATCCCCTTCTCTGTGCTCAGACTCCCAGTCCGGGGAGATCGTCCTCCCGCCTTGGCCTGTTCAAGTGTGGAGCCAGTCCCAGTCTGCCCCCTGCCCACCTCTGCCCTCCTCCAGGACAGAGACATTTACATAATGTTCTCTTGCAGATTGAACTCTTAGAATCTACAGGGCGGGCTTTCAGAAGGCAGGTTTCCAGGGCTGCAGATCACAGTATGTGGAGCGACCACAGCTGCCTGGACCACCCAGAGCAGCTCAGCCCCTAGGCTCCACCCTGTGTGGGCCTCACCAGCACCAGCTGGCCACCCTCCCTGCCGTGGCACTGCCCGAGGGAGTCTGGACCCCACCCTGGAGGTGCCAACAGCAGAACGCCCCTCCTTCTCCGAAGCTCAGGCTCCATATCTCCTGAGGGATGTTTCCTCCTTTCGTCCTCCGCCCAAACAGCTTTTGTAGAACATTCAGTGCCAGGATTGGGAGGCATAGAGGAACGGGAGGCCAAACCTCCTTAAAAAGTTTTTCAAAGGGGCAGAAAGCCTCCATGCCTGCCTGCCTTCTCTGTGCAAGCTCCTGGCATGGCTGGTGTAGGGGATTGAGTTTGGGCCGACTCTCAGCCCACAGAGCTCCAGCATAAGGAGTCCCTGCCCCTAGACATCCCATGTCCCTCCCCGCAAACCCTGGTTTCCTCCGAGCCTGGTCCCAACAACAGGCTGTTGCAGGTCCCTCCTCTGTACCAGCCCTGGGCAGACACAGGGCAAGGGGGTGGAGGGTCAGCAGAAGGGACATAGATGGTCACATCATGCCCAGGAGGAGGGGATAGCCTCGCTGAGCAGCTGAATCTTTCAGAAAGTGATGGAGAAGAGATGCAGAGAGACGGGGCAGCTCGACTCTGGGGCTGAGATCCCGACAGCAGGTGCTGGGAAGCCAGCCAGAGAGAGTGGCCCAGCCTCCACCCCAGGACCTGGGCCCCAGAGGCTGGGTCAGCCTTGTCTGGCTCTCCATGGAATCCCTAGCTCTTTGAACAGAGCCTGGCATGTGTAGGTGCTCAGCTAGTGTGTGTCAACTGGACAGGTGGCCTCACAGGTGGGTCGGTCTCTCCTCCATCCTCCGAGGTCCTGGAACTGAGGCAGTGGCACCGGGGAAGGGGTGCAGTGGGGTCCCTGCCCCATGTCTGGGCCACTATTTTAGTTTGTTTTTTTAAATTGAAGTGAAGCTCACAGAACTTAGAATGAAAGGGTTTTTAAAATATATTTATTTTTCATTGGAGGATAATTGCTTTACAATGCTGTGTTAGTTTCTGCCAAACATCAACATGAATCAGCCACAGGTATACGTATCTCTCTTCCCTCTTGAAGCTCTCTCCCACCCCATCCCACCCCTCTAGGTTGTCACAGAGCACCGGGTTTGAGCTCCCTGTCATACAGCAAATTCCCACTGGCTATCTGTTTTACACATGGTAACGTGTATGTTTCAGTGGTATTCTATTTGTCCCACCCTTTCCTTCCCCCACTGTGTCCACAAGAATGAACCATTTTTACGTGGACCATTCTGAGATACCTACTCCATCCACAGTGTTGTGCAGTCATGGCTTCTATCTAGTTCCAAAACATCTTCATTGCCCACAGAGAAACCCCGTACCCATCAGGGATCACTCCCCATCCCCCATCCCCAACCCCTGGTAAACACCCATCTGCTTTCTGACTCCATGGATTTGCCAGATCTGGATATTTCCTATAAAAGAAATCATTCGGTCTGTGACCTTTGAGGTCTGGTTCTCTGTCAGAGCAGTTTGCGAGGTTCCTCCAAGCTGTAACATGTATCACTGCGTTGTTCCTTTTTATGGCCAAACCGCATTCGTTGGTGTGACTGTGCCACGTCGTGCTTGTCTGTGCATCTATGGATGGTCACATGACTGTTTCCATCTTTCGTGAAGAGCATTGCCATAAGCACGAGTGTACGTGCGCTGGCTTGAGAACCTTTTCCAGTTCCTTGGGCACATATATGCAAGTGGAATTGCTAGATCGTATGCTAATTCTACATTTAGCTTTTTGAGGAGCAGGACAGTTTCTCTACAAGGTTCCGAGAGATGTTTGAATAGCCTTGCTACCACCTGGTACTGCCAGGCTCCGAGGAAGCAGTGGACACTCACCATTCAAGGAGCTAGTATGGGTTGGTGGGTGCTGAGAAGCGAGACAGAGTAAGCAGGACCCAGACCGTGGTGGGCAGGCAGCGAATGGGCCTTTATCCTGAGGGAGGGGTGGCCACCTCTGGATTCACAGTAGTGAAGGGACTGCGTTAGATTCTTACCTGTGTTGCCAGGGCCGGGAGGCCATGAAGCCAGCCAGGTGAAGAAGTTCACACAGGCAGAGCAGAGGGGCGGACAGGAGGGAGCTGGCAGGTTTGGGGTGGGGTGATGGGTGAGGAAGATTCTGTGGGGCCAGTTCCGAGGTGTGCCCTGGGAGTCCGCTGGCCCTGCACTGCCTCCTCCACGCGGTGGTCCCTGATGTGCGGGCAGCACTCTGACCAGCAGTCTGGCCCTGGCCACCTTGCCCTCCTCCCTCTAGAGCAGAAGGCAATGCCTGCAGAGCAGACTTACAGGCAGAAGAGGGGGGTTGGCTGTGGGGGCAGAAGCCCCCACCTTATGAGAGAGAAGGAGAGGCAGGCCGGAGTTCTGTCCGCCCTGGGGGCTGCTGCAGGGTCTTTGCTCCCCCAGGCCTCCCCTGACCCTGCAGCCTGGCCCACACAGCCAGGCCCCGGCGAAGGAGTCTGTCCTAGCATGTGATCTGTTCCATAAAGGTCAGTCCAGCCCATCTTGAGGAAAACTGGGAATGTCAAGGGAAACCTGGACAGAATCCCGGAGGATCTGACTTTCCCCCCAGCCAACAGGAGGGTCTTAGCGTTCTTCCCTGTGGGGCAGACTTCTGGCTCCAGGCCCCCGGAGTTCCTGACTCTGGCCCCTCCCTCTTCCATTTCCATTTTGGCCGGCTCTAGGAAGCTCAGCCTCTGCTGCTTATTTTAAAACGAGCCCTGAATATTTGTGGAAGTTGGAGAGAAATGATGAGGGTGATGCCCCCACACATAACCTGAGTGGGGTCTCCATCATGTAGCTGCCCCGAGCTGTCAGGGGCGGCTGAGAGAGAGCCTCTGTGATCCCAGGGAGGAGGGCAGGTGTGATGTTATCTGCGTGGAAGAGCACCCTGAGATGGCAGGAGGAGGGCGTACCTGCAGAAACCGGGGGAACCTGTGTTTACTGAAGACCTCCTATGGGCCCATCGCTGCACACACATTGTTATTTAATCCTCATTCAGTCCAACAAGAAGGAAATGGCAACCCACTCCAGTATTCTTGCCTGGAGAATCCCATGGACAGAGCAGCCTGGTGGGTTACGGTTCATAGGGTCACACAGAGCCAGACACAACCAAGCGACTGAGCACACATAGTCCAGCAAACCTGCAGGACTGGGTCATTATCCATCTGTCTTGTACTAACCAGGACGTTGAGATTCAAAGTCACCCAATCCATCCTGACCCCACCCTAGTCATTGTCCTATGACTCCAGACATATGGGTGAGTTTTCAACCCAGGTCTGGCTCCAGCACCCATGTCCATCCTAAGACCATCGGTCCCAAGAAGGATGTGGATCAGATCAAGAAATCAATGCTCAGGGAGACCAGTGGTGTAGGCAGTGTTCATAGGCTGCTAAATGCCACCATGGGGTTCTCCAGGAAAGAATACAGGAGTGGATTACCATTTCCTTCTCCAGACCCTGATGCTGAGAAAGATTGAAGGCAAAAGGAGAAGAGGGTGACAGAGGATGAGATGGTCAGATAGCATCACCAAGTCAATGGACATGAATTTGAGCAAACTGCAGAAGATAGTGGAGGACAGAGGAGCCTGGTGTGCTGCAGTCCATGGCGTTGGAAAGAGTCAGACACGACATAGTGACTGAACAACAACAAATGACTAGGGCAGGGGGCTCCGGGAGGCACTGAGAGCACAGACATCTTCAGTTCGGTCAGTTCAGTCGCTCATGTGGCCCCATGGACTGTGGCACGCCAGGCTTCCCTGTCCTTCAGTATCTCCCGGAGCTTGCTCAAACTCATGTCCATCTAGTTGTTGATGCCATCCAACCATCTCATCCTCTGTTGCCCCCTTTTCCTCCTGCTTTCAATCTTTCGAAGCATCAGGGTCTTTTCCAGTGAGTCGGCTCTTCCCATCAGGTGACCAAAGTATTGGAGCTTCAGCTTCAGCGTCAGTCCTTTCAGTGAATATTCAGGACTTATTTCCTTTAGGATTGACTGGTTTGATCTCCTTGCAGTCCAACGGACTCTCAGGAATCTTCTCCAATGCCACAGTTCAAAAGCATCAGTTCTTTGGCATTAGCTTTCTTTATGGTCCAACTCTCACATCCATACATGATTAGTGGAAAAACCATAGCTTTGACTAGATGGATCTTTGTCAGCAAAGTAATGTCTCTGCTTTTTAATACGCTGTCTAGGTTTGTCATAGCTTTTCTTCCAAGGAGCAAATGTCTTTTAATTTCATGGCTGCAGTCACCATCTGCAGTGATTTTGGAACCCAAGAAAATAAAGTCTGTCACTGTTTCCATTGTTTCCCCATCTATTTGCCGTGAAGTGATGGGACTGGATGCCAAGAAATTAGTTTTATGACTGTTGAGTTTTAAGTCAGCTTTTTCACGCTCTTCTTTCACTTTTATCAAGAGGCTCTTTAGTTCTTCTTCACTTTCTGCCATAAGGGTAGTGTCATCTGCATATCTGAGGTTATTGATATTTCTCCAAGCAGTCTTGATTCCAGCTTATGCTTCATCTAGCCCAGCATTTCTCATGATGTACTCTGCATATAAGTTAAATAAGCAGGGTGACATGACGTACTCCTTTCCCAATTTGGAACCAGTCCATTGTTCCATGTCCGGTTCTAACTGTTGCTTCTTGACTTGCATACAGATTTCTCAGGAGGCAGGTAAGATGGTCTGGTATTCCCATTTCTTTAAGAGTTTTCCACAGTTTGTTGTGATCCACACAGTCAAAGGCTCTGGTGTAGTCAATGAAACAGAAGTAGATGTTTTTCTAGAACTCTCTTGCTTTTTTGATGATCCAATGGATGTTGGCAATTTGATCTCTGGTTCCTCTGCCTTTTCTAAATCCAGCTGGAACATAGGGAAGTTCTCTGTTCATGTACTATTGAAGCCTCACTTGGAGAATTTTGAGCATTACTTTGCTAGTGTGTGAGATGAGTGCAAATTGTGCGGTAGTTTGAGCATTCTTTGGCATTGGAATGAAAACGGACCTTTTCCAGTCCTGTGGCTACTGCTGAGTTTTCCAAATTTGCTGGCATATTGAGTGCAGCACTTTCAGAACATCATCTTTTAGGATTTGAAATAGCCTAGCTGAAATTCCATCACCTCCACTAGCTTTGTTCGTAGTGATGCTTCCTAAGGCCCACTTGACTTCACATTCCAGGATGTCTGGCTCTAGGTGAGTGATCACACCATCATGATTATCTGGGTCATGAAGATCTTTTTTGTGTAGTTCTTCTGCATATTGTTGCCATCTTTTCTTAATATCTTCTGCTTCTGTTAGGTCCATAGATGTCTTCAGCACATTTGTTTCCAGGGGCCAGGGTGTGGTTGAGCTCGCCTTGCTCGGTGGGTCCGTCAGCTTCCTATGGACCCGACTCCCTGCCCATCCTGGCATCTCTCTTCAGCCAGATTCAGCCATCGGTGTGATTCTGGTTTGTGAGCATTTCTGACACTGCCCCTGATCCATCTCCTGATGCTGGGAGCTCCTTGCACAGCTGGGCACTGCCCCACTGCCCTCTCTCTTTTGTAGGAATGTTTTGTGAGCTTGAGAAAAAATTGGGAAAGGACCGATTCCCTCTGTCCAGCCCATTAATTCTGCATTCTCAAGCCCAAATTAACCTTGGCAAGGCTTTGAGAGAAGAGAGTAATTCTATCCTTAAAAATCTGCTGATTAAAGCTGGTTTCAGGAATTCGATTCCACTTAATGTCTTGGCAGGGAGCCCAGCCTTGCATTAACATAGCCAGACAGAGTCCTGGTGTTACCCTCCAGCTTCGTAATAAACAAAACCCCATCGGCTGCTTTACGCAAGAATTCCTTGCCTGGACTCCCTGGCTGTGAGTGGCTGCATGTGTTGAAGGGAGCCGTGGGTACCAGGATGGTGTCACGGGTGCCTGGATGGGGCGGCGCTGGGAGCTGAGTTCCAGCGGGCTCCAGAGCGAAACGGTAATTACAGCCAAAGTGCCAGCCTTGCGTGTGCTGAGCAGGGCAGTCATCAGAGGGCCAGTTGAGTTCTGGACAGCTCTTAACATCTGAATGTCTTCTGGGGGCTATGGGGTGGGCTCCTGGTGTCCTCCCTTCTGAAAACAGGGGACCAAGGCACGCAGGATGAAAAGGACAAGGCCAGCTACCCGGGAATGCACACGGAAAACTTCAGCACCGTGGATGTAGCCCCTGGCCCCCTATAGAGGCTCAGTGACCCTCCCCTCTAATTAGTCACCACATAGTCTAAAACCAGCAAGATGCAGTTATGATGTGTCAGCCTAAACAGGTCGGGGGGGCAAGGGGAACACCAGCCAGACCAAGAGTTCCTCGTGGGAGTTCATTTTCCTCATCAGAATGCCCACTCGGTGCAGGTGGGGGCCCGTGGGCAATGCAGGGGCTCTGAAACCGCTGGTGGAAAGCAGGGGGGAGGGGAGGGAGGGACAGAGCAGGGAAGGAGGCCACAATCAGTGTAAACCACGTTCAAGATCCGTTCCAGCCACCTGGCCGGGCTCCAAGAAACAGGTCTCAGCAATGCACTTTGATGAGAGAGAGGAAATTTCACTTTATTTATTTATTATTTATGCCCAGTACTCTTAGGAAGTATTTGGGATAAAAACAGCCCAGACATAGTGAAACAGGCTAAAAGAGCAGGAACTTCAGAGTGGGAGGGTAACCAGATCAGACTATGTAGAGAGAGAGGGAGAGAGAGAGAGGAGGAGAGGGAGAAAGAGACAGAGAGCCATTCCTGCTGCTGCTGGCAGGGTGTGGGGTGCTGCCCAGCACACCCAGTAGGGGGAGAGGTGAATGAATACCCTCGTGGGGGCCCCTGGGGACCGGGTGCCAGGAGGGACTTCTGAGACACAGAAATGACCTCGGTGACCTGGTTTCCCAGAGCAGTTTGACAAATGCTGGGGATGGGGAGAAGGAGAGGAGCCCACAGACCCAGCTCAGGGTCCCCAGGAGATGGGAAAGTGGGCATGTGAGAGCGGCCAAATGCCTGGACAGACCCCAGCAGAGGCTCTACCCTTGGGGTCACGTATGGGAACAGATGCTGGAAGAGACCACAGAGGGTTAAACCCACTGCCCCTCCCACCTGCCCTCGTCTCCAGCTGGAGACTGATGACTCAGATCAACTTCTTCCCTAAATCCAAATTTACCTTATTATCAATTTTTAGCCATTATTCCATTTTATGCCCACTAATTTATTAATCCTGGAAACCCCCCAAAACAATAAAGCTGAAGTTCCAAGGGATTTTATTTATATCTTTAAACATGATTTTTATGCCTTTTTATCTAAAAATTCATTTAATTTTTATCACCCTCCTCACTCATGTCGTGGTTAGGCTGCAGCAGCTCAATTTAGATGGGTTCCTCCCGCCAATGCTCAGCCTCCCCCATGGGAAGGCGGCCCAGGTGGGCGGAGGCAGGTGGGTTTGATGCTGTGCGGTGGCCCCGGGTCAGGACTGTCACCTCTCCAGTCCCTGGAAAATGCCAGCAGTGAGGGGACTTCCCAGAACGCACAGCATCCCCTCATCCCTTATCTCTGCCCCTCACTTCCTCTTCAGGTTCCTTTATAGCTACTGAAAGGGCCTGTGATGTGAAGATGGCCTAGAACTTTCCAGGGTGAAAACTGAGCACCTTTCTCCAAGATCCACTGCCTGTGTTTCGCGCCACTCCCCACCCAGACCCAGGGGCCGTGAAGCCTGAAGTGGGGGTGGGAGGCACTGCCTTCCTCCTTCCTCCCAGGCTGCAGCCCACCTGTCCTCCCCCCAACAGAGTCCCCACCTGGAGGGTCTCCGTGGTGCTTTCTTCTTGCCCAAGATGCCATCCCCCCCATCCTATGTGCCCTTCCTCTGAGCTCCTGCCAGTGCAGGTCCCGCAGGGGGGTATCTCCTGTCTCCAGGGACTAGGGGCCCACAGGCACTTCCTGCAGGACAATGGGGTGAGGTCACACATGCCCTGGGCCTGCCAGGAATGACCCTGTTCTCTCTGCATGCTGCCCATCTGGGAGGGATGGCAGTTTGTTGTCCCCACCTCAGTTTCTCTCTGTCCCTCAATCCCCGCAGCTCCAAGGACACACCCCTGTGACCCTGGACAAGGTGTTGACATCTCTGAGATCCCATTTGCACATCTGCACACAGGGGTTTGGGTTCTGGGAGTTACCGTCAGAGATTGTCTTAGGAGAGGCGTGGGGCTGGAGGCCCAGTCAGTGATGATCTAATATTCCAGGTCTCTCCTGTCACCCAACCCCGGAGGCCAAATCAGACTGCAATCCATTTAGCTCAAACTAATTTTAAAGCAATTCGCTATTTAACAAGTTCTGAGGCCCTGTGCTTTTGCAGGCAGCCTGCGAATTGAATCATTTAGTCTAATCTTAGATTAATACGAACCAAATCCTCTCTCTCAACCACAAGACTGGAGGTCCTGGAGGCAAGGGTGCAGGCCAGACACAGGGCAGATAATATGGAGTGTGGTTTACATGCCCTCCTCTTACATGGGAGCCAAGGCCCAGCCCAACCCAGGCAACTTTCGAGTGTGGCCATCACTGCATCAGACACTGGAACTGGAAAATTCATCTGCTCTGCCTGGAATATTCTGGATGAATGGCCCTGCCCTGTCATTGCTTCAGAGCAGGATCAAATCTTCATCTTAGTGGATTTTCCCTTCCCTTCTATTATCTTTTCTTCTTCTGCCACCTTTATATCATGTGTGCATGCTCAGTCACTTCACTCGTGTCCTGCTCTTTGCGACCCCATGGACTGTAGCCTGCCAGGCTCCTCTCTCTATGGGATTCTCCCGGCAAGAATACCAGAGTGAGTTGCCATGCCCTCCTCCAGGGGAACTTCTGCTTCCAGGGATCAAGCCCATGTCTTCATCTCCTGCATTGGCAGGTGGATTCTTTACCCACTGAGTCACCCAGGAAGCCCCTTTACCATGACGCATCTTAAATCTACTCATCTTTGTCATGTGTGCATCAGATTCAAATGTGAGATAAACCAGGCACTTAAAATCTGTTTGTACTCTGATTCCCTTGTGGAGATATTCATCTCCCCAGGGAGGGACAGGCGAGGTCACTGGGGGCCCTGAGACCAGGCCACTGAGGAGGCATGTGGGCCACAAGCCTAACCCAGCTCTTGCTCCCGCCCCCGCTGGTGGCCTGGCTGCTGGGGGCTAGCGCAGGACTGTTTGCAGAGGAGGTGGCAGGAGGACCCTCTTAGGGAGGATTGTTGTCCTTTAGTCGCTCAGTCATGTCCGACTCTTTTGTGACCTCATGGGCTATAGCCCACCAGCCTCCTTGTCCATGGAATTTCCCAGGCAAAAATACTGAGGTGGGTAGCCATTCCCTTCTCCAGGGGATCTTCCTGACCAGGGATCAAACCTGCATCTCATGCATTGGCAGATGGGTTCTTTACAGCTGAGCCACCTGGGAAGCCCCATAAAGAAGATTAGAGATGGAAATTTGCTGTAAACACCCTAGTCTGGGGACACAGTAGGTATTATCTCTGTTAGAGGAGGCTTTGGTGGGGAGATGAGAGGCAGGGAGAGAAGCTGGGGAGTGAGCTTTGCTGTGTTAAACACAGGGGCTCAGGGATTCACTCACTGTAAGCACCAACCATCAAACAATCCAGCCCCTAAAGCGGAGATGCCCCCCAACACCCCAGCCTCCACTTCTTCCCCCAGACCATAGCGTCTCCAAATCTTGGCTCCAGGGATACCAGTTTCCAGGGGCCCCCACTGAGCATATCTGAACGGGGCCCCTGCTCATGTTCTCTGGAACCTCAGGGTCCAATAGAACTTTCTGTGATGATGGGGAGTCACTGACTCCTGTGAGCACTTGAAATGAGCCTAGTGCCAAGGAACTGGAATTTCTAGTTTCTAGTTTATTTCATTCTATGTAATTTGAATTTGAACAAATTCTCCTAACAGTGATGCCCTCCTCTAGAGAGGCCTGTCTCACAATGCTAGGGATGTGCATTCCTACGGTCCACAGAATAAGATTCTGGGCTTGAGTTTCCCCAGAGGAAGAGGTCGACAGCAGGCCTTGGCTTTGGGGGTTCCCTGCCTCCTGTGGGAAGGGGCCCCCAGAGAGCAGAATGCAAAGGTCTTGCCCAGAGAAGAAATTTCATAGGTGATCAAGGCCAAGAGGATGAAAAGCAGCTTCACCTCTCCATTGCTCTGGCTGCTTTCAGCTGCCCTTACTTTATTTCATTGAATTCTGCTTAGTTCATAAAACGAAGACACTTGACCAGGAGAGGAAGCCTTGTTCTCACTGAACACCTGTTACGTGCCAGGACATCCTCCATGCCAAGCACGGTACCCAAGTGTCTGTTGATCTCACACTTAGGTGATGCATGTCGCACTCTGGCCCCCCAAAGCACGCATCCACAACTGAGTCCAGTTTTAAAGACAATCAAGTCCTCTGAGCTTCCTGTGGACAATGCTGCTGCTGCTGCTGCTAAGTCGCTTCAGTCATGTCCAATTCTTCGCAACCCCATGGACTGCAGCCTACCAGGCTCCTCCATCAATGGAATTTTCCAGGCAAGAGTACTAGAGTGGGTTGCCATTTCCTTCTCCATGGACGATGCTGGGGAAGTGTAATATATTTGGTTGTTGTTCAGTTGCTAAGTCAGGTCCGACTCTTTGCGACCGCAGGGACTACAGCACGCCAGGCTTCCCTGTCCATCACCAACTCCCAGAGCTTGCTCAAACTTATGTCCATTGAGTTGGTGATGCCATCCAACCATCTCATCCTCTGTTGTTCCCTTCTCCTCCTGCCTTCAATCTTTTCCAGCATCAGGGTCTTTTCCAGTGAGTCAGTTCTTCACATCAGGTGGCCAGAGTATTGGAGCTTCAGCTTCAGCAACAGTCCTTCCAATGAATATTCAGGACTGATTTCCTTTAGGATGGACTGGTTTGATCTCCTTTCAGTCCAAGGGACTCTCATGAGTCTTCTCCAGCACCATAGTTCGAAAGCATCAGTTCTTCAGTGCTCAGCCTTCTTTATGGTCCAACTCACATCCATACGTGACTACTAGAAAAGTCATAGCTTTGACTATTTGGATCCTCGTTGGCAAAATGATGTCTCTTCTTTCTAACACACTGTCTAGGTTTGTCATAGCTTTCCTTCCAAGGAGCAAATGTCTTTTAATTTCATGGCTACAGTCATTTTGGAGCACAAGAAAAGAAAATCTGTCACTCTTTGCACTTTTTCCCATTCTATTTGCCGTGAAGTGATAGGACTGGATGCCATGATCTTAGTTTTTTGAACACTGAGTTTCAAGCCAGCTTCTTCACTTTCTCACCCTCATCAAGAGTTCCTCTTCACTTTCTGCCAGTAGAGTGGTATCATCTGCATATCTGAGATTGTCGATGTTTCTCCTGGCAATCTTGATTCCAGCTTGTAATTCATCCAGCCTAGCATTTTGCATGATGTACTCTGCATAAATTAAATAACAGAGTAACAATATACAGCCTTGTTGTACTCCTTTCCCAATTTTGAACCAGTCCATTGTTCTGCTGGAGTCCTGCTCCAGCTGGTCCAGGGGTTCCCTCAGGATGAACGGCATCAGCGGAGAAAATGATGCAGTCTCTCGCTCAAAGCACTGGGCTGCATGTTTACTTTAAGCATCAGGTTTTCTTTTATACTTTTACAAAAGCATTAGGTCAGAGGTATGACATCTTCAGTTTCCCCTCACCCATATTTACTGTCTCCATAAATCATTGCTGTCCTTCAGAGTTCCCTCTTAAGTGTCCTTGTGATAACATTGTAACTCAAGTTTGTCTCTGGGCTGTATATTACATACCTCAGTTTATTTCTTATCTCTTTAAATCCTGCTATCCCCTAGTATCTTAAGCTCATAATCTCCTAAAAAGGCTTTTAGCTATTAGTATCTCTAAAATACCTAGTTTCCATAAGCTATAGTAAAATATGCCAACACTACAACATACCTTAAACTTTTAGCTTCTAACTATTTTTAATTATTCCTAACCCCTAAACTCAGCAAACTTCTTTTGCCATAAACATTCCCCTTACAGGCAGGTTTCAGATAACAATGTTTCCCATAGTCTCAAGCTGCAGCCTATGTGCTCATCCTGGAACATTCTTTGTAAAGGTCCTTGAACAAATGTCAGTAGTTAACTTTATGGATTATAACATTCTTTCCAGCCAACTCAACCCGAGGAAGGAAAGGACAAGTCAGAATCATAAGACCTAACTCCTTCATCCCGGGACAGTGCCTGCGGGATGAAGAGAGGGGGTTGGGGCCGTGCCTCCATTTTGTCAGTAATGCCTATCATGGCTCCCGACATTGTTCCATGTCCAATTCTAATTGTTGCTTCTTGACCCATATACAGGTTTCTCAGGAGACAAGTAAAGTGATCTTGTACTCCCATCTCTTTAAGAATTTTCCACAGTTTGTTGTGATCCACACAGTGAAAGACTTTAGCATAGTCAATGAAGCAGAAGTAGAGGTTTTTCTGGGATTTCCTTGTTGTCTCCATGATCCAATAAATGTTTGCAATTTGATCTCTGGTTCCTCTGCCTCTTCGAAATCCAGCTTGTAAATCTGGAAGTTCTCAGTTCACATACTGCTGAAGCCTATCTTGAAGGATTTCGAGCATAACCTTGCTAGCATGTGAAATGAGTGCAATTGTACAGTAGTTGGAACATTCTTTGACATTGCCTTTCTTTGGGATTGAAATGAAAATTGACCTTTTTTAGGTTTCCATCATGGTTATCTGGGTCATTAAGACCTTTTTTTGTGTGAAGTTCTTCTACGTATTCTTGCCACCTCTTCTTAATCTCTTCTGCTTCTGTTAGGTCCTTACTGTTTCTGTCCTTTATCATGCCCATCCTTGTATGAATGTTCCCTTGATAGCTCTAGTTTTCTTGAAGAGATCTCAAATCGTTTCAATTCTATTGTTTTCCTCTATTTCTTTGCGTTGTTCATTTAAGACAGGCTTCTTATCTTTCCTTACTATTCTCTGGAACCCTGCATTCAGTTGGGTTTATCTTTTCCTTTCTCCCTTGTCTTTCACATCTCTTCTTTCCTCAGCTATTTGTAGAACCTCCTCAAACAACCACTTTGCCTTCTTGCATTTCTTTTTCTTTGATATGGTTTTGGTCACTGCCTCCTGTACAATGTTATGAACCTCCATCCATAGATATTCAGGCACTCTGTCTACCAGGTCTAATCCTTTGAATCTGGTCATCACCTCCACTGTATAATCATCGGGATTTGATTTAGGTCATACCTGAATGGCCTAGTAGTTTGCCCTACTTTCTTCAATATAAGCCTGAAATTTGCAATATGGAGCTGGTGATCTGAGGCACAGTCAGCTTCAGGTCTTGTTTTTGCTGACTGTATAGAGCTCCATCTTCAGCTGCAAAAAATAATAATCAATTTGATTTCAGTATTGAACATCTGGTGATGCCCATGTGTAGAGTTTTCTCTTGGGTTGTTGGAAAGGGTGTTTGCTATGACCAGTGCATTCTCTTGACCAAATTCTGTTAACCTTTGCCCTGCTTCATTTTGTACTCCAAGGCCAAACTTGCTGGTTATTCCAGGTATCTCTTGACTTCCTACTTTTGCATCCCAATTCCCTATAATGAAGAGGACATCTTTTTTGTTGTTAATTCTAGAAGGTCTTGTAGGTCTTCATAGAACCAGTCAACTTCAGCTTTTTTGGCATCAGTGGTTGGGGCATAGACTTGGATTACTCTGATGTTAAGAGTAGTCTTTACATTTTTTTTTTAATGGTCAAGAAAAAATCCAAAGAAGAATGATATTCATGACAGATGAAAATTATGCAAAATTCAAATTCCAGTGTCCATAAATAAAGTTTGGGGACACATTCATTACCTGTCGTCTAAGCTGCTTTTGCCCCCCAGAATATAGCTGAGCAGTGATAGCAGAGACCACCTGACTCACAAGGCTGAGGATATCTACTTCTGACCCTTTGCAGGAAGTCTGCCAATCCCTGTGATAGGTGAGCTGCTGATGGGAACATTGGATGGCAGAGGGGGTGTCTAATACCCTGAGGCACAGCCCACCTCCCCTGCTGCCCCCTGACTCCAGAGGGGTCATTTCCAGGGATTCCTCCCACTGGCTGCATCAGGAGAGTCTCTGTGGAGGAGAGAAAACCTGAGATCGACTCAGGAGGGGTGGAGTTTGCACAGGAGAGGACAGAGCCCACCCTAGGGTGTGGGATTATACAAGGGAACATGTGGAAGTGGGAAGCACCAGGTTGGCTTGTGAACAGCAAGTCAACCGTTTTCTAGAGCAGAGGCCAAGAGTGGGAGAAACCATGGTGGGGTGGGAGGGGCTGAGGTCCTGCTGGAGGGAAACAGTCAGAGACAGAGACAGAGAAGGAGCCATTGAGAGTTGGACGGGAAGGGGGCCCACCCTCCAGTCCCCACGCCCACCAATAAACATCTCACCACCTGAGATGGTCCCTTCTTGGTCCACTGAGGCCACTAGACGTCGAGCCCTGATGGACCCTCTGGCACCTGGGGGACCCCAGGCAGCTGAGTCTGTTGGGAAAAAAAATCCCTTTGAGGAGATTTGAGGCTGACAGTGCCTTCAGAAACATCCCTTTCAAAAACATATATTTTGAAGTGAATGGAGCTCTTATCTGCTGTTGGTTTCCCCTGTAATTGTATCTTTCCTCTTTATTTAAGACAAAAAAAAGAAAAAACAGCCTATAGTGTCACACAAGCAATTTTGAATATTTAAGAAAAAATCTCTTCCTTGTCATGTGAAAGGGGAAGCTGTCAGACCTTAATTTTCCGAACGTAACTAATTTGAACATTACTTTCATCTAAAGGGTAACGTTCATTAACGTTCTCCTGCGTTTCCTATAAATAGCTAGTTGTTTTCTCTTTTTCATTCCTTGTTTTATGTGATGCACATAAATAAGGGGCCCAGAGTGTCCTTTCCTGCACACACCCCCACACGCAGGTGCACCCATCCCTTGTACTCACACACACACACACACACGCATACTCAGCAGCACCCACCAGCCCCAGATGGAACTCTTCCCCCCCATCATGTCACAGCCCCCAAATGCAAAACTGAACCCAGGGACCATCCCCACGGGACCCCCAGAGCCTGATCAAAAAGTACCAGGAGCTGGTACAACACAGACGACTACAGACAAAGTCGATGGCTCTTTTAGTTAGTGGTTAAAGAAATGGATTTGATATGCTGTGTCATAAAATAGTGTGCAATTAATCTGCGATTCGCTTGGGGATGACTCTGTCATGCAGACTGGAAATGGGCAGGAAGGCTGCAGCGTGAGAATGATGGTGCCCATGGGAACTGGCCAGGGAGCCTGGTCTAGGACGGGGCCGTGGGTGGTTTGGAGTTGCGAGGTGTACAGGCATGGAGTGAGGCAGCCCGGCATGGGACATGCCCGCTGGTCGGAGCATCTGTGAATTCACACCTTGTCTGCTCCTCCTACCTGAGCCAGCAGGCATGGCTGTGTGCTGCTGAAACCAGCTTTAGTGGATGGACCCCACTCCTGGGCATCCCACACCATTCCTGTGCTGAGGACATGGAGATTTCTGCTGCCAGCCCAGATCCAGCACCAGAGCTCAGCAACTTTCTGCTCTCTGTATGTCTTCCCTTGGGGGTCTTACGAGCTCCTCAGAGTCCCCAGTAGAAATGTAAAATCTGCCCTCACAGCTCCCCAAGAGACAGAAAGAGGACGGTGCTCACTTTGCAGCCGGGCTGGATGAGAGCCCTCCCAGCATGTGGATGAGAGATCTCCCCCCATGAGCAGGATGCCTTGCTCTGAAATCCATCCCTTGCTGGCCCTAGTTCACTAAGACCAGGCACTAGAAGCCTCCCTCCAGACAGCTACCCAGCACTTGTCAGTTTTCCTTGAAACTGAAGCTTAACCCCTTTTTTAAAAATAGTATTTATTTATTTGGCTGCACCAAGTCTTAGTTGCAACATGTGAGCTCTTTCAGGTGTGGCATGCAGAATCTAGTTCTCTGACCAGGGGTTGAACCTGGGCCCCTGCGTTTCAAGTGCAGAGTCTTAACCACTGGACTGCCAGGGAAGTCCTCACAAGCAGAAATTAAACATGCATTGTCTCTGGGTCTTGCCCTGCACCAGGCTGTCGAGACCAGTGTTCTGAGGGTACCGTTTGGGGGAACTATGGGCCACCTTTATTTAAAGGTCCTGCCTGCCAGGCGCTCCCATCCAGGAAATACAGATAGACAAGTCAGCTATGGAGTGACTGATGTGCTAGGCAGGGCAACACTGTCCGGCAGGACTGTCCGATGCCTTCAGGCTTCTTGAGTCCTTGGGGTTCCCTGGGGAGCTTCCTCCCTCGATGCCATTTGACGCAGCTGCTCTAGTCCAGGGTGCCTCTCTCCCTCCTTTCTAAGATCGTGCTTCTCATCTGCAGAGACCAGAGACATCAGATCACCAGGGTGGTTGGAGTAACATCTAAAAATAGACTAACTAGGTTCTGAGTGAGGCCCCGAGGGTTCCTCTGATTAAAATGCATGAGCCTTGATGTAGAAACGGCGATTTTTCTTTTTAACATCACTCTGTTTATTGGATGGTTCTGGATGGTTCAGGTTAGGGGAGGGTGCCCAAGAAGGGGGTGCTGGGATGGCTCGGGAGAGGGGCTGTGCCCTCATGGGAGGGAAACACAGTAGGTGTTTGGTAAACTCTCGGCGATTACCTAGCACTTGGTGCAAGGATGCTGCAGACCAACCCAGACAGAACACAGTTAATGGAGGGGCAGATGGTGCTGCAAATGGCCATGTTCTTTTCAAGTTCAAAGAAAAGCGGTGGAAAGAGAGAGACAGGTGAAGAGGGGCAGTCGTTGCAAACTCTCGAGAGGATGAACAGTGCAAAAAGAGGCTTTCATTTCAAAGGGAGGGAGAGACTTCTCCCAACAGTTTATGTCTCCTTCCATCCAGCTCATGGCCTGACTGAAAGCAATGAAACTGCCCACAAGGACGTGCAGCATCCAAAGGAAGGGGCTGATGTAGATTGCAGGTGGCTTGCTCCTCCACTGCAACCAAACGCTCATAGAAACTGTCCAAACATGAGGCTCCTTTGGCAGGAAGGAGTGAGCTATCAAAAAAATAGTTTTTTTTTTAAAGAAAGAAACACAGTTTATTGAAAACCAGAAGAGTCAGAAAAGAATATTGCCTTCTTAATAATAAATACACATTTTGTGGGCAAGAATTGCAAGGGAATCGTTTAAATTAATTTCCGCTTTGTTTGTTTGGTTTGTACAGGGCTTAAGTCCCAGCTGACAGCAATCTGTAAAAGTTCTAACATATTGGAAATCTGATTTTCTTGCAGCCAGAGTCCCATAGTCCAAAATGATTTCTCTTTCAGCTCTGCTAATCAGACAGGCAGGGCTCAAATGGACTCCTAGTTGAACCAAATTGCACTTGGTCTTTCTGGGGGTATGAAAAATAACTGATGAAAGCTGTAAACGCAGAGCTGCTGGCCATTGCTCTCTGCAGAGTTGGTGTGGGTATTGGGGGACTTTGGTGAGAGGGGAGGGGAAGACCTTCCCATCCTTCATCCTCTGAGGCTCTGTGGTCCTGCCTTCTCTTTCTGCCCCTTCGGGAACCTGTGCTTTGGGAAGCTAGGGGAACTCCAACGAAAACAGAAGGAGTTTATTCTAATTTGGAATTGGAGGCTCCAAAAGAAAAGACCAATTTCCTCCTGCTTAGACTCTGAGAGTTCAATTTCAAGAGGGATCTGACAGTTCTCATTAGCTCCTTTTTTTTTCACCCCTGCTGGCAGGCAGGCCCCCACAGCGGCCACTACATGATGTGCTGCCCTGACTTGTGCCCCTCCCCTGGTCCCGGTCAGCTTACCTGGGTCTAAGAGACAAGCTCCATGAGAGCTGTCCCTCCTCACGTCCCCTCTCTATGCTATTCCTGAATTTGAATCCTCACCCAGCTTCTCCATCCTGGCTCGAGCTGTTTTCTAAAACCAGATCCATCTGCAAAAGATGCAGATTGATACTTGTAACAAGCACATACATGAATAGAAAACTAAATAAAAACCAGAAAGTGAGGGGTGTACATAAGAGGTCTCAGGCTCCAGAGGTTAGTCTGAGGGAGTGCTGCCTCTCCCCAGCCCCCCAGCCTTCAAGCTCCTCCCAGCCAGGGTCGCCAGGGATGACTCTCCTTGGCCAGGAAAGGTCTGGAATGTGTGTCTGTTCAGTCCCTCCCCAAATGCCAAAGGGTCTTAACCCAGACTCTCTGCATGAGCTTCAGGGTAACTCCCAGGGTAACTGCCCTAAAGTGCTGGGCATAATGTACACATATGTGCATTCTCCTGGACGCTGACTTGTCTGGGTTCCCACGTGTCCCCATGGCCCCACAGGGTGAGCACCCCAGCTGTCCGTATGTGTTTGCCCACTGGGGTGTCCCAACTGTGCTTCTTAGGTGAATCCCAGACCGTAGCCTTGGTCCTAGAGCCAGACATGGAGGCACCCACCCCTCGGTCTCCCTGGGGTGGTGGCAGCATGTGTGGCCCTTTCTTGCTCCTTCTCTGTTCTCTGTCCCTCCTTTCCCTCTTTCCAACTGAATTCTCGTTTTTCCTCTCTCCCTAGTGCTTGTACGGCTGCTATGTCCATTCCTCCATCATCCCCACCTTCCACCGGAGGTGCTACTGGCTCCTTCAGGTAGGTGGCTGGGACTGGATTCTTCTTCCGTCTTTGGTACTGGGGAAGGGTCTGCGGAGGGGGCTGAGTCGGGTGGGGCTCCTGCTGCAGTGGCCTCAGGCCCAGGCACCCTGGTCAGCTTTCCTTAGGAATGTTGGCATATGGCACTGAGGCCAGCTATGCGGTTGGCCCAGTGCAATGTCAGGTACCAGGAAAAGGAGAAACTCTGGCGGGGAGAGTCCTTGCCTACCTCGTGAGGATAAAATCCTGCCAGGTGCTTCCAGGGTACCTCAGTTTCCTCCGAATGAGGACAGGGAAGGCTGGGCACCGTGCCCCTGACTGAGGAGTCTTTTGGCTGAAAACCACATATTTGTTTTCTCACATGGGTTCGTTGTCGTCGGCATATGTGTAAAATCGGCTTCCAGATTTTGCTGTCGGATTGATTGGGACGGTTCTTGGCAGAGCAAGAGCCCCTGGCTCTGGGGTAAGGGGCTCTGTAATCGATTTGTGATGTCTGCTGTGGAGCAGTGTGGAGAGAGGAGTGGAGGAGCCACCCAACCGGAAGTTCCAAGGGAAGCCTGGCTCCCGGATCCTCTGTCCATGGTGCTGATGCACAGCCCTGAGGCTGCCCAGCCTCTGGCCATTGGTTGTGTTGATGATCTTCTTGCCTAGTAGAAGGTGTTGCTGTGTGAGTGGGAGGGTCTGAGGGAACCACCCAGTCAGCCTGGACCTGGGTCCTTTCCAAACCCTTTCCTGTGATTTTCAGCCACTCTCTGTAGAACCCATTCCTTGGGGGGCCCTGTCTGCATCACTGCAACTTCTTGCTACTGCCTCTGCCCAGGAATTGCTGCCTCTGGCCTTTCCCTCCATAGGTCTTACTTTCTGTATCCACTTTGGTTCAAGTTAGCCTGGGCCCCAGGGGCTTGGGGATCTCCCCGACCTGGAGGATGCACTTGGAAGGGGTCCAGCAGATGGGAAAGCAAGACCCCCCACTGCTCACAGCACGTGTTCTGAGAGAAGAGAGCTGCACAAGCCATGGAGTGCAGAAGGGCAGCTGGTTCCAGGGAAGGCAGCCTGGAAGATGTCTGCTGAGCACAGAGCAGCCTCAGCATCCATACCTAGACCTAGCCCTCTGCCCATCAGATCTTCCTTTCCTCCGCCAATCAAGCCCCTTGCCTTCAAACCCTTCTGTTCTCTTTAGTCCCCAGAAATAACTGTCTGTGGTTCAGTGCATTCATTAATGGGTAGCACCTGAGACTGTCCAAGGGAGGAGGTGCTAATTTGCAGACACAACTTCCTCGACACCTTGACCAGGGTCAGCTTCCCGGGGTTCGTCCCCCTTGGAGGTTGGCATAGTAACACCTGCCTTTCTAATTGCTCAGCCCTGTGTCCTTGAGAAAGGGACTTTCAACGTGGTCCTGGGGTGATCGTTTTGAGGTCTTGGAACTAAGAATGGACCCAAGGCATTTCTCCATCTTGCAAAGTGTCTTCTATGTGGCTTCAGGGGTGGGGTGTGGGTTCCTCCTTGAGAGCAGAGATCTGGTGGAGTTGGAATGTGCTTTGTCCCCAGGGTTACACTATGGCTGCCAGAGAATCACTCTCACCCCAAACAGCCTCGTGACCTTGTTCCTGGGTCTCCAACACTCTAGGTCCCCTGTTGGTGTTTCCTACTTTCAGGCCCCATTAGAGTACCTTTCAGGCCCCATCAGAGTACCTCTTTCCTCTGCCTGCCCTGGCCACTGCCCCTCCTGTTAGCGCAGCATCCCTGGAGCCCCCGTCTGGCAGCCCTAGCTGTCTGCTCTCCCAGGCTGCTCCCTCTCCTCCAGGTCCCTCTCTTACACCCCTGTCTCCATTCTCTCAGGTTTCGATGGGTTTTAAATTTCAGTGAATCTCCTTCCCTCTCCTTCTGTGATCTCAGACATCTCCAGGCAGCCATGAAGTCTGAGCCAATTACTTCCCAAATCGGATTCCAGTCACTCAGGCCCCTGGAGCTGGCTGACTGTTAGACTGGGCTGCCCTCGCCTTTCTCCTGGGGTCATGAAAAAAGTAGTAGGGATCCTGCTCCTCTGTCTCAGCCCTCCCCTCCCTGGTGCTCTGGTCTTAGCCACTGTGTGCTGATAATGCACCTGGGGTGACCCACATGCATCTGGGCTTTGCTACCTTTCAGCTGCTGGGGAACCCGAGTCAGGATCACATGATCTGGTTTCTCTAGGGCTGATCTGAGCCTTTCTCTCCTGGTCCCTGGGGGATTGTCTCTCCACCTTCTCCTCTGCATCCTCAAGCATCATTCTTGTTTCTGTGAGCAGGTGACAAAGTGAGGATGTACATGGATGTGGGGAGGGGCTCCTATGCCCAGTCAATCCCAGGTAGGAGGAGGTTAAGGAGCAAAAACCAAAGCAATAGACATAGTGCAGGGTCCGCGTGGAGCCCCAGAGTGAGTGTGGCAGTTGCCCAGCTCAGGGCAGTTGTTCTGATGCTAATTACACCATCAGGATAATGATGCATGGCCAGGTTTAATTTCTCTGCTATTAAATAGGAAAGAAGCCATGAGACACTGGCTCAGATGGAAATCGGCCCAAGTTTGCCTCTAACACCAATTAACAAGAAAAGGGCTTGGGTGGGAGTGAAGGTGTCAGGGCACTGATGGGGTGAGAGCTGAGAAAGGAGGAGCTTGGTGCCAATGTGGCAACAAAGAAGCCAGCAGGTCCGTTAGGGGACCTGTCACATGCTGCTGGCCAATGGTGCCCAGAGCAGCCATGCCCCTTACGCCCCACTGCCCAGGCAAGCAGGCTGGCTGGGGTGTGGGCCCCCATGAAAGGAAGGGGGCTTGGAGGACAAGGAATGAGGGAAGGAGGGCTTCTGGATAAAGGAGTTTCCTCTGGGAGCAACCCCACCCGTCCAGCAGCTGCTGTGCCAGGCAGCCTCTGCGAGCTCACTCCTGCCTCTGAGAACTTCAAAGTGACATGGCTAATTCCAAGACCTCTCAGCACTATGGGGGCCCCACCCACACAGGCCTGATTTTCCTCTCCAACGAGACTGTCATCTTCCTGAGTGAGCCACCTGCCTCCTCCGTCTGCCCCGAGTGCCCAGCACACATCAAGAGGGACCAGAATGTCCCCCCGTTACCACACTCTGCTGCCAGGACAGGGGAGGGGCCAGCATGTCAGAACCTGCATGGAGGTGGCTGTCCCAGCTAGAAGCAGAGGGTCGGGGAGCAGGAGGAGTGAGGGAAGGGTAGAAGTTGATGCGGCACTCAGTTTCCCTGTGACCTAGCTTCAGGGAGGATGTGACACCCCTCTCTCTCTCCATTGCTGATAAATATTTTATGAGGATGTGAGCCAACAGACACTGAGGAACCAGAGTCCTCCCCTAGAGTGGAGTGCGCGTAAGGTCATTGCTGTGCTCTGCAGGTACCACATGGGCAGTGACTCGAGACCCCCAGAGGACCCAAGCTCAGGCCACTTCTCCAGGGACCTGGGAGGGAGTTGCCCTGGGACCTAGAGAAGCCCCTGCACCCGGCTGGCCCCATCTCCACTCCTCACATCACCAGCACCACTGAGGGCTCCGTGTGTCCCAGCTGACAAGGCCCTCATAGGCTGCCCCCAGCTCAGCTGCTGCATTTCCTAGATAGATGCTGAGGCCCAGAGAGGTCAAGGTGAGACCCAGGGTCACCCAGCTGGTCAGCAATGGAGTCGGGCTGGGATCAGCCCTCCCCGTTCCTTCTTGCTCTGCCTCCCGCAGCCTTGAACATGGTTATTGCTGCAGCTGCCCAGGCCTTGAGTCTTGCTGGGGCCATGGAGGTGTGGCCCCACCTGCTGGCTGGGCCAGATAGCAAGGGGCTCAACCTCCATCTCTGCCACTGTGGCCTCTCCTGTTTGGGAATCTTCCAGTGCTTAGGCTCCGGCCTCCCTGCCTCCTCTTGTGTCCCCCTCCTGGGCCCCACACACCCCCTTCTCTGCTCTCCTCCCCCTGCCCACTCCCCCAGGAGGCCAGGCCCCCACTCCAGGCCAGACTTGCCAGCAGATTCTGTATGGCTCATTTGGAAACTATTTCTGCTTCTAATGAGTGTTTTTCTTTTTGCCCTTGTCCTCTAAAATGCTTAATGAATGTTTTCCGTGCTCAAGTGAAGCAGGGGGTGTGTCCCTGTGTGTCTGCCACTGCTGTTCATTCGGGGCTGTGCGCTGTCAAGACCAGCTCACCGGGGCAGAGGCAGCGGGGGCTGCTCCCTGGCCACCTCGGCAGCTCACACCAAGGCCTGCAGGACCCTGGGCGCTGCTGTAAAAATGCAGGGACCCTGGGGTTTGGGGGGAACCTTGGGATTGTGGGCTCCTGGACCTCTGAGAATGGCAGGCATTCGGGTTCCCAGTTCTAGGACATGTGGGTTGTAAGCAGGAGCGAGGTTCTAGCTTTGCTCTGACAACCCTGAACATGGGGATCTGAGACCACACAGCCAGGCCCCTGGGGACCCACTTCCCACCAGGCAGTGCACCTGACCCTCACCACCAGCCCCTGTCCTTCCGGAGACCAGCTCTAGGGCACCCATCTCTGTCTCCCTGGAGTGCCATTGTCACCCTTCTTATTGGGGGTGCTGAAAACAGCTGTCTTTTAACTTTTTATTTTGTATTGTTGTTCAGTCACTAAGTCATGTCTGACTCTTTGCAACCCCTTGGATTTCAGCACACCAGGCTTCCCCGTCCTTCCCCATCTCACACTCATGTTCATTGAGTCAGTGATGCCATCCAACCATCTCATCCTCTATGACCCTCTTCTCCTCCTGCTCTCAATCTTTCCCAGCATCAGGGTCTTTTCCAAGGAGTTAGCTCTTCATATCAGGTAGCCAAAGTACTGGGGTATAGCCAACTAACAATATTGTGATAGTTTCAGATGGACAACGAACGGTCTCAGCCACACATATACATGTATTCATTCTCCCCCAAACTCCCGTCCCATCCAGGCTGCCACATAACACTGAGCAGAGTTCCCTGTGCTATACAGTCGGTCCTTGTTGGTTATCCATTTTAAATATAGCAGTGTGGACATGTTGACCCCAAACTCCCTTCCCACATTCTTCCCTCCACCCCCAGCAACCATGAGTTCAGTTCTCTAAATCTGTGAGCAGAGACAGCTTTGAGCACCTGGTCCTAGGCCATGCAGCCAGGGAAGGGGGCACCTGCCTTCACCCCCAACTTTGCTGCTTCCTGCCTGACCTTGAGCTTTGCCACCCCAGCCACCACGGAAACAGTGGGTGCAGAGTCATCACAGAGGAGTGCAGGGGTGATAGGGGTGAAGCCAGCTCACTGAGGGGACTCGCTGCAGGCTGCCCTGCCCCCCAAACTTTCCCCACCCCCTGGAGAAGAGGGAAGCGCCACCACAGGGCTGACTGCCTTCCAGGACAGAAGAGTTCCCCCATTCTTGCTCGAGCACAGGGTCCCCTGAAAAATGCCCATGAGAACCACTTCCCCACCTGCCTGGCAAGACCTGGGGAGTTGAACTGAAGCTCTTAGTCCCTTTGTTGGATTGTGGGCCCCCTGCTGGCCTTTCCCCCTCAGTGTGGTCAATTTCTGTCTGCCCCATCCTGATACCAGAATTGCAGAGGACTCAGAGCAGGGAGCCTGTGAGGAGGGCCTTCCTTCTGCCAGGAGGAGGGGACTCCCAGGGCGGCTGCTGGCAAGGGGCGGGGGCAGTGGCCTGTGGCCCCCCAGGTGAACCAGATCTTTGGAGCTTCACAGGTGGTCAGACAGGGCCCCAGAGAAGGCCCTCTGCTCACAGCACCAGACCCCAGCATGGACCCCAGTGTGTCCCGAGGGAGCCCTGCCTTCCTTCGGAGGGATCCTTCCCACCTCATGTGGCTCTCACCAGAGCCCCTGGGGCCTCTTCCCTTCTGAACAAGGTGTTCGGACCCCCAAGGGCATCTGGGCAGCACTGCAGGCACCGCCCTTGGGCAGGGGGAGCAGGCTGTGGGCCCAGGCCTTCCCTCCCGGCCTGGGACTGGGGCACCTCATGGGGCCAGGGCCATGTCCCGACACCACACCCTTGGGGCCTCAGGGTGTAGCTCTGTCCATTGGCACAGACCTGACTGTGGATGTGAGGGCCTCTCTCTGAGCCCGCTGCCTCCGGCTCCCCAGGAAGGGTCCTCCAATCTCATCGCTTCCCTGAAGTGGCAAAGCTGGGGTGAGGCGGGGTTGGGGGTGTCAAGCAGGGGGACATGCAGTACATACCCCTGGTCATCTGTGTGTGGCCCAGAGGTCACCCTTTTAGTGCCCGCCCAGAGCACTGAGTGAACAGGGGTTTGGGATGGTGTCATTTGAACCCCTTAAAATAGTGGGATGGGGTCATTAGCTGTTTGACGCCAATCAGTCTGTCTCATTTCTATGAATCCCAGTTTCCTCATCAGTAAAATGGGGCTGAGGATGGTGTGGACTGCTCAGGGCTATTGTGAGAATTCCCTATAAATGAAACACAAAGCATGTGAAAAGGGAGCCCAGCTTCTGGCCCGCAGCAAGAGCTCCATGGATCATGAACCCCATCAGCTCCAGGTTAGACCTCTGGGGACATCCTGACACCCCCGGAAAGCTCTGTGACCCCACCTCCCACCACCTCTTCATCTCTTATGGTACACCCACACCCCCCACCAAAGCGGGGCTGATCAGGACAAGCCAGCCAGGGCACCTCTCCTCCTTCCCTCCACTTACTCTGCAGTGACAGCATTGTCACAGTTATAAATGTCCCTTCCCCTCTCCCCCCCTCAAAGTGACTTGAACTCCATCTGGTGAATGATCAGCTCTTCTGCAACCCAAGTGCTTCTCCCCTCCCTACATCATCATCTTCAGTCTGTCTGGAAGCGTGGCCCCTCCTTGGACCAGGCCCTGCAGCCCTGAGGGTGGCCCTGCAGGTGAGACCAGTGGGGCAGCTGGAAGAAGGTGTTTGTGCTCGCCCACCCCACCCCCAGGCTCATCCTAATTGGGGGATGTCTCCATGCGGGATGAGCTGGGCTCCACCAGGAGGCCGCCCCTGAGACGTGGGAATCCATCTCTCTCCCTTTCTTCCTCCTTTTTTCCTTCTTTTCTTTCCTTCTCTCTCTCTTTCATCTTTTTTTTTTAATGGAAGATATTATAGCTTCATAAAACGTACTCATGGCTTCTTGCTCAGTAACCGCTTTTATGTTTCATCGGGGTGAAATCGAAGCAGTCGGGAAATAAAGCACCCAGAGCCCACCCTGCGTGCAGCCCTTGAACAAGGCCTTGCGGGCTCGCCGCCAAACGAGGCTTTGCTTGAGCTTAGAGAGATGGAGGCGCTGCCAGCAGGCTGACTCTGTCCCAAACGGGGCATTTTGACCCATGCAGTTCAGGGAACAGAAGTGAATTGGTGCCTGAGGGGTCCCTGGCCCCTGGCCCAGGCCGGCTGGACCCTCTCTGCTCCATCCCGCAGACTCTGCGTGGAGGAAGTGGCAGCTCGGCTCGGCCTAGCCCCTGTGTCGCACCCTCTGCCACAAGAGTGGACATGGCAGATGGCATGTATGGGCTGGGCTGGGGTAGAGGGTACAAGACTCAGGGGGACCATAGCCTGGGCACCTGGTGGCCCTCGGCACTTGGTGAGGCTCCAGATCTAGTTCTTTGGGTTCTCACAGCTGCCCTGGGAGGAAAGTCAGGACTGGGTGAATTCACCCTGATTTTCTAAGGAAAAGAAGGTCCAGGAGAATATGGGACCGCCGCCCCCACAAAGACTAGGGAAAGCAGGGCTTAATCCAGGCCCCTTAAGGACACATGGTCCCAGCCTCCAGAGCTCACAGGCCAAAGTGGCCTGGCCGAGGGACACAGGAGGGACAGGGAGCAAGGATGGGAAGGGAGGTAGCTCAGAGTCCTGGAGCTGCTAACCTCTGAGAGTTGGTCCAGATGCCCAGGGGGACAGAAGGGTCTGATGCCTCATGTAGGTCTGCACTCTTGGCCCTCCTTCCCCAACTGACTCTGAGCTCTCTCCAGTCCACCAGGGACAGAACAGGACAGGGGAGGGAGCTGTCAGGCCTGAAACTTTGAAATCTCCTGTATGGAGATGTGTGAAAGGCCCTGTGGCATCAAAGTGATTTCTGACCCTGAGTTTATGTGACCTATAAACTCTATTATGACCCTAATAGGTGGTGCTGGGAGCCTGTCAATGTGATGAGTCCAGAGAAGGGAGCACAGAGTGGGCTGGGTGATCAAGGAAGGCTTCCTGGAGGAGGAGGTGAACTCAAGGATGGAAAATCGGGGCGGGGATGTTCTTCCATGCCCTTTCGGACACACAGCAGGCCTGGGCCACAGTGTACAGCAATAAGGACATGTGGGGATCCAGATCCATGGGATAGGCACAGGGCTGTCCAAGAAGGAGCCCTCAGGACAGGCGTCTCATACCCTGGTGCCTATTAAGTGACTTGGAGGGAGCGTGGGGAGAGAACGTGCCCCCATGTCTGGTTGGATCCAGGAGAAGACAGCAGGAGAGAGGGGGCCAGCCCAGCAGAGGCTTTGAAAGCCTTCTCAGGCTGAAATGAGACTCTTACCCTTATCGTGATGGTTATCAGTAATAGTAACAATAGCCATCGTAAGTCAGGGCTGCCATGGCCCACCAAGTGATGGTTGTTGGCAAATTATGGAAACAGGCAAGGTCTGGAAAGAAGCGCAGGGGCTGGGGGTTCTAGGACAGAGTTCCAGAAGGGGTTTGATGCTGAAGGAGAGGCGAGTGGAGGCAGGAGGCAGGTGGAGCAGGGCAGAGACCCTGCAGACCATGGGATGGACAATTACCCTGAAGCCCGGGCTTATAAGCCCGGGAGAGGTTTATTACCCACGGAGACAGGAGCAGACAAGCAGTAAGTGGTGAAGGCCTTCTGCGGCGGGGAAGGCACGCGTGGGGATGAATTGTGGTCTCAGACAGATCATCCAGGGAGCCGCTTTCATGTTTCGGTTTCATTCTAACTAGCAGCTTCCACTTCTTTCTCCATTTAATGTGCCTTGAAGAACGTGATGAGAAGATAAGGTAGACGCTAGGAATTTACGGCGCTATGCAAAAAATTGCTCAATTCCATTAAGATTTCAGGATCTTTGCCAAGGCTGCGCAGCAGAGCTGATATTATTTCCTTCTCAGACATCTTTGCTTGATTGCAATTTACGATGCCAAGGTCTCTGCCTTACCACCTAAAGCCTCCAGAGAAATATGGCTGTCCCCCTGCCCAAAGCAGCCATTATCCTCGCTCGGGAAAGTCGCTGGGCATTTTCCAGAAGGTTCCCTCATCCTGATCCCCTCCTCTGGCGTGCCTAGGTGGTTGGTCTTTTCACCTGGTCACCTTGTTGAGGGGGCAACCCAGAAAGTCCCAGTGATCGGGTCTCAGCTGCTTGACCTTCATTTTGGGAATCATAGCTGCATGTGCTCCTGGGGTCCTCTGGGGAAGCAGAATGCTCTGCCCACACCTTGTGGATATGGAAGGAGGGGTGGGGGGCTCCTGAGTGTGGGGGAGGCCTTGAGGCTGCTAGACAGGCTTCTCATTGGCTAAATGCTGGGACCCCCACACCCATGGTCCTTCCAGGCCCGAGGTTTGAAATCTGAATTCACCTCTGCTTTCTACTAGCCACATGACTCTGGCAAGTCAATTAACCTCTTTGAATCTTAGATCTTGTCTGTAAAACAGGCATAAAATACCTCCCTGTGGGGCGGGAGAGGGTTGCAGAAGTCTTGTGTCAGTTTTGGCTCCCAGCAGTGGTGGCCGACCGATGCCTTTGCTCTATTTCCAGCCGTTTTTGCTCCAGGGGGTTGGTTGGGTGGGTGTAATTGAGGAGGGGTTCCTTTTAGAAGGTCCCATCCAGACCACCGTCAAATGAAGAAATACTTGTTTATCAGATGCAACCGTGTGACAGCAAACCCAGCTCCCTCTTTCGCTCTGCGGTCTCTGCGTGGCAGCCCACACACTGCAACCCTCCATCTGTTTCAGCCTCTCCCCAGGGACCCCCTTGGCTCCCTGCCCTGCTGGGACTGACCGCCATCTATCCTGGCCCATCCTGCAAACCTTCTGCCCTTCCCTTAGAGGATGGGGCTGCCCAGGCCAGACTGGGAGGCAGAGGAAGAATGAAGCTGCCAGAGCTGCAGTTCCTTAGGATGGAAATTATTAATTAGTCTTATTATCCAGACCTTGTCAGCCTCTTAATCCTTCCGTCTGCAGAGGGGTTTATGCCTCCATGGTGTGTGTTGTCAGCTCGGCTAAGCGATTGCTTTTAATATAAAGGCAGAACAATGGGCGCTACAGTTTGGTTACTATCTTTATTTATCAAGCCAAACAATTCCTGCTCCCCTTCGACAGAGCATCCTTCAAAGACGGGGAGAAGACGAAAGCGGCTTAATTTCCCTTCTGGATGGCTTATAATGTGGGCTTTTGTTTAATTATCCATTTCATGTAATCTTCAGCTGACATTCTGTCCTTAATATCCTAATCTTCTTTGGAGCAAAGGGGAAAGTGCCGTTTCCAAAGCAAAAGACAAAAGTTTGCCTCAAGGAAACACTTTCTATTTTGCCTCTGAAAGAACTCAAAGGGCCAAGAATGAAATTCAGATGTAATTTAATAGAGTGAAATGGCAGACGTGAGTCTTTGGTGACAAGCTCCATGTGTGAACGTCAGTGTTTGCTCAGGCCTCTGATGGCACCCAGCTCATGCAGTCAGACTGCCTGGGGGTGCTGTAGACTCTGGTCCCTCAACGTGACATCATAGCTGCTTTTACAGCCATTACTATTTCGATGGCTCCAGGATGCAAGTATTGTCATGTGAGATACATCACACACCCCGATTCACGACAGATGGTTTTAGCTGGACAGGTGTATGTAGATGTGCACAGGTGTGCACAGGTATACACATGTGTACACAAGTGAACACAGGTGTACACAGGTGAATATAGGTATAGATAGGTGTGCATAGGTATTCACAGGTAAACAGGTATACACAAGTGAACCCAGGTGTGCACAGGTACACACAGGTGAGCACAGGTGTGAATACATATATACAGAGGTGTGCACAAGTATACACAGGTAAACAGCTATACACTGGTGAACACATATGTGCACAGGTGAATACAGGTGTGCACAGATGCACACACGTACACAAAGACAGCAATGGTCCTCTCACCTCCCCTCTTGGTTCTCCTGCTTTCTTCCCAGGCAAGGGATCTGGGGGTCCTGAAGGAGACTTATTGCCATCACCCCCAATCTGCAGATGCACAGGACTTCCTGGGAGCTCTTACTTCTCTTTTATGGACACACCAGAGTCCTCCTCAGATACGTGTCTGCTTGTCATTGTTTTTTGCCCACTCCCATTCTTTCCTCCTCCAGCTCTCCTTCTCCTCTGTGCCATGGCGGGGCTGTCTCGAGCTCACCTGTGACCTCCGCATTGCAGAACCCAAAGGTCACCTCACTCCATCCTCGTTTCTCCTGCCCTCTAGCAACACTTACGGGGTTGGCCATTCCCTCTTTCTGGAATGTTCTCTTCTACTGCTGGCTACGTCCCACACTGCTGGTTCTTTGCAGACCCCACGTCCTTTCCTCAAGCCCTAGATCTTGGAATATCCCTGAGCTTCCTCTGCCTTCCATTCTCTTTCTATACCATCTCCTTGGGTCCTCTCACCTGGGTCCACAGCTTCACGTACCAGTTTTACGCTAATGCTCCCATGTTTATACCTGTACCCTGATCTCGCCAGCCAGCACCTTACTGTTAACCCAGCCTTCTCTGCACTGTCCCCTGCTGAACTGTTATAAACCCAGCCCTCACCCCTACAGAGTCACCCACACCTTGCTGGGCCCCGCAGAGCCCCCGTCTTAGGTCCTCGCCTCTCTGACCATCAGCAGAGTAGCCCCCTCTGCCTCGGCCGGGCCCCTGCCTCTGGCATTCACAGCCGAAGGCCTTGGCTGAGCCTGAGTCCATGATCCCTATGGGATGTGCCTTACCCAGCTCGCTCCAGCTGAGTCCCCAGACATCCAGATCATTCTGTGGCCTCTGGGAAGTTAAGAGTGAGAGGTCCTGCTGCATATTCTCCTCCGCAATCTCCAGCTCAGCCCTGACCTCTCCTGGCCAGTCCCTCCCTGCCTTCCCCACCCCCGGGACCGAAGCCCAGGCTCTCCTGTGGCTGCATCCACGGCTGTAGTCTGCTATGTGTCACCTGTGTCTCCTGTCTCCAGAGCAGGCAGCTCCACTGCCCCAGGGGAGAGGGGGGAGGAGGCCCGCCCCCGACAGACATCACCAAGTGACAGCCCCCGAGATGCTCCCTGACACACTGCTCTTGCTGCTTCCCAGGAGCAGCTGCCTTTGGTGCTTGCTGGGGCTTTGGGAGAGGTTGGAGCCAGCCCAGGAATGGCGTGGCATCTCCTCAGCTAACCCCTGCTCCTGCAAAGTTAAGCAGTATGGACAACACGGGGCGGAGAGCTACAGCAAAGGAAGGGTCCCTGGAGGCTGGGGGCTGGGCAGGCTCTGCCATCTCTGGTCAGCATCACCGGCAGGATCTGGGTTGCTGAGACCCTGTGAGGCTTTGGGCAGCCGGGTGGAGAGGGGTCCCGGGGAGTAACCCTGATTCTGCAGGAGGGGCTTCTTGGGCACCAGCCATGCCCCACTCAACTTGGGAGGGTTCAGCTTCATGGGTTGCAGAGCCTGAAAGGCCTCAGAGACCAACTGACCCAACCCGTTTGTTTGCATAGGACAGCTGTCAGAGGGAGGTTGGGAGACTCACCCGGGACACCTCAATTTACAGGAGGAACTGGGCTTGAATTCTTCTTCCCAAAAGCCAGGCCTCTCTTTCTGGGACATCCTTCTACATGGAGACTGCAGGCAACCCACAGCCTTTTAAAATTCCAGGCTGGCTTCCCAGCCACCCCAGCATGCAGCTCAGCCGCCAGCTGATGGTGTCTGATCAGAGGATGCAGGCTTACAACAG